>NC_084469.1:76915917-78184845 GCF_027409185.1 Cynocephalus volans
CGGTGTTGTTTCTGAAAAGGAATTTAATAGCAACAGCTAAGCTCTCAATTAAAGCCAAGTTACAAGGATTTGCCACTAATCTAAAATAGAGTCCAACCTCATTGGTAAAAACCTGCCTGGTGTTTGTGGATCTTGCATTCTGTATATTGCAAGAATGTGCTTTCTTCCAGGATTTAGATATTGGAAATGTCATGTTATTAGATTAAGACAATCATTTTTATATCTATCTCTGTGATTGTTTTCTCTCTGCCAAATCCTCAGAAGCACTGAACTCCACACGGAACTGGCAAATGGGGCTTCTGATTGATTGAACCGTACAGGACGTTGCCAGAGGGCCGCATAGTTAAAATAAAATATACATACCGGCTACAAGAGAAGTCCGCTATCAGCCACTGTTAAGTTAAGCAGGGCTTGTCATATGGAATTTCAAAATCAGAGCTTCATTGGCTCATGTAATAATCTGCTGTTAAGTGTGTAGTTTGAGGGCTTCTCCCCAGCATGTGCCCGAGTTCTGCAAAATCATCATAAAGTTTCCAAAAGGAACAGAGCTATTCTTCTGTGTGGGCAACTGATTCTGCCCTACAAGCATTTTCCTTTGTTAGAAGCTGGTGATTTAATTAGACCTAAGTCAAGGTGTGCCTTCTTTACCTGAAGCAGGGCCTTTACCTGCAACAAGTGCCACCTGATCTTTGTATGAAGCTACAGAGCCCAGCTCTTTGCTTCCCAGAACTTCACAGATCTGTCAGTGGCTCCTATATGACTCTGTCGTGCTCTTTAAATGAAATTATGAGACATTATCAGATCCGAGCAGTTTTTTTGCTGCAGTGAGATAATTTCTGGAGGCAAGACACCTGGCCAGCCTCGAGTGGTGATTAATTTTATGTGTTCGGGGTGCAATCATCACTCAGAAAAAAGGTTGAGGGTGGGGATGATGGATGATGGGCAGGAGGGAGATGGCCCGTGGAACTGTTCTACATCATCAGTTCCTCTGATCACTGGCACAAGTTCAGAGATAACTTCGTTGCATCTGCCCAGAATAAACAAATACCATGGACTTTGCAGAGCTCCATTCTAAAAAGAGTTTGAGGACCACAACCACTGAACAACTGGAGCTGAGAAAGGTTTTCACAGGATCTTTATTTGTGTCTTCAAAAATAACATGCATCCATCTATATTTTGCCTTTAAAGCATGTCTGCTTAGATGTGGGTGTGGTGCCTGCTGCAGTGTGCTGCTCGGACCCCCTTCAGGACCTTCCTCCCAGCCTCCACTCCCCACTCCCCATCCCACCTGGGAGTGATGGCTGCAAACTGCTCACAGCTCCTTCCTTCCCTGGGCATGAGGGAGCTGCCTCACCTGCTATATTCCCTCCCTGGAAGCTCATATACAAACACTGATCAGGGTTGCAGCACAAAAACCTAGCTTCTTTGTCTCAATTTGGGACAACTCTGAAGGGACATCTCAGTCCCTTTGTTCCCCATGGCATCAGATGTGGCCTCTGTTGCAAGGGTAACACTGCACCACTCTTTCCTACATGCGTCACTGCCCAACAGGTGTTGCTGAGAGCACACCTGCATGCGAATCTCCATCTCAGTCTATCTCCAGAAAACCCAGCCTAAGACAATGCTCATCTATATAAGAAAGCATATGATTATAGTATAGTGGTAGATACATTTTTGTCCCCCAAACTGATATCCAGGTCAAAGAAAATAATCTAGCCAGGGTGACAGATACACAATGATGCATATATAACATGTATCGGTTGCTGCAGCTTTGATAAGAAACTATTCTCTGGTTAAAGCTTGCCTCAGTGAGCAAGGCCATTACTGAACAACTGCTAATCACGAAAATGATGTATGGATTAAAGTAAACACTGCTAGAGCATTTTTGCTCAAAGAGATTTAAGGGAAGAGGTCTTTATACCAAGCAGAGGAGAAAAAAAAAATACCCCTTTTGTACTTCAATTAGCAAACAATAATTTGGATAATTAGAAGCAAATGTTTCTTCTTTTATCATATGAATTCCACAGTTCTTTGCCCAATGCTGTCCCCTGCAGGGTAGAAAAAAATCAAATCAGAAGAATCTGAATCATTCACCAGCCAAGAATCTCTGAAATTACAGCCTAGGGAGAGAAAGGTCGTGTCCCACCCAGGGTCTAGAACTGCCTATCCATTCCTTCTCCCAGGAAGATGCCACTATTTTCTATAATATCATTTCCTCGACATCATGCAAAGGATACTCTCTGGAAATCATTTCTGAAGCACCCACAGCCAGCTTCATGGATTTCCTCAGTTAAATGTGGGAATGTAGACAGTTCGCTTCTTCTGGGTGAAAGGCTGATATCGTTTGTGAGAAGCTGTAGTGAAACAGCCAACCTGAGCTGACTGTTTGCAAAGCAATCGTTCTCTCAGCTGGGAAAGGACATTCTTTTTTTAAGAGTAAAGTAGCAAAAGACTTGAGGAAATGTTCTAAGCTTAGGTAAGAACAGAAAACCATTAACTCGAAGCTACTGTTCCAGAAGGCAGCCGCTTTCTGAGATGATAAGCAGGATTGTAAATATGCTAGTGGGAGACTTGAAAAGACTAGTAACTCTCACTCTGGGTCATCCAGGGATCAAAACTTCAGCAAGGACAATACCCTCCCCTCCCAGGAGGGAGCACTGGGAGCAGGGGTGGTCCTAGGGAATTCTGTCCCCATCGACTTCCCAGGAGCCCAGGAAGCAGCTCTCTGGAAGGAATGTGCCATCTCGATTTGCACAGGGTGGATGGACTTGATTTTATGAGTATTTCAGTGTCTTGGGTGCAAAATTTAATCCCCTAAACCCACATCTCTTCACATCTTTACCCTTGTCCTTCTCTCAGCATCCTGCCAGTTTCAGCTCTCTGCCTGCCTTGTCTCTGTACCCAATAGTGATGATACTTTGTCTAAAATTGTTTATTTAATTCTCATAACAAAGTCACCAGGTAAGTATTATTATTATCCCATTTTACAGATGAGAACACTGACACTCAGAAAGGTTAAATCACTTGACCAACATCACACAGTAATATCTCACAGACCCCTTCCTTACCTGCACAGCAAAGGGATGGAGAGGAAAGAGTGTGTTGACCCAACACCTCCTGTGAAAAATGTTAACACCTCAGAAGCCAGGAAGCCAACCTTAGTAGGCATGTGCTGATATTAGAAACACGTCTACCTTAGATCCTGGCAGGGGGAACCAGCTGTGAAACCCATCATCCATCCATCCATTCATTCATTCTTTCAACATTTACACAGAACCTACTCTGTATCAGTCCTGGGCTGGGGACACAAAGATGGATACGGCCCCTGTCTTAGAGGCACTCACAGTGTGGTTGGAAGTGGGAGGTCTGTGGTCCTCGAGGTCCTGCCTCTCTCCATGTCCCCCACAGCTCTGAGGGTCACTGAGCTGGCTGAGGCCCAGCTCCCTCTGGGAAGCCAGTCAGTTGTGGCGTGCTCATCTGGCAGCTGCCCTCCATCTTCCACTGATGGAGACATTGTGCGTCCATCTGTTTCATCTCGAGTATCTCGTCTTCAGGCATTTTCTGAGCCTCCCACTTCTGAGGTTATCCACATAAGCCTCATTTTTATGCTTAAAGTGGATTCCAGGCTCTGCATTGGGCCCCTCTCTGGTCCATTTTAGAACCCAGGAGCTGGTGACTTGTCTTTGGCCAAGAGATTATTTCACCATCTTGCACCCCACATTGGCATCTCTGGGCAACCCAGTAGTGTCATTGGACTCCAGTGGGCTGGGGTGCCAGGTGGGGTGTAAGGGTAGGTCACATTTCCACCGGTCCCTGCCTCTTTTGACCAATGTCTCCTCCAAGCCCCAGTGTTGTACTAACCCTGTAGAGAGGAGGTATTGAGAGAACCACAAAGAACTCACAGATTAGTTGTCTGGAAGGCACATAGGCATGAAACACAGGACTCTGATGGGATCTTGGGGAGATCAGGATTGGGAGGACCCTCTGCCAGGCACGAGGCACATCCGTACAATTAAGTGCTCAACCTTACACCAAAGCCAAGTGAGGACTGGAGAAATAAAATTCTGGCATTGGAATCTTTGTTCAATTATTAGACCATACATCTGTTTATTCATGAAAAATTTATTTTCTTCCTTCCAATTAGCTGGCCCTATATTAGACACAGTCTCTGCCCTCATGGAACTTATAGTACAGTGGGGGAGACAGGCATCAGCAAATAATCAGATGAATAAATGGCAGCCAAAGGCCCTGGCCCCTCTGAGCAGCCGAGCTCCCTGGTGCCTCCCCTCCCCCACCTAGGGAGGGCAAGTGGTCTCAGTGGGTAGCAGTAGCCTCAGATGGGAACACCCTGCCTGTCACTTCTACTTCTTCCATAAGCAGAGTGCGTCAGTTCCTGAGTGTGGGGAAAGAACTTCATTACTTCGACTTCTGCACACCGGAGTAGCCACAACAAACAGTGCTGCCCACCTGCTGACAAGGGATGGCAACTCTTCTCTTCCTCATGGGCCATCGGGCCTTCTAACCTCATCCCACAAGCATAGACTAGCTGTGGAGCTCAGAGCTTTGAGAAAGAAGGCTCATGGACTTCTTCAAGATAGGTGCAACACCCTGCTTTACACAAGTTTTATGTTTGCTACCCTGATCAGCTATCATTTTAGTTGCAGCATCTCATGAACTGTGCCCGTGATCATTAAGAAGTTTCTGGAGTTAGATTGATGTTGGAAACATTGACATCCTTCACCAGAAGCTTTCCACCTCCCATCTGTTAGATGCTTTGGTCTTTTGTTAACATCATTAAGAGATAAAAAGTTAATCTACTGAAAATAGATGCATGACCTTTCAGAAGGGAATTGGTACCACTGTGCAGCCTCCCATTATAAAGAATTTTATGTTCAGGAGCCAGACATTATGTGTATACAGACAGGATAATTGTAGAGAATAATATCATGGAACCACCAGGAAGGTCCATTTCTCATCTAAAGCAGCTGAGGATTAGGCACAATGAACTTGAAGGAGCAGGATCAAACTACCTTGTCAGGCCACCACTCACATTCATGACCAATCACTTTCAACTCTGAACACAATGTTGACTTGGAGCATGGTGTTTGCTAACAAAAAACTGTTGACCAGAATCCAATGGAATACAGTCCTCTTCATTTATTCATTTACTCATTTGACAATTATTTGTTAAGTGCCTGGTATAGACCAGACACTTGTCTAGGTGATGGGGATATACAAAGCAATGGGAAAAAAAAAGTCAAAAGTTCCTGCCCTCGAGGAACTCATATATTATGTTCTAGTTGAGAAGAAAAAAAAAAATAAGATGCAATAATCATAGACAATAAATAAGTAAAATATATGGTAAATAAAATAGCAATAAGTCCTAAAGAAAAAAATAATACAGCAGGGAAGACAAACAGGAAGTATCCAGGTGGTGTGAGGTTGAAATTGTAAAAGGGGAGCAGGGGACAGAGAAGAGGTATTGGAATCGTGTTGTTTTTAATTCTCTCTTCTGAGCAAGGCAGAAAAAAGACGAGCTCCGGGGCAGGGCCGGGATGGCCGATGCACATTAGCCAGACTCTCTTATGCTTTATAGCTGAAAGTCTTTACAATACAAATACATGCTTGGGATGAAGCAGCTGCAAAGTCTGCCATGATCAAGGAAATAATCTTTCTTCAGCAAGTGAATCAAGCACATGGAAGCACAGACTGCAGAGGGATTTATAATAAGTAAACAAGGAGTGTCACAAGTAGCCAGAATACATTTGAAAACAAATACATTCTGAGGCTAATAGAATCTTAGCATCCTATACTCACACTAAGGTAGAAAAGCTTTATAAAATTAGTGAGGACCCAATGTGTGGGTCAATTGCCTGTTAATCCTCATTCCCCATCTTTCCCCTGGTCTATGTTGTATGGCAGGGGCTGAACTGTGTCAGGCTGTGTCAGGTCATTTCCAGTAATGTTTGGTCAATGGAAGGCACTGGAGGAGGAAAGTAGGAGGAAGAGAACAGCCAAAGCATCTCTCCCTTTTCTCTGCTTCTGGGGTGTCTCTGGGAGAGGCTACACCTCCAATGTGGCTCCAACTCTATAGGGAGCCTCTTCTTCCATGGTCCCAACTGCAGCTGAGCAGCTCCCACTGTGGTTCCAGTTCCTGCTGGGTAGCATATCCTTCCTGGTTCCAGCCCCCTCCTGGCCAGCACCAGCTCCTGGGCTTGAATACCTCCTGCTCTAAGAGTGGTAGCTGCTTCCTGCTGTGTTAGTATCTAGGTTGCCCCCAGTAACTCTACTTATTCTTTTAGCTCCTTCAACACATTTGGTTCACTATATTAAATTTCCCTGATTGAACTACCTGACATGGATTCTGTTTCCCTAACTAGACCCTGATACAAATGTAGACTGGCTTTTGTAGCTCTAGTGCTGAACATCTATAAAGTCTCCAAGCCTCCCTGTAAACCAGCAAAAAAATACATGACTCTATCACAGGCCATTCCTGTAAATTAATGCTCTATTGGCCCAGTTCCACTGGCCCCCTCTCTAATCCTCATCAACATTCTTCCCTGAAGGACCCATTTTTGCTCCCTAACTGGTGGACATGCAATAGGCTGTCTAGCCTCCTTCTCCGAAGACAGTCCACCCCTTGACTACTTGGTCCCAAACACATGGGCCAGTGCCATTGGTTCATGGCACCATGTTCCAGGGTTCTTCTCTCCAGATTCACACATGGAGGCTGAGCGCTCCATTGCTACCAAACCCTCCACTTTCTCCTCACTGGATGTCACCAGCTTCCTCATCAGCATGTCCCGGAACTTCCAGAGATTTGGGGTATGCAGAAGAGCTATAAGAGACCACATTTGGCTTTCTGGACACTGACTCTATTTTGTCCTCAATTCTGTTTTCTGAAGGGTAAAGATTAGCTGAGGCATAAGCGCCTTCTTTTCAGCACAAGAAAAGCTCAAATTTCTTAAGTTGTAGTCTGAGGATCAGTAAGATTTGAATATATTGAGTTTGTTAAAATGGATATTCCTGGGCCTTAAGTAGACCTGCCAAAGCAAAACCCTCTGGGGTTGTGGTCCAAGAGTTCTTTATTGTAATGAGTCTCTGAGGTATTCTTGTGCATACCAAAGGTTGAGGATATGTGTTTTAAAGCCCCCTACAAGGGCCATGAACACCTTACAGTTTTGTGTACCCCATTATTCCTCCAATACCTCTGGGAAATGCTTCCCTTACACACAGGAGAGTCATTTTTCTATATGACCTTGCCTCACTGGTCATAGTTGCTTGGTCCTGAAGTGGGCACCTGACCCAAGCTGGACCAATCAGAGACGTTGCTTGGGATTTTCATACTGGAAGCGGGAAAGAGAAGCAACCTGTCTCTGGTTGTAGGATGAGAGGCCTAGCTCTGTTAGTGGCCATTTTTCCACCAACTACAAAAGAAATTTACATTACTGATTAAAGATTTTTCCTATTTTTAATATAGGTGTTTACAAGTATAAATTTTCCTCTAAGCACTGCATGAACCCTATATCCTATACATTTTGATATGTTGCACTTTGATTTTTATCTCAAAGTACTCTCTAATTTCCCTGGGATTTTTCTTTTTACCCATTGTTTATTTAGGAGAGTGTTGTTTAATTTCTACACATTTGTGAATTTTCTATATTTCTTTCTGTTATTGTGGTCAGAGAACATATTTTCTATGATCTTAGTCTTTTTAAATGTATTAAAATGTGTTTTATGGCCAAAGATTAAAAAAAAAACTAAAATTAAAATTAAAACTTAAATTAAAAAAATTAAAAATAAAGATGCATAATGAGAGAAAATGGACCCACCAAGCAAAGCCAAGGCAAGCGACAGAGTGAAAAAGTCTTGGGGGTCCAAATATATTTTTGTTCCTCATGTAGTTTGGTTGCTCAGTCTGACTGGGCTTCACTAACTTCTTCTATGGATGCTGGGGGCCAAGAAAGTCCTCCTTTTCCATAAGCCACTTAGAATAGAATGGAAATCACAACAGACAGATTTCATGCCATTTTCCAATAGTACAAGTCAGTGTTCTCAAACTCTTATTTTCCCCTTTACTTTTTACCTCTTCGAATCAGAGCTGGAAGAAAACTGAGAAACCATCTATCTAACACAGGGGTTGTCACACAATCCTCTACAGAATTCTAAGCATCCCTGAAGATCCTTAGGAATGAGCAAGCTCTCAAGGGTTGGGGTCCCAGTCCCCTTCTCTGAGCTGTACCTTTTTGTCTGTTTAGATATTGGGTTTCCAGATACAATTTTATTTGCAAAAAAAGGGGGGATGTTCTCCTTCCAGGACAAAAACACCACCACCACCACTGACCTAGCCCTTCTAACATTATACAGATGGGAAAACTGAGGGACAATCACTTGCTCAAGGTCAAATAGCCAATTCTAAGACTCAAAACCTTATGGAAACCTACCATACCTCCTAGACTTAGTCAACTGAAAAGTTTTCCTTTTATATACTTTGAAAGGTGTGATTTTTTTTAAAGAAATAAACATTAGCATGAGTTTCACCTGAGAATCTGTTATCTGGAAGAGCAGCTATGTTTAACTAGGATTGTCTCCTGTCCCAGTCATCCATATTACTGTGTCGCCGTACATGCCCACCCAGACATGCCACCACACCAAACTGCTGCTGTCATTCTTGAACCCAATGGTGAGTCGTTTGGCACATAATAGGCCCTCAATAAACATTTGTTGAATCAAGGAATATAAATCTCCCTTTTCCAGCAACCTTCATTCCATGAGCTAAAACACACTTCTTTGTCTATCCCTCCAATAGAAATAACACAAAAATACAGCCCCATAGCTCAGGAAGGAGGAAGATGTTGAGGGGGAAGGCTGATTTTGGGTTCCATCTGCTGCTCTAAGGGCAAGGTTGGCTGCCTTCAGTGCCAATCTCGAGCGTGAGAGCAGAAGTGAAAGTCAAACAGGAGTTCAGAAAACTTTCCCTGTGTGCTGAGAAAACCTACTGATTGCCCAAACAGCCATTCAGTCCTGCTGTTCTTCCTTCCTAACAGTGCTGTACAGTTATATATTTCTTTTCTCAGTGGTGGTGTGAGTCCTGTCTGGGTGGTAAGGTTAGGTGGGGCTATGTGGCGACATCCTAGGAGAAGAGGCCAGGCAGGGTGGGGTGGCTGCCAGTTGCCATTAATTTTTAGTGAATGAGCACTGTAATTTTACCAACACCTAGTGTATGTGCCTGACAGCTACCTCCTGGGTCAGAATGGAGCTTGCAGACAAGAAATACACCAGGAGAATCCAAAGAGTGGTTATCTACTGGGAGGAAAGGGTTGGGGCTTTTGCCTACTGAGATTACAATCCCAAGAGAATCATCCTGGAATCTGTCTCATGTCAGGCACAGGGGAGGGAAGCTAGAGCAGGGACTGGGGCCCCGACGTCTGGGAAAGTGCTGGGTAGAGCAATTGCATGCTGTAAAAGCAAACGACAGACCTTAGAGTCACAGACCTGGCCTGGCACCCCACCACCCACTTACTGTCTGACTATGAGCAAGTCGTTTCCCACCTCTGGGCTTCTGGATTCACATCTGTAAAATGGGACAATAGCAGTACCGCCTCTTAGACTGCTTGTGCAGATTAAATGAGACCATCCAAGTAGTGTTCTTAGCAGAGTTCCTAGCATGCAGTGAGTGATCGATAAGTGAAAGTTGCTGTTGGCATAATGACAATGGTGATGTAGGTCCAGACTATGGAGCAGCTGCCTGCATGCCGAGGGCTGAGCGGGCCTCCCAAGACCTTCAACACATTCTTCCTCTTCCTCACCCCATCTGGCAAGGCAGCTCTGTTCTCTTCCTGGGCAGAAACAGATGCTACCCGGGAGGGGGAACACATCTGGTTTGCTCTACCACTTCCTAGCTTGGGCAAGTCTTTCCACCTTTGTGAAGCTCCATTTTGTCACCATAAAACAGGGCCAGTAATCTCTACTTTTTAGGGCTGTTGTGAGCATTGCTGGAGATAGTCAATATAAATTGTTGCATGGTGTCAGGCATGTATTAAGCATCCAATAAACAGCTACTATAATAACTACAGTGATAAATATAATCATTGACCATAGGTATTTGATAGGGCAAAAATAACAATTTTCGTCTGAAAGAAAGGGCTTGGGCAAGGAGTGCTGTCTGGGCAAGATCAGAATGAACAGTCCCCTAAACCCTAATGGCATACATTACATAGGCTTTTCAAATTCAAATTTCATTCTTTTCTCACAAAGATCTCATTAATGGTGGAAGAATACTAATAGGTACTCCCATTTTACAGATGAGGTCATAGAGACTCCTCAAGCTTATAGTTTTGGGATTACACAGCCTGGCGAGGTCAGGTACACATACACATTTCACCTTCCCAACTTGTGCTCAGGGACTGAGGACTTAATTGACCAACTCTGGTCTGAACAGTGTTTTTTGTTTGTTTGTTTGTTTGTTTGTTTGTTTTGTTTTGTTTTTTTAAATATATTAGTTGTAAGAGTGAAAAGACAACCAAAAGAGTGGGAAGAAATATTTGCAAAATATACATCTGACAAAGGATTAATATCCAGAATATACAAGGAACTCAAGCAACTTTACCGCCAAAAGCCAAATAACCCAATTAAAAAATGGGCAAAGGAGCTGAATAGGCATTTCTCAAAGGAAGATATACGAATGGCCAACAGACAGATGAAAAAATGCTCAACATCACTTAGCATCTGGGAAATGCAAATCAAGACCACTTTGAGATACCATCTCACTCCAGTCAGGATGGCTAATATCCAAAAGACTGAGAAAGATAAGTGCTGGAGAGGTTGCAGAGAAAAAGCAACTCTCACACATTGTTGGTGGGACTGCAAAATGGTGCAGCCTCTATGGAAAATGGTATGGAGGTTCTTCAGACAATTACAGATAGATCTACCACATGACCCAGCTACCCCACTGCTGGGAATATACCCAGAGGAGTGGAAATCATCATGCCAAAGAGATACCTGTACTCCCATGTATATTGCAGCTCTACTTACAATAGCCAAGAGCTGGAACCAGCCCAAATGTCCATCATCAGATGAGTGGATATGGAAACTGTGGTACATCTACACAATGGAATACTACTCTGCTATAAAAAAGAATGAAATACTACCATTTGCAACAACATGGATGGACTTAGAGAAAATAATATTAAATGAAAAAGTCAGGCACAGAAAGAGAAATACCACATGTTCTCACTAATTTGGGGGAGCTAAAAATAAATAAATAAACACATAAACAAATAAAGGGTGGGGAAGAAGACAGAACAATCACAACAATTCCTTGAACTTGTTAAGACAAGTGAACATATACGATGTAGTGGTGGGGGGAAGAACAGGTAAAGGATCACGAAAATCTACTACAGTGAATAAATAAATAAATAAATAAATAAATAAGTTGTTGCAGTAGTCATTAGTTCTTATCAAAAATTTCCAGTTCTTGTTGGCACACGGCAAGGCTACTTTTCCCTGACCCCACAGTTAGGAGTGGCCACGTGACTTGCTTTGGCCAATGAAATGTGAGCAATGGTAATATTTTAAAGCACTTCTGAAAGATGCTTTTAGAGCCAGAGAATGACTCACCATGTTTCCATTTTTCTGCCTTGGCAAACAGAGAGGGGGGGGGAGAGAGAGAGCCGCTATCCTCATCCTGGGTCCCCAGGTGAAGATGACACAGAGCAGAGCCTCCAGCATGATGACATGCAGTGTGAACAAGAAATAAAATTTCATTATTTCAAGCCACTAATATTTTGGGTCTTCTTTGTTGCCAAAGCACAGTGGCAGGACAGTTAGCTTATCCTGAGCAATGCGGCTGGCAACCTTTGAAAATAAGGAGATTTCATATAAAAACCTGGATTTCCCAATTATTGGAGGAAATGAGAAATTCTGGAAACTCTGGGTCTTCTTCAGTCCACATGACAAAATCAGGGACAACTGCTCCCCCAGTTTGTCCCAGTGGCCACATGGTCCACTTCACATGTCTGTATTATTTGCTTGGCTATTGGTGTATTTGGGTCTCAATCCCTGATAACAGTCTTGTCAAGAGTCAGCTTTGCCAAATTAGAAACTAGAAAGATACTACACCAATTAAGTCTCTTCAGGTGAGTGCAGGGGACCCAAGCCCTCCCCTTTTCTGGGGCGGGAGAATGGGATCAGGTAAAAAGAATTGGAGGAGGACTTGCTACCTGGAATGATCGCTTCTAGTTTCTAGGGAACAGATTGCACCTCCTATTCCCACATATGGGGGATGGTCTACCATTCTAGTTGGTACATGCTTCCTTACGTCACTCATTCACTCATTCATTCATTTGTTTATCCATCTCACCCACTCATTAGCTTATTCATTTACTTATTCACTTACATATTCATTCATTCATTTATACACTCACCCAGCACATGCAGGAAACACCTACTTAACACTGCAATCTGCCTGCTTAAGAGGTCATGATAGATTGTCTCCAAAGACAGCTGCCAATGGTTCCTCCCATTTCTGTATGCACACGCTGCTCCTGCTAACAAGAGGTGGAGTCTGTTTCCCCTTCCCTTGAATCTTAGCCTAGCCTTGTGACGTGCTTTGACCAATGAAGTGCAGCAAAGATGATGCTGTGCCAGTCTAAGCCTAGACCTTAAGAAGGCCAGCACCTTCTATTTTTGCTCTCTTGAAATACAGCCAGTTTGAGATACTTGAGACTGGATCCTCCAGCTCCACATGACCTGATCCAGGTGACACCATGTGGAACAGGGATGATGAGCTATCTGCTGAATCCAGCAAGATTGCAGAATCATGAAAGAATAAATGATTGCCCTTATTGTTTCAAGTGACTCTGTTTTGGAATAGTTTGTAACATAACAAAAGATAACTGAAACAGCATGAATCTGACTAAGTAGGTCCTCAGGAAGAATGTTAAAAGTGCCAATTGTCTTCTTATAGCTGTTTATATTGAAGTATGGGAGAAGAGGGGTTAAGAAGGAGCTAGTAAGTTTTCAAGCAAAATTCAGAGAAAATATAGCAGGACAAGAGTAGTCTCTTTAGCTGGCAAAAATATTTTCAAAGTAAGGAATGACTTTAGGGTATAAATCAGACCAAGGCATAACCATAAGACCCTAGTTAAGAACACAGAAAGATTTAAAGCTAATTAAACCTAGAAAACCCTCTTAGCTAGGCAAAACTAAAAATTGTAAGGAAATTGTCCTACAGCATGTCTCAGAAAGAATTATGGACATAGCTTTGGGGGCATAAAATAAATACCATCAAGATTCATAGATAACCCACAACATTTTTAAGAAAATTATATCGGTGAAAACACCACTTGCTTGGATCAGAAAAAAAACATGAACCATTCAAAATGAAAAGTGGCCTCTGGATCCCCTAACCTGTTATTAGAAATAAGCATTCTGAGAGAGGTACTCAGCTACAAATTTGAGACAATTCTTATAAAAAATGAAGGCCCTCTCAGAGGACAGACACAAGAGCTCAGAGAACTGAGGCAAAAGCTGGGAAGAAAATGGAATTAGAGACTCTCTTCTAGGGAAAAGAACTGGGTCATGATCAAGTAATATTCCATGCCCCCAGAGGAGGGGGCCCTGGAAACATATGCCCAACTGAATTTCAGAATTCCTATGGACCGGCGATTGCTATGTGCTTTGAATTCTTCTCCATTTTGAAAGGAAGTATCTATTGCAGTTACTCTGTCCGTGCTTCACCATTGTTATGTTGGATGCAGGGGTACAGACAACTTGTCCTTCTACTTTACAGCTCTCTGGGGAACTTCTGAAGAGCTTTATTTTCATCTGGCCCTGATTTATAAGATTATATCTTGGATTCCTAACTGATGTGATAATGGTAAGTGACTTGTGCATGTGGAAGGGATGTCATTACTGTGACTGCAGTGGTATGTGGCTTTGGAGATGGCCACCATAATCCCTCTCATCCTCAGTGCCCTTTTGTCATGTGAGTTAGCCACCTTTTTTATCAACAGATGGAGACTATTTCCCCTCCCTTTGAATCTGATTGGCCCTGTGACTTCCTTTGACCATTAGCATACAGCAGAAGTGATGTTGTTCAACTTCTGAGGTCAGGCCTTCAGAGACCTCCTCGCACCTTATGTTTCTTTTTCTGGAACACTCTTGCTGCCATGAGAGGAAGCTCAGTCTAGATTACTGAATGTTGGGAGACCACATGGAGAGACAAGTCACATGGAGGAGAACCAAGGTGCCCCGTGTGACAGCTGGCACCAAGGTCCCATGAGTGAGGCCACCTTGGATCCTCCAGCCCCGGTCAAGTCACTCCAGCCAACTCCATGTGAAGCAGAGATGAGCCATCCCTGCTGAGCTGAGACATCCAAATTGCCAACCCACAGAATCATTCGTAATAAAAGGCTGTTGTTTTAAACCACTAATTTGGGGGGTAACTTGTTACCCAGCAATAGATAACTGAAACAGAGAGTTTGTGAGTTGCTTTCTCAGCTTAAACTGATGAAATTGCTTCCAATTCACTCCAAATCAAAGCTGAGCTCAGAAATGACACTGCAGAGCCCCACACCTTATCAGTAGCCCACTTCCCAACAGGCCTTGAAACAGCTCCCAACATGTGTGCTGGGAGGCTCCCCAAGGAGCCAGATGCTGCTACTGAGCACACTTCCTTTGCCAAGTTGACGTCCTATTTCTTTAACTTCCAAGGAAAAATGAGGAGTGGAGGACAAGTGAGGAAGAAATCACACTAGTCCTCTCCCATTTCCAAGTTCCAAGGGGAGTTTTTCTATTGTGCTAATTTTTCTTTTTAGCTACCACTTACTGACTGACTGTTATGTGCCAGACACAATACATATACATCTTTTAAGGACGGTTCTCTTGAAATCCCCATTTTGCAGATGACAGAATGGAAACTCCTAGAAATTACACGACTTAATTGAAGTTTCTCAAGTAGGAAGTGGGAAGCTGGAACAAGACCAAGTGTTTCTGGCTTCAGAAGCGTGTTGCTAACCTCTGTGTTGTGTCCTGCCTCCCTTCAGGATGACTACACTGTGTTCGTCCCAATCACACTAAGTTCTGAAAATAGAAATACGATTTGTATATGAGGTACCTCCATATTTGAAAAGCCAAATAGCAGAAAGGTGTGGCTTGAGATAGTCATAAACCTGGGCTGGAGTGAGGTTCAGTATAAGCAAAATGACAGCAGGAAGCAAAAGGAATGTTTTTAAACAGAGAAGGAAGGGCAAGATTTACTAGGGACTTAATTTGTGCTTGGCCACTGTGCTAAGAAATAGGTATATTTGTTCTATTTTATGGGTGAGGATTCCAAGGCTCAAAGATGCTTAGTAACTCACCGAAGGTCATACAGCCAATGAAAGGCAGAGAAGTTCAAATTCACATGTTTCCAGTGCCAAAGTTCATCCCTTTTCCATGGAGATGGGCTGGCTATCAGAGGAGTGGTGCCACGGAACACCAGTGTGTTGGTTGAGTTGAGTACCTACACTCACGGGCAAAGATATTTTTCCTAAGGTCCCTCCACAGGAAGGTTAGCCTTCAAAGCCCTATGAAGCTATGTCCAGCCCACCAGCATCCTGAATCAGCAGATAAATTTGGTCTGGAAACGTAAACTAGCTCAAAAGAAAAGAAAGGTGTATAATCCCATAGAATCAAAGAACCTGAAGAGTGTGCTAGACAGGATACCCAGTAATCTTTCTTTCTCTATTCCAATCTTTCTTGATAATTTCTTCCTTTATTCATTCATGTGACAGTATTTACTAAACACATACTTCATTCCAGTGCTATTTTAGTTATTCAAGATGCATAAGAAACAATACAAAATTCCCATCCTCCTGAGATCTACATTCTAAGGAGACAGAACAAATCTCTTTTTTCTCAGATTAGAAACAAACCCACCATTGTTTGGAGAATCAGGAAAATAGAAAACTCCCCATCAGCCTCCATTCTTCGTTTATTAAAGTCTAAACAAATTAATCTGGGATAAAATCTCAGTGTGTAATGATTTTTACCCACTGCCTCCCCACCCCACCCCACCCCACCCCTCAAGAGGTCAGGCCATGGTCAAAGAGTCTTTGCAGCAGCCTGACTAAGAAGCCACCCCCACACCCTAGCTGACCACAGGAATCTTCCTTCAGAGCCTCCCTCTACAGCCCAGCTCCAAAGTGTCTCTTAAAAATGAGCCGGGAAGGTTATGAGACATGCTTTTCCCCTTACTGATAGCAATTAATGTGCCACAAGTCATTGCCAAAATAAGTTGCTTATTTTAAAGCAACTCAAACAGACTATTTCATTCTCTAGGCCCATTCATTAAGATGTTGATTCACCCTTTGCAGAAGGAATTGAAACCCTATTTAGGAGAATGGCCACTGTTCCAATTTTAGCTTAATTCCTTGGACTTTGAAGTTATTTACTGTTTCGTCATTCGGGGAGGGTGAGAGAGCATCTTATTTTGATATTGAATTCAAAGTCAAGGGGTTGGAGGGAAGGTAATGAAATTACCAGTTAGAATTAGAATCATTGGCAAGAGTTTTTAAGGTCATTGAAGTGTCATTAACCCTCACAGATGACAATTCCAAAAAAAAAAAAAAAGTAGTTATAAAAGGGAAAATGGCAATTGTTGTCTTGTCAAACAAAAAACTAACCATTGTGTTTTGTATGAACACCCAGTGGCTTCCACCAATTTTGCAAAGCATATTTCCCTTTGGGCGGGGATTGTCAAGTCTTCCCTTCTATTACATCCTTCCATTGACATACTGAAGGCCCCAGGGGAGGAGAAATCCACCCAGATATTTGTAGCTCTAAAAGTTCATTTGCGTCATTTGCGTCCAAGATGGGTCATTATTCTAGGCTCAGACCACATCCTGCAAAATGAAAACAACGAGCAGACCTTTGACCAAAAGCTGGGGAGGAGGTAGGAGAAAGAACAAGGGGCTGGAAAACCGTTAAGGTGTTAAAAGACACAGCCAGGGTTTCTGGAGCTTTGAGAAACAAACTCTCTCTGCAGTGTAATGTAATTACAACCTTTTCTTGGCTAAGTGTAGTACCCTGGAGATTACTATAAGTAACTTATAATAGAATTTTTATTAGCGGTAGTAATTTTTTATGATAATTAGAGTAATCTGCAGCCCATAAAGTCAGAAGATATATAGTTATATCTTTTGTACAGGAAAAGTGTTTCTCCCAACTATGGAAACACCATAAATGGCCAGTGCAGCTTTATGAGCACTGTTGGCTTTTATGCTAGGCTGTTTAGTGTTCTTTTCCTTATTAACACTCTTCATAACATTGGCAGTAAACATCTGATGACAAATTCAAAGTGTGCTCAATGGGATCAAAATGCAACAGAAGCATCTCCAAATGCCTCCTGGCCCAACATCCTCCCCCTCCTCCTCTTCTTTCCTCTGTCCAGAGGTTTCTCAAAGGCAAGGTCATTAATTAACAAACCCTTCACCCCAAGCTCAGCCCTGTCAGCATCCGTGTTTTGGGTCTGACACAGAACTATTACCCAATGATCCAACCAGCTCATAATTTCAAGAGTCTGCTCAGAGAGATATTGAGAAAGACTTGAAAAGAACACTCACATCTACACTCACTATGCACTAGTGAATGGATGTTATGCCAGCTACCGCAACAAATAAATGTTCGCATTTCAATGGATAAACACAACAGATGTTTATTTTTCTTACCTATTAGTCAAGTGCAGGTGAAACTGGCCAGAAAGTATCTTCTTTCCAAGTGGTGATTAACAGACCCAGGCTCCCTTCTGTCTTATAACTCCATCATCCCCTGGGACCTCATAGTAATCTGCATCCATTTGTCAAATGCAGGAAGAATGAAGGCAGAGGGTATCTGTTTATTTAAAACCCCATCCCAGAGTGATGCATTCAGTTGGTGAGAACTAGTCACATGGCCACAACAAGTTGCAAGAGAAACTAGGAAACTTTGCCCTGGACGTGGCAGCTGCCCTCATCCAATAATTCCACTGTATGGAAGAGGGCACAAGAATGTCGTGGAGTAGCTAGCCCATTCCTGCCCCACTGGACAAGACACAACCTATGTTTATGTTCTGTATGGAAAGATGTACGTGAATGCCAAGCTCTTCCACAGAAACACAGCATAATGAGTATAAAGGTTAAGAATGAATTCTAAAGCCCGCTCTCTGTGTTCAAAGCCAACACTCCCTCTTTACTGTCAGTACAAAATTCAGTCTCTCTGAACCTCAGCTTACCCAGCTGTAATATGTGAACGAAAGTAGCTAATATAAATCAAGTATATAGGATTTATACTATACACTGTTCTAAGTGCCATATAAATGTTATTCCTTTTAATTCTAACTGTAATTCTATGAGATAGGTCTCTCATCATTATCCCAGTTATTCAAATGTGGAAGCTGAGGTACAGAGAGGTTAAGTATGTTGCCTGTGATCACACAGGTTATAATGGAACTCTTAGGCACTAGTCACAAGGCATCCCATAGAGTTGCTGTGAAGATTAGATGAAATGATAAATAGAAAAAGGTCTTGACAGCTAGTGAGCCCTTAACATACTTATTTACGCCACAAAATGTCTCCTCTACCAGCTTGTTACAATGCCTTACGTATATACAGTTAGAATTATTGTTTCAGGTTATGGCAGCAGTTTTCAAAGATGTTCTGCCTTAGTCCATTCTCAAAGGATACTCTTCAAAATGAAGGCTCCACGGTCCAATGTGAAAATGTTGAAGACCCTTGTCTTGGAGATTCATAGGCATATTAGCCTATCAAAGGCTTTGGTGAGTCCTGCCGTAAAGAAATCTGTTGAAGATTGTTTAACCCTACAACTGTCAACTTTATTTGCTTTTGCAACATATCCCAGAGTTAATCGAAGAAAAATCTTGATTGGTTAATCCACCAAAGTCACTTAATTAGAATTCTCAACCAGAAATGTGTCCCGTTACAACTCATTGCAGAGAAAAAAGGGTAAACAACATGTTAATCAGCTGATAACAGTACATTTAAAACAAAGGCAATAAATACAAAAATATTTTTATGAGAATGTCAAAGATATGACCCTTAATAAATAAATAAGTCATAAAAATTAAAAACACCAAGAATTAATCGATAATATAGGCAAAGGACAGGAAGAGAATATGTATGGAAAATGTAATGGCTGATAAGCATAAAAAGTCTTACTGGTAATCAAAGACATGTAAACTAAAATGAGGCCCAGTTTTTCACATGGCAAATGAATACTATTGAACACCTTCCACACTGGGCAGGATTCCAAACGTAAAAATATTTGTGCCCATTGACCTGGTCATGACTCTTCTAGGGAAGTATCCTTAAAAAATTAAAGAAGCAAATAAAGGTTTATGTACAAATATATTAATTGCAGTGCTATGTATAATATTGAAGGGAAAAAAGGCAATCAGCCCCATTGCAGAAAAAGAGCTGAGAATATCATGGTTATTCATGGCAAAATATTATGATGAGTCTAAAATGATATTTTCAGGGCTGGCCGGTTAGCTCCGTTGGTTAGAACATGGTGCTGATAACACCAAGGTCCAGGGTTCAATCCCTGTACCAGTCAGCCACCAAAAAATAAAACAGAATGAGATCTTCAAAGAAGTATTAATAACAAAAGGAAAATTCTTATGATATAATTCATAGTAAGACAAACTGCAGGATATGAAACTACCTTCACAGTATTAACTCAAGTGTATAAATATGCTAGTGGATGGGCTGGCTGGGTAGCTAGTTGGTTACAGCACAGCCTTATAACACCAAGGTCAAGGGTTTGGATCCCCACACTGGCCAGCTGCCAAACAAACAAACACTCAAACAAAAAAATTGCCAGTGGGACAAAGAGAAGAAAGGGAAGAAGGCAGATGAAGCAAATGTAACCAAAAATGTACCAGCCTGTAAAATTAGAGGTAATTTTGTTTTGTAATTTTTGGCTTTCTATATTTTCCAGCCCAGAAATGATTTTTGTTATCAGAAAAATAAAGTAAAAAAAAAAAAAAAAACAATAAAAGTTAGCATCAAATAAAATCAAAGAAGACATTTTCCCCTCACCGCTGACGCTGGTGGGTCTCTGTCCTCCGTACCCCAGCCTGCATCCGAAAAACTGATGTTTATTCTGAATGGCAACCCAGCAGCCCAGTGAGAGCCTCAGACACCGAGAAAATATTCTGCTGAATTTGCCACACTGAATTTCCAGAGGCAGACACGCACAACATCACATCTTGCAAAGATTTTCAGCAATAAGATTTGAAACCAAATGACTTCTTGGCTAGCCCTCATTTAACCAAAATATCATGTTAACCAAAATAGCACATTCACAGGGAATTCTGATCAGGTGATTTACATATAAATGGTTGTTTAATTATCTGCTCTGGCTGACTGATACCTTTGCCTTTTCTTTTCTGTAACATGGAAAACTAAGACCTGGCTACACAACTCAGTTCTGGAACATTCCCCTCCACTCTCTCCTGTAGTGGAGATTACTTTGTGTTCACCAAATCCCATATTTTTTTTTTTCCTCCTGGGCACACAGGCTACATCTCCCAGTCCCCTTAGGCAGCTAGGGACAGCCACCATGATGAGCGCTGGCCGAAGGATGGTGATCAGAGGTGATGTACACCACTTGCTGGCCTGGGTCATAAAACCCTCCCGTGTGCTATCAGCTCTGTCCGTTCTTGTTTTCTCCACCTGCTGCATACATGAAGAGAATCCAGTAGAGGACTTGGAAAGCCTAAGAAGCCATTAGAAGAAATGAGCCTGAATCCCCTAATGACTATATGGAGCACAGTGAATGCGCCCGCGCACACACACACACTCACAGATCAGGCCTTTTTGGAATGGTGTTGTAAATGAGAATTAAACAATTATTGTGCTATACCCCTGAAGTTGGGGAGGAGGAGGCTGTTTGTTACAGCAGTTAGCTTACCCTGACTAACGAATTACCATACTACAAACCCACTCAGTGCATTACTCTTGGTAAAATGATGACAGAGAGACATTTTAGATTAAGCAGAAGATTTAGAGATTGTTAGTCTTGGATTTACATTCTAGTCCCACCACTTTCTAGCTCTATGGCCTTGAGCAAGTTAACTCTCTCTCTCTCTGAAGCTCAGTTACTTTTCTGCAAATGGAGTATTAAAATTGTATCCATCTTGTTTTTTTTCTGGGAAGTTTAAATAAACGAATGCAATTAAGTGCTCGGTGCAGTTTCTGACAAAGATGCATAATCAACAAGTGGGAGCTTCTCTTTCTCATATGAGCAAGATCCATCATAGCAACTGCTTTTCTCAAAGAAAAACTAAACTTCACAATCCGAAAGCAAAGAGACAGGTCCCTGAGGTCAGCCTTCTGAGTACTGTTTCTTCCTCTTGACACTGCCCACAATTCCCTGGTCTCTAGAACTGTGCCCACCATCTCATTCACACGTCTTAAATTGAAATGTGTCTAAAAAACTAAAAGTAAGAGAAACAAAGAGAGGAAGTATCAGCAAAGAACTCTAAATCACCTTTGCTGTGTTTGAGTGTGCCTGTATCCTCAGAACAAAAACCATCGGGGATTAAGAATGTGGAATAAAGAGCCTTCACTCATTCATTCATTTAAAAAAATTTATTGCGCGTCCCCAGGCCAACAGACATGGTAGGTTCTGGAGTCATAACAGTGGAAGCAGCTCATAGTCCAGCGGGTGAGATACAGAAGTACAGAGATGAGAAATGGGGAGATTAGGGCTACAAGTCACTTATTTAGTCATTCAATAAATATTAAGCATGGAAATATGACAGGAACTCTTCCGGGTGCTGAGGCTTCATCAGTGAGCAAGACAGAAGGGAAAAAAAAATCCTTGCACTTACGAGGTTTACATTCCAGACAATGTAAAGATAATTTAGCAAATAAGTAAAATCTATTTCATGTTAGATGGTGGTCAGATCTATAGAGAAACGTAAAGTCAGCAAGTATAGCAGCAAGTGCCAGCATGGGACGGGGGGTTTTGCCATTGTAGGGTGGTCAGGGAAGCCCTCACTGAGGCTGAGCAGGTGACATTTAAGCAGAAGCCTGAGGGAAGTGGAGGAAGGCACCATACTGTTGTCCAAGGGAAAGTGTTCCAAGCAGAGAACCTCCAGGGCAGAGGCTGTGGTGCAGATGCTGGCTTAATGTGCTTGATGAACAGCAAGCAGGCCAGTGTGGCCAGGGTCGGGTGAGCAGCCCGGTTGCGTTATTCAGTGTTGCCCATCTTGTTGCACCAGGTTGTGTGTGCTTCTGTTCTCCAGCAAGAGGATATGGGGTGTGGAAAGGCAGGAGCTGGAGGAACATGCTAAACATGGAGATGAAATAGGCAAAAGCCAACTCTCATCATGTTTGCTACCATGGTGACACGCACTATCTTCCCTTGTCCAGAGATAAGGAGATTGCAGCCGTGAAGGTCAGTGGCGGAGAGGGATTGAAGCTCTTGCAATGCTCAAAGGACATGGCCGAATAAAACAGGAGAAAGACCACCACTGGGTGATGCAGATGAGGTGGGTGAGCATTAGGGAGACACAGGGCAAGGGCTAGGACTCAACAGCATTCCCTTGAGATTCTTCCCACCTTTGTCACCACCCCTTGCCAATGACACACATCCTGGGGAGAAGGTGGGCTAAGGAGTCGTTGGTTGTTTCTATTCTACTTTGAAGCCAGAAAGCTTCTAGGATAAGGTGGTGTGACCCTCTCCATTATTTCATGGATTCCTAGAACCTCACACCCTGTGCAGGGGCTCATGCTTGAGTGAAGAGCAGCCTCATTCTGGACAGTCACAGCAGCTCGCTCGGGAAGCCTAGCACTTTGCACACCCAGTTTGTAATATAATTTCTTCACTGTTCAAAGATGGTCAAGTATGAGCTTTTAAATAGGATTTTGAAAAAAATATTGACTTTATTTTTTTGGATAAAGCCTACACTTGTACAAAGCCCCAAAAGTCATTCCATGAAACCTCCCTGCTACCCTGTGCTCCAGCCACCCAATTCCCTTGCTACACCCAACCGATGTCCTCAGTTTCTTGTGTACCTGTGGTCCAAAAGAGATCATGTTGCTATGTCTTCACTCACCTCTTTACCTTTAGTGCCTGTGACAACACCTTGCTTTTTTCACTTAACAATAAATCATCACACATAGAGTCTCTTTCTTCTTTTACAGTTGCATAGTATTCCACCGTGTGGGTGAGCTATGATTTATTTAACCAGTCCCCCATGGATGGACATTGGGTTTTCGCCAATGTTCTGCTATTACAAACAATGAGGTAATGAATAGCCCTGTGTATGCAGCATTGTGTCCGTGTTTGAATATATCAGTGGGATGGCTTCCCAGAAGTGGAATGTCTCTGTCAAAGGGTGTGTGCATGTGATTGTGACAGATGCTGACCAAGTGCCCTCTTAGAGGTTGCTCCTAGTCACCCTCCTACCAACAATGTAGGAAGGTGCCTCTTTCTCTATACACTCTCACCCACACAGTTTGTTTTCAAACTTTTTTATTCCTGCCAATCTCATAGGAGAAAAATGGAATTTATTTAACTTGATTTATTTTTATTATGTGATTAGGAGGGCGGTTGTCTCCTTGGAGTAGATTGGGCCCCTCCACATCCACACTCTGCCCTTTTCCAACCAGCTCTCGACCTGGGAGGCTGACCTCCATGGACGATCACATCACTCAGGCTCCCTCAACTCTGGATTCTACTTAGGCTTCGCCCATAGGAGAGATAAGGAGGAAAGCAGAGAGAGAGAAGAGAGACATCCCTCGAGCCTCACTGAGTTTTGGCCAGTACTGCAGTCAAGGAAAGCAGTGCTCTGCCCATGAGCACAGAGCCTTGATGGAAACCCCTCTTCAATGACCAAAACTCTTATCAGGCTTCATAGCATCATTTTCTGTTCTCACCCCATTAAGCCTAGGTGCCTCTGCAGCCATTGGTGGTCCCCTTAGTTTGGTCCACACCTCTATACTTAGTGTCACAAAACAAACCCTTTGAGTGTGCCACCTGTTTCCTGCCTGGACTCTGATGCATGCAAAAATCTTCCCTCCAAAACTTAACATGCCAATCTTTTGGGGAGTTTGGTGGTGGAGAACAACTGATAAATTACACATCTAAGAAGAAAAAAGCCCAAGAAGAAAGAGGGCCCAAAGAACTTTCCAGTTATTTTCCTGGAACCAAAAGCCAGGTCTCTTCCCATTAACCATCTGTTCTCCCAGCAGAAGTGACAGTCTGAATTTTTCTACTTGGGGGGCCTAAAATATTCACATTTGTTCACCCATCTACTTTTCCTATCAAATCATCGTCTCTGGCCACCACCAGACCCCACGACCATTCTATAGAAGCCCCACCTTCCTCCCCAGCCCACCACACTTGGAAGCAGTGTGTGTTCGACTAGGTGTTGTCGACCGCTGCCACCCACATCATGAACCTTCAATGGCTCTGGACTTTCAAAGTAGAACTTAAACTCTAACTGATGAGATCATATGCAGGTTAATTACAAAGTTGCTTGTTGAGCATCTATTATGTACTGGGATCTGAGCAAACGAAGACAAACAAGATGCTTTTCTTCCTTTGAGGTTCTTATAGTCTGGGAGTATGTGGGAGACAATAACCTGATAACTGATTTTAATCAACAGTGAATTAAAAGCCTATTGGATCTATGCAAGATAAGGATAATTAGTGACTCTGAATTACAGAATTCCACAAATGGAACCAAAAAATATTCAAACACATAATAGCATGAAATTTCTTTGAAATGGAAAAAGAACTAAATTTGTAGTTCACAAGTGCACACTATGTTCCAGGAAATACTGATAGAGAATGATTGACACCGAGACATTTCCTGGTCAAGTTCTTAGACTTCAAGTGGAAAGAAATATTTCTTCAGGCCCCTGGGAACCACATCAAGGCATTGGCAATAGAGAAGTCATCCAATGAGAAATGTTCACAGCCAAAGGATGACTGAGGGATGTCTACAGAGTTCTGAGGAATAGAACGTGTGACTCAAGTAAATTGTATCCAGTCAAGTGGTCATGCAAGTATAAAATCAAGAGGGAAATTCCAAAGATAAAATACATTATAAAATATAGCATTCCAGTTCTTTTGAAAAAAAATTTTTTAAAAAGCCTGTTCAGTGATGAAATGCAGCCAACCAAGAAGCAAATGGGAAAGAATTTGTATGGCACTCAGTGCCAAAAAATAGTGGAACAATGTTGTCTTAGTTCGTTTTCTGTTGCTATAACTGAATACCTAAGACTGGGTAATTTATAAAGAAAAGAAATTTCTTTCTTAGAGTTTTAGAGGCTGGTAAATTCAAGGTCTAGGAGCTGCATCTGGTGAAAGCTTTCTTGCTGGTGGAGACTTTTTGCAGAGTCTCAAGGCAGCACAGGCAATCAACAGATCTAGTCACATGATAACTAACCCACTCTCATGATTACCCATTAATCCATTAACCCATAGATGGATTAATCCATTCATGAGAGTAGAGTCCTCATGACCTAATCACCTCCCTGAGGCTGCACTTCTCAATACTCTTACATTGGGGATCAAGTTTCGACATGAGTTTCAGAGGAGACAAACACTCAAACCATAGCAAATGTCTATGAAGCTCAAAAGGAGAGGAAGAATTTTATACCCAGCCAAGTGGTATTTCAATTATAAAGGCAACAGCCAACCTCAAGCATGATTGAACTCAGGGCAAACAACCCAATGATCCTGTCATGATAAAAATAGTATGCTTTGTAAAATCTAACCAAGTACTTTCCTATACTCTCATAGCTTGTATCACCCCTGGACCCAATCCTCATTATATAATTTTTCAGATCTTACAGGCTCTCTTTCCATGGACACTCTCTTTGGCCAGAACAAATGTTGTGGAACCCTTCTCTACCAACATGGGAGTTCCTCTTTCTTTGAGCCTTCCATGGGTACCAACACTCATGATGAGTTTTTCCTTCTGCACAACAGAACATGTCTCAGCACCACTGTGAAGCATTTGAAGAGGGCTAAGCTAAACTGGAGAAGCTAGTTTCCACCCTTAGACTCAGTAAGGATGAGCAGTCATACCTCACATCACCCCTCTGAGGAAATAGACTCTCATTTGCAATATCTCTGCATCCCTGCTCCAACATTGCTGCTGCAGGACCTATTGGAAGCTCCACACTTTCACTGTGACACCCATAGGAGATTTTCTGCTTTTTCCAACTTTTGAGGTTCTCCATGTGCCAAGAGTAAGTGCCAGAGTGGCCAGTGCACCAGCTTGGGGACTTCTGTGCCAGGTCCCATCACTGAAGACTCATATAGGAAGTACTGAGCTCAACTTGTATTCTTAGGATTCACTTGCTTTCTTCCTCCCTTCCTCCCCTTGGGATAAACCACCTCTGAGTTGCAGTGCTGACTGGCTTTCTTCCTAGCTCCCAATCAGAAAGTTCTCCATGTCCTTGGCAGGCTTGGGAAAGAGGAACCAATGGGAGGCTTTGTTGGGTATCATTCATTTGTTTATTTGAGACTTAAGCTCAAAAAGCCAGATCCAATCTTCAGAAGCTTATCTTTATGGTTTCCATTTTATTGAATCTCATTTTGCTAATTCCTCATGATTCCACATGCGCTATTAGCCATAATGGGTTCTTTATTGGTTTACCTTGAATAATATGTTAATTGATAGCTCTTATTGCCTTAACACCCAAGCTTTCCCACATTGAGAAGCCCAAACAATCAAGCCATTACTAATAAGGCTTGGATATGGGGAGATTTGTAGGATTCCAAACTTGGCAGGGGCAAGAGGGGTGTTCTTTATGCAGTGATGTTACAAGAAGAAGCTCCTTTGCCTGTTTAGAAAGGTGCGTTGCTCAAGTGACCGGTGGTAGGTTGGGAAGGCGAATGGGCAAATTTGGTGCAAAACACATCGCTGCCTTGAAAAGCCCCTTCCTGCCAGGTAATGCTGTGGGGATTCCCAGACTCAGCTTGCAGCCGGCACCCTGAAGACAGACAACACCAGGACAACGTCATGTTCAGCTATTTGTAAACCAAGCAGGAGCCTAGGAAACATCCTGCTCACGAGGAAAACATCGATTTGAAGAGGCTTGGAGTGGGGCTCGAGCCCCAACAAGCACGGAAGGGCTTCTTAAACTGACACAATAAATTAGTTCAAAGCCGATGACAGCCCGGAAGATTACCCACCGCCCCACAAAGGAGGGAACGCTCTGGTCCCCTTCACGAAAACATAGATAAAAATTGTGTTCTTCTCCTCTAATGAGGCAAGCTCAGATATAAGTCAATAGAGCAATTCATTAACAAATCTAATGAAATCCCCCGGGTTTCCAATGAGATGGCAATGAAAATCTCCTTGGGAGGATAGTCCATATGTTAAGGGTCAGATGGCTCAGTGGTTTCCTCTGGCCTATTCACCGCCCACATATGGCAGTTAAGGTCACTGTTATCAGACACTTTCTCTGTACACAAAACAAAATTTCCATATGGCCCATGGAAATGGCCCGGCCTGGCTCCTGGGCAGCTTCCCACGGCTCTGTCTTTGTGCGGCGCTGGTTAGAAGTGTAAAAGAGGGTGTGAGGGGTTACCTCGTCACTCAATCGCTTTCCCTGCTTTGTGCGTCAGTCCAATTTAGGGAAAATCTGCATCACTTTTTCCCCTGTCTTTCAGCCACAAATGCTCATGTCAGTCTATCAGAACGTGATGGAAGTACTGATCGCAGCCTCCGTATTTAAATCCTTTTGAAACCACAGTGACCTGCTGAAGAGGGTTCTAAGGGGAAGGACCGTCTCAGGGCTCTTTCAAATCCACATAAATAAAGGGCCTTTCCTGGCTTAAAGTGGCCCCTCAGATTGAGCCCCACAGAGCCCCTAAAAGAAGCCCAACACGATTGTCATGGATATTACATGACAGTAACAAGAACAGGCCAGGAAAGACAAGGCTCCTCACCGCACAAAACTGGACGGGGCTTTCTTCATGATTCGGGCCTCGGATTGTTGACAGCCCAGTAAATAGGCTGTTTAACCCTTTGAACATGAATAAAGAGGGTGTAGACAAATGCTTTCTGATGGAGTTTGTGCATGTAATAGGCAAGAGAGTACACACACTCGAGGACTTTGGGGACTTAGAGGGTGGTGGGGGCTGGCTGTGTTCTTATGCTGAGGTGGAAAGCCGCCACTGAATTTCTTATGAAACTGATGGAATGAGGCAGGGGTCGAGGAGAGCAGATCTGGACATGCAGGGGACCAGGACATTTGGAACAACAGCAGTGACACCTTTAATAGCCAACCTTCTGTAGCTCCCATGGCTTGTCAACATCTGGTGCTGGGGAAAGTTTGGAGAGAGGTCCTAGAGGCCCTTGTTCCCTCACACTTTTATGGTTTCGTTAACTATCTTCCTGAGACAAGGATCATAGCAACAATGGCAGTAGCAGCAAGAGCTGGTATGTAGTAGAGCTCCGACTGTGGCAGACACACGGCTAAGCACCGCATAGACGCTATCTCACTTAGTTATCATAACCACTCTGTAAGGAAGAAAGGATGAACCCCATTTTACTGATGAAGAAACTGAGGCACAGAGTGGTTAAGACACTTGCACGAGATTCACAGCTGGCGAGTGGTGAAATGTGACTTAGAACATTCTCACCCCTTCCACTACCCTGTCTCTAGTCCTGGTCTTCCCATTGTCTTGAAATGGGAAAATCCCTGCTCAGTCTCTTCACATTGTTTTAATAAATACAAGAATGCAGTTTCCCTTTCTCTCTCTCTCTCTCTCTCTCTCAATCTGATTTTAGGTGAAAATATTTCTCTTGACCTAAGAAGCCAAAATAAACAGGAGAATAAAAACTGCCTCCCAGAAATGTAAAATTATGCATATTCCCTCCAATTTCATAAGCTGTTTAGGTTACCATTGAAATGACTCCCCCGTGACCCACAATTCCTAAGGCTTGGCAGCTGTGGAGTTTCCATAAATCCAAATACTACTGTTTCTGACCTCTGACTGTACTTTAACTGGGAAGGGCCCTTTTAATTCATTTAATTCATTTTAATTGTCTTTGGGGGGACGAGAGCTTTCTTTGGCCAGCTTTGCTGGCAGGGGAAGCTGCTTGCCGAGCTCGCGCTGCCATTCACCGAGGCTCTCATGAAAATGCATGCCGGGCTCCAGCACCCTCGGTAATTGTAATATCTCTTCCTTACTGTTTATGTCAGAGAGTCATTACTGGGAGAGGCTGACACCTCTGACATGTGCAGCATCGACACACATTAGGTGGTCCTTAGATAATTTTTAGACAAAGTTTAGTTGGTGTTGCAGGAGCCCAGCCCGGTTGTAAGCAGCAGAAATAAAAGGAAAGACGTCCTCTCGAGTTGGCTCCTTGCACGTTAGAAGCAGCCCTATGTGTGTGGGTCTCTTTCTCTCCAGCTGAACACTGTGAAGTTCTTGGGGTCTGGGCCAGGTCATAATCACGTGTGTACTCTCTCCCTCTGGCCTGGAGGGTGGTGTTTCTATTGCTAGATATATTGTCTCCAGCATGACCTTGGGTGATTTACTTATGGTATCTCCTTTAATGTTCCTATCAAACTTATGAGGCAGGTTCTATTACTATTTAATAGAGAAAAAGGTCTGAAGCCCAGAGAGGTTAAGCAACTTGACCAGAATTAAACAGCTCATATGCCTGAATTCAAACCACGATGCGTTTCCCACCCTGCTGCCTTCCGTGGTGTAGAGCCCAGTGTGGTCAGAAGTCAGTAGGTATTTGTCCACATTTTGGTGGAAGGTGAAGGCTTAGGTTTACAGATGCTCTGGCACTGGTCTTATCCCATCCAGCGGAGCTTGGACTCGCTGGTCCTCTTGTTATCTGTTTTCCTCTGTGCTGCCCCTACAGTTTCTCTGACAGTCTGGGCATTCGTTTTAAGCAAGATCAATCTATGTTAAGAAATGTCTCATAATTGCTTGTGTTTTACTACAGAGAAATGAATGAGCATTTTCCATCTCCCAATTTAATAATGCTCACTCTGACTGCAAGAGGAAGCAGATCAATGGCTGGCCAAGAAAAGAAGCATTTTTTTAAAATTATCCACACTTTAGATACGTGATCTCTAAGTTATAACAAATTATAAGGTTAAGACCTCTTAGACAAATCCTAGCTGGTTAAAAATTTAAAACTCCAGGGTAAAGCAACGAAGTACTAATGAGCTTCAGGCTACTAAATATCAGAATCTAGGGGAGCAGCCGTGTTTCAGGTGAGAGCGTATGAGCGCACGACAGCCAGTCTATGAAACGTGGAAGGAAGGACTAGAGCGGGGGAGGCAGTGGGTATGGGATGGGGCTTCAGAGAGATGAAAAAGGTAACAGTGGTGGCTGAGAACATTCTGGATGAGACTGGTTGGTTCTCTGATTGAGAACTATCAAACGTGAAATTCCTCCGAATGCTTCATTATGTCAATGCAGCATTAGGTCTCCATAGCACATGCCTTTCAGCCTCTGAAGAGAAGAAAGAAAAGCATTTTATGAACTGTAGTGACTTCACACCAGGGTTGGAGAAAGAGAGAGAGAGAGAGAGTGAGTGTGTGTGTGTGTGTGTGTGTGTGTGTGTGTGTGTGTGTGTGTGTGTGTGTGTGTAAACCTTTCATGAGGAATCGGGATTAAAATCTCTAAGAAAATATAGCAGGCAGAAGCGACATGTAGTATTTATTTTCCCAATGGAAATGTAAACGGTGGCGGGGGAAGATGAAAATATTTAGAGAACAAACTGACCCGACCTAGTTGAATGCTCCAAGAAATGCCAGTCTCACAAAGCAGGGCAAGAGCTGGCAGGCTTCACTGCATCTGTGATGGCATGTGTCACGTAACCCTAACTGCCCCCAGACCGTCTGTGTTAAACGCCCCTCAGCTCATCACCGAAGCACACCATTCGAGGGAGCCCACAGCTCACAGAGGCCGAGAAGGACCTGATAAAGTTCAGACTGCAGTCCAAAGGTTTTGCTGGGATGCGAGATGACAATTCTCAGGTTATCTCCTGACTTTAGTAGTTCAGAACCACTTTCTCAGTGACCCAATCTATTATTGTCAGCTTCCTTTCCACACTCCTGATTCAGGAACCGCCCATAGTGACACCCCTTACATAGCCCCAGGTCTCCCCCTCTGATCACCAGCATCCCCACTGGGACTGACAATAAACCCCCAAATGACTCCATTTTAATTAATAATGCTAAAATGGGTAGTTTTGAGCTCCTGTTTGCTCAACACAAACCTCGCACTATCTGGCCAGCTTAGGTTTGAGTTCCACATTTAAAATTAAATTATGCTTGGGATAATATTGTCTTGAGCTCACAGTTGCTGACATGGATATTGACAAAGACTTAGCCCGTATTTTAATAAGAAAACAAAACACAGGGAAAGGCGCCAGAGTTTCCAGGCGGATCATTAAGAAGCCGCCTCGGAGGCCGGAGGCTGGTGGTGACGAATCACAGCTCGTCATACAACTTAAACTTCTTTTGACATCTAGTTATGTCGAAATGTGACTGATCACCTAGGGGTTGGAGCTCCTGAGAGGGAAAAGTTCACTGACAGACAGCAGCATGCAAGCAGCTCTTAAATGAGAATCAAGAGAAAGTAGCAACCAGGCTTGCTGACAGTCTGCAGCTGCTACCTGGCTCTGTCTAACTAAGGCAGGCCTGTTCTGGTGAGGAGTTCCATTAGCATCTGCACGCTTCTGTCTCATTACCACACATCTGCCCACCTTGATTCCAGTGACGCTGCCTCTCATCTGACAGCTCAGGCATTGTCAGGGACTGGATATTATGGGAGCAGGGTACAGCAGGCTCACCGTCTCTCCTTTTATTTTCTAAAGACTGGTGTATAGTTTGACAGTACCATGCCACGGAGGTAAAGGAGATAATTAACATATTGGGCAGTTCCTAAACAAAGCTGAGAAGCAGATTCCGGGTGAAACCACTGCTGCATGAGCGGGGTTGTTTGTAGGGCAGGGAGATCAAAGTTCTTGTAGATAGACCTTAGTTCTTTGCCCAGTCCCGTAGCAAGCCACATGTGGCCAAGAGGAGCTTAACTTCTTGACATTTCCAATTTTTAAAAAAAGTCAGGTTTCAATTTTTATCAACTTAACCATCAATATCTTGACTTTGGGTTATTGCGCAGAAACCCACGATACTGAGCATCTCATATGTATTTGATGTTCCCAAACGCACTTCATGCTAATGGAGGCGAGAGTGGGAGACACTGCTTGCCCTCAATTTCCTCCCATCACCAAAACTACAGGCTAGAGTGGCACCATTTATGTTAAACAGTAGCCTCCCATAGCTACCTTGAAACCAGAAATCTACCAGCAGCATGTGTCCCCCCAGAACCGCTTCAGAGGGTCAGATAGGAGGGTTTGGGGGCTCTTTGCTCACTTCCAGTTACCAAAGGAACTGGCTTTCCTCCCTTGCCTGCAGGGCTTTTCATGAGGAGAGAAGGAAGATCCCTCGTGTTCCGATAAGCTTGGGATCTGAAAGGGCTTGGAGCATTCCTGAGTTGAGTTCTGAATGAAGACTGAGGTCCCCGGCATGGCAAAGATGTAGGATAAAACTATTGTCCCTGTGAAGGGAGGGAAACCCAGCCCCCTGCTTCCCAGAAGCCCTCTTTACCCTGCTAACACAGAGGAAACAATAGAATTTGGCAGAGAGAAGGAAAAGTGCCTACTGAGACTCAAATCCCAAGGGACCCCAAAGGGAGCCTAAAATGGCATCCCTGACGAGCCCCAGCCAGCCTAAGAAGCTGGTGTGTGCGGTTGCATTTAGAACCATTTAGGAAACTCCTGGCTTCCCTCCTGGCGCTCACGGCTTTCATCCCTCTGATATTTCTTTGTTCTTCTGCTCGCTGAGGGTTTGTATGGGTTAATGGAAAAATTACTGCTATTTTGCAACAATGCAATCAAAGTCAGTTCAGCAAACCCTGATAAAGTGAGAATAGCTTATTCAGATTGAGCTGGCAGGTCTGAACTCACCATTGCAAAGTTTGAATACAAAATAAGATATTCCCCCTTTTTAAAAAAAAAAAGACAGAATCCGTTGTCATTCATGCTAAAAAGGCATTACAGACTGTCGACACTGTATAGAAAAATAGGAGATGTTGACCTTTTTATTATAGACTTTTCTCTACTGTTGCCCTTCTTTCAACTGCACATGGCTCCCCCCAGATCCCCCCGCCTCTCTCTGCACTTACACACACTCTCTTCAGCTGTATGTTATCTCAAATAATTACCCTCGCTTCTGGCTGTCCCTGGTGACTTCTGCTGCTAAAAAAGCTACTCATTGTCGGAGACTGAAGAGGGATTTCAAACCTGCTTCTTGTGGCCGGGCAACGGCTCTTAATTAACCACTCAGGTATTGTGGAAGCTCCCAGCCCAGCTCGCTTCCATATGGCTGGAACATGTCCGCAGTGATAATCATGGAAGAAAATATTGTATCAAAAAAGAGCTCACACAACCAAAAGCTTGTGCAAATTATTTTTAATGATTCTTCTCTGGTGAATCGGCTTATTTGTTATTTCAAGCAGAGAGAGAGAGGAATGCATTCGTCCTTGACCCAGATCCCCCCAGCCCACACCCCTCATGCCCCCCACCCTAAATCTGATCCTAAGCATTGTCATAAAGAAGGTGCCCCAGGTAGCAAAGCCCCTCCAGACGCCCTAGAAAGCTTTTCTCACTGTGATTTTCATAAGCTTTTGTTTCTATTGGGTGCCTCAGTGTTCTGAAACACACACACACAGATTTCACAGAATTTCCAACAAGCAAGTGATTTTAAATAACTCGAGGAGTGAGCTGTTTGGCAGTACGTCACATATTCACGCTTGTTGTATTTCTTGCTTTAAATAACGGGGGAAAGGGGTAAGGAGAGGTGGTGAAGTTTATAAATCAAATTAAAAATGAAGTTGCATTTACATTTTAAAACCCACCCACCCGCCAGCATACTGTGTCACTCGACATTATGTACGATTTTACTTTGCGACAGAAACCATTACATTTAAAAATTCATTACAGCAAGGTTAGTTAGACACATGATGGATGCAGCTTTAATCTTGCCATATATTATTACAGTTAAAATGTAAATGATGAAAAATATTTTGTGCTTATCAGCATTTATGTGGAAATGTGTTTTACAGTGATATATGGCATTATATTTCTATTATTGTGATGAAAAGAAAGCAATACAAAAAGATGAAGTGTTTATTAAAACATGGTTACTTGTGATAACATATTCCTGTTGTACATGACTTTAAACATATTCACCGAGGGCATTTGTCCAAAACAACTGTGAAATGTGTTTACTGTGCGAATTGGGCTAAGTTTTTTTCTTCTGATTACAGCTCTTTTTAACAGACTAATATTAATTCAAAATCATGTAGAATGCTATGAAGTTGGCAGCCCTGTTTCCTTTCTGACGTGGTTAAAAATGCGTGTGTGTGTGTGTGTGTGTGTGTGTGTGTGTGTGTGTGTGTGTGTTTAGAGACACAGTCCATGGTTATGAAAGGAAGGCTTGTATATTTATTTCGTATAATCAACCAGAGAAAGCAGGCCACCCAATTAAATGACGTTTCCAAAGTGATGTCATCTAGGACACAAAATCCTGTTAGAGTTGTAATTAACATAATGGAAAAGTAATAGCAAACTTCACTTTCCAATCAGATGAGCATAAAAAAAAAATGAAAAGGACAGACTGGGTATATTCATGGCTCCATTGGGGCTCAGGAATATTTCAGATATGACCATGGAAGATTTAACAAGCCAGGCACCCTGCAAACCTCACATACTATGCCTTACAGGGAAGGCACCGCCCAACACTACTTTTGCCAAGTTCACTCACAATGTGGTTCCTGCTTCTCACTCCCCTCACCTTTTTTTTGCCAACCCAGAACAATGGTACATCCAACGACAAAATGAAACAGAACACAAGAAGAAAAATAAACTCTCATCAGCAACCAAAAAAAAAAAAAAAAAGAGGAAAAGAAAATTTATTACTAAACTCTATTTAAAGAAAAGGAACAAAAGACAAAGGGCCTTCCTACATGCACTGCTGCTGTATCTCTCATCATTTAGGACAAGGACCCAAATGTTCTTTTCCTCATAACCTTTTGAGTCAGAATATCATAATTATGTTTACCCAGATACCCAGGAAGCATATCTGTTTAAGGTAGGTCCATTTTACCTGAGTCACTGTATAAATTGCAACTCTTTCTCCCACCTCCTGTTGATGACAGATCTTGGAATAGATTTGGAATTGACCAGACTTGAAAATCAGTTTCACCTTCCCCTCCTTTCACTCAACATCCCAAGTGTCTCCCAGAATGAGGGCAACACAAGCTTAATGCAAATTTCCATCAGGTCCTCATACACACCCGCCGGCTTCTTTTTTCCTTCTTCTAACATCTGCTTGTAGGAGGATGTTGTTGTGTACATTAGCACTGTAAAGTTTAGCACCCTTTAGGGCTACCTTTGGCACAGGAAACAAGGAAACGGTGGGCCAATGATAATACAGGCATTTCCTATCTCAGCACTCTCCCTAGCTCTGCTTCTCAGCTGCCTGGAGTTGTTATCTTTAGGAAGTCCAAGGTGGAGGAGAGGGAAAGCTTATCTGGCTTCCATCCTAGTTATAAAACATGAAGCTCCTCCCTGTACACCTTGGGGACATTGTCACAGAGGGGTTACATCCGCTCAGATTCCACGCCAGCGACCGAACGTGGGCCTGTGACCTATACTGTCCTCCATCTCCTTTTGTTTGTGGCATAAAACCGACTCAGCTGATTTCCTTCAAAGCACAGGTTGTAGGATTTGTGAGAATGTACAGCCCCAGCACCCTCTCCAAGGCATGCTCTTTCTCTTGCATCTCTCTCTTTTTTTTTTTTAATTTTTATTTTAAAGAAACACACATGCAAGCTTTCTCAGGGAAAAAGGAGCTCTCAACACAACTCGTCCCAAGCACACCCATTCAGTCCGTGTTCCTGTTTAAAGAATTTCCCTAAGCCAGGACCTGAGAAGCTGTGGACTGACCTGAGGCTGCCCTATTAAATGTATATATTTCTTGGAGTTGAAGAATATTTGCTGAAAGCTGGATTATCACTTGGTAGACCAGCAGCAGCTGTTGAAAACAAGGGCATAAAAGCTTGTTTATGTCTTTAATGGCCCACTTAATGATGGAGCAAGTATGTTATTCATAATAAAATGCCAACGAATAATCTTAATACCCCAATGCATGGTGCTAGTGAATTAAGAAACATCTGCTATGTCATAAAAGAACATTTTATTTGGGGTCTACATTAAAAACATGATTCCATGGAGTTTTACTGATTTATATTGTACACAACAAATTATGATGTCTTGAAGTAATTATACTTTACAATTAAACCTACAAGGGCCACTCTTGGAAAAAAAAAATTCTACCCAATCTTCATGATTCTAGATCATTTAAGCATATACTGTGGCCTTGCCTCAATATATTTTGACAAAGCAATGTTTAAAATCTCTCTTGGCATTTGTACTTCTCTAATAAGAGATCCAAGCTGAACAGTACTACTGAAATCACCACTGCAGAATAAAATGGCTATTTGTAGTCACAGAGAAAAATGTAAAAATAATTCCTATCTGCCTGTCTCTTGTCTGACTCTGACCCGGGAGCTTATTTTAATGTTACTTGAAGGGGGGAAATTCAGAGCTTGGACTTAGTCAGGGATTAAGTGGATGACCCCTCCCCAAAGGCTTAGCCTGTGTGGGGAGTGTCCCCCCCCCAGAAAGAGACTTGAGGAGTCTAGGAGAGAGTGTCCCTAGAGATGTCTCTGAAAGGGGGTAGGTGCTGAAGGGACAGGGTGTGGCCAGCTCAGTCTCAGCCCTCATCCCCTCTAGTCCAGATGGCGTCTGTCTCTGACACACCCGCTATCGCACCAGGAAGCCATGTGTCACCACCTTCATGCCCAACACCACTCATGAGCACAGGGACATGTCTATTGCTTCCTGGAGCTGGGTGCTTCAAAAAGGTCCTCTCGCTACACAAGAGAAAAGACAAGTTATTTTAAAAGCTGGCTGCAGGACAAGCTGGTTGTTCAGGGCGGTACCTCTTGGCCTGGCTGCACTGGAGAGTGACCTGGGAGAATGGAAAAGTACCTGTGCCAGGCTTGACTCCCAGGGATTCCAATTCCACTGACCTGAGATACTCTGTCCCCCCACCACCACACACATACCTTGGTATTTTTTAAAGCCCCCCAGATGATTCTCATGTGCAGCCAGGGTCAAAAACTACTGCTCTGGAGAAATTGGATTTTTTTTTACAGGTGGGTGACACTTTTGTAAGGCAAACACTTCCACGAGACTTTCTGGTTTTAAAAAGTGAGGCTGCCTACTGTTGGGGGGAATGTTAAATGGTGTGGTAGCTATAGAAAACTGTAAGTCAGACCCTCAAAAAATTAAAAATAGAATTACCTATGATCCAGCAATTCCACTTCCAGGTATTCCCCCAAAAGAACTGAAAACAGGGATTCAAAGAGATATCTGCACACCCGTGTTCATAGCAGCATTATTCACCATAGTCAAAGGTGGAAGCAACACAAATGTCTGTCAATAGCTGAATGGATGAACAAAATGTGAAATAGTCATACAATGAAATATTATTTAGCCTAAAAAGGGAAGAAAATTCTGATGCATGCTACAACATGAATAAATCTTGAGGACATTATGCTAAGTGAAATTAGCCACTCGCGAAAAGAAAAACATTGTATGATTCCACTTCTATGAGGTACCTGGAATAGTCCCATTCATTGAGACAGAAAGTAGAATGGTGGTTGCCAGGGGCTGGGGGAAGGAGGGAGTAGGGGTTTGTTTTTTAATGGGGACAGAATTTCAGTTTGAGAAGATAAAAGAGTTCCAGAGGTGGATGTTGGTGAAGGTTGCACTCCATATACATGTGCTAATGCTGCTAAACTATACACGTAAAAATGGTTAAGATGGTAAATTTTATGTTACATGTATTTCAACACAATTTTTAAAAATTTAATGTTAAAGTGAAGCTAATGATTGGCATAATAAACTGAAGTGAATTTGGAATTCCTTGTGGGCACTGGTGCCCTGAGAGAGGATTTGAACACTGGCAAGGTTGGGAGACACACTCTTGGAGAATGGATGGGTGGGCAGGTGGAGAGAGGGCAGTGGTTTAAGTTGGGACCCCAGGAGGGACCCAACCAGTGAGGAGTTTTCTGTGTGGCAAGAAATAGCCCATGAATTTTTAGAAAGAGCAATTTTCTATCACTCCATTTAAAGACGATTATTTTTAACTCTGTAGTGGGAACTCCTGTCACCACCCATATACCCTTAGACCCTGGCAAGAGGTACCCCTGCCCTTGGCAACAGTGATTTTAGGGGCCCCCCCACCCCCGGTTTTTCTTTGGCTCTAGCCCCTCGCCATAAATAAGCAAGTTGTGGTGGGCACCTTCTAGAACTCCCCTTCTCTGTAAAGTGTCAGACAGTAAACATTTCAGGCTTTGCCAACCAATCAGTCTCTGTCACAAATGCTCCAGTCGGCCGTAGTAGCATGAATGCAGCTAAAGATGATATGTTGATGTGCAAGTGAAAGTGCCTAGTTGGATTCCAAGAAGACTTTATTTATGGACACTGAAATTTGAATTCCACATCCTTTTCACATGTCACAAAATATGATTTTTTTGTGTGATATCTTTCAATCATAAAAAGCCATCTGAGGTTGGCAGGCCCTACAAAAATGGAGGGTGGGCTAGATTTGACCACCAGCCATAGTTTGCCAACCTCTGGTCTAGACCCTACACGGGATCCTAGAATTTCCCATCCAAATTGCCCAAACCCATTTCTGCTTAGATGTGCCTTCCAAGGGTTAACTGTGCCCCAGTGTGCCCATGCCTAGGTCCCGAGGCAGCCGAGGGCTGGCTGTGTGTGGGGAGTATGGACAGAATTGGACATGAAGGCTAGACCTGTGGGCTAGAGGTCCCTGCTGGTGTGCCACAAACTGAGACAGGAGAGAAGGGAGGTGAACTGCAGGCCTAACTCGGAAGAGTCTACGATGTCTAAATCCAAGTAAAACTTTTTAATCCTTAGAATTCTGGTGAGTGGGCCTCTTTTCTCATGGTCTACACCTCACAGCAGACAGGTATGGCACTTTGGAAGACAACAGGACAGTGCTGAGAAGGTTGAGGGACAGACACCATGGCAGGGGGCTGATGGAGGTTCCAGCTCAGCGCAGGACTTCAGGGTGACAGGAAATAGGACCTGTTCTCAGGAGTCCTCAGACTTCTTGGCAAGAGGCTGTCCTTCCTTCAGTTGGATGACCTGTGAAGGATTGCGCACACTCAGGGTCACATGAGGATTCTCAGCGTGCCCCTCTCTGCAACTGCAACAGGCTTCAAGTCTGGTGTTGACAAAATTAGAGGTTTTGTTTCACACCCCCCACCACCACCACCACAACCATCGATTTCTCTCTGGGCCAGATCCATCCCTTCCTGCCTAGCTCATCTTTTAATTCTTTAAGTGCAGTTAAAATCTCCGTCCAGGTACCAGCCTTTGCCCAGAGAGAGGCTGGCAACCAAGAGGGAGACACTTCTTTTCCTAAAATTGCACCAAGGCCAGGCCCCAGCTGTGTGGAGTGAAGTGCTGTGTGGACCAGACCCACCTGTCCCTTTACAGGGGCCATAAAAGCCCCTCACAGAAGCCAGGTCCAGTTCTCAGTTTCTTCTGCCTGAAGAAGGCAGACAAGAGCCAAACTTTTTTAAAAAACAAGGAAGTGATAAACTTACGAGAATATTTTTTATAAGATGTATATGAATTTGATGAGTCTTTGTATCATCTGAGCATTAATCTGTCGGAAAATATTTCCTAGAGGAATAGAATCTCTAAGGCAGGAGCGTGGAAACATCCCAGTGGTCCCCCGTGGTCATCATGCTACCACAGCCAGTGTGAACAGTGGACAGCATGGCTGGAAGGAGCTGAGCAGGCCATGGGAAAGGGGGCCTTAACACATGCCCATAGAAGAGCGTCTGTTTTCCAGCCAGACACATGGCAAGCATTTGATAAGCTGAATGCAAGCAAAAGCGAGCAAGCCAACCAATCTTCTACTCCACTCCTGTCCTGGAATCCAGTGCATACCTGTATTAGTCTGTCTCTGTTGCTTATAACAAAATATTTGAAACTGGGTGATTTATAAAGAAAACAACATTTATTGCTTATAGTTTCTGAGGCTGGGAAGTCCAAAGTCCATCTGGTGGTAGCAACAGTGACCCAGGGGTCTCACATTGCAAGATGGTGGAAGCAGAGAGAGCAGAGAGAAAGAGACAAGGTCTCTTCTCTCTTCTTTTAAAGCCCTCAGAACCAGGCTCCGATCACCATTATTAATCCATTCACTACTGAGTGGTCCTACAATCCAATCACCTCTTCAAGACTCCACCTTTCAATTACCATAATAGGATTTCCCACCCTCTTAACAGTCACAGTGGGGGCTAAGTTTCTAATGCATAAAACTTGGGGGACACAATTCAAGCTTCAGTGAGTTTGGGGAGGACATAATTCAATCCTCTACAGCACCTCCAGCCTGCTCTCCAGGCTGATGCTATCTGGCTCTCTCTGCATTTGCAGCCTCAGCTCCTGTGACTTCTCCACACTCTCCCCTATAGCTGGACTCATCCACACACAGTGGGTGTGTTCCAGCCTCCGTCCCTTTGTTCACACTGCTCCATCTTGGAATGCCTCCTATTTTCAACTTCCCCTTTCAGAATCATTAGGATCTGATTCCCACACTTCTCCATCAATCTAGGATTCATCTCTTCTTCCTCTGTTTGAACTTCAGATTCAGCACTTTATCATCTGCCTTGGGTCTTGTGGTTGAGCCATACTCCCACCTGTATGACCCTGGGGATTTGCACGACCTCTTGGAATCTTAGTTTCCTCCTCTGTAAAATGGGAATGTTAATAGATGTGCCTAATCACATGGTTGGTTGTCTGAGGGTCCCATGAGATGGTGCATATAAATAAGGTGGGCAGCACCAAGCCTGGTGCAGTAAATGCTGGCTGCCATCAACAGTCAGGTTTTAGGGGTACCTACCAAGATGTTCACTAGGAGCACAGGCAATTTCAGGGCAGGGACTGAGCCTAATGCACCCCATAGGTGAAGCACATTGACAAACTCTCCATAAGCAGTTGCTCTCTTAATTTCCACCTAATATTCTTGCATGGGACTTCCCAGAATATAAAATGTGGAGTCTTCCACTTATGTGACTCCTCTTGCTCCTCAAGAAAAGGTTCTGCTTTGCTACCTTCTCAGCCATGTCCTCTGCGCTCACTCAAGCCCTCTAAGTCAGCATTTCCCAAATCCAGTTATTTGCATTCTTCTGCCATGATGTTTGACATATCCAAGTGCATTAGTTGGATTTAAATTTGTCTGCATCTAACAATCCCCAAATAACAGTGGATTTTCAAAAGATAGAATAAATATCTCCCTCATTTCCAGAAATCTGGAAGTAGTCGATCCAGGGCATGGCATGGTAATAGAGACCCAGGCCCCTTCTACCTTGTTACTCTGCCATGTGTGGCCACCATTCCAAAATGCTCATAGCTCTGGAGCTCCAGTAGGAAGGGACGAAAAACAGGGCCACTCCCTTAAGGACACATCTCAGAAACTGTAAATACTATTGCTGCTTATAATTGTTTGGCCAGAACTTAGTCACATGGCCATATTTAGCTACCTTTATTCGAGGTAGACAAATGTCCAGTAAAGAACCGAGGTTCTGTTTCAGAGGATGAAAGGCTGAAGGGTCATGGGAGATGAGAAGCTTCTGCCCTATGGTGAAGGACTTGCATCATTATTTCTTTTACTTATTAGTATATTTTAAGTTTAGCAAAGTAATACAGACACAAAATTGAAATACTCAATAATGCAAAAAGATTTATAAAAAATTACACTTTTCACTATTCACCTCAATCCACCTTTCTACAAGCCTCAGTTTAGTTCTTTAAGTGGTTTCTTCAGGCATTTACCTCCACATTTCTAATAAATCATATGATTTTACAGCTTTCTCTTGATCCATTAATTTTAGGCTTTTTCTATCAACTTTCCACTTTGGTAAGTAAGAATTTGACTTGCTTTCTCTCAAACATGCATAGCTGCCCTCTTCTTCACCCCCAGATCTTCCCAACAAAGTCATATAAGATTTTTCAGTAAAAGCAGTCTTCAGTGTTTTCACCAGCAAGACCATGCAAATATTGTGCACTCTTGACCCTAGTGTGGTGTCATGACTATGTTTCTTTATTGGAAAATATATCTTTCCTTTGAAAGAATAATCGTCTCACTTTTCATTTTATTTTTTTAGTTTTTAAAAATATCTATTTAAAATTCTTCCCATTTCCTCCAATAGTTTAATATATTTATCCATGTGTTCAACAGATCAGATCATCTATTGGTTTATTTTTTATTTATATTTTATTTATTTATTATTATTATTTTTTTTTTTTTTTTTATTTTTTGCAGACCCTCCCCCTGGAGCCTCTGTCTTCCTGCTCCAGTCTGGACTGGTTGCCTTTTAGGACTGGTGTATGGCTGTTAACATGACCTCTTCCTAGAATTCTCTTTGATTCTTTCGTGTCTTAGATTTATTTCCTGGATCCCAAATTCCCTTCTTTGGTGAAGTACATGCTCTAGTAGCTTCCTAGGAGAGGGCCCGTGGGACATAAGTTTTCTGTCTGTAAGATGTCTTGCTTCTACCCCAGCATGTGATAGTTTGGCTGGATATGGAATTTTAGTTGAGAACATATTCATTCAGTATGTTGAAGTTTGTATCTCTTCTCTCCTAGTGCTGTTAACACTCCCTGTCATTTCTGTGTGGCATAATTTGTTTGTTCTTCTCAGAAAGTTTTCAGGGTCTCTATCTTTGATGTTTTGAAATACCATGCTGATGTGTCCAAGGTAGGTGTTTTAAAATTCATTGTACTACACTCTGGTTGAGTTCTTTTAACCTATGTAAGAAAATTCATATTCTTTAGTTTTGAATATTTTCTTAATGTGATTTCTTTGATAATTTCCACTCTTCCATTTTGTGTCTTCCCTGTTCTTTCTCTCTAGAATGTCCAATAATCAGATGCCACACCTCCTGGGTAGATATTATAATTTTTAAAATATTTTCTTTCCATATTTTAGTCTTTTTGTATCATTTACTGAAAGATCTCTTTAACTGTACCTTCCTATCCTTAAATTGCATTTATTATTTCCCCAACTCAACTTTGAATGTATTGAGTTATTTATTGTTTGTTTTTTGATTGAATCTTAAAAGCAATAGTATCCTGTCCTTCTTTTCTTTTTAATACATTGTTATCTCTCTACAAATATTTATTGCAATATTGTGACTTTTCTTCTATTCCTTGCATTATCTCTGATACTTCAGAATTTCTTTACTTCTGATTTGTTGTTTAGTCTCTGTCTTTCTTGTTGGGGTTTCTGCTTTTAATACCTGTGAATCCTTCACAGCCAGTTTATATTTAAGAATGCAGCACTAAAAATAAAAATAACGATGATTGACTGGAGGTTTAATAATTGACTGGAGGTTTATGTGTCTGAGAGAGTTTGTTGACTGGTGAGTAATTAGTTGGCAAGCCAGCTTTTTCATGTGTTCCTACATATTTTCTCTGGTTCCGGTTTCTCCAGAGAGGAATCTCAACCACTTCAGCTCCAGCATTCAAGTTACACACCTGGTGGCGCATTCTGGGAACCAGGCAAAGAAAGCTCTCTGGGTATCTCAGGGTACAGGTACACAGGCTCTCACCTAACCCACCTATTTTTATCACTGCGTTTCACCCTCACTCTGCTAATTTGGTTGCCTCTTCTCTATAAGCATTCCATTTTAATACATTATGGTTCAACATTACAGATGGCTTTTAGTATCAGCAGAGATGGAGACTGTATTTTTGTTTCTCATTCTTCTGGACATTTGGGAATGACCCTCAAGAAGAAAAGGAGGCAGAAAAACACTGCTTAGTTCTGGAAAGTCCTGTGTTATGGTTTAATTAATATTTGTCTTTATATTGAGTCATTCTTTTCACCTACCTACATTTATTCAAAAAGGAAATTTTATATCTCTATGGCAAGTGGAAAACTAAAAAGAAACTATGAAAATAAAGAACAAATAAAATAATATTAGTAATGCTAGCCAGTTACTGTTGCTTGCTGAATGTTCTGGGCTTGAAGCCTGTTCTGTCTTTGTTAAAGAAACAGGAGAGCAAGTATTAGAAAGATGTTGCTGATAGAAAAACATACTAATACCAAGCAGAGACATTATCCGTTTGTTAATCAAACAGACTAGAAAAATCGTCAAAAATGGAAATGACTGGCCCATCTGTAATTCAAGGTTATTTAGCCCTGTGTGCCTTACTACCTCCCTGAAGGCCTCTGCAGAGCTGGCTTCTTGTTATTGTTTGGGTTTCAGCTCAAATTTCTTCTTCTCGGAGAGGTCACCCTGACCACTCCCACTGATGGAACCCCTAGTAACATCCTACCACCCTGTCTTATTTAATTCATTAGCACCTATTGCTATTTCAAATGACCCCATTTGTTTACTCATTCACCTTCTGTCCTTTCCCCACCCTGCTAGAATGTAAGTTTCATGAGAGCAGAAACTTCGCCACATTCACCCAGATATCCCATGCCTAAAACAAAGATCAGCACACAGTAGATGCTCAATTAATATATATGAATGAATAAATGCATGAATAAAAAAATAAGAAATTTAGCTTGGTATTTATTTTCAGTCTTTTGCACGTTTCCGGCCCTCCAGGAATCCTACTTTCTCTATTTTTTTCCCTCCTCTTCTCTCTTCCTTCTCTTCTACCATCGGGTTTCAGCCACTAGATTCACTCCCACATGATGGGAAGAAAAGCAGTTCTTAAATGCTGGCCGAAACCAAGTTGCAGTGTGCTGACAGCCCTCACACCACCTCTCAACATCTCTCACGAGGGCCAGCATCGCACAATGGCAGATGCTGGTCAATTAGGCAGAAATACTCCCGTCTTAAAAAAGTGAGGGAAGAAAGGATTTAAAGACCCAAAGGTATTTTTGGCTGACATAAGTGTAATTAATTTCTTCATGAGAAAAAATGGACAGAAAATGAATGCCGTTAACAGTCAAGTTTTCATGCCGCCAAACCAACAAATCAATTCAGAGAAAGTGGCAAACTGGCATGTTTTATTTTTCCCTCACAGTTTTTATTTTATTTAAATAAAAACCCTGTTAGACAGGGCATAGGATCTCAAGTTGGCCACAGTCTTCACTCGGCATGTGTCACTCATTTACACTGGCCCTTATGAGCATGAGTTTGTGAGCCCTGAAGACAGATCCCCTTCAGGCAGTTGCTAAGAACTAAGCCTTACTCCTCCCTGGATCCCCTAAAGGACTGATCTGAGTACCAGCCATACAGTAGGTGCCCAACAAATAATTGCAGAATAATTGGATAAAATTCCTTGTATTTTCCCACTTTGTAACCAATCCTTTGACTCTCATGTATTGTACTTTTATTAAAATTTCAAATTTCTTAGCATAAGAGATTCCCCTTAATCAATAAGATAGCTCCCTAAACTTGTTTACAAACAATATCTTCTTCCAGAAATGAAATAGTCATCATTAAAAGAAAAAGGTTAAAAAAATTTCTCTGTGTTTCCAGAACCAGCCTGACCAATACTTCAATTCACAAGAAGCCATTTCCCACAACAGAAAGCATTCATACTTCATCTTCTCCCTTAAAAACAAACATACGAACTTCCTAAAGTAAGGTAAATGTCTGTGCTGACTCATAAACCAGATTGTGAGATTATTGCATCTGGTGGCTAGAGGCTTCCCCAGGCAATGAAGGAAGCTGGCCATACAATGGCATTTCTATGGTGACTACAGGTGGCTCTGGGTTTTGCGTATGGTGTGCAGGTCAACTCCTCTCTAAATGAATATATAGAAGATCAGGTAGACTTCTGTAGAAGAACTGGATAATAAGTAGGAATAACTGCGAGTGATTACAGGGCTTTAAAAATCTATATTAACCAGAGGGAAAGTGAGCCACCATCCTTCCCCAGTAGAATAAGTTCCAGCTATTGAGACGGTGTATCAATTTATTTAAGGTAATTTTAAAGAACATCGACTCAGCAAACATCAGGAAATGTCAGAGTTTTCTCTTTAATAAAGCACCTCCTCATGGAGGTAAGTTTGTTCACTGTTCTTGTGAATATTGAGCTGGAATCAGGTCGGGCTCGTCTCTACTTCGTGTTGTAGTATGTAGAATAAGGCACATGAAGTTATGCAGGTGATCAGCTCTTTTATATATAAATAAGAGCCAATTCAAAGTGAATGTCACCTTCACTCATTTGCCTTGTTGAGTGGGAGAGACAAGGATGTGGTTATGATGTACCAGGAATTGCACGTAACCCAAATCCCAGCTTATCTCTGCCAAAAACTGTACAGAGCAATTGTTCCCAATGTACTAGTATTAGTCCTGATCTGTTCCATTACTGTGGAGATTAGCTTCTCTGCCAGATTTTTTCAGGTTAGTCAAAACGTGGATTTGTGACATTTCACATGTATCCTAACAGAAAACAAAATGTTAAAAACCACTGTTCTTTTTCATCATGCCAGAGCAGTTGCCAGTTCTCATTTTTTGCATTATGCATTATGTTATTATGTCCGTTATGCAAGAATCCCTGTAATAGATTCCTCTAAGAATTTAGTGCCAGGAAAAAATGTTTCCCTCTAGATAAACTTACATGCCTCCTTTTGATCAGATCGTGAGATGAACCACAAAGTTCATCTTTTTGGTCTTTTAACTCCATCTGCCATCTGTCAAAACTAATACACAAGGGTACGTCGAAAAGTTCATGGAAAGAGTCATGTTATCTTTTAATTCTATTTTTTCATGAACTTGTTGACGTACCTTGTACTGTTACAGTTGAATGTAGTGAAATGAACACTAAATTGGGAGCCAAAACATCTGACATTTAGACCTAATTCTATCACTTATAAGTTGCATATGCCTTGAAAATTTTACTTTGAGCCTCAGTTTCCATATCTATCAAATAATCATAACTTCATCTGCCACCGCAGGGTTTGTCAGACATTCTCAGTTGCCTGCCAGCCAGTCATCCCCCACTGTTTCTCCTGATGGAAGAAGTCCTATATTGTTTGGGTTTCCAGTGGCAATGTGCTCAGGAAATGTAGAGCCAATTCAAGTGAATGGGTCATAATTTGGCCAAAGCCAAATATAATAATCCCAATCTCCTTTCTCTGTGACTGCTTTAGAGATGAATATGTGACCCAGTTATGGTGAACGAGTCATAATAAAAAGACTGCTGATGAGCAAGGAGAAAATTGACCCTGCCCGCTGCCCCAAACCTTTCTTTTGGACAAGGTTTTGTGGAAATGTGAGGGCTGGAGCTGTGGCAGCCATGTCGGAACTGTAAGGGAAGCCAAGAGATTTCCTGGGAAGCCAACACTGAAATCAGGGATCTGCTGAACACCCCTGAAAACCTCTGGGCTTCTTATTCTATAGGGCAACAAGCTTTTAAGGCATCGATAGTTAAACTTTTAAGCCATTGATAATTGAGCACTCTACTCGTAGTCGAAAGTATCTTAACTGTTAGTTACTTTGAATAATATACGTCAAAACACTTTGAAAAACTATAAAATGCTATGTTGATTATTGTTTATTCCCAGGACATCGATTTTCTCCATCTCCTCCAAAGGCTTTTTGACTACTAACTTTTTATCTCTGTTTTTCCTGTGCTGTTCTAAGTGGTTTTATTGAAAATCAGCTCTAGTAAGGGTTGTCATGGTTATATCATATAGCTACTATTCACTGACTACTGTGAGCTTAATGTTGTGCTAAGTGCTTCAAGGACATGACCTCATTTAATCAACTCAAGAACCCTATGAAAGAGACTCTATAATTATCCCCATTTATAGATGAGTAAACTGAAGCTCAGAATATTGAGGGAACTTGCCCAAGGTCACACAGCTTGCAAACGGAAAAGCTGAAACATGAAGTCAAGTCCAGTCTAAATGACACTAGAGGCTGTACCTTCAAATGAATTCTCAAATATCACAAAGTTGAGAGCTGTAAATAACAAATCTCTCTATCTATCAATAAGAGACATAATTATTAGTCACCGAGACTTTTTAAGATACCCAAGCATAATCGTAATTTGCCTAACAATTTTAAGAAGGCTCAGCCTGTTCAACGTTGAACCTTTGTCATGTCAGACACTAGAATTTCTTACCACCGTGCTTCTACCATTGAAACTTGGCTGCCAACTGAGAAAGTCAGGCAGAACCTGCAAGACAGGAAGGGAGAAATCCAAGCTTTTAACAAGAGGGGAAACAAAATAAAAATTAAAGTCAAGTTCACCATTTTTTCACAAGCCTCAAACAATACAATACAAATCTCAGAATTGGTTAAGGTCAGCTGGCAGTGAACAAAATTACCACCATGCCGACATCACAACGCTCGGTCTCTTGCATAACTGATGAACCTGCCTAGTGTAGAGGACTGTCAAGAATGTATCAATTAGCTCAGATACTACTGGCTTGACAAGAAACCCTTATCATAAGCAGATGACATGGTCTGTTAAAGAAGGTGCTGAGAGAGAAGTTTTCCATCAGGCTCATCTGAATGTGAAATGCCTCCCCAAAGAAATGCTTACTTTTCAGCATGTCAGCCTCCATTTCAACACACGAAAAGGCAAATGTGGGAATCATACTGAGTGGATCTGACATTGTCTGCTGTACCAAGATCGCCTTCTCCTCTTAAAGGGCGCTGTCGTTCAGTTTGTCATCAGCTTTCCTCCAGCAGAATCACAAGCGGTGAAGAAATGGGAAGATAGAGATTAGGGAGAAGCTGAGATTCAGAAGCTCTAAGAAAAAGCAGTGGGTAAGATCTAGGAGTCTCCTGCCTCTAAAGCAAATGTCAGGGTATGCACTCAGGAGGCTGAGCCAGTCCCAAATGCATGGCTATGTGCCCAGAGGGCTTGAAGGCAAGAAGACCGGTAACCTCTTTAAACAGGGGTCAAAAAAATATGGCCAAGAGCTTGTGCTGACAATGTAGCAAAGGCTTCAGAGACTGCAGAGGAGAAAAGTAGGTTACCCACTGGGGAGAAGTTTTTGGAAGCAGCCTTTGTCCCAGGCAATACTGCTGGCATCAGGATGCTCTCCTAGAATAATCTGGTACAATCCAGGGTGTGGGTGGAACTTTGCATTGTGACTGGGAACACGGGTTCCTCAATTATACAAGGTTCTAGGTAGCTTGTAGGGGAACACCTTTAAATGAGTCCAAAAATAGATCTTTCCATCTGTTCCTTATTACTGGGGCTCTGTCTGTCCAGCCATCCCCATTTTGTGAGACGACCCTTCTTACTTTGAGATGACAAAAAAAGTAAGACCCCCTACTCCTGCCCTAGCCTCGACCCCCACCCACCGTTTTGCACAATGCTTACCCCAATCCTTCCAGTTCTTGCTACCTCCAAGAACTGGAAGAGAATGTTCTGGGCAGGCCACCTTCCATCCCAGGTTGGCCATTTACTGCCCAGGCATAAGCATTATGGGGCACCATGAGGCACCAGGACCAAGTATTCAAAGTCATTTCTGTTATCCTCTGTTTAGGTCAAGCAAAGGAGCCCTTGTGAGTAATTCATAAAGTGCTTATACTCGGAGGTATTGCACAATCTCATTACCATTAATTTTTGCATATTTAACTGCAGTTTTTAATTAGATGGTATTTTATTATTCATGCACATAATTTGAGTCCAAGTAGGGCTGCTCTCTTGGAGGAAAGAAAAAAAAGAGGGTGTGGGGGGAAAATTCTTCTGAATTGGAAGTTGGCGTTGGCGTTCCTTCTTGAGTGGTAAGCGTGGAGGAGTCTAAGTCTATAATGGTTCTCTTTTAATTTTGCTAATAGCTATCATGTAATGTACCTTTATAAATTTGTTAAATCCAGAGTGCTGGGAGTTGTCTCTGTATGCGGTAACTGTAAATAGTTTGCTCAGTTTGGTTTGCACATACAAACTGTTTGCTCAGGCTCCTTGATGTATTATTAAAATGGGTAATGGGCCCCTGGGAAACCATCTAGTTATATGCCTTCATTTGCAGAATAAACCATGCGTTGTTTTCATCTTTACTCATGATTGTTAATGGCACTGATGATGAGATGGGTGGATTTTTTTCTCTACTGCCTTTATCAGCACTGTTTTATTATGCAGGCAAAATGGCCAGGCTGCTGATTTTGTCTAAGGTTTTCAATTAGTCATTTGACTGAACACATCTGTGCTGGCATCCACCCAGAGCTGGTCTGCAGCTATTACTGGTTTACACCTGCTGAACCATGGCCATAAACGCGGATGGGAATAAACCTAAATTGGCCTTTTAGATATGGTTGAAAAGTTGTAATGTTGCAATGTTTTATAGCAGTGTCAGGAAGGTGTGAACTTTTCCGCCTTAAGACCCAAGAATCTGCCACAATATTCCAATCCACTCAAATGACTCACTTATAGGTTGGTTATTAATATCTGTTTACCATTTTGCAGCCCCGATGACTTAATCGTCTGACGTTAAGTAGATAAGATTGTATTTATAATGCAGCAGGGAATGGTCGAGGTTTAATTGTGTTGGTAAACAGAGCACAGTGGCTGCTTTGGAATCTCTGCAGATGGCTCGGAATTATTCAGCAGCACTTTGAAACGTGACTCCTACATCTTCCACTGAAATGAAACTTGCTTCATGGCAGAGCAGAGGCCTTGGTGCTGGAACTGGAGGAGTGTTATTACTTTAATACTCCAAAGAATCTGTCATTTATCATGGAGGGGAAAGACTGAGCAAATTTCTGCAAGATAAACTACCATCTCCTCAATGCTTCGTGCTCATGTGTTTTGTGAGAGAGATTGTTAATTGCTAAATTCCAAGAAATCCCCTTTGCTGGTCCTCAGGAGCCCCAATGTGTAGTAGGTTAGACTGCAGGGAGAAGTAGCCAGGTCACCGAGAAAGAGCCAACGTTTGTATACTGGAATTCATAGACATTTACAGAAGCAGCAGCAACATTTCTGTGGGATCCGGCAAACTCACTGGGGACTGGAATAAAAACATTTCTCTAACTGTGGGAAAATCCTAAGCAACATTTCAGACTCTCAGAATGACAGAAGATATTGGCATCACTGCCAGAATGGAGGTGCTTGCCACCTCACTATCTCTGCCCCCAGGGGATTAAGCTTTTGTTGATTTCACCATGACCACATGAATATATAGTCACCATATTCACCCCTAATAAACATCAGTGCCTCCGTGTTGAACCCTTAAATCCTGGCTTCTGTGAAAGGACCCTGTCTCTTCATCACCTCTTCCCCTCTTTCAGATGTCACCACCAATCACTTTCTAACCATTTCCTTTTTTTTAGTACAAAATGAGCTTATCTAATTTGTAAATAACGATCAAATCTTTGACTAGGTTCATACCAGACAAGTTCATTTTTCTGAATTTTATTCTTTGTTCTTCTTTGTTTCTTTTTACTTTTCCAATCACTGTCTGAGACACATCCAAGCCATAGTTAATCCTCATCATCATTATCGTCATCATCATCCCATCTCAAAACTCACTGAGGCTGTGTAGCAATACTAGGCAATAAGCTCTATGCAACATACACCGTTCTGGGAGATTTGCATCAATACCTTTAACCTTCATAATGATAGTTATGGTACCAATGAGCAAGGTATTATTATCATCCCTGCCATGTCATAGATGAAGAAACTAATGCACAGAGATCAGGAAAATTACCTAAGATCACACCATAAGTAAAAGAAGGAGCCAAGATTCTTAGCAGGCAGTCTGGGCCAGCGCTCATATTTCTAACCGGTAGACTACACAGCCTCTTACAGGTAGAGTTTCTCAAGCCATGGGTTTGAAATAAAAATCTGAGATCTGGCTGAAAAAAAACTTCTTTTTTTTTTTGGCCCATTGCCCTGACCGGTGGATACTTAGGTTGTTTCCAGTATTTCCAATGTTTTTATTAACATGCTTTTACCCATCCCCTTGAGCACACATGGACATGTTTAAAAGTGAATTTGCACAGTCATAGGGCGTGCACACATGAAATTTCAGTCCGTACTGCTGAATCGCCCTCCATGATGGTTGAACCAATTTACATGGTGTATGGAAATAGCTATTTCTCCACACCCCCGCCAACCCTTTGATACCATCAAACTCTTTAAGCTTTGCCAATCCAAATACGTTTTTCAAAGTTGAGGTTTTCAATCATGGGACAATGTAATGATGCCCCTGCTTTATTTCTGATTTTAGTAACTTCGGTCTTCTCTCCTTTTTTCTTGGTCACTCCAGACAAAGTTTGCAAATTTTGTTGATCTTTTTAAAGAAACAGCTTTTGGTTTTGTTGATTTTCTCTCTTGTTTTTTAATTCTCTATTTCATCTATTTCTGTTTTAATCTTTATTTCCTACTTATATTTATTTTCGGTTTAGTTTGCTCTTCTTTTTCTATTTTCTTTTTTTTGTGTGTGTCTTTTTCGTGACCGGCACTCAGCCTGTGAGTGCACCGGCCATTCCTATATAGGATCCGCACCCGCGGCCTTGGTGTTATCAGCACCGCACTCTCCCGAGTGCGCCACGGGGCCGGCCCCTTTTTCTATTTTCTTAAGGTAGAAGTATACATTCCTGATTTGAGATTTTTCTTCTTTTTAATGTAGGTGTTTACAAGTATAAATTTTCCTCTACGCAGTGCATGAGCCCTGTGTCCTATAAATTTTGATATGCTGTGCTTTGATTTTTATCTCGAAGTACTCTCTAATTTCCCTGGGATTTTTCTTTTTACCCATTGTTTATTTAGGAGAGTGTTGTTTCATTTCCACACATTTGTGCATTTTCTAAATTTCCATCTGTTATTGTGGTCAGAGAACATACTTGCTATGATCTTTGTCTTTTTAGATGTATTAAGGCTTGTTTTATGGCCAAAAATGAAAAATAAAAATATAAAAATTTTTTTAATTAAAAAAAACAAAGTGGAAATTTTCAGCTGTTTGTGAAATTAAACCTTTGAACTCACTGTGTGTGAGGTTAAGCCTTCTCTCTCTCAGCCCCACCCTCTCACTCCCTCCTCAGCACCCAAGAAAATAAAGATGCCCTTTGTTCTTTAAAATACAAGTCAAAACAGCCATCTTTCCTCCTCTGGTTATACAGATTCACTCCCATAATGAGTAATTGTATAGCAGCATTTTGCAGCCTCAAAACTGTAGCAACAGCAGGTTGAGTTGGGAAGTAGTAAAATAGTGACATGTGCGGGCTCTCGACAAGATCAGGCTCACTACTTCCTAGCTGCAAGGCCTTGGTATGTGACTCCTCCTGTGTCTCAATTTCTTCATCTGTAAAATGGGAATACTCAAATAGCACCAGTCTTATAAGGTTGTTGCAGAAACTAATGATTAAATGAAATAGGTGCAGCACTTAGAAACGTTCCTGGCTCGCAGCAAGTGTCCCGTAAGTTTTGTCTACTACAAACTTTACAACGACTGGACCTAATAGGCTAGGGAAAAGAGAATATCTCTGCTTCTTTCAGATTTTTTTCAAAAGCAGCTTTTTAAAGGTTATAGTATCTGAAATGGTAGGAACTGTTACAGTTGTTGAGCTCAACCCTTTTTTTTTTTTTTAATTTTATTTTGTCGATATACATTGTAGCTGATTATTGCTCCCCATCACCAAAACCTCCCTCCCTTCTCCCTCCCCCCCTCCCCCCAACAATGTACTTTCTGTTTGCTTGCCGTATCAATTTCAACCCTTTTTAATAACCATGAGTGATTTGAGGATTAGGGCCAAGCCTTCTTCTAAACCCCAGTGCCTCATCCAGTACCTGGTGCATAGCAAATGCTCAGAAAATGATAGCTAGAACAGACACACATGCCATGGCTCATTGGCCTCAGTAGGCAAAATGTGCACTTATTCAAATGCAAATGCCCAGACCCATGCTCGACTCAAGGATCAGAATCTCTTGGGTGGAGCCCTGGAATCTGCATTTTGAACAGCTTCCCTGGTGATTTTTGGCATATTAAAGCCTTGGTTGTGGGACTGTAGATAATTCTGGCTGTGGAGAAAATTATTTACAGCACTTGGCATAGGTCCTTACACATAGTTGGTACTCAATAAATACTGTTGCTTGAATGAATTAATCATCTCAGGTGGTAGTTATAGGATTTTCACGCTCACTGGCCCTAAGATGGAGGCTCATCAGACCCTTTCTGCCACAGCTCTTGTGGTGCAGATCCCAGAGACTACATTCTGATGCCACAAGAGGAAGAGGCAGAGGTCCCCTGTGGCAATCTCACTTCTCACACTGCTCCTCTCACCAGTCTCAGGCTGTCACCCAACACTGAACTGACTTCCTGAAAACAGCTGGGACCTCCAAATTTCACAGATCCTGTTAAGCATGCTGGAGGGGAAATCACTCTGAGCCCAAGGTCAAGCTCACCTCAGCAGTTGCCTCATCACTCCACCTGGCCTCATCAGACTGACCCCTTACATTGCAGACGGTGGCCTAACCGGACCTCACAGTCTGGAGGCTCCTCCTCCCTCTGACTATTGCTGTCTCCCTGGGCTGAAGGGCTGCAGATCCCTGGCTGGATTTTCATCATCACCATAAATCTTGCTCTCCCTTCTCTCATGTCCAGCCTGTGCCCACTCCTACCTCCCTCCATACCCGGCCTTATCCAGGGAATTTTTTTCTCCCACCAATTGAGTTCCATGTAGGTCATTCCAATAAGTGGAGCACATTACTCAAAACTACAAAGTGCTCAGTACACATTTGGGGATGGACAGTAAGTTTGGCTAAGCTGTATTCATTTTTTGGAAATCACAGTTTTGCTTCATAAAAATTTTTTCCACTGTTGGAAAAAGCAGTCATCTCTTAAAGCTGCTTTTAAAATATTGAGGATTTCTGGACTGTGTTCCAATGAATATCAAATGGATGTCTGTAATGACGGTGGATGTTTGCAGGGCCTTATAGTGCCAGGCAGGGCAGTGAGCATTGTGTGCATCTTAACTCCAGTGGATCCTCACAGCAACCCCACTGGCTGATACTAATACCATATCCATTTTACAGATGAGGAAACTAAGCAAGAAAATGATGAAATACATTGCCCAGGGTTAAATAGCTAACAGGGGACAGAATCTGGATTCGAACCTGGGATGTCTGCTTCCATGTATTACAGGTTATGGTGAACGGCACAGTTGGAACCCCTGCATGCCCTTCGTTCCCTTCTTTACACGGTAAACATGCCTGGAGCAGCAGAGACACAAACAGGCTGTCCTTGTTGAAAGGGATGTCAGACCGGTTGGACTGGCCAGGGTTGAAAAATTCCCCGGCTAGTCCCCAGGGTGGCCGTGCGGGACACAGGGGAGAGTTAATTTCAGATGGGCAGCCACCCCTTCCTCCAGGCTTGGCCTGTGCCTCAGTTCCCCATGAGGCCTCCATCACCGAGGTGGTCACCTGCTCCCCACTCAGGCCCCAAATTGGCTGCACAGGCCTGAGTCCAGAGAGCCACCTTCTCTCCTTGTGGTAGCCGGAATGTACATCCTGGCAGATGAAAGCAGGGGGCCCGACAAAGGGAAAATGAAATTTCCCTTGAGCTATTTGCCCTGGCTGACTAACCTGAACCTTCCTTCTCAGGATGAAGAACAGCTCTGATGTTCTGATGTTGAAAGCATCAAAGGCTGATCCCCTCAGCCGAGCAGTGACACACAGTCGCTTGGCAGCCAGGCCTCTGGAGCTCCCACCCCCACCGTTTCCAAAGCCCAGACCCTCGGAATCAACCCTGCGTTATTAGCAGCCAATATTCTCCTGGCTAGATTGTGGCTACTTGGGCTGTTCCTTAGCCTGCATGTATCCTTCCTCCTCCTCTGTCTATGACACCACCCTCTGACCCCTACACCTGTGACAGGGACACAGACTTACCACTTCCAAACCCCCCCTCTGCACCAGTTGCAGAGTTCAAAGCCCGTGGAAGGAGAGCTTCGAGAAATACAGATCAGCTTCCAGAAGGCTAGAAAACACATCTTCTAGAAAATATTTCCCCCAACAGTTTTTACTTTTTTCCCTGATTGCAAAAGGGATTCATGTTCACTGTTGACATTTCAACAATTCGGAAGAGTATAAAAAAGAAAGAGATGGCTGCAGAGCCCACGGTAAAGGGATTCCCACTGTGAATATTCGTTGGAAAAGTCTGTGCCTAAATATCCTAGTATCTTGACGCATACACTCTGTCTAACTTGGACTCCACTCTTTATGTGGCCCTGTCATCTACTCTCCCCTCTCCACAGGACCATCGTCACCTTTCCCTCCTAGAGACCCTTTAAAGCATCTCTCTGAATTAAACATAAATTCTGAACCTCTTCCAGCGCTTCCCTTAACACTCAAGAACTTCACACTGGCGACAGGGCAGAGCTTGATGCAAACTTTGCTTTTAAGCTAAATTGAACACTAAAATGACGGCTGAGAACTAACTTCAGACAGCCACGAGCAGCTTTGTGAGACAAGAGCCTCTCTTCACGATTTGGATAAAGCAGAAGCATGATCTCCTCCACCCTTTGTTTTTAGAAATTAATAAAGCTTTTCCAACACACTGCCCTCTGCCACGAATAGTGAACAGTCAAATCACAGCTTTTATTCCCAGCTCACTACGTCAAGTAAATAGAAGCTTACAGGATAGACCAGAGAAAGATAAGCAATTCCCACTGCAGCGAATTCTTAATATATAAATTCATCCAGCAGCAGTTTAGTATCAACTGGCAAAACCAGAAACAATGGGACGCAGCCAGCCCTGGCTCTGATGAGGTCAACCATCAAGGTTATCTATATTCAATTACTGATATCTACAAACTTGCATAGCTGTCAGCTGGTCAGAGCCCAAATGAAAACTCACCATGCACTCAGAAAGCAAATATAGTTTCCGAGGAGAGCCTCAAATTAGCTCCGTGGATGACTTGGCTTCAAACGGACACAAGCCATCAGCCTTTGGGGACATTTCTGCCAGCAGTGCCTCGATGTCTAAATTTGGGCATCATCTCAGAAATCTCTGTTCCTGAAGTAGGAAAGGACTGGAATTGCTCCTTAACCCTCGGCAACGATAAATTATATCCCTTAACAATAGATAAACTTAAGACACTTTTCCTGTACTGCAGACCTATTGTGAGGTAACCCCTAATCTCCAGCATCTCTTCTCTCCAGTCAGTGCCACTAAAGACCTGTCGGTGGTGAAGAGACACAATAATTTGTTTTCTAACTCCTCCTCCGGAACCATACATCATGTGTGGAAACAAAGCTTCCCCAAAACAGATATGTATCTGTTTCCTTTATCTGAGTTCCTCTTCCCATCAGGGGCAATGCTAAGAGGACACGTGTTCCAAGTGATGCTTTCATGGCTCATCTCCCTCCCAGGCCCACAGGAAGTGGGGTGAAGGTTTGGATCTCCAGGAGGAGAGAGGGGATGTCTGCGAGAAAGGAGGCCTTTCTGTTTGTTCGTGACCACATCCCACCTTGCCTTAAATTACACCTCGGTTTTTCCTGGTGGGCATCTTTCAATCCAGGCTACTTTGGGGGCCCCACGGAAATTTACTGACTGTGCAAGTCAGGGTTAATCAATGCCAAAATAATTTCTAGGTTAGCTTGTGGAGGCCATACATTGCAGGCATGTTAAGAACTAGGTGTCTTTGGTTTTCTCCTTAGGCCAGAAGCATCTGAGTCGCTCCTTCCGCTCATTCATTCCAAGCTTCCTCTAATACCTGTCATCTGCATGACCTTGACGGTCCCCTTCCAATGATCCTTATGATTTTCTCTGGAGGCTGGTATGCCAGCCATGGGTTCACATAGTCCATTTGAACTACAAAATTAAGGACCGTACATTCAGAAGTGCAATCTGTTTAGATTGATCAGACCAGGCTTTGAGACAGAAATAAAACTATGATTATCTTCATAAACTATTTGACATGGGTTCATATAGGGAGGGAAAGGCTAGAGGGAGCAATGTCAGTCTCACTTTTCAATCGGGTCAGGACACATTCCACTTCCAACCTGGGCACTGAGTCCACCTAGACAGAGTGCCATATGTACGGCTATGCAGGTTATGTACTGTACATGTGGCCATATACAAGGGGGTGCCATTCATATCAGAGCTTTTGTAGATTTCCATGTTTGTTATGACAATTACCTGTCACATAACAATCATGTGTTTTAAGAAAATCAGTCCAGACACTTTTCTGATGGATGAAAGTAAAGTATCTTGAGAAAGGGAAAGTTTCTTTAAACAGCATAAAGGTACCGTGTAGGCTAAAGCAGCCCTGCAACAAGAAACTTTTTTTCCCTGAAGCCCACCTGGCCACCTACTTAATGGACCCACTTCTGCATGTCAGGGAGGAAACTTATTATAATGAGATGATCTGTTCATGGGTCTATCTCCCCCCTTTAGGGTCTCCTTGTCCATCTTTGTATTCCTAGCACAGAGCCCAGCATCTGGCCCATGAAGCTGCCCATACATGTTTGTTGCATGAATGAATGAAATTCCGTATCCTTCCACCCCTCCTACAGTCCCTACCACACAGAAGGTTAAAAATGAATGTTTTGATGAACCAAACTGATTCCATCTGTGGTTTGGAAACCTCTCTATTTGCCAGATAGAACACGGGAATTATCAAAATGTGGTCACATTATAGTTTGTCTCTTACAACCTGGTGCTAGGAGCTTATCCAAAGAAGAACATGTTTTGCTCCATGTCTCAGAGGTGTGCAAGGAAGGAGGAAAATGCCACGACCAAAATGATAATAGACACCTCTTGGTAGGGAGGTGGTGGTCAACTATGGGAAAAGTTGGTACAGGCAGACCATGGGAAAACATTTCCTGTTCTTATCTTAGGATACTGGCACATGTTTGCTTAAAGTGTCAGAAGTGCTAGGGGAGCATAAGTGACATACTTTACAAGTGGTAAACTCAGTGACCCTGCTAAAACTCCATGTTGAGGCTTTTAAGATCAACCTCCCTCACATAACACTACCTGACTTTAAGCTATACTACAAAGCTATAATAACCAAAACAGTATGGTACTGGCATAAAAACAGACACACTGATCAATGGAATAGAATAGAGAATCCAGAAATCAACCCACACACTTACTGCCATCTGATCTTTGACAAAGGCGCCAAGCCTATTCACTGGGGAAGGGACTGCCTCTTCAGCAAATGGTGCTGGGATAACTGGATATCCATATGCAGGAGAATGAAACTAGATCCATACCTCTCACTGTATACTAAAATCAACTCAAAATGGATTAAGGATTTAAATATACACCCTGAAACAATAAAACTTCTTAAAGAAAACATAGGAGAAACACTTCAGGAAATAGGACTGGACACAGACTTCATGAATACGACCCCAAAAGCACGGGCAACCAAAGGAAAAATAAACAAATGGGACTATATCAAACTAAAAAGCTTCTGCACAGCAAAAGAAACAATTAACAGAGTTAAAAGACAACCAACAGAGTGGGAGAAAATATTTGCAAAATATACATCTGACAAAGGATTAATATCCAGAATATATAAGGAACTCAAACAACTTTACAAGAAAAAAACAAGTAACCCAATTAAAAAATGGGCAAAAGAGCTAAGTAGGCATTTCTCTAAGGAAGATATACAAATGGCCAACAGACATATGAAAAAATGCTCAACATCACTCAGCATCTGGGAAATGCAAATCAAAACCACACTGAGATACCATCTCACCCCAGTTAGGATGGCTAAAATCCAAAAGACTCTGAACGATAAATGCTGGCGAGGTTGCGGAGAAAAAGCATCTCTCATACATTGTTGGTGGGACTGCAAAATGGTGCAGCCTCTATGGAAAATGGTATGGTGGTTCCTCAAACAATTGCAGATAGATCTACCATACGACCCAGCTATCCCACTGTTGGGAATATACCCAGAGGAATGGAAATCATCAAGTCGAAGGTATACCTGTTCCCCAATGTTCATCGCAGCACTCTTTACAATAGCCAAGAGTTGGAACCAGCCCAAATGTCCATCATCAGAGGAGTGGATACGGAAAATGTGGTACATCTACACAATGGAATACTACTCAGCTATAAAAACGAATGAAATACTGCCATTTGCAACAACATGGATGGACCTTGAGAGAATTATATTAAGTGAAACAAGTCAGGCACAGAAAGAGAAATACCACATGTTCTCACTTATTGGTGGGAGCTAAAAATTAATATATAATTCACACACACACACACACACACACACACACAAACCGGGGGGGGGGGGTAAGAAGATATAACAACCACAATTACTTGAAGTTGATACAACAAGCAAACAGAAAGGACATTGTTGGGGGGGAGGCAGGGAGGGAGGAGGGAGGGAGGTTTTGGTGATGGGGAGCAATAATCAGCCACAATGTATATCGACAAAATAAATTTAAAAAAAAAAAAGAAAAAGAGAAAATAAATAAATAAATAAAGATCAACCTCCCTCAGACAGTTGGCAGGGAATTGCTATGAAGGACCAACAACTCTGATGCCTCTGACTCTTCCTCTCTGGGAAGTCCCAAGTCCTGGGACCACCTGACACTTTTTTTCCTTTTGGATTTCCTTGGAAACCCTCACAGCACTCAGCCGCATTTCTCCCGGGGTCAGGAACATGTGTGATCATGGAAAAGGAGTCAGACCTGGAATCCAAATAATGGGACAACATGAAAACTTAATTACTGTAGAATTAGTGCTTTATTTGGTGATTATGAAACCAATAATTGTTCACTGTTAAAACTAATCCAAGAGAGAAATAAAAATATAAAAAGAAGATTACTTGCGATCACACCTTGCCCCTACCAGAGATTAACATGCTGATGAAAGTGGTCTGTGTTCCTCCAGACTGTTTCTGTGGTATCTGTCTATAGAAGCCTCTGTTCACTTTTATGTTACCCATTAAAATAGCAAAAACAACAACAACAAAATCTACATCATATCGCTGTATTTGTCAACTCCTTTTAAATTTAATAATAGATTATAAACAATTTTATTGTCAATAAATATATTTTTAACTTACTTTTCAAAATACCTAAATAATATTTAGTTATAAGGATGAACAGTAATGCATTTAACAGATTCCTAATTTGACGGACATTTAGATTATTTCTCTCTTTTCTTTTTTTTTTTTTTTTTTTTGGTTATTATACACAGCACACTGTGATGAAATTCTTTACATGCATATCTTTGAGCATTTGTCACTATGAAATTAACTTTTAATAGAAAAAAATAAAATCAGCCTTCGGGCTCAATATATATGAAAGCCTCATTTAAATCCACACACACACACACACACACACACACACACACGTATGACTATTCAATCAAAGCACATGTGTGAATCCCTCTGTCAGGGGCCGGGGACCAGAATGAGAGTATAGCGGTAGGGTGGACATGAGTCTTGCCTCCAAGAGCTCACCAACCATTTGGGATAATGGTGTTTCTGATGAATAAAAGGTTTTTACAAATAATTCAGCCACAGAACTAGAGAATCCAGAGGAAAGAAGGAAGGGCCAAAGCCTATAATCTCCCTTGAAATGTATATATTTTTCTTTAAAAGGCATTAGAAAATAAAAGCTAAGCATTTATCATATTTCATCTAAGACATGGCCCAATTCCTTCCATTTACTGGATGCCTGCTATGTGCCAAATGCTTTACAGTTTTAACCCACTCAAACCTCATCACACCCTCTGAGCCAGGTGGTCACACCAGTGAGGAAGACGCCGTAGCAAAACAGGAGTTCAAACCCGTGGCTGTCAAAGTCCAGAGCCTACTACTTCCTCATGGCTAGCGTGGTAGTCACAGTGGTGTTAATGCTGTGTTAGTGGTGGTGATGTTGGTCATGGCAGAGATAACGGTAGTGGCCATGGTGGTGGTGTGGTGGTAATAGTGGCGGGATTGGCAACAGTTGTGTGGTACTGGTAATAGTGGTGGTGGTGGTAATGGTGGTTAATAATATTTGTGTTGATGCTGGTAGTGTTGTTAACTGTTGAGGTATTAGTCTGTTTGCTGTCACTTAGAGCAGAATACCTGAAACTGGGTAATTTATCAAGAAACACAATTTATTTCTCATCATTTTGAAGGCTGGAAAGTCCAAGGCTGAGGGGCACATCTGGTGATGGCTTTCTTCTTGGTGGGAACTCTCTACAGGGTCCCATGGTGATGCAGGGCACCACACAGCTAGGAGAAGGAAGAGCGTTTCTACGTGCCTTTTCTTCTCCTGACAAATTCCCCAGTCTACTCCCTGATGACCCATTAAGCCATTAAACCATTAATCCACAAATGGATTAATCCATTCATGAGGGCATAGTCCTCATGATCCAATCACCTCTTAAAGGCCCCACCTTTCAAATACCATATTGGGAATTAAGTTCCAACATGAGCTTTGGAGTGGACAAACATTCAAAGCATAGTAGCGGGTGATAGTGATGGCCATGGTAGTGGCAGTGGCAGTGGTGGTATTGCAACAGTGGTGATGGCAGTGACACTATTCATGATGGTGGTGATGGTGGTGGTTGCTGGTGGTGGTGATAGCAGTGACGGCAGCAGTGGGGGATGGATGTAGGATGGGATAAAACACAAGGGTTTAGCCCTACTACAAGATGTACCAGGAAACACAAGCATTTGGACCACAGAAGCCACTGGGAACTTTCCAGCATATGCTGCATTTCTAAATAGTGATTAGGACCAGGGCAAGGCCAGAGTAAAGCCCAACAAAAATCACACTGGCTCTAGGGTTCTCGCTGACAACATCTTTGTTGATTGCTCTCCCTCCACTCTAAAGAAGAACCACCTCACCTTCTGCCCCACCCAATAAAACGGCTCGGTAAATATAATTACTTGCACCATCTAATCAATAGCAGATTGCTCCTGGCCCCTGCTTGTTCAATATCAGTGTCTGGGATCACAGAATCTTGATACTCCCTCAAGATGTCAATTTCTGCTTAATGTTAGATAAACCACATCTTTCAACCCCATCCACTAATGAGATTTTATTGTGTCATTAATAACACACATCTTAAAAAAGTATGTTTTCGACTAATATAACATGAAATATGAGATTGAAAATATTCTACGCTTCCCAGTCATCTAACTCCCAATTGCCAATTGAACAACCCAAATCAATGTTGTATTAAGCAATCTCAGAAAGTGATTATGGAATTTGAGAGGCAACCAATGGGTAGGTGAAGAGAAACTATTTTCCCATTGATTTTTCTGAGAAAGAGAGAGAATTAAAAAGCAGTCTCCATCCATACTGAGGCCTGTTCATGAACTCGTAGCATCTGTCACCCCCAAGGTAGGTTAGTTCTTTGCCCTAAGTTTGGGTCACAAATTCCAAAGGATCACAGGGCTCTGAGGTCTCCTCAACTCTCTATCATACAACAACCAGAGCTCAAACTTCTCCATAAAGAGGAGGCACAGAAAAACCCTCCTCATTAGAAACACATTGCCTATAGCATGCGGCCGGGATGCCTGCTGTTGAGGTTCATCTGCACACAGAATTAACACTGGGTAAGTAGGGCCGGCCCGTGGCTCACTCGGGAGAGTGCGGTGCTAATAACACCAAGGCCCCGGGTTCGGATCCCATATACGGATGGCCGGTTCGCTCACTGGGTGAGCGTGGTGCTGACAACACTGGGTAAGTAGCCCAATTCAGAGAGGAGCTGTCTCTATGTCAGACCCCAGCGCAGAAAACCCCAGGGATTGGCAAACTGCATCACAAAACAAAAACAGCTGCAAGGAGCACAGGAGAGGTGCCATAGAGTAATTAACAGGCCCAAGTTTTCTTGATCTGGAAAATCACATTTATTTTAATTGCCTCACTGTTCTGTTCATGCTGTAAAGAATTTGGCTCACTCTCCTTTATTTCCTTATGAGAAATAATCTTTCATTTTGAAACAAGGTGATCATTTGTTCCATCTTCTCAGGGTTTGTGGCTCTTAAATAAATGACAGGCGGAGTCTACATGATGAGAGGTTGTCTGTAAATATTTTGTCAGTAATTCACCCTAATTTTCTACGACGTACTTCACTAGTTATTTAATTAGTAATATGATAAATAGCAAGTTTCTTCAGCAGAAGAAAGCTGTAATTTGGGGTGCCACACATATTCAGAGAGTAGGAGAGACTTTTCAGAGCCAGCATGAAGGCATTTGGGCTTGTCACTCACAGGGCCACTGCTCCCTGGCCAGCCACGTCTGGATGCTCTTGTGTATGTGGCTGAGTGTTCAGACCTATGAGTGCTTGTGTGAAGCTAAAGGACTAGGTGGATGTATGCATATGCACTTGCACACACTGAGTGTTCAAGAATTTGAGGTCCCTAAGTTATATTCTCACTGCTTGATACATAGTTGCGAACAGACATGCAGGTTTCCATCTCAAGGACTGAAACTGGGTATGACATATGACTTCATGTTCCATGGTTTCTCTATTCAGTCTCTGATAGAAATTATGATTATTTCTATATAGAGACATCAAATAGCTGTTCGACTTCATCAAACAGGCCTCTCTATGTGGGCAAAACTGGATATCTCTCTCCCCTCCACCACCACCCCCAGAATAAATCAATGGAAAAATATTTTCTCTTTACCTATCTATTGGTTTTCTCTCAAATTTCATAATCACTCTTTGAGATTGCTTAATATGACATCAATTTGGGTCTAAGAGTCCTTCTAGGTCTGAATTGCTATGATTCTACAATTTTCCTTTTTTTTTTTTTTTGACAAATATTCCGTTTTAAAAATTTCCCGAACAAATGGTGTCACTACCCTCCCTGCCTCCTTGTCCTGAATGTGTATGACTTCCTTAATCGTTTCTCAGAACCTTCCTCTACTATTTCAGTAGACACTAGAAATAACTGTGGCAGCCTGGTAGATACAAATTCACACAAGAGCCATTCTTCCAAAGCAGTGGCAAAAACTTGAATAGTATGTGTAATCTGCTACCTTTGTGTAACCAAGACACAAGACCATGTGTGTGTGTTTACATTTGCATTAGGAAGCCTCTGAGGTGGTGTGATCATCGGGCAGGGGATTGGAGCAAGACTTCACTGAATATATTGTTGAGCTATGTGAATATCTTATCTATTCGAAAAGTTAAAGATAGTGAATTTAAAAACGAAAACAAAACACCATTGACTTGAGCTATTCAACTGGCCTTTGGGAGTTGTATGACTATGGCATATGGAATATTTTCCATCAAAAATTGGGGAATTTTTTAGAAAATGGATCAGTATACTCGGCATGGTTTGCTGAACTCCCAAATTAACTAGAGAGCTCTTACTTCACAGTGACTGGTCAAGTTCGCACTGTGTAGACACAGCCTGAGAGAAATCCTAAGGAGATCACCCAGTACAGTACGTTTTAAGTATGGGTGGGAGGAGGAAGGGCACACGCAGAGGAAACCATAAGATGCCCGATTTTGGAAACAGCATGTAGGACTGAAAATTTGGGAAACTGAGGCCAACACTTAGGGGAGAGATTTTCAAGTGGTATATCCACTTTCTCGTTACTTTCCATTGGGATAAAATATTTCGAGAAACTGGTGTTGATAATGAATGATCTTTCAACAAGAACTCAGAGGGGGTTGTTTGCACCCTGCAGGGCAGCGTGGGCCGCTGCCGCAAGTCTCCAGGAGGGGGTGCTCACCAAGGACAAAATTTAGTTGAAATTAAGGCTCTATTTGAACTCCAGCTGTAGACTAAGCAGCCATTAACAAAAGACAGCCGTTCCCTCTGCTTTATTGTTTTACATGTTTTTTTCTTGCACTTGTCCAAAACACTATTCTTTGTTCTCCCGTTTTTATTCATGAATCCCACATGGACAAGACAACAGATTACTGAAGGCACACAACAAGCGTTTTCCTTTTTCTTTCTTCTTTCTTAAAGCATAGTTTCAAAAACGTGTCTCGGTTTGTTGAAAAGCAACACTATGATTGATCCACTTTATTTTTGATGGCTGCAACAAACACCTGTGCAAGGAAGGGGGGAGGCAGAGAAAGTAAAAAAACAGTGGATTCATCGACTGGAGACGGTATTTATGTGTAAGCGATACTAAGACTAAGCTGGGTAACTCAATAGTAAAATGGGCAGGTTTTAGGGCTGTTGCCATTAAGAAAATAACTCTAATACAAGACACATGTGGGTGCTGGCTAGGATGTGTCCCCAGAGCTCCTGGGTAGCCCAAGCTGGGGATCAAGGCTGAGAACTCAATGCTAGCTCACAACCTTTGCTGTGATCCCAGGTCAGAATCTGGTAATGTAATTTTCTGCCAAAGTGGGGGAATTCATGTGTTCCTAATGACCCATCAGGAGGGTTTGTTTTGATCTATTGAATCATGGAACCATTGACCCTTAAAGCTTGAGATCTTCAGGTTTTGCCTGGTCCTTTTTTAGAGAAGCCCAGAGAGGTTAAGTGACTTACCCAAGGTCACACAGTAACCAAGCAGGACCAAGACCAACACCTAGATATTAATAGCTGTTTTAGCTGGTGTTGATAAGGAATGATCTCTTTCAACAAGAAAAGTGTCTATGTTACAAGAGAAATAAGGTGTTTGTGGCTGAACGTTCAGACCTGTGAGTACTTGTGTGCAGCTAAAGGTGCATGTTGCCAAAGAAATAAGGTGAACTGCATATCACCTCTACTTAGGCACCCCACTTGATTTAGGCACCATTCTAATTCTGAGAAATTATTATGATAATATATTCTCATACATAGAAGCACTATACAAATAAACCAAAAGCACATATAAAAACAACAAAAATATTGTTTGGGATTCCTCAGCTTATGATTGCTGCCTCCTTTTTGAAGGCTTTTCTCTTTTTCTATTGCTCACATTTTGAGTCTCAGCTTGCAAGTCACCAATCAGAGAGACCCTCTCTAACAACCCAATCCAAAGTTGCCTTCTCCTCACCACATCCCAGTCACTTTCTGTCATCTTCCTTGTTTTCTTCACTGTCTGAAGTTTTCATGTTTGTTCGTGTGTTTACTTATTTATCATCTTTCTCTACTTCTAGAATATGAGAAGTGACCACTTGTTCAATGCCATATTCCCAGTGCCAGGCACATAGCAGGTGCTCAATTTTTATTTATTTATTTATTTATTTTGAATGCATACATCAGTAAATTCCAGTGTGGGTACAACTTTCCCTTCCCTAAAACCTCAACACATACTCTTTTACACACCTTATGGCACTTGTATTTTGCTTGAAAGATCTACCGCCACCCTGTCCCACCCCATCTAGCACCCTCTTCCAGGTTAGAAGGCCTTTGAAGGCAAATACATTTGTATCTGCAGCATTGCTTAGAACCATGTGCTGCCCATGTTGTTTCTACAATTCAATACAGACAGGCACATAGATCAAGAGGTTTTGGAGCCTGTCCAGAAATAAAAGTCAACTCACTATTTCTAGATCACTGAGCTAAAGGAGGACATGCATTTAAAGAGAGAGCTTCTGTTACAAATAAGTAAGTTTTGGTCTCTCTTTTTCTTCTGGACTTGAAGTGGGACACAACAAAAACACTGTGTTCAAAATATCTTGGACCAAGTTCTTGTTTTTGTCTCCTAAGCAGCTACTTCCAGCTGGTTTTAAATGAGCATAGGATAAAATTTCATCACAATCTCCAGTGAACATGACAAAAGACTGCTTCAACTCTCGCCTCCAGGGCAGGTGCTCAAAGGTCCCTCAGCGCAAGAAGGGACATAAGACATTGAGGGACCATCACCTCAGTGTAGAAACCCCACCCTCAGGCAGTCAGAATACAACACTGATCAAGACTGTCCATGTAGAAGGGTGAACAATGTCTTTGGAATCAGATCTGAGTTCTAATCACAGCCCTTTCATTTGTAGGCTGGATGACTTTGGGCCACTGGACGTCAGTTTTCTCACCTGGAGAAAGAGAATAATATATAACTTACATGGTTGATCAAAAGGGTAAATGTTTATGGAATGCCTGGAACAAAGTAGCCACTTAAAGGGTAGTTATGACTACTCTTATTCCTGCTGTTACTTTCCCACATTATCCCTTGTATTTAAAATCCAAACCCATTTCTATGTCCTCAGCCCCATATAGAGCTCTGTCCTGCCTCAAGGTTTTTACACTTGCTGTTCCTTTCTCTTGGAACTCTGCTCCCACACCGGCTCCACCCCATGGCATGCTGGTTCTTACATCATGTGGATGTCAGCTCAAACATCATTTCTCAAAGAGGCCTTCTCCAATGGCCTAATCAAAAGGAAGCCCACACTAAGCCCCTTCCACCACGCTACCCTGCATCACGTCCTTCACGCTCTCCTCATCCACTGAAATTTGCTCATTTGGTTGTTGAGACTCTTCTCCTTGTGCACCTGCAGCCTTGGAACTCCCTAAGCCCTGGGACCTTGTTAGCCTTTCTCATTGCCGCAGCTCAAGCACCTGACACATAGTAGATGCACAGTAAAGATGTGTCGAAAGAAGGCATATGTAGATGTATAAACAAACACATCTATGTTAAGACAACCCCCCAAAAGGCTGATAAGAACTGAGAACAAGACCAGCTACACAATTTGCAGAGCCCAGTGCAAAATGAAAATGCAGAGCCCCGTGTCCAAAAGTATTAAGAACTTCAAGACAGCAACAGCAGAGCGTTAAACCATGTGTAGGACCCTTCTGAGCAACTGCATAGGTTGCCCACCCATGAAGCCAGCCCTGCCCAGAAGGCCATGGTGGACAGCTGGAGGAGTCATTTCCAGATGGGCAAGGCCTTGGGAGGATTCTCAGAGCACACCATGAAGCCAGCCCCAGCAGACACAGTTCAGGCCCCCACTTCCTCCCACCCCTCTTTCTGCTCTTTTTCCTCTTCCCTCACCTTCTGGACATTCCAAAAGACTGATTCCAAGTGGGTTCCATTTCTGTTTCCCAACCCTTCTGTGGGCCCCTTCTCATTGCCAGGCCTCCCTTCAGGGGCATTACTTCAGAGCAGAGTCACATTATGAGGAGCTCTTGGAAGGGTAGTGAGTGAGAAAACCCTCACACCAGAGAGAACAACAGCTCCAAAATTGCTGGGATGGCAGAGGATGGGAGAGGCCCAGGGGCAGGGCTGCCACAGACAGGTGCATGGGTTGTACACTGTAAAAGGCCTTTCTGAGGGTAAGCGAGGATTGAAATCCAGCCCGAGCTACAGTTACCAAGCAGGGTGCCCATTTTAGGGCTGTATCTGCTAGAGGAAGGGGTGCAATTTTCTTTGCACAGCCACTGTCACTTGAGAAGGTGCGTGCCTGCCTGGAGGGGGCATCATTCTCTAATTTGCACAAAAGTACCCTATAGTTTAGCAAGGTCCCTGCCCAAGACCAGAGGAAGGAAGATTTCCAAGCAGCTGAGAAAACTTAGAGTGCAATCAAAAAAAAGAAAAGAAAACTAAACATTCTTCCACTTTTTCTTGTTAGACTGGCCTGCTCACTGCCCAGAGTCGAGTAGAGATACAAATGTGAGGGTTGTCAACACCATCCATACACTGTGGCTATCAGGACATGACATGCAACTGGAAACAGGGTGGCTCATTTCTCCCAGCTGGCCCACAGGACATGGTGCACATTCCTTCAAACCTTGGCAGACGTCTCAGTGGTGACAATTTTCTGGGATATATTTGGAGGTGGAGTAAGGAGCAAGGAGTGAGAGAACATTAGTGCCGACTTGAGAACAAAATTGGACTTTCTGGAATGTTTGCAGGGTGGGAACCAATACCCGGTTTTCCCTGGCACCTGCCTTTGTGTGGCTTTAAAGGATTCTTCAAGCCCTGGAGCACTTGCGAAAGGGTTCTGTTCTCTCCCCTTAGCTGGGAGGACCACAAGCAAAGAGGAACAAGTCATCACTCTGTTCCACTTGGAAGCCTGGATGGGAACTCTGCAGGCAATATGGCAGCAGGTGCCCAATGGAGACTTCTCTGGAACTCTCAGGATTCCAGGCACCTAAAGGGCACATCTGACCTTCAGTGGAGGCCTCAGGGGCTCTCATCCAGTGTTCTTGGTGAAATGTCACTTTTACTTCTTTCTTTTTCTTTTTTCTTTCTTTCTTTCTTTCATTCTTTTTTATGGCTTAAAAAGAAGAAGGAGGAGGTGTGATGCTAAGATCTCTCAAGAAAAAAACTTGCCACCTTTTTTATAACTGCTTTTGAAAAGTTCCCGGTTTTTAAGTGGAACTTAAAAGATAGCCAGAACTGTGGAAGAAGCAATGTGGATTTCTGTGTCTGACTTCAGTTTTAAGCACTCCGTCCCACCGGTTCACAGTTGGATAAAGGGTTGATGAGGGAACTTGGGAGTAGGCTAGTGTCTGAGTTAGGATCATTGTATATGAGGTTCTCAATGCATTCTCATAGCAGCACTGTCAGGCAGAAATTGAACCCTGCCCCCCCTTCCTACAGATATGGAAACTGAGGCCAAGAAAGGAAATATTTATCAACTCCCAACTCTCCCAAGGGCAATATAATAAGTTGCTCATCCTATACGTTAAACACCCCAACAACCCAGCTCATGTGTTAAATACCGAACTGTGAGATGAATGTTATTACTAATTCCCCTTTACAGCTGAGGAAGCTAGAGTTCTGAACAGTCAAGGAATAGACTCACAGTTTATATAGCCAAGGAGTGGTGTTCCTGGAATTCAGATCCAAGGATCAGATTCTTTCAATTCTGCTTCCCTCTCAAAGTGATGGAATCTGGGCTAATCCATTATAGCCTAGATTCCATGCTAAAGGAGAGAACTCAGAGACAACCTGGGTCAAATACAGCTCCTATCCTGAAAAAGGACCCTTTCCTCCATTCTGGATGAGGGTGGAGGTGGAGGGGAAGTTCTTTGTTAGCATGTTTCAAAAGTCAAGTGGTGAAATTTCCCAGTCACCATCTGGGTGGGAAAAGCCTGGTCCTCCCACGCCGTCCATGGCCACTGGAACTGAGAGAAGCCAACAAGTCAGTGGCAAACATGTCCTCGACCCCCTCTAAACACACACACACCCTGAACCATGAGATTTACAACTGCCAAGGGCCTTGCCTTGGACAGAAACCAGCCCAGCACCATGATCCAGGCATCAGAGGCTAAAACCTTGGGTACAGAAAACATCCTGCCCTTTACAAGTCCGTTCTTCCCTCAGTTTCATTAACCAGAAGGCTGAGAGCTGAATATGGGTTTGCAATACCAGTTACCAGCTGGTGGAATCACAGAGCAAAGCCCTTTCTCCTGGAAGCAGCCTGAAGACCACGCCAAGCCACCAGATGGGCAGTAAAATCTTTTAAACAGCTGCTGTCTATGGCTATGCCCCTATTGGAATTGTAAGTTTATTTTATAGAGATCACAGGCAAGCAGAGTTCTTCAGACTGAAAATTAAAAATGCCGTATCACAAAGGCTGTCTCATCTTCCCAGTATCTAGGATTGTGGCTGCATCATGGAGTTTTGTTTGGGGAACCCTAGGCTCTTTCAGATTCTGGGGCCAGAATGAGAAACTGTTACCAGTAGGAAAGAATCACAGAGCAACAACATCCACTGACTGAACACTTGCCATGTGTTTAGCAGGTGTTATCTCATTTAATCCTCATGACAACCATAAGTGGGCACTACTATTTTGTCCATTCTGTAGATGGGCATCTCGAGGCTTAGCGACGTTAAGGATTTGCCCAGAATTACACAGCTGGAAATTGGTAGAGATGGGATTCAAATCAAGGTCTCCCTAATAATAAAGCCTAGGCCATTGCTTTTGGGGACATTTGCACTCCTCACAGTAACTCCCATTCACCTGTGGAACAATATACACTCTTGGAACAAATGATCACAAAAGAAATCAGCAAATCCAGTAAGAAAAAGGGTCTGTGACTCAGGGCTCACTAACACAGGACTCCGCTGCCTACTGGATCTTCTAATTTCACATGCAGTACCCTGCCTCAGTTTCCCCAGCTATGAGGATGGCAAGAATATCCCTTCATAAGGTTGTGTTGAGAAGTGACAAGATAAAGAATGCAAAATACTTAGCACAATGCTTGACATAGGATAAGGACCCAATAAATGTTGGCTTCTATTATTAAGATTATTTGTCTTATTATGATTATCTGTAAAAGGATATGTGGCAGCCCTTTGTTCTGTTCCCTTAAGGCCATTTCAGTGTATGGATCATATCTGTCCTTGGAAGAAAAATATCTAGGAATTCTGCCTTGCTCTGCTTTGAGGAGTCAAACTAGTCCTCTCTTTCTTTCATTATAATTGTAGAAAGTCCTTAACATTCAAACCAGATCCTGTTTAACCTTTTGCCCAACATAGCTTTACCTACTTCAAACCCCTTTGGCTCTCTGAGGCCTGGCTTCCTTCAGGCTCAGGCTGTAAATGTTTGACTTTGATTTGAGATACATGACAATAAATTAGGGGACATTTATCAAAGCTGCTTTTTGCATAAATTACTGCATTATACAAATACACTTAGCAGGATCCTGCTTCTTTGATGTTGGGAGCAAAGATTTATGTGTGATGGAGTTTTTATTTATCTGCCCTGTTCACCTCTACAAGAGCTGGACATATTCCTCAATTAGTTCCATACTTCTCGAAATGACATGTATCTCTCTCAACTTGAGTCAAGGGAACAAAGACACTTAAACCCCATCCAACTGGCCTTTTTAAGGATAGGAGAAGCTATGTCTGACCCAGGGTGTCTCTAAGTTCTTTCCTCTGAGAACAGATTGAAAGCCATTTAAATCTGTTGGTTTGGAACTTTCTCCACCATTTCATTAAAAAAAAAAAAATTGAATAGAGGAAAGGGTTTGTTCTTCATGATGATGAAGACGATGATGATGATGAAGGGAGCCACAGAAATGTAAGTGCCTATCCTCCAAATTCAAGTGGGTTGAGGGAGACAGGAAACCCCATGTCCTGGGCTTCTGATTTCTGAATTTAGTTCCACTGAGATTATTCCATGGAGTACAGTTCTGTGTAACCTGATGGAAAGGGCCAAGATTTTTAGATTCATTGGCCATTAAAAATGTCCATGCATCATTGAGATGATTACTCCAGAGTTATCATTTTTGTCCTTTTTGGAAGCAAGAACAGTTTTAAAAAGTAAATTACTGATTCCTGTCACCATTATTTTGTAAACATTGATGCAGTTGTCAAAACACAGGATTTGAAGTAGGAAGATGTGGCTCAAGTCATGGTTCAGACGAGTAGTGAAGTCTGAATAGGGCAGGACAGCCTCTTTGGAGTAGTTCCTGCCTGTCTTCAGACAGGGCTCCAGGGCTGTTCCTAGTCGAATTCTCGGAGCATATAGGTAACCCTCTGCCCCTAAGACAGTAGCAGCCACCATGAGGGTAGGGAAGATGGGACAGAGACCTGGAGCCGGGAAGCTAGGAGTGTAGCCCCATCCAGGCAGGAGGAAGCCTCCCAAGCTCAGAGCGACAGTGCAAGGAGACACGATTCACAGGGAGGAGGTCACACCAGCTGCCAGCAACGAGAGGCATCGTCCCTCACCCCAACAGCCATGTCTCATGTCCAAGGCAGCCCCCTCTGGCAGCAACCTAGAAATCAGGGGAAGGCAGCTCTCCAGCTAGAAGCAGAAAGTACATCTCCCTCCATCCTTCCCTCAAGCCCCTGGGGAACATATCCTTCTACTATCCCCTTTGCCACCTACCCCATTTACAGCCCAGCATCTTATCCTCGTCCTTGGTGTGGTCATTCATCGTCCCTGAAGCCCCAACTAAATGCACACACAAAGCATGAAACACAAGTAAGAAAAAGGCATGACCTGGGAAAGGATTTGGTTGAGTAAAGAGGAGAAGAAATGGCACTTCAAAATGGGGAGAGAGTGGGATGAAGGAGGGAGAAATATTTAGGAATCAATATGATCACGTGGTAATGTTTGCACTTACTGAGCTCCTGTTCTGGCCAAGCACTAGCGTTCTGTGTCATTTAACCCTCCCCTCAACCTGTGAGGTAGGTAACTGTGGCTAGCCCCATTTCATAGATGAGCAAACTGAGGCTCAGAGAGGTTTGCATAGCATTCCCTACGTCACCCAACTTGTGAACTGCAGAGCTAGGATATAAACCCAGTCTGACTGCAGACATTCCTACTGCTGGAAAGCCAGCAGGGCTACCGGGGGTGTGCGGGCACTGGGATTAGCAGCACAGACGTTCTTTCCTAGGCAGCTGTGTGGTAGCTACAGCATAGGAGGGCCCACAGAGATAATTAAAGTGCTTGCTCTCTGCAGAATCACAGCACCTAGTGGGGGAAATAACAGCAAAGGCTACAGGGAGGGCTTTCGATCAGGAAGGCCTTAAACACCTTATTAAAGAGTTTGTAAAATTTCATGAGCAACAGAATGACAAAACAGGAAGGGTCCAAGGCCTTTATGCCACACTTCCTGCAGAAGGCTCTGGAATGGTCTCCCATAAGAACTCTGCTTATGTGGTGCCCACCTGCTAATCAGACAGAAAAGTAGAACCAGAAAGGCCCTTCCTCGGTGTCCAGGAGTCTCCCTAACCTTGGCTATTCTCCATTAAGCTAGGGGCTCTACACCACTCTGCGTCCAACCACAAGGCCTCTATGCTGAGGGTGTTCTGCTGAAGGTCATGGCTAAAACTTCCACACACTGGGCAGAAAGACCCTCCAATCCCAGTCCACAACACAATTGGCAAAGGGGGTGGAGACCAGAAGGTCCATGATAACTTCTTGTCCATTTTGGTAGAAAGGGAAAAAAAAACCCTAGGCTTTGCAGAGTTCTGCTCTTCCTCACAGTAACCATCTGATCTTGGACCATTTTCCTGCATTCGCTACCTTCCTACTCCTTTCCACAGGCCTATTGTAAAAGAGTTTGTTTGCTCAGGGCAAGGGGAGTCCAGCACAGTGCCTGACACATAGTAGGTGCCCAAGTTAAGCTAACTCCATTCTTCCCAAGCCCACTCCAACTGGTAACTATCATTCTTTTATGATGATGAATTTTTTAATAAACTTTTAGTTTCAGATTTGCAGAATTATTGTGAAGATACTACAGAGTTTCTGTGCACTCCACACGAAGACTCCCTGTTAATAACATCTTAGCATTATGATACATTTGTCACAATTAATGAGCCGATATTGATACATTATTATTAACCAAAGATCATACTTTATTCCAATTCTCTGTGTTCCCCTAATGTCCTTTTTCTGTTCCAGGATCCCATCCAAGATACCTTAGGCTCCTCTTGGCTCCTTAGGCTCCTCTTAGCTGTGTGACAGTTTCTCCTTAGGCTCCTCTTAGCTATGACAGTTTCTCCTTCGGCTCCTCTTGGCTGTGACAGTTTCTCACTTTCCTTGTTTTTGATGACCTAGACAGTTTTGAGGAGAACTGATCAGGTTTTTGCAGAATGTCCCTCAAATGGGATTTGCCTGAAGTTTTTCTTTGAGGAGAACTGATCAGGTTTTTGCAGAATGTCCCTCAAATGGGATTTGCCTGAAGTTTTTCTTATGATTAGACTTGGGTAATGTGTTCTGGGGAGGACGATCACAGAGGTGAAGTGCCCTTCTCATCACATAATACAAGGGTACATGCTATCAGCATGACTGTTCACTGTGGTTGACCTTGATCACCTGGATTGAGGTAGTTATTTGTCAGGTTTCTCCACCATGAAGTTATTCTTTCTTCTCTCACTTTCCATGCTGTGCTCTTTGGTAGAAAGTCACTATGCGCAGACCATGCTTAAGGAGTGGGGGGTTATATGTTACCTCTTTTAAGTACATTTTTAAGTACAGAGTATCTACATAAATTATTTTTCATTCTTCTGCACAGAAGTTTGTTCTATTCTCCCCCATTTATTTATTTATTTACTTACTTACTTACTTACTTACTTACTTACTTACTTATTTATTTATTTATTTAATAACTTCTTTATATTAGCACGGACGCATGGATATTTGTTTTATTCTTTAGGTTATAATCCAAGTCTGTTTTATTTTGTTGCTCAAATTGTTCTAGCTCTAAGCCATTGGGAGCTCTTTCAGTTGGTTCCTGTATCCTTTAGACTTAGCCCCATTATTGTGGGTTTGATTTTTTGGTTTTGTTTTGTTTTCTTTTTTCTTCCCCCCCACCCTGCCCCCCAGCCCTTTTTTGCTTTCTGGTGCTCTATGATGTTCCAGTCTTACCTTGTATATTTCCTGCCCTAGTCGTAGAGTCCTAGAATCAGCCATTTCTCCAAGCTCTGGTTTCATTTACTGGAGAATGTGCACTAGATACAGACACCACAACTGGATATGGATGTCATTACTTCCAAAGAACCTTCTCAGCTGACAGAGCAAGGAGATATATGTATGTATACTAGAGCAAGAATATACACACGTGTATAAAAATGTCTATATGTACTAACCCATGAATGCACACATATGTACAAAAATATGTATGTGTAACCATATGTGTCTATATTAAGCTAAATGTGAGTTCATTGTGATGTCTCCAACTCTAATCCATTACCATATGGCTAGTTCTAGCCTCAATCCCTTGCTTATCTGTAACCTCCCACTTCAACTGTGAAAACCCTGGCTCCCACCATCTGCCATCATTTACTTAATTGTTCAGTTCCAGTCCACATGAATAGTGGATTCAGAATTATTAACCCCTATCTTTGTGAGAAACAACCTTATCAACTAGAATAGAGTGCTTATGTACACTAACTGACTACATTCATTGCCAAAGTTACTTAGACCAGCACCTTATTTCCCTCCTACTTCAGCGAGGTTGTATCATACATTCGTAATACATTTGTAATGCAGTTAGATTTTTTTGTCACATTGTGCATTTCATCTTGGGATTTCTCAACTTTGTAAGTTACATTTTTTAATTTGTATACGTTTTGCAGTTTCCTCTGTATTCTGTAATGTTCTATGGGTTTTGACAAATGCATATCTTGTAGCCATCATTACAATAGCACAAAGAATAGTTTCTCTGACCTAAAATATCGACTGTGCTTCATCAATTGACTATCCCCCCCACCCTACCTTGAACCCCTGGCAATCACTGATCTTTTTACTGTCTCTATAGATTTGCCTTTACCAGAATATCATATAGTTGGAATCACACAATATGTCATATAGTTGGAATCACACAATATGTAGCTTTTCAGATTGGTTTCTTTCACTTGGCAATACAGTTAAGATTCATTGTCTTTTTGTGGCTTGATAGCTCACTTTTTTTTATGGCTGAATAGTATTTTATTGTATGGATGTACCACAGTTTGTTTACTTATTTATCTGTCGAATGACATCTTGGTTGCTTCCAGTTTTGGGTGATTATGAATAAAACCACTACAAACATTCAGGGGAACGTTCTTGTAGATGTGTTTTCAAATCAGTTGGGTAAATACCTAGGGATTCAGTTGCTGGATCATATGGTCAGCCTATGTTTAGCTTTCTAAGAAGCTACAGAACTGTCTTCCAAAGTGACATCCAAATGCTATTTTGCATTTCTAACACCAATAAATTAATGTTTCTGTTGCTGCACCTCCAGCAGTTGGTATTGTCAGTTTTTTGGATTTGGGTCATTCTAACAGATATGTAGTGATATCTCATCATTATTTTAATTTGCAACTCCTTAAGGACAAATAATGTTGAGTATCTTTTCATATGCTCATTTGCCATCTGTAATTATTTTTTGGTGAGGTATCTGTTCAGATCTTTTGCCCATTTTCAAATTGGGTGGTTTATGTTTTCTTATATTTGTTGAATTTTCAGAGTTCTTTGAATTTTTTTATAAGTTATTTTATTCTTATCGTCACACTCTTTGGGCCAGTTCCATTCATGTTGCCCCTGCCTCCCTGCATCTGTGGTATCCTGAGTTCAGAACACGTGAAATGTTCTATTGCCGAAACTCACATAGCCAGGCTTAGAGAATTAGAAGGGGGCAGCTCTCAAGCTGTGGCCACCAGACACAGCTGCCTCCCTGAGATCCCTGAGTCTGAAAAGCTCAGCCAGGCTAAGCCCAGCCCTTTCTTGATAGCCCCAGACCCCCAAGTGAACTTCAGAAGTTGCCCATGTATCTCATGAGATCATGTGCCTGGGGGTGGGGGGGAGCTTTCCTTGCCACCATCCCAGAGCCAACACAGAAACAATTTCATAGCAATGCATCTGAAGACTATCATGTTTTAAGCCACATGAGCATTTAGTTCATTTTACAGATGAATAAACTGAGACTCACTTCATAGATGTTACTAGGTATTACACCAGGAAAAGGCAGAATTTGATATATTTAGGATTAAAACAATTAAACTGTTCAGTTCCTTGCAACTCAAAACACAACAACATCAACAAATGCAAAATCTCAGGCCCCACTCCAGACCTACTGAATCAGAACCTGTGTTTTAAAGATTCCTCTCTCCAGTTGATTTGAATGTTCATTAAAGTTTAGGGACACTGTCTTAATTTAGGAATTTCTCAAATCATTATCGAGCATTACTACATGCATTGTGCAAAGCCTTAGGGATTCATCACAGGACAGATAGCACCTGCCCTCATGGAGTTAGTCATGAGTGGACACTGACATCATCAAGTTACTTCACAAGTAACTGGCTCACTGACTGCATTTGTCATTTGTACTATAAGTAAAAAGTGCATCTGAGAATCAGAGACCTGAAGGATGGGTAGGATTGAGCTAGGCTGAAGACAGCATGGAAGATGAATCCATGTACATGATGGATCATGAAAAAGAGAACGTAACTGCAAAGATGCCCAAACTTTTTTCATCCTGGTATCCTTCAGAGCATTTCACAGGACTCATGTTCTACAGAACAACACAGTTTAGAAAACACTGCCCTGGAAATTATGTGACCTACCAAGACCCAGCAAGATGGTGGAGTGGGAGTCCAAACCCAGCTTTCCTGCCTCCCCAAACTGAGCCCTTTCCATCCCACCATGCTACCCTGTCCAGGTCAATAAGAGTACCCTGGGACCCCTGGAGAACCAAAGTCCAGGGCAGCATCAGGCTGGCTGCCAGCCAGGCTGGACACACATGTGAGTTATTTTCATGGGGCAGCAAATTCTGGAAAATATGTGGTTTAGAAGCAACATAATTATCATCCTCTAAAATTAGGCTCATAGTCTAAACAACCTCAAGTCTTCCTTCTGCAAAAAAACAAACAATCGCAGGCAGGAAGCCTGCAGTAGTGCATGTCATGTTGGCCAACAGGCCTGCTAGTCTCCCCGCTGAGCTAAAAAGGCAAACAGCATGCAAAAATGTAAATATTATACTATTTTTCACATACCACCTATTCCATTCTTGCCCCAGCTGGCTCTGCCTGTCCACCTCAGCACCCTCTGGATATTCCACCCCACCCCCATGCTTTGGCCACGAAATACATAGATATGTTTTTTCAGAAGCCATTATCTAAACTGCTGATGTAATAAGGCCCTGGTATATGAAATTCACTTAATAACTCACGCTTAGTTATTTATTGTGAACCTGGGTGCATTCTCCTTGATTCCATTTCCCAGCGAAATATAAGTGCAGCTTTCATCGTGAGCGCCTGAATTTATGGCAAACAGACCAAGTGACATTAAGAAAGCCGCACAATCCCTTCATTCAGTCTTTAATAAGGAAGCCAAGGAAAAATTATCCTAGCTGGTTTGCGGGTGACAGCACACGAACTTTCTGGAGTCAGAAAGTTAGCACTGTGCCTCCTTGTCAGCCCATTAAAAAGCAAAGCTGGCATGGTATGATATTAGAACCATGTGTGAGAAGGAATTTCTCCTCTGGTAAGACATTCCAAATACTGTCTCCGAGCCAAAGACTTTGGTGTTAGACTAATTTAAGCAGCATGTTGAAATCAGCGCTCAGGACTTTGATCATACGGAGATCGTTTGTTACAAATTGAACTAACCCAGTCTCTATTTCTGGCGGATCAGAACTTTGGATTTGTTGAATTAAATGCCTCATTTAGTGCCGTTTGCACATGAAAAGGAACGCTGCACTCAGGAATCTGATAGTGAATTTTTCACCTAACCAACAGGTCTACTTTTTTATTACTTTTAAACCTAATCCATACTCGGTCCTCACTGTTCCTAATAACCCCAGGGCTGTTCAGAGTGAAGTTTTAAATCAACTCCCATGTTATTGGGGGTTGGGGGAGTGGAGGGGCGGTGGCAGGGCAGTAGGGGTGGCTGGGCCATCCCCGAATTATCAAACCATGTAATACAGAACATATTGGAACCCGGTACCCACCCCCCCAAAAAAAGAAAGTAAAAGAAATTAGTCTTCAGTTGTTATTTACTGTTTAAATAACCCTATTTCCTTTCATGACAACCGTGGGCTAAAATAGCAAAATGATTTTGCAGACCTATGATTTTTGTACTGTTGCCTGTCTGGTCCGGTTGAAACTATGAGGAAGGAGGGTTAAAAGGGCACAAAATAGACCATTTCCACATATGGCTACACTTTCTTTTCATTTTTGAAGTTATAATATCTTTAACTGTAGATAATGATATTATAAACTGTCATTTAGTGCATTTTAAGTATATTACATACATGAAACAAAGATCTAGAAGGAGCTGCAGCTGAAGTCTTAACAAAAACATTGCAACTTAAATCTGCCAAGCAGGAGACAGGTATTGGCTTTGCTGAGAATGTTGCATAGCAGATAATCACAAGCACAGCCTGTGAACTGACTCCTGGGCGTAAATTGTGATCCCAGACAAGACTAGGCAATGATGATTTAATAGTAATTAACTGTTAATTATTAACACTAAGGGGTCAACAAGCTGCTTTTCGGTGAGGTTTTACTTTTGCATTATTTGGTTCATCTATAACTTTGTTTCCCATAATTTACCTCCTGGTGGAAGTAGGGGTGGGGGTAGCGGTGGGGTTAGAAAGCCATCCGTGCTTTAGCTATTAAAACAGTCCTGACATCTCTTCAACTAGAAAAAAAAAAAACCACCTATATTTAGGAAGATGATTCTTTCCTAAGCCCTGTGTGTAGTTAATTCATATTCACCTGCAGGCTTAAAAATCCTCTTGGAGCAGGATTGCCTTCATTTAAAAAGAAAACAAAAATTTTTTTTCAAATGTTACTCGCTATTGCATGCAGAAAAATCAACAGATGATTCCTTAGTTTTATTGGCATGAAGATGAGGTTGATTTTTCCCCCCTTTGGAGAAAGAAAATGGTTACGAAACAGATAACGATAATAAATGTTTTATTGGTGAAAAAAGAAAGATCAAATCTTTAATGAAATCAGGATGGGCTTAGAGATGAACTCCGTCTGAACTCGCCAGGATTCATGGAACTTCAATTAAAACAATTTCAGAAGGGCAGCTGACAGCAAGGCGCTTGGAAGTGTAATTAAAATTGAGCAACATTTTAGCACCAGGTTTTCTAGCAGGATCCTGAGAACATGCGGTAGCCCAGGGGCAGAGGGCAGAGTGGGAGATGGGGTGTGCGGGGATGGGTGAGGACTGCAGGCAAGCCAGGTAAGAAATCCCACAGATGCTAGATCCCCAGGCACCAGCTAACAATATGTATTTTCTAATCCACTATTTTCACCCCCATCCTATAGTCATAGAAAACTGGCTTCTTGGGCAAGAAGACTGGCATTTTTAACCTGATAGATTTTTTTTTAAAGAGGCTTTTGTGAAGTCACACACAAGAATTCCAGTTAGAAGATCATTAAGCCCCATATAATGTTGCAGTTAAAAGCTCTAGAGCCACAATACCCGGATTCCAATCTTGCTTTTTCATACTAGCTGTGTGACCTTGGGCAAGTTACTTAACCTCTTTGAGCCTTCCTTTTTCAGTTGTAAAATGGGTTGGGGTATGTTTTAGTCAGTTTTGTGTTGCTATAATGGAATTAACTGAGACTGGGTAATTTATAAAGAAGAGGTTTATTTGGCTTACAATTCTGGGACAGCTGCATCTGGCACAGGCCTCAGGCTGCTTCTACTCATGGCAGAAAAGTGGCAGGTAGCCGGCAGGTACAAGCAGATCACATGGCGAGAGGAAGCAAGAGAGAGAGAGAGGAGGTGCCAGGGTCCTTTTAACAATCAGCTCTTGCGAGAACTAATAGAGCAAGAACTCACTCATTTCTCTCCCCTCCGCCAGGGAGAGCATTAATCCATTCATGAGGGATCCGCCCCCATGACCCAATCAGTTTCCAACACTGCCACATTGGCGATCAAATTTCCGCATGCATTTTGGAGGGGACAACATATCCAAACTCCATCATTCTGCTCCTCGCCCCCCAAAACTCATGTTTCCTTTCTCAGTTGTAAAATGGGATGGGGTAGCACCTAGCTATTAGAGTTGTCAAGGGGCTTTAACAAGATATTCCCTGTAAAGTGCTTAACACAGTGCCTGGCACCTAGTTAGCACCCAATAACTGTGGGGAAGTATTGTTATTTATTAGGGTGGAAAATTAGGAATGTTTACTCCAGAAGTTCAGCCTCTCCTTGTAAGAGGCAAAGCCTTATACCAGATGGGCGGCGGCATATTGCAGGCAGAATGGAAGGTCTTGCGTGGTGAAACGTGGGCCCCTAAGTCAAGGCTGAGAAGCTTTTCCTAAGGAACGTCCTGGCTTCAGGAGTTAGAGCTGATATCTCTTAAAGGGGCTACCCCAGCAGATGTGCAGCAGAGGCCTGGAAACTTAGGGAAACTCTAGTCTGACCTTCAGTCAAGAGAAGAAGGAGGCAAGAGAAAGAGAGAGGAGCTGGAAGGAAGGAAGGAAGGAAGGGGCTTTGGTCGATGACATTCTGGCCCCTGCCTTTGATCCCATGAGAGTTGTATCCCAGCAACAAACCATTCTCTGACTTGAGTTAGGATGAGTAGGTTTCTGTTCCCTGGCCACCCATACAGCTCTCTTCACCACTCTGAGTCACACATTAAGTGTCAGGGAGGGGTTTTCAAGGCATGGCCAAGGCAGAGAAGCCATGTTCACAGATACCCAGCTCCACAGAGCATAGTGGGAAATAGGGTTTGCACAGAGCACCCCCAGAATTCCTGAGAATCACCTAGAACAAATCTACACTCACTACCTGGCCAAATCCAACAGGCAGCACATGGCCTTTCTCTTTGCCCGGGTTCTGATTTAGAATGGATCTAGACAGAGGCTCTCTGGGCACCAACAGCCTCCTGGAGAGATCAACTCTCTGCCTGGCTCCTGCCACTGAGCGCTGGGACTGACTCTGCAGTTTCCCAAAGTTTTCCAGCCCCCTCTGGTAGTAGCTCTACATTGGCTTTGGGGAACTAGTTCATGATTTTAAGTCAACTTTCTACTGGTACAGAGAATCCTAACCTGTGAATAATAGGAAAAATAATTAATTACATATCTTTTGGACTGCCTTCTGTGATCTTTTAAAAAGCTGAAGCAGCAGAATTACCTTCCAAATTATATTGGCCCAGGTTATTAAAATAACTTTCAATTCACTGAGTACACAGCAATAGACAGCCAGGCAGGGAAGTTGAAACACTGGGATTCTCTTTTTTTTTTTTTCTTTATTTCTTTCTTTTTTTTTTTTTTTTTTTTTTTGTCTAAACTTATTGCAGATAAGCCACATGCAGATAAGTGAGAATTGACTGTTTCCATATCCAATTAATCCATTTCCTCTGGTGTCTGGTGTTTACTCCTAGAGTTCCCCTGGTTTACAGTACAAACCGATACTCTGTAAATACTCCAAATCCATTAGACACTTTTCTCTTCCCTTGTGAACAAAGGAGAAATGTTTTCGTGCAACTTTATGGAAGCCATCAATCTCCCTGAGAGGCTTGCCATGCTCAACAGAATCCACATTACAACTTATGCAAAACAGAGGACGTGAGGCATGGGGGGATATCCTGGTTTCTTGGAGCAGTAGCAATGCATTAAAGAAAACATGCATTTCTGCTGAAATTCATATTGGTAAATGGATTTCCCATCTGAAACATTGTTTTTCACTAAGAGAAGCTTTTAATCCCCTTAAGTTCCTTTCTAATCTGCCTTGGAAGTGCGTGTCTCAGGAATATAACAGTGATGATATAACAGATTTAATTTATTAAAATGAGACAGCAGCCAGCCAGCAGAGTACACAAGAGTGCATGCCCGCCGGCTGAGCAGGGCTGTCATTCCCAGGTGGATAAAGCTTGTCCCGTCTCCTCCCAATCCAGCCCCACTGCACCGCCACACACCAAGGTTCAGATAGCAACACCCCAGGCTCTCTCTGCAGCAAACACCCCAGATTCATGAGGGAAAGTGCTTTATTTTCTCTAAGGGCCAGAGGACAGCTGAGGGATTGAAGGCAAGTCCTCAATCATCACTGCCTCCTGCCTGTTCCCACTGCCCAATCCTCTGGGGAGCAGGCAGCTGGGTGGGAATACAGACCACCTGACCTGTGGGAGCCAATGCTACAAAGCCTGGTGAGGGGTCTCAGTGGGGCATGCCTTTCCCACTGCCTGGTCTGATGGATCACCTTGGGTAGCAAACAGCCTCAATGGGCCAAGAGCCAGAAGGACAGAAGATGCAAACACCACCCTTACCCCACCCGATCCCACTCCCAACCCATAAGTAGAAGAAAAGAATACGAAAGTCAGCAAGCCCTACTCAATCCAAATCCAGTTGATGTGGGGAGGCAGAAGGGAATTATTCTTATGCCTGACCTGCTTCATTCTCCAGTCCAACCAGTTCTGCATCCTAGTTGAACTGAGACAACTCAGGACGTCGGGTGACTAGCCTACTTGGCTGGCAGGTGTCCAAACCAGCATGATGGCCGCAGCATGATGGCTCCATTTCCTCTTCCTCTGAGTGGCACGCTGTCCATGTATTCATTGTCTGTGCTTATTAATGTTCTCAAGAATCAACCCTTCCAGCACTCTTCCAGCCTCAAGAGGATGAACAGGATTTTGACACTGGGCTCAGTGTCACTTTCTAAGTTGGCCCCTCTACTGTCATGCACAGTATATGTACCATAGTGATCCAGAATATGGCCTCCAGAACCAGGACGGGCTAGGTTCAAATCCCAGCTCCAGCACTTACATGGAAGGAGACACTGGATAAAACACTCAGCCTTGCTAAGCTGCTATTTTCTCATCTGTAAAATGGGAACATGACCACTTACTACCAGTGAGTAATGAATGACATCATTTTGTAAAATCCTTAACAGAGTGCCTAGTACATGCTGATTAATTACAGCTATTATTACATAGGTTTACCTACAGACACATTTATCCCTCTGTTTGTTCATTAATTCTCCAAACGTTTATTGAACACCTAGGATGTGCCTTGCTATGTATTATACACTCTGCATTTATGACGAGGAGATGCAGGGGATGAAGAGATGTCTAATAAAAATAATCCTTGATGGAAATGCAATTTTGTACTCAGTCTTTCATTTGAAGTTCACCCTCCTCCAAAAAAAAAAAAATGGTAGATATTTAGGGGAGATATAATCAGTCCTATTTTACAGAGGAGAAGCCAGCTCCAGTAAGATTAGAGGACTTTATCAAATGGCAAGGCTGAAGACAGCCAGGGTGGTGGGTTCTGAGGACAAGCTCCCACCTAAACCTTTCCTTGAATAGGATCTTCCAGAAAATGACAATCCTGAATCTAGACAACGTAGAATACAGTAACACAAAACCCAAGTGCACGTGACCCCCAAGGGCCCAGGACATACACCATGCCATGCAAGTGTGTGCTTAAGTAGGAAACCGTATCCTGTTCTCAGTGGAAGCCAGAGATCTGCTGTCTTCAGACACTGAGAAGGAGGCCAGAAAAGAAAAAGAGGCTTGGGAACTTGACGCTTATTAAAAGCACTTGCTCACAAGCTGTGTTCAGGCCCACATGGTGCCCAAACCCGGGAACCCGGGCCGCAGCAGGGGTCAATGTCCCGTCCCGTCAGGCCTGAGCTGGGGGTCTGGGCTGAAGATGGATGAGGGCGTGAAACATGCCCGTGACAGCAGTAATCCCACGACCCAGCAACACTGGCTGGTATTCTGGCAACTGCCCTAACACTTTTTATGGGCCTGAAGTAGGGGGAGGGAATTTTCATCATTTCAGACATAAATAACTCCAGGAACAGTGTCGAGATCAGACACCTCAAAATTAACCACTCCCTGCAATGCAAAGCCTTCGGCTGGGCTGGATTTATTTCTCAGTTGCAGAGCTGCCTGAGGTTAGGCAGCCCTCCAATGGCACTAAAACTCACCTGGCACTTCTATCACGGGTGCCTGGTGACGTCCCTGTCCTGCTCAGAGAGATGCCCATCTCACGCCTTCTCCTCCATGGATTTTGCCCACACTGCCTCATTCTTTATGGAGGGAAAGGAAGCCACCAGATTCACACCCTCTCATTTCTCATCACCCAACCCTCAAATTTGCCCACATTTGTACCTCTCTCTCCTTCATCCTTCCAGATATAGTGGAAGACAGGTCTTTCCTCCCACCATGAGACACCCTCCTCTTGTATCCTGAACCCTCTCCCCTTCTGAGAGCCTCCACCCTTCCAGCTAGCTATACATGCTCATGTGCATCAATAACCTCCCTCCTAGATCTTTCTTACCAGCAATCAAACATACTCCAGTATCCTCCATCTCACAAAACCAAACCAAAACAAAAATCTCGCTTGATCCTCATCTTTCCCCAACTACAACCTGTTTTTCTAATTCCCATCTTGGCAAACTAGCTTGCAAGTCTTATTTCCAAGCCCCGACTCTATCTCTTCAACCAAGTCCAAATTGACTTCCCCACCACTCCACCAAAAGTGTTCTCATCAAGTTTATCAATGAGCTCCGTGTTGCCAAATGCAAGGGGATCTCTGACCTTCTCTTCGTTCTCAGTTGGCCCCTTGTTCCTTCCTAAAGCATCTCTTCTCTGCTCTCCCACTCTTTCCTCTCCCTGGCTTCTGCCCCAGACCTCCAGATGTTGGAGGACCCCTAGGTTCAGTCCTCAGCCCTCTTCTCTCTGCTTTGTTCATTCTCTTTTAGGTGAGCTCATTCATTACCAGGATTTTAAATACCATCTATGTACTGCTGACTTTCAAATTATAGTCCCAGCCCAGAAAGTTCCCCAGAGCTCCAACTTGTATATCTGGATGCCTTCCTGACATCTCCACTTGGACTTCTAATAAGCCTCTCAACTTGACATTTCCATGACTAGGCAGTTTACAGAACAAGAAATACAACAGGCTTTTTAGACATGTCAAAGATGTTCAACCTCATGGAGTTAATGAAATGCAAATTAAAACAAAAGTGAGATATTTTTCACCAATCGGTTTGGCAAAGAGAGATCAAAACATTTTAAAGCACACTGTTGATAAGTATCTGGGGAGAAGGGTGCCTTTGTAAATCAGTGGGGAATATAAATTGATAGAATCCCTTTGTAGGGCAAATTGTCAATAACTATCCAAACGAAAAACGCCTGTCTTTGACCCAGCAATGCTACTTCTAGGAATTTATCCAATAGATATATTCAGTTACATATTCAATAAATGTATTTGTCCAATAGGTATAGTCACGCATCTGCACATGGATGTTGAAAGACTTTCAGGAAAACACCAGCAATAAGAGACTGGTTGGTTGCATAAGTAAAAATACAGTTCCACAGAGAAATATTACCTAACTGTTAAAAGAACAGAAGAAATTTTTACAAGCTAATACAGAAAAATTTCCAAGGTGTAATGTTAAACGAAAAAATTAAGGTGCAGAAGGTTGTGTACAATATGATACCACTGGTATTTTAAAAGTGTAATAGAGTCTACGGCCATACCACCCTGAATGCACCTGATCTCTTCTACAAGTGTGATAGGGACAGAGACATGCATAAATGCTTATGTAAATATCAAATACGACTGGAAGGAGACACACAAAACTTGTGTGGACTGCCTTTGGGGCAGTGGAACAGGGAGATCAGTTTCAAGGAGACTAGGATACTTTCCCTGTATACATTTTTGTTTAAGTTTTGTTTAAATTTTTTTTTTTGCCATGTTCATTATTATGTTTTCCATTTTAAAATAAAGTTACCATTTATATCCTGACTCCTCATCTTTCAGCTCTTAGCTGAAAGGCTACCTCTTCAGCAGGCCTTCCTAGATCACCTTATCTATGTCAGTTTCCCCTGTTTTTTCTATCCCCCTGCAGAGCAGCTTCACTTTCAATTATTTTAAATACTGCGGTTTCAAGGAAGATTTAATTCAAAAAAGCTCTCTGCTCAGGGAGGCTTCCCTGTGCACCCCATCTGAAGTAATACAAAACTCACTCTCTAATCCTTTATCCTGATTTTTTTTTCCAATGTGTTTATCACCACCTGACATATATATTTTTCATTTATTTATCACTGCCTTTCCTCATCACACTGTAAACTCCCAAAAAGCAGGAATCTTGCCCATTTTGTTCACAGCTCTGTCCCCTGTGGCTAGAATAGTGCTTGGCACATTATAGATGCTCAATAAATATTTGTTGGGTGAATGAATGTTTAAGGAAACTAAATAAATAAAAAGACATTTAAAGGCCATGAATCTAGAAAAGGAACTATATAAAGCCACCAGTTCAGTGCAGGGTCTAAAATCCATGCTGGGTCATCACTATTGACCCTATTCAGTTTGTGTTGATGTCAGTTTGCCAAGCAAAGGGTCTGGGGTAGCATTGCATAGCACGAAGTGGCAGAGACAGAATGAAGAGGACAGGAGTGGGTGGCTGTGCAGGAAAAGCCCAGAAGTGTGGAGCAACGGAAGAAACAATGCTACATAAAGCAGAGACGAGAGAGTCCTTAGCAAACCCCTCAGAGGAAGCTCCTTTCCTGGTCAGAATCCCCTGTTTAAGGGAGAGTTGGGGCTGGAGAGAGAAAAGAAACAAGGAAAAATAAAGGGAGTCCTTGGGTCTTTACATTACCCTGATTGAGCTGAGTTCCAGCTTCTGATGGATGATATACAAGGTGTCAGAACAGACAACTGCCAAGGGAGGGAGTGAATGAATCATTAAATTGCTTAAAACCCCAGCGATCTGGCTACAGGCACCAAAGCAATGAGTCAGCAAGTGACTGGGAATCAGCAATTTAGGTGGATGAGCCTGAGTAGAGGAGCAGCCTGGGGAGTGTGTGCCAGCGACCCGAACCTCTCCAAACCCACCTGCCCCCAGCACCCAGCTCCTCCTGAAGAAGAGGCCCTCTGACCCTCTTTACTCGGGAAGAGTTGGGGGCAGCCTCCCACTGACTCCAGAAAACCGTGTTCTCAGCCCTGGTGCTTCTGCGCCAGCACTGATCCTGCCGGGGCCTCCCGGAACCTCAGGAAACCTCATGTTTTCTAAATTGTACTTTTATGCTCAGCAAGCCCTCAGGCTACCTGGTTAAAAGTTTACATTAAAAAATCCTCCATAATTGGTTCATTTGAATGGTGCCCTCTGCAGAGTCATCAGGTGGGCTGTGCTCATTAGCAGCAGTTCACATAAAACCCAGGCAGTAAAATGTCAATCATTCCAGGGCCTCAAAAACTTCTCCAGGCTTCCTTGAGCCCAACCAAATGCCAACACCAAAAAATCCAGGCAACATGAGCTTGGGGTGTCATCATCTAAGCCAACGTTTCTCCACCTTGGCGCTGTTGCCATTTGGTGCTAGATAATTCTTGGTGTATGTGTGTTGGGGGGGTGGATCTTGTGCATTATAGAATACTTAGTGTCATCTCTGGCCTCACCCACTAGATGCCCATAGCACCGCCTATTTATGGCAACCAAAAATTGTCCCCAGACATGGCCAAATGTCCCCTGGGGGGCAAAATCACTCTGGGTTCAGAACTACACTTCTAAGCTTCTATCCATTTGGACAGCTGAAATTTGGGAGAGAAAGTCATCAATTCAGAAAAGATTTCTTGAGAGTCTACTGTCTGCTAGGCCCTGTGCTTGGCTGGCATTGAACATGGTTAAAAAGCAGGTGGTGAACGTGGCTCCAAACAGCTCTCGTAAAAGAAGGGGAAACCAGGCCCTTAGTGCCTTCTCCATGGCCTAGTTTCAAGCGCTCTGTTTTCCAGCAGGAGGAAGGCAGGGTGAGGTCAGGCTGTTTCATTTGGAGTGAACAGGTGGGTGAGTGCTTGGGAAACTCCTCCAAAGGAAGGCTTCAGCAATACTGTTTTTAGCTCCTCATGTAAATGGATGTCGCTGGCCTTGAAAAGAACCATGGGTGTACAGCAGTGAATCATCTCAGTTAATTACAGAGATCACTGAGGAGCCGTGCAAAGCCCAGCCAGGCTTAGCTTGCAACACCAGGCGGCAGCCACAGCCACCGATGATGACGTTCACATTAATAATTGGCACTGACACAGCCACAAAGCACTCCCTGCTCCAGGGCTGTGCCAGGAAAAATAGAGGTGCAGTCAAGAAAAACACAGTAGCATTTATCACAGCCTCTAGTGAAAGGCAAGCCACCATTTTCCCCCACTATGGTCATTGAGACTGACCGGCGGGCCTAGTGGGGCTTTGCTGAGACCAGTAGATGGATTTGGAGTGGGGACAGGTGTGTGGGGAAGTGGAGGGGGACTGAGACAGAAGGAGAGATGGAGACACAAGTATATGTAGTTTCGTTGTATTAAGGGTTTATTCAAACAACAGCAAAATGATCCCAGGAACTGGACACTGACAAAGTCAAGGTCCTCCAGAGAATTCCATGAATAAAATCTATAGGCAGCGGGTATGCAGGGCTCTCTCTACAGCAACTGATAACTGTAGATGTGCAACGGGGCAGGAGAATTTGGTTGTCTGGGAGTAATTTCAAGCAGACAGGCCTGGGAGGTGATTGAAATGTAGCAAATGGAGAGCTAAGGGGGGAATGTCAGCTAAGAAGCCTGTTTCCCAAAACATGGCACAGTGGTCCCAGGTGGTACAGAGACAGTTTGGGGTGGGTCAAGCTCACAGCTTTCCTAACTTGAGTCATAGGGGGAGAGAGGCTTTCCTTTCAAGTCTCTTTTAGTCCATCTGATGACGACAAGGAGAAAGCCTTGGTTTGGTGCTAGGAGATCTTTAATACCGCTTCAACATGTGGTTGTCATCTCCCGTTTTGGCAGAGAAACTGCGGGCTCAAATCTCAGGCAAGCAAGAATATCTGGCCAGAATTTAATTGCGTTCATTTTTATCTTTTCTCTTTAAGTCAAGTTTATCAAGGTAAAATTTACATACAGTAAAATTCATTTTTTAGTACAGTTTTATGAGTTTTGACAAATACATACAATTGCAAAACCACAATCACAATAAGACATAAAAGATTTCCAACACCAAAAATGCTCCCCCATACTCCTTGAGGTCAACTCTCTTCCACCCTGAACCCCTGACAACCAATAATTTGTTTTTTTCTCTCTACGGTTTTGTCTTTTCCAGAAGGCCATAGAAATGGAGTCACACAGTATGTACCCTTTTTGGTTTTTATCTTGTATATTTCTTTAGCTTAGATTTATGAGGTAGCAACTCGTTTTCCATTTAAGATACAGTAGTCCCCCCTTATACAAGGGGGATACGTTCCAAGACCCTGTGGGTGCCTAAAACTGGGGTAGTACCAAACCCGATACATACATATCTATGGTAAAGTTTAACTTAGGAATTAAGCACAGTAAGAGACTAACAACAACAATAATCAAAACAATATACTGTAACAAAAATTATGTGAATGCGGTCTCTCTCTCTCTCTCTTTCAATATCTTAGTGTATTATACTCACCTATTTTTGGATTGCGGTTAACCACAGTTAACTGAAACCTCGGAGAGCAAAACCGCAGGTAAGGGGGAGGACTACTATAGTTCTATAAAGTTTTCTTTTTAAATAAATCAACGATTTAAAAGAGGAATCTGGTTTATAGACAAATATCCAGTAAGTAATTGCACAGATATTGTGCAGATATGGCAAAAATCAGAAAGACGGAATGGAATTGTCAAAAACTGGGAAGACTGAAATTTTATCCTACTTGCAATTTAAGTTAGCTTGCCAGTTTCATGCATGCTGGCAGAAGCCACAGACTCTTTTGGGTCAGAGACAAAGAACTTGATTACTCATGGCACAGCAGGCGGTATGAGCATTAGCATATTTGCAAAAGATCCCTTTGTCCCTAATCCCACAGGGCTAATGCGCATGGGCCAGATGGATGTCTGCACATGCAGAGAGTATATTATAAGAGAGAAACCCTGAGGTAAGGGAACCAGAATCTTTTATAATGAGCAATAAGCATTCCTGTCCTTTGTTCTGGAGGGAGACACTATCTCCATCTTCCAAAGCTGTTTGATGTACAAATATCCTTGCAAAGATAACAAAGGGCAGTCAGTACCTTCCTTACAAAACCCGCAGAAAAATGAGAAACCTGTGGAGTATTATCTCCCAAGAGGGATGACTGAAATCTGGGCCATACTGGAGTAGATGACAGAAAAAGAAAACCTAAGCAATCACAAGTTGGGGGACCCAGGGGAAAGGACATGATGGCCTGGTAGACTTGAATACCACATTTCCTTCTAGAAGGCTCTCTCTGGAGAGGTGAGAGTCCTCAGATTAGCTGAGACCTGATTCTAAACCCCTTTCTTCCCATTGTATACTCTCCAGAGCAAACTTCCCATTAGAATTTGGTCCCCCACAAGTGAGAGGGGTGCACCACTTTGCCTGTGTGACCATGCCATACTCCTTGACAGCTGTATTTCTGATTGCCATTTAGCTCATACAAATTCAGATTTATATATCAGACTCCATGCTGGCTAATGTGTGTCTGTTTCATTCTCACTTTGCTCATACAGTTGAGCTTCTAATCCTGAAAGGTTGAGAACTAGACCTATAAATTCAACATGGTGAATTAAATAATAACAAATAGCGTCCGCACTTGTTATATGTCCTGAGCTCTTTATATTCATAACCTAATTTATTCTCCAACCAACCATATACTTGGTAGGCCCATCTATGAGTCCCATTCTATACACAAGGAAAGTGAAGCACAGAGAAAATAAATTACTCAACCATGACTCATAGATATATGTGGCACAGCTAGAACTTGAAAATGATCTGGCTGAGGCCGAAATCATTCATCTAGCCACTGGTCAACACTACTTTGCCAGGGAAATATTTCCTGAAGAGGCCTTATAAGTCAGCCCCTTGAACCCCTCTGCAATGCCCTCTGTGCTGAGCCTGCCAGTGAGATAGGAGATGGGTGAAGCCCCAGGCTGCCTCTGGGGAGATGCCCTAAGTATGACCTAGGAAGTCTACAAACTCAGGATGCATGAGACAGAAGCTTCACCCCCAACCCTTCAGCATCCTCCACGCTTCCAAGTCAGGCACACCTGGAGATGTAGACTATCTCCTGTCCCTGGAACCCTTTCCCCTCATCTACACCCCTCTAAAGCTTTTCAGAAGGTTCCCATCAAGCTTTGGGTCCTATTCCAGTTACTATTGTTACTTAATACATTACTCCAAAACCCAGCATCTTAAAACAATGATTTATTTTGCTCAAATTCTGTGGGTCAGGAATCTGGAAAGGGCTCAGCTGGGATGTTCTTCTCACTGGGGGTCTTTTGAGAGGTTACAATCAACTGTCAGCTGGGACTGCACACTTCTGAAGGCTTGATGGGGCTGGATGTCCAAAAGGTCTCATCCACATGGGTGACAGTTGAAGCTCAAGTTGTCAAGCCAAGCAATCCCGGTGTCTACACATGGCCTGCCCAGCATGGTGGTCTCAGAGTAGTCGGACTCCTTACACACGTCTGGCTTTCCCCAGAGCAAAGGTCCCAAGGACCAGGAGGAAGTTGCATGGCCTTTTTCTGACCTGGCCTCAGAAGTCACAAGGTATAGCTTCTACCATACTCTGTTGGACAAAGCAGTCCCAAGCCTGGCTAGATTTAAGGGACTCCATCCCTTGATGGAAGGAGAGTCAAAGAAGTCGGGGTCCATGATTTAAAACTGCTGCAGGTCCCAACCAGTGTCTCCTCTTCCTGGTCCATACCAGCAGCATGGGCCTCCTTGCACTTTCTGATAGAGGGGCCCAATTTCATGGATCAGAACTGGGGGATGGGTTGGAGGTGGTTGAAAATGGGGAGTGCACAATCTACCTTTGGTAACTGTCGATGGGAAGAAAGACAGCATGACCTTTGACTTCATGATAGAGTGGTTCATTTGAGGTCTAGCAACCTCTACTATGCCAAACCCAGCTTCCAGCATAATAAATATTGGCCTTCAGGAGATGATAGGAGGAAGCTGAGACCCATGCATCATTCGTAAGCATGCTTGTATTTTCCAATGGTGAGCCAACAGGCAGAGTCTCCTCTGTAACCTGGCTCTCTAGGGGCCTCTGTGCGTTCATCTTACCCTCCGCACTCAGAGATCCCAAAATATACCAAACAACTCTCCTGCTCTCCTCATTTTTGGAAGCTCCAGCTTCAACCTGTAGTGCGAGGTTTTGTGTGTCTCCTCTTAAACACCATGTATTTCTCCCCAGCCCCACCATCCCAGTAACACCCCCTGAAGTAGTGATGTTCATGGGTTGAGAATGGGCAGCAGCCAATGCGAAGTTGTCACTCAGGATCACTGTCCTCTTAGATATACTGTTTTCTGGAGAATCTATACCTCTAGGGAGACTTCTAGCCCCCTGGGATTTTTCTCTGGGACCCTGTAACTAGCTTCATCTCAGATAGTAATCAAATTCTTGACCAGACAAAGGAATCTCCTCTATGTATAAGAGCTTTGGTGTGTAAAGTAAGGCTTTATCTATCCTTTGGTGACAGCTGCCAGGGTCTACAGAGGGAGCAATCACTTTTACATATTGTAAATACACAGTTTTCCATTAAATACACTCCAAAAACTTCCCATATTTTAAATCATTCCCTCTGTATGTGCTTCAAGCTGCAAGACCAATTCAGTACATGACTAAGGTGAGGATTTTAGAGCCAGGGGCAGGAAAGTTCAGACGGGGCTCTGCTCCCTACCAGCTGCCCGGAGTTTTTCATACTCCACGCCCCAGTGCCTTCATGGGGAGAGTCACTGTGAAGACTGCAAGAAGTAAGATAAGCAAAGCATTTAGAACAGGGCCTGGTATATCGTAAGCACCACATTTAACTATACTTTCATGCTTAAAATGATATTCTCCAAAATAAAACACTATTAATTAAATCAACTATCCTTGAGTATCCAAGCTATTAAATAGTATTACACAATCCAAACAATTGTTTTCAAAGATTTTGTTTGCAACAATGAAGCCTGCTAATGACCTCTAAAGCCATCCCACCTGGTGACAGCATACAGAGTGTGCATAGAAGCTCTGCAAGGAGTTTTCAAGTGCTGCTCACCTATATAGGGGTGCCACTAGTGCACATAACATGAATTCTTCAGTGTGAGCTTAGCCAAAACAATTTTATTTTAAAACATTTGGCATTCTGGAAAATTATATTTGGCACATAGACTCTTTATATAGTATACATCACTGTACACATTTTATATCTCTACTTATAGCTAACTGCTCAGGGTTATCTTAAATGATTTGCAATGGTAATTTTCAGTGTACACAAGTTTTGGCTTATGTGCTGGCTTTCCAAACCTAGCACCCACTGAAGATCAAAGTCCACTATGCTTCATTTTATCTTCTCAATAGCCCTGGTGTGGGGGCATCACTGTCCCAGTTTACATTTGAGGAAATTTAGTTTCAGGGAGGTCAACTACCTGGCTCCATGTCACACAGCTAGTAAGTTGCAGAAGTGGGATGGGATGCAAACCCTTCCCTCTTTAGGGTACCCCGCCCTGCCTCTCATAGCAATACCTTCCTGCTCTGTCCACTAGTTAGTCTCACATGCATTGAGACATTTGAAGCACTTAACAGCCCTTTTAACAGAAACTTTTAACTCCTTTTTAGAAATAAGAAATTGGGACTATTGAAGTTAGCAACTTATCCATGGTCAGAACTGTTCCCTCAACACTGTTAAACTTCTGCCTTTATGTATTTTTTCCCAAGGCATCTATGACTCTGTCTTACCGTACCTCTTAGGGCCACATTTTGTTAGCTCCTTTGCCACCTTTTTGTTTGCATGCTTATCTCTGTATGTGGGGACACTGAGGGTCACTAATATAAATGCAGACAGATGCTAGGTGGGTAATATAAATGAGCCGTGTGGGTTGGGTGTGAAACATTAGGGAAAGGTGGAAACTGTGGCAAACAGAGCACAGGCTCCTGCTGACAGAAGCAGCCACATCTCAGCTCCAACCTAGAGTTACCATGTAGAAAGGGGGTTCAACACAGCAGATCCCTAACTTTTTACAGGAATTCAGAAATACAGCATTTTATGTGATATTTTCCTATTTCAATCTATTGGCAACTAATTCGGATGAGCTCATTAGCTCTACAAGAACAGCTTCCCAATCTATTTTCCGGAGTTGTTGACTTCTAGGTACATGTCTATATCCCTGGATGTGCTGGGGACCTACACATGGACATCACGCCAATTCATAAAATACTGCAGTTTCTAAAAAGAAATAAGTTAAATAAGGAGACTGGCCATTTTCTCTCCAAACCAATGACTCACCCATATGCCCCTATTTCTGCCATCATCCTCCTGGTACCCATGAACCCATACCCTGCAACACAAATGTGCATCAGAATTATCTGCAGGCTGTTTTAGAAATGGAGATGACTATACCCCACTTCAGACGTACTGACTTTTCAAAAGTGGAACCCAGGATTCTCCTAAAGCCACGCTTGATCTATACCCTACCACCTCATAAACAAGGCTCACATCACCCCACATAGGATGTATTCAAATACCCTCCTTGTCAGCTCAATTGCCACTGGTCTTTTCCTGTCCAATCCATCCCTCACACCATTGTCTGTTTAGTATCTCTGCAACACAGTTTTGCATGTTACATGCATGCTCCAAAACCTTCAGTGGATCGCCATGCCCATAAGAAGCATCTAAAGCCTTCAGCCTGGCATTCTACTTTCTACTGCTGTTTGTATTCCTGATCCCTCCCAGAACCCTGGATTGTCTGTCCCTCTCATTGGGCAACAGGCTAATGCTGTCTCGAATTGATATGAACATTGTTAGTATGAGTCCTGCCTCCTCTTTCATTCTCACTCATTCATTCAATTTATTTGTCCTTACTGAGTACGCACTTTGTGCAAAACAATCAACTGGATTACAAGCTCCTTGAAAGTGGCAAGCTATGTGCTAACAGGGACACAGTGCTCTCCCAGAACTGAGAGTTTTATGTAAAGAATCAGACATTAGCTGACAATGACATGTTGAGAGTGACTGAGGAATGGTTCACCATGTACGGAGAAAGAACTGAACAATGAAGTGCAAGTAGGATGTGGCAAAGGCAAATTCTAGGCTTGGGTGGAGGAAGGTTGTCCAGAGAGGAGCCGGAGGAGAGGTAGGCCCAGGCAACCCTGCAGATCATGCTGCAGAGTGTGGTATCTGTAGTGGGTGAGGTGTTTCAGTAAGGGCTCTGGGTTGAAGAAAACCCACAAAATCAACTCAAACTGACTTAAGGAAAAAAGAGAATTTATGAAAGAAACAAAGAGAGAGAGAGAGAATTTATGTGTTTGTGTAAAAAAAAAAGAGGATTTATGAAGTCTTCAGGTACTGAAGGCTGGATCCTGATGCCAAATGATGTCACTGGGCCCAATCTTGCCCTTTCTCCCTCTCAGCCCTGTTTTACTTTGTCTTAGCCATCTCAAGCAAGAGTTTCCCTCATGGTGACAAGTTGGCCTCCAGACTACAAATTGTCCTTCTCTCGGCCTTAACCACTAGGGGAAAAGTGTATCTCTTTCCCAGTTATTCCCACAGAGAAAGGGATAGAATCTCTTGGAACACCATTGAAATCATGTATCCATCTCTAAAACAGTGACTTGGCCCAAAAATTAAATATTCTTATTTTCCAAACCTGGGTCACAGGCCTACCCCTTAACCCATCACAGGCTGGGCAGGGGCTACCCCTGAACCAATTACTATGGGCAGCAGCCTTGAATACTCTGATTGGCTAGTCCTGGGTCACATGCCCAGACCTGGAAGTAGGAACTATAGAGTCTGCCCCTTCAATGTATGTGAACTGTGTATGAGAGGGAAAGGTGGATCTCTCCAGAAGGAGGGGACAGGACAACAAGCATATAAGCCGGCAGACATTCAGTACACAATGGGCAGCCATGGAAAGAAGATTCCAGAGCAGCACTGACATGCTGAGGACAGCATTTTAGGAAGACTCATTGGACAGCCAGTCCTGTGCCATCAGGTTCTCTAAACAGAGAAAGCCCTGTTTTATCTAACCTGGAGCATGTGACTCTCACCTCGGCAGGCCACTGCCAGCTTCGGCCCACTTCCCTGATCCAGGCAAAGCAGCTCTCACATTGGGCATACCATGGGAGCTCTGGGAGTTAAAACTGCTCTGAGTCACTCCAGGACCCAGAGGCCCTCAGAAGAATGTCTGCTCATAGTCAAGGAGCACCCATACACCCGCTCCAGCCAGGAGTCCTGCTTCCGCAGTTGACCTCTGCTCCTTCCCTCTGGCCCCACAGACTCTCCAGAGTGGCCTAATCTCTGGAACAGGTGGGAGGCCTGAGCCCCAGATCTCAGCTTTCACGGCCAGGAACATAGCAAGGGGAAACTCATTACATGGGTTTAATGGGGTTTAAAGGGTGTTAAAGAGTCCTATGGGCCAAATTAAGAGGCCTTGACTTACAAGCTATGTCATGAAGAGATCTAAGGCTTACTTAGGCAGAGAGCAGGAGCCCAAAACTTGGTTTAGCGCAGTTGCAGTGAGAAAAATGTACACTCCAGGGGGTTACAAAGCAGAAAAGAAATAACAGGTGCTAGAGGCTGGGAGGCTGGCCTGGGTCTAGGGGTTGGAGGGAGTCTAAGGGCACGACTTTCCCTTTCTTCTCCATAAACATCATGAAAACCCAGGTACTACTTAGCAAGAGTTAAATAAGTTAAGGGATATCTTCACACGGGGATACTTCATGACTTGGAAAGAATGAGATATGTCTGTAAGAACTGACACAGAATGGTCTCCAAAAGACATTATTAGGTTAAAAAATAAACAAGATGTAAAGGGGTGCATATAGTAGACTACTATTGTTTACACTCACACACACTCACATACCATTTAGGTTGAACCATATGAAATTCCCATTTTTGTAGATCATAAAAGGCTATATACATACACGAGGGTACTTCAGAAAGTTTAAGGAAAGATTGTCTTTTAATTCTGTTTTTCCACAAACTTTTTGAAGTATCCACATATATATTTATGTATATATGTTTTCCATATTCATATATATGCTTTCCATGCTGATATATATGGAGAATATCTTTAGCAGTTTACATAAGACTCTGATAACAATGGCTCCCTCCAGAGACACCCTATAGGACTAAAGGGTAACGAGTGGGAAAGACTTAATTTTCAGTGCATAACCTTTTTCCTGCTAGGATCTTTTAAGTCTTACACCTCTTTTACATTTGGGAAAAACATTTTCAGGAATATATTGAGTGTTCCCACTATGCAGAGTGTTTATATGTACATCATTATCCCACTCAGTCCTCACAACAATCCTATAAGGTAATTACTACCAGCAGTCCCATTTTACAGATGAAGAAACTGAGGAAGAGAGGGTTAGAGATTTCCTTAAGTGGCTGAGCGGGTATGCGTAGTCAGGCATGTGCGGTTCCAAATGCCTAGTCCTTGACCATGAGGAATGCCACATTTCCTCCAGCATGGGTGATCAACTCAGACCAGAATCTCCTGGGTTCTGCCCCATCTTCCCTCCCAGAAACAGACTCTCTAAGACCAACAATCAACAAAGGCCTCCTCTGTCTTGCTCAATGGTCACTTTGCCTTTGGAAGGAAGATCCCATTAGAGGCTCATTCCTTCCTCTGATGGAGGCTCATCCCGAGGACAAAACATCAGGGATCTGCCCACTAGGCCAAGAGGGTGCTGATCTGTGGTCCCCAGAGACTACGGAAGATTCAGATGTACCCCCTCAGGTGACCATTCTCTTCACAGGCCAGATCCCAAACACATCTTCAGACCAGTATGCCCTGCCCCCTCTGTGGAGAAACTAATGAACCATGCTGTTGACCATGGGGATGAGTCCACTGATCCCCACAGACTTCCAGTAGTAAGTATAGAAAGAGTAATACCGAGTGCGGGAACTGGTCTAAGTAGTTCGCAGTATGATATCAGCTTCACGGTGGGCCTGTGATATAGAAACTATTTACAATCCCATTTCACGCACAAAGAAATGAGTACAGAAAGCCTAAGTAACTTGCCCACGGAAGCAGAGCCACGACACTTCGAGCCTGGCAAGACCCCGTTGTTACCACCATACAGTACTCTCTGCCTGGGCAATTGCTTCAGAAAGGGCCACATGGCAGGACAGCTTGATCTGGGGCCAGGACGTAGGTTCAGGAATCAGTCTCTAAGTATCTTCTGTAAAATAGAATAATTGACAAGGAGAAGATAAGCCAAAGAGTCAAACCATGATCTCTGCCTAGTTCCAGAAACCATGAGCTTTCCAACACTCCCAGCTCCTCTCAAGAGAGGTAGTGGCTAGTGAAAAGAATAGCCAAGGAGCCTTCTGGAAGTCACTTGGCTGATTTCCTTTTGGGTTTTATGGAAGCTTAGGAAAACATTTCCAAAGCTTCGAAGGTGAAAGGCAGGTTCAAGGGATCAGTACTGGAGCCCAAGGGAGGGCAGGGGAAGCTTCCTGAACCTCTGGAGAAAACAGCGATGCTCTTAAACTTTCATAAAGCCATTCCATTTGTTCTGCTCAAGGTTCTACATGAAGCAGGTGTCCAGCCTGTTAGACAAATTATTTCCAGAAAGAGAGCCTGTAGGATCACCTAGGAGGCAAAATGAAAATGTACAGGACACCTGTACAGCAAGGCACTACTTTTCTCCCACACCAAAAAGAAGTTAAAACTTGGCTTGTTGATTTTTTTAAAAATAGGAGTAGCTATCACGGGGAAAATTGGAATTTTGTTGGACATGGTTAATATCTATTTTACATGACATGGGAGAAGCAGAGAACACTAACTCTTGCCAGTGCCTGGGGTATTAGTTAGGGTCATATCAGCTGCTGTAACAAACAAACCCTAAAGGATATGAGGGTTCAAACAAAATTGAAAATTATTTCTCATTATTATTTAATTAATAATTAAATTATTAATAATCTAGTAAAGTCTAAAATGGGTGTTTCTGGCCAGCATACAGTTCTCCATCAAGCAGTGACTCGGGGACCTAGACTTCTTATATGATGTGCTCTGCTGTGTTTAATATGTGACTATGTGACACTCACTGGCATTAGCCACAGAAGGGGAAAGCATGAAGGACTGCAAATGGGAGATGTCCATGGGCTGGGCTGGAAGTGATACATATCTGCTTAAATTCCATTGGCTAAAACTCAGTCACACGGCACACCTAATTGCAAGAGGGACTGGGAAATACAGTCTAGGAGAAGACAAAGGATTGATAAATAGCTGGCCTGTGTCTGAAACAATCTCCAAAGGTCTTAATCTAACCCTAATGGAGAAGCTGATTTATCCCAACTCTAGGCAAGATGGCAGAGGCAGAGAAAGGGGTCATGTCTCCAATCCCCAGCAAGATACCTAGAAAAGGTAGCTCTTCAATAAAGAATGAAACTACTTTAAATAAACTACATTAAATGTAATATGTTAACTTAAGAAGAGGATGAACTATCATGATACAAACTTATGTTAAACAGAAAGGGGCTTTCTACTTCAAAATCCTTTCATTTAATAGGTATTTTACTTGGCACCTACTATGAGCTGAGCATTCAGCTAGCTAAGCTCTCATGAAGCTCATAGTTTTATGAGAAAGACAGACATTAGTCAAATAATCACAAAGACGTACCATCCTTGTCTTGGTTTGGGTTCCTCCAGAAGCAACTCTGGAGACAAGGATTTGAATGGTGACATTAGGGAGGTAATCCCAGGACACACCAGTAGGGGAGTAAGGAAGGGAGACTAGGAAGGGAAAGAAGCCACTAACACGTGCATTTTCAAGTGAGTTATGACTGTGGGCGACAAGAGTGTATTCACACTGGGAAACTCTAGGGAACAGCATAGAACACCCAGCTCAGAGTTTTCCTACCAGATGGGCAAGGAAGCTGGGGTATTTATACACCAGCTACCATCAGTCTTGGGGCAGGGGATTGTTAATTTCCTGGTACATCTGACCTGTTGCAAAAATGGGCAGAGCAGACTCCATGGCCAAAGAAAGCCTTCAAGCAAAAAAAAGGCAGATAGTGGCACTTGGAAGTGGGGCCACCAGTTTACACTGACATGGTAAGGGCTAAGGGCTTTTGGGCAGGTTATGACAGCATCTGTTACATCACCCAGGTGCCATGAATAAGAAACACAAGGAGAAGGGAAATGAAAATAAGATGATCAGGCACAGATGGGAGGGTGTAGGTTCTGGAACTGCCTGGTTCCTCCACCTGCCAGCATGGGACCTTGGGCAAGTCTACCACTCTCTGCCTCAGTTTCCTCATCTGTGAAAGGGGCAAATAACAGTACCTGCCTCATAGGGTGGCTGGGGAAATTAAATAGGACGATCTATTCGAGGAGCTCAGAATAATGCTTGGCCCGCCCCCACCGGTGCTCCACAAAGCCGGCCCCCAGTATCTGGGTCCTCCTCTCAGTCTGTCACAAGCAGGTGACTTCCACCCAGAACAAGCCATTATACCACCACGAATCAGGTGGCACTTTCCGCCTGTCCCCTGGAAACCAAACTTCCCATGACCCAGGGACTGGCAGAATCCTCGGCCTGGCCGCGCTCTGTGCTCAATTGATCCCGCAGGACACTCGATAGCCCATTTGTACGTGATGGCATTTACTTCTCCATTTGTTGGATTCCAGTTTCAGGCCAGTTCTGAGCACCCGGCCACAGGGAGAACAATGCCCCCTCTGTTCCCCCCAGTCATTCATGTCGACTTTTGTTTCAGCCTAAAATAACACCGCGCTAGAGGGTATTTTCTTAACACTGACAAACCCTGTGGAAAATGTGATGGGTTGTGGCTGCTTGAGGTCCCCGGCTGATAATGATGTCGTGATGTATAGGTGAACTCCTGCTCCTCCAGGGCGGGGGTGACCCTGGGATTAGGGCCGCGCTTATCTTCCAAGACATCTCAGAGCGCCTGGGATTCCATTTCACGATGGAGGCCCTGGGGGCTGAAGTTATGTTATGTGCTTATGAACAAAGTGGACTAGTCCTAGGCAGGGCTGGAGTGGATTATGGCTGATCACTTGGCCTAAACGGGGGACATCTGAGAATGTTGAAGAGAGGAAAGGGATTCTACAAACCCAAACAAACACAGACTTCAAGCAAAGGCTTGGGCACTAAACATTTTAAAAGGCCTGCCTGGGTGAACATGGGTCCCATGAAGAGTGCGCTCCCAGAGTCAAAAACCTCTTCAAAGTCTCTCGCCAACCTGCCGGGAATGGCTCTCAGCACAGCCTCTTAACAGCTCCATAAATCACACACACCGGCAGCTTTATGCCAAAAGGTGCTATTTAAAAAAATTAAAAATTGACTTGTCCAAACGGCCTGAAAAAAATTCTCAAACCCACCACTTTCTTTATTAAAGTTCACAGAAAATAAATATCAAATTTCTTTCAGCCTGAATTTTCTCTCCAACTATGATCATAGAAACTAGAGATGGAGAAAGAAAAAAAAAAAAGAGGTGGTGGGGAGGACCTTATTCAGTAACTTTTTCCGTAATTTGTGTCATAAAATTTGTTGCCACAGTCTTTGCAAATTCACCTTCCCATCTGCTCTCAAGAAGCCAAACAGAACCCCACAAACTGACTGTTGAGAGCAATCCCAATTCTAGAAAATTCTAAAAATGTTGCAGACAAAAAAAAAAAAAAAAGAAAGAAAAGCTTCCCTTTAATTACAGATGAGCTTTCTCCTTCTGTTTAGTTGAGCCCAGTCATGAAATGGAATTGAACTTACTTTCTGATTCATTCTTCAAAACCTCAGTGTCGATTTTATCAGAAACAGATCTGATACTCTCGTGGTACTGCCTGGGTCAGCCTCAATCCCAGATCAGCATCTTCATTAAAGCTCTCTCTGTTTGGTTTGCTTAAGGAGAAATCATAACAGATCAGGTTCAATTTCTTCTCTGTTCATGAAAAAATGTACTGACCTTTCCCTTGCCTTATTAGAGTAACTAGAGGTGACAAAACTCACAAAACACAATATTTTCCTAAGAGGGTCCCAAATTTTCAGCAGAAACTCACAGCACAGAAACCTTCCTGTCTTCTGGATTTCAGAGCCCCGGCCACTGAGATGGGTGGGAGAGTTGCTGGATACCACCAAAGTTTGCTGCCTGCCATTGGAAGATACTCAGGTGACTGCAGATGTCCCTGAGAGCTCATAGAAACAATTTAAGTCCCACCCCCACCCCCCAACCCCACAGACCTTGGCATTCATGCTTCCTTTTCTCACTAACCTTAACTAAGCCACTTAAAAAGAAAGTAGAAGAGAGAATGGGGAAAATCTTTATAGATCACCATCAAAACCTGACCACAAATGGTTCCAATTTGCTGCAGTGATTAAATCTATGTGAGTTTAAGGGTTTTCATTCGGGTCATTTGCTACTTTGGAATTTTGCTGCATGCCTGGCTAAGGAAACGAACTTATGACTCACCAGCGAGTGTGCAGAAGGAAGAAGGTTACTAAACAAACTCCAAGCAGAGCTTAAGTGGATATAGAAAATAAAGGCTCCAAATTCTAAATATGGATCAGGAGATGAGTGTAGAAGGGATTAGAGCAGCCTTTGTGCCTGGTGGGGCAGCCCGAAGCCAGCTTGCCTTTTCAGAACTGACAGCCTGGGATCAGAGTAACCGCCACCAGTTTGTCAATATGCTAAGCTAGGTGTTTACATAGAAGTGTCAGCATGCGCTTTCCACCACAAAGGGGTTCACACATTCGAAGATTAATTACTTCCAAAGCAGAGATTGTGGATAAGTACGGGCTTCTCCAGGGTCTAGCCTCTTCAAGGGTATTTGCCTGGCCCCAGGCCGAGATGCACTGCCAACGGCAGAGAGTTAGGGGCCAACATAGAGAAGCTGACCAAGTCTCTGATCCTGATCCTAGTATTTTCTTCTCAGCACAAGTGGTTTCTTGGTATTTTGCCTCCCCTGGAATACACAGGCTGGACTCCAGGTGTTCAGGAGTCCCATGTATGACACGGGTCTTCTCTTCATCTCTTTCTCTCCTGTAGTCCATTGTGAGACAAATTTTCTGGGTTGCTCCCTTCCTGCTCCTTCCTCCCACCACTACCAGCACATCATTACATAGGCTACCATGAGCACAGGAGAAATTGATGGACCATAGAGTCCATGGTGAAAGATCCTGAGCAAGCCATTTAATTTCAGAGTTCAGTGTCCTCATCTGTAGAATGGGGACAGGAAACATGCTTGTCCCATCTACCACACAGCTCTGTTGGAAGATTTAAAGGACAGAAAGCCATCATAATTGAAAGCAATCAGGTAAGGGTGATGATGGCAGATTTCTGTGCCAGTGTTCTGATAGAATATACATACATTATATATATATAATTTTTTGTATCAGACATTAAAAATCTGCCTGAATATGGATCACACACACACACACACACACACACACACACGCACGCATGCACGCACGCACCTCCTCACACCAAAAACCAAGCTTAGGGCTCAGGACAAGGTCCTCAGGGTACGGTCTTCAGACCACATGCATTAAAGTCTCTGGGAATGCTTGTTCTAAATGCAGGTTGCCAAGCCCCTGTCCAAATTAGAACTAAATTTCCAGCTTAGTATTTGCTAAATAAGGCACTTTTCTTGCTGGGGGTACAAGATGGCATTAGGTGGGGCAGCCAGGAATATCCTTCAAGTTAACAGCTTTCTATGTATTTTAAAGAGTATTAGAGCAAACAGGACAGCACAACGAGCTACGTGACCTCACAGAGCAGGTGAGTGCAAACCAGGCAGAGAAGAAAAAAGAAAAGGAGGTACTTAAAAAATTACCTGAGTAACTAGGTTGGGCAGAGAAGAAGGTTATTACCAAAACCATAAAAGGGATCCAAAGATATTTGAATCTAAGAACTCCTACCCTGAAGGTGAGAGAATCTGTGGCTCTCAAAACTCCCCACTTTGAGAGCACAGCCTTAATGTCAGCTCCCAGGCTCTGTAAACAGGTGGTTTTCTGTTCATTAATTTGCTTGTTAAAAGGGAAAATGACTCAGCAAGGGGTAGGTTACTGGCCTCAGATTCATGGTATGGCTGATAACACTGGACCCTCCAGGGCTGTCCCCAGGGCTCCAGGAGCTTCTGGCACTAAGGAGATCTTGGGTATTTGTGAAGGGAATGTGGGGCAGGAGCAAGAGAAATCCTTCCCCAAGCCCTCCCTGGGACCCCCAGAGCTTTGCTCTTCTGGTTGTAGATGCCAGAGGAACATTTTCTCTAAACCTTCCCTAGGGAAGCCTGAAGTCTCACAAGAAAACCTGCAAGGTCAAAAGATGGAGGAAAGGAAGAATATGTTCTTCTGAGTCCCACTCATTGATTCATTCATTCGTTCATTATTTAACAAATATTTACTGAAGACCCACCATGTGCCAGGCACTATAGCAGGCACAGGGGACCCTATGAGGAATAAAACTTATGAGGTTCCCGCCTTCAAGAAGCTCCTGGTGGGGTGAGATGACATACCCCTGGCAGATAAACATATAAACCAGCTAATCGGAGATAACAACGTCAAATGTGAAGGAACCATGATAGACTTAAGAGTACCTGGGGACAGCCTTCTTTGGAGTGGGAGTCAGAAGAGGCCATTCCGAGGAGTGATGGCCAAAGAGCCAGGGCATGTGTTCCAGGCAGAGGGTCGAGCAAAGGCCTGGAGGTGGAAATAGCCAGGCTGCAAGAGTGACTGCAGAACAGTCAAGAAAGGAGCCATGTAGGGAGGTGACATCCCAGAGGCAGGGGGCAGGTCTCACCTTGCCAAGTAGGCCTGGCCAGGTAGGAGTTTGGGCTGAATTCCAAGAACAGTGATAAGCCATCGGAGGGTTCTAGCCCAGGAAGGATGGGATCCGATCGACCTTTCAGAATGTGCCTCAGCTGCCGGGTGGAGAACGGCGCCAGTTGCACTCGGCCCAGCCACGCTGCTTGCCTTGCTCTTTCCTAAATGCCCCAAACATGCCTCTGCCCTCATTCCCTCCTCCAGGAATGCTCTTGTCCTAAAGAGCCATATGCGACTTGTCCTCACCACCTTCAGATCTCACCTCCAGTGTCTCTCCTTAGCACAGAAGCTTCCTGACCCCCTTTTCTGCTTTACTTGTCTCTGTAGCACTTATACATTGTACAGTATACATCTGTTTATGTGTTTGTCACCCTCAGTCAAGTGTAAACACCACTGGTATGTAGTGAGTACTCAGTAAATATTTGTGGAATGAACTCATTGGCCAAGTGGACTTGGGCTGGTCAATTAACCTCTGAGAACCCAAGTTTTTCATCATGTCAAACAGGCTTCATAGTACCCACTCTAAAGGTGATTCATGTTCATTCATTAATTTACCTATGTATTAGTTTATTCATTCATTCATTATTTAAGAAATATTGATTGAGCGTCTTCTATATACCAGACACTGTGCTGGAATTAATGAGACAATTCATCAGTGTAGCTAATTAAGAGTCAGTTAGATTGAATAGATAATCGGTTAAAGGTACTGATGTAGCACCTACTATGTACTACTGGTATCTCCTAGTAATGGGTAATCCGTGTAAGAGGACACAGCAGCCTCACTCACACAGCCAAAGTGGATTCCAGTTCCAGAGCCACACAATGTCCCCAACTGTGCTGTCACCCCCACTTGCCCCATACCCCACATCCATTCTTCTCCCCTCTTTGCCTGCCCTGTGCCCCATGAGGCTGACCCCATGGACAGCACACCCAGGTTTCCATGCTGTCTGGCTCCCAGTTGGCCAATGGGAGGCCCCAACCAAAGATGGGGAAGAGGAGAAGACAGAGAAGCTATGCGATCCCTCTTCGTGCTTCAGCTGTGTTTTCTAGCAGTGGTCATATTGGAGAGATATGGCCTCTCCGAGGCCACAGCTCTTGGTGGGCAGTGCTGCTCTGCAACCCTTCCTCCACCCGTCCCTTGAGGCCTAGAGGTAGTAACAACAACCTACTATTGCTAGTTTCTGGGGCTCTTGTCATCCCCTGATCATGCCCTTAATATCCCTGAAAGCAAGCTCTTCCTTAAAGACCTTTGGACCATCTGCGTTGGAACCTATTTCCTGCAGGGTCTCAGACCAGTAGACAAACCACATCATATAATAGTTCAGAAAATGGTCATGGTTATTAAAGAAATAACTTATATAGGTATGTATCGATATGTACATACATATACACACATTTTTATATCTACTCCCCACCCCTCCCTCCTAATATTTGGAAATGCCACACTGGCTGAACTTATGACATAACCCTGGAGAGCTCCTCCCCTCACTCCCAGCCCACCCTCACCGCTGTGGCCCCTTCTCCCTCCCACCAACTCAGCAGAGCCCCTGTGATCCTGCAGAATGGCTGGCTGATGTCAGTTCCTTAAGAACACCCCCACACGGCACCCTACAGAGCTTTCTGGAGGTGTCTATAGCCACCAGCCCTTATTGCCTCTTGTCTCCCACCCACGGCAATAGCTGTTCTGACACCTTGAGACCAAACTGGGCAGTTTCCTTCCAACTTATAAATTGAAGCTTGTCCTTAGGCCTGGGAAGGAGGCGATAGTTGGGAGGAGAGAAAGTAGGCTTGGGAAATGAACTGCCAGCCCCTGCGGGGTGCTGGAGTGCTTTCATTCCTCAGAATTCACTCATTCATCATTTGTTGCAGGCCAAGAATATGCTGGACACAATGCCAAGTTCTGGGGACCCAGAGATGAACTGGCCGGACAGGGGCTGAAGCTTTGAGAAGCTCTGTTGGGGGTAGAAGGGAAAGAGAGAGAGAGAGAGACAAGAGAGATGTGCCAATGCAAACCAGTTTGCTGAGTCCACATTTCTTGGCAGGAGGAGAAATTGCTCAAAGGGAACAGCAGGTTCCCTTCTCCTCGGGACAGGCAAGAGACCCAGGTGAAGTTCTGCAGAATCAGAAAGGCCCTGGGATGGTATCTGAGGACCCTGCCCGTCCAGCAAGGAGATCTTCACTATCCGCTTGGCTGCTCGTTGCAAGACGTTGTCCCTAAGGGGGCCAAGGAGAGCACAGAGCGCTCACACTGCAGAGAATGCCATTAGCGTGGTTAATTACAGGAGGCATGGCAAGACAACTGATGGAGATACAGCATGCTGTTCAACAAGAAAAATGGGTTGTGCGGCCTCACTGGCTGTCCAGGGAGCCGGTTCAAGATCTCCCCGCATATCTTCCTTGCCTTATCTCCCATCTCAATCATGTCCATGATTGCAAGACAGAGAAGGTATTATCACTCTCATCTGCCTGTGGCATCTGATTATAGATATGACTGAACAAATCAGTTTGCCAAGTGCAGCCCAGTGCCTGGAAGCTCACTTCTGGGTACAGGGTGCCCAGTGGCAGGTCAGAGCCCGAAAGACTCACCAGAGCAGTGATAAAGAGGGCAGATAAGAGGGTTGGTTCCTGCAGTCACAGTCTGTTCAGAAACTCCCAGGTGGTCACAGACTTAGGGAAAATTCTCACCCTTCCACCTCAGTTGGGTCAATGCCTCGGGTCCTACCTAGGGAGGAAAACTTTAAAACAAATTTGAAAATGGAAGAGAAGTGTCGTGGGAGCTGGCCTACAACACTGGGAACTGAAAGCCATGCCAGAGGAAGAGCCGGTCTCAGTGTTAGGCTGAAGTAGACACATCAGCCTAGACAATGGCTCTGCTAGACCTTCCCGGCCTCTGCATTTTAATTCCCAGTGCAGGTGAAACCTAAAAGGCCACAGTGCAAACAAGGAGATACAGCTAGGTAGATTTCGTAAAGCTGCTTGCTTTTTGAGCCAAGGGGCAGAAGGAGAGGAGGAAAAATGATACTGACTCAGCAACTGGAGGTTAAACCTAAGTACAGTCAGTGTAAATAACTAGCCTTTCAAAGAGAGCATTTCACACCATTTCACGGGCACCCATGGGAGTAGGAATGGGGAAAATAGAATGAGCATAAATTGCTGAAGGCACCTTTCCCTTTTCCATGCCATCTTTCAGATTTCTTAGCCTGGCACTAAGAGGAACATGGAGAGAGAGGCTGACCTCTGACTGATTTTGTGAACCTTGTACATACGTGCACTTTTGTTTGATTTTTGCAGAGGTTCATGACCCTTCCCCTAAGGTTTAGAAGATCCAGTCTCTACGAGAAATACAAATGAGCAATCTGGAACCAGGAAAAATAGGCATGTTGGTCCACAAGGGCTAGAACTGCATCTACCTCAGTTGCCCTGAATTCCATGTAACACGGAGTCTGGTGCAGAGGAGGTGCTCCATGAATTTTGGAGTGAAAACAAGTAAACCAACAAAGGTGTCCACACAAGTCTAGCTGCTCCACCACAGCATCGGCCAACATTTCTTGGGCAGCTTCTAGGAGCCAAGTACTTTTTATCCATTAACCCATTCTACCCTCCCAGAAATGCTGCAGACCAGGTACTGCTGTGCCCATTTTACAGATGAGAAACCAGCCTATAGTGAGGATAAATGACTTGCCCAGGCCACCCAGCCGGTTAGGAGCAGCAGCAGGATTTGATCCCAAACTGCCTGCTCAAAAGGTTATAATTTATCCACAACTGAAAGCAGAGGACAGCACTGGGTCATTTTGTAGAGGAGGCCACGCGAATCCTGGCCTTCAAAATCTCAGGTCCAGATGCCTCTACTGCCAGACACATGGATGGCCAAAGCCCAAGGTGTAGAGCAACAGCCCATTCCTTCTCCCTTCGACCTGCTGCTTTCAGGAGAAGACAAAACTATTTCTCAAACCCCATTCTAACATGAGTTGAAGTTAAGGGGATTGGAGTATGCCCCTGGGTTTCCCAAAGAGCTGCCTGGCTCTCCCAAAAGATGCCCCAAGGTGATCATGACATTACAAATGGTGCTGTAACTTCTAATTAAAACTACAAAAGAGGCTGTAAATCACTGTGCTGGGTGCTAAGGGTCACACTCTCCTGGCCATGGGGGTGGCTCTGAAGCTGGACCTTGAACTTGCTACTTGCTGACTTAACAGAGAACCCCTCAGGAGCAAGCAAGGCAAGGTGCTTGACTTATAATCAGACACCAGGAAAGTGACCATGGCAGAATTTGGTGATTTTGCTTCCTAAACGGTGGGAAGCAGCTCCCTGTAATGATTTGTAGTGATCTGAATATGTCTGAATATGTATGTTGTGTGAGTGTGTGTGTGTATACATATACAAACGTACAGACCAATGCAGGAAGTGGAGGATATTGGAAACCCGGGAAGGTGTTGTACAAATTACTATAATTTAGGACACAGTGACTATCTGTCTGGCTGGTTTTGTCAGTCTGCCTTCCTACTGACTCCATGCCTGCCGTGCCCACAGTTCCAGCATGTTCTCTTTGAGCTGCCTGTCCCTGTGAGACACGTTGTGCACAAGGGCCTTTACCAAATGCAGCCAGACTCTACAGGTGGCCTCTCTGCTGCTTGGAGGCTTGCAGAGGAGAGGGAAGGGAATGCCCATTGTTCTCCAACAGGCTTGGTTCAGCTTATCTTTCCTGCCTCCTACCTGAAGCCTAGAGGGGCCTAGCTCACCTGACTCATCTGACATTGGACAGTGAGAGAAACTTCAGCCCTTCCTACTCTCTGCCCACACCACTGGCCCTGAGAAAGCAGTCTGAAGGGCCTAGATCCTGTGGGATACTAAGCCAAGGGCTTAGCACAGCCTTGCAGAGACTCGTGGAAAATCTGTGGGCCCACGAACCTGCTAACCAGCCCTGCCCTGATGGGTCTGTGCTATCCTTCCTCAGTGTCATGTCACAACCTTAGAGAGGTATAGCTCCAGCTGCACTTTTTACCCCCTTTGTAGAAATACAGGGGGACACTGTGTTACTGCCTTCAGGGTCCCCTGATGAAATGAACTTTGAAAAGATTCTGTTTTGCGTGTCAGTACCAAATGTCCTTGGAGGGAAACCAAGATTAACTTGCCTTATCTTGAATTCTGCCTTACAATCAACTGGGTTATGGCAAAGTTCCACTGCAGGCAGAGAAATTCAAAACGTCCCAGGGCACCTTAGCTCCCCACCAGATCCTTCTGAGGCAGAAGGCAGCCAACAGACCTCCTAGTAGCCCCAGTGCTGCGGCAGCTGGGGGTTGCTCAGCACCGTTGGGTTCTGTGCAATTTGACAAGCATTACCCCCAGGTCAAGACCCCTGCACACTAAGTTCCTTCAGGAAAGGGAGATACGGGAGAGCTTTAGCATCCCATATCCTTGGGAACAGCCGAAAAGCTGACAAGAAGAAACTAAGCCTGAGCAGGGCCCTCCACTAAGGATAGGTGAGGTCTTCGCTAAAGTAATCAATGCAGTGTGGCACTGGCACAAGAATAAACAAACAGATCAAGGAACAGAAAAGAGGGCCCCAAATAAGATGCATTTATGAATAGAATACAGCTTATGATACTCGTGGCTATCAAATGATTATTTAGAAAATGGTTTCATCAATAAATGATGCTGGAAAAATTGGTTAACCATTTGTTAAGAGGGATAAAATTAAATCATTACCTACACCATACACACACACAAAAATAAATTCCAGATGGATTTAAAATCGAATGTTTTTAAAAATTACATGAACATTGTGTTAAGTGAGATAAGCTAGTCACAAAAGGACAACACTGTATGACTCCACTTACATGAGCTACCTAGAGTAGCCAAATTTACAAAGACAGAAAGTAGGATGGTTAAATATGGCTCAGACAGGAAATTTTATGATCTATGTATTTTACCACAATTAATAATAATAATAATTTTTTAAAGTCATATTTTTTAAAATTATATGAGCATTAGAGAATAATATGAGATATTGTTTTCTTCCTCTTAGGGTGAGGAAGGCCTTTTCATTGTTTTAAGCAAGACATGAAATACAGGATCCATAAAGGAAAGGGTTGACAGAGTTAAAGTCACAATTGCAGTAAGACTGACAGAGATGGCTGAGGAATTTCTTAGTGACAGAAGAACAGAGAATAAGGACAGATCCCCTGCTTGAGATAGTGGAGTTCCAGTCCAGAGCCTCCTAAACCTCAGCCATTCCTTTACCATTTCACAAGTTTTGCCTTTATATGCAATACTTATTTTGTTATTTACCTATCTTTTCTCTAAACACTTTTTTCAGTCATTGAGGTATACTTTGCATGCAATAAAATGCACCCACTTTAAGTATACAACTCCAGGAGTTTTGACAAACTTATATACCCAGGTAACCATCTCTACCATCAACATATAGATCTTTTCCATCAGCCTCAAAAAGTGCTTTGGGCTCCTTTGCATCTGTCCCCCCTCCTCATCCAGCAACCTGTTCATTGCTGCTACAATTTGCCTTCTCTAAGAAGGTCATATAAACAGAATCCCAGAAGATGCAATCTTTTGTTTCTGATTTCTTTCACTTAACATATGCATTTGAAAGTCATCCATGTTGTTGTGTGTCTTAATATTTTTTTTTATTATGGAATAGTTCTTCATTGTATGAATATACCACAATTTGTTTACCCACCTGTTGATGGGAGTTTAAGTGGTTTCCAATTTTTTGGCTATTACAAATAACACCGTTATGAACATTTCCATTTAAGTCTTGTGTGGACATATGTTTTCACTTTTCCTTGGATAAATACCTAGGAGTAGAACGAATGTCAAGTGTTGTTGTTGTTATAACAATAGTATAAAATGCTACCACGCGGGTTGCTCTGTGGACAAAGGAGTTTATAAGTCAGTCTGTCAACAAGTGACTATTGAGAGAGCCACTATGTGCCTGGCACTGTCTTAGGCTCTGGATCCCCAGTGGTGGAAAAGGAAAGACATGTCTAGTCCTCCCCCTCGTCAAGCTTGTGTTCAGTGGGAGACAGAAAATAAGCATGGAAACAGTAGATAAAAAAGATAATTTCAGGTTCCAACAAGGGCCTGAAGATGATAAACTAGAATAATTTGATGCAAAGAAATTGAGCACAGCAGGGTGGTCAACAAGGGCCTCCCTGAGGATACAGAATGTTGAGACCTAAATGATAATGAAGAGTCAGAAGAGGATGTGAAAAGATGGGAAGGTAAGGAGAGAAGGGTGGAATGATGGTGAGCTTTCCATGCTGAAGGATTAGCATGTGCCAAGGCCCTGGGTACCTGGGTTTGAGGGGCAGGATAGGTCAGAGATGAGAGGTAAGTGAAGGTCTGACTCTACAGGGCCTAGAGAGCACTCCAAGAAGTTTGTATTTTATTCTGGTTGAAACAGAAATAGTTTTCTTTAAGTGTTTTGAGCTTAGGAAAAATGTGATTGGATTTGAGTTTCAGAAAGATCACTCTGTCTGCTCTGCAAAAGACAGACCATAGGGGCCAAGAACAGAAGCAGGGAGCCCAATTTGGAGGCTGTTGCAGGAATCCAGGCAAGAGATGTGAGTGGCCTGAACGTGGCTGGACACAGGGCAGATGGTGAGAAGTGGCCCCAGACAGGCTGCTTTTTGAAGGTAGAGATGATAGACATGCTGATGGATTAGATACATGGTGTGAGGGAATTAGGAAGTCAGGATGAGTGCTAGGTTTTTAGCCATAGCAACTGGTGAACAGGGTTGCTGCTTCCTGAGATGGATAATGATGGTAGAGGAGTGAGTACAATTGGAGCATGTGAAGTTCCAGGTATCTGGTAGACATTGCAGAGAAAAGGAAGAGTAGCATCTGGAGCTCGGGGGAGAGATCCAGGCTGGAAATTAAAATTTCAGATAAAAGTGTAATGTATTCTAAAGTTTTGGTAACAGATGACATCATCCAGGGAGATAATAGAGAAGAGGGGTCAAGCTCTTCAACACTTAGTGGCCCAGTAGACAAATACATTCGAGAAATGCTGCATACCACATTCCCCTCTTAGAGATTCCCAGTACACACCAGCACATTAAATGCTCCTGATAAGTCCTGCAGTCAGTAAAGAAGTCTGCTTAAGTTTGTTTAACTTAGGATTACCCACATTTATTTGATCATGGAAACCTTTTTACATATAAAACTGATTAAAAGCCATGGAGCATCAAGCAGATCAAGAAGTCAAGGGAGGTCTTCAGGAATGAATGGAACTGGTATGGCATGGCTAGGAAAGCATCCAGAACAAGGGTCAGCAAACTTCTTCTCTAACGGGCTAGACAGTACATATTCAGGCTTTGCAGGCCGTATTGTCTCTGTTGCAATTATTCAACTCTGCCATTACAGCACAAAAGCAGAAACAGACAATAAGTGAATGAATGGGCGTGGCTACGTTCCAGTAAGACTATATTTCCAAAAACAGCCTGTAGGCAACATGTGGCCCGTGGGCGATAGTTTGTTGATGTCATCATCCCCTGATCTATGATAAGGAGATCTAAAGAAGGCAAAAGGCAGAGAGAGGTATGATCCAGAGAAGAGAAAAGTGCAGAGTGAGGGAAGGAGCAGAGAGTGTCTGGGGAAGAGTGAAGCTGGTCTGGCTACAGGTAGGCACTTCTCTCCTGTGTGGCTCATCTCAGCAAACTAGGAGGGAGAAAGGAAGTTTCCAGTAGCCTGTTCTTCAGATGCAGAAGCAGAGACTCAGAGGTTAAGCCACTTACCCCAGTGGGACCCCAGCCCATGTCACCTGATTCTGACTGAGCCCAGCACTATCTTGACCACACTGCAAGATAACCTACCCACATGGACAGGAATGAGAAGACAGTCCTGCAGCCAGACTCCTCCTCCCCTGTGGAAGGAACTTTATCTAGAGGCCACCTCCACCCTCTGTCCCTCACTGAGACTAGGAATTGGATTAAATGGCCATCCCGGTCCATGCCAGTCTGCCAGCCTGAGCCTCCTCCTTCCTCCCCTACTCCATCACATTAAAGGGGAAAGTGCCTCTCCAAACAGAGCAGATATGTGAATTAACAAATGCCAGTGCCTCCAGTGCCCACGATAGCAAAAAGAGATCCAAGAAAACACCGATATTTATTTATCTTGTGTTTTCTTTCAGATCTAGCAATGTGACAATAACACATGTCACTGTCAGCCCAGGCCCTGCTGGCAACACCTTGAAAACTACGTGGAGGTTCAGAAAATAAACAGCCGTCTCTCTGATTCCAGTGATAAAATACCAGTGTAAGGAGAGCCTCCTGGGATCCATAATCTGGAATTGTCAGGGGATAAGAATTGTCTGTCTTTTTGATAAAAGATGTCAGCTAACCTTCTGGGTTTTAAACAGAAAGAAACACTTCTGATTATGAGACTGGTTGTGTATCACGAAGTCTGTTGAAAGAATCTGTGTGTGCAATAAATGTACTTCCCCTGCCCATCAGAGTCCTTAAAATTTCCTTATCAGAAAGAAATTCAGCCAAATCAGAGTCACAAAAAGTGCATAACTCTAAAGTGCCTTGTTTTTCTCTGAGAGCTTGCTTCGTGGAGGCTGTAGTTTCCTGATTACTATTCAGTTTGAAAAGCCTTCAAAGAGTGCTCCAGAATTGGCAATTATTATTTTTCTTAAGGCTTAGGACTAATTAGCCTCATGAAAGATTGTTTTGTTGTTTGTGGTCTGTGGTTGTTATATGGCTTGTTCTGCCTTGAAAATATTGCAAATGCTTTTTTCTTTCTCAATTGAAATTCAACAGGGGAAAAAATAGCCCAATTAGGAATCATCAGTGGACTGCCTCACACATCATAAGCCCCAAATAAATAAATATTTACTGAATGAGTGGATGAGTGACTGAATATTAAACAGCCTCACAGACTGAGACAGACTGAGGATCCAAAATAAGAATTTAAATAGCCGTCAATACCTGTTGATCAAGGCAAACTAAAGACTAGGCTTACTAATACTGGTTAAACTCAACTGACCTTCAGGATGTTGTGAAGGGTCACTTATTCATTCACTAAACATTCAAGGTCATTATTCATTCAATGAATATTCAAACATTCAACATTCATGGTGAAAGATCATTTATTCATTCAACAAACATTCATTCAACAAATAACTGCTCTGCTCCAGGCTCCCTGCTAGGTGCTGGGGAGTAGCAGGGAGCGTGACACGATGGCTCCTGACCACCTGCAACTCATGTTCTAATGCGGGGTGGGGAAAAGCAGACAAAATACAAATACACAAACTAGGCAAAGAATTTAGGTTTAACTAAGTGCTGCAATCAAGGTTAAAAGGAGTTAATCTACTCTGGTTAGGGACGTCTGGGAGGCCACTCTGATGAGGTGCCATTTAGTATGAGCCCTGAAGTCTGAGAATATACTAGCCATGTGAAATCATGGGTGCTTGTGGAGTATGAAATAAATATTGCTCAGAACAGATGAGTTTTCTGTGGCTACTAGAAACTAACCCAAATCTGATGGCTTAAAAACAACATAAATTTATTCTCTCACAATTTCAGAAGCCAGAAGTCTAAAATTAGTATCACTAAACCGAGATTAAGGTGTCAGATGGGGCACGCTCCCTCAGGAGCAAGTCCCTTCCTTCCCTCTTCTGGCTCTGGTGGCTGCCAGCATTCCTCGGCTTGCAACTGTATCAAGCCAGTCTCTGCCTCTGTCTTTAAGTCACTTTCTCCTGTGTGTGTCTCCTCTTCTGAGCCCTTAACAGAAGCACCTGGAGTGTCCATTATTTCTGCCAACAGTCTGTTTAAGACCATCTAGCTTCTTTTCTCACGTGCCTCAAAATTCTCCCAGCTTCTACTCATTCATTTCCAAAGCCACTGCCTCATTTTTAGGTCTTTGTTACAGGAGCACCCCACTTTCTTTTGCCAGCTGAAAATCCCTTCAGTTTTCCAAGATGTTTGTAAATACAATGTCAGTCTTGACCATCTGGCATGCTCAGGAGCCCTGTCATTACAGAACATTCTAGAGGCATGTGATGTATCCCTTTAGCAAAACTTTCTTTTTTATCTAAACCATTTATTTGGGAATACACTTACAATGTATTATGTTGCTCAGTATTTTCAAAAACAAATAATACTTAATATTTTATCTTTCCGGGCTGGCCCTGGGGTCATTAGGAACTACTGCACAACAGCAAACCCAACTCAAAGGCTACTGAGTGCACTGCTGGAGACCCCCACACTAAATGTTCCCAGTCTGCCAGATTTTGTGCCTAAAAGTTGAGGTCCCTCCAGATTGGCTATTTTTCCACTTGGGTTTTCTCCTAGGCTCCGCACTGGATCTTAGCACCCAGAGTCTTACTTCCATGACCCCTCCATGTTGGAAACATGCCCTTGCTTGAAGTTCTGCCATGAAGAGATGAGGTTGGGCCACTGTCATCTTTGCCAAACACAAACCGGTATGTCACTGCCCTCCCACCGCTTCTCCTCCCACCCCCCCATCTGCATGCTTAAAATCATTTAATGGTTTCTCTCTTGTGACAAAAACCAACCCCTTGCATGGCCTTGGCATGGCCAGCATGTCCCAGCCTACTGTGGCCCCTATTGACCTATCCAAACCCACCCCAACATTCTATACTCCAGCCACCCCAGGCTCTTTCAGTCCTTTATGTCTGCTATGTTCTCATCTGCCACTGGGCCTTTGCACTGCTGTTCCCTCCGCCAGGAGTGTTCTTTTCTTTTCTTTTCCTTGTCGGGTGAGCTCTTTTCATGCTTTAGGATCAGCCTCATATCTCTTTCTTGGGGAAGCCTTTCCTGACTTTGCTGACCAGGTATTTTTCCCCTCTAGGCTCTCAAAGCACTAGGTTGCTTTCAGCTGTAGCTCTCATCACAGAGGAGCAAATTTGCAGTTGTTCATGTGGTTCTACAACTGTCTCCCCACCAGCCTAGATCATTCACTCCTGAGGGACTGTGTCTGTTCTATCCATCGCTGTGCTCCCCATGCATCCCATAGTTCCCACTGCACACCAGCTGAATGAGTGAGTGAATGAATGAATGACCTGGTAACATCCTAGATTGCCAGTGGAAATAATGACCTTCCAGAGCACAGCCTTTGTCTACTATAAAACAAATCACCTTTCTTTCACAAGCCTCTCTATTTCTAGGGAAATTGGGCCCCACCTCCACTCCAAATCAGTCTTTTACATCCCACACATCTGCCCCAGCCTGGGCAGGTCTAAGCCTGTCATTCCACAGAAATATTATCTGACTCTTACTATCCTGTGTTACACACAGGGGCAGATTCATAGCTTAGGACCAAGGAACCAGCACCATCATATTTTGGGAACCCCCCCCAGTTCCCTGGAGCCACATCCCAGCCCCAGTGGGGAAGCACAGCTCTGTGTGTTCCCATTGCCCTTAGCCAGGCCGCCTTGTCCTCCAGGGGGTTTCTAGCTCCACACACCCTCTCACAAGTACGGGTCCTCCAGCCATGCTCACAAAGGGGGAAGGAGCAGAAGAGTCACAGCTCCCCCCAGCAGAGCGGTGCAGGAGGAGCCACACGTGGAAAGGATTGGCTCCCCAGTTCATCAGATAGCAGCTCTGAATTAGTCCGTTTCTGTTGTTTATAACAAAATACTTGAAACTGAGTGATTTATAAAGAAAACAACATTTATTCCTTATAGTTTCTGAGGCTGGGAAGTCCAAAGTCCATCTGGTGATGGTGACAGCGACCCAGGGGTCTCACATTACAAGATGATGTTGGAAGCAGAGAGAGGAGAGCAGTCTAACCTCCTCATTCACTCTCCTTTTAAAGTCCTCAGAACCACACCCCTGACCACCATTTTTAATCCATTTACTAGGCATGGTCCTGCAATCAAATCGCCTCTTCAAGCCTCCACCTTTCAATTAGCATAATAGGATTTCCCACCCTCTTAACAGTCATGGTGGGGGCCAACTTTCTAATACAAAACTTGGGGAAGACAATTCAAGCTTCAGAGAGTTTGGGGGGATCATAATTCAATCCACTACAAGGTCTCTGGAAGCAGGCTTCTCCTGGAGTCAAGTAGAATAAGCCACCTTTCCAGAGCACTAGACACAGCCCAATCCAACCCCACTGGACCATCTCACAGATGCAAAAGGGAGAGCTTGACCTGGTACACAGGACAGTCCATGTTGGGGGGTACAGAGGACTTCCATAGCTTAGCCCACATCAGGAGTTGTCAGAACATGGACTCCAGACTGTGGCTGCCTGGGTCCCAATGCAACAGTGTGACCTTGAGCATTTAACCTCCAGTGCCTTAGTTTTCTCATCTGGAAAATGGGCCTTTTTAAAAAGAGTGCCTATCCCATAGAGTTGATTACCATTAAATGGGTTGATACAAGCAAAGTAAACACTTAAAACAGGGCCAGACACACAGTACAGGAGTTACAGGTGCTTTAAGATTAGCTACTCCTATTATTGGTGGATTTGACATGCTGTAAATACCATCTCCCCTTAAGCATCAAAAGAGCCAAGGCATAAGGTGAATTGACTAATCCAATTCTCTGGATTGGGGGGACAATACCTGTTTATACCAATTTTCAAATAATGCACTATTATAAAATAACATGCCAGCTGGATGGACTAGAGCATCAACCTTTTTGATGTGTCAAAAGGATGTTTCAGACCCTTCAGGGTTCAGGGGTCCCTTTGAAGGGCCTGGGTGTCCCTGTGGCCGGGATGTAGGCAGCACAGTGTGAGGTTACACTGCAGGCTCTGGAACCAACTCAACTGGGTTCAGATTCTGGCAGCACCATTTGCTAGCTCCACTGCACTCTGCTGAAATCCCTCCTCTGTCCTCATCTGGAAAATGGGCATAATACCAGCACTTTTATCATAGGGCCACTATGAAGATTTCATGAGATAATTGATTTGAAAGCATTCAGCCTATGTCCCAACACGGAGTAAGTACTTGATAAATGTTTGCATCTATTCGTTAGGACTGGACAGAATTCAGCACTGCAAAGCAGAGTCCACCCTCAGCAGATCCTCAACAGCTGAAGATGTACAAGACACAGGCTGGATCCACAGGGGTCTTAACTGAAACCCTGACGTCCTCTTGTTTTTCTGCCAGTCGTCTTGCTCTTAAAGGACCAGAAAACATCAGGTGACAGGAGTCAGCTGCTGCCTGGGTTCTGCATTAACAGGAGCTGACAATATTGGAGCAAGTCAACACTTGCTTTGGACAAAACAGCAGCCTTTCTTTGCCACTATAAAGGGGATTCATCTTTTTGGGGGGGGGTAGGGGGATGGTTTCCCCATTCCTTCTGGACTTGCATCTAATTTCAGCCAGAGTGTGTCCTAGCTGCCCACCCCAGACTGGCCCAGCAGCCATCTATCTTGATGAGAAGCAATTTCATAAATTCAAATGGGGCACATTTCCTACGCAATTTATTTAGTTTAACAAGTTAATCAGAGTGCATGAGCCCAATTTGTCACTGTGCTGTTTTCTTTTACTGGCTGCTCTAATTGTATAAATATGCCCAGAGGTTTGATGAAACTTCTAACACATCAAACAATAAATGGCCCACTTACAGAGGGTGCTGTGGCTATTCCGAAGCAAGGCATTTCCCTTCTGAAGCTGGCAGCTCCTGCTCACCCAACAGCCTGGCACAGTTTGGTTGCTGCACCTCTGTTTGGATTTACCCCTAGAACCCGAGCCTGAAAGAAAGCAAACAGGGAAGAGGGGCAAGGAGGAAGGATGCTGCAAATTGCAGCTGTCCCTGACTCCTGGTTTAATTCCAGAAAACAGCAAATCGTATCTTCTGCAGATCTTCTGTCTCTTGGGGATTATGCAGGAGGGCAAATGGCCCAACTTGAGGGCTTGCTTGAATACTCGCTGCCTCGGAGGTACAGGCCTCTTCTATCAGATCCTCATCTGAACCCTCTTGGTGCCTGATTTATTAAGAGGCTGGAGGTGAGGCTGTTCGGCTGGTCCCTGGAAACTGATAATAAATCTGAGGCGTGTATCACAGAGTTCTTTGAGTTGATGGCAGAGAAATCTCAGTAAACCGAAACGAATGTGTCTGCATTTAGTTCTGGAAGTGTGAGTTTTCAAGATTTCCTTTTTATTTATTTCAAATTTGTCCTCTTGGATTTAAACCTTCTGTCTCCTCTCTGTTCATGTTAACATTTTAACCTATAAATTTCATTTTAATAAAGGAGGTGTCTAGCAAGGAGATAAAGCGTTTTTTAAGACAGAAACCTTCTGTCCCCGCCCCACCCCCATCTTTCACACATTTTGTCTCAAGCCACAGATGTTTCCTCTGCCTTATCGGTGTGCTGAAAAGAAATGCCATACATGGGGCTTTCAAATTTTCCGCCACAGAAACAAAAGACAACAGGAGGGGAGAGAGGCTTTGCTTAACTTGGAGCTGGGATAGGCAAAGAAGGAAATGGAAAAAGGCCAGTGCCCTGGGAGTGGAGCTGGAAGAGCCAACGCTGCAGACTCCTGTTCCCTGGGCTCACCCTCCACACACACACATGTGCGCACACACATGCACACACGTGTGCACGCACACACACTCTGAAATGCTGGCGAGTAATAAATGCTCCGACCACCTGTCGGGTGAGGCTGCAAATGCAGCCCTGATGTCACGTTCTTAATGATCTTCCAGAGCTCTGGTTACTGGCTATGCTGGGACTGTGCTCACGGCCCCGTGGACAGCCTTCAGCCCAGCCTGCTTTCCACTGCCCGACCACACTGTCTGGGAATTTCCATTTCCCCGTGATGTTAACTGCACTCTTCCTTGTCCAGGGCCAGTGTCCCAAGCCAGTGGCCAAGTCCTCTGCCCTAACCCACCCCACTATATCAGATGTAACCTAACCCTCAAAGCACTTTAGCATTTTAACTTTGCTAATCACAGTATGGGTAGAAAGCTCTTGTAACATTCACTGCTTGCCCCCAAATGTGTGGACCAAGTCACAAATTGCACAGACCTCAGCTGTGCACCAGGAGGTCTTCACCACATTCCAGCCAGTTACTATGTCATGCTGTTGCCAAAACCTCGTAAATGGGTCTCCAGCCCCTCCTTGTCTGCCCCTACCACTGTGTTAGCTCACACCTTCACCTGTCTTGTTAGACCTCAGTATGGGTAAGTGTTTTATTTTAATAGTTAGATTTTTATTTTAATGGGTGCTAGAAAATAAGTTGCCTTTTCAATTATAATAATGATGTAAAGCTATCTTTTCCAATACATATATCTATGTACAGAAGTAAATCCATTTACATTTTGGAAAGATAAATAAGGGAGCTAGTCGATGATGTGCAGAGAGGGCAAAAGAGAGACCAGCATGGTGGACTGGTGCAGAGTACACGACTGAGTCTGAAACCCAGCTCTGCAATTTGCCAGCTGTGTGACTCAGGACAAGTTCCTTAACCTCTCCGCCTCTCCCAGAGTTGCAGTGAGTTCCTGCTTAGACAGCACAGGGCGAGTGCCATACGGTGTTGCCACATCACCATTGGGGAAGTCCAGACTATTGTACTAGGCTCCTCCATGTCTCTTGGAGTGATATTTCTAAAAGCTGAATCTGATCTTGTCATTTCTCTGCTGAAAACTCTCCCCATTGCCTACAGGATGAAGTCTGAGCCTCTCACAATGGCCCCAGGGGGGCTTTGGTGATCTGTCTCCCATCTATTTCTACAACTTCTTCCTCTACCATTTGTCATCTGCAGTCAATGATGCTGCAATGGTGAGCTCATTGCTGCATCCCAGATGCACCTCTTGGTTCATGACTCTGTGCGTTTGCCCAGGCTGTGCCCTCTGCCAGACGGGTCTCTCTCTCTCCTCTTGTCCATTGGGCAAACTCCTCCTCATGTTTCAAGGTTTGTTCAAATATCAGTTCCTCAAGAGACCTTCCTTGATACTTCCTCCACGGACAGGGTTAGGCACTCTGAAACAGCAGAAAAATCACTAAACATGATTCCATTTAAAATCACAAACAAAGCTGCAATTATTCAAAATTAAAGTTTATTTTTTAAAAACATTAGGAACAAAATCATGTTATAGTGCAAAAGCGCTTGATTTAGATTTTATCTTGACATGCAAAAGAGAAATTATTTCAAAATACCTTTATCTCACGTTTAACAACATTTAAGCTACCACTTCAACTATGTGCTAATTTTGAGAACTAACAAAGAACAGCTTCTGCTCTTAGTTTATGGTTCCTATAAAATTGTACAATACATCAGTTTGACGGTTTTCACTCCATATTTGACTTTGACAGCAAGACTATTTAGAAAGGCCTCTTATGAACATAGAGAGTTTCGTTTTGTTTTCTAAAAAAAACTCTCAATGCCTTGATTTTCATCCCATTCTCTTGGGATGCAGTTACTGTGTCTGTTCAATTTCCTCTTCTTCCTTTGCTGACCCCTCTACCGTGGCCAGGTCCTCTTTGAACACTGGTTTTGAGAGCTATTCCAAGTGGTTCTCCAACACCACTCTCATCAACTTCACGAAACCCTACGTCTTCTGTGAGACTGGAAATTTTAGTTCGCAACTGATTTGAATTGTGCTACCCGCATGTGTTAAGATGTTTACAACACGTAACAATCACAAAGAGGCTGAAGATGAGATTTGTGCAGGACCTGGAGGGATATTCTAAGGACGTTTGCTTCCTTTGTTGCACAACCCGAGACTTCAGGGACTCTGAGAGTGAACACCCAGATGGCAAGGACCCTTGTCTCTCTGCAATGCAATTGGACATTTGGCGTGCACCCAAAATGTGCCTTCAGTGCCCTGTCTTCCCCTTTCTGCAACTGTTCCCCCAACTCCTCTCTCCTCCGGGCCCACCCCACCCTCACCACCATCACCACCCAACACACAGACAACTACACACACCCTTCCCTCTTTTCTGCCATTTCCATTTTTGAACTCTGGATGTGGAGAAAGGTGGTTCTCGTTGATAACATCAAGCAGGAATGGCAAATATATTTTAATTATCATGCTAAATTTTATCAATTAATATACCTGCCCCAGAGCACCGAGACAAGAGTCTGAGGCCAAGTGATGTCTCCATAGGAAAGACCAGCATTCCGGATTATTTGCATCTGCCCTTAGCCCAAGTGGAGGGTGGCAGAGGAAGGACGATGTGATTCCAAACACGACCCAGGGTGGATTTTAGACAAGGAGTCATCTCCAGGATGTCTTCATGTCCATTCCTATCCTCCTCACATTCAATCATCTAGAAACCATCCATGGAACCTCTTCTATATGCCAGGGCTTAGCCCAGAGCCCTGATTAAGGAACAGCTTGGGCTGTAAAGGAATCTCACATTGCAGACGGGGGTAGAAGTGGGGGTTCCAATGTTTCTTTTTCTGTCAGAAATCTCCATCACCCCAAGATACCCACCTCTCCAGTCTGGAGGAGGAGTGTGAGCCACATTTCCTACTGGGCCCATATAGGTCATAGCACCCCTGAAGCCTCTGGAAATACCAGAATGGGTCTTAGAGGGACAAGATCCTGCTCCCTTTCAAGGAACAGTCTATCTATCCATCCATTCATTCATTTATTCAGTGAGTCAGGCCATCTGTCAACAATGCCCATGATACAGAGGTGCCAAAAGTTGGCCAAGTCCATCTTGGGGACAGAGCTGGGTATGTTAAAGGAAACTCTTAGAAGGAGCAATGTCCCTGTGATGTAGTGACTTTTATAATGTCAAACTTATTTTTTAATTCTTCAATTTTTATTATGAAGAATTTAGACAAATACAGAAGCTGATAGATTATAACACACCTCCAGATATCCTTCACCCAATCCCATCAATAAACTTCATTTTAATTTCATAAATAGCACTTTAACACATTCATTTGTAAAAATTATTTTCAAGCAGTTGATATAAAGCTTAAGATTTCCTTAACCACCTCCCCTAATCTCATACTCCTTGCCAGAGGTGACTACTTTTATTAATTTGGTGGGTTCCTCTCCTCACCCTTTTCTATAGATTTTCATGTACCTGTAGAAATACATTGTGCTGCTTTGGATTTGTTCTATAGTTTGTTGTATGTTGCTTTTATGTGGTTTATTTTGTGCTTAATCTTTCTGCAGAATGCTTTTTTCACCAACAGTAAGTCTTGGAGAGTTTTCCAAGTCTGTGCATTGAGTTCTACCCCTTAGCCCTTACTGAGAGTGCATGGGGGCCAAGGTCACTGGGGACATGAAGTAAATGCTGAGGAAGTGATGGCTACCATAGGACTGTGCATTATTTAACTATTTCTCACTAGGTTGTCCATTGTCCTGCTAAACAATGCTCTTATGAACATCTTTGTGCAAAGTGTCCTTGGTTCATGTGCAAATGTTTTCCTGGGGTAGATACCTACAGGTGGGATTGCTGGGCCAAGGGTCATGCCCATGCACATCTTTAATTCTAGTCAATGCTGCCAAATTTTCTCAATGAAGTTATACACCCACTAAAATTTTTTTTAAAAAAACTTTTCCCCACACTATACAGTATTAAAATTATTAAACTTTAAAGTTATTTTCAATCTGGTGGATAAACAAAAGCATGTGATTTTATTTTAATTGGCATTTCCCTAATAACTGGTGTTTTGGAGTTATCTTTCTTTCTTTCTTTCTTTCTTTTTGTCCATTTTTATCTTCTTGTGTTATTCAGTGAAGATAAGGTCATTTGAGGCGAAAACATGTGGCCTGTGGTAGTCACCACCACTTCCTCAGGATTCATTTCATGCCTCCTGTCCCCTCTGGTCACTATAAACTCTCAGTGATGCTGAATAGTCCCAATGGTTGAGCTTCTCGAGCTCTGTGGTTGGGAGTTATAAAAGAAATGCTGAACATGGCCCTGACTTCTGGGATCTGAGGTGATTCCAGGAAAGTTAAGATTGCACCAACATTTTTCATCAGGGAAGGCTTCTTGAGGAAGAAAGTGGTCTGGCTGGGATAAAGGGCAAGGGCCATCCTGGGAAGACTAAGTCTAGAGGTCCTGTCACCAAGGCATGGGATCCCAGCCCTGTCCCTTGCCACCTCTGCAAAGCCCTGTGCTGAGCTCTCAGGCCTGCCAACAGCCTGCCCCTTTCAGGCTGGGCTTCCTGGGACCCAGTGATCCCCAGAGAACTGGCACCAGCCCCAGGAGAGGACACAGCTGTGAAAGGAGCTAATGTTACAGGTAATTTTGGCAATTAAGACTCATGTTCAATTAAACAGATTTGTATCATGTTACTTGGGAGGCCCAGCAGTCTGGGGTGGGTCCCGAGAGGAATTAAGCACAGAGAACTCCAAGTTCTAAGCCCAACCCATCCACAGCCTTTCCCATCCAAAAATGCCTTTCCCACTCCCTGCCCGAGAGCTTGCAGCAAGAAATGCTTGACTGCGAGCCCCACTTTCGTGTGTATCTATGCAGAGCTTGGCAAAGCATCTGCCATGTGTGTTCTCTCCTTTGAATCTCTTCAACACCCCGCCCCATTCTAGAGGTGAGGAAACTGAGCCCAAGAGCTGAAGAATCTCACTCAAGGCCACACAGCTCATAAAATAACTCAAACCCAAAGATTCTGATTTAAGATCCACATACAGCTCTTTCTCTCATATATTGGTATTTTAAAAGTTGGGGTTTTTCTGTTCTTTTGTTTTTGCTCTACCCATATGTCAGCTGTACCATTATTTACTTAATATTTCTCTTTAAATCAACTCACTTGGAAAAACTTATATACTTACTCTAGCAGGAATATTCAGGAAATTATGGGTTTGGTGTATAAACTGTGTATGTTTGCTCACATGACCGCATATGGAATAAAAAGAGTTTCTTTTGTGCACCACCCAAAAGTCACCTTATACACATACAGCCAGGATACCGCATTTGTACCTCACCTTGACAATGTCGGCCAATACTAGGTCACTTCGGTGGGGAGCCTGCCCTCCACCTCTGGCCAGCCCTCTGGTTGGGGCAAGGGTACAAAGGAAGTATATGCTCTGGTGTCAGCCAGACCTAAATTCAAATCCTGGCTTCTCCACTTACTAGTTTTGTGAACTGGGCCCAACTCTTAGTCTCTCTAAAGACACTAAACCTCACAGTTTCTGTGTCTATGAAATGATGCTGATAAGAGCACTCTCCTTGTAGGGCTGCTCGAGTATCTAAACGTGATAATGCATGAACTCGCCACTTGGTAGCTCTCATGATGTTCTGTGGCTGCTGGGAAGGAGAAGGAGCAGGATGCTGACGGTTCCTGCGTGCAAGAGGTCAGGGCAGAGTCCAAGTGCCTGACGGTCTGCAAGGGCTGATGTTTACCCCTCTGGGCTGATAATTGCTCCATGTTAAGAATGCAGAGTCTTCAGGCAATACTGAATTTCTGTCTTGGGCTCAGGCCTCTGCCTGGCTGAACCTGGAGCTCAATCCAAACAGGCAAAGTAATGACCACAGGTCAGTGGGTCGGTCCCCCACACTGCCTCCAACCCTGCCCAGCAATATGGGACAGGCAAGACTGGGAAATGTGAGCCAGAGCAGCACAGGACACTGGCCTCCCCAGAGAGCTACCTTAATGACCTAGGGCACATCTACCTGCTTTGGTGGTGGGCTCCATCTAGGGTTCCCAGGAAGCAGATACCCTCACATATACTTAGGAGTAGGGGGAGTGTAGACAGGGCCATATTATAACATTGTTTGTGGGCCTTAAGCACTTTTTCCCTTGTGGGCCCCTTCCTCCATGAAAAAAAAAATTTTAAACATATTTTATAACTCTGTTGCTGTGAAGACAAACAGAATCCAGGCTTGATTCATTAGTATATTTGTTATTATTATATTCGTTTCTTTCTAATTTTAAAAGAAATTAACATTAAGACATTTTTGTGGACCCCTAGAAGTACTAGGGGCATAGACACAGTGCCTACTATGCCCTGAAGGATAAGCTTTCTTGGGGTGTAGAGAATCAGGCTGACAGCACCCCAGAGGTATTCCCAGGGCTAAGCCCAAAGAAGAAAATGTCCCTGGAGAAGATGCTCCCAAACTGACTCTCAGGTACTCCAGGACAAGCCTGAGTTTTCAGAACAGCCTGGAAGGGGCTTTCATCACCTGGACAGTGGAACCAGACCAGAGACTGGAGCAAACTCCCCAGGCTATGGACTAGGGTGCAGACCCCAGATTCCTGCTGTACCCCAAATGCCAGCAGTGGAAGGAGAAACCCAAGCAAGTGAGGAGCTCATTGGATACTCCAGCCCTAGAAACAAATCCCTCCCCCCACAAAGCCAGTGTGACCCTCAGCAGACTCCCACCCAAGAAGTTTACATTCCTCAAAAAACCTCACACCAAATACATCTTAATAACAACAGGATCGGCCTTCACCCCTGGCCAGCTCTGTGCATGGAATACCTTTTTTATTGAGGTACAGCTCTTGGTTGAAAATGAAACATCCAACCCAAACTGCTAAACTTAAGAGGAGGAATTTGTCACAAGGCTTCAGACCGTGTCAGGGAAGCCAAAGACACGGCCTGGCAGCAGGACCTAGTGAGACTTCAGAAGTAGCTCTCTCTTCCTCTGGCCTCTGTGTGTCTGTGCATCTCTTTCTTACGCTCTCTGCAAGCTGGCTTCTTCTGCAATCTTCTTGCTCTGGGTGGCAAAATATATCTCCCAAGTCGGTGTCCCCCGGACACCACCATGCTGTCTCTTCATTTTGAATTCCTACTCTCCAGGAGAGGGAAGTTAATTGGTGCAGTTCAGATCACTTGTCCTACCAGGGAGACAGGGACACCCAGTGCAAACAGCACTTCTGGGTGCCTTTGCCCTGTGGATTGAAGGGCAGATTCCATGGAAAGTTGCTATGGGTAGTCACCATGAGCTGGGAGACCACCTCGAAAGGCATCTGCTCGTGTCGTGTAGTGCATCAGAAGTAAAAGGATTGGAAGTCAAGTGGGTGCCAAAAAAGTACCCACTTTTTTGCAGGTTGAGTCCAACCATGGGAGTGTAGTGGGCAGAGCCTTCATGGTACAGCTGCCATCCTTAATGTTGCTTACAATCCCTCAACCAGAGTGTGATATTTACCCATCAGCTGCCCCCAGGGTCTTGGTCACAAGCACACAACAAGGACCGGTCCACACATAGCAATAGGCCTGCAGAAGCCCCATTTGTGCCTGGACTCTGCACACTTTCCAAGCTGAGGGTGTGTGCCTTACAAACACCCCATCTCCAGGGGCCCCGAGGCTGGAGGCAGCAAGAGGAAAGCCCACCAAGGCTCAGTGGGCCTCAGAGACAGGCGGGCGATGACAATTCTCATCCAAGAGCTCAGTGCCGGGTAGTGCTGAGCCTTGAAGCCAAGAAAAGTTGCCGCCAACATACCAGCATCCCAGTCACCGAACAGATGACGCGGCTCGTCTGCCATCTCTCCCGGGGAGCCTGCCAAGTCCCCAGGCCCGGCCAGTGCTGACATTTCAAGCAAAGTGTGTGTCAACCATATTAAACAATATACCAAGCTGTGGGTTATTAAGTGCAGGGTAAATTGACCACAGCAATTAAACTGAGATTAGGGAGTGATAAAGCCAGGGTCCCAGGCCGCGAACACTGTAACATACGGAGACCTGACTGTTACAAAGTGTGAAAGCCACATCGGAAACTTGCCCAACTCCCCAGCCCCCCAGCTCCCCACCTTTACTTGACTTTTCTTCTTTGATAATCTGACATTCTCAAGAAGACATGGCTGATACCCAGCATCTAGGAGTGGTTGGAGACTACCAGGTAGAGCCAGGGGGACATGTCTTCCAAGAAGTGCCTGATCTGTTGTGGCTGGATGCTGTCTGCCTCCTCCCGGCCCCTTCCCAGTTTGGATGATTCACATACCTGGGGGGTCACCCAGAGTCCCAGAGACAGGGAGAGCAGCCATTCTCAGGCCACAAATGCCAGGCAACCCTGTAGACACCAGGCAGTCTCAGAGCAAGAGCTGGAGCCCTCACAGGCAGAGGTGAACCAGGAAGATTCCAGGTACGGCCAACCCCATCTGACCTAACCAGGCAGAGCATGAGGATGCGGGGAGGATGTCCTGGCCTCGGGGACACCCACTGCACATCTTGAAACCATCACATACCACCTTTTAAGTCACTGGCTCAAGCACTCTGAGCAACAGGGCCATGATCTTACCAACAGCCCATGGGCCACATCCCCAGACCTTTGGCCAACTCCAGATGTTCAGATGCTACTTGGTGTGTGTGGGTAGGTGAAAGGGTGTCCAGAGGAGGCTCTTCCTGTAGGTCTGGGTTGGATCCCTGAGTCCTGCAAGAGCTGCCTTTTTCTCCCAAGGATTCCCCATGCCCAGGGAGTGGCTTAGCCTGAGAGCTCATCATCCCAGGAGCCCCAGGGGTTCAGGGATCAGTGGTGGAGAACACAGGATTTGGTGTCAGACTGTAATTCAATATCTGGTTCTGCCTCTTGCTCACTCTATGATCTTGGGCAAGTGAGTTACGTTTTCTCCACCTCAGCTTCCTCGCCTATAAAATGGCCAAATGACCAAGTCTTTTCTTTGAGTAGGTGCGTACACATTCGTATTCATAGTTAGGCAAGGATTCCACAGAGAAGGCATTCTATGCTGGTGGTAGTTGTCATGGTAGTTGTTGCAATTATTAGTATTATTATTATTCCAGGACAACGTGGCCTTGAATTTTGCTATTACCCTTGACTATTAGGGTGAGTTTATGTGCTGAGCTCTCATACAAAACTTTGACAAGGGGTTCCATCCATGGCCAGTGAACAGATCTATTGTTTTGTGAACAGATCTATTGTTCCTCCTCCTGCACTGCTCCATAAGGGGAGGGGAGAGGGGGCTACAGAGATCCACAGACTCCCATAAAAGCTGGCTTCCAAGGGCAGTTAGCTCATAGGAGGCCCCAGTGGGAGTCTGGCAGGTGAAGACAGGGAAAAGCCAGAGTACTTCCCTCAGTGTTCTCTCTGCCTCAGGTAGTTTTCAGGAGAAACTGCAGCTCCCCTGTGGTGCAGGCTCCCCCCAGACAGACTGGCATGGCTGCGGCTTCGACCAGATGACCTTGGTCCCTGGACCCTGGAAACAGCTCAGCCCTTTATCCCTGTAGCCTGGAGGGATGGGAGCAGTAGCTATGTTCAGCTGCTACTGATCTCTTACCTCGCTGCTGTCTACTTGGTGTCTCAGCTCTTTATCTGTAAGCAGTTCCCCATATTAATCTCCTTCTGTTGAAAATACTTGATGTCTGTATGTATTCCTGCCTGGACCCCGACTCATCCACTCCTTCTCCGAAGTACCTTTGCTGCATCCATAGAGGGCGAGGTCCCGGAGAACTTCTCAGCATTTAACTTTGAATGGATAATGTGCAAACAAACACACTAGATGCTAAGCTCTTTGAGGGGAGTTTTGTTAACTCTTGAATTCCCAAAGCTCAGATGAGTACAGACATATGGTAGGTGCTAAGGGTTAACTGCATCCCCCAAAAGTTCATGTATTGGAAACTTGACCCCCATTGTAACAGTGCTAAGAGGGTGAGGAATCTGGTTATTGTATTTGAAAGGTGGGACCTTTTGAGAGGTGATTAGCTCATGAATGGATTGATCCATTCATGGATTAATGGGCAGGGTTCTGATGGTTTTATAAGGAGAGCAAATGAGCAGGTTAGCTCTCTTGCTCAGCCCATTCTCATCATGTGGACACCCTGGTGGCCAAGGGACCCTGTAGAGAGTTCCCAGCCAGAAGAAGACTCTCACCTTGGACTTCAGCCTCCAAACCTTGGACTTCCCAGCCTCCAAACTGTAAGAAATAAATTCCATTTCTTCATAAATTACCCAGTTTCTGGCATTCTGTTATGAGCAGCAGAAATGGGCTACTACAGTAGACATCTTATAAATATATACTAAATGTATAAACTAATGATCTGAAGAAAGATCCTATTGGGAGTCAACTTCCTCTTAATGGGAGGGGTTCATGATCATTGTGAAGTTGATTAAGGGAAGAACTATGGCCTCTATAGCAGCTGTTTCTTTCCTAGTAATAAGTCATGGTTTTTAGAGGATTAGTTGAAGAAGCAGATTCCATCCATGCTTCCAGAAAGGCCAAATTTGCCCCCTGGATCAAATCAGATGTAGCCCACTGTTAGACAAGCTGCATGAATTAATGGACTGCACTTTTTAGCCTCAGTCCTAATTGAGTATTCTACCCCACCCTCATTTTTTTCTCTTCCTTTGCTCCTTAAGTGTGTGTGTTGGCCAGCAGGGGTGGGAGAGTAGGGGGAGAAGATGGAGACCATCTTGTTTTGTTTAACATATCCCTATAAATTGCCCAAAGTCCTTTCCGGTTGGAGGCAGATCTGAACAAATGAATGCAGTAATAATGTAACCCAGAGATGCTGTGGGTTGGGAAAACGGTTTAACCCAATGTACTGGGTCTATTTGCAAATGGGCCTCTGAGGTTAAGGCGCCACTCACCAGATTTTTTGAGCATTTTTTGCTTCTGAGTGGTCAGGAAGGATGAGGAATCTCTGCCCAAAACTGAGTAGGTTCCAAACTATAACAGCCTTGGCTGAACTGTAAAGAGGTATGCAGTTGGTGTCCCTGGGAAAGGGTGGGGGTGGGGGGTCCTGAGGCTGCCTTCTGGCTTCTCTGCTATTCTACCCCCAGCCATACTGGAGCAGATTTAGAAGGGCTCCAGGCTCTACCTCTACCCTGGATCACAATTTATCAGGGTCCTACCCAGCAGAACCCTTCTCCCAGCTAAGCACACTGGAAATCTTCTGATAAACTAAATCATACTAAAGTGTGAATAGTCTTACATGGGTTTAATGTGTTTGCATGTGAATGCGAAAGATGCTTTAATCCAGGTCCTTTAAGAAGGATTCTAGACATCAACAACAGGGCTATAATCTGGGACATTTCTTGGAAGGAAGCCTCCTCGCTGATGATCTATTAACTTACCCTTCAAGGTGCCCTTTCTGGTTATAGATCAGCCACAGGGGGACCTTAAGCAAGCTGCATTCTCTTCCTGAGCCCCTGGTTTTCCATCTGATACTTGATTGAGCTGAGTGAAATGTCCACTTAGTTCTCTTTAACTCAACTGCTGGTTTCTTGAATCCAAATTTCTTATCACAACATTTAAAATTTCCCATAGTTTGACCCTAAACTCAACTTTATTACCTATTACCCCTCTACAGAAACCAGGCAGACCAAAATAACAATGCTAAGAGTAATAATAATATCAAATTATTAATGTTTCTTGAGCACTTATTGTGTGCCAGGCAATTATTTTTAAGCACTTTTTCCTTCTAATCCTCAAAACAACCCTAATAACATTATGCCCATTTTGTAGATGAGCAAACAAGGGCTTAAGTCACTTGCCCATTGAGCAAGTAAGGGCTGGTTGCTAGGGTTCAAAGCCCAGTTGTCTATGCCCTGAACCATGACATTATGCTAGGTAGACTTGTCCCTGGGCAAGCCACAGGTATCCCTATCCCTGTACAGAATGAAAACTAGGCTCAGAGAGGTTAAGTAACTTGGTCAAATTCATGCCAGTAGTAAGTGGCCTCTGAAGCATTCCCCTTGGGCTCCACCCTGTTTCTGCTGGATCCTAAGACCCTAGAGCTGCCTTACAAGTCTCTCTCTCTCTCCATCCTAACTTGCTCTTAGCCCAAGACCTACCTCCCCATCATCTGGCTAGATAGGCAGCAGAAGGCCTGGACAGGAAAGAGAGAAGGGATCTGGGAGATTCAGCAAAGGCAGCAAGTTGTTCTTCCATAAAAATAAAATTGAGAAAGCCAAAGTCTTTTCATCAGACCCAGAAAATAAACTTCCTTTTTTCTGGACTGGGGCAGTGGATGCCAAGTTCCACCTCAGGCCTTTAAAAAACCAAACCAAACCAAACACTACTAAGCCTTAAACCCCTCTATGATTCCGTTTATAATAAAAACATCAACTTCCCCTCTCCCCTAGTGGGGCGAATTGCTGTGGTTAAAGAAGCTGTTTTCACAGTCAGCTAATTACCCCCTTAAAAGATGACTGATGATCTAACTTCCCGCCCTTGGCTTGCCCAAGTTCACCAACTTAGCTCCAGAGATCTAAAATGTGGAGGACCAGGCCCTCAAGGGGTAAGAAAGGGCAGGGATGGCATCCCTCAGGACCCCCACCTTCCAGAGCCCTGGAGTCAGAAAACCTGGCCTCTGCACCTGCCACTGCCAGCTCTTGACTATGTAAGTGATTTTACTTTCCTGAGCATCAGTTTCCTCATCTGTAAAATGGGGACACCAATGGTGCCATGAGAAAATGCATAGAAAGCACAGGGTCTGGCTCAGTAAGGACTAAATTATTCATCTCTTTCCTGTCCTACTTTTCCTTCCCTTCCTAGGCTTCCCAACCCTGAAGAACCTGACAAGGCAGTTGCTGTTTTCAGCATGTTCTTCCCCAGGAATAGTCCTAATCATCGTAATGAACATTGAGCAAGCACTTGCAGCCAGAATGTATATAAAGTGGTTTATGGCTGTTATCTCATTTAATCCTAAGAACAATGCTAGGAGGCAAGTCCTATTGTTTTGTCCATTTTACAGAAGAAGCAATTGAGACTCAGAAAGGTCACTCAACTAGGAAGGGCTGGGGCAGAATTAAATCCAGTCATTAGATTCCCGTCAGGCCCATACTGGGGCCTCCAGAGGAGTCAGAAGAGTTTAACTCTTCTTATCTCTCTGGAGGATGGAAGTCTGGAGCCTTGCAGAGGAAAATCAAGTCTTCCCATTCCCAGGGCCCTGGGCTGACTATAAATACCAGACCAGGAGGCAGAGGCTCTGTTCTCCACCGAAGTGCAGGTGGAGGTGGAGTGAGATGGTTCTGTGGTTCAGCTGTGATTTGATCCCACTGTAGAAAGTCATGCCTGCAGTTTCCCAAGATGCCCACTCAGATGGGGAAAGAGGGAGGGGTGAGGAGCAGGCTTTTCCATTATAAACACTCAGCAATCATTCATTAGGATAAGGGTTATGAAGGAAACCAGCAAGAGACAGAGACAGAGAAAAATATGGCGGTCAGGAGCCTCCTTCAGGGACAGCCTCTCGGAGGAGGTAACATTGTAGGAGACCCCTAAAGGCAGAGAGAGGACTAGCAGTGGGAAAGTGGGGGGTGAGTATTCCGGGGAGGGGGAACAGCACCAGCAGAGTCCCTCAGGGTCACAAGGGCTCAGGGTTCTGTGAGGAAATGGTGGAGCCGTGAGTGGCCCACGAGGGCTGAATGAGGAAGAGGGGAGAGCCCAAGCCACCCAGGGTGTTGGGAGTCGTGGAAGGAGTTTGAATTTTATTCTAAATGCAGTGAAAAAAGCTGTAGAGAGATTTGGGGCAGAGGAGTGGTGCAATCTGAGATATGGTGTAAACTTTTTTATTAAGTCAATATTCACATTATTTTGAATTATGCAAAAGTTTTGCCAATGAGGAACTAAGTCATGAGCTATGATTTAGTCTCCTTTCTTGTACACTTATTTTTTTCTCCTGGAATAAATCATTCATTGTCACACTTTTCATTTACTTAGTCTTCTGTACCCAATGCTAACTATTCCTTCTTCCCTACACTGTGCCTTCCCCCAACCCCAGCAGCCTCTCAAAACAGGTTTCCACTCTCAAAACATATTTTTCTTGGGTACTGCCCTTCTGGAGCCTCCATCCTTGGGGTCTAGGCCAGGCTGGGTGCTTTCCAGCCCTGCCATAAAGCTGTGCTCCTGGGGCTTCCCTTTACTTGTCCATTTCCTGGATTTCTTACCTTCCTCTTTTTTGGTTTACACTCTTGTTATGGAGTGAATGTTTGTGTCCCCCCAAAATTATATATTGAACCTCTAGCCCCCATTGTGACTATATGAGGAGATAGGGCCTGCAGGGACATGATAAAAATTAATTTAGGTAATAAGGGTTGGGCACTAACCTGATAGGGCTGGTGTCCTTATAAGAAGAGGAAGAGACACCAGAGAGCTCTCCCTCCACCATATCAGGACACAGTGAGAAGGCGGCTGTCTGCAAGCCAGGTAGAGAGCCCTCACCAGGAACCAACTCTGCTAGACTTTGATCTGGGCCTTCTATCCTCCAGAATAGCAACAAAGTAAATTTCTCTTGTTTAAGCCACTCAGTCTATGATATTCTGTTGTGACAGCCTAAGCTGACTAATACAATCCTTATTCTGCTAAAATAAATATTTTAGTAGCTGCCTGCAAGGTAATTTTTTTTAATGCTTTATTTCTTTAAAAAAAAAAATACTTGGATAAAGAATTTGCTGGTTATAGAATCCTAGGATTCTAAGAATCTTTTCTCAGCGTTCTCCACTGTCTTCTAACTTCCACTGTTGCTGTTGGGAAGTCTCATGTTATTCTTACCCCAGTTTTCAAGAGCTTTTAAGATCTTCTCTTTATCTTTGCCATTATAAAATTTTGCATTATGAGCTTAGTGTTATTTTTTATTTTTAATTCATTGCACTGAGAAGCCAGTGGGTTGTTTACTTTGAACACTTCTGGGCAGTTTTCTCGTATTTTTTCCTTGATAATTTATTTGTCTCTATTTTCTATGAGCATTCTTCCCAAGCTTCCTGACAGAAGGATAAAGGACACATGGATTTGGCCTCTACTTTTTGAAAACTCTTTCCCTCCTAACAGCCATCTTTTTGGGTTTTTTGGCTTTGTTTTGTTTTGTTTTGTTATACTTACCTTCTGAAAGATTTCCTGAGTTTTACCTTTCAACTCTTCTATTAAATTTTTTTTTTTTTACTTTTACTATCATATTTTCAGTTTTCAAGAACTCTTTCTTGTTATATGCTTGTTGATTTTTATGGTGTTTTTTCATAGATATATTCCTTTATCACTCTGAAGATTAAAGTTTTTAAAAAATTTTTTCTTGTTCCTGTGTTGTCTGTATTTCCTGCCTTTATATTTTTGGGGGAGAGGCAGTGTCTGTTTTTTTCATGTTGAAGACTTCTCAAATGTCTGACGATCCTTTTTTGTTGTTGTTTCTATTTAATAAATAGTGAGGCTCTAAAAAGCTAATGGGAAGCTCTGTGTGTTTGGGTGATTGGCCAGAGGTCATATTTTGCCTTGGGGCGGGGGGTGCCTATATGTCAATACTATTTGTCTTTCCTGGGAGGACATTTCTATTCTCTGGAGAAGAATCTTCTGATTTCTTGAAGAGCGGGAGTGAGGAAAAATGGAGGGATGGTTATAAGATAAGCAGCTGGAATTCAAGGAGAGGGAGAGAGGATCAACCATGTAACATTCTGAATGTGATATTGTCTTAGTTCAGGCTTCTATAACAAAATACCACAGACTGGGTGACTTAAACAACAAACTTTTATTTCTCATAGTTCTGAGGCTGGGAAGTCCAAGATCAAGGTACCAGCAGATTCAGTGTCTAGTAAGAGCCTGTTTCCTGGTTCACCAACGGCTGTCTTTTTGCTGTGTCCTTACATGGCAGACGGAAGAAGGGAACTCTCTGGGGCTTCTTTTATAAGGGCACTAATCCCATTACCAAAGGCCTCCCCTCCAAATACCATTACATTGGGGATTAGATTTCAATATATGAATTTTGGGGGTACACAAACATTCAGTCTATAGCAGATGAGTTATTGTGACTTTCTGGGAAATCACTGGGAATAGGGAGATGGAAAAAATGTGTAGACAGGGAAGATGCATTTTATTGGTGTGTTGGTTAAAATTTATTCTTGTCTGAAAACTCCACTTTTATCTTCACATTCCATGTTGTGATTTCCATCTCATTTGGCATCTAGTAGGTTGTCAGATTTCTGTTAAATTCTCCCCTTGAAACTTTTAAGAGGAATGTGAATACTGGGAATAAATATTACTAAGTGTTTGTGGGTTACTTCTTTCCATTTTCCTATTTTAAAAGGGACCGTTTTGATAGTTAAACCAATAGTTCATTGTTTTCTATTTTAGTGTTAAGCTTTTCTATTATACAAGTAAAAGGCGTTCATTGTATATAATCTAGATTGGGGGTCAGGAAACTTTCTGTAAAGAGCCAGTTTGCAAATATTTCAGGTTTTGTGGGCCATAAGATCTCTGTTGCATCTACCCAATTATGCTATTGCAATGTAAAAAGTAGTCATAAAGAATACAGAAATGAATAGGCTTGGCTGTGTCCCAATAAAACTTTATTTATAAAAACAGATGATGGTCCAAATTTGGCTTGCAAGACATAGTTTGCTGACCTCTAACCTGGAGACTAATAAAAAGAAGAAAGCAAAATTACCTGAGAAATCCTACCACCCAATGATAATCAATGTTGATATTGGGCCTATATCTTTCTAATCTTTACTTCATGCACATATATTTTATTTTCAAAACAGAATCGTTATCTAGATATTCCCACTGAATATTTGAGGAATATTTATGCTATTAAATAGTCTTCAATAACATTACTTTTAACAGCTATGAAATATGCCATTACATATAACTATTCCCCTATTGTGGGAATTTTTTTCAATTTTTATCTCTACTATTAAGAATCGGGGCTGAAGTTTAGTTGCTCTGCATGGGCCCAACCCCGCCAATGCCCTATAGGAGGCATCTGTTCTGGATAATTGGTGCCCTTGCTATTCCAGTCATTAAATATTTTGAATATCAATCCTATAAACAATATTGGAATAAAAATAATCAGAATTAATCTTTAGTGCTATTTAATAATTATTTACATAGGATTCATTCCCAGAAAAGAACTTGCTACTTACTAAGTATTAACAATTTTTACTCTTTTCATAGGCATTATAAAATGAACTTCCAGAAAGGCTATACCAATATTTAATCCTACCAGAAGAATATGAGAGTATCTCTCTCCAACAAAGGATCTTTTTTATAATAAGTAAATTCCATATATTACCATGAATTCTTAAACTCATAAGTAATATCCAAGACTAATGTAATCTATTCTCCCTCTTGAACATTGCATCAGGTAAACTCTCCCTAACACATCCCAGGCATGTGACCTTAAACTTAGCCTTTCCCCTAAAATGTGCTCCTTACACACCCATCACAGGTGATTTGCTGAGAAAAGAGGATTCTGTGGTCAAATAAGTGTAGGAGATCCTACGTACCGTCACCCTCTTTGAGAGTCCCAGAGCTCACTGGCATGTTGAAAGCATTGCAAAGACCTGCATTTCATTTAGAACTACTTAGCTCTTTAACCTAGAATTTCCCAGACAAAATCTTTTCTTCAACTACAGGCCCAACCAACTAGTTCTTCAGAACAATTTTGAGGAATTTGCTGTAACGAGTGGCCAAAAAGTGTAATCTTATCCCTGTACATTCTAGTGTTCCCACCCAACAATCCTGCTATTAAACACCATGGTAAACACAACAAACTTGTTAAAAAGGAATTAAGGTTATAGCAAGTAATAGAATAATTTTGTATGAGAACAAGATTTTAAAAATGAAGATGACTAATTCTGGAAAGAAGAAAGATGAAGGGGACATAACTGAGTGGGAAGAGTGATTAGCATATCCTAGAAAGTGAAGTAGGCATTGTATAGAGCTTGAGGGACATCCTTTAACCTTCACAAAGGGACAACAATGTCAAGGAACTCATTACCCCACAAAGTTCAAGGAACATTTGGGCTAATTTGTGGATGTCAGGCTCATAATGGATTATTTGAAGAAAGCTAAGGATTTGGGGGAAGAAAACATCTCTGACCTTTCGGAATCTGACATCATAGAAGAAAATTACCTTGTTCCTTCTTTCTAAGTGAGTTATCACTTAGTCCTTTTCTTAAAGGTCTCCAAAGAGAGAGTTTCTCCATCCCTTAATAACCCACCTGATACTATTCCATCATTAATTGCTAAGAAAGATTATTCTCATGCCCATCAAAACCTCTTTATTTCCCTTTCCTACCTGGAGCTGAAAAATAGCAATTTAGAACTCTTCGCTTCTTTCATTTATGAGTGTAAAAGGAGGGGAGGGTAGCGAGAGGGTGGGGAAGACCCTGAAAACTCACTCTTACCATTGATTTTTAATAATCTTCCAGGGTAACGTTGAGTTTTGGAACTTTTAGGAAAACATACTTTGCATTCGCACTTAAAAAAGAAACAGCTCTCCAAGTGTCCTTCTACTTTCAATGATTCCTGACCGGGATAAATTCTATTAAAACAGTATTCATTTAAGTGTATATGTCCTCTCTCCAGAGGCCTCTTTCATAACAGGACATCCCACAAGATCATCAACACCAAACAGCCCTACGTTTCTGGGCATTGCAGCCACACAATGAATAAAGCGGGAGACTTCTCTGAGGGTCAGCATCCCAAGGCCCTCTACTGAACTTCTTAATTTCTCGACCTTGACAGAGAAGATAGAGCATGAAGGAAGGCCTATCAATCTATCGTGGAGAAGCAAATATCTTGTCCAACTCATTTCATTTTATGTATTTAAGAAATTAGTCAGAGACAGGAAGGGATTGGCCCAAAGTTGCAAAGTTATTGGGATTAGAACCCTGGGTCTCCATTCTCAGCAGAGAGCTCTTCCATTTCCTCCTGTTCCTCTCTATACTGAATGCCTTTTGTCAGCTCTCTAAGGGGCAGTTGATAGGTCAGAAGGGTTAGGGAGATTCCTCTGGTGAAGATAAAACTCCTGGACTTTGAGTCAGCAGAAGCAATGGACATCCCATTCTGGGTTTTAAGGCCTTCGTCTTGTTTGTGTTAAGTGTTAAACCTTTGGCTAGATGTGAACCCTTCCAAAACCCACTCTTCAAATGCCTAACAAGACCCTTCCAAAAATGCCCTCCTTAATTATGCAGAAAGCATCTTTCTTGCTGGGTTGCCAAATAACATTACAGGCACTAAAGCAAAACTGGGACTTGTTTTCCTCGCTTCCACTGACTGTACCTCCTCAGTTTGGATTTAAATTGCTCCATTCTCCATGGGTATTGGCAACGCTGGATTAGTAATGCTAAAAAATTTATCTTTACAACCTATTGTCTTAGCTAAGATTGTATCAACAGCTCCAGATGGACCAATCTCTAAGAATAATTTCACTTCCCCTTATCATTGACAGGAATCACATTTACATATTCTACTGGTGGGCGAGATAATGCAGAAATGATTAATGTCCCTCGATGTACAGATACCTGTAGACTGTTTGATCAATGTCTCCCCAAGAAAGTGTCTTTCATTCTGGATGCTCAAAGTCCAAAAACGCTCTGTGATTAATGTAACTAAATGTTTGGGGTCGGCGGAAGCTGCAGGCTCTGTTCCTGCGTCCCCGTCACACTAAAGAGAGGTCACAGGAGGCTGGATTAGTCATGTGGAGAAAAAGTCTATGAGACACATGTGTGCATGGGATTTCAAATGTCCCTTTAAAGAAAGAAGCATAATTTCCCCTGGAATCTTTCCTCCAAAGGCTCCGTAGGGAGAACAACACACTCAGTCTTTTCATGCAGATATAATTTTCATTTAGAAAACCAAGTGGGTCTGATTCTGTGTGTTGTATTGGGGTTGGGCTATATTCTGATTTATCTCACACAATTTGTTAACCAGAATTATCTGGCTTCTTCAATTTACCACGTTGAGAGGCACTGGAACCAGCTGGAATAATGGAACAAAAGGTATGAAGCGGAGTTAGACATTGTGCATTGTCTCCTTTACCCTCCAGATTTGTTTAAACATTTCCTCTGAGATGCCTTGGAAGATGACAACGTTGGGGTGCTAGTGCCAGTAGCCAGGACAGCAGGGAGGTTATAGAGGGACTCTGGGGTCATCCTGAACCGTATTAGGTGCCAGCGCCGCCTTAAGCTGGGTAACCTCAAAGCATGTCTCAAACCTCCATGCCTTCATTTACCCATCTGTAACCTAGGGGGTGATCATTATACTCTTAGGGTTGTTGGGAAGATTAAATGAGAACACATTTTTAATGTGTTTAGTCCAGTGCTTGGCACTCAGCAAGTATTCAATAAATTCTAGCTATTGTTATTATCATTATCAATCCTAAAAATAGCTTGTTGAAATGTTTCATGCATGCTTCATGCAAACAATGAGGCTCTCTTCAGGTACTGTCTGGCTAGGTTCCTCCTGCAAGGAGATCTATTTTCCATTGGAAACTATTTTTAAGGAAATTATATTCAATTCAAGTACATTTACATAATAATATGCATATCTAAAACCTGACTAAGCCAGGCTGCCCCTAGCTGTGGGAGCTGAGGAGGCCATATTTAGGAATACAAATGACTTCAAGAATATGTTTCCATGCCCTGGACTGCTCCCAATAAAGACATGCGAGACACGATTAAATGACAAAACTGGAAGATACTAGATGAACTGAGAAATAAAATCCAGAACCCCATACAGTGGTCAAATCCAAAAGATGGAGTTTGGGAGGGATGAACCTGAGATAAGAGTGAAGGGAATTTCTCAGAGGAGCGTGTAGGTCCTGGGAAAACCATTCATTCATTCATTTATTCATTCATTCAACAAACATTTACTGAATGCCAGGTACAGTTCCAGGTGTTGGGATAATATAATAAACAGGTCAGACCAAGTTCCTGCTCTCATGAAGTTTACATCCAACCAGAGAAAACAGACAGGACAGGCCAACAATAAATAAGGTCATTTCGGCCAGCCAGCCGTGCTGTGAGGAAAATGGAGCTGGCCCCGTCTCTCCCTCTCAGAGCAGTGAGGAGGGAAGCCACGCAAAGGCATTTGAGGAGTTGTATTCTACTCTCTTTTTTCTGTCCTGTATGACTTTGGAAAAATCACACCTCTGCTGAACATTTCTTCTCTTCGGAATGTGAGACCCATAATTCCAAGTCTCTAACATGGAATCCTTCAAAAGGCAGGCCGTCCAACAGTTACACAGTCTAGCCCAGATTTAGCACACACCCAATATGCTCGCTGCCATGTCGCCTCCTGCACCCGTGGAAAGGCATCAATCTATGCTGATGTAGCCTCAGACTCAGTCTACCTCCAGGCAGACCCTGTCAGTGAATCAGCATGGGCACCAGTGGACTAGTCGGTGGCCTCCGCACAGGAGGAGACCATGGCTAAGAAGATATGAGCTTTCCCTGCTCATTGGCATCATCAGAAGATGTGTCTACTGAACTGCCCCAGAAAGGGATGAGCTGATGTGTGATGGTGTGTGCCACATCCCCAAGCTCATCCTTGCAACAGCCTCATCCCCTCCATGGACATCCTCGCCCAATAGTGACAGTACAGATATCTCTAGCTGAGACACCCAGGACCTGCAAGGGCAGGTACTGCAGCCCAGTCCCTTCTTCAGTGCCATGCAAACACCCCTCTCTGAACTTTCATCTCAGAGGCAGCATCGCATGGCTTTGGTGTTAGACCAACCCTGACTGTGTGGCCTTAACCTCTCTACACCTCAGTTACATTGTATGTAAAATGAGGAACATGGTAGTGTTCAAGTGGCAGACTGAGCATTAAGTGAGTGAATGCTCAAAGCTTAGCAAGTAGCTCTCAATAAATGTTATTTATTATTATCATTATTGTTGTTGTTATCTATGTAAGTAAGGATAATACAACCTACCTTGAAGACAAGATGCAAAAACCACACATGGTTGTGGCTGGCACATAGTAGATACTCAATAAATGTCTTAGGCAAAGGTGTAGGGCTGCAGAAGTGAGGGGGTGCTCAGTTTAAGAAAGCTGGAGAAAGGAGAAAGAACAGGGTTAATTCTTTGTGGTAGATACAAGAGAAAAGAACCCCGTCATACTACTCAAGTTTTAATGCTTCCATCCACAAGGGTGTACGTCGCTTCTCCCCAGTGACAGCTTCTGTGGGTGTATTCTTTGCCATGGAAGCCCATCAGCTGCAAGAGATCTTCAGCTGCTATGACCACTGAGACAAAAATGCCTATCGCCTGCTAAATAATGCAGAGCATTTGCCCTTTCATACTGAGGTTTGGAAGGTTTATGTGATTTTGCATTTTTCTCCAATGGGGAGAGAGAGCCAGGAGGCAGGGTGGCAGCAGGAGGACTTGCCTCTAGTAAAAAAAAAAAAAAAATTCAATAAATGGGAAAATTATTTAAATAAGCAATCCTGAGGAAAAAAATATGGAAGCCAATTTTATTTATAAAACAACTGATTTACAGTGTTCTAGCTAGGAGCAGATTTTAACTCAAACCTCTGAGAGCCTATTTATTATTCAGCAAAATATTCAAGATTAATAAAGGTATCTTTAATACTAATATAGCAGCAAGAGCTAATATATGTAAAATAATTATGATGAAAAGTATTATCAATATTTGGGGGAAATAATGTACATGCATAATGAATGAATTTTGCCCCTGGGTTTAGGCTTATATCTTGGCCTGATTTTGCATGGAGAAATTCTGCATTAAAATGAAAGGCAAAATGATCACACATTATAACTGTGAGTTTTTTATCACTGCTTAGAAGGATCCTAAAACTGTCACCTAAACAGGAAAAAATATTTTCTTTTATATATAAGCACGCATACGGTGAGATTTATCGTTCTTTGAGTGGTGGAAAACACCCAAACACCCAACTGCTTTCACAATGACAATTACTGGCCCTGAAGAAATAAATTTAAAATTTTTGATAGCCAAATATCACAAAAATACTACCAAATCGTATGTAAAGGAAGGATTAGACAGATGTATTTCTCAGTTTAAACATTCCTGAGGCTGAAATCTTCAGGTATTTCTCAAATGGTATGTACAAACTAAGTCAAAGAACTATTTTTATTTTTATTTTCATGAGCCATGGAGGAATTTTCAAAATTTAAAGGAAGTTCCTTGCCCGCCTCTAAACTTCTGGAGTAAAAAATTACATTCTATTCAACCAACTTATGAGCATTTCTCTTTATACCAAACCCTGTGAAAATACAAAGAAAATTTGAGTGATTCTTCCCTTCTAGAGCATAGAATCATAAAACAGAATATGGAAGAAGAGCTAAGCAATTGTAATCAATTTCCACATTTTATAAGTAGGGATATTGAGTCTTCAAGATGAAAAATTCATTGAAAGCTACATGTCTGTGCTTCTAAAGCAAGGAACTTTCTAGCACCCTCCACCCCTGCATACCAGCTTTGCCAGGGCAGCCAATCAAGATTCAATGTCCTCTCATGACGTCAACTATTCTCACATAAAATCTGCACCTCCTCCACTGAGGCAGGGAGGAGGTACCTTGGAGGTCAAGCTCAAGTTACCTTTTATCAACCTCAGCTCAGACTCCAGTTGGAACAACAAATCAACTGACCACTACTTAGCACCTACTACGCACAAAACATGATGTTGGTTACACTCAACAGCTTCAGATCTTCTCTGCTGAAATTTCAGGAATGAAGGCTCCCACCTTAAATGATCCCTAAGATGAGGCAGGCATGTTCAGCATCATCTAAAGAAAACAAAAGTTTCCACACATTTGCCAGCTCTGGAATTTATGTGTAAGAACTCATGTTTGAGAGGTTTTATTTTTTATGTTAAATGACTACACTATAAATCTCACAGACTGCATAAATCAGACTTGACTTCAGCCCCATGAGGAAGACTGGGACCAATTTATGACTAGGCATGAGAGAAGAGTAGTGTGTTTTATTTGTTTTACCACCTGGCATTTGCACACAGAGAAGCGTTGGGGGAGCTGGCCTGTAAGGGCTGGGGAACAATCCACAAGGCTACAATAAATTCACCTGTGAATGGCAACTCACCTCGAGTTAAGAACTTGGACTCAAATAAACACAAAGACATGCTGTCCAGTGAAAGATTCTTAATCCTGATCAGGGATGGTGTATTGGAAGTCCAGTGTGACAACTGTCATGTCTTGCTTAACTTTAAACACTGCTAACTATTATTAATAGAGACAGTTCTTTCAGGACTTTTCCCATCTTTGTTGTTGATATTTGGAGATTTGAGGTCAATATGAAACATTTTAAAGAATATCTGAATTTTGAAATTATGGAAATTTGCCCTCAAGAGTCCTCAGTCATTAAAGCCCTCTCAGTGAATCTTGTTACTGGGAGAACAGTCATTTATCAAACAAATATTTAATGAGCATCTACTAAGTGGCAGGTACATCCCCAAATGGAGTTTACAATCTGGGGGGGGGGGCAGGCAGGCAGCAGGAAATAAACAAATAAGAGAGCAGATGGAAACAAGTGCTATAGAGGAAAATGACGTAGAGTGACAGGAGATGGGAGTGCTTTATTAGACAGGGTGGCCAGGGAATATCTCTTCGACAAGGTGGCATTTAATTAGAGACCTCAGTGAAGTAAAGGAAAGAGTCACGCAGACAAGAAAGGTAAGAGCATGGAAGACAAGGGAACAGCCAGTGCAAAGGCTGGAGGTGGGAACAAGATCAGCAACTGTAAGAAAGACCAGGGAGCTCAGGATGGCTGCAGGGCATGAGTGAGAGTAATATGCGATGAGAGCAGAGAGGTGTTGGGGAGCCAGATGCTGTAGAGCCTTGTGAGCCAGGGGGAGGATTGGGGCTTTAAATCTGAGGGAGATGAGAAGCATAAGATCCTTGAGCAAAGGAGTAACACAGTGTGACCTGTGCTTTGAAGGCGTCACTCTTCATGGAGGACAGAGCATTGGGAGGCGAGGATAGGAGCTAGGAGACCAGTTAGCATACTATTGCAATAGTCCAGGCTAGAGTGCACAGCAGTGGTTGACAAACTCCCTCACTCTGCTTTAATTTCAAATCACTCTGTGCACCCCATGTACATGTCTCACTAACCATTGGACCTAGTTTAAGAAAGACAAAAATCAGTTAAACCTAGAGCCTAAGATCTCTGAATAAGTTAGAAAAATAACAGGTTCTGTAAAATCCTAAGTCCAGAGGACATAAACAAGTCTTTTTCCTCTTCAGACATATCAAGGAGGCTGCAGTTCCATTCATTATGTGATCCATTTACTAGGATCAGGACTCATCCTACAATTATAGCATTCTTTCCAATGATTTACCTAAAAGCGGTTTGTGGCCGGTAGTTCCAGCTCTGGGGGAAAGTCTGTTCTAAACCTGTTTACCAATGTGTCAAGCAAATGAGGTACTGAAGACCTCATTGGGCTTAATTAAAGCCAACCTAGACTTCATAGAAAGAAAGGAGAGAGAGACAGAGTGAGCGAACAAGCATGCACCAGAGCGAAAGAGAGAGGGTGTAGGCTGCTCTGCTATATCCTTTTCCAGCAAATTGGTTTCTGGCCATGTGAGCGGATTGGGAAGAGCACTTAGGAGTGATTACTAAGAGAGGAAGGCTGTGGGGGGTGCGCAGGCAAGACAGTGAAGAATGGGGCCAAATGGGAGGGAATGGACAAATTAATGATTAAGGAAGATTTTTTTTCTTCTAGGAGTCGTGTCCAGCCTGGCCTCCCAGATTTGAGCAATCTTTCACTGTCAAGAGAGGCTGTGAGATTGATTCAATTAAGATTAGCAGAGTCGGAAAAATGGTATGGGTTAGTTTTGATTCGTATTGTCTTCTCTCTCATCTCTTGGTGGTGGTGGCCTACACACAGGTGGAGTTTAGCTCCACCAGGTCGTGGGGAAGGTGAGGCAGCCTTCCAGAGAGGGGTTTTTGGACCAGACTCTGGGCTGAAAAGGTGACATTTCCCTGTTACTTTTTTCTGAGGTCTCTTCCACTTGTCCTTACTGGATATGATTTTCTTATAATTAGCTAATTCTGAAGAAACACTAAGGAAGAGAGAAAACTCTGATATACAGGGGTCAGTGCTGGGTATAGTTTCTTGAAGCAAATAAATGTAATTGGAGTTCTCATTAATTCTGAGGCAATGCCCAGGTGCACTCTCTGATCCATCAGAAGGGTGCAGAACTCTCCCGGAGATGTGAGCATGTCGGAAACAAAGAGGGGCAGGCAGACCAGCATCTGCTGGCAAAGAATCTCCTGAGGCTTGAGGTCCTGGGGTGAAGAGAAGGGAGGGAATAGATCACTCTCACCTCATCCCCATGCCGCGCCAAGAAGCCAAAATGCACCAGGGCTGTTGATTGCTGCCCGATGGGTCTTGGAATACAGGAGCAACTGGCAAATGCTTCAAATCACTGTGCCTTGCAATTTACCACCACCTCTAAATTCGTATTCAGACCCTGTTGCTGGATAAGTTTAATGAAAGTGGTACTTTCTGCAAGGTCCCTGGTGGCATTAGTTCACATTACAAAATCATTATACATAATTTGACACTATGTGCACCGTTAGCTTAGAAAAAGAGCTTGTTTTACAGCTCTGGGGACAGAGGTCCCTCCAGATAAGGTTGGGCTTATGAGAGGCAGAGAGGAGAGAAGTGCCTCCCTCTGGTTAGTAATGAGGACTTTGATGTTCCATGAGTCTACTCCCTTTATGCTCATCCAGACAGATATTTAGTCCAAGGGAAAAAAATAGCCAATTTACTCTCCTAAAAGGCAACCATGGACCATGCGCTGAGCCCTAATACTCTTAAAAGCAAATATTTAATCTGCATTTTAAAGGCCTCTCCCAGCACCACCACCCCCCAATTGATTTTCTTCATTCTGAAACTCTCCTGGTGGCTTGGTGCACAACTTGCCACATGCTGTTCCGTGCTGCTGTTCCACACAGCCTACACAGGGTTGGCCTTTGTGTGGTCTATACAAATGAAGCCTTATCAAATGTTGGAAATTAAAATACTCCAATGGCAGTTGGTAAGTAGCCTTGGCCCCTTCATGGCTACACCCACTGCCTGGATACCCTAACACTTCCCCAAGCTCCCCAGATGTTCCCATGGCCCAGCAACTAAAAGCCTCATGTGTGGCACTCCAGAGCAGGCAGGTTGTTATGAACTGAATTGCTTCCCTCCTCCCAAAAAACTTGTATGTTAAAGCCCAAGCCTCCAATGTGACTGGATCTAGAGACAGGGACTTTAGGGAAGTCATTAAGGTTAAATGAGGTCATAAGGGTGGAGCAATAGATAAATGAGTCCTATTGGGACACTGATAGGACTAGTGTCCTTATAACATGAGGAAGAGACACCAGAGATCTCTCTTTCTCTCTCTCTCTGCACCCACACACAGGGAAAAGGCCACATGAGGACACAGTAAGAAGGCACCACCTGCAGGCCGAGAGAAAGGCCTCATCAGAAACCATCCCTGCGGACACGTTGATCTCAGACTTCCAGCCTTCAGACCTATGAGAAAATAAATCTGTTATTTAAGCCACCCAACCCATGGTATTTTGTTCCGATGGGTTGGTTCCCATACTCATGCCACTTGGCAAATATTTTCATTATCACCTGCTACCAGCCTTTCCTATAAAAAGAACTCATCCACTTCCCTCCAGCTAACTTACAAAGGTGTTTGTTTCAGAATCAAAATTAGTTCACAATGATCTCCCCATGTGAACTTTTGGTCACAGGTGTCATCCTTAACTGCTCTCTCTTTCTTGAACCCCTTGGCCAATCAGCCAGTCACCCAGCCCCCTAGAGCCCACCTCTTCTTGGTATCAGCTGCTGTCCCTTCTCTCCACCCATGCAGATGTTCCCTTGGCTCAGAGAGTGGCATCTCTCACCCAGACTATTCTGGAAGCCTCATAAAGACTGGCCTTCCTGCTCCAGGCTTTCTCCCTCCCACCCTCTGGCCTCTCTGCAGTCACCATAACTTTCCTAGAACTCTGGTCATTTCACTGCCCTCCCTGAAACTCCCCAGTGGATCTCTGTCACCCTCAGGATAAAACCTGACCATGGGTGCTTGGATGAGCTTTGGCCTTCCAGCTTTTGCTGTTCCATGAGCCTAAAATCACCCTGCCAAGCCCTTCCCCTGGGTAGCTCTCCCACAGCCTCTTGGTAAGGGAATGACTTGCAGAAATCTGGCAGGTCATCACTCTAACATCCTTGAACACTTTCAGAGATGGGGAACTCACCTCCTCATGTGAAGCTCATCTCATTGTAATAATTCCTTCAATGGGCACGTCCATCTTAGGACTGATCTGAAATCCACCTCTTTATAAACTCTCCTTGCTGGCCTTTTTCCTCCTTGTCCCCCAACTCCTGGCCCAGCCTTTCAGATTTCTTTAGCTCCATGGGACCTGAGACAACATTATTCTCATTCACTGCTGAATCCAGTGCCTACAGTGCCTGACACATAGTAGGTGCCAAGTACATATGTGCTGAATAAACGAATGAGGAAATATTTGAATTGGAATGCTAAACTAGACAAGGCCTTAGAGAATTTAACTTTCTCATCTCACATATGAACAAACTAGGGCTCAGCCAAGCAAAGGGAATGGCCCAAGGTCACATAGTCAGAGAGTGGCCAGGCCAGGCCAGAATCTATACATCTTCATCACATCAAAAGTACTAAGAGCAAACTGGCAAACGCAGTCCATTTTCAGATTATCCAAGTAGGAAGTCGATAGGCCCTTTTCCCAAAGGCATCATTGGGATAATGCACACTTAAGCAAATGTCCATGCCAGGTCCTATTCCCATTTATTCAAGGGAGGAGGATGCAAGATTGATAAGATTTTAAATGGTGTCGTGTTCTGGGCATTCGTAACTTGGACTGGAGTGCAGGAAATCCTGCTTGTCTCACAGGGGGAAACAAATGTGCTTTGGAAAATTCCTGTAGGGAAGGCTGGGCATCGTGGGGAATCTCCATCTACACAGGCAAACGTGGCCTAAATCAGACAGGAGAAATGGGGTCCAGGGTGGTTCCTTCACATTCCAGAAGTTTTCTGGGGACAATCCATTGTGGGGTGGAATGAGCATTTCACATGGCTTAGAGGCCCCAGACTCTCACCCACCAGAAAATGGCTTTACCCCAAAATGCCTCTCCCCTCCCCATCTTTGAGGCCCCAACCCCTCCAATGAGGAGGAGGAGAGGCTGCTTGCAGAAGCTCAAAGGAAATCACTCACACTCCCCAACCAATAGAGAGAGAGGAGAAAAGATTCCCAGAGACTCTGAGATGGAAAGATAGATTCCTAAGGATAATCTAAATAACTCAATGCAGAGAGCTAGGAAGTGAGACAGAATCTCCATGTCTTTTCACATACAAATAGAGGAGGAAAAATTTATTCCATGAAAACCTTGAACAAGGGAAAGACAACATAAAAGTATACATTACTTCTCTCTCTTTCTTCTTCTTTTCTTTTCAAGTCAGAGATCAGACTTCATAGGGACCATAGATGAGGGCAGTTGTTCCACTGTTTAATGGAATGGTTTTAGCCACAGAAATAAAGCACAGTGATGATAATAGTTATGATGCCTGGTACTTACCGAGACTTTACGACGTAAGCTTTGTTCTGAGCGCCTTGCGTGGATTTTCTCATTTAATCCTCACATCCCTAGGTGGTGAATGCTCTGATTTTCTCCCTCTTATGGATGAGGACACAGAGGTTCAGAGAAGTAGTCATCAGCCCAGGAACCCAGAGCTAGTCTTGTGTGGAGCCAGAGTCTACCCAATGTCCCTCTCCCAGTCTCCAGAGTCCCTCATCCTAGCCCCAGACAGAACTTGAAACAACAGCCTCTGGAATCCCCAGCCATCTCAGCTTGGACCCACCCGCCCATTTGCACCTTTACAGATCACTGTGAATTTTCTCATCTGCTCTCTGAATTCATTTTCCCAGTAGTGTTAGAAGGTTCCATTTTGAAGACCAAGAGAACCCTTTTATCAACTAATGGGCTACCTTAAAAAACTTTCAAGGTGTCCCCATGCCAGGTGATCTAGTAAATCCTATACTTTTCTTCCAAAGCCCCCCTTAGAGGCAGAGGAGAGGGAGCAGACAGCCCTGGGAGATCTTGGGGGAAGTAGACAGAGCCCAAAGGCATGCAGAGGAAGCTTCAAACTTCCATAAGGTTCATCTTTAATCTGAAAAGGTCATGGGGGTTTTGTATTCTACTACAAAATATACAAGGGTACTTCAAAAAGATCATGGAAAGATTTCTATTGTCTTAATTCTATTTTTCCACAAACTTTTTAAACTACCTTTTTATTTGTTTCTAAGAAAACACAAAAATAATGTTTTTAGTTACTTGCCTTGGAATGAAACAGATGATCTCAAAAGATGACATATATATATATATATATATATATATATATATATATATATATATCCCCTGGCTTTATCCCAAGGCAGAGAAGAGGTCAATTTGAGAAGCTCAGAACTAGTTCGGGTCCACCCATCCTTATCATTGTCCAGCCGGGAAGACTGAGGCCCAGAGAAGTGATGTGATTTACCCAAGGCTGCACAGCAGGGCAGGATGTAGAACCCAAGTCTGCTGAAGTCTAATCCAGGATCCCTACACCACATCGGACACAGTGGTTGAGAGCACAGGCAGTCAGCTGGCATGAGTTTTAACAGGCCCTGGGAGCTGCACAGCTGTAGGGGGTGTCACTCACAATGTAATCAATATGTTTGGCACCCCCTGGGGCTGGGCAGTGCCTGCATGCCATCCACATCCCCCTTCTTTGCACTTCAGTTTCTACACTGGTAATTCCCATGAGGCAGGAATGATAACAGAATCGACTGCATGGTTTTGACATGAGGATTAAGTGAGATACTGCATGTGCCTGCGCATAATAGTGATTCAATAAAATGTAACCTTTAATGCTACCATCATCCTTACTTCAGAAAAGGGACCCCCCCTTCTCTTTCCGTGGTTTCTTTCCAAGACAGGCCAGCCTGGGAAAGCTTTACAAGAATGGCTTTTGTGGCTATAATAATGTTAACCTGCTTCCATGGGTTGGTGTGAGACTTCACTAAGTTTAACACCTGCAGTGCACCTAGAGCAAGGCCTGGCATAAAGTGAGGACTCAGTAAGAGCTGCCTCTTTCATTATAGAGAGGTATGTATGTACATATATGCATGTTGACTTTAATCCAACAAACATTTATATACTTACAGATAACCTCCTTATAGAAAGACTTAACCCCCCCACCCCACCCCCGCAGGCTTCACTTCATGAAGATTTATTTGGGTTGTTGCTCCAAGAGAATCTCTTTTAGGAATGGGGAAATGAGCAATAGGAAGATGACATCAGGACATCAGTTTTTGCTAGTGTCACAGGGGAGAAACTTCTTAATCCAGACTGAGCTGACATCCACCCCACCCCCCCACCCCACCCCCCACTCCACCCAGATCAGCTCAAACCCCCTCTCCTCGAAGGCATGGCAAAGTCAGGCTCCCAGAGCCCTCTGGCTCCATTCAAAATCCCCTTTTCAGAGCTGTGGCAGTTTTATGGCCTTTAATGACCCCCTATTGTACCCTGATTGCCAATCAGGGCACACGTAATGACCAAGCAGCATCACTTAGCCCTTATTCTGATGACAATGGCCAGAGCGGCCAGCTTGCTGTTTTGACATGAGCGGGGTCACAGGGAAAGTTTTCGGGCGGGTGACTTAAAGGGTCCGGACGAGACAGCACCCTCGACTTCTCAGTTGCTGGGGCTTGGACAAAAGAATGAACTCTGAACTTTTCCTTTGACGGATGGAGGTCATTAAAACAGTGGTGGGGGCCCCTTCAAAGGCAGGTGTAGACCAGGCTGTCCCTCAAAGCGCCTAATAAAGAGAGAACAGGCGATTGTGTGGGATTCAGAGGAGTGGAACTTCTGAGAGCTTCACTCGAGTGGTTCAAAGAAATCAATGAGCTTCTCTGGCCGATTGACAGGGGCCAGAAGTGCTGTGGCCGCTCCCCTACCACCCATTGAATGGGTTGCTGCCCCAATTGTTCCCAAACAGGAGCCACCACAATAAATGCTATAGGTCCTTTCATAGGTACCCTGGGCTCAGGGGCCTTAGACCAGCAAGAGAATCCAGAGAAAGCTTTGCCACCAACTCCCTTTTTAAATTCCACCTGTTTTAATAAAGTGCCGAGAGGCCTCCAAGCAGCTTAAAATATTAAAGGTTTCTTTGAAACATCTGGAAGATAACATCTAATTACTAGATAGTGCTCTAGGTTATTAATATGTAATCAGAGCTAATCCCACCCAACACAAACAAACAGCAGGAAAAAAAAGCACTTCCTTAGAAGTATCTTCTCAGAACACAAGGCTCCAGTGCCAAAGAGCCCCCAAATCAGCTTCCAGACAACACAGCCCCCCCAACCCCATTCCCACCGCTGCACAACCAGCTGGGGCCACATGCTGCCCCTGGATAGGCAAATCCAGAAATGTTGACCTCCCGACAGTCGGCAGGACAAGTCAGCTAAATAGATTGACTGCAAATGACTCGAGTCATCGAAGTTCAACCATGAAGGGAAATGAAAGCTGGGGGAATTTCACCTCCCTCTTCTATTTTTTTCAAAAGGTGTTTTTGCTTTTCGCAGAAGGGTCAGGAATTTTGATCCCAAAGGTCTGAGGGGGAATAGAAATGGATTTGGATAAGCTGGAAGCTGGGTCTTGGGGGAGCAGTGTGTGACTGCATCATTAGGATCACTGGCTCGGCGCATTACGCACACATGCACACAGGATGCGGAATTCGGCACCCCTCTCCTGCCGGGGCAATGGTTATTAAGGGTAACGCGATCGGATGAGAAGGCAGCAAACGGGCAACCACAAAGCCCAGAGGAAGCAGCTGTGGAGACAAATAGATGAAGCTCCCACCTCCCCAGAATGTACCCACGAGGCACAGCCACATGCTCTGCATTGTCCAAGGACAAATCATTGCGGGTTCTTGAGCAGCCGGTGGTGTCAGCACGGCTGAAGGGAAAAGCGATGACTCTCAGACCCCCAGAGGGAGCACGGCAGCACGCATCTGACGAAAGTCCACTTTAACCCTTCCCTACCTCCTCCTCCAACGAGGAATGGAGACAAAGGAGCGAGGCTGAAGCCACGAGTCATATCAAGGGACGGCTGAAGAGGCCAGGAGGACGAATAAGGACTTTCCCTGTCTTCAGATCCCCAAGGAAAATGATCAGATTCACTCTAGTGATTCACTGTCGTGACACAAACATGTCCTGAGCATCTCCAAGCAGTGTCCTGGGTACCCGGGTTATGTGGTAAACGAGACAGACACCACCCCCACCTTCACCAGGAAGATCAAAATTAAACAGATAATTATTCAAATAGTAAATATTTTGAGAGCTATAAAGGGAAAAAGAGAGTGCTCTGAGAACCAAAAAGAGAGATCTGCCCCCAGTCTGGTGGGTCAGAAAAAGTTGTAGGGGTAGCCCGGCCTGGGATGCTGGGAGGGATGCTGGTCGTGCAGAGGCGGTTTGGGCAGAGGAGCCAGTATGTGCAAAGGCCCCCGACAACAGGGATATGGCTTTAACTTGTCCAGTAAAGAAATATAACCAGGATAGTGTGGCAGAGAACTTCCATCCCAGCTGCCTCAGTGTCTCTGCATGACTTCGGGGTCTGAATGGGAAGTTTGGTGAGGAGAGACCCAGGGCAGGTAATGGAGGATAGGTTACTATGGGCTGGTCAATCTGGGACTTTGCTGCAGAGCTGAGTTAAGAGAATAACAACAACACAACAATGACTTGAAAAGCCAATTAGATTGCTTGGCAGATTCAGTCGTATCAGGAAATATCTGGAAAGTGGAGACCCGGCCAAGTCCTGGGCCCGCTGAATCTGCCATGAGACAAAACACTCACCAGCAGCGTCCGGGTGAGCCCGTCCGATGCCACTACCTCCTAGTCCCGTGGAGAGGCGTGACAATCAACCCTCAGTGTCTCATCCCTCGGTTCAGGGACCCCCTACAACTCTTCCCTCTAACCATCAGCTCCTGAGCAATTTTGTTTGTTGAAAGGTGAAAGTAAAATCCGCTAGCTTGACTATTGCTAATCACTCACACTGTCTCACGGTTTACCGCGAGTCAGGCACAGTGCCACAAATGTAAGCCTCGTGTAATCCTCATGACATCAGCAGGTAGGTATCATCATTATGCCTATTTTACAGATGAGGAAACTGAGGCTCCAAGTAGCTACTTGTCCAAAGTCACACAGCTGAGAAACGCAGATTGGAATTTGTACCCAGGTCCTCTGGCTCCAGAATCCTTTCTTTTAACCACTGCAGTACTCTACATTTTTCCTAGGAGACAGGAAATAAAAGATTCTACTCTTTCCACATCACCCTGAACTCCAGTGTCCATTGGGATCGGGATGGAGAAACGTAGTTTACCAAGAGACACTCAAATGTGGGGCCCATGTAGGAGCCATGTCAGGCGGGCAGCCACCAGGACGCTGCTGCTGGCATTTGGAAGGACCACTCCTCCTTGAACATGCTCAGGGTGGCCCTGCGTTTTTTTTTTTACAGGAAACATCTCAGTGAAATATGCAAGCGTGTTTAATTGCAGGGGCTCAGGCAACTTGTTTATCTTCCTTAAACACTGCCAGGGTGGCTCTCGTTTGTTATCTGGAGTGTGAAATGGAGGCTGACAACAATTAATACCTCCTCCCAGGCAGCTCGGCGGCGCTCTGACGGGAAGCTGTGTACTTCCGAGCAGGCAGCTGAGGAGGTGGCGGGCCGAGCCGTCACTCAGGATCCGAGGGGGCGAAGAGTGACAGCGGCAGCTGACGGCCCCTCCCGCCGCCTCCTGAGAGGCCCCCATGATAAAGCATCCTGCTTTGTGCTGTAATCAACTTGCTATACATGCATTACCTCCTAATGAGCGCCGTGTTTAAACAAGTGTATAGAACACATCTGTCCGGGCCTGGGGACTCGAGTCTGTGTGACCAATTTCAGCATCTGAAAGTTAAATTAATGGTAAAGGGTTTAATTGTGAGTAAACAATACGCATTAAGGAGCAGTAAACACAGCAGTGGGGACCCACCGACCAGCTCTGGCATCACAGATGCGGCTGCTCCGTGTGACCGTTAATAGTCCTCCCCGCCTGGACTTTCTGACAGTGACTTGAAGCTCATTTGTCATCTAAATGGTCCGTCCTCTACTCAAACATAATTTTGGCCCATGGTCCATTCATAGGGCCTGCGAGGTCTGTGTTCCTTGGAAGATGTGTAAAAAAAATCCCAGAGCAAGTGGGAAAGGCCTGGAAAAGTTCCAGCTTCTACACTGAGGCATGGAGTGGGGTGGGAGGGGGAAAAATACCCCCCCCTTATATCCAGGCAGCCAGCATTGGTCCATAGGAGTGAGTCTGCCTTAGACTGCAGACGTCAATGGCGATGATTCCAAAACCTGGTTTTAAAACACCCTAGGGTGTTGCCAATGAACAAAGGATGCCTCCAAACCAAATTAAGTTCCCTTTAATTAAAGATCATAACATACGCCAGAGAACATTCTGTCACAGTAGGGGGAAGGAAGAGACTGTCACATAAATAAATAGGGTTCCACAACTCAAAAAATTAAGAATAACACAGCAAGGGCTCTACACCTTTCTGATTTGTAAATAGTTGCTGTCCTCGCCACCTTGGAGACAACTTGGCCGTCAATGCACGAGGCAGAGTGGAATAACAGAAGGAATGGGTTTCTTCCCAAACGTGCCCTTGGCTTTTGGGGAACGACACAGGCACGGGTCATCTCCAGCACCAGTCAGGTCGTAGGACAACTCAGGGGACTGGGTCCTTGGAGGGGGAGGAACACAGGAGCACAGGACTATGCTCTCCTGAAAGGGGCTGGTATCTCCCTCTGCACCTTTAACAATCCCCACCTGGGAAGCCTTGTAGCAGATAACTCACCCACCGAGTACTTTCCTCTCATTTGCCCTCCCTGTGACCTGGGCACAGTAATGTGCCATGTGGCCCAGACCGTCCCAGTAGAATGAATCAGGGTCAGCTGGGGCTGCAGGCTCAGCTACAACAGAGCAGTCCTTTGCCTGCTCTCAGTGTGTGTTTCTCAAGGACCCCAGGAAGGGGAACTGATAATAGCCAAGATCAAGTATCAGAGGTCTCAGGCTTTCTCTTTCTCTCTCTCTCATTTTAAATGTAGACAAATGTGGGTTCAAAGACAAAATAGTCTCATGACTACCCACACAGACTCCAGAATCACAGTCAAATCCTGCCTCTACCACTTTCTTTAAGCCTCAGTGTCCTCATCTGTGAAATGGGGATAATAACAGGGTGGTTGAGAGGATCGAATGCATTAGTAAAGGGCTCCAAACAGTGCACAAGGTAAGTGCTCAATAAATGTTAGAATCTATTATGATGCATGTGTGATGGGTGCCCCTTTTGACAAGGCCTAATCAAACTGACTTGTAGAAACAGCTCAAGAGAAAGTAGGGCCATCACTGTGTCTGGATCCCTCCAAGGTACCAGGTTGCTGAGCTAAGTCAGAGTAAGGATGGAGGCTTTTTCTCTGTACCACTTGGTCCACCCCTCTCAGCAGCCAAGGAAACACAGCCGCCCCAAACCCTCTGGACCCCAGCTGTTCAACATGAAGGTAGATTCGGCACATTTCCTGCTGGAGGGATGTCATCTACACTATTCAGAGCTCCAGGGCTCAGTATATTCCTGCCTCATAAAACCAGCTCCAAGTCAAAACCAGCTCTCCAGCTCCAACTCAAGTTTTCAGAACTAAGTTTCTTAGAAAGGTTTCCCCAGGTGTTGGCTCACTTTGTATGTTCTAAATACAAGCTTACATTTCTATTTCTGACAACCCTCTTGCCAATGAGTTTTTTAATAACCCTTAATGGTTTTCTGTATCTGGGCTGGGCAAATCAATGTGTCCTCAGTGGTCCCAGAATTCCTAAATAGGAAAGACTCAGTGCTGAAAGACTCATAGGAAAGCACGCTAGGGGACCTGTCTGGGACTGTGATGCAAACCCATATCTTATTTTGATTTTTAATTTTTGGGTTTTTTTTTTTTTTTGGAGTGGCTTTGGGAAAGACAAATGACTAGGTAGGGGTTGTCGATGAAGCCTCTTTCTTCTTCCTCATCTTTCCTTCCAGGCCACCCTTTTGGTGCCAACGTACAGAAGGTCTTGTTTCTTCAAAAGAGGCACAAGAAATTCTCTCCTAGCTTTGCCACAGAACCTAAGTCACAGAGTTTCATTGCCACCAAGACGGTGTTGCCATATTATTATTGTCATCTCTTGGTTTAAAATTATTTCTGGTCTGGCTCAGGCCTCCCCTTGTTCCATCTCTGACAACCAAGCCCATGAGATGGAGATGTCTCATCTGTCACAGAGGAGGCCTTCAGCATTTCCAGGAATAGCTGGAGCCAGCACTCTGTCACCCACCTGGGCCTGGCACCCTCTCTGCTCCTGCCAGTTCTATGCTAGTCACGGGAAGTAGGTGGAATTAGTCCAAGCTGGGTTTTCAGCAATAACTTGTGGACATGCAACAGATGTTTATAGACCCTCCGAAGCGGAAGGAAACTTGGAAACCCTCTCCTTCACTGATTTTTTTTCAAACATTTGTCTCTGCCATGAAATTCTAACTTCAAATGAAATCTTTGGCAGGAGCCCAGAGCTGTTCTGTCAAAGCCCTGCTGCAGGACAAGAGCCCTGACCACCTGATCCCAGCTTCCATTCTGATGATCCCTGCAGCACATCTGCTGTGGTTTCTCACCAGAAAACAGTCTGAGAATCATTGCACCTTGTCTGACTCCATTTTCCAGTTGAGAAGACTGGCCCAGAGAAGCACATAGATTTGCGGGAAGTAACACAGCAATCAGCCAACAGACATCCCAAAATTCACCTGCTGTGGCCCCGGGGGAAAACGTAGACCCATCCCAAATACCATCAGCCTTGTCATCCTCTGTGGCCCCGTCAATGATGGTCTGGCCCTGAGGTCTTGTCCAATGGACTCCCTGTGTATCTTTAAAAGAGAAAATTCCTTGTCTTTTCTTTCCTCCCTTTTTTTAAACATAGGCCCCAGACACAGCCATTCTAAATAGGAAGGGAAAACATAACCCATTGCGGTAACAGACACTGTCCCCCACCCCCCACCCCCCACCCATGTGGCTTTAGTTTACCTTTAAAGGCCATTTTCACCATTTATTGATTTTAGTTTTCTGCTTGTCTATGAATGACAACTTGAATTAAGACAACTCAGGCTGAGAACACACTAGGCAGTGCTAAATGGATGCCCTGTGCCTCATGGCAGAATGCCTCGTGTCATGTGGCCTCCTGCCCACTGTCACTCTCTTGAGGAGCCGTGGGCAGACAGACCCCTGCCTGGCTGCCGGGCATGAAGTCCAGTTGAGTCAGGACAGAGCTCTGAGCTGAGGGGCGAGCTGGGACATCATCACCACAGCTGCCAGCCTCGAAGCCTCTCTACTGACCTGGAGGTGATTAGTTTACTGAAAAGGCTGTGTATTTCAACAGTGGTTCTAGAAGAGGCAAAACTTTGCCCCTACATTTGCCTCCACGGGGCAGAACAACTAAGCTTAATTGCTCTGCTTCCTACAGGTTCCGTTACACTTGCAGAAAGAGAGTCAGCCCGTAAGTAACTTAACACTCGTATCTTCCAAAGCTCCTCACCTTGGACAAACTTTTGACAGAAAATGCTCTTTAAAGACACCTTAAAATTACATTAATGATGTAGCCTATCCCTTAATCTGTACTGTAAATTAAAAAAAAAAATTTACCACAAACTCTTTAACCCAGAAATTCTACTTTTACAAATCCATCTTAAGAACATAATCAGGTAATTACAGAATGTTTATATAAGGATATTTATTGCTGCACTGTTTATAACAGACAAAAGTGTATCTGGAGTATCTAGCAAGAAGGAATTGGCAAGTATCTCATGGTAAATCTACACAATTACATGCAGTTATTTAAAACGATGCTGCTGGACAATATTTATTCACATGGAAAGATGTTTTCAATACATGTTACTAACTAAGTAAATAAGAAAATCAAGAAACAATATGTATGGTCCCATTTTTGAAAAAGGTTTTTGAGAAATCTTACTGAAAATCTTTCTATTGTTATTTGCATGGGGGAAAAAATGAAAATTGAGACAGGCCAAAATGTTAAGATTTGGGGAACTTTGAACTTCCTTCTGACTGATTTTTGAGTGTATTAATTTAAAATCAGGAAACATATAATAAATTAAATTAAATTAAAATATAATGGGCTTTCATAGTGCTCCTAGCTTTCTAAGGTCACCCAAAGAGAGTCCCTGCCATGTCATCTCTGGAGCCACCTCCGCTCAAACAGCAGCAACACAACCCACGCAGGCATTGCCCATTTTGTCTTTACTTCTAGCACCCCGTGGGAGGCACTGCCTGAGCTAGACTAATTTAGAAAGCCCATTCCTCACAGTCACTTTAGGAAGCAGGAGGTTGATGAGAGTTTTTGCTTTTGACCAAATGGGCGGAGAAGACAAAGGCCTGGGCAGGGGTGGTTGGGGGGATGAGAGAGTTCAACCCAGCCTCAGACAGCGTAGCAAAAGCGAAGCTCATCTCGATGGCTTCACCATATCCCCAAAGCCAGAGACCCCAGATCCTACTGAGGGTCAGAGCCAAAGAAGATCTCCCCCATTTAAGAAGCTCCTGAGAAGACATTTCTAACTTCCTTTGGGGTCACGGACAAATTTGGAAATCTGATGGAAGCTCTAACCCTTTCCCAGAAATATGCATGTAGATGCAATTGTGCACACATTTCAGGGGAATTACAGGCCATCCACAGGCCTTCTGTAAGTGACCTTCTGCAGGGAGTCATAGCAAGGCTCTTCTCAGTGGGGGCTGTTCTCCATTTTTAGCCCAGGACTGGTTTCAATTTTGGTAAGGGTTTTCCTTTATTCCTCCCACACCTTCTTGCCACCACCAAGTTCCCAACTCCCTGAAGACTGAGACTCCCTGGAGCAGGCTATGTGAAGGCCGACAGAGAGGGGGCGATGGGGGGCAATGAGCGGAGGGATGGAGGTAACCAAGGGCCCCACCACAACACCTCTGTTTGAGATAAGGAGAGGGCCACCTTGTTACTCTGAGGCTGCCTTGCAGGACTTCCTCCAAAGCAAAAGAATCTCATGTGTTTTGCAAGGGTGTTGAAGAGGGTAATTAAAGGGTACCACAAGTCAGACCTCACACGCACAATCCTGCCTTTCTGATCCTCTCAGCTGGTACAGAACTGGGGCCAGTAACAAAAGGTGTTAATAGCCTGATGAGGAGCCCATGCTGATAGATGACCCATTATGGTGATCACTCTTGTGCGAATGGCAAATAGGTTTGATCAATTAGATTTTAATGTAAAGTGGGGCCTGGGGGGAAAAAACAGCAACCAGGAGAGGGAAGACCCTTTGTTACTAATGTGTCTGAAAAAAGCACTTAATTGAGGTCATAATAATATTAGCAGTTCTCATCATCAATAATTCAGCCTTATTTATTACTCCCCGATAAAGTCCTGTCAGGTAGGGAATGTAGAGAGCTTTTGTTAGAGAGAGGATATGTAGTCTCAGTCTCTCTCTCTCTCTCTCTCTCTCTCTCTCTCTCTCTCTCTCTCTCTCTCTCTCTCTCTCTCTCTCTCTCTCTCTTTCTCTCTCTCTCTCTGTCCAGCTGCCAGGCCACAGAACATGAAGGTTTCTTTCATTCTCAAAACGCTTTTCGGCTACACTCTCTATACGTAGAAATAGGTGGCTGTGAAGATAAATTTTGCAATGAAGTATAATTTAACCCTTTCCCGTCTTTCCCCACTCTAAAAAATTTTTAAATCATTTTCTCTGAAACAGTAACTAACTAATTTTGCTTAAGAAGTCTGTCAGGAGAAAAACAATTTCTGTGCTTGCATGATTGAGTACCCTAAAGAACGACATAAATTCTGCCTTTTCACACACTTTTAGTCACCTGTGGTTTGTTATCTTTTAGAGCAAAAAAAGAGAGCATGCTCAAGCGTGTGCTAAATGAATGTATAATTGTACAATTAAAGATGCTAGCTCCAGTGTTAAAATTTAAAATGTATTAGTCTCATAAAACCGCCTCATTAGTCTCTGTGTCTTAAAGGACATACTTGTCCATAATGAGGCAAACGCAGGAAATGGTGCAGGGGTGAGAGCAAGGGGAAGGAGGGGACATTTGAGCTGGCTGCCATTTCATTTTTCAGAAAAGGGGGAGGAAAAACACTTAATAAAGATAATTGGGCTGGTAGTGCCTGTTCCCATCTGGAATCACAACACAGACAGACCCCAGGGCAGACGAGCGGTCATTAACCAGGAAAATAACCTATTTGGAAGGGATCTGTTTGTTTTATAAATGATGCTCCACTTTAGAGCAGCTTAACCACAATAATAATAAAAGTTCCTCGAAAACCCAGCCAGGGGACGGTGCTGAAATATCGATCAGTCTTCTGCTGATAATGGCTGGACTTTGCTTCCGCTCTGCTTGCAGGAAACAGCTTTTGAAGTTTTGTGCTTTATTTCTTTTCTTTCTTTTTTTTTTTTTTTTTAAGTCTAAATAAAATTTAAACTGCCCTTCGGTGATCAGTGACTATTAGCGGTGTTGGTTGGGAAACACCAAGGCACAAGTTCAGGAGAGGCAGCCCAGGTGGAGGATTGAGCCGGGGAGAGAGGAAAACCCCAAGCCACAGGGAAGAGAGAAGTCAGCTCTCAACTCAGCTCAGTGGGAAACGGTTTGCTGCAGTGGGGCTGCCCGGGCCTGCGATGCATCCCAAGGACAAGGACTTGGAAGAATTAATGCCCCCCTAAACACACACCAGCCCCAGCCTGACCATGATGCTGTCCCCAACACACACACACGCACACACACGCGCACGCGCACGCACGCGCACGCGCACACACACACGCAGGGCAGAAGCCTTCGGAAAAGTCATTCATCAAGGCAGAGCTGGAATTGCATAGATTAAGGCAGGAGAAGCCCAGCACCTTGTCCAACTGCCCTTACAGAGAAGACAAGAGGGGGTAATTACTGTAATTGGAAATAAGGTTTCAGTGGCAAAACTCCTCTGATCCACCTATTTCCAAGGAAGGTTGCTTAGCTGCTTAGGAGGGTGTGTGAAAGCAGGGGCTTCTGAGACAAAAGGAAATGGGGAGGAGAAGACATAACGCACATGTAACCTGCCTCTTAAGGAAAATGAGAAATCTGGGCTCTCAAGGATCCAAGTCAATACCAGTGGTTCGTCCGGGCGATTTTGCCCCCCGTGGGACATTTGGCAATGAAAGGGGATGGTTTTGATTGTCCTAACTGGGGTTGAGGGATTGCTGGCATCTAACGGGTAGAAGGAGGCCAGGGACGATGCTAAACATCTGACAGTACACAGGACAGCCCTAACAACCCACTTTATCCCCCACCTCACCCCGCATAGACACACACAACAAAGAACTACCCAACCCCAAACGTCAATAGTGCCCAGGTTGAGAAGGCCTGGTCTATGCAGATCTCATTCACTGAGTTAAAACCTGACTCTTCAGTTCACTCTGTCCCCGGGATGTCAGTCCCCAGAATATCAGTCCCCCCTCCCACCTCCCCTTCAGATCCACTGGTTAACATATTCCAGAAAAAAAAAAAATCTTCCTTTAGAACTTCTCAAGAACGTTCCAAACCAATTCCTTCCTTAAGGTGTCAGTCAGTCTCAGCCTGGCAGCTGAAGGAGAAGAGGATGACTGTTGGTGACATGTGGGACCCTGTGCCCTCCATCTCAGGACACAGTGGCATCTGTGGGTCACCAGGAGGACCTGGGGGGAAATCCCGATGGATGGAACCTTGGGCAGCTTTCTGAACCCAAACTTAGCTTCAGTGCTCATCTCTGTAAAATGGATTCAATACTTGTGCTGCCTCCGAGGGCCTCAAAGGGAAAGGAGAAAATGTTTAGCCCAGTACCAGGCATATGTTAAGTGCTCAAGAAGGAATGTAGGGGGGAAAGAGAGAGAGAGAGAGATTCCAAGTGGTCAGGCACCATGGAAGGCAAAGATCACTGTCACCCCAAACCGATGGGGACAGGGACTGTCTATCACCCATCAAGGGATGGCTGCTATTTTCTAACCCTAAAGAATAAAACAAATGCACAAAGCTCTTTAGAATTATCATTCCCATCATCTGCAAGGCTTAAGTGTCTGTCTAAGCAAAGCCCCATTCACCTTTCCCCTCATTTTTCTACCTTGATTCTAGAAAGAGAAAGAGAGGCAGGGCACGGCCTTACCAAATTTCTCCCTGCATGCTGAACTGTTTCCTCCTGACAGCATTTGACTGTGCTTATTATTTCCAGCAAAGCCCTTATCATTTTCAATGTGAATTTCAAATCACACTGATCCAGCCCTTCTTAGCTAAAGTCAGCTTTATCAACCACAAGAGATGTGGGATTTGAGAGAGATCTGAGTAAATTCACATTGTTTGGATAAACTCATTCAGAGAGCTCAACAAATCAAAGCCGAAATGGATATGTATTCCAAAGAGACTGAGAACTGCTGGGGGAAAAAGAGGAAAAAAAGTTACCATTAACATTTTTATTTCTTAAAAAATAATAATAACAAGAGCAATTCCTTTTTAATGAGCGTGTTAACAACCTCTTTTCCAACCTTTACCAGGGCTCCTTAGGACACCATGTAAGGCAATAGGAGCTGGAGGTCATTGACAAGGGAATCAAGTCGTTAGAGAAAATCACGTTGCCCACTGCCCCCACCTCCTGGCTTTGGTCAGCAAGACCGCTATCAAATATGGTAATGGTTGAATTTATGCATTATCCCATAATTTAAGGAACTGTGTGTATCATGTATATTTAAAACTATTTCTCTGTAGTTTTAATTATCTCAGTCTGCAGGGGCAAAAAGAAAAAAAGCAGGCAGCTCCCTTGCCTCAGACCAAAATGAAAGCATTTGCCTGCTGACAGCTAAGATGTCTGTCCTAGCTGGTGGAGATTTCCTATAAAATTTGCATTGGAAAGGCAGCTTTAAGTATACTTAAAATAAAAAGGGGGCATTTGCATCTAATTTGCTACACTTGCAGTATTAGAGTTTTATCTGAATAAAGACACGTCAACTGGATTTATATAGTTAAGCTGATAGCTGGGAAAGCCAACACCAAAAACATCAGCTAAATTCAACAAAGTTGGAGAGCAGCTAATAGTATTTACAAGTTGTTGTGGGTTTTTTTTCTCCCATCCACTGATGACTTTAAAACTGTAGCAAATTATCTTCTTTTTACACACGTCTGGTAATTACAAAGTTTTAATGAAAGGCATCTTTTATAGATGGACCCCTCTCCCCGCCCCTGCAACACACCCAAGCGTGCTTATGAAATAATGTAGTTATAAAATGTGCTCTCATAGCCGATCTCAGCAGCTTCAGACTCAGGCAGGTCCTGGTTAAAACCCTGACTCAGCTACTTACTGGCCATGTAACCTGGCAAGTACCTCCTTAGGCTTAGTTTCTTCATCTGTAAAATGGGAATCATGACAGCAGTTATCCAGGGCACTACAGTCGTGCACTTTGTGGGCTGCCCAAAAGGGTCCAACCAAGGAGGCCAGTGGGGGCTGAGACGTTCTATCCACCTGGCAAGCCAGCGAGGTGGCTGGGCCACCTCCTCCCAGGAGGGCACCGTGCCTTCCACACACACAGGTGCTGCAGGACCGGAAGCTTCGTCTCGTCTTCAGGGAGGTCATGAGCTTTAACACGGGATGATTTGGGCTAAGCACTAGAGTAGCATTGGGGACACAGTAAGTGCTCAGAAAATGTTAGGTGAGGATGCTGATGATGTGTCACCAAATGTCACACCACTGACCTACTTCCTATTTCAGAACAAGAGCTTCAGCATTTCCACACTCACCTTGAAGACTCCGTTATCTAGACCTGTCCCTTTAGAGCCAGGTTCTGCTGTGATCCGGTCCAGTTCAACAGACTGGCCCGTGACCCCAGCTTGGAGGTGGTGAGGGTGGGCCTGAGACCTTTGAGATTTGCAGCGCTGCCCCCCCACCCTCCTCAGCTGCTGGAGTACAGTAAATCCCAGGCTCTCAGCACAGCCTCGCACAGCTGGGAACAGATTCCTGCGTGCTTGGAGGCCCCTTTGGGGGGCTACCTTTCCTTCCCCCTCTCCCAGCTCTCAAGGAAATACCCACATGGGAAGGGGCCACGACGCCCCCCTGTGTTGGCTTCCCTGCTTCCCTATGCCCCGAGAAGCCCATCCCGCCACTGCCCTGAAAGTCAAGCTGCTGAGAGCCCGCTGCCTCTGTCTGCCAGGGAAGTGGAGAGAAGCATTTCCACCAGGAAGCCCCCTGCTCAGCGCCAGCATCCTACAGCCCCACCTGGAGACTCCCAATTCCTCCCCTGCCTCAGCGCGATCCTGGCTCACAAGCGGGCCTCTCTGCTCACCACCAGGGTGCACTGCGGCAAATCACTTTCCCACTCTGAGGCTCTGTTTCTTTATCTGTAAAATGGGAGTAGTAAGAATACCCACTTCTCCAGGTTGTTGTGGATTGCAGAGCATTTAGCACTCTGTGAGAGTGTGATAAATAGTAACTAGTGACAAATCACAGAGAAGAAGACAAGGCCACCTTGTACCAAGCCCCAGCTACGCAGTGAGAGCGGGCTTCCACTGCCCAGCCACAGACCAATGGCCCAAAGTCCTGACCAGGGCTCCCTGAGCTAGGCACACTTCCATCCATTTCAGGAGCAGGCCATAGAGCCATGGCCCAATTCAGATGTCTATGTTGATGCGAAGCAAAGGGCCTCCCACCCACTCATGCCAAAGCCTGCCATCTGGGGACATCTGGCTAAAGGTGTCAATGTTTTAGTGGAAAAAAATGTTAAAAGCCGTTGCCATTTCACAGAGCAAGATCTGCTGGTCAAGCACGCAGTGCCACCCAGCTGGCAGCTTCCTCATGGCACATGGTAGGATGTCACCAGACAAAGCATTCTGCTATTTAAAAACAATGAGTGTGATTCCAATACCACATCTTTTACCCCAATAAGGCCTGGATCCTGCTATTCCCATGCAAAAAAAATCCATCTCCAAACAGAGTTTGGAGCATCCGCAAGGCAATGTGCAATGGGAAGCAAACCAGACAGGGCAGGTTCTGAGGGGAACACGTGCCAGGCACAGTGCTCAGCATCGTCTCAGTCCACTTCCCTCCCTAGGCTTACCACCCCACAATGATGCAGACCCCGAGCCAAAAATCTAGGTTCACATGTTTATCTGGAAGGTGACCTCAGGAAGCGCAGTGAGGGGCTGGGGAAGTGAGACAGGAGGAAGGAGAGTCTATGCAGGGTACATTAATGAGCAGGCTACCAGTGGGGCTCAGACTACCAGCAGGGGCTCAGTCTTGCTGGGAATGCCCTGAGAGGCTATAGAAGACAACACAGAGTGGTCCCATTGTAGGCAAAGAAGCTGGGGCATTTACTCACCATCTCCCATGCCTTGCTGCTTAAGGGTCTTTCTTGTGACTTTAACTTTCTGGACTGTTCCTCTTAGGGCTCTTGAAAACATTCCCAGGCAGAGCCTGAAGTGCAAAGCCGTTGGTGAGTATGTGAACTGCCTGCAGGTGACCTCCTGGGTGGACCAAGGGGAAAGATCAGGGATCCCACAGTGTGTGCTGCACTCCAAGAAGTTATCTGAAATGGCTATCATTAGTATCCCCATTTTGCAGGTGGAGTAACTGAGACGTGGAGAGACTCATAGTCACACGGTAGAAAGTAGGAAAGCTGGGACTTGAGCCCAGTTGTGACTGACTGCAGAACTATGCTCTGACCCATCAGGCTGTACTGCCAGTCCCATGTCACAGTCTCCAAACACACTACTGTGAAAAATTATTAAGATAAAAGTGAGCTCTAATGGCGTTCAAAACAGAAAGTGTATCAAAATAAAAAACTCCTGCCTCATTATTTTGAAACAAATGCTTGGCACACAGCAAATGCTCAATAGGGGTTTGTTTCTATGCTTCCAACTCTTTGAACCTAACTAATAAGCAAACAACCGCCCCTTGGAGGAAAAGGCAGCAGCTCAGAGAACTGAGAGTCTAGGATGCTCTTTCCAAGCAACAAGGACAGACGCAGAAGAGACAGCACCTCGGGTACTGATGTACCCCTGTCCACCCAGGACTGCAGCCCAGGAGTAGATGCTAAGCCAGGAGAAGGCTAGAGGGGCTGCACCCTGGGACCTGTGGACTAGACTAGGTTGAGAGTGGGGTTGGGAGAGAAAAGAAGATGGACACAGACACTCAGAGGAGGGGCAGCCCACCATGGGAACATTCCCTGGGTGACCGTAGGGATCTACACCCAAAGAACCTCCCTTTGTAATAGGCTAATGGCCCGAAATGTCTCATCTGCCAAGTTTTCTTCCCCTTGGATGTTTCCTAAGTCTGAACTGGCCCATTTATGATATCTGAAGATGCTCAGTTCAGCAAATGCCACTTTTCTGTGTGGCCATCTCCACCTCCCAAAGACCTCAACCAGACTATCTGATTCTGTGTCCAGCCTGGATGCTAGAGCCAAAGATTGGCGGTCACTTTGAACTGTAGGCATCATTCTTGGCAACTGACCAGTTCCTCTCAATAATGTGATTGCTCTGTTGGCCCGAGACCTGAAGTGAAACCTAAGCCATCCTAGACACTGACTTCAGCAAGTGTCACAGCTACAGATATGGACACTACAGTCGCACAGACCTGTGTCCAAATCCTGCCTCTGCCATGTACCAGCCGGGCAACACTGGATGTGTTGTTATCCTCTCTGAGCCTCAGTTTCCTCATCTGTGAAATGGGGATAATCATGGTTACTGGTGTTAGGGGTTTGTTTCCAGGCTTAAATAAGATACTACATATAAAGAGCTTGTTTACCTGGTCCAGCATTATAGCAGAACATATGTTTAGGAAAAACCTTCCTGCTACATAAAATACATACAGACACAGAAATGTTGGATAAAATATTTCTTAAGAAGGCTTTTTTTTTTTTTTTTTTTTTTTTTAATGCATGGGTGAGCTGGCAGGAAAAGCAAGAGAAATCCTTGGGGCCAGAAACAATGAGAAAGCTCAAAAGCAAAGAGTAAGTAAGCATGAACTAGTGTTTGCTTGGGGAGCAGCTGCTAACACCTGGTAGACACAAGCCTTTCTTTTAAAGGGTCTCTGATGATGGGGAGGGGTGAAGACAAGGCTTGAGACCTAAGCAAGGTGGCTGTTTAGATTGAGACCCTCTCCATAAAGCCCGAAAGGTGACCCCCTCAGTGAGTGTATTAGGATTTAAAAAAAAAAAAATCCCATATCTCAATAAAGCTGTTACCAGAAAAAGGAAAGAAACAAAACAATAAAAAGCCACCATCTGAAAGAGGAGAAGCCATGGGATTCTTGCCAGTCCCCCTTGTGAACCGCTAGTCACAAGCCTAACTTGGGTTTGAAACCAGAATACATTCACTGTACCTATATACGGCACAAAAACAACCCCTAAGCCAGCTATTTAGCTTAAAGTGGTCCCATGTTGGTAACTAACCAGGAAGTCTGGCAGAAGCAAATGCAAATTTTCTCTAGAGTAATGCCTAACAAACAAGACCTCAAAAAGTTCCTGTGTATAAAGGAATTGTATGACTATGACTTCACATCAAGACTTCACAAGCCAGAAATCACCAAATCACAAGGAAACAAACCACCATGAGAATAAGACCTGCAAAGTCTGCAGATATTTGAATGAACAGAAACAGAATACAAAACCAAAGCATATTTAATATGTTTTAAGAACTTAACAGAACTTTTAGGAGTAGATAATACACACAACAGTGGTGAATCTCAAAAACATACTGTTGAGTAAAAGAAGAGAGACACAAAAGGGTGCATACTGTTTTATTCCATTCATGTCAAGTTGAAAACAGGCAAAACCGTAGATGGTGTTAGAAGTCAGGAGAGTGGTTTCTGTGGAGAAGAAAGTGCGTGGTATAGAAAGGGGGTGGGGGTCTCTGGGGTGCTGGCCATGGCCTGTTGCTTCACCTGGGTTGTGGTCACCTGCATACTTGAACTTTATGGAAATTAATCAAGCCATAAGCTTATAATTTCTGCACATCTCTTTATGAGAGTTATACTTCAATTTAAAAGACAAAATGGATGAGTTAGATAAATTAGACACAGCTGAGGGGAAATTGATGCCCTGGATTGACAGGTCAAAAGGAATTACTCAGACCACAACACAGTGAGAAAGAGGCGTGGAAAAATTGGAAGAGAGGTTAGAAAATAGAATGGATAGAGAGAAAAGTTCCAACATACATCTAATCTGAGTTCCAGAAAGAGAGAATAAGAAATTAGAAGGAAGACAATATTCAATTAAAATGGTTGAGGATTTTCCAGAATTGATGGAAGTCACCAGTCCTGAGATTCAGGAATCCCAAGCTGAAAAAATAAATATACATGCCTAGATATATATTAGTGAAAGAACACCAAAAACAAAGAGAAGATGTTAAAAGCATTTTGAAATAAAAGAAATATTACCTATTAAGGAACGATAACTGTTAGAATAAAAACCGACATCTCAATCACAACATAGAAATGGCACAGAGTGAGCATTTAATAAATAGAAACTATTATTATTAGTTCTCATAACAGTAATAATAGTAGTAAAAGTATTCAAATCTCAGCTCTGCCACTGTCTTATTGTGTAACCTGTAAGTCATTTAACCTCTAAAAGCACTGGTTTCCTTGCTTTTAAAATTGAGCTCTGGTAAAGATGACATAAGATAATATAAGTATTTTGCACAGTATCTGGCACTTAGTTAATGTTCAATTAATGTTGGCTACAAAGTCAACACCCTGCTGAACCAGAGCAGGAGTAATGAGGGTCAAGTTCAACTCAAATAACTCCTAGAGGATACTACCCCAAGATTCTCATTTTAAAACTCAGTTCAGCTCTCCCCCAACAGAAAACAGTTACCAAGAAAAATGCCAACCAAGAGCAGATATACAAGGAAGCATCCAGAAAGAAAATTTAATGGAAACTGGTTCCACAGACTTGGTCCCAGGCCACTTGCACTTCTGGGAACAACACTCCTACCCACCCACACCCAATGTGCCCATCAGATGAGGAAACATGAATCTGATAATCTTCCTTGCAATTACATTCTGCTTGTCATTTTACAAAGTGACACACTGTGATCACAGTGGGACCTCACAGAGAGCTTGTGAAGTTAGCAGAGCAGGTTAAGAACCAGAGACTCAGAAGGATGAATGACTTGCCCTGAGATGTAGTACACACAAATGGTCAGACATGGCTTGAATTGCCTTCTGGCTCAGCCTGCTGTCTCTTATCTGGGGCCTAGCCTTGGACTCCTAGTGGGCTCCAAAGTTCTTCCCCCGATCTTAAAATAAATGGCCTTTTTCATCATTCAGAGTCAACTTAAATGTCCCCTTCTTGAAGAGTTCTTCCTTAACAACAGCCTTCCAATTTAATTTCTACATGACTGTGAGCCTTTCACTTCTAAAATAGCACTCTGCACCATCCCTGATTACATACTATTTGTTGCCAATTTGTTTAATACTTTTATTTACCAGCACATCACCCAATGCCTAGCAGAGGGCCTGGCATGTGGTAGCTGCTCAATACACGTTTGTGGAACGAATAAATGTAAATTGAGTGAATTTACAAAGTTGAGTGAACTTTTTTACAGATGTTATCTACAACATCACTTAACAGAGGTCGAAAACTAAATACCCTGTTTCTTCTTACAACCCTTCCCCACCCCACATTAAACAGTACTCACTAGACAAAAAGCACTGAATGAATAAAGAGAACACTTACTGCGCATGGCCATGCATCCCTCCTGCTGCTTTTTCTCATTCTAAGCCACTCCTGGAATAGGAGAACCAAGACTACTAAGAATTAGAATCAATCCATCCCTAGAAGCTGCCTCACCTCCATGTAGTCGTTCAACAAAAATACATTGGGCACCTCCAGTGTGCTAGGTGCTTATGCTCAGCTCTGGGGGTCAAGGAAGGTGCAGCCACTGTCTTCCCAGTGGGGACAGACATGAAGCAAGCCACAACAATAAACTGTAACATGGGCTCTGAACAGGGAAGGTCACAGGGCAGTGGGAATGGAGCAAACTCCACCAGATGATCACCATTTAAAAAGTTTCCTCCTGCTTGCTATTTCCCAGCTCTAGGACTTCGCTGTGTCCTATCCCATCTCTGGGTACCAAGGAGGGTACAGGAGGGTGGAGAGAAAGGAAGGAGGTGGAAATACATTAAAACAAAAAAAGGAGAGAGAGAGAGAGAGACAGAGAATGAAGCAGTGTAAGGTTGGTCACACATTTGTCATTAAGTCAAAGCCGAATCCCAGTGTTTGTGTGAGATGGAATTATCTCATTCTTTTAGCCTCGAAGTCTCTGTGATCCACCAGTCAAGTATGTGATTGGATTTCAGCTCAACAAAACCTTAAATTACACACCTATTGTGCCTGGGCTAAGCCTAGTTTCACAGCAGTGGAGAAGGCTTCTCCCGGCTTCCCTGGCAGCGCTCGATCCAGCGCCTATTCGCATCCGCCGGTTGATGAACGAGTAATAGGATTAGAGAGTCTCATCTCAAGCCACACTGTAATCGGCATGTTGGGTGCAGGGACAAAGGCTGGGGGATGCATAGGGGCTGCATAGTGGAGATGGGCCTGTCCCCCCCACCCCCGGCCAATGTGCCACTTACGCCACAGGCCTCCGAGAGGACACCGTCAAGCCCTGAGAAGAGGCCCACTGGTATTTATTAAGGATTTACCATGGTCAGTGACTGTGCTGAGCACTACACAGAAGGTATCTATCTCATCAAATGCTCCCTGAGGTGCAGAGGGGACATCTTCTAGCTTTTCTCTGCCCAGCATCTATTCCCCACTTCTGGATGCAGAAACCCTCCCCCCACAACCCCCTTTTCCACAGGGAACTAACCCATCCCCACTCTCAGGGAAGGTTCTGGTGGGACTAACTCCATCTCCAGCTCTCAGAGAGGTCACATGACCAAGCCATGCCACTCAAAGCCAATGACACTAATCAGAACTGTCGCCAGTGCCACCAGGAAACAGACCTCTTCTTTCCACCGGGTTGGTGAAAGGGCCAGGATGTGATATTGTGGCAGCAGGAGAAAAATCAGCCACCTGGGGAGATGAAGGCAAGCTGACAGTGGAATTTGGGAAGGCAGGGAGATTTCTTTCTACTAACAGTTGTGTCTCAAAGACTCAAGCCAGATTCACCCACTGGATTTTTCAATAAATCAAAGCCAATAAATTCCTTTTTTTGGCTCAAGATAATTTGATGTGAGTTTTCTGCCTGAATGAGTTCTCACACATTTTACAAATGAATAATCAAGGTGTGAGAGGTCAGGCCACCTACCCAAGGTCACGGGCCAGTAAGTGGCAGAGATGGGATTCAAGGCCAGACCTTTATATTCCAAGCCCAGTGTGCTTTCCATACAGAGCTCCTTCCCACCTGGCACTGCAAGCTTGCTCCATGAGGCTTGTCAACTTGGCCCAGAGACTCTGATACCACATGGGAAGGAAAAAAACCAGCAGCCTGGAAGACCCAGGGCACATTTTGGAGTTAGGCCAAGACACGTTTTCCCTTCCTGTCAAAACCTCTGTCTGGCTGTAGGTCACATTCTTTCCCACTCTGAGGCCAGAGTGGGCAGAGGTTTGAAACAATGAAAACAGCAAGAGTCCTGAAGACTGACAGACCTGAGTTCAAATTCTGACTCACCCAATTATTCTAGCTGTGTGACTTTGGACAAGTACCTTATCCCCTCTGAACATCTCATCTAATGTGGAAATAAGTACACCTCCACCTTAGGGCAATGATTAGGATAAGTCAGAAAATACACGTGTCAATTTTGATTTTTGGACGTAAGGAACAAAAAATCCCATTTACTGCAACTTAAACACAGAGGGATACATTTTTCTCCAATAACAAGATGTCACGGGCAGGCAGTTCCAGAGTTAGATCAGCGGCTCTGCCATCTACTCAGCCCTCCCCTTATGGTTGAGAGGTGGCTGTGGCAGCCCTGAGGACAGAACCCACTGTGTAAAGGGCTTCCATTCCCACATCTCTCTCCTTTTTGAAAAGAGCACCCAGCACACTTTCCTTTACATCTCATTGGCCAGAACTGGATCACATGACCACCCCTGGCTGCAAAGGATGCTGGGAAGGCAAGGCAATCACACCTTATGCTGTCATCCTCTATTAACAGGAATGAGGAGGAAGATGACCTCTAGGGAGACAAGCAACAGTTGCCAGCACTCTGAGAAGAATCTGGCACATTTAAAACTCTCAGTAACTGGAAGCATGATTATTATTATTACACTAAATGTTCTGCCAATCACACAGAAGGTGGCTTCTCCAGCACACTCTCCCTCCTCAGTGCAGGGCTTCAAGGAGACACAGAGCCCACAGGCTTCCAGCTTGGCGTCTTTCCTGCACCCACATGGCCATACCAGGAATAGCCAGCTAGCTCATGCCAGCAGGATACTGAGCAATCCAATGGCTGTCCCCTCTCTGCAGAAAGCAATGATCACAGCAGTCCCTACAGAGAGAGATCTGAAGAAGACAATAGAGAAGAGAAGAGGCCTGAAACTGAACATTCCCATGGAAAGCAGATTTGGGAAGTCGAGTGCTGCAGAACAGCTCAGTGGTCACTAAGCCCTTGAGGAACTGTCATCCTCAGGGTTGTTTTGAGCAGGATTCACAGCTGCTGCTTCTATGATGCAAGTCCTGGCCCTTCCCACCCCTCACTCTCACCAGCCTCTTTCCCTTGTTTACAAGAAAGACGATAGCTGCATCTTCCCCCACCCAAGAAGACTGAGGACATCACACTAAGAAGAGTACTTTTTTTCCTGGAATATACAAGAAAGTGGCCTGTCTCCTAGTCCCTCCATGCTAGCCAGGTCCCTTATGACTGGGACTTTCACTCATTCATTCAATCCATCATTCATTCAACATACAGTTTTGAGTGTCTCCTATGTGGCAGCTTCATGCTAAATGCTGAAGCTACAAGCTGGCAGTGACCACACATGAAGCTGCCAAATGACTTTTCTAACCTTTGCCTGAGACATGTCCCCAAACATTTTAGGGATGTTACTTGGAAATTCCCAACACCCGGTTCCTCGCCCTCGATGCACATCACATCCTCCTGCCATCCTAACTGCACGCATCACCTTGCGTGTTCCTCCAGCCCTATAATCAACAAGACCGACAGTAACACATGCCAGATGTTGGTGAGGATGTGGAGAAGTTGGAACACCTGTACATGGCTGGTGAGGATATAAAATGGTGCAGCCACCTTGAAAACAGTCTGGAATGTACTCAAAAGCTTAAACATAGTGTTGTCATATGACCCAGCAATTCCACTCCCAAGAGAACTAAAAACATACAGATGCTAATGCCAACACTGTTCATAACAGCCAAAAAGTGGAAGCAATCCAAATATCTATTGACTGATGAATGGTGAAACAAAATGGGTTATATCCATACACAGAACATTATTAAACCATGAAAAGGAAGTTCTGATACATACTGTAATACAGATAGTGAAAGAAGACAGTCATAAAAGGCCATATATTGTACAATGCCACTTATGTGAAATATCCAGAATAGACAAATCCATAAAGACAGAAAGTCAACTAGAAGTTGACAGAGGCTGAGGAGATGGGGGAACAGAGAGTGACTGCTAATGGACAGGTGAATTCTTTTTAAGGTGATGAAAATTCTTTCTGGAGCAATGGAATTAGTAGTTGTGCAACCTTGTAAATATACTAAAAACCATGTATCATTTAAAGGGGTAGATCTTATACGACCCAGCTATCCCACTGTTGGGAATATACGCAGAGGAATGGAAATCATCAAGTCGAAGGTATACCTGTTCCCCAATGTTTATCGCAGCACTCTTTACAATAGCCAAGAGTTGGAACCAGCCCAAATGCCCATCATCAGATGAGTGGATACGGAAAATGTGGTACATCTACACAATGGAATACTACTCAGCTATAAAAACGAATGAAATACTGCCATTTGCAACAACATGGATGGACCTTGAGAGAATTATATTAAGTGAAACAAGTCAGGCACAGAAAGAGAAATACCACATGTTCTCACTTATTGGTGGGAGCTAAAAATTAATATATAAATTCACACACGCACACACACACACACACACACAAACCGGGGGGGGGGGGGAGAAGATATAACAACCACAATTATTTGAAGTTGATATGACAAGCAAACAGAAAGGACATTGTTGGGGGGGAGGGGGGAGGGAGAAGGGAGGGAGGTTTTGGTGATGGGGAGCAATAATCAGCCACAATGTATATCGACAAAATAAAATTTTTTAAAAAAAGAAAAAAATTTCTCATCAGAAAAAAAAAAAAAAAAAAAAACAGCCAACCTTCCTGGGGACGTCTTTGTCCTGGGATGTAAGCACCCAGCCTGGCCTGGGGACAAGAGGCTGGACTGCTCAGAAGTGAAAGACTGTAGGGGTCTGGGTCAGGGGTGGCTGGGAAAAAATAATAATAATAATAAAAAATAAAGGGGTAGATCTTATGAACATGTGGACTACATATCAAAAAAAACCCCACTTTTTAAAAACCCTCCCAGCCCCGACTGCCATAAGAAAAGGAGCATTTAGCTGGAGAAGCAGAGGCTGACCCGTGTGCCTCCTGTCCCCGCTGGCAGCAGCCCAGACTGCAAACTCCTTGGGAAGACGGGTGCTGCATGCTAAAGCTTCCCCGGGCTCCTGCGGACCTGACAGCCGGGGCTGGGGAGGGGCCACCCTGCCGAGGACTTGCTCTGGCACCAACACTTTCTCTCCTCTTTACTCTGCCCTCAGTTCATTGCTTGACAGGGGAGCTGTGTTGGACACTGGGCATGTCCTTGGGAAGGACACTGGGGTGGAGGCTTCGGCAGCATCCTGTCACTGAACAGCTTTGCCTGACTGTGTGATCCCAGGGGAGAGAGAAGAGGAGCCCAGAGCAGCCACCAATGCCATTGGAGGTGACTTTTGTCATGACCCTTGCCCCCATCAGAGCCCTCACACCTGTGTAGAAGAGTTGCCAAGGGGCTTAGCATCAGATCCTTCTATTTTTTCTTTTTAAATGAGTCTAGCAAATCATGCTATAGTTAAAGAAGTGACCAAGTAGAATTTTCTTTCATACAGAAAAGCTGGGCTAGAAATGCTAGGGAGTCCCCAGCCTGGTCACTTTTCTAGGAAGCCAGAGAACAAGACTCACCGTCCTTGGAAGTCACTAATGCTTTTAAGTAGTAGTTTCCCCCTTCCTGTTCCATCATCTTCATGTTTTACTCTCTAGCTCTCATGGGAGCTAGAAAGCAAGTCCAGTTCTCTCATTCCCAAGGCTAAGGACACTGTGCTCTGACAGTACAGCCGCTCGGTCCCACTCAGAGACTCCACTGCCTTCACTGCGCAACCCACAGGCTCACGTGAGGATCTCCCCACCTTCCCAAGGCTGTGGAAACCCAGTGTTCTGGGGAGGGTTGAGGTGGGAAGGGCAATTCTAATGACTGCCCAGTTTCTTTCCTGGGTACAAAAGTCCTGGAGTCTAAAGGGGCCCAGGCTTAAGGCAGGTGGGGGCTATATTAACATAGGCTGTTCCTGAACCTAGGAAATGATAGAACCAAGAAGGACCGACAGGTGTCCATGGAGGCGCCCAGCCCAAGGCTGCTGTTCCCACGTGGGACGCAGCCAAATCGAGAGAAAGGATGCACCATGCGGGGAAGGGCTCCAGCCCCACCTGTGGAAGGAGGGTTGCCCTTGGACTCTGCCATTCTCCCCACGCCCACAGAGCATCCAATAGGAAACCTGATCACCGCCTGCTGGCATCTCCAGCATCCAGGGGAAAAGGTTCGGGTTGGAGGGTCAGGTAGTCCATGGTCTTCACTGACTCCGCCACAAGTTCCTGGGAGACTCTGGCCTTGGAAATGAACCTCCCATGGTCAAGGGGCCCACCCGTAAGGCAGGCTCTTTGTACACCTCGTTTAGTCACCTCATGGGCTAGGTGTGAAGATCAAGACATATTGTGAATGGGAAGCACGTTAATACTCCAAAATGCTACAAAACTCTCAACAGGAGGGATATCAAGAAGGCAAAGTGCACTTGTCAAATGAGTTTTTCAAAGATGTAAGAAAGCCCCTGGTGTTGACTCAGTCCCTTTTGAGTGTTTGTGTATCCTCTGGATTTACTCTATTTTATGGATATTCCAGAACAAGATTCCAGAAGATAAAGCCTACAGATACCCAGACATCCAGCAGAGTTATTACAGTCTTTCCTCAAACATTTATTAAGCACCTACTGTATGCCAGCCCTGAGCTAGACACTGGACTATGTATATGAGTCACACAATCCCTGACCCCAGGGAGCTCCCCTTCCAGCAGGATAAATAGACATTAAAAAAAAAAAAAAAAAAAAGATGACATCAGTCCTGGAAGGATTGAAAGGATGTTCAGAGTGCAGGGAGGACACAACTACATGGTAGGAGGCATGAGGGAGGAAAAGCTTCAGACAGAAACACAAGCCTGCTGCTGTCAAGAGACTGAACTTGAGGGTCACACAGACCTGGGGCTAAATAGCAACTTCTCTGGTTGGGTGATTTGGGCCAAATGACAAACTCTCCTAGTCTGGAGTTTACGTGTCCGTAATACAGAGAAGATAACATCTACCTAGAACCGTTGGGAGAATTAACTAAAGAATACATGCAGAGTTTTTAAGATGGTGCCTGTTGCATAGTAAGTGCTCAATAAATGGCACCTGTGAGATGATGCTACCCTGACTCTTGGAAAATGACTGAGTGTTCACGGTGGGGTTGGGGGAGAAGGGAATGGGTGAGTAGGGAGAAGTTGTGTGGTCAAGAAAGAGCCAGAAGCTTAGTGCCCTTGGAGAACTGTGAATTGTTTAAGGGGACTTCCTTCCTGGATCCCCGACACTACCTCCAACCAGGTTTCTGTCTGTTCAGTCCACACACACAGAAGCCGACAGAATGTCACCCACCATGCTGGCCTCTGCCTAAGGAAGGCTCCTTCGGGCCTCTGAGTTTGTTGCCCCACGTGAAGGGAAGCCCCTCGTGGGCAGGGGCCATTTTCCTGACTCCATTCCCCCTGCCCGTGCAGGAAACTGGGCCGTACACCTCATGAGACACCTGGATGTCTTGGTTCCATTGCTGTGAGCACATAGTCCCACCCTGCAGCCTCTCTAGTCGCCTCAGAGAGCAGGTGGCCTGGAAGCCATGCAATGTGGTCAAGCAAGTGATGTCCAAAGAATGTGACCGAATCAGTAAGGGGTGCCTGGGGGTGGCAGGAGGCAGGGTGTTTCTCACACAGATAATTCTCCTTCCTCACAATGTTCATGGAATGAGAGACTGTTTAGCTGATAAATAACTTCCCTGAAGAAATTCTTCTGGGGTATTTCACCATCACCAGCTGGTATTTCTTGGCAGCTGAAGCAAGATAATAACCATGTTGAAATGGCACCTACGGCCTTGTAGGAACAGGGCATGACTTGTCACCTCCTCATGCCCACTCAGCCTCCACCTCCGCACCCCATATCTCTATCTCACTAGCACCCCTGGGGCAGCTCACTCGGGGGCAGTTACTGCAGCTTGACACCAGACAGTGGGGTTGTGGGACGGAGGGGATCTGAGCCAGATGATCCCTGTCAGATGCCAGGACCCCAGGACAAATGACCACCAGCTGCCAATCAGCCTCCCAAAATGCCACACCCCATCTCCTCCCCCAGGAACCTCTCCCACTCAGAATTCCACGTAGTTGTACTTAGACTCATTTTAAAAATCAGTTTAATAAATAACCACCTCAACATGACCTGACAATAGCTGCAGATAATCCAGGGCTATTAAAAGACTTGTTTACAACTCGTAATTCTAGGTTGCACAAAGCCCAACAGGTTAGGAAAGGTGTCAACCTTGCCTCTGTTAATGGCATAACTTGTATTCACAAATTACATGTAATTGATCCAAAGATGTTACAAACATTTGAAAAACAAAGGGCATGCCTCTCGCCTCCCAACCTCCCCTTCTGGGAATTTACCCCCAAGGAAATTACATGAACAATTAGCACAGGTCTGTTCATGGCAGTGTTGTTTAAAAAACAAAAACTTGAGAACAACCTACCAGTGCAACAATAGAGGATTAGTTAAACAAATGTTGGAACATGTATACGAAGTGATACTAAGCAGCCTTTTAAAATGTAGGTTACAAAGCAATAGCTACAGTTAATTCCATTAAAATATTTTATATAAATATATTTACATGAATAGTGCTTGGGAGGCAGGGTGTGCTTTGCAGGCAGATGGATGGGTTTGGGACTTGAATCTCGTGAGCTATGGACAAGTTATACAAACTATATACTTTAGCTTCTTTATCTGCAAAATGCAGAAAATACCTATTTCTTAGGGCTGTTGCAAAGATTAAATAAAATTGCCTATGTCAAGTGCTGCATTTGACACAAAATAAATGTTCAATAAATGGTGATTTTTGTTATGTTGTATAACTGTGGTTAGCTCTGGGGGGGTAAAATTTCGGGTATTTTTTTAATATTTTGTTGTTTTGCTTATCCATTTCCTAGACGGTACTACTACTGACCAAAAAAAGAAAAAAAAAAGTTAAAACTGATGAAGTTGCTGGGGGTGGAGAAAGAGTTGTTGCTTTTAAAGAAGGCGACTAGAACAAATCGAAGGCGAGGCATGCTTATGGCCTCAGCAGGTAGGGCTGGGGATCTTGTAATAGATCCTCACCCGGAAGAGAAGCACAAAAGAACAGCAGGACTCACTTGGATCCACTTTGGAAACAGGGAACCTGGAGAAAGCAGGAGACAAGGTTCCAGACGTTCTGAAACAAGCTGTACATGCCTGGCTCCCCTCCTTCACTGTCCCCCCACCCATCCCACCTCCCACAGGAGTTTAGGTGTCAGCCTTGGGTGGGGTGAGAGAGGGCTGGGGAAGGGGAAGGGTTATTAGCAGAGTAATCGAAGGAGGAGGTGAATTAGGGGCGGGGAGCTGAACCAGGGTCCTGAGGCATAAGGGGAGGGGCGCCAGAGCCTGTCCCCATGAAAGGGAACTTTGGGTGGGTAGGGACTACCAGAGCTCCTGTAGGTGAGTGCTGTTACAAAAAAACCCAGATCTGATGGCCTTTGCCTTATATACATCACCCACAAGGTCAGAGACAGGCTCAAGTCTCCACAGATCGGCCCTATTTGCTAAAAGTACAGAAACTCTCCTCACATGGGCCACCATTTCCCAGGCACCTCCCCCAAAGTCAGGGCGGGCCTTCTGCGCACTGCTGAGCCACTTTAATCAGACCTGGCTCTGGGCCGCACAGGGTGTGGCAGCAGTGGCGAGGGGCAGGGGAAGGGCTGAATCCAAAGCCAGTATCCACCCAGAGCAGGGTGCAGTCCAGTGATAGGTCCAGGGGTTCCTCACTTTTGCAGACAGGGAGGCAGACTTCTCAGCTCTGGTGGGGTGGGGAGGGACACACCTGCCCCCCAGAGTTCCTGGGGGGCCGTGAGGACTTGTGGGCCACGCCTGAGGACAGGTGGCCCTGGCACAATCACCAGCACTGCAGGCCCATTTCTCAGGAACGCAGACCACTGGGACCCCCAAACCATCTCCCTTTGTGCCACTGCTTAAAAATGAATCCTATGATGCCACTTCATACCTACTAGGATAGCTATAATCGTAAAATGAAAAATAAGTGTTGGCGAGGATGTGGTGACACTGGCACACTGCTAGTGGGAACGTAAAACAGTGCAGCCCTGTTGGAAAACAGTGGCCAGTTCTCAACAAGTTAAACACAGAGTTACCATATGACCCAGCCATTCCTCCCCTAGGGACAAACCAAAAAGAACTGAAAGCAGGCAGTCAAACAAGTACAACAGCACTATTCACAATGGCCAAAGGGTGGAAGCAGTCCAGATGTTCATCAGTGGATGAACAGAGTTTTTAAATGAGGCATATCCATAGGATAAGATATTATTCACCATAAAAAGGAATAACATTCTAATATATGCCACAATATGGATGAATCTTGAGACGTTATGCTGAATCAAAGAAGCCAGACGCAAAAGTTCACCACAAATTGCATGATTCCACTTAGATGAAATATCTAGAATAGGTAAATCCATAGAGAAGGCAGATCAGTGGTTGCCAGGGCTGGGGTGGGGTCAGGGCTAGGGAGTGACCACTGAATGGGTATGGGGTTTCCTTTGGGGGTGAAGAGAAAGTTTTTTAACTAGATAGAGTTGTGTTTGCACAACATCACGAATGTATTAAATGACGCTGAATTTTTAAAGTATAAAAGGGTTAATTCTATGTGAATTTCACCTCCATAAAAAGAAATGGATCATAGCCAAGAAATTTCTTCAAGCTGAGCCGTGTGTTTCACCCACATGATCTCATTTCATCCTCAGTACAGGCCTAGGAGGCAGAGATTTATTACCCTATTTTACTGATAAGAAAACTGAGGCTCAGAGAAGTGATATAATTTGCCTAAGGCTTCATAGCTCATGCTCTGCTCAGAAGAGCAGAGAACTCTCTCAGGCTGTCTTGGAATTTCCCAGAAATTCTTCAGAGTTGAGATGTCTCAGCAGGCTGCTGCTGACGGGCCTCAGGCCTGCGAGGTGAGGGAACAATGGGCCTCGGTGATTCCTGCAGTGCTGGGTTGCTGGGATTCTAGATGACCATGACCGCAGGGACCCATTCAGGGAGGGATGTCAATGGCTGAGCATGAGCCATCTGAGAACTGTGGGGTGCTGGGGCTGGGGAGGGGCCTGGGGAAATCAAAGGTCTGCCCTTGGGGAACCGAGCATCTTGAGTGGCAACCGTCCTTGATTCTCCACACCAACTCTGCCTCCACTTCCTCCAGTCCTTGTCATGGGAGCAGGATTCAGAGCAGAGGCCACACAAGGCAGTGGAAGGAGCACTGGCTTCTCCTCCTCCTCCTCCTCTTTGTCTTCATCCTATGATTTATTGAGCACTTACACTATGCCATGCAATGTCCCACGCACTGGAACACGGACCTCTACAACAACCTTTTGATGCAGGATGGCAGTCAGGGTGATTGACTTGACATCATGCCACCTCTCCCTCCTCCCGTATCCCATGTCTAATCTAAACCAGGATTGGTAATCCCAACCCCCTTGCTGTCTATGAGATCATGAATAAGCATGAGACCCAATTCCAGCCAATGAGACATGTTGGGTCTTCTGAGAAAGATTTCTGTGCTCTGAAGAAAGAGCTCCAGGGAAAGATGGACCCTTCTCTTCCTCCAACGTTGTCGCATCTGGATGTGATGCTGGAAGCTGTGGCAACCATCCTGCCTCCAGCTTGAGAATAAAATTGATATGGTGATGGCACAGCAGAGAGATGGAAAGACATCACCGAGCCACTGATGACAGTGGGCTGGCGCCTTCCAGTTATGGGAGAGAATAAACTTCCTTACTGTTGAATCTGTTGTTTGCTGTTACTTGCAGCCAACAGGATCCTAGCTGACACAGACATACGAGTTTACCACAGATGAGAACTCTGAAGCATAGAGGGGTTAATTAACTGGCCTGAGATTGCACAGCTTGTAGGTACTGGGATTTGAGCCCGGAACATCTAGCACAAGAACTCCACCTTTCTTCACCTTTGTCGGATGCTGCCTGCCCCATAGGATTGTTGCCACCGCAAATAATGCACTTAACACAAATGGAGATAAAAATACCTACTGTGTAGGAAGCAGGGCCCCTGTCCCAGGCAGCCTTCCAAGATTTACCTACTGCACTCCCCCACCACACCCCCAGCAGCCGGCTTACCTTCCCACCCACACTTCAGCAATTTGAAATAATCCTTTGCTATTACCCACATAGCAACCAGAAGGATCTTATAAAGATCAGATGAAGAGCACAACACTTTGCTGCCTCCTCTTGCTCCTTCCCATGGAAGGTGGAATAAAACCCAAACTCTCAACCACAACCCGCAGGCCCTATGTGTCTGCACCCTGCCTTGCTCCCCAACTTCACCTTGCACCAAGCTCCTCCTCATTCACTCCACAGCAGCCTCGCTGGCCTATTAAATCCTCAAACCTGAAAAACTGATTCCTAGCCCAGGGCCTTTGTCATTGCTGGTCCTTCAGGGAGAACAACACTCTTCCTTGAAGGTTAGCTTCTTCTCAACACTAGCACTCCTAGGAGAGGACTTCCCTGGGGCCCATCCTGTCTCAGTCTCTATCATGTCACCCAATTTTATTTCTCTACATATGCCATTTGCTTCTCTAATATATTTTCTTATTTGTTTAATGGTTCCTTTCATTATTTTTCATCATCCCACTAGAATGTACACTCCATGAGGTAAGAGACTTGTTAGTCTGATTCTCTGCCAAATCCCCAGCACCTTGAACAGTGCCTGGCACACAGCAGATGCTCAGTAAACACTGGTGGGAGGAATAAAACTCTGCCTCCTGATGAAGCATTGTTGTCTTAGATGCCGTGCTAGAAGATATGTTCCTTGAGGGGGGTCATTACTGTCTTCACTTTTGTCTTGACACTCCAAGAACCTTGTAGTTGTGAGAATATACTTTTCCCAGATTCACGGAGAAAAGCGCAGACTCTGAGCTCACACCTCAGCTCTGCCAGCTTCTCAAAATATGCCCTTGAGCACATCCTTTAACCTCTCTATGTGCCTCAGTTGCCCCAACTATCCAATGGGCATAATTGCTTTCATGGTGTAACTGTGAGGAATAAGTGAGAAAACACATTGGCATTCAGTATAGTGTCTGGTGCCCAGTAAGAACTCAGTGTAAAGGAGCTGCCTTTGATCACTTACTATATCAGGATGTAAGAGAAAGAGAGGGGGAGGGAAGAAGGTAGGGAGGAAGAAAGGTAGGAAGGAAGGAAGGAAGGAAGGAAGGAAGGAAGGAAGGAAGGAAGGAAGGAAGGAAGGAAGGAAGGAAGGAAGGAAGGAAGGAAGGAAGGAAGGAAGGACATAAAAAAAAACTAGACATTGGTGTCTTAGCTGCAGGTTCTGTGACAGCATCCTGCCTGTGGGCCACTCAGAACCTCATCCCAAGGTGGCCTTTCCCTGGGTAAGTAGAGTGCAGAGAGGTCTGGGTAGATACCTGCCAAATCCTTTCTTCAATTCCAGTGGGTTCCCTGATAGGCCCAGGCAGTGTGGGTGCCCAGAATACGGCACCTCCCCCAGACTTAATCTAGGAGTGAGCTTTGGGACACCAGGAGGGCAGGGAGGAAACCCACTCTGGGTCAGAGAACCCCACATCCTCAAAGCCCTTACTGCTGTGGCAGGTGCTATTAGGGAGAAGTTTCATACCAGGATGAGTTGGGTCTTAATAGCTGCTAATTAGTCATAAGGCAAACGGGGAAAATGTTATTAAAGAGCAAACCATTTGGCTCCAAGTGAACGGACCATAACCCAGAAGCATTTTATCAGTCTGCCTCTGCTTTTTAAGAGTTTTCATTAAAAGAGTATCTTGGTTCTAAAATCATCCACTGGGACCAAGGCTTTGTGATAATCAGGGGAGTGTCTGAGGATTACAGGATTCTAGCACCAGCAGTCTACCTCTCCCCTGTCTTCCTGTCCTGCTGAGCTCAGGGCCTAAGAGGACCCCACCTGCCCATATTGTCTCAGGCTCTTCTTACCCACCTCACTGACCCTTTCAGAAGGAATTATCCCCACTCTAACAGAGGAAGCCAGTCTCATTTCAGGGTGGGCTTTACCTAAATTGCTCAGAAAATGGGGGTATTCTTTTTAAGAATTATCACATCTAGCATGAATGGATTACCAGTTTTCTTTTTTCTTCCTTTTTTTTAAAATGTTTTTAAAGAGCAGTATCTACTCATTAAAATTCATATGATACAGAAATATTTAAAGTAGAAATTGAAATACACTCTCTCTGATACTTTCTCCCCAGAAATAACTATTAATATTTTGATATACAGCCTTCCAGATGGATGGATGAATAAATCTTACACTTTATATTAAATATTTTAGGGGCTAATGTAATGAAAATCCAAATATGCACAATCCAGCTTAAAAAATAAAACATCACAGGCAAATTTGAAAGCCCCTGTTTTCTCCATGTGTCATTCCCTAGTTCCCTCTCCAAGAGTGACCTTTGTCCAGAAGTTATTGTCTCTATACACCTGTTACACTTCTGCTATATATATTTGTATCCATAAGCAAATATGTAACATTGTTTCACAGAATGTTACTCTTTATAGAAATAGTGTCACAGTGTATGTAGCCTTCTACAGCTTGCTTTTTTTCTCCCTCTATATTGTTTCTAGATTTCCCGGGTTGTTATATTGTAGTTCTATTTCATTCATTTTAACACTGAAATAATTCTTTGTGTCATTACACCACAACTTATTTAACCATTCTCTTGTTGAGAAATATTGAGATTGTTTCAAATTTTTCACTTACAAACAGTGCTTCAGTGAACATTCTTGTACCATCTCCTTGGGTACACATGCAAGGGTTTCTCTAGAGTATAGAACTAGAGATGGAATGTCTGTGTCTTGGTATGAGTATCTTCAACTTCAACCTTGCCAAATTGCTCTCCAAAATGGATGTCCTAATGTGTATTCCCATGATGAAATATAAATTAGTATCACCACTTTAGAGAACAATTTGGCAATATCCATCAGTACATGAAAGTTCCTGTTGCTCCACACCCTTGCCAACACATCAGATATTCAAATTTTTGCAGATCTATTGGGTGTGAACTGATATTTCATGGTTGTTTAGCTGCATTTCCATAATTACTGACGAGATTGAGTACCTTTCATATGTCCACCAGCCTTTTCAGTTCCCTTTCTGTGAATTGCCTGTTCATAATCTTTGCCCAATTTCAGCAGATAGATGACAGATACATAGACACATAGACCCATAGATTGATACATAAATGATAGATATAGTTCTTAAAACAATTTACAGAATAGCTAGTACACCCTACAACATTTCCTGACATATAATAAACATACATAGTCCATATTCTGCATAATGTTCTCCAACATGCTTTTTTTTTTTATCTTTTTCATGACCGGCACTCAGCCAGTGAGTGCACCGGCCAGTCCTATATAGGATCCGAACCCACGATGGGAGCGTTGCCGCACTCCCAGCACCACACTCTCCTGAGTGCGCCACGGGCTTGGCCCTCCAACATGCTTTTTTTACTCTCACTATAGCTTGTACATCTTACCAGACGAGTACTTTTTCATTTGCCTTGCAATTGCTCAATACGTGTATACTGTGATTTATTCACCATCCCTCTATTGATCAACATTTAGATTATTCTCACTTTTTTCATTAAAAATCGTGACTATTTTTGTAGCAATATATTTAGTTACAATCACAACTGTTTCTATAGATGGTCGATTCTCAGTGAATTATAAGTAGTGATATATAACAAGGAGAAAAATAGAATGCAAAAACCAAACAAATTCAACATTAAATCTCTTCCAGATTTAACTTCTCCTCTTTTCTATTTTTTCTTCTATAATTCAAAAAGTAACCTGAGAATAACCACTTTGGAAATATATTTAGCAAGATCTGTTAAAGCTAAACATACACTCATACACCTATCTATGACCCAGCAATTCCATTCCTGATGTGTATCCAACAAAAATAAGTTCATATATCCGAGAAAAGCCATGTATGAAGATGTTTGCAACAGCTTTATTCATAAGTAACTTAAAATTGTGCACCAATGGATATGTACAATAACATGAATGGAATTTCTAAAAAGAAGCCAGACACAAAGAGTAAATATTCTATCATCCCATTTGTTTGAAGTGCAGGAACAGGCAAAAGAATTCTACAGAATTAGAAATAAGAATAAAAGGAAGGAGTATAATGCAGCTTTCTGATGTGTTGGGGATATTCTCTATCTTGATCTGGGTCATGAATATATTTATAAAAATTCATTGAATTTTCCCCTTAAGAGCTGTATATTTCATACAATTAAAAATTAGGGGGTGGGGAGATTAGTCAAAGAATACAAAATTTCAGTTAGACAGGAGGAATAAGTGCAGGAGATCTACTGTACAACACAGTGACTACAGTTAATAACAATGTATTGTATGCTTGAAAATTGCTAAGAAAGTAGATTTTAAAAGTTCTCACCATGAAAAAATGGTAAGCATATGAGGTAGTGAATACATTAATTAGCTTGATTTGGTCATTCCACAATGTACATATACAAGGGTACTTTTAACAGTTCATGAAAAAATTGAATTAAAAAATAATATGAATTCTATGAACTTTTTGAAGGCCCCATGTGTACTGTAAATATATACAATTTTTTTTTGTTAATTAAAAAATAAAAATTAAAAAATTAAAAAGCGTAAGTGCAAAAATATTTTTTTTTCCTCAAAGAAACAACCTTGTCATTTTGACTTTCTGGTTGTCTGGGATCTGCCTGAGTGAAAGGAAGAAAATCGATCTTACTGAGATCCTGCTAAGTGCTAACCACTGGGCTAAGCATTTTCGTACAGGTCATCCCATTAAATAATTTTTATAACTACCCCCATGATGTAGGTATGATTGTTCCTTTGTTTACAGATGAGGAAATTAAAGCATAAAGAGTTTGGGTAACCTGTGGAATTTGCTTCCTACTAGGCGACACTGGGGATGTCTGCTTCGGTCATGTGCAGCTGTTTGCTTTATTCAGGGTCTTCTGGTGGAAGCTTGTGTTTATTTGTTGACTTGTTCTTCACACTCACACATCTGTTTGGAAAACAGAGCCATTAAGCATCGGAGCCCAAACATTCCAAGATAAATTAGCAGTCAGTTCTCCCCAAGGCAGAGGGGCTCAGGCAGGGAGGGTGGGGGGATACAAGAGGATTCCCACTGTTTCCCTGTGCACAGAGCCAAGCCTCACCATCCCAGACCCCAGGGATCCTGGCACTGATAACAAACTAGCAGCAAAAGGCTTGTGGTTACATGGGATTTTTTGCAGAATTGGATGTCACCTTGGGACCATATTTTAATGGGAAATACAGCTTGATGGAGATCGACTTCAGGTTCATGAAAAATGGGGGACTAAGTCAACAAAACAAGTTAGCCCCTTCAGGCAAGGAAGAAGGGACCAGAAGGGGGTGAGCAGGGAGGGAAGATGCCTGACCCACTACCAGTTTACTATCTGCAGAGGCCCAGAGAGTTCCACAAGCAAATGAGCCTGTTATGCAGCCAGCTCTCCTCAAGTCACTGTTCCTCAGCCACGGGGGGTCCATCTCAGGCCACACTTCACCTGTTGCCAGATAATAAATCATTTCCACACAGGGAGGTGGAGCCCCATGGATGAACATCTCCAGCCCTCAAATCCACCCCTCAGACAGCAGAGCGAGCCGCAAGGCATGTGCCCCTTCTCCATCTCAGCAGGGTAGGTAGTTCCCCCCAGGAGCCTTGGAGTGAAGAAATCAGGTTGAGAGAAGAAGGCAACAGGGCCCCAGGGTGGCCACAGGGACCTAGGCTCATGAGCAGCAGGCCTTTCATACACATCACCTCCAGTTCCTTCCATGACTCTACAAGGAATACATATTAACCCCATTTTACAGAGGAGGAAACTGAGGCTCAAAATAGGTGAAGAAGTCACTTGCCCCAAATCTTGGCCTGGCTGACTCCAAAGTCCCTTATAGTAAAGCCCACAGCCGCCCTCTGCAGAGGAGCAAGAGAGGGTAGGAGAAGCAAGTGCATTGAATAATGTAGGTAGGAAGCGCTCTTTGCGTATTGTTATTAGCACCATGAGAGTTCACATGACAATGTACACCAGTTGGAACTACTCCTGATCATTTCCTATGAAGGGGGCTGTAATAAGCCTGTCATTGTCTGGGGCCTCTCCTAGCCTGCACCAGTGGTATTTCCAACAGAATCAATTGCTCACTCAGCCTCCCCTGAGAATGGCACAGTGGGGAGGACTCAGAGCCCCTAGAGGCCATTGCCAAAGTGGGGCAGGGCTGAGAAGCATGGGGTTTGGATCCAGGCTGGGCTGAAGCCTCCCGCACTGTGGAGAAAATGAATTCTGCAGGTGGGTCAGTTTGACTTGAGAAGAGGAGATGTTTCCTGTGACTGGGGAAGTTCGTAACACTGCCTGGAAGACTTCTGGGTGTCAGGAATGGGCCCTGAGGATTCAGGTCCTGGTGGTTTAAGAAAAGCCAGGATCACTGATGGATGGCCTCCTTCAACAGTGGGGGTGTCACTCAGTGGTTACACTGGAAGGTCAGCCACAACTTCCACTGTGGCCCCGTCCTGAGCCATGGTAGCAGCCTGGAGTCCTAGCAAAAGTCTTTGCTCCAGTGCACAGAGGCCAGCACCTGGAGAAACAACACCAGACAATTCCCTGGAGATGAAAACAGGCTGTTAGATTCCTACAGTGTGAAGAAGGAAGCCCCTTCAGGGACATTATTGGAAAGAACTCTGAGAATACAAAGGGGGAGCAGGCTTCTCAGAACAGAGCTGGCAGGAAACCTGGATTCTAAATCCTAGGTTGTTAATATTCAGCACTTCCAAGTAATTATTCTCACACAACAAGGTCATTTATAGCCACAGATCACACCTACCTGTTCACAGGGTAATTTTCAGTTCTGAGCAGCTAGAGCCTGGACCCTGATTATACCAGCTCTGCAACCTCAGGCTACACATCTGGCCTCACTGAGCCTCGACTTCCTGAATTTCTCACTTTCTTCTGCTTTATCCTCTCAGCGACTTGTAGTATTCACTGAACTATCCAAATAAAAATTCTGGGAGTTATGAAAGATTCACTCTTTGAGTCTGGACTGGCCTTGGCCGATGGTATAATTCTAAGAAACAATGAATGAGCCCCTCTTTTTGCATTTCAGCTCAGTCCCTTGTATGTCTGCATTTCCATGAGAGAATGCCTGGGCCAGCCTGCTGGAGGATGGAACATGGGGAGCAGTGCCTAATTCACCTAACACCTCTGACTTGCAAGAGAGCACATCCAAGATGGACAAAGTTACCTGCTGGCCCATGGCTGGACACAGACCAGTGAGTGAGCCCCACCAGTGAGCTCAGAGCAGCAGAACCACCAGGCCAACCCATAGACTAGTGAGCACAAGTAAGTGTTTATTATTATTATATGCCACTGTGGTCATAGACAGCTGATGCACCCTACATACCCAACCAATCACCAAATCAAAGTCATTGTTAAAAGGACCATGCTGGAGCCAGACATCTTGGTTTCAAATCATCTCCACCCTTTTGCAGCTGCATGACCTTGAGAAAGTTATTAAACCTCTTGGCACCTCAATTTCCTCATCTAATAATGGGGGTTGATGGTAGAAGAATCTACAAGGACAGTTGTGATGGTTAAGTAAGTAAAAAGTATAGGATGCTTAGAACAGCTTCTGGTGCAGTTAATGATGTATAAGTATTTGCCATTACTTCGTTGCCTGCTAAATATATTATGAATGTATTTTTCTCTATCCCCCGTAGATATCACCCTAATCCAGGACATTTTCTGGCCCCATCTTACAGCCATTAATCCACTCTCTATAATGAAACCAGAGGGATCTTTCCAGAGCACAAACCCCAAGGGTGTCACGTTTTGATTAAATACTTCAGGGGTGTCCCTGTCCATGGGATAGTTTAAACTCCCCAAATGATTACAGGGCCCTGCCTGAAATGGCCCCTATTTAATTCTCCAGCCTCCTCTTCCCCCAGTGCCCTGCATGTGTCATCAATAATAATAATAACAGCCACTATATTGAGCATGTACTCTGTGCCAGACTGAGGCTAAGCATGTTGCTTGCATTATATCAGAATCTTCATGACCACCTTGCAAGGTAGGTATAATAACTCCCGTTCTACAGATTGGGAAACTGAGACATGACTTGCCCAGGGTCACCAAGCTAAATAAGCAGCAGAGAAAGGATTCAAAGCCCAATCCTGCTTTCCTGCCTCTAATGTGAGCTGGGCTGCTCGGGGCAGGGGGTGGGGATAACATCTCCAGAGATGTTAGAAACTCTTGAGGCAAACTTCTTTTCTGCTCTGCCTTTGGCCTCAGGCCAAGCCCCCACTTGGCACAGGAGAGTGAGAAAACATCCTTGTCATGGTTATGGATTTTCATTCCATAAAGTGCACAGAAGTTAGCTAATCAGTGAGGAATCACAAAAAGCAGCAAACACCTAACTGCAAATGGCGATACCTTGCTGACCCCAACACCCCCACCCAAGCCCCAAGCTGGCCTGAGACTTATTTTTCTGTGCACCTTGCAACCTAATACATAATAGGTGTTCAGTGCTACAGGTAACATAGTTCATTAAAACAATGCCTATATAGAGTTTACTGTGGGCCAGGCAACTTCTTTAAGCACGTTACATATACCGACAATGTAATACTGACAGTAACCCTGGGAGGTAGGTATTATCATTGTCCCTACAGATGAGAAACTGAGGGTAGAAATGTTAGAACATTTGCTTGGAGCCATATTCAAACCCAGGAAGTCTGACTCCAGAATCTGTGCTCTTAATCACTAAACCACACTATCTTTCAAGAAAATCAAAGACAAGTTCTTCACAAAGGGTTCCTTTGAGAAGCCCATTGAGGGGCTCCCAAGCAGAACAAAAGCACCTGGGCTTGGAGAGGAGTCATACAAAAGGATCAAAAAGCAAAGGTTCAAGTCTGAGCAGGTTACTACAGGTCACCAGGATCTATTTCTCTTCTACTTGCAGACACATGGAGGGTTGTGTTTCTCTGTCTCTCTGTGACTAGTCATGGCCAATGACATAGGAGCAGACTCAAGTCTCCAGCCATCTCCTCCCTAAATATGAAGACCCCTGAAAGACTTGCATGAAGAAGCCAGTGGCATAAGATGGAGGGGCCTCCCTCAGCCTGAGGACCTGAGTGACAAATGACATGGAGGAGAGTCCACCCTCCTCCCCACCCCTGGCTTTGCACCTAGCTGTCTTGTGAGTGAGCATGAGGTGCAGGTGAGTTATAAACCTTCATTTGAAGCCAATGACCTATGACATTTGGGGCTATTTGTTACCACACTGTAACCCAGCTTCTCCTGACTGATGCAAGTGGGTCAGTCATGTGAGAAAGGAGGCAGTTTCAGATCTCCAATACTCTGACAATCTTCAGGGGTTACATGGGGTAGGAAGTGAGGAAAAGTGGGGAGGAATCTCTGAAACTGAAGAGTCTTGTCACTGAGATGTTGATGGGAATATCATGTTCTTTCTGCAGATGAGTGGAGAGAACTTTCCAATTTGACCAGGACATGATCCAGATTTTAAAATTAGAGACAAAACTTAGCTGGAGAGAGAAACATCAAAACATGATCTTTCATCAGACCAGGTTGTAGTAGAAATTCCCTACTGTTTTGGTGGAAACTAATTTGGGGGGTTAGGAGAGGGGATTGGCAGCAATGTTCTATTCGAATGCAGAGCTGATCTGGCTGGGACCAGGACAGCCTTCTACCCCCCACTCCACCCCATCCCCTGGGGTAGGGAAGGCCATTGTCTGGCCACAATCTGGTTTCCTTTGTCCACCAAGTCTGCTGTCCACCAATAAATTTCAAGTTGTGCCTGTCAAAAACTAGCAAATTCTTAGCTATCTATTAAAAACAGACAGTTTGGGCTGACTCCGTGGCGCACTCGGGAGAGTGCAGCACTGGGAGCGCAGCGACGCTCCCACCCCGGTTCGGATCCTATATAGGAATGGCCGGTGCACTCACTGGCTGAGTGCTGGTCACGAAAAAGACAAAAAAAATTAAAAAATAAATAAAATCAGACAGTTTGGCTGTAAGTCTTTTCTACCAGCCATCTACTCTCCCAAGATTTCCCCAGCATCCCTGTTGTCACCGGGTTAGACCTACAAGCCCCTGTTTTTCCACCATAGTCAGGGGCTCTGACAGCTGGTACCCAACAGAGGAGCCACTACAAGAAAATATTCTCCATTGCAGAACCACACATACATGAAAAATAAGGTCTGCAAGCTTGTGGAGTCTGAAGGGAAGTCACATTTTGGTTTAATTTAAGTTTGATATGAGATTCTGGCCAGTGCTAGGCCATCAGCTCTTTGATAATTTGGTCCCAAGTAGCCAAGCAGTAATGGAACCAAAAACTGATTCCACAGGCTACCTGTACAGAAGGATGGAGAGAGAGAGATGTCCTTAAAAACAAAAGTGTTATCTATGAAAAATCAATGCCTAGATAAAGACATGGGATGCCTCATTATTTACTTCTCTCTCTATTCCAAATTCTTCTTGGCTTCTGGGATCAGGGAGTAGGAATCTGGATCTTTTCCTGGTTCACTTTTTGACCAGATGGAAGTAAGAGAAAGAAGGCTGCTGTCATCTGAAGACATCAGTGGCTTCCCCTGGGTTTCAGGCTCCCACATCACAGGCACCTGAGCTGCCCTTTCTTTATTTTTGTGGCAAGGGAAGCATTTGCCTAAGTATCAAGAGAATACAGCCAGCGTGATTGGCACGTGTGTCCCCAGCAGTGTCCTGTGCACAGTGGGCTCAGTACCTTTGAGAATCCATGCACCATTGGCCACAGCACAGCTTGGTGCCTGCCCTTTGGATGGTGTGGAGGCAGAAGGCATATCTACCCTCCTACAATCTTGGTTTCATATGGGTCTTTGGTTAATGACGGTCTCTCCCTCTGCCCCTTGATCCACCACAGTTTCCCCTGCCCCCAAGCACTACCTGGGCATGAAATTGGAGGCTCACTCATTCTATGCTGAGAATGAAATGAGGCTGAGAGAGAGACAGTAGAGAGAGGCTGGGGCTAAAACCAAAAATCACTGGGTAGTGGAGACGCAGGCTCTCCATGGGGGTTCGTCTGGCTCCCAAGCTGTCCTGCCTTCTTGAGACAAGCTGCCTTCAAATATAACTCAATACCTAAATCTTCATTTATCAATATTTATTGAACATTTGTTATACAAAAGACACTATGCTAAAAGCTACCAGAAACAACTGAACAGACCTGGTCCCTAGCTAGGATAGTTGGGGTGGCTGATGTTAGTCAAAGAATCACAGAGGTGAGAGAAACATATAATTAAAAACTAAGGTTAGTGCTTATGAATAAACAAAGAATGTGCTGCAATTAAAAATGGAAAATGAGATACAGCTTTGGGGGGTAGGGGTACATCAAGGAAAACTGCTCAAGAAGTGACATTTAGGAGGAAGCCAGGGAAAGGTGGACTGAAAAGTGTTTCTGGCAGAGGGACCAGATTGTGTGAAGATTCTGAGACTAGAAAACACCTGGGACTTTAAAGCAAGGGAGAGAAGACCACTGTGACCAAACATTTTGGTGAGTTGGGGGAGAAGGACTGCAGGTGAGACTAGGGAAGTTTGGGGGACCCAATTAGGCAGAAGTCATAAGAAATATAAGTGTGGATAATAGCCATCACAGCCCAAAGCATGGCAGACCTCAGACCCCCTCACTGACCTCAAAGGAAGACTGTTCAGCTGCCCAAGTGCATATGTTTCTTAAGGCTCATGTGTCCATTTATTCCTCAGCAGACACACATTGAACACTTAGAATGTGCCAAGCCATGAGAATACAACAGTGAATTATGCACAACCCCTGCTTCACCTAGTGATAGAACTATCCAAAGATCAGGTGATTACAATATAGTTTAGTAAGTATTGCCATCAGATAACTCAGCCAGCAAGATCATGGAGACCTTTCTAGAGGTGGAAGCACTTCAGCTGAATCTTAAAACACACTTTAGAATTTAAGAGGAAGAAAAGGCCATTCCAAGTAGAGAGTACCAGGTATTGACAGGCAACAGAATGTTTGCTCTGATCTGTGTTTCTCAATCTGTCACACACTAGAATTACAAAAGAAGCTTTGATGATTTGGAATATGCACAATTCACCCTCTAGAAATGCTGGTTTAATTGTTCTGGGAGTCCAAGATGATTTTTAAGTGCAGCCAGGTTGGAGAATTTCTACTCCAGGTAATCCTAAATTGCAATCAGAACCTTGGAAGATATTGCCCATTTTTCACCCAAGATGCCTGTCATTTTGATCCCAGGAGGCTTGGGATCTGTTCCCAGCCATGGGGGAACCTCAGGATAAAGTAACTGCCCCAGAGGCTTCAGGTTGGGCAAGAAAGGAATTTATTCAGCCATCTCACCAGCTGTGACTAAGAATGTCTGGCTGGGGCAAGAATTCCTGGCTGTGGACTATGAAAGTGGTCCAAGGCAAAGAAGCAGAAGGGAAGGGGAGGGGATGCAGAGGAGCCCCTGATGTGCTGAGAGCCCTCCAGGCTTTCAGGTGTCCCACCTGAAAATGGGGCTCCAGCACCAGTTCCCCACCTTCCGGCATTGAAGTTCCAGCTTCATGGTTTTGCCCTATCCATGTAATATTATTTACTTACTATTTCTCCTTGCTTAGTTCAATGAATTTCAAAAGGAAACTTTGTATCAAGTGAGTATTTGGAAATGGAAAGCCAGTATCCTTTGTCCTAACTAGAAGGCATCTTAAGAATATATCTGATTTTTTGGAATAATGTTATCAAAGTCTGTTTAGATGCTATTGCCTACCAAAGCTTCTGTGCCTGAAACCTGATCTGTCTTTGTATTCAGTTTTTGGTTTTGATGTTTATTGCAGTAAAATATATGTAAGTTAATTTACCATTTTAACCATTTTTTTTTTAATTTTTTTTTAATGACCGGTAAGGGGACCTTAACCCTTGACTTGGTGTGGTCCGCACCACGCTCTCCCAAGTGAGCCACGGGCCATCCCTATATAGGGATCCAAACCCATGGCCTTGGTGTTATCAGCACTGCACTCTCCCAAGTAAGCCATGGGCTGGCCCCCATTTTAACCATTTTTAAGTCTACATTCAATGGTATTAAATATATTCACACTGTTGTGCAACCATCACCACCATCCATCTTTAGAATTTTTTTCATCTTCCCAAACTGAACCTCCACACTCTTTAAGTAACTTCCCATTCACTCCTTCTCCCAGCCCCTGGCAGCCACCATTCCACTTTCTGTCCCTATGACCTCTTTGTTTTAAAGAGAGATTTTAAGAGTTGCATAGGTGTTAAGGGCATATTAGCACCAAACTCTCGTTTTGCCTTAGTTCTGATTGAAAGAGGATAGAAAGGACAATACAATTTAGTCTGGGGGACTCAATGTCACAATGCTACCCAGTGCCTCTCCATGCATGGCCTAAACCCTTGACACTCATCCCACAAGTTGCAAACACTGCACAAGTAATCCCCGGGTTTCTCTCCTAGATCTGTGGTCTTGCAGCAAGCACATGATAAAATCTGAATCGAACACTGAGAAAAGTAGTGGGGGTGGGAATGCACCCTCCCTGTGCCCATGATTTCATTCAATGCTCCCAACAGTGCTGAGAGATAGAAATCATTCCCATTTGACCAAAGAGAAAACTATAGCTCAGCAAGACAATAACTTAGCCAAAGTGACATAATCAGCCCATGCCTGGGCTTATAGATCCAACCACAGTCCTCTGCTTTTCCCACCCCACCACACTGATTTCAACAGGGCAGGTTTCAGGAGAAGCAAAGCCAGAGAATGTGAAGAATGACAGGGACCATCAACAAAGAGGCTGCTCTGTGGCTCTGTAAACCCAGTCCACACTAGGCAGACTCCTAACAAGGTAATCAAAATAAATTGGAGCAGCTCATGCCTGGGTAATGCTCTTTCTAGTGCATGAATGGTGCGGCCGCTCTCTAGCCATGGGTCCACCAAGCAGGTTCTTTAATGAATGCACACATGAGACACTGGCCACCCAAGGAAGTGTCCCTCTGCACATCCCTGGGGCCCTCCCAGCTCCTTTCTGGCCTTCACCCCAGGAAACAGCTGCGCATACTCACTCTGCATTTGGGCATTTCTGCCCTGCAGGATTCTGATGCAAATGGATTTGACACGAACACAGAGCATTTCCCTCCCAGCTGAGCTCCCCTGTTTGCTGATGGGTTTCGAGCATCCTCCCTGGACTGCTTACCTTCATCTTTCTGTTTAAATAACAGCCAGGTAGAGACCTTAGTTAAATATCTTCCGAGATGCCAAGACTGGAAGCGTTTCCCTCCACTCCACCCCACCCCTGACAGCTGATTCTGTATTTGCAGTGGCTTTCAGATCAGTTCTCTGGCTGGTCTCCATTTATTTGTGAGGCTGGGATGGATCCATATGAATAAAGCTTGCACATTAGTAGGAGTCTCATGCATTTCCAAGCTGAGAGATGCAGCCAAGTACCTGGCCTGACCCTTCAGCTGTCTGCATTCGCTTTATTACCAATGACCTCCCCAGCGCGAGACAGATCATATGCATGGACCTCCAAGACATCACATACACACACACATCTCAGAAAAGAGTCTAATCATTTCCTATTAAGGAAATCTACCATTGCCTTCTTTCTTCTTTTACTATAATGAAACCGACTTTTTAAAAATGAGTCTACAGTCTAGGATTCGCTCCAAATGAGCTGATCGCCAGGTGTTGAGAGAAGAAGTACTCTCCATCAACCTGTCAGGAGATCACGGGTGGACTAATGTGGCCCTCAGGAGAGAGAACCAGGAATCATTCCCAAGTCTGAAGGTTCAGGGTGCCTGGCACAGAAGGGACATGAGGTTATCTGCCTGAGGGTGTCTGGGTGATGGGGAGAGCCTCCTTCCCACACATACCCCACGGGCTGTGGTGGCCACATAACTACAGCCAGGAGAAAAGAGTGGGGATTCTAGAGTTGTACAGATCTGAGTCTAGGCCAGAGTTCCCCCTCATGGGCCTCTCTAAGCCTGTTTCCTTGGTGAGGTGTGAGGACTAAAAGAGAATCATGCAAAGCCCTTACCACAATTCCTGACACATAGTAATTGCCAGGTACTATGGCAGCCACTGTCTGGTGCCTTCCCACCATCCATTCTGCCCTTCCTTGCTTGCCTAGAGCTCTCCAGGGTGGCTGTGTGCACAGGGCTCAGCCCACCATGGCAGGCTGGCTGCTGGAGACTTGCTTTTCCAGCCTCCCCCTCCCCCGCAGCCAGAGATGGTCATGTGACAGATCTGACCACTGCGATGCAAAGCTGCTTGCAGGAAAACTCTTTCTCACTCAGCCCCTTCTCTTCCTACCTTTAAGCTGGCAGACATTTTGTGACTGTTTTGCAAAAGTCTGAAAATGAAAGGCCAACATGCTGAGGACAGCAGAAGAGAATGCAGAAAGTGTCCCCCATGGTACGGTTGAACTCTGCACCAGAACTGGGACTGCTGTTCCCCATGCCTCTTGTTACGGAATGTGATTAAATGTCACATTGCTTCAGCCTGTTGGTTGGATCTTATAGTCTATTCTGCTATTTGCAACCCAAAGCATCTGTAGTCATTGTTCCCAGACCCACCCATACTTAACTCCCTGCCTGGGGCTCCTGGGAAGAACCATAGCAAAATGGACTTCCAAAGGAAGACAATCCACATTTTTAAGATATTTTCATGACCCAGTAGTTGTAATAGCTCCAAGATACCAGCTTCAAAACGCAGAGTAGAGTAATCCCCAGCCTGGGCTGGGATAAGAGCCACATGCGGGTACTGAGCAGATGGGCAAGCTCTGGGCACCTGTGTGGGAAGCTGGCCTCCTGCTCACCACTACCTGTCCCAGATGCCTCTGCTCCAGTGACTCCAGCAAGCCACTTAACCCCTCTCTATGCCTCTGTTTCTTTAGATGTAAAAATAGGAATCATGATACCTACTTTACAAAGTTGTGAACAAGATCCTTCTTCCAGATAGAGCCCCTTCTAAAACACGAATCAGGTGCCCTGCTAAAGCCCCTGGGTTCAGAAGGCCCTCCCCCATGTAGCACCTGGCCACTCCCCGAGCCCCTCTCTTGCCACTCATGCACACCACTCTACACCCAGTCCTGCTGGCTTCCCTTCAGCTGCCCAGACACTCCGTGCTCTCCCCCTCCATGCTGCACGAGGCTGCTCTCCTGCCCAGAACACCTATCCCCCTGTCCTTCCCCTGCCTAGTTCCTGCCTCAGCTGAAAAGTCATTTCTTCCTGGAAGCTTTTCTGGACCCCAGTCACATAAGTGTGAACACACACACACACACACACACACACACACACACATAGCCCTTTTAAGGTGCTCTGCTCTGAGGTCCCTCTACCTGCTTAATAGCTGCCTTCTCCACTGGCCTGTGAGCTGTGGAAGGGCAGAGACCAATCCGTCAGGCTCACCATCAGACCTCTAGCATCTAGCATAGGCCTGACACAGAGTAGGCAATTAATAAATATATCTTTATTCAAGGAATGAACACCTGCATAGCGTCTAGCATAACTCCAGGCACTTGACAGGCACACCATAAATTCACATCCACCAAGAGACAGCACAGTGCAGTGGTTAAGTGCTTCCCCTTCCCGTGGAGCAATCCTGCCTGTGTTAGAATTTCAGCGGAGCCACTATTAACTGTGTGACCCTGGGCAAGTCACTTAATTTCCTCATCGGTAAGTGAAAATCCTAATAATAACAACCTTATATGAATTGTTGTGAGAATTAAATCCATGGATGAAAATAAAGTACACAGTAAATGGTAAGTGGTAGATACTATTATTATTATCAAGACTATTATTATATCAGAGCTGTCCAAAATGAGGTCTAGAGCAGGCCAGCCCACTGGGGACTCCATCGTCCAGGTTTTCCCCATCACTCACATTTTGCCACCTCCACTGATGCCCACTCTGCCCACCCTACTCCCCTGTCAGTAGCACCTCCTACCCAAGGCTTGTCCTCCAGCCGCTCTCCAGCCTTCCTCCCTGTCCACCAGCGGTCACAGACACTCTCGCCTGATTGATAAAGTCCCTATCTGGTCATTTACGATCTGGCTGCCGAAGAGGCAGCTCCTGCCAGCTCGAAAAGCAATTAATCTGCAAACAAGCTGGGCAACAGCAGGCCTGGGCATTGCAGTCTCGGGCTGAGGCTGCTCCGGAGAGCAGATAAGGCTACAGTCGACTATTTATTGTACATTTTAATTAAGTGCTTGTTAACGACAGTTATTTTAACAGTCATAAAATTACTGTTGTAATGCATTTTGTTGGAGGGAGAACGGAGGGGCCGCAGGACTTTATGAAAGCAACCACAGATTGCCTTCACTTTAAATCAGAGAATAAATTCTGAAGAGGAGGGACAGTGCCGTGGTCCAGGCCCAGACGCTAATGGTTATTTAATGCGCTCATCAGTGTTTGTAAGTCCCAAGCATACGGTGCGGACACAACAGCCTCCAAACCCTCTTTAACACTTATTTGAGATGACAGGAAAAATGAAACCGTTTGTGCTTTCAATGGAAAAGCAATCATTGGTACATTATATTCGCCTTGCCCTATCATGCTAATGCATGGTAAAAATGTCACCAAATGTATTTAAGGGCCTGATGGACTGTTAACGTTGGATTCCTGGTACTGGACTGATTAATAAAAATCTTCAATTTGTATGTAAATGCAGTGAGGCCTCATATCATCCGCATACCTGCACCCAGAGAAAATAATAAACTGAAGTTTAATGCAGCAATTATCAGCATTTATGGAACTCTGAAAGCAGTGGCGGCCCTTGGAAGCAGGCGTGGAGGGAGATGCTGGGGATGGGTGAAGATGCTCCTTGTGGGCTGTGTGGGCTGCTCCTAAGGGCTGGCATTGGCTAAGCTCGTCACGTCACACCGTGGGAGCTTGCTCTCATCTGAGGAGTGAGCCAGGTTGAGTGACTCTGGGTGGCAAGCTGGAGCAAGGGGAATGTTCCCAGGGGAAGCTCCTGTCCCGCTAACACACCCTCCTTGGAACACTGTGGCACATGCCTGTGACTTTCCCTGCTCTGCTTTGGAGGAACCCCACTGAGTGGTGAGACCACCTGCCGGGCCAAGCCAGGTGCAGTAATGAGGAGAGTCACATGCTTGCAGGGACTCGATATCTTGGTACAAGCAGTAATGGCGACAAGCCACTCACTGCGACGCTGTGTGTCAGGACCAGAGCTAAGTACTTCACGTATGATCTTAATCCTTATCGTATCTGTGCCAGAGACTGGCTCACTGTTCACCAGACCCACTTGCTTTATCTCCTGGACACACAGCTAAACTACATTTCCCAGATTCCCTTGGGGTTAAGTGCAGTTGTGTGCATTAGTTCAGGTGGGCTGAGAAGTAGACAGCAAGATGGAATTAGACATGAAAGAATTTTATTGGGGGGAGAGAGCAAGAGAAAGCAGGGAGAGCCTTCAGGCCACATGAGGGTCTGCCTCCTGTGAGAGCAAAGCAGGGAGAAGGGAGGACTGAGTAGGAAAGGTCTCTGATTGCATCATACTTCCAAGAGAGTTTCTACCCGGCTAACTTGAAGACTTTGGGCCAGAGTTGCCCATCAGAGATGTTCTCATTCTTGCCAGAACAGTCCTGGCTTAGTACCTCTGCATGCTCAGTCATCGGCTGGGAGTAGCCCTGGAGAAGCCAGGCCCCCCTGCATGTGAAAATGATGGTAAACCCATAGGGACCACAGCTGGGGCTGCGGTTATACCCCCCCAGCTGCAGCTCTGAGAAGTGCACTTCTGTAGCCACCGCACCGTGTGGCTGAGGTCTAGCCAATGGAATGTGTCAGGACTGATGTGCGCCCCTTCTCGGCCTGGCCTGTGCAACCTCGCATGGGGGAGCTCCTGCCACCGTTTCGCCTAGCCGGCTGGATGCGGACAAGTGTCGGAACCTGGGAAGATTGTGTGTTGAAGAACCAGAGATGGAAGAGGTTCACCCCACCACGTAAAGAAGAGTCACCTGCCCATCAGAAACACCTGTTAGGACATCACTTGAACAGGAAATAAACCTCTATTGTGACAAGTCACTGAGATCGAGAGCCTTTCTATCATAGTGGCCAAGAATGAACCTAATGAGTATCATATCCGCATAGAGCAAGTATTCTGGTCTCCGTTTTTTAGGTGAGAAAAGTGAATCCAGAGAGATAGTGACTTACCCGAATTTATACAGTCTGGATGTGGTACAGCTGGGATTCAAATGCAGACACTGTTTTCTCTCTTGCCTGGCCAAAAACACATAAAGCAACACAAAAATGCTTCTACCAGGCTTGTGTCTTCCATACATTGCAATGCTCCATTCTCCTCTCTCCAGGAAAGAGAGTGAACTTCTAATGGGGCTTCAGGAGACATCAGGAGTCTGCAATCTGGACAGGAAGGAAAAGGTAGCAGGTACATATTTGGGGTGGCAGAACCTGTCCTCCCTTGTACCTCTCTTTGGTCCATGACAGCCCTACAATCACACCAACCTCCTAGGCCATAGCCAGTGACAGAAACCTCACAAATGTAAGTTGGTACAATTATTTTGGAGCACAGTTGAACAATATCTATTACTATTTTAAATGTAGGTTCTCTTTGAGCCAGCAATTCTATTTCTAAGAACTTACCCCACAGGAATGTTACCACTGAGGTACAAAGAATATTCATAAACAGACTTACCACACATCGTTTATAGTAGAAAATACTGATAAAACCCAATAGTTCACCAATAGGGTCTTAGTTATATAAAGTAGATTCTCTTACTGATACATAGGTCATCTACTAAAAAAGAATGCACAGAGCTATATGGACTGTTTTGGAAATATATATATTAAATGGGAAAAGTTACAGAATATTATAACACAATTCCATTTTTACAATATTTATTATAAAATATTATATTGTTAAAATAAATATTGTTATAATATTTATTGTTATCTTTGCTAAAGCATGAAAAAACGCTCACCAAACCATTCAGAGTAGTTATGGCTGAAGGGGCAGGAGTCTGATATCTAAAAGAGCTATCATTTTCTATGCTATAAATTTTTGTACAAAAACAATTTGTCAGAATTATTTGCAATAAACAGAGATTACTTCCATAATCAGAATGGGATTTAAAAATTATGTCTCCTGGATAGACACCATGACCCTGGGAAGCACAGTGAAGGAGTGGGGTAGTGAGACAGAGAGGGAGGAAAGCCTAGGGAAGGTGGAAAATGGGGTGGTGTCGCTCTGGGCAATCGGGGGTGATCTCACTGGGGACCCGCTGGGAGAGTGTACAGAGCACATCTCAGAGTGGCCCCACCAAGGGGCAAGGAAGCAGGGACATTTCTTCACCACCTTCCATCTCTCAGTGGTTGAGGCTGCTCCTGCAGGTGTAGCAGCCCTCCAGCCTGTCCTACCAAGAGACTGAGCTCACCCCTTCAGCCAGAAAGAGCCCTCAGGTCAGAGATGTTGGTGTTCAGGGTGGAAAGCCATTGTCCATGGAATTGTAGGTGTCCACTTGTGACACTCATGGAGGCTGCAATTGGCCTCTGGAGTGGACAGTGGGGACATGTGTGGGATACCAGCAGCCTCTGCTACAGCATGCTTCTCCTGCATCCTACTGAATCCACATAGTGCTGAGCCTGGGCTAGGACCCCCGGGAGCATGAGGTGAATCCAGCTAAATATATGTTAAATACATATAATTATATATAGAGAGAGAGAGACACAAACTAAACTAGAAATTCCTCTCTTCTCCTTCAAATAAGAGAGATCTCTTTTTTTCCTTTCTTTCAATTCCGAATAATTTCCAGGACTCTAAAGTGAAGTCAATAATAATACAGATGTTCCTGGGCTTACAATGGGGTTATGTCCCAATCAACCCATTGTAAGTTGAAAATATCACAAGTCAAAACTGCATTTATTACTACCAAACAATGTAGCTTAGCCTAACCTGCCTTAAACGTACTCCAGACACTTAGAACATTAGCCTACGGTTGGGCAAAATCATCTAACACAAGGTCTATTTTATGATAAAGTGTTGAATATCTCACACAATTTATTGAATGCTATATTAAAAGTGAAGAAACAGAACATTGGGTGGGTACTCAAAGTGCGGTTTCTACTGAATGCATATCATTTTCCCACCATTGTCAAGTCAAAAAATTAAGTCGAACCATCGTAAGTTGGGGACTGTCTCTATAATTGAAAAAGTCAATGGGCCAGTTTGGGTAACTGTCACGTGCCTGATACTTTGCATACATGATCGCATCAAATCCTTGCAGCCTACCTGAGGCACATGCTGTCCATAGTGCTTGTAGTCTTGCCTAAGGGTCTTACCCGACAAGCAGGCTAGCATGTGTTTGGGGTATGAGCAGAGCAGGAGCACTAGAAATTAGAGAGCAAAATTAAAGCATTTGATAGATGCTACTTCAAAAGTCATTGAAGTAGGCATTTGGGGAAACTCAGGCCCTTGTTGAATTCTCCTACACCATCAGCACCGGCTGCATGTTGAATTGCATTCCTTTGTGTTCCAAGGCATTTGCACTCTTCAGAGCTTTGGCCCTCTAAAGACCTTTATGGTGCACCTTCTGGCCTCGCTCTTACTCCTGCTATGGCTGTTGCAGTTGGTTCCATATGGGTTTCGACCAGCTTCTTGCGGTCATAAGTGACACCCCCTTCCCTTGGTTCTGCCATATTCTTCTTATTTCCTGTCCCAGGGCTTCTCTGATGCTGTGGGGCTTCTTAGGTCTACAAGAACCCATTGAGCACTCACCAGGCATGTGCACCCCAAGAGCACAAGGGGGTTAATGCCTGTGGTGAAAGCCGATGGGAGAATGCTTCCCCTTTCCTTCCCAGGTGGACAGTACTGAGATGCATTTGTATTGCAGACTCCTCCCCCTCCCCTCCCCCTCCCCAACTCCTTTCCCTCAACCCCCACACTGGTTCTCCTTCCCTCCTTGTCTCACCTCTCTATCCACCCCCCACCTCCCGTTGCCCCCCTCCCCCCCCCGCCCCATCACACTCCTGCTCCATCCTGTGCTCCTGCCCCCTGGAATTTTCCCAAATAAACTACCTGCATATCAGCCTTTACCTTAGGATCTGCTTTTGGGGGAGCCCAAGCTAAAACAAGGTTTTAATCAGAAATAATTAGTTTCCAAAGGGCTAGAGGTTTGAACGAGGTTTTTAAGTAAGAAACAGTACGGCAGAGAGAAATGGGACAAGGAACCCTGGAAAGAAAGGGAGAAAAATTAAGCCAAAAGAAAGGGGGGGGGGGAGACTTCAATTTGCTGGTTAGCCACTGCTTACCTACCTTTGTAAGTTCCAAATTGCCTTCCCGTTCTCAGAATTCCAATCAAGGCTACTCCTCATGAAGCAATTTCTGCCAGTGCCTGATTTCCCAACTGCTGACCCAGGAGAAGATCTCAAAACTTTAGCTAAAAGAACCCCAGCAGACATGAGCAAATCAGCTAGAAAAAGAAAGAAAAAGTCCTATCCACAAGCCAAGAGAGAATTTTTTCTACCTGACACAAAGGTTCCACTCATCATCGGGGTCCTAATGAGAATGTGGCCAGGCCATTTGCTAGGAGTTTGTGACAAAGGAGAAGAGAGTCAGGTCTTCACAGCTACACACACACACACACACACACACACACACACACACACACACACACACACACACTGATGTGGTGGCAGCAAAAACACACAACATTTCCTCTTTTCCCCAACAATGCACAGACAATAATAAAATAAGACTTTTCCCCCAAATTTTCAAAATTAGTCCACTTTAAAGGCTTCCTGGCTGCCTGAGCCACCAGCGCTGGAGCTCTTCTCACATTTGTCCTTCTTGTCAAGGAGGGACTGGGGGCAGGTCTTGGCCATGCACCCCACTCCCAGGAGGAGATCCATGGCCCAACTGCTGTTGATCACTGGCATCATCCGCATACCACAAGGTCAAGGCATAAGCAAGACATGGAGTTGCTGACTGGGCCAACCACAGTCCCCAGAACAGCAACAAGGAGACTCAAGGGAAACTGAGTCCAGTCCCCTCTCTTTTCTTGGGACAGAAAGGGGGGTTCTCTTTTTCAGTATTTGTTATTGTGATAAAATGCACATAATATAAAATCTACTGTCCTAACCATTTTTAAGTGTACTGTTCAGTGACATCAAGCACAATCACATTATTGTGCAGCCATCACCAACATCCACCTCCAGGACTTTTTCATCTCCCCAAACTGAAACTCTGTCCCCATTAAACACTAACTCTCCGTTCTCTCCTTCTCCAAGTCCCTAGCAACTGCCATCTGCTTTCTGCCTCTGTGAGTTTGACTACCCTAGGCACCTCAAATACGCAGAATCATACACTGTGTATTCTTCTGTGTCTGGTTTCTTCCCTTAGCATAATGTCCTCAAGGCTCCTCCGTGTTGCAGCATGTGTCAGAATCCCCTTCCTTTTGTAGGTGGAATAATACTTCATGGTACAGACATACCACATTTTGTTTATCCATTCACTTGCTGATGGGCACCAGGGTTGCTCCCACCTTTTTGCTATGGTGAGTAAATCTGCTAAACCTCGTTGTGCAAATATCTCTTTGAGACCCTACTTTTAATTCTTTTGGGTGTATGGGGAGAAAACATTTTTGTGACTTCAAGTGGCCCCACAGCAAGCCTGAGGGAAGGAGACAGGAAGGACGGCAGTTATGGACATAGATTTTACAGTCAGATATGACTGACTTCAAACCCTGTTTCTACCACTGACTCTATATCAAACAAAATGATTAACATTTGTTGGGCACTTACCATATGCCATATGCTCGTCGAACCTCTTTTACCTATATTATTAATTTATTTAATCCTCATAGTGATCCAAAAGGTAGGCATTATTAGTAACCCTATTTTACAGAGGAAGACATTCATAAAAGTTAAGCAGTTTACCTGGATTCAAATAAGTGGTTAGAGGCAAGATTTCAATTCAGACAGTCTGGTTCCAGAACCCCCATAATGACAACGATGATAATAACAAAAATAAATAAGGAGATGAAGGAGGAGGAAGAGGAGGAGGAAGCCAACAGTCATTAGGGCTCAGTCCAAGCCAGGCACTGCTACAACATCTTGAGTGAATTAACTCATTTAAACCCAACTGCTTTCTGAGTTAAGTACATTATTTTCCCTGTTTTACTCACAAGAAAACTGAATTTCTAAGTGATCCCATAATGTGTTCAAAGTCACATGGTGAAGGCCGGCCTGTGGCTCACTCGGTAGAGTGCGGTGCTGACAAAGTCACATGGTGAGCGAGAGCAAGATGCAGGATCCAAACCCAGATCATTTTGTTAGCCAAGTTCCTCTTTGTCTGTTCATTTGATCATTGATCTCTGCATGAATCCCTCTGTAAAGAATGAGGAAGGACCTGCAGGCAAAGAGCTTTCATGGTCTCCAGTCCTTCTAGTGTGATTTTTGGCCAGAGCAGAAATTCCAGGGCCCTCTGGCAGAGAGGCAATGAAGAGGGCGTGTGGAAAGGGGGAAGAGAAAGCACCATGTAGGCTGGAGATGAGGAGCAGATTGGGGGGCATTGGGGGATAAGTGCCTCCACAGCAGCTGCAGGATGTGGGAGAAGGAGAGACGGGAGAAAGGGGGTTGGGGGAGCATCTCTTTAGATTGTGAATTAGATCCACATTAAAGTGTTTTGAGAGTCATCAGTAGATATTAGAATCCTTTAAAAATTATATATGTACTTTTACTTTGGACTCTATTTCTCTAAATACAACACTGAGATAAGACTGGGCCACATGGGACCCCAACTTATAGTTGGGTTAAACCAGTTGAATAATAAGATTTTTTGCACAATTTTTATGGGCCAGGTACCAGATTCATGGCAATAACTGAGACAGAGATGTCCCTTTCCTTGGGCTGCCCCTTTGCAGACCAAGAAGCCCATCACAGGGGCTGGCTTAAATCAAGAAACAGAGATGGTTAGAGACACTTGGGGTCCTGAGAGTACTATCTTTTTTTTTTTTCTATTTCTTCTTTTACAAACTACATGACAGAATAGCCAAGTGAGCACAGGCCCTCCTTTGGTGTGGGTGTCTGTCTTCCAGGCCTGTCCTCTGCCCCGCTCAGTTCCGTGTGGCTTGGTCCTCTCCCTCCCCTCCCCTCCCCCTCCTGCGCCCACGGTCCTCCCCGTCCTGCGCCCACGGTCCTCCCCCTGTGCTGCTCCAATTCTGATGGACAATACAGTGTCAGCCCCTTCTCTTTCCTTCAGGGTACTCAGAAGGAGTCTCCCACCCCAGCCCAGGCTTCCATGGCTCACTGAGACCTTTGGGCTCCCAAGCTGCCCCCAAAGAAGATGGATGTTTCTGATTAATCCTTGGTCTCAATGCACCAAAATGACTGCTCTTGGCCTCCCAATTCCACTCTCTCTATCCTCTTGTTCCCTCTTACCCAGTGTTCTCCAGTCTCTTAGAAACTGTCTTTCGGTTTTCTAATAGCATGTATTGTTTTTCTCTGCATTAAAAAGGTTTACATATTCATTATACAACAATGGGAAAGTACAGAAAAGGACAAAGAAAATTAACATCACTGAAATCCCTCTGCCCAGGGATCATCATCCTTACCCACCATCTAGGGAAAATGGGAGATTTCCCTATTTTACGTATATGGAAACTGAGACACAGAGGCTAAGTAATTTCCCAAATGTCACTCAGACAGGAAGGGGCAGAGCCATGATCCAGGTCTATCTGGCTCCAAAGCCCTTGCTCTGAACATCTCCACTCCCTCCTCCTCCTCCTGTCCCTCCAGCACTCCAGCCACCTGGGCCCCTGACATCCTCATTGTTTAGCCATTGGAGGCTCCACCCATCAGGACAGCAATTGGACACGTGCTCTCTGCTCAACATCCACTCTGGGCAACCATTCGTCAAAGAGATCTAAGATACTCTCCCTCATCCTCGCCCCACAGAGCACCTCATCTCCCAAGCCTCATGCCAACATGAAGAAAAGCCACCCCCCCAATACTGCCACACTTCTGTCTTCCATCAGCCTTGGCTCCCTTTGGAGGCAGGGAGCAAATCCAGGGGAAAGATATCAGAAACATTCCAAGGCAGGTCACTGCGAGCCTCTGCTTTCTCCCTTTGCAGGAATTTAGACAACTGCCTGAGCACACACCACTGCAGTGACATCCTATTCAGGTCATAGTCACATGACTTTGAAGGCACCAGGCACTCATCCTTCCATGGAAGCACGCTGATGGTTGGGCTGCCATGTCCAGGCTGCTCTGATACTGCCAGATGCCCTCAACATGTTTTCCATGTGTTTCCTGGGAGTGGGCACTCCTTGGGTACCCAGAGTGACCCCATCCCTCCCCAAACCATTTTACATCAATGGACTCATTTATGAGGACCTTAGGAAGGCATGTCTGTGAGTGTGTACATATATATGTGTGTATATATACATATATGTGTATGTATATCTGTATGTGTGTATATATACACAGAGAGAGAGAGAGAAAGAGAGAGAAGGAGGGAGAAAGAACATATATTTACATATATGTATGTATGTGTGGGTATGTGTGTGTGTGTGTGTGTGTATATATATATATATATATATCCATACATACACACATACACAAATGATGCACATCTATGTCTGTAATACATTACTACTGTGCTGACTTGTTTACCACCAGTTTTCTCCACTCGCTGTGAGCTCCATGAGGGCAGAAACAGTGCCTGGACTACCTGTTGCTGTAGCCTCAGCCTCTAGCACAGAAACCGCACAGGGTAATGTGGAAATGCACGCTCAATCTGCTTGTCCCCATGTGCTCTCTTGCCCTCCCCAACCCCCCAGTGTTTTTGTCCCTGCCTCACTATATTCAACCTATACCACAAAGCCTACTGACCACAGCACAAATAGCCTGGTCCCTGCCTTTGGAGAACTTACAATCTAGCTGGGGAGGCAGACTGAAAATATGAATCAAATATTAATCACCTAACATTTCAGTAGATACATTTGTTGGGTCTCTTGGCTATAAGAAACAGAAACTCAACTCAAATTGACTTAGGCAAATAAGGAAACTACCAGTTTCAGGCATGGCTAGATCCAGGACCTAGATCCAGGTTTCTGTTTTGTACATCAATGTATAATGAGGTCATGAGGCTCATTCTGTCCCTCCCCTTAGCCCCTCCCTCCCCCAAATGTCTCAGTTCTGCCTTTCTCTGTGTTCCCTTCATTAGCTAACTGCATCTTCTCCTTATGATGGCGAGATGCCCCCCCCGCCCCAGTTTCACACCTATATCCCACCAGTTCAGCCTCCTCTAGCAGTGACAGAGTCTCTTTTTCTCAAAAGTTTCAGGGTAAAGCACAACAGCAACAGAATTTAGTACCATGGGACTACTTCGAGTCTTGTGCTCAACCTCAAACTGTGATTTATTTTTTTGCCATCACTGTGTCTTGTGGCAATATTTATTAGGCCTAGGCCACACCCCCCACCCCTGGAGCCAGGTGGGATTTGTGCCATCCCAAAACATGATCTGAGATTGACAATGGTGTAGCTCCTCAAGAAACTGGGGGTGCTGTTACTAGAAGTGGGAAAGGGTCTTGGGCGGTACAAACAGCAGATGTCCCCTAGAGTAGGTCTCAGCCACCCAGGTTTGTACACTTCACTCATCTGTGTTCCTTCCTCATGAATGATGGCATTTGACATTCCCAGCCACATTGAAAAATTGGAGACATGGGTGTTATTCACTTCTCTTAATGGGTAGAAAATCTGGGTCTCTGTTTGCAGTTGCTCTGGGCCCTGGGGGTATGCCTGGGACACTGGGCTCCCTGGAATGCTGAGAACATCCTGGTGGACAAGTCCGGATGTGGATTTTGCTGGAGTCTCGAGTCCTCAGCATCAGCTCTCTGGGCCTCAGCTGGACTTGATGCAGTGGCTGATCATCAAAGCACAACGGAGATGACCCGAGGTCATAGCCTTATGACCCGACCCAGGTCACCAGCCCATCCGGCTGCCCAGAGCCACTCCAGCCAGGCTCTGTGCCCAAGGGTTAAACTTCCCTCTCAGGGTCCTTGAAGTACAAGGGCCCAGCACTTGGAAACCCTCTCCTTTTAAAGTGCTCTTCCTTCCTTCCTTCTGGCCCGCACCATGGAGAGAGCCCTGGTATCATTAATCACCCAGGAGCCTCCAGGGATGGGAACTGCAGTATTTCCAAGCCCTGAAGAGCCCACATCAAAAGCAACTGCTCCATTTGGATCCTGATTTGTTCTCAAAGCTGCAGAGTCAGGTTGAAAACTTGTCAGATGCAGGGAAATGCGGGGGAGGAGGAGGGGTGAGGAAAAACTGAGGACATCCTCGTTGTTTAGCCATTGGGGGTGCTTGGCATGCAGCTGCTTTGTTCCCCACCCCGGAAGAGATGGTGGATGCTTTCATCTTCTCCGGAAACCTCAACCACCCAGCAGGATCAACAACATGATTCACAGGACCCAGTGCAAAATGAAAATGTGGGTCCCTTGTTCAAAAATTATTAAGATATTTGATACAGCAACAGCAGAGCATTAAAGCCAGCGCACAAGACTGCACACTCAGGAGCTGTGTCTAAGCTACTGAATGATGTCCTCAGACCCGCTTGCCCGGCTTGCTTCCCTCCCCACACACTCATTTCCCCATCTCCCTGTTTTATTCTTTCCATTTCCTTATCATGCTCTGAAAATATTTATTTAAACTTGTTTGTGTCCATGTTTATATTTGTATACCCCAGGAGAACGTGAGCTCAGAGAGGGCAGGGACATGGCCAGCCTTGTGTGCTACTGTGTCCTGGCACCCAGAACGAGTCCTAAGTCAATGTTTGGTGGATGAATGAGTGAATGGGCCACTCGATCCTGCGTGGTGGATTCCGAGGCTGTTGAGACACTACTGCCATGCTCTTCCCTGCCTGGACAACAGTTTCAGCTTCAGTCCTGCTGTTTTTAGCTGACTCCTTGTCCTTACAGCTCTAACAGTGACATCATCATCGTGAAACCCACATGGCGTGCCCTTTCAGCTCACTTTACAGGAAGAGGATATCCTGCAGGAATTAAAGAAAGGTGGGATGTTTAACAAAACCCCATAAATAAGCCCCTGGTGTGTCTTGATGACTCTGCCTTCCACCAGGTCCAAATGTCATGTTTTATTTCCAGTCGATGGCCAGAAAGTGGAATTACTCACAAAATGTACACCCCCCACTTCATTCCCAATGCCACTTCTCAACGTCCTGCAAAAACTGGCAAAGTGTTTGGCAGTATCTGCTGAAGTTGACATATGTCTCCCCTCTGACCCAGCAGTTCCACTCCTAGGGATGGACACACCCAACAGAAATACGTGCGTATGTCCCCTGAAAGGCATGCACCAGAAAGTTCCCAGCAGCACTATTCATGAAATCTACCCAAATGCCCATAGAGGGTAGAATAGAAGGATAAATTGTAAGTGAAACACTATGAGGTAACGAGAATAAACAATTTACAATCACATGCAACAAATGGGTAAATCTCACACACATGATGTTGAGTTTAAGACTAGCATTCGAAACAAAAGAATACATACTGCATATTTCCATCTTCATGAAATAAAAAATAGGCAACACTAATCTATGCTGTTGGAAGCTAGTGGCTACCCTCAGGGCTGAGGAAGTGATGAAGGAGACCCAGGGGCTTCTGAGGGGCTGTCATCTTCTGTTTCTGGGTCTGCATGATGGTTACATGGGTGTTCTTACTTTGTGAAAATGAATGTGGTCTACATGTTGGATATATGCATTTCATGTGTGGATAGTGCTCTTCAGTAAGTTAAATGTTTTCTGAAAAGGAAAAGTCCTCAATGTCCAGAAAGACATGCCGTATGTATATTAGCAGAGCACAGTGTTTTAAAGTGGAGGGACTCTAGGGCCGAATCCCGAGTGTGAATTTTGACTCTGCCACTTACTAGCTGTGTGACCTCAGGCAAGTTCTTCAGCCTCTCTATGCCTCCATTTTTTTGCATCCATAAAATAGGGGAAACAACAGTCCCTACCTCATAAGATCGTTTTGAAGGTTAAGTAGATAATATTTGTAAAGGGCTTAAACCGCACCTGGCACATAGTGTTATACGAAGGTTCTTCAAAAAGTTCATGGAAAGATTCATATTACCTTTTAATTCCATTTTTCCATAAACTTTTTAAAGTACCCTCATATGCCTACTAGATTTTATGGACGGGAATAGGTTGAGGGAGGGAGTCCTACACCCATGCATAATAATAAATGGAAAAGATGCCTTTAAAATATGTTAAATATGTAATTATGTGCCTAAGCACTTAATTATGTGTTCTAAGCACTTTACATGTATTAAACCACTTAATTCTCCTAATAGCATTTTATAGATGGGGAAACTGGGGCACAGAGAGGCCACAAAACTTCCCCAGGGCCCCACAGAGAGTAAGAGGCAGACCTGAGATTTGAGCACATGCTCTTAACCAACAGGCCAGCTCACAGTGGAACTTGGGTTATAATCCACACTCATGTTTTGATTGTTCATGGAAGACACATGGAAGGAAATAGAAGATTCTCAATGTCACCTGATGAGCCAAGAAAACACTTCTCCCAATTGAGAGGTGGATTTAATGACAGAAAGATACAAATGCTGCTAGAGTGGTGCACTGATGAGAAGGAAGTGAATCTATGGATCTGAGAAGAAGGGAAAAGTTACCCAATTAAGATTTCATTTTCAAGAGAAAATCCCCAAATGCAGATGGCATAGGCTGGCATGAACTCTGCAAGAGACCAGGTTTTGTTGTTTTCACTTCTTTTTTCCTCAAAGCCACAAGGAACCGGGGAAAGGGAAGGGAACCCACACATATCCCAGCATGCCAGCCTGTGCCCTGCCGAGCAACTTGACTTGTCTACTGCTCCCAAACAGCTGGAAAAATGTCAAACTGTCATCGGTGATTAAAGTGGGATTTTCCAAAGGTTTCAAAAAGATTTCAGTTTTCAAGACCTTATTCCTCTTGCAGAAAATAAATCCAAGCAGCATTCCTTTAACTGGATGCATCATGGGACCTGGTTTCTCTACTGATTTTCCTCTCCAAATATCAGTGATGGTACAAGACAGGCTTGGCCTTTGCTGTGGTTTCTGTTGCAGTCTCACATAGGTCTTTTTGTCTGCTCCCATCCAACCAAGATGCATGGAAGGTGCATCATCATATATTTAACATATGTTAAAGGCATCTTTTCCATTTATTGTTATGCATGAATGTAGTACTCCCTCCATCACCCTATTCCCATCCATAAAAGCTAATAGGTATATGAGGGTACTTTAAATGAAATTAAAAGAATGCTTAGGCCTGACGCTCCATCAGAATGCTTACAGCTCTATGATGTAATTATGGTGGATCCATCTGATGACCACCAGGCTTGCAGGGCCCCTGAGGATGCAGACTTTTTGTCTACCTCAATGTGTAGGACCAGTGATGCTCCCACTCTGGGGCCCAGTGCCAAATAAAAATTGTGAGACCCCTCATTCAAAAATGACTTAAGAATTTCAAGATGGCAATAACAGAGTATTAAACCAAGTGCAGGGCCCTTCCAAGCATGGGGCCCTGTGTGGCAATCACACAGCCATGATGCCAGCCTTGTCTCTATGCATGGGGCCTAGACCAGAGCCTGGAACCGAGTCAGCACTCAGTCAACACATACTGAACATACATCTTGCCATTATCATGACTGCATTAGTCTGTTTCTGTTGCTTATAACAGAATGCCTGAAACTGGTCAATTTATAAAGAAATAGAGTTTATTTCTTACAGTTTCAGAGGCTGGGAAGTCTAAGGCCCATGGAATACATCTGATGAGGACCTTTTTCTGAGTGGGAACCCTCTACAGGATCCCGTGGTGACCAGGTGTCACATGGCGAGAATGGGTTGAGTAAGAGAGAATTAACTTGCTCACTTGTTCTCCTTTTAAAGCCATCAGAACCATGCCCGTTACTCCATGAATGGATCAACCTATTTAGAAGGTCACAGTCCTCACAATCTAATCACCTCTTAAATGCCCCACTTTTCAATTATCATAATAGGATTTCCCACCCTCTTAACACTGTTACAAGGGGGTCAAGTTTCCAATACATGACCTTCTGGGGGACACAATTAACCCACAGCAATGACCCCGTCAGGGCATATTCATAGGCCCCTGGACTGTGATGGTGTTTTCTAACATTTGCTGAGGTACAAGGCATTATTCTTAGCACATTACATGTGTTAGTTCATCCCCACAAAATGCTACAAGGTAGAAACCATTATTGTCACAGAGTAGGAAACTGAGGCACAGAGAACCAAACTAACTTCCTCAAGGTCACACAGCTGATAAAAAGTGGAGATGAAGTTCAACCCAGAAGTTCAATCCAGACCCTCTTTCCCAGTTAGGATCAGACACACATACACAATCAGATTGCCCCTTTCTTGGAAGTTGGGACCACATCTTGTTTCTCTTCATATTCTTCCCTTGTCTTCTTCAAAAAGGGGCAAACATTCAATAGATGCCTATGAATTCTGTCATGAGTACTGAGTACTTCTTCTGGACCACACCAGATATCTGGTCCTGGAAAGCAGTGATTTGCTTCCTTTATTCATGTTCCAAGACTAAGATGGAGGGGTAGCAGTAACGGTGGTGAGGGGTTTATCCTTGAGTGGCATGTAAATATTTAATCACTGGCATGGCATGGGAGCTGACCAATCAGAGTGGACCTCAGGAGCTCAGGCAGCCCCTGCTGTGCCACACCTTACTCTTTTGGTCGCTGGATCATTGCACAAGGAAGAAAGGTAGGACATTTGGGGTCCTGGGAAAGGAAGGTGAGACAGGAGGGCCCTGGGAGGCTCAGTGTAAGGTGGAATAGTAATGTTTCCATATTTTGAAAACTAACATGACTGTGCACGAACATGCCAGCTAAATGCCCTCCTGCTCACCTCCCCATGATTACAGAGTTCTTTCTTGCATTCTAGAGAGTGTCTTGCTAATTCCAATCTCTAAAAGCCAATTTAAACCCACAAACATTAGCATACCTACAGAGTGTCAAAGACCAAGAGAATGCTGGAGGGGACAGTAAATAAAGAAATGAATGCAGGATTCTGGAATACGATTGAGACCATGCCCAGTGCACAATAGGTGCTCAGTTAATACCTATTCAATTGAGTTAAACTGAAATTAGATGCCCTAGCCCAAGACATGCAAGCCCAGTTGAGCCCATCGTTCTAGATTTGAAAGTCATTGTATCTATTAGTTATCTATTGCTAGGTCACAAATATTCCAAAACTTAGCAGCTTAAAATAGGGACAGGCAAACTTTTTTCTTAAAAGCCCAGATAGTACATATTTTAGGCTTGTAGGCCATATGGTCTTCTGTTGCAACTACTCAACAGCTACTGTGATGTAGTATGAAAACAGCCATAGACGATATGTACACTAATGGGCATTACTGTGTTCCAATAAAACTTTATTTACAAAAACATTTGGACAGTAGTTTGCCAACCTCTGGTTTTGAACAACAAACATTTATTACTGCACAATTTCTGCAGTTCAGTAGTACAGGTACAGCTTAGCCAGGTGGCTCTGGCCCAGTGTTTCTCATGAGGTCGCCAAGCTGTCAGCAAGGACTACAGTCTCCTGAAGACTCAGCATTGGAGAATCTGCTTCCAAGCTCATGGTTGCTGGCAGGTCTCAGTCATGTGGGCCTCTCCATATGCTGTCTGAATGTCCTCATGACACAGCAGCCACTGATCTGAGTGACAGAGCCAGAGAGTGCCACAATGGAAGCCAGTCTTTTTATAACCTAATCTCAGAAGTGCCATCCCTTTGCTTCCTTACAAGCAAACAATAAGCTCAGCCTGTATTCCACAGGATGTGAGCACCAGGAACTGGGATTATCGGGGGTCATCTTGGAGGCTAACTACCTCATTCATTCATTCATCTTGCCATTCATCCAGCAAATATTATGCACCTACTGTGTACCAAGCTTGGACTAAGCACCAAGAATACAGTGGTGAAAACACAGACAACTGTCTCTGCCCTCCTGGCACTGCCAGTCTAAACTTTTTTTAATTGACACTTTTGTAATAAAACAGAAAGAGAAACAAAATAAGTAAACAGAAAAAGTGAGAAAGATCCCCGTGTAATAAAAAAGATTTCCAAGAATTCATGGATGTCAGTCTCTATAACTGAGATTTTTAAAAACCCAAATGCTTCCCAGTAAAGAAAAAGTGGAGACTCTCCCTGTCAGATTGTAAATGTTGTCAACAGAAAGCTTAGATCACAGGTCAAGGGAACTGCTACCTCAATTCAAATCCAGCCTCTTGTGAACTTGCCAGAATTTGGATCCAGTGCTGCCATATCTGATTTCTCAAGAAAAGCTTAAAATTGGGATTTTATGTTAAATCACCTAACTTTGAAATACGAGTAATAGTGATAAATTATGTTTTGGTTTACCAACTTCCTGTGCGTTTCAGCTTAGTTTCCCCTAATATAGTTCTTGAGGCAAAGGCTTACATGCAGTTGGCTTATTGGGGAAATGACCCCAGGGAGTGAGACAGGGATGGGAAAGAAACCACACAAGGATGTGTCATTAGCTGGACCATGGTTACAGGTATTAGAACCTGCCAGGCCCTTCTGATGTGCTTATGGCATGCGTCTCAGAACTGCTGCCCTGAGAATGAAGGGCAAGAACATTTATCCATCCGCTCTCTTTCTTTTGTTCAAGGGTGGCCCACAGGTGTTAATTTCCCTGCACTTGCAGGTGGCACCGTGTGAGTGCTGACAGTTTCCTGCTGACATCCAGTTCAGTGCATCAGAGAAGCAAGAGGTATCAAGTGGGTGGTCAGGCTGGACCCGCTCAAAGCTTCTTGAAGCAGTGGCTGGCATAGGAGGTAGGGCTGAAAGAATTTGAAGTGGTGCACAGAGGCGTCCCATAAAGTGGCCCTTCCCTACAGGAAGCATATGCATCCCTGCCCTGTTGACCTCAAGCATGGCCATATGATTGCTTTAGCCAATGAAATATGAGCAGAAGTAACCTGGATCACTTCTGAGCAGAAGCATCGAGAGCCAGCATGTAGTTCACCATGCTCTCTTGACCTCAGCCATGGCATTCAGTAACACTCCAGATGGAAGTTACTCTGTCAGCCTGGATTCTGGAGCAAGGATGACATGGATTAGAGCCATAGCCAACAACACGTAGAGGGGATGATTATCAGCCACTAAGATTTGAGGCTGTTTGTTACTGCAGCAAAACCCAGCCTAAACGGAATTTTTTTCTTTTAGGTTTTTTTCTTTTTAGGTATACAACAAACAAACCTAAAAAGAATTTTAAAACCATGGAGGATGATCAAAACATGCAGGAGGTAGCCCTAGGATGCTATTTTGTGAACTCTGTCTTAGGAAAACAAAATTCTAGCTTAATACATGAACTAGCACAGTCCTTGAAGTCCACTTTTCAAGCTGTGGGCTTGGTGGGGGAGTGGGAAGTGTCTCTGCTCTATACCATAATACCATGGCCTTGGTGCCAGCCATCAGCAGAAAAGTAGGCATATGGAGCTAGGCCTAGATCCACATCCTTCACACTGAAGAGCTTAGGGGGAGGGTGAGATGGACATCCAAAGCAGAAAGTTTGGGCCTGCTTTCTCCCTTCATCTGAGGTCTAAAGCTGGAGAGTAGGAAGGAGGCATCAGGATAAAGAGCTAAATTTCATAATCTCCCTCTTTTCTTGGTAAGAAGGGACAAAGACTTACATACTTATCCCTTGTAAATTCAGCAGGGCTTCCCAGATCATTTCTCCAGGTTTAGCAACATCACCAAGTAAATATCAACATGCAGGCTGTGTACAAAACTACCAAATGCATGAAGCTCAGCAGCTACCACAGGGCCTTTGCACTTGCTGTTCCTTCTGTTTAGAACAACACTGTGCAATAAAAATGTAATGTGAACCACAAATGTGAACTTTAATTTAATTTTAAATTAATTTAAATTTAATTTTAATTTAAAATTTCTTAGTACCTACATTTAGAAAGGTAAAAAGAAACAGATATATTAATTTTAATAACACTTTATTTAACCCAATATATCCACATTGTCCCTCTCCTTGAGGCTAGACCCATGTCTCATTCCTCTTTGCATCCTTTCCCCTGTGTACCCCCAAAAGAAACAAACATTCAATAGGTACCTCATGCAATCATTTGAACATGTAATCAACATTTAAAAATTAATGAGGGTATTTTACATTCTTTTCTTTTCATAGGAAGCCTTTGAAATCTGGTGTGTATTTTACACTCTCAGCATATCTCAATTTGGACCAGCCTCATTTCAAGAGCTCCATAGTGACATGTGGCTAGTGGCTACTATATGGGACAGAGCTGCTATAAAATATACTTCCCCCAGATTTTTCATGACTAGCCAGTCTCAGCTCACACATCACCTCCTCACAAAGACCTTTCGTGATTGCGCCATCTAAAGTAGCAGGCTGCCTGCCTCCTATTTCATCACCTTGTGTATTAGTTCCCTAGGGCTGCTGTAACAAATTACCACAAACTGGGTGGCTTAAAACAACAGAAATTTATTCTCTCATGATTCTGGAGACCAGAATCTGAAGTCAGGGTATCAACAGAGCCATGCTCTCTCTGAAGGCTCTGGGGGAGAACCCTTTCTTTCCTTTGTCTTAGTGGTTGCCAGCAATCTTTGGCATTCCTTGGCTTGTAGCTGCCTCACTCCAATCTTTGCCTCTGTCTTCATGAGGCTGTCCTCTCCCTGCATCTCTGTCTCTGTGTCTTTCCTCTTCTTATAAGGACACTAGTCAGATTAAAAGCCAATTCTACTTAAGTGTGAGATAAAACTCCAGCCTAAGTTTTATCTTCATTAATTCCATCTGCAATGGCCCTATTTCTAAACAAGGTTACATTCTTAGGTTCTGGGGAAAATCTCATTTTGGGGAGGACACTGTCCAAGCCAGTATACCCCATATTACTGTCTCTTTTGTTTTGTAGAACTTAATGCTATCTTAAATCATCCTGTTTAGTATCTGATTGCTCCACTAAAGTGTAAGCCCCATTAGAACAAGGCTCTAGTTAGTTCACCACCCTATCCCCAGCACTTAGCACAGTTCTTGCACGTAGAAGGCACTTGATAAATATATGTGGCAAAGAGAAAGAGAGAGGGGGAGAAAAGAAGGGAAGAAGCAGAAATTTCTGGGTTGACATTTTTAAGATGGCGCATGTGAAAAAAGAACAGGCTGGGGCTAACGAGGGGGAATCCAGAAAGAGTTGAGCTTCCTACTAAATCCTGTTGTGGAACCAGTCTTTCTATTCTCTTTCCAGAAGCTAAAGGACAGACCCAGCTGAGGTACCTGGATACTTCTCAGAGGGGACAGAGCTATTCAGTCCTGGGATTCCTAGAAACCTGCCCTCAAGCTTACCCCACCATGGAAAAGCAGCTACCCAGCCACCCAGGAGACTGGCAGAGAGTAGAAGAAAGAAAAGGCATTTGGAGCTCCTACCTAGGTCACACTCTGTGCCATATCCTTCACATTGGAGAAGCAATGTCTACAGGCAAGGGTGTCCCATTCTCACAACTGACGATACAAAGCAGGGCTCACAAACTTAGCTGCCCACAGGTGATTGGGAGAAGTGGGTCAAGTGGGGACTAGAGCAAACTGGAGCATGTCCTGGTAAATGGCCAGCAGCCCTGAACTCTAGATGATTGTTTTCATAAAGGAGTCTTGTATTTCTTAGCTGTCCAGTTTTTCCAGAAAACCCTGATATCTAGATTTTTAAACAAAATCACCTAATTAGCAAGTGTTGGCAAGCAATTCGATTAAAAGGAAAAAAAAAAAAAAGCCACTATGGAGGTCAGACCCAAAATTTTTTTAAAATCCTGTGACCAGAGGAAGCTCCTGATTTGCAACCCCTGATGCAATGCAATTCCTCAGTTTGCCTTTACAAATATGAAATTGGCAAGCAGTGTGGATAGAGGCAAGGCAGAATTCTGGTCCATGAACTCATGCAGGTATAATGAACCAAGAAAAGGCAAGGAAAATGTCCAAACACCTACAATTAGGCTGAAGCAAACAAGAACACCTTCCTCCCCTCCCCCAACCTAGCCCCTAGCAGGGCTAATGGATCCTTGACCCCAGTTGTGTTTTTGCCCAGAACTTCTCCAAATATTTGCCCAAAGTATGAGGATTTAGGGGAAAGAAAAGCTGGGCAGACTTGTTGCCTTCAGTCAAACCAGGGACTACTCTTCCAGTATCCCCCTCCCCAACTCCCAAAAGACTCCTATCTTTCTCCCAGAGGGATCATAGTTAAGACTATCAGAAAGGGTTCCAGTCTGGGCTTTGCCAAACTCTGTAAGCCTCAGTTTCCCCATCTCTAAGATAAGGACTATGTCATACCCCAACTTTATTAAAATTTTGTGCAAAATTTGTGCAAATCAGGCAAAGATACTTTTCTTCCAGTGCAGCCCCAAGCCACAGCACACAACTTGGTGAGCACAGAAGGGCTGGACTTCAGACCCTCTTAGCCTCTCGTCTGGGTGCCCTTGTTCAGTGAACATCCCGCGCAACCATACATGGCCAACCTGGATAGTCTCTCCCTTGTAGGCCTATTGTGAGAATTAAATGTGATACTGTTTGAAAATGCTTAACACAATTATTTGGTAAATAATAATAATAACAACATGTTACATTCTTATCCTCAATTTTTTACGTACTCATCAACAGAGAATGACGGTGGCAAATCTTAAACCAGTGCAGCTCTTGGGGTCCTCAACATGATTTTAGGTACTGTGAGGACAGAGAATTAAATTAACACTAAGTAGCGACATTCTTTTCAATTTTCTTGTTTCTTCTGAGAAAAATTCAGTATTTAACACCTCCAGCACTTGCTAATGACATACACACGCACACTCAAACGTCTAGAAGTCTTTCCCAAGCAAGCAACTTGGCTAAAATGTATTAACATTGCTTGGTTTAGCTGTGTTTATCCTTAACAATTTCCTTTTCTGGTGAGTAACAACTACTTTTCAATTTACAGTAGTAGTATCAGGTTTTCTTCCCAAATATATGTATTTGAGTTTTTTCAATGAGTCGATTTAAGGAAAAATGTTAAGTAAATAGTAGAGGTGATAGAAAGCTTGAAATTTGGGAAACTTGACACTAGACAATTCCAGACAAGGCCAGACCTTGACGTTTCTGCTTTTGAACCAAGAGCTTTCGACTTCCCCAATATGAAGTGGGAAGGGCATAGGAGGATTAGCGCAAACGTTTAACGTTCAGAGGTCTTCTGCGCGACTGTGTCTAGACCTAGGGCTCCATGCCCTTCTGATTCCCAGAAAGGCTCAGGTAGGTTCCCTCTGAGCTCAACTCAGTCCTTGCGCCGGCGCCTGCGCCCTCGCCCTGGAGGCTCCTGAATTTCATAAACCTTCACCTTTTTGAGAGGCACGTCTGGGTCGTGTCTCCTGAGCTTGGCGGATCTTCTCAAAGAGGGACCGCCCCTCTTGAATGCCTGAGGCCAGCTCCCGACTGCCGAAGGGCCTGCGCGCAATCTTCCCTGGCCAAGCCACGCCAAGGCGCCCTCCAAGATTAACGAGGAGCGAGCGGAGTAGGGTACACAATGCGGCTGTGTTTGATCCCGCGACGTGTCACTTGGAATCGCAAACAATTTATTGCCATTAGATGACGTTGTCAGCCACTAATTTTCTGGTGGCGCTCTCATCCCAGGCCTCTAGACATCAGGGGAGGGGCTCAGTGGCCGGTGAGCTGGGGGCACGGAGGAACCGTCGTGAGCCAAGCGGGGGATCCCGTAAAGAGGCTTTAATGAGGGGAGCTCGGCCGGCCTTTGTGGAGAAGTCCTAGGAGGCGGCGGCCGGCCGGGCGATCGGCGAGTCACTTCCTCCCCAAGCGCCCACAAATCTGTTGAGGATCAGCTGCGACCACCGGGCCCGGTGCCCACTGTGAGGCTCTCTTGGGCCCGCACCACCCTTGCCCACGCCGAACTACTGCAGGAAACGCAGCATTTCCATGCAACAATGCAAACGCGCGCATTACCATCTCCTCAATATGCATGAAGAAAATGCGCGACGCTGGCCGAGCCCCATCACCCGACTCTGGCCTCGGCATCCAATAAGGCGACATTTTCATCTCCCAAGACGGATGAGGAGGGGGCGCCCGGGAGACAAATCCACGAGGGGAGGGGACAGATCCTGGAGAGGCAGAGGAGAAGAGAGAGTTTACAAGAAGCGGGGACAGATCAAGAAACTGAAGAAGGAAATAGAGGATTGGATGAAAGAGATGGAGGGAAAAAAGAACGAGAAATGCGGTTGGGGGACAGAGACACAGTCACAGAGTCTGAGAGAGGGAAAAAGTAACATAAATCAGGGGGGAAGGAAGGGAGCAGAGCTGAGAAAATTCAATTAAAAAGTGGTCCAGAGAAAAAGTATAAAACAGAACGAATGAGGGAGCGCAGGAAAGAGAGGGAAAATGAATGACCTGGAAATCAAACATATAGAAAGTGCAGAGGGACAGAGGAAACGACTCAAGTCAGCTGGGGAAGGATGATCCTGGAGAGGTAGAGAAATATAAGAACATTCGCGTTGAGGGTCGGGTTTTTCGATCCAGGCCAGTCCGGTCGCTGCGCGTTGCGGGCCGGCGGGAGACCCAGGACAGTGGCCGGGTCGAGGAGTCTCAGGGTCGGCGCGGAGGTGCAAAGGGCCGGCCGGCCTCACGCCCCTTAGGCAGCCCGGTCCGCTCCCGGGTGCCCAGGCCCGGCCCGAGTCCCACCCCGCGCGCCGCGTCCGTGCGGGCGGCCGGCCTCTCCCTCGCCGAGAGCGAAGTTGGCAAAGTTTCCCCCAAAGTTTCCACGTCGCTTCTCCGGACCCAGCGAAGGCCTCCGAGGCCCTGGCGGCTGGTGGGGAGCGGCAGCACGTCCCGGGGCTGCTCTGGAGGGCCCCGGCCTACGCCTCCTGGGATGCTCGGAGTCCGGGTCCCTGGCCAAATACGAATCCGTCCCGGTGCGTTCGCCAGGCCACGCACACGGGCGTCGGTGCCGCTGCTAATAGCGGAGAGGGAGAACGCGAAAGAGAGAGAGAGAAGGAAAAAAATATTCTCAGCTCAATTTAAGTCTCATGGAAAGGGCTTACAACTGTAATTAAATCATTAAATTCTTGTCTACGCTTCACAGAGCGGAGAGAAATTAACTTCCCACCAACCTCATTTTCTATTTGAACATGAAATAATGATTTTCTGCCCGTCTAATTACAAAGCCAACATCTGATCAAGCCAGCATCCAGAGGGGATTATCGCATGCACGAGTATTAGACCTCATTACCAGCTTGAGTGCAAAATTATTACATCTTGTAATTGGATGGTGAGATTTATATACAGATCGGCCCGGTTTCTGTAAGATTGTAATTACAAGCTTCGTTGGTTAGCTACTTATCAGAACTTTGCAGGAAAACAAAACAAATGACTGAGGAAAACGAGCATTTCATTAACCTGTAACCCGAGCGCGGGGGGAGGGAGCGGTGGGAGCGCGCGCCGCGGCGTCTGCAGGAAGCGGAGGGATCGCGGGCCCGCGCCGCCGCCCGGGGACTCCGGCCCTGGGAGAGAAGGACAGAAGATGGGCCTCGGCTGGTAGACCCAGGGCCGCAGCGGCTCCCCCCGACGGGAACGCGCGCGCACCGTGGGGCAGGGCGAGGAGAGGGCAGGAAGGGGGCCTGGTGGCTCCGGGCTCGCTCGTGTGCAGTGCGCGGCACAGCCCCGGAGCCTGGCGGCAGCAGGCCCTGGACACACGTCGGGCAGCGGCTCCCAGTTTGCGTCCGCCGCGCGATGCTGTGTGCGCCAAGCGTGTGAGATGGACACCCTCTCTCCTGCAGTCCCCGCGCCCTAGGCTGCGTCGAAAGAGCTTTTGCAGAGAGTCTCCAAAGAGCTTTGTGCGCTGGGAACGTTGGAAGAAGGCGAGATGATGAAGAAGCTTCTGCTTGCGGCTCGTCTTGTGTCCTCATGTCTTTCCCAAATCAACTTTCCGTGCACCTGCTTTTCCTCCCTGTACCAGTGTGTCACTCTCACCTAATCTCTCGGATTAAAAATCCCTGGAAAATGTTCGACTGCCCGCGGACCTGCGAGTTCAGTGCGGAGCCACTGGCCCGGTCGAGCTAGGGGACAAGCGCCACGTCGGGGCTTGTCTACCTTGGACGCTGAGTCCCCACGTGGGGCGCGGATGGCCGGGCCAGGCCAGGGCTATTCCCAGTTGGCAACTAGGGTACCGGGAGGCCGCTTCAGCTTGGGGCCTGGGGCGCCTGAAGGGATCTAATTAAGGGAGGTCTTTGGGTCTGCGCCTGGGTCTTCAGGCTCCCCCCCGCTGGGTCATGGGCACCCCCCAAATGGCGTGACTGGTTCCCGGAGAACGGCCTCGCCCTTCCCTGGCCTCTTTCCCGCCGCCCGCAGTCCGCCGCAGCCAGGTCAATAGCTGGTTAATGCAGAAGGAGCATCTCCGAGGCTCATTATTGTTTTTTCTTTTCCTTCTGGAAGAGCTGAATTAAATACCGGGCGTCTCACCCGGGCACTTACAGCGCAGCCCCAGTTACCCCACCTTGGAATGTCGCTCTCTGCTCCCTCCGCCCCAGTCTGGTGCTACTAGTTTGTGCAAACTCTAGGACTTCGGGGCCGTCGAGGCTCGAGGTCTGACACCCCGGAAATAATGTTACCCTCAATTTTGTGACCCCAAGATTTTTCACGAGAAGGTGAGCCCAAGATTCCCTATGATATTCTCTGAGAGGTTTAACCGGAAACGAAATCAGGCGCCGAGGAGACGTTTCAAGGCTAGAGCGGCCCCTGATGTCCCCTCCTCTGGCGAGGCTCCAGCAAAGGCAGCAGGAAGCCCGGCATCAGGCAGAGAATGGTGACACAGGGAAGCAGCTCAAACCCAATTTGTGAATACCGCAGTTTCTTTCCCCCATCGAACCGCAAACTTGCTCGTCCCCAAACTTTCCCTTTCTTTCCCCCCAATATTTTTTAGCGTTCACACCTACTGGAGTCGCGGGCCTGTGCCAAGACCCGTAGAAGGGGGGCGGGGGAGAGGGGGCAGGGAGTGTCAAAACTGGGTGTCCTCGGCGGTGGCCGAACAATCTTTTATTCCCAAACTGGGCTCCGCAGAGCTACTGTGACCAGAGACAGCCAGGGCCAAAACCCTCCGATCCACTCCACTCTGGTGAAATTCGGATTCGATTCTTCTATCGATCAGTGCCAGGAGGCGGGTTTCCGCCTGCGAGCTGGGGCTGGCCACTCCACCGCATGTTGTCCCCGGGGCGCGCCTGCCGCAGGCATGGCCCGCGCGTGGGTCGCCGTCGCGGCCTAAAGCATTTAGCCCCGAGCCGCCGCAATCCTAGGAATTTCAGTGCCGCTCTCGGCTGCACACCCCAGTGCGTGAAGGTGGGCGCCCGGCTACGGGGATTTCAGGTTTGATTTAGTTAATACCCCACCGTAAAATCGAAAGTCTTGCCTCCCATCCCCACCCCAGGCGGTGGGAAGATCCTCGCAGAAAGAAAACGGGTTGGCGCGGGGACTGGGGGGCAGGGGGAAGGGGTCGTGGAACGAAGGATCTCTACAGACCGAAAACGCCAATACAGAAACTCCTGCAAGCGCTCTCCGAAAGTTCCCGGGGCCTCCGCCGTCCGCCTCCTTGCCTCTCCCCCGTTCCACGCCCGCGTAGGGCGCCAGCCAGCTCCACTTACTCGTCCCTGCTCCCCAAGACCCCCGGGGCGCCCACCTTCAGCCCCCGGCAGGAGCCCGCCATCTCTGTCAAGGAATTCGCACCCAGACACTGGGCGGCATTAACGTGGCCGATTTCGGGATTTGGTCCTCCTGAGTGGAGGGCTGCTTCGCGCCCCCGGGCAGTGAGACGGCCTTTGAAAACGCGATTAGGGCTCCCTCCCTCACCTCTCACGCACTCTTCTAGCTCCCTCCCTACGCTGCTGAGTGGCGGGGAGTCCAGAGGTGCCACCTGGAAAAGGGGCCCGCGCAGAGGGACGCCCCAGAGCCTGCTTTGGCCCAGGGTCCGGTCCCGACCCAGGCCCCGCGCTGCGGCGTAGGGAGAGGCACCGAGAGGCGGGAAGCGGGAGGGGCGAGCTGACCCCGCACTAACCCGTGTCCCCGCGTCTCTCGCTCCCCCTCCCGGCGCAGGCAGGAGGGGGCGGGAAGGGATTCGCAGCGCCCCGGCTCCCGCCCCGCCCTGCGCGCGGTATCCTCGGGGGTGGGCGGCCTCGCCTGCAAGGCGCCCTGGCGATTGGCGACTCCGGGAGGAGACGAGAGGAAAAGTCGAATAAGAGGGCGCAACGTCAGACCTGAGATTTGGGGAAGAGCGAGGGAGGGGGTTAGAAGGGCGGGGACGGACACACAGACGCGGACACGGACACACACCCCCAGCACGGCACCCCAAGTCCACGACGTTAGGCCGCCTTCACCCAGGGCGCCCAGGCCCGGAAGGTCGGGGGGAGGAGTATTGCGTGAGTAAAGAGACATTTGAAAGACAGGAGTGAAAGAAGAAAAAGTGAAGGAAACAGAAAGGGGAGAGAAAGCAATAGTGAGAAAGGGAAAGAGAAGGAGAGAATTAGAAAAGGCGAGAGTTTCCCAGCGTCCTGGAGAGTGGAAAAGCCCGAAGGAGCGGAAGCGACCCAGGGGGGAAGAGGACCGCGGGCAGGGGAGGGGAGAGAGAGGGCGAGGAGGGGGGAGGTGAACACTAGGGGAGGGCGAAGGAAGCGAGGCGCGACGCCGCTCCGGGAGAGGAGGGCGGCGAGGAGCGCGGCGCGAGCAGAGGCAGCTCCGGCTGCGGAGAGGAGGGAGCGCGGCGCGGAGAGGAGGGGCTTGCGGCCCCGTGGAGATGTCAATCAGAGCCCGGAGCCCCGGGAATCTCCGCCAATCTGTTCGGACCTGACCTGGCTCCTCGCCGCCGCCGCCGCCGCCGCCGCCGCCGCGGAGCAGATCAATAGGCGAACGCGGAGCGCAGCGCAGCGCGGGAGGCAGCGCGGCCCCAGCCCGGCCCAGCCCCCGATGCGCGCCGGAGCCCGCGGGCGGCGCTGAGCTGGGCGGCCCCGGGGGCCGGGCCCCCTCTCCGTCCGTGCCCGCGGGCCACCATGTCCTTCCCCCAGCTCGGATACCAGTACATACGCCCGCTCTACCCGCCCGAGCGCCCGGGGGCCGGCGGCGGCGGCGGCAGCGCGGGAACCCGGGGCGGCCCGGGCGCCGGAGCCTCGGAGCTGGCCGCCTCGGGGTCACTGTCCAACGTGCTCTCATCCGTGTACGGGGCGCCCTACGCCGCGGCCGCAGCGGCAGCCGCTGCCGCCCAAGGCTACGGCGCCTTCCTGCCCTACGCCGCGGAGCTGCCTATCTTCCCGCAGCTGGTAAGAGCCCAAGGAGCCGGGGAAGGGGGCGGTGAGCGCGCTGGAGTAGACTTGCGGGGTCCGGGCCAGGAGGGTGGAGGCGGCGACCGCTGGGGCTCACCCGCGCTCCCTCCGCGCGTGTCCCCTTCCTTCTCCATGTGCGTACAGGGCGCGCAGTATGAACTGAAGGACAGCCCCGGGGTGCAGCATCCGGCCGCGACCGCCGCGTTTCCGCACCCGCACCCCGCCTTCTACCCGTACGGCCAGTACCAGTTCGGGGACCCGTCCCGTCCCAAGAACGCCACCCGGGAGAGCACCAGCACGCTCAAGGCCTGGCTCAACGAGCACCGCAAGAACCCCTACCCCACCAAGGGCGAGAAGATCATGCTGGCCATCATCACCAAGATGACCCTCACCCAGGTGTCCACCTGGTTCGCCAACGCGCGCCGGCGCCTCAAGAAGGAGAACAAGATGACGTGGGCGCCCCGCAGCCGCACCGACGAGGAGGGCAACGCTTACGGGAGCGAGCGCGAGGAGGAGGAGGACGAGGAGGACGAGGAGGACGGCAAACGCGAGCTGGAGCTGGAGGAGGAGGAGCTCGCGGGGGAGGAGGAGGACCCGGGGGGCGAGGGCCTGGCCCACGACGACGAGGACGAGGAGATCGATCTGGAGAACTTAGACGGCGCGGCTGCCGGGCCTGAGCTGGCCCTGGCTGGTGAGGCGCGCAGGGACGGCGACCTCGGCCTGGGACCCATTTCGGACTCCAAAACTAGCGACTCGGAAGACAGCTCCGAGGGCTTGGAGGACCAGCCACTGCCGGTCCTGAGTCTGGCCCCGGCGCCACCGTCAGTGGCAGCGGCCCCGCCGTCCCCGCCCTCGCCCCCCGCGGGCCTGGACCCCTGCGCGCCCGCACCAGCGCCCGCCTCCACCCTGCAGAAGCCGAAGATCTGGTCCCTGGCCGAGACTGCCACAAGCCCGGACAACCCCCGCCGCTCGCCTGCCGGCGCGGGGGCGTCTCCCCCGGGGGCAGCCGTCGCTCCCGCAGCCCTGCAGCTCTCTCCGGCCGCCGCCGCCGCGGCTCACAGACTCGTCTCGGCGCCGCTGGGCAAGTTCCCCGCTTGGACCAACCGGCCGTTTCCAGGCCCACCGTCTGGCCCACGCCAGCACCCGCACCCGCTCTCCCTGCTCGGTTCGGCCCGTCCGCACCTGCTGGGACTTCCCGGAGCCGCTGGTCACCCGGCTGCCGCTGCCGCCTTCGCTCGGCCTGCGGAGCCGGAAAGCGGGACAGGTGACTGCCGAGCGTAGGGCGTGGAGGGAGGGGAGTGCTCAGCGGGTCGCGCCCGGGCTGGCGGGAATGGCCAGGGCCCCAGGGGCGCAAGGCACTTACCTTCCCGCTGCCGCCCCCCGTGGCCCTGGGCGTCTGAACCGAGCGCTCTAAAGGCCCCCCTTTTTCCTCCCCTACTTCCCTTAGATCGCTGTAGTGCCTTGGAAGTGGAGAAAAAGTTACTCAAGACAGCTTTCCAGCCCGTGCCCAGGCGGTAAGAGACCCCCGAGGTTGGGGGGCTGGGGGGACTGGCAGGCGAGGGGAGGAAAGAAAGAGCGCTGGGCCAAAAGCACAGCCTTTTGCCCCAGGGGGAACGCGGCTGGAACGTTTCTTTTAAAGGGGGTCAAAAACTCATTCCTCGGTCGTTCCCGCGGGCCTAGAGACAACTGGGCAGTCCCAACCCAGGCACCCGGGGCGCGGCCCGCAGGTAGAGCGCTGGGGAATCCGGAGCCTGGTCAGGCCAATAGGCCCCCGGAGCAGGTGGCAGCCCTGTGATGCCCACCTCCTTCCAGTCCCGGATCTTGGGTCCTGATGCTTCCCTCCCAGTTACAGTTAAACCTGAACACAAACATCTACAGCTAGACATAATTTTGCATTGAGACACCTCGCTGCCCCAGCTCCAGCCCCAGCCCCAGGTAGGGTCTCACCGCCCTAGGCAGCCTCCTCGCCCCTAAATCTATCTCACCCCCTTTTCTATTACTGTCTTTCTTTTTCAGGCCCCAGAACCACCTGGACGCCGCTCTGGTGTTATCGGCTCTCTCCTCGTCCTAGTTCTTTTTAAATTTTTTTTTAATCGTTGTAATAATTGTAAAAAAAAAAAAAAAAAATCGCTCTGTATAGTTATAACTTGTAAGCATGCCCGTGTATGAATAATACCTAAAAAGAAAACTAAACAAAAAAAGAAAGAAAAAGAAATGAAACCAGTCACCCTCAGCCCTCCCCAAGTCGCTTCTGTGCCGCCCCACATTAGCCGCGTTTGTGAGGTGTGTTTGTTTTGTTGATTTTAGGGGGTGGACTTTCAGTGAGAATAAGTGTGTCTGACTTTTTTTGTATATACGGGAAAATGTACATATGTGTGAACCAAATTGTACAAGAAAGTATCTATTTTTGGCTAAATAAATGAGCTGTTGCCACTTTGACTATAACTCGCCCGTCTGTCCCCAGATAGGATCTGTTTGGTGGGTTTGGTGGGTTTGGTTTGGTTTTGGTTTGGTTTGGTTTGGTTTATTTCGGTTCACCTCCCTACCGCCCTTGTTTGAAGAGTCTCCCGAATCAGCAGGAAAGGACGAGAGAGGAATTGGGACCAGGACTGTAAGGTCAGAGGATAGCAGTAGCGGAAGAGGCGCAGAGGTGGCGGGGCTGGGGCGTAGGAGGAGAGGTGGTTGCAGATGTTCCCGGGGCTCCCGAAAGAAGGTGGAGGAGACAGGTGGGAAACCGGGCCGAGGTTCCTTACTAGGAGCCGGGAAACTGGGCCCAACCCGCAGGTTCATAGGAGCAACTGCGGGTCTTGGGGCCTTCGCTGGTGACAAAGTAAAAAGACTTAGAGAAGGATCTGGGCGCAGAGGGGTCTCATCATTCCTCTGCCCCATTCTTTGGTGGCACAACTGAGGTTTCCTCGGTCTTGTTATAGGGGCTGTGCAAGCCCATCTTTAAGCCCTTCCAACCGTAATGCACGCCTTACTGGTGCAATGGGGGAAGGGGGTGGAGAAGGGAGCCCTAGGGGTGCACATCTTTCCCTCTTGGTGACTGTGGGACTGTGACCAGCTCGAATTGAGAGTTGGGAGGCCAAGGTCCTAGCGGCATTTGTGCGTCTTGACCCTCCAGTGGATTTTCCCTAAGTGCCCTGCAAGAGGCAGCTTTCTGAGGTCCCCGCGCTGAGGTTACGGGGGTCGGGCCGCTGCACCTTTCAGCCAGAATTCCGGCTCCGGGAGGGCCGAGATAGGCGGGCCGGGGGATGGAGCCAGGAAATTTGGGGCTGGAGCTCCCTCTACAGGACAAAAGGGACGCTGGGCGCCTCGCCTCCACGGCCTCTCCAGCCCAGCCGGGCGTCGCGCCCCTCCGCGCCCTCTTTTTTCCTCTTCGGTCCGCCAGCCAGTGTTGCCCAACTTCGACTCGAAGAAGCTGTGCGGAATTCTTGGGAGAGTGGCGCCGCGGGGCACGAAAGGGGGGCACCTTTTGTGCACCCCCCCTCCCCACCTTCGTAAATTTGCATGGTGGCCTGATGCCGGGTGTTTGACCCGCACGGTGGAGTTAGTGACAATCTCGCGGGCCCCTGGGGAGGTTTGGGAAGAGCTCGCACACCCGAAGTCACGGAACGAGACAGTATAACATTATACACCTTCGAGGCTCGGCGGGAGCGGAGGGAAGACGGGCAAGGACGGGTCCACGCGGGCACCGATGCCAGCGCCGCGCTCCTGGGGACTCCCGCTGACGCTGGGGCGTTGCGGAGCGGTGGCGTCCCAGGGGCAAGTGGGGCGGGGTCTGTGGGCCGCGGTGTCAGTCTGCGGGCGCACCAAGGGCTGCTGAAGCCAGGGCGGACTCGCGGCAAGGCAAGGACGTTCCGCAGCTGGGGCTCGCTCCTCCAGCCCCTTCCTCAGAGGCCTGAGATGTTTCCACAGCTTTCTCCCCCCCCCCCCTTTGTTAACGGTGTTTCTGGGGTTCGGGCTCCTTCCCAGGTCGCAGGCGCAGACTGGGGTTCCACTCCGGCCCTGCGCAGAGCACCCCGAGACGCGGAGCCTACTCGGCCCCGCGGTGGGAGACTTCAGCTGCCTCTGCCTTGAACCTGAGGCCAGGACCCCAGGGCCAGGGCGGAGGCCTCTGGTTAGCACAATGAATATCTTTACAAGGTCAACACCCCTGATACCTCACAGCTCTTGCCTCACAAGCTTAACTGTGGCAGATCCCGCTCCCTACTTACATCCTGTGAAACCCTGGGCAGATAATTTACTTATCTGTGCCCTCATTTCCTCATTTGCAAAATGGGAATGCTGATGCCTACCTCACCGGGTGGTTGGAGGATGACACAAACTTGTCCAGTGCTCACACGGGGCAGGTGGGCATAAACAACCTTACTCGTAAAATTATATTCCAGAATCTCAAACCCCACTTCTCAAACTCCCAGCAATATTCTGTCCCACCGCCTCCCATCAGCTATAAAAGTAAGGCACCTAGGGGTGCACATCCTTCCGCAATCAGCCATCTCCAGATCCTCTGCAACCCCAGCTTAGCCCAGGGGAAAAGGAAACTCGCCAGGCAGGGGCACAGCAGGGGGAAGGCTTCCGTGATAACAAAAGTTAGGCAGCCTTTCCACACCGACACCCACCCAGAGAGGAGAAAATGGATCTGTTCAGAGGGAGACGCGCAGGGTGAGGCCAGGCAGAGCATGGAGAGGGAAGATTGCAGGTCCCTGGATCTGTCTTCATTGAAGACACCAGGGTTTAGTCACCTTTTCATCCCAGCACATTCCAGGGATAGTGGTCCTGGGATGAGACCAGTTCTGCCCCAGCTGAAAGCACAATACTGTGTAGGTACCAGGGGAGAGCTGGCATCAACCTGGGAGCAGCTCCACGTGTTTATTTCCTCTCTTGCCCCATAGAACACATGAGCCTTTGAGCTGGCCCCAAAGTGACCCCAATAAGATAACCTAATCAAGTTTTTAAAAAAAGGATCTCATAGCTTTCCAGCTAAAAAGGGGAAGAGCAGACAGCTCCCCTTGGTGGCTCTTTCATTTCACCAGGGAGTAAATTATCATTTCTTCATCCTCCTCCTAGGACCGCCTCCCTGAGCCCTCACCTTATCTTCCTCCTCTCAGGCATCCCAGGAACTGCCTCCATTCCCTATTGTGGGTCCCTAAAATCTAAAAGGGAAACTGGGGGAGAGGGAGAGAGGGAGAGAGAGAATATGGGAATCTCATCCCTGGTCCTGATGAAGGTTCAATTAGAAATAAAATATGTCAATCACTCTGCCTGGAAGGGGTTCCTGCTGTCGGGGCTGGTTATGCAAAGCACTCCAAGGTGTGTGGGGATAATCAGTTAGGTCAGAGGCAGGAGTGTGTAGCACTGCTTCACTCATTAGCTGCATAGAGCTGGGGTAGGGGGGCGGGGAGGGTACATCCCAGGGCCAGGGAGCCAGAGAATAAAATGATTTCCCAAAGTGATTGCCCACCTCTGGGACCGGCACACAAATGGTTTCCAATCGAATTGCCTTTCAGGGGAATACAAGGAGGAGGAAGTGGGGTCAGCCAGAAGACAACATGCACACGTGGCAGGCCAGAGGGCTAGTGCCGTGGCAGCCACTCACCTGTTGCAGGTGAGGAGTGAAGAGAGGGCAGGGCCCCACCTACTGGGCTGGTGTTCTCTGGGCACGAGTTGGGCAGGCAGGCCCAAAGGCTCCACACTATGTTAGGCCTGCCTGAGTTTTGAAAGGTTAGCCAGAGGGATTAAAGACTCTGTTAAGAATTGGATATAAGCTTTCTGTTTGGGGTTTTGGGGAGTTTCTGCCGGGGATTTGCTTTGGAAATAATTATTTGTATCTTTCTAGAAATGTCCTCTGCATCCTAAAATTTCTCCTTGATTGCATGTGCCCTCCACCCCCACTGAGTGAAAATGGGCAGTTGGAGGTGTGTAAAAATTTTCTGTGGTCAGCTAACTCCAACTTGAGTTGGGGCAAGTCTCCTGCTCTCTCTAGGTCACTCACTTTCAACATCTGTGAAATGGAGGGGACTGGATTAGATGAATTTATCCAAACTTTCTTACCAATCCAACTTTGTCTAGGATTAGGCACAAAGGAAAGAAGTGTGGGTTCAAAGATAATTATGGGGGTAAGGGAGCCCCATAACATCTCTGGATACTGCCTCCTGATCCCAGTGGGCCACTGTCACCTGATCCAGCCAGCCAGCATGATCACATTAAAAATGTCCATCTATTGTGTGACCAACCTAGCTTTGATGCAACTGCTGCTTCTCTCTAAAGGGTCTCCAGCCCCTCCAAAGGCCATCCTGATCATCTGGATTGAGGCACCATAAAGGCATCTCTTCCTGGAGCGGGGGCATAGCTGGAAGACATCTCATGAGCACAGCAGTGGTTCTCAATCAGGCAGGTTTTTCTCCCCAAAACACCCCACCCTGGAGACATTTTTGATTGCCATAACTAGGGTGGGAGTGCTACTGACCTCTTGTGGGTAGAGGCCAGGGATGCTCTAAAGGCACAGGACAATCCTCCACCAGAAAGAATCATCTGGTCTAAAATGTGAACAGTGCTGAGGCTGAGAAACTGGAGGGTGGGGTTGGGGAGAGGTGTCTGGGTCAGCCACAGTAAGTATTTTCTCCCAGAAACCACAGCTTTGTTAAGAGAAACATTAAAACATAGTGCTAAGTGGAGCGTTTTTGTTCTTTAAAAACTTTTGGCCCTGGAAGGGGGAAGTAGGGGTGAGACAGAGCAAACAGGAAACTATACAAGCCTGGGAAAAAGAAAGAGTGGGTCTTGACTCAGCCTTGTGCCCTGGAGCCCCTGGAGCTGGAACCTTCTGGGGTGACAGGAAGGCAAGTCAAAGAGGGTATGTGTCTGGAAAGCTGAGGCCTTTCTCCCTTGGGTATTTATGTCAGGAGCAGGTTACAGGAAGGTTCTCACAGATAAAAGCTTAACTCGTGTGGTTTTTGCCTCATAATTATCACCACCCTCAGCGGCTGCCAGCCCTTCTGTGCACATAAATGCATCTATTTATTTACTTGGTTATTTTACCCCAGTGTGTGTGTGTGTGTGTGTGTCACCCATGTCAGGGAGCAGGAGGGAGACAAAGGCAGGGTAAGGTCTTACTCTGGGGCCCGGCCGGCCAGGACGGGAAGGCTGTGATTTCATGGCTTTTGTGCTGGGTGGTGAGCCCTGCATTCTCTCACTGCACTAGGCTGCTAACAAGTGGGCCCACAGCCCTCCGGGGCCTTTGGAGTGCACTCATCTGAGAGATTGTGCTTTTCTCAGCCGCTCAGATTTATTTTGCCAAAGTTACAGGGCAATTATGGAAATGCGCCCTTTGAAGCTGCGCTGATTTCTCTTTATTTTCTTCTCCCTGACAAAGCAGAGCTTCCCTGCCTCTGTGGGCCTCTCTCTCTCTCCCCCCTGCCACCCCATCCCTTTCCTCTCTCTTTTTTCTTGATAATCATTAAATGGCAGAATTTCCAGGGGTAATGTGAAAAAAACCTATAAACCAGGATAAAAATGTGTGTAGATTAAAATAACACTATTATTATTTTAACATTATGTTTTTGTGGGAGGGGGTTGCTTTTTTTTTTTTTTTTTAAATAGGATTTTGATGGCCATGAGGGAAGAAATGGATTTAATGATAGCAAGAGACAGACACCTCCTGCCCGGCTTGGGTGTCCCCGAGGCCTGCAGGCCCACCGGTTAGCAACACACTGGCCTGGCCACCTGAGGCTCCCGTGCTGCCCTGGAATCTATAGCTGCACAAATTGCACAGAAGTGCTTGGCTCCCTTTCCTCACACCTTAGGAATAAGAGGCCAGACTGAAGAGAGCTGTGTTTTCTGGGCTTTGTACATTGTTTAGCACTGTGGCATGGAATCTGGAGGGCCTGTGTGAACCAGCCCCACCAATTTCTCTCCTCCCGCCCCACTTTGCCTGACGCTGGGGTGTTGAGGAAAAGTGTCTGACCCCAGATGGTGTTGACTCGGTGCTGCGGAGGTCCGTGGAGGGAGAGAGTCGGCTTGGTGTCGGGGCCTCAGTTTCTATTTTGTAGAGTGGCTTTGAAGTTGTCTTTGTCCATATTTTTGTTTGCTCCTTCCTTCCTCCCTTCCTGTCTCTGGGGTGAATCGCTCATTATCTGTGGACAAACACCGACAGGAAGTCTTGTCACCTTCAGGAGCTGGGTGCTGGCCTCAGTGGCCTGTCCAGAGTGGAGGCCATTTTATCTCTCACTTCCTTGCCCTGTTTTAAAAAAATAAAATAAGATGGATTTAGCACTTTCCATGTATTTTATGTAATGATCACAGTCCCCTCAGGGAAGGCATCATTATTATCTCCCATTCACAGGTGAGGGCTCTAAGTGGGAGGGAGGGTGAGCAAGAGAAGAGGGAGAGGGGGTGTAAAGAAGCTTCTGGAAACATGGAACAATATCCATGGAATGAAAAAAATGAAAACAGCATCCCATGTCGTATGCTACTGTCTGAATTAAGAGGGAGGTATATATTTGTTGGTACAAGAAGCTGGTCAAAGTGGTGACCTCAGGGAAAGGACCTGGGCAGCTGGGGTCAAGAGCAGGAGAATATTTTTCACTGCATATTCTGTTGCTTCTTTTGAACCATGTCAGTATGTTAGCTCTTCAAAAAGCTTCGTGGCTTGTTTTTAAATAATTAAAATACATTTGGGGGAGGAGAGAGAGAAAGACAGATACCAACTTATACGGATCCCACAGCAGAGTTGGAAATGATCCAGCCATTGGACACCCACAGATATTCCAGAAGCACCTGTATGTGCCAGACCATGCCCCGCAGGGGTGCTGGTCTGGGAGCACACCCTGGAATCAGACTGCCTCAGTTCAAATCCCAGCTCCATCACTCCCTAACTGTGTGACTTCAGGGTACTAACTGTACCTCTCTGAGCTTTGCTCCATCCTAAAGCAGAAAGAATGATTATAATATTACCTCCCTCCAAAGCTGTTGAGAGAATTGAGTTCATTCATACTAAGAACAGTGCATCATGCATAATGATTTGCCTCATGTGTAATAATTACCTAATAAATTACAAATATTATTTTTATTAATTACAATAACCCCCCTAGGCAATAGGCATGATTGTCCCCATTTTATAGATAGGTACATCCAAGTTCAGCCACTTGCTCCCCATGGCCAATAATGAGTAGAGCAGCTTTCTGACCCAGGCCTTTCTGTTTCCTGTTCTCACAGGCACCACCTGCACTGGAGTGCACTGCTGTTTCATGCATCTGGATTTGGAGCAGGGCGCTCTGCAGCTGTGACTCCACTTTCTTACCACTCCACCCCTCTATCTGACCTACATGATGTTCATAGGCCTGATACTGTCTTGCACAGTCCAAGATCATGGGCAGCCCCAGCACAGCAGCTGTCACTACATTCCACTCGCTTCCACTGCACAAGACAGAATGCAGGGGCATCTTAGGGGCTGCATCAGAGGGATGACCTTGAATCAATTGTCTTCTTGTTCATTTTGTTAACTAAGTACAGGACAAGATAAGGCTCTCTGTCACTACTTATAATTCCTTCTCATCTTCAGTTCTGGTGGAAGGGGACATTTCCTGCAACAGGCCTTCCATAGTAGCAGAAGAAAGGCTTGTCCTACTTCTAGATCTGTGCTGCTCAACCTGTGCTGTCTGGACCAACAGCATCAGCATCAACCTGAGAGCTTATTAGAAGTGCAAACTCTCAGGCCCCTCCCAAGTCCACTGAGTCAGAATCTGCCCTTTCCTAGCAGCCTCTGGGTTATGCATGTGAATATTAACATGTAAGAAACACTGGTCTAGATGCCCCTCTGTAGAACATGTGGCCCCACTAGGATAGTGGCCAAGGAGGAAAATACCAAGTGCCTACATGAGGCCAATTATGCCAAGACAAAAGACATACTTTTCTTCTTTCTCCACCTTTAAATGGGCTTGTGGTTGGTTGTAACTCTGGGGTCCTCACAGTCACAGCCTCTACCCACATGACCTTCAGATATTTCACAGCATAGTGACAGGGGAGGTATGTAATTAGAAAAATTTAGGACTTTATTAATAGTAACTGATTTCTTATTGCACTGGGGATCACAGCTGATCCCCACTAAACTCAGGTATATCTCATGAAGAAGGAGGAAAAGAGAGAACAAGAGATGGAAGGAAGGAAGGAAGGAGGGAGGGAAGGAAAGGCAGGCCAGTCATTCCAGATGGGCACAAAATAGGTAGAAGCCCTTGAGGGCAAGGACTATCTCACTCACTTTTTTTTATTGATTGATTCATTCATTCATTCAACACTATTTATCACTCAGGAAGATATAATGTGAACAAAATCTCTGCCCTCCAGAGCTTTCAGTCTACTGGAAACAAATAATTTAATAACAACAACAATAATAATAACAGGTTGCATTTACTGGACTGTGAAGGAAAAGAACAAGATGCTGTAAGCATGCGTAATGAAGAGGAACCTAACCTAGTTTGGGGTGGGGTGGAGGAGGAGGTGGGTATGGAAATAATTATGCATTTGTGTGCTGGGGTGCACAGAGGACGCCGGTGGCACAGTGGAAAAGAGGTCAGCTCTAGATCTGTGAACAACAGAGACCCAGTTCAAATGGCCTTTTCTTTTTTTTTTTTCTGACTGGTAAGGGGATTGCAACCCTCGGCACAGTGTGGTCCGCACCACGCTCAGCCAGTGAGCGCACCGGCCATCCCTGTATAAGATCCAAACCCGCAGCCTCGGCGCTACCAGCGCCGCACTCTCCCGAGTGAGCCACGGGGCCAGACCTCAAATGGCCTTTTCTAAAAAGGAATTTTATTGGTTCATGTAGCTGAGGGTGGAATAAATAATAATAATATCTAGCATTTACTGAGCACATATTATGTGCTAAGCACATGTTTTAACTCACTTAATCCTCACAAAGACCTTATGAGCTAGGTCCTGAATGTAAAGCAGAAAGCGATCCAGGGATTTACAGCATTCATGCTTTCTTTTCTCATTTCAGCTTCTGCTTCAGTGCTGATCTTCTTAGACTCCTCCAGGTGGCAAGTGCACAGTCATCATTAACTCTGTGGCCATGACCTTAGAGCCAGTGATTCAGAGGGGGAAAAAATGGTTTTGCTTGCCTAGTTTCAGCTGTAAAATCCCAAGGAAGACCTCTCATTAGCTCAGCTTGAGTCATGTGAACATTGCTGGGCCAATCACAGTGGCCTGAGGGAGCAGCAGGAAGAAGTGGTTCCTTGGAGAAAGTAAGGGTGCTACTATCATAAAAAGCTGTAGAGGAGAGTGTATCAGGCAGACACAATCAATTGACATCTACTACACTGGAAGAGCAGTAGCAGGAGGGTACAGGACGGGTAAGGGAAGAGACCTGTGGGGAGGTTTGGGAGGCAGGTAAGAAGGGAGAGTAATCAGGCATTCCCCAAAGGCCAGTCTTGCAGAGCTGGTAATAGAGCAAAAGCTGAAATCCCAGTCTTCCCAAGTCTCCCATGCCCAGCCATCTCCATCTGATCATGTATTGGGATGGGCATTGGATATACCACAGCTTCTCAAGCTTTCCCACCTGAGTATCCCTAAAAACAAAGGAGAACTTCTAGCCTGCAGTTAGACCCAAGGTGGCCCTCCACAGGAGTCAAAGTTCTCTTTTGTTTGTATCTTACTCCTCAATATTTTCCTGTATGTCTTGTGATAGAGGTAGTTTTTCTCTTAAAGATCTTCAAGTAAAATGGATGATTCAGGACCCATATTTATCCTGTGTCCTTGATACCTGCTGGGATATTGTTGGGTACCATGGAGGTCTTGGTCCACCAATTCAAGAAGCTTGGGCACATAGGGTGGGCAAACATGGATCTTCATGGCACAAAGGTGGCAAAGGGCAGAAGGATGGCACTGGAGAGGGAGACTCTTGGGGACCCATGATTTTCTTTGCTTAAAGTCAGTAGAACTTTTGATCTTGACATTTCCCCTTCTCTCCATTGTTCCTCCATCTTTCTTCCCCATTCACACTTATACCTGAGCTGGGGGATGCATCTTGGGGCTAAGGGATGATCTTACTGCTGGGTGCATCCCAGGGCCTAGTATTAGTAAATACTCAATAAATATTCAATGAATGTGGTGTAGTGCTGCTTTGGAATTCAGCCATAAGGTTAGACTTTTCCTAAAAATGTCTTTTAGGTCTTTAGGAAAGTCACTTGCAAATATTTCATAAAATAGGAATCATTAAATATTATATTATTATTATAAATATAGTTTTGTAAAAATAGTTTAATAATTGTCAAATATCATAACTGCTTAAATACAATGATAAAATGTAGTAAGCATAAAACATGGTAAGATCTGCCCTTGGTTCAGATTTGCCACGTGGCACGGATCTGATATTGTGTTTTCATATACAAGGTCCGTGTGAGAGTATGGTTTGAAGGCATCAGCCACTCTATTTTTAGTTGTCCTGTATCCTCTCCCTTCCCCACCTGACACCCTCCCCCCCCAATATTAAGGCACATTTGGGACCATTTATGATTTAGCTAGTGAGGTTAGGGCTGGGGTGCCCTGTCATATGCTCTCACTGATTTTCCTAAGATGCTCCTTTTTTGTCTGCATAACGGTCAAGCCAGGAGGTTTCCTCACCAGGGTCTGTCCTCCTGGTGGGGTCCCTGACCTTCTGTGTCCTGGAATACAGCAGAACAGGATGGCATGGCCCAGCTGGAAATAGTACTTGGGAAAAGGCCACAGACTCAACTGCTTGCTCCATGGCATGCAGAAAGGCCATTGCCAAAAATGTAATTATCCAGAAATGTGGCACGAAGACACTGCAGAAGAGGGGGCTGAGCAGAAAGGGGGGTAGGGAGGGGGTAGAAGGGCTGGCAGAAGCAGAGCTGGTTCTCATGGATGGGCAGTGTCCCTCTCAGTGGCCTGGTGAGCTGTGACTGGAGAATAGGAAACACCAGGCACCAGGGCAGACTGATCTACAAACTAGAGGCTTCTAAGGAAATTGTCCTGATTATTCAACCTTTTCAGGAAAAAGGGAGGTCTGTTCCACCCCGCAAAATTGCAAATGGTCAAACTCACTTTGCAAAGGAAGCATCAGGCCATCTCACCTAGAGGGAAGAGGAGGGACCCACCCAGGTCTCTTCTGTTCACTCTGCATGAGTCACACCTCCTAATCTCCCTAGTCCTCAGAGGGGACATTTGTGATAGAAGCAAAAGATGGTCTACAAGTTTACCTGTGGAGATGCCACAGTGGAATATTCTCTTTTTGCAGCCTCAGATCTTCAGCTCAGAGGTTTTTGTGCAAGTGCTAAGCTCATTCTGGGTCAGGGTCCACTCTTGCTCCAGTCCTCACTGTCATGATACGTACAGAAAACTGGTGTTTCTCTTTACTCTAGCAATGCCTCCTCAAGGTATAATACATGATTATTTTTTTTTTTTTTTGTCTTTTTGTGACCGGTAAGGGGATCGCAACCCGTGGCATGGTGTCGCCCGCACCACGCTCAGCCAGTGAGCGCATCGGCCATTCCTATATAGGATCCGAACCCGTGGCGGGAGCGCCGCTGCGCTCCCAAGCACTGCACTCTCCCAAGTGCACCACAGGGCCGGCCCTAATACATGATTATTAATGATAAGTTATGGGACATCTCTGAATTGATACTAATATCTCCAACCCTGAGAATGCATCATAATGCATACCAATGCATGGGTGTGACATTGGAAATATTTAACAACTAGGGCCTCACCTGCATCAGAACTGGCAGGGTCCTCAGATATGCTACTATGCTAGGCATAGACAGGTCAGTTTATGAGTCATGAGAATGTTTATGATGTCCCAGGGAAGGGCCAGAGCAGAAAAGGGGACACTTGGGGATCTCAGGACAATACTATTTGCCAACTGGCATGGAACTATTTCTATATTTTAAGAACAGAGACAACTGGATATCCACATACAAAAGAATTAATTTGCAAACCTGCCTCACGCCATACACAAAAATTAACTCAAAATGGATCATAGACTTAACTGTAAACGCTAAAACTATAAAATTCTTCGAAGAAAAAATAGGTGTAAAACCTTGGGTCAAGTAAAGTCTTCTTAGATATGACACCAAAAGCACAAGGAACAAAAGAAGAAATAGATCAAAACATAAAAATTGTGTGCTACAAAGAATACCATCAAGAGAGTAGAAAGATAACCAACAGAATGCGGGAAAATATTTGCATGTTATAGATCTGATAAAGGAATGGTATCTAGGATACACAAAGAACATAATAAAAGATAAATAACCCAACTTAAAAATGGACAAAGGATCTGAACAGACATTTCTCCAAAGAGGGTATACAAATGGCCAATAAGCACATGAAAAGGTGTTCACTACCATTAGCCATCAGAGAACTGCAAATCAAAACCGCAATGAGATACCACTTCACACCCAATAGGATGGCTATAATCAAAAAGATGGAAAATAACAAGTGTTGACAAGGATATAAAGAGATTGTAACCCTCATACAGTGTTGGTGGGAATGTAAGGTGGTATAACCCCTTTGAAAAACAGCTTGACAGTTATTCAAAAAATCAAACATAGTTGCCACATGACCCAGGAATCCCACTTCTAGGTATATTCCCAAGAGAAATGAAAACACATCCACATAAAAACTTGCACATAAATATTTAAAGCAGCATTATTCATAATAGCCAAACAGTGGAAACAACCAAAATGCTCATCCCCTGATGAATGGATAAACAATATGAGATAGCCATGCAATGGAACACCAATACAGCCATGAAAAGGGATGAAGCGCTAGTACATACCACTGCGTGAAAGAGCCATGAAGCCATGTTAAGTGAAAGAAGCCAGTCACAAAAGATCATATATCGTATGATTCCATTTTTGTGAAATGTCCAGAATAGGCAAATCCATAGAGAACAGAAAGTATATTAGTGGTTGCCTATGGTCATGAAGACGGGGAGGAAATGGGAAGTGACTGCTAATGTGTACGTGGTTTCTTTTTGGAGGGATGAAAATATTCCAAAATTGTGCTGATAGATGCACAACTCTAAATATACTAATGCCACTGAACTGTACACTTTAAATGAGTGAATTGTACAATATGTGAACTATATCACAAGAAAGCTGTTGGAAGCGCCACCCTGGCCAACACACAAATGCTATTTAATGACTCGGACATGAGTGTGTGTATACACACACACACACCCCAAGCAGACACAAACACAAAAAGAAGACATTGAGAGAACTAGGGCAATGTAAACAGCTATGAATATTTTTTTCCAAGGCTGGTAATGGAGACTGAATTCTTGTTGCATAGTTTTGGCATGGGAGGTTCTGCTGAAAATGCTTACACATAATTTTACCTTCCAAAAAGGATAAGTAACTTTTGTACCCTCAAATAATTGGGTTCTGGAACTTTCATATTTGGGAAGCTCCCAGGCATTGTACCCATATCCTTATTATTACAGTAATAGGACTCCTAATGGCAATATTTGAAGGAAGACCTACATGGAGCTTATAAAAGCCTGGTGCTGTTTCCCCCTCCAAAAGCAAATAACCTTCTCTCTACCCCTGCAAATTGCTTCTGCCTAACACCAACCAATGAGAGGCAGTGCAGGAAGGGGCTTTCTGGAAAACACAGTGCAATGATGCTGTCCTGTGTTCAGTAAACATGGAGGTGTTAGTGACTCATACCCAGGCCAGGGCAGGGAACCCTGTTATACACTGTCTGGGAAGGCTATTTGCCAGGCAGATTAAACCCGTGTTTTTATCAGGAGGGCCACCGAATCCATCAAGCACATTGACTGGTTAAATGCAATTCCAGGGAAGATGGGTTTGGGTTCAGGACAGCACTGGAGCTTTCTCTGTGACTCACCTTGTGTGCTGCTGCACAACGTTGCTACTTTGGCTTCACTCTGCTGCTGCTAATGTCTAACAGTTGTTGAGCACTAGGATAAGTACCTACATGCTCATCTCATTTCATCCTCGAAACCACTCAGTGAAGCCAGTACTACCACCATGACCACTTTGCAGGTGGGGAACTGAGATCCAAGGGGGCAGACGAAGTTTTGAACCCAGCTCTGCCCGACTCCACTTCCAACTCTGATTCACTCGTGCTTCAAAAGCAGGAGCTCTGAGCACATGCTTACGGATCAACGGAGGTGGGGGAAAGCCTTTTTCTTTTCTTTTTCTCTTTTTTGGCCATTGCATGAAATTACTGTTGAAACTCTTGAGAAGTGATATTTCTGAAGCCAAGAAGCTTATGAGAGAAATAGCCCCATCCAGAATACAGGGAGAGAATAGATGGGGTGAGGGATGAAGTACATTGAAAAAACATCTCTCTGTGCATGTTTAGGGAAGATGGGGGAGCAGCAGGTGAGTGAGGAAGATGAGAGCACTGAGATGCTCCTCAAGGGCTGGGCCAGGCACCCCTACATTTGTCCACACCAGGACCTGGAGTGGAACCTTCTCCCCTCATGCTCCAGCAGCAACCAAAAGATCCTGGGGAAGTCATAGCAGCTCCCATGAAGGGCACCCCCTTTTTGTTTTTTTCTTTCTCCCTGCTTCCAATTCAGGGACCCTACCCATAGATAAATGAAGACGGGGTTAGGAAACACATTTACCCATTGTGGACCTTAACCTGAGGTTCCTTGGTAGAGCCACACTGAGCGGAGGAGAAAGCTGTGGGGCAAGAAAGAGAACATTGGCAGGGGCCAGAAAAACTGGGTTCAAGTCTCAGCATTAACTCTAATGTTGGGCCATCTATGTGCTTCTCTCTCTCTCTCTCTCTCTCTCTCTCTCTCTCTCTCTCTCTCTCTCTCTCTCTCTCTCTCTCTCTCTCTCTCTCACTGCTGGCCAGTACAAGGATCAAACCCTGGACCTTGGTGATTTTAGCACCCACTGAGCTAACAAGCCAGCTCTCTTTTCATTTTTTAGTTTTGACATAATTTCAGATTTACAGAAAAGTTGCAAGAATCGTACAAAGAATTCCCATAAATCTTTCACCTACATGTCCCAAATAAAAACATTTTACCACATTTTCCTCTCTGGATAGGTAGAGAGCTATAGCTGTAGACGTATATAAGTACAATGGATATCTACAAGTACATATACACAAAGAGATATGCACACACACATATACAAATATATGTATATACAAGAGTATATAACGTGCTATATATATGTGTGTGTGTATATGCACACTATATGTATGTATCCATATATATACATACACAATAAAAACCACTGATACCTTCCATTGCAGCTCGACACTGCAGAGCTCATTAGTTCCCTCTGCTTTCCATAGTTGTAACTTCCTTCTCTTCAGTAAGAAACCCATTACACACAATATATGTACTTATTTGCTCAATCCCAGAATGCACAGTAAGCATTCAGAATTGCAATCTGCAAAAAAGAAGCCTACTGTCTACAGTTGAAGACTCATTAGAGTTGTTGTGTCTTAGCCCAAGCACTGCACTCGGTCTCGGGGCCAGTTCCCCGAGCCTCCCTGTCAGTGCGGTTGTGTGTTTCATTTGAAATATGGTTTAGTTCATTTATTTCCACTTGTTTCTTGTTTTAAGATGCTTTCCTCTTCCTTCCTTCCCTTCTTTTACCTTTCTTTCTCTTTCTCTTTTTCTTTCTTTTTCTTCCAAGTACATGAACTCTTAACATGATTCCAGAAGTTAGAACTGTACGAGAAAAGTATACTCAGAGGAGTGTCGCTCCTCTCCATTTCTTCTCTCCTTTCAACCTCATTCCAACCTACCCATGTCACCAACCAATCTCATTAGTTTCTGTTTTATCCTTCTTGTATTTTTTCGTGCAAATGAGCAAATATATGTATATTTTCTTCTTTCCCCTCTTTTTCTACACAAAAGGTAGCATCCAACCTTAACAATATGTCTGGAACTCACCTGACATAAGTCCATAGATTAATCTTCATTCTTTTTTACAGCTGAGTAGAATTCCATTGTGCGAATGCACCATAGTCACTCGCACACGTGTGGGGATTTATATTGTTTCTAATAGTTTGCAATTACAAACAACGTAGCAATGAATACTTGGTGTGTACACACTTTCACATTATTGGAACAACATCCATTTTTAAGTGTTACATATTAATAAGGATTAGATCCAACTGCATGTAATAAAAACCCAAAATAGCAGAAATACATAATGGGCTCTTGCTATCCACATAAATATCCAGAGGTGAGAAGTCCAGGTTGTCACTGTGGTTCCATGGTCATCAGGATCCCAGGCTCCTTCTGCCATTCTGTTCTTCCATTCTTAGTATGTTATGTCATTCCTCAGTTACCTCATTGTCTAAAATGGCTGCTGATACTCCCACTCTCACACCTATGTTCCAGAGAGTAGAAAGAAGTGAGGGCAAAAAAGGCCTTCCTCAGCTATCACTCTTTTATGGAGACTTCCTGGAAGTCTCTCCTAACAACTTCCACCTACATCTCATCGGCCAGAATTTATCACAGAGCTACAACAGAGGTTGGGGGAAATAGTCTTACAGCTGGCCACACTCCTGCTTTTGTGATTAGGGTTCTTTTGCAGAGGAAGAAGGGAGAAATGCATGTTACTTGGGCAACTAGTAATCTCTGCCACATGTTACTACAATTAAATTGTCACCTGTTCCATCACTACTGCACAATTAATAAATCTTTCATTCATGAGAGTGAACGAAAAAGTCACCACTCTCCCCAGAATACTTTGGGACAATTTGAAGAGCGCTCTGATGGTACTGAATGTGTACAGGGCCCTCCCCTCTTAGGGAGCAGTTGGAGTGACGGCCCCCAGCTCCATGGGAATGCCCTGGAGAAAGTAGCCTCTAGGGACCACCCTGTTATATGAGTTACTCCGAAGGACACGTGTTTTCACAAGAAAAGGAAATACAAAGATCCTTCAACAAACATAGGAGATAAGCCCAGAAGCCAGACGCCACTGTCTTTCACTGGAGGTGAAAGTAACAATGTATTCAACGTTGCCAAGAGAAGCAAATGTATCAAGAGACATTAAAAAGTGCCCTAGTTCATCCCAGGGAGATAGGGGTTGTCATACAAAACAGCATTAAGTACAAACTGAATAATGTCAGAGGTGCCAGAAAAGGCAAAGTGTTTATGTATGAGTCTGGGAGCAGCGGCCACGGAGGGATGAGGTTCAGCTGGAGAGAAGGCGATGAGACTGAGCTATTGGACTTGTGCTCCAGAGCATGGAAAAGACGGTGGGGTGGGGGGACTCCCACGGTGGCACAGTGAAAAGCACAGGGGTTTTGGAGTCCACCAGGGCTGAGTTCACACCCCAGCTTTATAGGACAACCATAAAGTCACATCGCCTCTCCAAGGCCCCAGTTTTCTCCTCCCCAAACTACTCTCTGGCATGGAATGTGTGGAAAGAATGAAATGCATTAAAGATCCAGCAAAGTGGTAGTTATTATTAATAGTTCCTATCATATCATGTAGTATAAAGGTTCTCAGTCAGTTTTCTGCCACTTGATGGAGGGTTAAAGAAGGCGGGGGTGAGGGCAAGCACCTTCCTGGGGGAGGCTGCCCTGGAGTCTCCTGGGGAGACGTGGGTAGAACACCACAGTTAGGGGATTTTCCACTCTTCTTACGGCCGAGCCTCGTTACCCTCTGTGAGGTAGGGCCAGACAGCAAGATGACCTCAGGGGCCAGCAGAGACCACTTCACATCATGACGTGGGAGGTTGCCTTTTTCAGGTCTCAACATGCTGGGTCTAAAGGAGTTTTGTCCCCGAGGGGCTGTTCATTAAGGAGTCACTTTTCTTATACTCAAGACTCCAGGGTTGTCAACCTATAATTTAGTACTATCCCAGTGACCACTGGATATGCAGCCCCGGACACGTCTCAGCCTCTGGAAACTGCCCTCCCTTTCCCCTCAGGGTGTTTTGAGAAGCCAATAATAGCTCTGCACTGAATGGTTGAAGTATCAGAAAGTGCTCATGCACAAAAAACAAGCATGTCTGAAAAGCACTTTAGTTCTTACTTATGAGACCCTTAGATAAGCTTCTCCCCCCTCCCCCAAAAAAGCTGCCAAGTATTGAGCACCTACTGTGTTCCTATACTTCATACACACTCTCTAATCTCACCCATACAACCATCCCATGGGTGTGGGAAGCAGCTATTATCATCCCCATTTTACTGACGATGAAACTAAGATTCAGAGAGATCGGGCTTCTCCAAGGTCACAAAGCTGGTAAACAGCAGAGTTGGGATCCAAACCTCATACCATATAACCCCAAACCTGCAGTATTAAAAAGTTAGGCTGTTGGGCAGAGGGCCTTTCAGAAGCTTAAAATCAGGGCTTGGATGGGTGGAGTGGGACAGGTCTCCTCTGGTGTGGGTCTCCCACACATCCCCCAGGAGCCTTCATTCCCCAGAAGACCTATTTCTGCCAGCACAATGACAGCTGCCAGCACACAGCACCCACTGCTTGAGATCCAGGCTTGCCCCTTTGCTTCCCAGCCACAGTAAAATCAAAGTTTATTTTCATTCCCCCCTTTCCCCATGTTAAAGGAAAACAGAGCCTGGCCCCACATTCCATTCTAAATAAGGGATTGGAGTACTGTTAAATCTAATTAAGATGATTTTGCAGTTTTGAAAGTATTACACACACACACACACACACACACACACACACCTCCCATCAAGCAGGCCCGTCATGCCATTTCCAGCATCCTGAGCTCTGATGCCCACCTGGTATGACATCTGCATCTGCCCTCACCCATGACGCCACCTGCAGGGTATGTGGACAGTCCGTTCAGGAGTTGCTCATTCAAATTTGGTTTGTTAGCGCCCAGGCTCTTCTTTTCCTCCCTGCTGAGAGCTTTTTGGATTTCCACTGCTCCCCAGCTCCTTCCAAGCTCCATATAAAAAGCCAATTGCAATCTATGAGCGACTCTGATCAGGCCTTGGGAATGGAATGAGAGGGAGGGGGAGGCCACTGATAATGCTCTGTAAGTGCCCTCAATGGTCTTATCGGGGTATCTCCTAAGGTGATTGGCCAATTGAGAAAGGTGGTCTTCTAAGACCGTCCTTCTCAAAGTGTGGTCTGTGCACCAGCATCATTGGCATCACTTGGGAACTTGTTAGAAATGCAGGGTTTTGGGCTCCATGTTAACACATGCACATTAAAGTTTGTAAAACTGCTACTGAAGACTGGAGACCTCCCCCACCCGCACCACTACCCCAGGTCCAGACAGCTTAGCTGTCAGGGCCAAGTACCTTGACATAGGAATAAATAAATAGTCCTGCAGAAAGGTAAGAAATATCCCATGCCATGTTTCTCCCCTGTATGCACAAAACACATGGGCACATTAAAGGCCCTGATAAGTCCTGCATTGAAGAAACATATTTACTTTTGTTTAACAGAATGTGCCCCAAACTTATTCAACTACCAAATAATTCTTTTCTTAGAACACCCAATTGTAGAATTTATTTTGGGAAGCACCATCCTTACCTGTAAAACAGGGATCTGACATTTTTCATATTATCTTTAGGAAAAGGCAGCTGTGGTGCCCATGTGACATTACATTTCAGTAACCAGTTCCAACACCTTAGGATGTACAAATCAGGAACCTATTTTAAAGGTGACAGGAAAGCTTACATCAATTATCTCTAACCAGAGCCACACCCTCATATTTCCATGATTTCAACCTCATTTCCCACGGTGCCTCAAATTCAACCTGCCCAACCCAATTTCATTACAGAATATAGTACTGTTCTCCCAGGCTCCGGGCCATTTTCTTCACTCCTGCCCTTAGTAATCCCCATCTCCCCCTCCCCAGCCCCCCACTGCCCGCACTGCCTCGGCCCCTCCATCTGATCAATTGCCAAGTTCATTAGATCTTATCTCTGTTATGTCTTTCAACTCTTCCCACCCCGCTCCTTCCCACTATGACTAACCTGGCCTCTTGCCCTCGAAGCACTTCCCTGCCTTGATTCCTCCATAATTCATCCTACCCCCAGCAACTAGAGAGATTTCTCAATGCACAGATGTGCTTCTCTCATCTGCCTGCTCAAATCCAGGCCCTTGCTTTGTTCAAATTCTAATAATGTTATTCCTATTCTGAAGATAAAGAAACTGAAGCACAGAGAGGCTAAGTGGCTTGCCTAAGTCACATATTTAGTGGGCCGTGGCAGGAGTATTTGGGGTTGGGCGATACGGCACCAGAAGCTTTGCCCCAGCCTAATGCTGCCTCCCTAACAGACTCTGCCGCGAAGGCTGACTAAGCGCTGTTCCTGGCCTTCCAGGAGTCCTGCTTACACTCTCGGCCTTGGCCAAGAGAGGCCCACCACTGTGATGGACAATGGTACCATTTCCCATTTCTACCCATTAACGTTATCGGGAAATCTTGGCTCAAATGCACCAGGTGAGGCACCTAAGGTGCAAAATTCCGGAAGGCACCCTGCACTCTCACGTGACTCCCTACATTCTGCTACCTAGACACCTCACCTTCCTTGCCCTAGTCCTGGCCCTGCTTTATGTACAGCTTCTTATCCCAGCCTCAGATGGAGCCTGTGTTGTAGGTAGGTATTCTTGTTATCATCATGTCCATTTTACAGATGAGAAAACTGAGGTGCAGAGAGGTAAAGCAATTTGCCCAAGTTGAGTCCGGCCTTGAACTGAAGGCTGTCCAACTCCAAAGCCATGCCCTATTGGGTTCATTTGTGGCCCAAGAATAATGCAAGTGCCGCCCGCACTTGGCAGAGTGTCATGGCATCCGTGAGAGGAGTGCTGGACAGTGTGCAGGGCTGGGAGGGAGGAAGAGCTCACAGAGAAGGTGGCATTTGAGAAGAGACGGGAAGGGTGGCTAGGATTTCAACAGGTGGCACTTTGGGTGAGGGCATGCCAGGAGGAGAGAACAGGAAGTACAGGGCCTGGAGGTGGGAAAGGGCAGGGGCTGTTCCAGGACAGCTTGAAGTTGGGCTTGGCCAGAGCATAAATCACGTACACAGAAAGCGGTGTGGAGAGGCACCAGGTGTGGGTGAGGCCAACACTGGGAGCCCATGGGTGTGGTGGGAGGGCTTCACCCAGCTATGTCTGGGGGCCAGACTGGGCACCAAGCTCCAGCTGTGCCTGGCAGCTGCCCACATCTGCGGGCCCCAGACTGCAGCAGGCCTGCACCCTTTCTCATTGGAGAAACAGCCAGGGAACCAGGCAAGGACTCTCTGGCTGGTTGGGCCTTGTTCTGTTGCATTTTGGCCTGAGGCAGCAGGAAAGCATGACCCAGAAAGTTCTAGTAAGCCACAGGGCATGGGCAGAGTACCAGGGGTGAACCTGGGAAGTGGCATTGTGGGGGCTGGTTTCTGGGCTCTCAGGAAGGTGAAGGCAAGAAGGCAGGAGAGGACTTGCCCACTTGTACCTGTTGACAGAGAATGGCCCCCTTCTCCCTTCCTTCTCCATGTAAAAACACATCTTGACTCCCACCATCCTAAAAAGCATGGGAACTTCCTCTACAGAAGACTGGAATGCCCAGGTTTTAGGCAAACAGGCTCTTTCTCAATTATTTGTGTCCAGATTGCCCTCTGTGGATCATCTGTGGAAAATCGGTAATCCCTTAATGGGCTCCAGAGCCACCCAGCTTGTTTCCCAGCTAACTCCCATCATCCGCTTCGTATGGCCTCCCAGGGCGACTGTCTGGCCTCTCTTTGGAGATCTGTGTCCTCAGCCCAGAGAAGCATGTCAGGGCCAGAGTAGAAACAGCCGGGTCCACAGCCCGGCCCCACGCAGTCAGCTTCTCCCCTGCTGCACACCTCTGCCCACTCGATCTGCCACTTTGCCCTCCCCAGGCCAGCTCCCAACTAGAAGCTCCAGCAGAGAAGGCCTGTGCGGCTCACCATCATGGCCTCCCTGCCTGGCATCCAGGAGATGCTTGGTAAGTACTGGTTTGATGGAGTAACGGCTCTTTCTATCAGGGCCTTTGCCAAGTCTCCCTGCACCTGACACCTTGGTCATCTGGCAAGATCTCTCAGGCAGTCCTCACCAGGCATATGCAGCCACTAAGTTTTCATGGTAACTCCCCCAACATCACTTCTTTATTGCAGTAAAATATCTACTACATGAAATTTGCCATTGTAACCATTCTAAAGTATATAATTCAGCACATTCACAATGTTATACAGCCATCACCACTACCTAGGTTCGAGAGTAGTTTTATCACCCCAAAAGGAAACCCACTAAGCAGACACTTCCCATTCCCTTCTCCTCCCAGCCTTAGGCAACTGCTAATCAGCTTTCTGTCTCTATGGATTTGTCTGTTCTGGACATTTCATTTAAATGGAATCATGTAACACATGACCTTTTGTGCCCGGCTTTTTTCTCTTAGCGTGTTTCAAGGTTCATCTATTTTGTAGCATGTATCAGCATTTTACTCCTTTTTATGGCTACATAATAGCCTGTTGCATGAATATACCACACATTGTTTATCCACCGTTGATGAACATTAGAATTGTTTCTACCTTTTGGCTGTTGTGAATAGTGCTGCTATGAACATTTGTGCATAAGTTTTTGCACGCTTATTTTCAATTTTGGGGGGTATATACCCAGGAGTAGAATGTCTGGGGAACGTGCTAATTCTATGTTTAACATATTGAGGAACTACCATATCCAGTTACTACTTTTTTCCAAAATGCACACATCTTTATCAAAAGACATTTAGGTGTTTTCACCACAAAGATGATAAATGCATGAGGTGATGGATACCCTGACCTGATCTTTATGCAACATATATATGATCAAAACATCAGATTGTACTCCATAAGTATGTACAATTACAATGTGTCAACTAAAATAAATAAATTTTTAAAAAGACATTTAGAAAATGTATATACACATAAGAAAAAAGTTAAGATCACCCATAGTTCCAGCACTCAAAGATAAACATTGTCAACTTTTCTGAATGTTTCCATCAGGATTTTTTAGAATGCCCAAATATGTACATATTAGGACACCTTTCTTTTAAAAATTTACGTGAAAATGGGATTGTAGAAGTGCCACTTAATGTCACACTTTAATATCACCTTCTCAATGACGAGCCTATTTAAAATTGAACCTCGGCACTCCCTACCTCCTTCCCTGTCTCATTTTACTCCCTGGCATTTATCATCATCTGCCTCATCTCTAATGTGCTCATCGTGACCCTGTGAATGCTGGGACTGCTGACTGTTTTGTTCATTGCCTGGCACATAGTAGGGATGCAATAGGTATTTGTTGAATAAGTTAATATTTGTGAATGAATGAAAACACAGTCAATTTGAAGTTTAAAAGGTATTTGAAATGCGTTTGCTGACATGCAGCAGCACTGGTGTGCATTACTCCCTGTAGGTGATCATTTGACGTGGGTGTCTCTGAAGCTCTTACTCTTCTTCAAAATGCCTACCCAGGCGTGGGTGTTGTCTTTGTCCATCTTGTGCTGCTATAACAGAATATCTTGAAACTGGGTAATTCATAAAGAACTGGGATTTATTTCTAACGATTCTGGAGGCTGGGAAGTCCAAGGTCAAGGGGCCTGCATCTGGCGAGGGCCTTCTTGCTGCACCATGCCATGGAGTGAAGGCAGAAGGGCAAGAGATCATATGCACACATGTGTGAGAGCAAGAGAGGGTCAAACATGCTTTTATAACAATCCCACTCTCGCAAAAACATTAATCCATTTGAACAATCACCTCTTACAAGTCCCATCTCTCAGCACTGTTGCATTGGGGACTAGGTTTCCCGTACATAAACTTTGGGGGACACATTCAAACCATAGCAGATGCAGTCCCTGGGAATTCTATAGGTTAGGACGAGGTCCCCACCCACCCTTCCACTTTCTGAGTTCTGCTTTGCAAGGCCCCTCATTTCCATCCCAGGCTCCTGGAAGGGGACTGGAAAAGATGATCCTAAAAACCTCCAACAGCCAGCCAGAGCCCATTTGGTCTTAATTTCAGAATGGGTTTCTTCCGAACTCCCACCAAAGCCAAGATCCCCAAAGGGAGACCACGTCTCTCCCTCCACCTTCCCATCCATGTCAGAGCAATTCTCCCAGCCACCTTGTCATGAGCCTGCTGTGCAGCTGATATTAGTTACAGATGATGGCAATTAGAGGCCGAATCTCCCTGGCTCCTGGTAGAATATTGAGACAGAGCTACAGCTATTTTAAGATTTTAAGCAGATTTATACTTAGTGCTTCAAAGAAAGCCAGCCAGCAAGGAAAATATGGTAACTGTTGCTTTAAATTATAGCTATCATTACTTCAAAAGGATATTCAATCAGAAACCACTGAAGACTAAAACTATTTACATCTCCTGACACTTAAAAGCAAGCAAGCAGTTTTAGCCTGTCAGCCTTGGACATGTTGGCTACAAAGAGAGAGGTACCTCACTGGCCAGCAAAGGAAAACATTTTCAAGGGAGCAAGAACTGAGAAGGTATCTTGGGAGTGTTCCTGCTCAGAGCTTGCCTCCTGTCTCTCTCCCACAGCCTAGGAAGGATTCGGGGTCTGGTCTGTGTGGCTCTGCCCAGGTCTTCAGGTGGCAGTCTGCAAACCCCTGGAAAAGCTGACTCTCTGCCTGGCCTCTGATCTTCAGGTCTCTACCCTGGAGAAATCCTGTCTCATCCCGTTAATGCAAGTCCCAGAACAAAACTGTCCCCTGTTTTTTCCTGGGCTTTAATGCATAGACTGGACAGGAGAGCTGTATTATGTATTGATCAGAGTCAGAGCCAATGGAACCCTTAGTTAACAGAGACGGTGGTCAAAGCCATGGGCTTTGGAGACAGACTTCTCTGGGTTCGACTTCAAGCTATTTAATTTACTGGCTGTGTGACCTTGATCAAGCCACTTAGCCTCTCTGAGACTCAACTTCCTCATCAGTAAAATGGAATGATTTGAGTCCCCATTTCACAGGATTGTTGAGAAGCTTAAGTGACATGGTGTGCCTAAAGCACTTTATTGGTTAGAATAATGCTAGATGCTGTAACAAATAACTCCTACAATTTCAGTGGCTTAACACAATAAACCTTTCTCCCTCATGTAACAATTAAAGGTGAGTGTTCCTACTCAGTGGTCAGCTTTTCTCACTGTAATAATTTGGGAGGCTCAGAAATCCCTCCAACCCATGGCTATATCATTTACTAGGGTTTCAAAGTCCTCTGCTTCCAGCTTTAGGAAGGGGAAATAAGCATTGTGCCAGGTCTTTGGGATGCACAGATTATTAAGATTAAACAGGTTACCCCATCTCTGAGGATCAGTTAAGAGAGCAGCCACTCTTGCCCCGTGTGTGCCACCCCCCACCCCGCCGAGTAGCAGCAGTCTGAGTCAGATGCCCTTTCTATGTGCTCCTGTAGCATTTGTGTTACCTGTACTGTCACATCCAGTCCTCTGTTGTTCACAGCCCCATTCTAGAAGAATTTAGCACTTGGCACATGAGAGGGATTCGATAAATATTGGCTGGAACAATGTAACAGTAAAATCCAGGACCCTGCCATAGTCCTGCACATGCAGGTGTAGATTAGTAAATGTTACCAAACAGGTAATTAGTAAATGTTACTAATTGGCAAATAAGGAAAAAGGATATATGGGTGTTTCCTACACCAGAAGTTAACTACAGTCCATAGGCCAAACTGAGCTTATCACCAGTTTTTGCAAATAAAGTTTTATTGGAACACAGGCCCATCTGTACACAAGGGGCGCGGAGAAATGTAGTCTCTGGCTGGGTTACTGCCTCCCAGAGAGAATTCCACACTGTGGCAGGAAGAATTCAAATTTTTGGTGATTAGGTAGCTGTCATCTGCCACAAGCACCTAATTAATATTAATACTATTTTGACTCATTAATATGAATATTATTTAACTGTGATTGTTTTCTAATCCAACCTTCCGGTCACACAAATGAGATCTAGGGAGATCTGTGCAAGGTTACAGCTAGAAAGTCGCAGAACTAAGATTGGGACGAAACTCTCTTGGCCTCTGACCCACCCAGGAGATAGGAGAAAGAATAAAATTTCCTACTCAGGAACATTTACCTTAGTTGGGCAGGGATGTTGGAAGATTTACTCCCCAGGTTTTAAGAAGCCCACATTTCAGGGCTGCTGACAATGTTGCAGATTGGAGGAAGGTCAGCTTTGCTTTTCTCTTCGGTTCTGAAACCAGACTTTCCTAACCTCCACTACTCACCTGGAGCCCCTAACCCACTGTCACCCCCTGCCCACATGCTCCAGATGATTCTTGAAGCAAGCAAGAATCACAACAGGCACCACAGATGGGGTAAGACCCATGATCTCCGGGTGGAGTTGCCTACCCATCCTGCCAGGAAGCTATTTAAAAAAAAAAGGCACCGTCATGACCCATGGTCCACTCTGCCTCCAGCCTGGGGTGGGTGAGGCATGTCCCTGGTTGTCTTAGGCTTATCCCAGCCCCTCCCTTGCCAGGCAGGCCTTGGGTGGCCTGAACAGGCACACACAGGCTGTGTGACCTGAAGAATAGCAAGGGCAGGGCAGGTGGTGCATGGGAGTAAGTTAGACACTCTGTGTTACCTTGGTAAGTAGTTCCCTCTCTGGCCTTCCACTTCCCCTCCTCTGCCAGGAGGACAATGTCATCTGCTCTACCCACCTTGTGGGTGGGGTAAAACTCTGAAAACATGACAATGTCTTGCATAGTGGACAGTTGATTTTTCAACCTCCCCTAATGAATTGCATCTTCCCTTATCAGCCAGCTGCCAAAACAAAAACAGAAGCAAAAAATAAATAAATTCTATCTTCTTTTAATAACAGCAGCTGGATTTCCTTTGAGCAAATTTCTTCTCCTCCACTATATGTAGTTTTCATGGGACTGTCAGTCAAGTTGCCCCACCCCTTCCCTGCCCAGTGGGTGTGTACATGACCCCATCTCAACCAATTAGACTTTTCCCTGGGACTTTGACTCATGAGTGGAGTCACAGAGGATGGGAGACAAAGAGAGAACAGCTGGAGCTCTTTCTTCCCAGTAGAGCAGCCTGTTTCTCACCCATTCACACATGCGCACACATGCATCTGAACGCCACAGCACCAGCAGCTCCTCCCTAAGGATTTGTCTTCTTTCTTCAAGTAGGCCATTAGCTCCCCATGAGCAGGGATGATGTCTTATAATTCTTCTGGATTTTCCTCTCCCCCAGCGGGGTCAGAGCACCAACTTCAGCCTCAAGAAGAGCTGGTCTGCACTTCTAGCTTTAGCAACACCAAGCTGTGCCTTGGGCAAGTGCCTAAGTTCTCAGCCTTGTTTTTTCATCTCTAACTTCTTCATAGAGCTGTTCTAAGGATCAAAATGAGAAAACATAAAAAATGTAATGCATTAAAAGAGTTACTGCTACTATCACAATTATTGACGCACAAGCCTGAAGGCAAATAAATGTTTTTTTAGTCACAAAATGGATTCTGTTCTTTTCCAGGGGATAGTTGGTATCAAGGAAGTTTTTAACAAGAATCCAAAACTCAGAAAACTAGCTTTTAGGCCTGTAAGTCAGATTCCCTTGACAATCCTGGGTGCTTTCAAATAAGTTTTCTGGAAGCCAGAAGGTCCAAGCAATAATAATTCCCTTTCAGTTGCGCTTATGTTTTTCAAGAATTGGGAGTGTGGCAGATATCCCAGTTTCTAAACAGGTGTGGTTTTCACCTGTTTTTCTGATGGAATTCCTTCACTCTCTTGGGGATATGTCCTCAGGCTGTTAGGGTCGGCCACTACAGGTGAGGAAGCCTCAAACTCTGCCTGCTTTCTGGTCAAGGGGGCACCACTAATGTGTCATCAGATGCCCCAACAGGCAGCCCTATGTTCCCCAGAAATAGTCAAAGCCATGGGTGACAGCACAGACCCCAGGCTGAGGGACCTCAAGTTGGTGAGCTGCTGCTAGCTCTGCTGGAGACCCTAGAGGGCTGGTCCTCAGCCACCCAGAGCACAGTGGCAGCTCAGGGACCTGGGGGACAAATAAGGATGCAGAGCTGTGGTGGGCAGGGTAGATGTTTTCCCAAACAAAAGGGCTCCAGGCAGAACCCAACTGTGGGGACAGCTGAGTGTCCCTCCCCCACATCTGCTCCCTTCCCTCCTCCACTGCTCTATGGCCCAGGAGGCTGATTTGGACAGTCAGACACAAAGAGTTCCCATGCCCTCTCCTGCCCCCCCACTTCCAACACACACAGCTTAGCCCTTGGAGAGAACAGAGGAGGGAGGCAGCGAGGGAAGGAGGACAGTGGGATGGAGATTGACTCTGGGCTCCCTCCCGTGGGGCACCTCTCTCTTCTGGATTCTGACACCTGCTCCTTCCCTTTGTCCCTTTGGGCCTGGAGATGGCAACCGCTTCACTGCCATCCCTTAGGTTTCTCTGTATCCCGCCCACATCTTGGTACACAGAGCCTTTTGAAGGCCTTCTCAAATGATCCTAACTGTCCCCTGCTGAGGGCCTGACTGCTCTAACCTGGAATTGACATGGCCAGCCCTCTCCACTTTCCATCAGCTTCCAGGACAGGAGCACCCCTTCCAACCTCCACTTGGGGAGGGCTTGGAGGAGACTCAGGGAATCTTACCCCTGCTGGGTGGTCAGAGGCCCCAGGCATTCAAGGAAAGCCCACTCTGTGCATAGCTGGCAACCATAGATCTCTCCAGCCAAGATTCCGGAAGAGTTTCAGCCACAGTGAGCACTGGGGGAGGGGGAGAGGGGCAGGAGTGCGGTGGGGGTAGGAAAAGGGCTGAATCTAACCCTTACCTAATCTCCTTATTACCCTGGGGAATTCTATTTCCAAGTGATCATAAAATACTCCCCTAATTTAGGAGGAAGTGGTGACACAAGATGTGGCTCTGGGAGCACTTTGCACTAGACAGTCCTCATGATAAGTCGTGGAGGATTTAAAAGGTTGCTGACATTTTCCGTTATGTATCTTTTCATTAGAGGTAACTATCACTTTAAGCAAATTGTTTCAGGGCCTGGAATGCAGCAATAAGTGATCTAATTAGTGTAGGTTGTAATTTAGGAAGGTTCATTATGTCACAGACATCGTGACTCCTGGGTATTACTAAAGGACTCATTTGTAGCTCTTGAAATGATTTTCTCATGAACACATATAATGTCATCCATAGAAGTAGTGTGGAGCCTGAAGATGATTTGACATATATGAAACTCCAGCTTTCTGGGGGCTAGATTTTGAGACAGTCATAAACAAGTGAATAGACAGTATGTTAGATTTTCCTGGTTAAAGGAAAACCCAGTCTTGACTAGAGCAACACTGGACCCTTCGACTTTGTTACCCAATGTAAAATAAATCACTTGAAACAAAGGTGACATTAAATAATAAGAATCCTGTGATGTCTAAATACTTTCAATCCCACGGAGCTAAAAAGCCTGAAAAGTGGCTGGCTTTGAGTTTTCGTTATTTTCTTTGGTATTCTCAGTCCCCCAAGGAAAGCACACCTGTGATATCCATATTCACAAAAATAAAGCATGCTTTCAACGTAACCACCAACTTATAATTGTGTTACTATGATGTGCAGAGGCCGGCTCGTTGCTGTCCACCTACGTTTTTCCCTATTCTTCCTGGGCACCCAGCTAGACTACATTTCCCAGCCTCCCTTGCAGTTAGTGTGGCCATGTGACTGAGTTCTGGCCAATGGTACATAGGCAGAATTGATGGACGGGCTTCCTGTGAAACCTCAGCACCACACTCCTATCCTTCCCTTACTGCCACCTGCTGTGAGAACACAAAGATCCAGCAAGAGCTCAGCAGGTGGGGGACGGTGGAGTCACCAGAGAAAAAGGGCACATGACTGATGGGGGAGCAGAGGCCCTTCCTACCCACTGTCCCCAGGACAGTAACAGGAGTAAAAACTAAACTTTGTGTGTGTGTTAAGCCACTAAGCATTGTGAACTGTACCCTACAGCAGTAGTTGTACCCTTGACTGCTACAAGGGATCACCAAAAAGTTCAGGGAAAGATTCGTAGTATCTTTTAATTCTATTTTTCCACCAACTTTTTCAAGTATCCTCATTCATGTCTAGAGGGCCCTCCATTAAATCAGTGTTTCTCAGCCCCACCAGCCAAGACTGTGCGGGGCTTCTACTTTCTGTAGTTTGTGTTGCTAGAAAAGCAGTGGGTTTCTTTTTCAGTCTTCCAAATACTTTAAAGAATTACAGAAACTTACAGACTTCCAAAACTTCCAACTTGCAAACATCCACAGACAGGATTGAAGCTGAGCACCAAAGTGAAAGCGTGTCAGATGTGCTCTCCGTGAACAATGCTTGTTTATATGGTCCAGGACATTGAGTTTCTTTGCTTCTGTCTTGATCGGAACCACTTGCAGGGGCTGGAAGGATGCACTGTTCCGATGGGCCAGGCCTGGGTCGTATGTCCAACCCTAGAGCTAAGAGGAGAGCCAGTTCTCCAAAGCGAAATGGGCTGAGAGTGGGGGAGGGACAGTTTCTCAAGGGAAACCAAGATACTGTAGGGGGGAGAGGGAGGGGGGAAGAGGAAGGGAGGAAAAGGAGGACTTGGTAAAGGGGCACAAAAATCAACTACATTGTATATTGATCAATTTAAATAAATAAATAAATAAAAGAAGATAGGGGAAATGGATTCTGGGCAGGTAAAAACTAGAGAGATGAACTACACACACATTCAGATGAGGAAACTAAGAAAAAATCTCTAGGGACTTGCCCCAGATCAAATTGCTAAGAAGCGTAACAGAACAGACCATCCTCTCTGATGCAGCTCTCTCCCCATCACCCCTGTGTTGCACCGGACAGCACGTCTACATGGCAGCTGATTTTGGTGTGATAATCCCCAAATTGCCAGCAACCGCAGACAATTATAACCACAGAGGAACCAAGTTCTCTAATGCATGGACCATAAACCCATCAGTTGTCCTGAGGCTGCAGGGGGATTTATAAAAGGCCATTCATCTAATTAATAATTGGTCTGCTGCCATCTTAAGTGGTTTGGTGCTGTTAACTGCAAGTATATTTTTAATGTAAGGAACTTACTCCCATTAACTGTCTTCTCTTTTAAAAATATGGCCAAGTAAAAGGCTGAGATGTCACAAGCTGAGAGAATCACCTGGCATTAGCCAGCTTCGGCGTTTACCTGTGCCACCAAGTTTACTTCCAACACCACGCTCCAGAGCACAAAACTCATCCACCATGGAACAAGTGATGAAGGAGAATCCCACAGACAGTGCTGGTCCTTTGGCATTTTATTTTGTTCCAGGCCTGCCTATGTGAACATTGTTTGGTTCACAGCATTAGGGGCCAGGTGTGGAGTAAAGTCTCCTGAGTGACACTTCCTGGGTGACAGTGTTGCCTGCGTCAATAAATAGGACACTTACCTTCTTTGTGCTTCTTAATGCAGAAGCATTTCTTGCAGACATAACTTTTGGGAGGCATTTGTGTCTTGGTTTATTAAATGTTTTGATGGTCCCAAGAGGTAACTTAGCGAGGTCCTTTTCCATCTGCCAGTACCTGCTAAGTGCCTTGCAGTTAGGAATAAAATGAATCCTTGTCTCCTTAGGAAACAGTGGCAGTAATTGGCTTTACCAGCCTTGCTCTTGGTGATACTTTCAAAAGATCCTCAAGAATGTTCTTCGAGGCCAGTCACGAATCAGAATTCTTTCAGCTGATTATGATTAAAAAACATAACTTATTGAAATGTTTAATTTGGTCTAAAGCTTGCATCAGTTGCTTGATCTGATAGATTGAAAGAAAAGGAAAAACTTTAAAAACCCTCCTAGGACTTTTCCAGACTTTCTCTGCTTTTGCCAGGCTGTGATCTAATCCTGAAACCTCTTCAGGACTGTTTGGGCCTAGTTAGAGTTATTTAAGGCAGGCTGGCCACGCACTTAGCAAGTGGCACTCAACACCAATCAATAATCGCATGCCTGGGCCCTAGACGCTTATATTTAAATAGCAGCTGCACTGTATGACCTCAAGGTTGTTTAATCCACCCTATAAACATTTGGAAGTTTCAAGAAAGGCCTTTGCATGGGGAGAAGAGAGCTGGTTTGGGAAGAATCAATTTTGATAAATCATTTCTCTAAATGTGAACTGGCTTTATAAAGATGTTAAGCACATTAGACATTTTCCCCCAAACATCCAGCTGTTTCTTCCAACTGCTTCCAGAGAACCCAGACAGAATCAGACATGCTCCGAGAGAAAAGGTTCCAGCGTCACTGGAAAGTGAAAACAACCCCCTCTCCCAGTCCCAACTGGAGAGGCCTGAGGTCTTCTATGACTCCTTGCTCAGCGAGGTGTCTCTCACACCTGCACAGGTGTGCCGCCAGCAGAAGGTATGTGTCTCTTCCTGCGGTTGACTTGCCCACCACCCCATTCCGCCCCCTCTTGCTTGTCTGCAGTCAAACACAGATTTAAGACAGATTACAGTTTCTGTATTTCTTAAGAGAGAAAACAAAAACACTTGTGTCTCTTCAGCATTCCCTTGCAGTGAAAGCAAGCGGGTTAAAGAGAGCCCACGGGAGAATGTAACCTGAAGAGTCGGTGCCCGACAGCTCGCTTTAGATGATGACGGCTCAGCAGGGCTGGAAACATCTGGAGTGTGGAGATGGAGCTTGTCTCTCCTCGAGCTGGAAAAATACACACAGCTGAGCAGGCTGCCAGGGGCCAGGGGCGGAGGGAAGGCGCCGGGCCTCCCAGCTCACCCTAGCCTCCCGAGGTTAATATTCCAAAGGCAAGAACTTCATCTGAACACCATGTTCTGTCATAAACTCTCACTTTGCTGAATAATTCTTTGATGCTTTTATAGCAATTTTGAGGCCAAGGGCAGAAAAAGGCCTGCAAACAAATGACAGTATACCCAAAGCAATGATTCCGCACACCTGGGCACATCTACTCGGACAAAAGCTTCCAAACCCATTCGCTTATGTGATCCCTTCAATAAAGCTGCCCAAAAAGGCAGGACAGAGACTGGCATCCTCATTATATGAATGAGAAAACTGACACACTGAGTTTAAGTGGCTATAAAAAAATACTCTAAGGAAAATCTCCTGCACTGGGTCTGAGGCTCCTATGACACCATGAAGCGATCAGATTCATGCAAGTCACCAAGATTTTTCTTGCTTACTCTACCACTTAGTAACTGCATGACCTTGTATAAACATCTTCCTACTACATATTTCTGTAAGATGAAGATAATAATTGTACCTACCTCATAAAAGTTGTTGTAAGGAGTAAATTAAATAATTATATAAAACTCTTAGGACAGTTCTTGGCACATAGTAACTACTCAATAAATGTTAGCGATGATGATGATAATGGAGCTGCTGGTGGTGATGATGATTTTGTAATATACACTTCTATGTATTTCTAGAAAAGACTAGGTATAAGCTTGTCCATCAGAATTCTACATAAGGTAAAAGAAGATTATGATACTATGGGCCTATAATTTCTTCCAAATGTCAAATACTTAAAGAGGTCAGAACATGGCTTCCCCCACCTCCATTTTGGAACAGTAGTCTGTTCATATTTGAAAGATTCTGGGTTCAGGTGTCAGAAAAACTCCTGTGCTATTCTACTCCTAACTACACCGGCCCTGATGTCCCAGGCTTTTTGGACATTTGAAGAATCTCTTCCTTTTAGCAACAGTCGAAGGGAACGTAGATAACACCTAACTTTCTGCTTAGGGAATAAAGGATATCTGAAAGCCTTCACCCCACCTCTTGCTCTTGGTATCTAACATTTTAATGTTTCTCTGTGATCGAAAATGACCTGGAGGCTCCATAGCAGAGACTGCTGGCACTCATCAATACCCATGCTCTCCTCTCCTTCCTGGGCACACAGTCACCCTCACTGTTAGCTGTGGCCGTGTGACTGAGTTCTGGCCAATGGAATGTGAGCGGAAGTGACACGACCCCTTCCAAGACTCAAATAGCTAATCCTCATGTCTCTCTTGCCCCATGTGCCAGTGGAATAGAAAGGACTCCTTGGATTAAAGGAGGACCGGGTTTCGAAATGGAAGGAGCATGGGTCCCTGAGTCACTACATGGAGGAACATTGTCACTATATTGTCCATCAATCAAGAACACTTGTTTTTGGTCATGAACAGGAAATAAACATATATTATGTTAAGCCATTGAAATTTGGGAGCTGTGGTTTTAAAAAGTTAGTCTAAAGTTGACTGATGCAGGCTCCAGTTGTGGCAAACTCTAAAGCAGTACCTTAGTCAAGGTCACACAGCTAGTTGGGAGGTTGGGCTTCAACTTCTTGTCCACAGCTCTCACCTTTAAAAGCCCATTAAAAGTTATTTTTCTCCAGTACCTGAATCATAACAGGCTCTCCAAATTTAGATGATGGATGAATAAATGGATGGATGGATGGATGGATGGATGGATGGATGGATGGATGGATGGATGGATGGATGGATGGGTGGATGGGCAGATGGATAGGGGGACAGATGGACAGATATATGGATAAACGGATGGATGGATGGGTGGGTGGGTGGATGGATGGATAGGTGGGCAATGACCCTGTGGTCATTTATCTGCTAAATTCTCATCAGTTTACAGAGGGAGGACCAGAAAGTGTCATTTCTCCTGAAAGTTAGGAAGAAGCAATCTGATCAGCCCAGAGCTCTCAGAGATACAGGCAATCCTGTTCAGGGATCTGAGACCTGAGCAAGGGAAGTTGGATGCACATTGGAACCATTAAGGGAAATTGACTATGCAGACTCACAGGGATCCTGATTCAGTTTCCAGTGGTCATGCCTCAAGACAAGACTGTACACAAACAAGTTCAGACTGAAGCTGAATCTTTGTCCTTATGCAGCTCGCTAGGTGAGGGCCAGCCAAATAGGAATACAGTGTGTTTATCAAAAAAGAGAGGGCATATCTGCCAGCTGGAGCTGGCCCCATCCACATGCCACCCACTTACCTCCCCTGAGTGCCAGTTCACTGTGTTAAGAGCATAATGCTCCCAGGCTCTGCCCAGGACCCTTTTTTTTGCAGGGCTACAGAGACTGAGCCCCATGCTCGGCTCTCCACAGGGATGGCAGGAATGGGTGGGCTTCCCTCCTCCTGGGGCCACGTGAGCCTCTCTGCCTCTGGCAAGCAGGCCCTGTAAGCCTGTCTTTATGTCCTTATCAGTGCTCCATGGCAGGCCCAGGTGCCAGGCCTCATTCACTCAATTACCGTCTTCGCAGGACACAATGCTCTCTTCTGTGCGCAGATAGAGACACTTTCATGGCAAGGGTTCAGAGCTAAATCCTCTTTTGATACTGTCACAAACTCCCTGCCAAGCTGACACTGTGTGTTAGAGGCAAAAGAGCTCACCGGCGCAGAAAGCTGAAATTAAATTAAACAGGATATTAATACCTAGTAGTTAAGGAAATGATATTTCCTTTTTTTTGATTCCTCTCTCTCTCAGTGCTCAAGCCAAAAATGCATCCCCCCTTGGCTGAACCAGTCGGCTGCGGGTTTTCCAAAGCAAAACACCAACGTGATTCCTCTGGAAGAAGAGGCCTCGACAGCGTTCCTTCACCACCCCCAGCCAGCCCCCAAACCCCAGTCCTTTCAGTCTCCCTCTGCTCTGCTGAAATACAGTCTGTTTAATCCCTGTGAGCAGAAGGAAACTGAACCTCAGTTACAGTGGCTGGATCACGGGTGGCATTTTTTCTTCTCTGTTTTGTAAATTTAAAAAGTTAGGGTCACATTACTGCTTATATCAAAAAAGAAAATTCTCTTTGCTCTCTCTTTGAGCTTGCATTCCTTGAAATTTCTCTGTCAAATGCTTGTCTACAGATCCTCATTAATAATAACAGCTCTATCGTTACTGCATCATTGTTGAATAGTGTTCATTCAGCACTTTCCATGTACCAGACCCTGTGCTAAGCACTTTGTATGAATCGTTTCATCTGATGTTCATGACAGTGGTATGGATTAGGTGACTGTTCTCACCTTCATTTTAAAAACGAGTGTATACACCCACGTTACAACAGTATTCGCAATAGCCAAAATGTGGAAACAGCCCAAATGTCCATCGATGGATGAATAGATTAAAAAAATGTGGTATATCTATACAATGGAGTATTATTCAACCTTAAAAAGGAAGGACATTCTTTTGTTTTTTCAATGTACTGATTTTATTTTATTTTATTTTATTTGGGTGCATGTGTGTGTGTTTTAACTTCTCAGTATACATTGTAGTTGATTTTTCAGTTCGTGTCCCTTTACCTGTTCCTTCCTCCCCATCTACGTCATATCTGTTCACTTGTCTTAACAAGTTCAAGAAATTGTTGTGATTGTTGTATCTTCTTCCCCCACCCTTGATTTGTTTGTGTGTTTATTTATTTATTTACTTTTAGCTCCCACAAATAAGTGAGAACATGTGGTATTTCTTTTTCTGTGCCTGACTCGTTTCACTTAATATAATTTTCTCTATGTCCATCCATGTTACTGCAAGTGGTAGTAATTCACTATTTTGTATAGCAGAGTAGTATTCCATTGTGTACATATATCACAGTTTCCTTATCCAGTCATCAGATGATGGACATTTGGGCTGGTTCCAACTCTTGGCTATTATAAATACTGCTGCAATAAACATTGGAGAACAGGTATCCCTTCAGCATGATGATTTCCATTCCTCTGGGTATATTCCCAGCAGTAGAATATCTGGGTCATATGGTAGATCTGTCTGTATATTCCCAGCAGTAGAATATCTGGGTCATATGGTAGATCTGTCTGTAATTGTCTGAGGAAACTTCATACCATTTTCCATAAAGGCTGCACCATTTTGCAGTCCTTTATGTCCAATCAACAGTGTAGGAGAGTACCTTTCTCTCCACAACTTTGCCAGCATCTATCATTCTCGGTCTTTTGAATATTAGCCATCCTAACTGGAGTGAGATGGTATCTCAAAGTGGTTTTGATTTGCATTTCCCGAATGCTGAGTGATGTTGAGCATTTTTTAATGTGTCTGTTGGCCATTAGCATATCTTCCTTTGAGAAATGCCTATTCAGCTCCTTTGCCCATTTTTTAAGTGGGTTATTTGTTTTTTTGCTGTAAAGTTGTTTGAGTTCCTTGTATATTCTGGATATTAATTCTTTGTTGGATGTATATTTTGCAAATATTTTCTCCCACTCTGTTGGTTGTCTTTTCACTCTGTTGATTGGTTTTTTTTTTGCTGTGCTGAAGCTTTTCAGTTTGATATAATCCCATTTGTTTATGTTTCCTTTGGTTGTCTGTGCCTTCAGGGTCATATTCATGAAGTCCGTACCCAATCCTACTTCCTGGAGTATTTTCCCTATGTTTTCTTTAAGGAGTTTTATTGTTTCAGGATTAATTCTTTAATCCATTTTGAGTTGATTTTGGTATATGGTGAGAGGTACAGGTCCAGTTTCGTTCTCCTACATAAGAATATCCAGTTTTCCCAGCACCATTTGCTGAAGAGGCAGTCATTTCCCCAGTGTGTAGACTTGGTGCCTTTGTCAAAGATGAGATGGCTGTAGCTGTGTGAGTTGATTTCTGGATTCTCTATTCTATTCCATTGATCCGTGTGTCTGTTTTTATGCCAGTACCATGCTGTTTTGGTTATTATAGCTTTGTAGGATAAAGTCAGGTAGTGGTATGCCTCCAGCTTTATTTTTTTTGTTCAGGATTGCTTTGGCTAGGTGTGGTCTTTTGTTATTCCATATAAATGTCTGGTTAGTTTTTCTGTTTCTGAGAAAAATTGTCATTGGAATTTTGATGGGGATTGCGTTGAATCTGTAGATCGCTTTGGGTAATATGGACATTTTCACAATGTTAATTTTTCCCAAAAAGGAAGGATGTTCTGACACGTGCTATAACATAGATGAACTTTGCAGACATTATGCTAAGTGAAATAAGCTAGGCATAAAAAGACAAATATTGTACAAGTCCACTTATGTAAGGTACCTAGAGCAGTCCAATTCATAGAGACAGAAAGTAGAATGGTGGTCACCAGGGGCTGGGGGAAGAGGGACATGGGAAGCTGTTGTTTAAGGGACATGGAGTTTCAGTTTGGGAAGATGAAGTTCTGAAAATGGATAGTGGTGGTGATTGTACTTCAGTGTAAATGTTCTTAATGCCACTGAGCAGTACACTTAAAAATGATTAAAGTGGTCAATTTTATCTTATGGATATATTGCCACAATAAAAAATAAATAATTTTTTTAAAAAAGAAGAAAACTAAGGCTAAGGAGGTGAAATGACTCATCCAAGGGCACCAACCCATAACTGGCAGAACCAACCCCCCTTGCAGGCCAAAGCCATAGGCTCACCTTGCTAGGAAATATGTTTCCCTGTAACAAAGTGCAGGTTCTGTCATGATGGGTCTCATTTATGCTCCAGACCTTCCAGTGGATTCCTGTCACTGCTTAAAGTACAATCCAAATAGGAATACCATTTAGCAATCAAGAGGAACAAACTACAGATATGTGCTATGATGTGGCTGAATCTCAAAAACATTCTCAGCAAAAGAAGCTAGACAGAAAAGACCACACGTTGTATGATCCCACACATATAGAATAGCCAGAAAAGGCAAAGCTGTAAAGACAGCAGAAAGTAGATTAGTGGTTGCCTGGGGCAGGGGCGGAGGAGAAAGGAGATTAACAGTAAATGTGCATGAGGGATCGTATTGGGGTGATGAAAATGCCCTGAAACAGATTTAGGGTGATGGTTGCACAACTTGGTAAATTTACTAAAAAAAAAAAAAGCATTGAATTGTACATTTGAAAAGGGTAAATTCCATGATATGCAAAACATGCCTCAATAAAGTTATTTAAAAAAATATACAATCCAAGTTCCCACCTAACCTGTAAGGCCCTACATGCTGCCCAGCAAAGGCTTCTTGGCTTTTCTTTTCCCACCTCACTTCTCCTTGCTTACTCCACTCAAGTCACCATGCCCCCAACCCCCATTCTTTGAACACATCAAGGTACTCATGTTCTAGGGCCTTTGCACTGTCTGTCCCCTGTCCCTAGAATTCAGTTCCCTCAGATATCCCCAGGGCTCCCTCACTCCATCCAGATCTCTAAATATCCTCATCTGTATTGAGAACACAGACTCCTTTTCCCATCTCCCTCCGTCCCTGGTCTGTCAGCATCTACATGTTCCAGTCCACCCGTCTCTACTGAGGTCTCAAGGAAATCACAGACATTAGCCTCCCAGACAGTCCCATCTAGTCTAGGGGGTCCAGCAAAGCAGTTACCTGCTCCTGAGTCACTCTTATAAATCACATTCAGATGTAAAAAGACCTTGGAGAACATGTAATTGAGTCCAGCATGTCCCAGAGTGGATTCCACAAAATGCTCTGCCAAAGATGGGCTCTGAGGTCAAAGACTCCAGAAATGCTGAATCTATAAGGGCTCTGAGAAGTCCTGCAAAAAAAACTTGGTTTGACTGTTTATCCCAAACTTACCTAAACACCTTTAACCACAGATCCCTTCTTCCCTCTTCCTATGCCCCACTGAAAATACAAAACATGATAACATTCCTAGTGTCTCAGACAAACTTTGAGAAATGCTGGTTCCAAATTAAAATGGCCATTATCTGTAAGACAGAAAATAACAAATGCTGACAAGGATGCAGAGAAAAGGGAACTCTCCTACATTGTCGATGGGAATGTAAATTGGTACAGCCATTGTGAAAAACAGTGTGGAAGTTCCTCAGAGAACTAAAAATAGACCTACCTTATGACCCAGCTGTCCCACTGCCAGGTGTATACCCAATGGAAATGAAATCAACATATCAACATACACTCCATGTTTATCGCAGCACTAGTCACAATAGCAAAGAGCTGGAATCAACCTAAATGCCCATCAATGGATAAATGGATTAAAAAATTGTAGGATACATACACAATGGAGTATTACTAAATTATAAAAAAAAAAGTCATCCTATCATTGGCAGCAACATGAATGGAACTGGAAACTATCAAACTAAGTGGAGTAAGGCAGGCACAGAAAGACCGCATGATATCACTCATATGTGGAACCTTAAAAAAAAAGTGGTTTTCATAGAAATAGAGAGTAGAATAATGGTTACCAGAGGCTGGGAGAGGAGGCGGGCCAGGAAGGAGGAGAGGTGATAGACTAATGGGTACAAAACTATGCCATCTACCCTAATTGAATCACTGCGCAGTATATGCATGTATTTAAACAACACACTGTACCCCACAAATGTGTACAAGTAAATGATAAATTTTTTAAAAAGAAAAATGCTAGTTCCAGCCCAAGGCTTTATTTCACAGGTGAAAAATTGAATCCCAGAGGGGAAGGAACTTCGCCAAAGTCACAGAGCTGGGACTAGAAGCCAGACTTCCCAGCTCCCAATCCCTACTTTTTGTTATTAACCTTGTTTTATGATGCCCAACAGATATAAGACACTGTGCTAGATGCAGAAGAGAATAAATGCACCCCTGTTTCCCAGAGTTCACCCTTGAGAATGGTAGTTATGGAGAAAGAGAAACACGTGATTCTTCCTGCAACACTGTGAACTTTCTGTGTCAACAAGCATTTATTGAGCACCTACTGTACGCAAGGCCCTGTGACTCCTGCTTCACACACATCGATTCTCTTTACAGGACACTAGCCCAATGAGGAAGCCCCATTTAACAGATGAGAAAACTGAGGTTTGGCCAGGCTAACTGACTTGTCCAGGGCCACATGGCTAGGAAGTCTTGAAGCCTTGATTCCCACTGAAGCTGTCTGAACTTAGAGCCCACGTTCTCAGCCTTCAACTTGTCATGCCTCCTTGGGGCCAGCTGTCTCTCACCAGTCCCCTCTGGAACCTTCCTGCCCCAGTGTAGTCAAGAGCTTTGCAAATCCCCCTTGGTGAGCTCTCCCCAGAGTCTGCAAATGAACAGCTTAAGGAAGCTGCAGCTTTCTTGACTTAACATCTTTTACGTGTTCCAGAGGAAAGGAGGGTTGCTGGAAAAGTCAGGTAACCCAGGAAAGATTTTGAGTGTGTTCTGAAGATCCCCTACCCTCTCTTGCGGCTGTGTGGCTTATAAGGTATAGGAGGTGGAGGAAAGAAAACTGTTCTTTGGCCTCCACATCTGCAAGTGCGTTCTCCCTGTTTGTTTTCTCTATTCCAGTAAAATGAGTTTCTCTGACAAGCTCCTGGCATGGGACCTCGTGGAACAGAGACTAGCAGAAAGATTGATCCCCCATAAATCAGTACAGCTCAGTCTAACAAGTCATTATGTGATTGCAACAAGCATTGTCAGAGGGGGCAGACCGAGGCCTGCAGTTGCTCTGTTCACCCAGCACATCAGATGGTTTATATTTGTTGTTGTTGGGTTTTTTTAAAACAAAAATAAATCATCAAAATTCATGAAAAATAAAATAAAGCCCCAGCTGAAAGCAACAGATGGAAGAGAAGGAGTAGCAAGAATGATCAGATCCAGAGGAAACGAGAGGAGGCCACCCTTGCCTACCCCACCAGCCTCTCCCCACCCACACCGTGTGGATGCCCCACCCTGCACTTTCCAGACTCACCCCCTTGCAAATCCCCACCCTGTTGGGTGCTGTCCCTTCTAAAATGTTGGTATGCTCTCCATCATGGATTTTTTGCATTAATTTTAATTTTTAAAAATATTGCATTAAAATATGTATTAGCCTGATGACTGAGTTTTTTGGTGGCCACTTATATTTGGCCTCACCCTGGTCTTGGCCTTGGCTGAATGAATGAATACTTTGTCGCCAGATGACCAAATCTTGGACAAGTGCAGAGTGCGGCTGTGTTAAGTGCTAGAGTTAAGTGCAGGTGAGGGGGATGGGAGTGGACAGGGCATAGGTGGGTCAGCTGGATCCTCTCTCCTCCCTGAACCCCATGAGTCCAGACATCTGCAAGAAAATTAGCCCCTCTAGGGAGTAATTCCCCATTGGGCAGGAGAGTGACAGGTGACAACACATACCAGACAACTAACACTTATGAGCTCACACATGTGCTTTGCACTATTGTAAGTGCTTTCCATGTTTTTACACATTAATCTCCCCATGACTCCATGAGTATGAACCATACAAAATTGCCACTAATTGGCCGTTTCTGACCGACACTGATGGCAATTTCATGTGGTTTAACCTCATAGCATTGTCCCATTTTACTGATGAGCAAACTGAGGCACAGAGGGGTGAAGTCACTTGCTCAAAGTCCCAAGGTGATGGAGCCAGGATTCCAACCTGGGAAGTTCATGGAACAAGGCCTGGATCTGAATCATTTCTCTCCCTTCCTCCCCATAGACCCTGTCACTGTCAAAGCAGTCCTGCCCCTGGTCAGGGCTCTAGTGGGCTTTGTTTTATAAAGGGGATGGATGGTCTAATGGATCAAAGAAGAGTTGGCCAGGAGCCTGGTCCAACTTAGGGCCTGCAGCCCTAGAAAAGGGCTCCCTGATGCCTCCCCCAGGCAGCCCAAGGGATTTGTGGCCTCAGCTGGCACTTGGCTGAAGGAATGCATACAGTGGAGTTCCACGCCCCTGAAGTTGGGAGGGGATGGTGGAAGTGGAGGCACCCACTCCCATTATTTGTGGTGGCTTGCTCAGGACAGGGTGGCCACAGCTGAAATAGACCATGCTTGCTTCTGGAGGACAGCTGTGCTCTGTAGTCCTTTGACTCTCCCAGCATTTGAGTGAGGGACACCAAAACAAAGTTTCTAACTTAAAACTTCCACCACCCACTGATATTTGCCGACTCCTCTTCTAACGTCCCAGAGGTTACCAGACTATGGGTAAACTCCGGGCTGAATCAAGGCCAAGTCACCAAACTATAGCCCTAGAGTCCTTGGGCACCCACTGGGCACAGATCCAAAGAGATGTTGGGACTAGTGCACTCATCACTTGCAAAGATGCCAACCCAGAGTTGAACGATGGACCCAGGAACAGGAACAGGGTTCAAGCAGTGGGTGCAGAGGGTTGAGATCTGGAGCTCTTTTTATTCCCACTATGTTTTTTACTCTACCAGCTTAGCCGTGACAATCTTGGCAACCAATCTCCAAGAATACCTGTATTCAGCCCCTGAGATGTTCAAGAGATCTGTGATGGTTAACTTTATGTGTCAACTTGATTGAGCCACAGGATGCCCAGATAGATGGTTAAACATTTTTTTATAGGTATGTCTGTGAGGGTATTTCCAGAAAACATTAGCATTTGAATTGGTGGAATGAGTAAAGCAGATGGCTCTCTGCTGATGTCACCCAGTAGAGGGTGGACATCATCCAATCCTTTGAGGACCTAAACAGAACAAAAAGAAGGGAGAAGATTGAACTCACTCTCAGCCTGACTGCTTGAGCTGAGACATTGTTCTTTACCCATGCTTGGCACTCCTGGCCCTCAGACCTTCAGGCCACGACTGGAATCTACATCCTCGACTCCCCTGGTTCTCAGGCCTTTGAAAGCCACCAGCTTTCCTGGGTCTCCAGCTTGCACTGGCAGATTGTGGGACTTCTTAGCCTCCATGACTTCATGAGCCAATACTACTATATCTATGAAGAGATTATGAAGAACACACACACACACACACACACACACACACACACACACACACACACAGTTGGTTCTGTTTCTCTGTAGAAGCCCAACTAATACAAGATCTTAGCTGCCACATACCCATACCAATCACAACAGTTCCTTGATTTTGTTAAGACATGTGAGCAGAGATGATGTTGATTGGGGGGAGCGGGGAGAGGGAGGGAGGAAAAGGAGGAATGATAAAAGGACATGAAAAATCAACTATATTGCATATTGATAAATTAAAATTTAAAAAATTAAATTAAAAAAAGCTGATGAGCAGGTTGTTCAAACATTCTTTCCTTAGCCCCCAAGGGACATCTGGGCCCAAGAACTCTTACCTGTCTTATCTGATGCACCACAGCCCCCACTAGCACTCACCACTATTACCATTACTGATTTCATAGTTAACACAAGGCCTCCACATGTAGCTCCAGTGAGCAGAATCAAAATGAAGCAAAACTGCAAATCTGCAATTACCCTTTTTCTTTATTTCCCCCCCATTTTGGCAGGCAGATGACATGAACAGAACCTACGGAGTTAATATTTGAAGCTCCTTCCCTGATAGCACCAGCTCCCTGCATCTCTGTCTTTTGTGCAAGTTTAATAAAATAAATTTTGAATATCAATAAAGTACGTTCTATTTTTCTTGGCATGTCCCAGCCCCGCTCCATCCTTCTATGGCAGAAGTCATGCTACAGACAGATCACTTTTCCACAGATCATTGATGTGGTGCCACGAGGGCTGCAGATGATTTGCTAAAATGCTCCAAAGGTATTCAAATTTCTTTAAAGAAGAAATTCAATTTATGTGCATTTATATTACAATGTCTGTCAGGAAGAAAGGTTATAATCACCAGCATATTTTAGATTTACATTTTCTTCTGTACGTGAGGTAATGGTATTAGAGGGAAACTATGAAGCTTAGAGTTGAATTGGATGCATGGTCCTATTTTCATTGCTGCTAAAAGCATGGTTTTGAAGTTCTTGAGGAAAGCATATGTTAGCATATGTTAGGGAAATATCAAGAACAGGAGGTTGGGTGGCTGAGAGTTTAAAACATTTGTCTTTCCTTCTGGCCTCTCCATGTGGGGCACAGATAGGCTATTCTTCAGCACCTTGACCCCTTGGAAAGCCATTTGAGGTTTCAGCACATGACATGGACTCAGGAACTGAGTTCAGGCTGAATGGGTGTGTTCCAAGGACTCTGTCCTTCCCCACCCTGGGAAGGCCCAGAGAGCCAACTTGAGGTGAGGGAGGATAGGGATGAACCACTAACTCATTCAGAAAGCAATCCTTGGCCCTGGATATCTTTAGATTCCCTCTAGTGTTTTCTCCTGGAAAGATGCATCAATTCTAGGTGGTTCAGAAGCTTTGACCGACTGATGGACCAGTACAGCAAGATGACACATCCTGCCTTCATGTAAACAAAAAGCTGGGAGTCCCTTTTCTTGTCCAGGGTACAAAGCTGGTAACAGGCAAAACCAGAATTCCAACCCCACAGGTTTGGTTCCCAGGCCACGGTGTTAATCCAGTTGCCTTCGTCCATCCAGATGGAGACCATATTGAGCTTTTCTTGAGCCATTCTTCCTAAGCAAAGGTCTGTGGGACTCCAAGTGACCAAATATCCGTCAGTGATACTGACCAGGTCCTAGCATCTCACTCCTCTGCTCCACAGCACAGACTCGAATGCCTGACCTCACCACTTCCCAGTTATTTATTATAAAGCTTCAGCAAAGGAAGGGAGACAGCATTTTCCCAATTTATCTTCTATGATTAAAAAAACTTTGATGGGTATTTTTAACTGAACGTGTCTCCACCTCTTTTGTTGTGTTTCTCCCTAACGTAAAAGTAATAATTACTGAATATAGAATATTTGGGAACTATGGACAAGCTGGAAAGAAAGAAAATTAAAATCAAACCTTAATTCCATCCCACAGAGGTAACCATTCTTAGCATTTTGGTATAAAACCTTTCTGTATATTTTATACTTATATCTATCATACATATAACATGTACTTTATATAAATATATTTTTCATAAAAGTTAAAGTATACCAAGTTGTTTTATTGAAATACCGGTTCATGACAGGTTATGAGAATCTCTTTATGTCATTGGATAGTCTTCTACAACATAATTTTAACAGCTGCGTAGCATTCTTCTCCATGGCTACACCTTAAAGAATTTAACCAATCCCCTCTTGTTGGGCATTTAGGTTATTTCCAAATTTTCACTAGTATAATTAACGCCACAATGTACATCTATGTACATCCTCAATTGTTTACTTAGGATAAATCCCTAAAAGTAAAATGTGGGGTCAGGGGAAATCAATATTTTTAATACTTTTAGTCAAGATTGCCAAACTATCTCCAGAAAGATTATGCCATTTCTTCTCTCCTTGAGCAGTATGTGAGAATCCATGTTTCATTGACTACTCTAAGTACACCATATAAGTGGAGCCATACAGTATTTTGTATTTATTCTTTTGTGACTGACTTGTTTCACTTAGCATGATGTCTTCGAGGTTCATCCATGTTGTAGCATGTATCAGAATGTCCTTCCTTTTTGAAGATGAATAATATCCCATTGTATGGATATATCACATTTTGTTTATCCATTCTTCAGTCAATGGACACTTAGATTGTTTAATCCAGCCTCACTCCTGCCAGGATGAAAGAAGTCCCCAGGCCAGCCCAGATTCAAGAAGGTGGAGACAAAGACTACCAATTGATAGGAGGAGCAGCAATGTCACTTTTTAAGGGTCAGGGACACAGGAAGACCCTATTCATTGGGGGTCATTTTATAATGCAGACCCACCATAGAAGCAAACAATAACACTGACATCCAAAAAGGTCTTGAAAGACACACAATGAAATCAACTGGTTATGAATACAAAGTCCAGAATGTTGGTTTAAGGAACAATTTGCACAGAAAGATGATGGTGAACATGTTTGTGGCTTGTAGATTTTGTGTGAGAAAACCAGTGCTTCCTCCCAATTCAAAGAAGTAATGAGTTCAGCACTGTGTTTATGAGTTTAATACAAACACACTCTGTGTAAAGAGTGAAATGGTCTGTGCAGCAGATGAAATGGAATTATCAGGAATAAGGGCAGGAATGAAGGCAGAGAACCTGAGTCCCAGTCTCCTCCAGTCCCCAAGGCAAAGCTAGCGGTGCTACTATAAGTGAATTTCATGGCTTCTCTACACTTAAGTTATCCTAGTGGTAAAACAGAAATCATGGTATCTGTCTTGTCATGTGCGGATGATGAACTAATGTTTGTGAAAGTCATTTTAAAAAGGAAAAACATAACTATGTGTTGTTCCTTCCTTCTGCCCGGGTGATCTCTTTTAAGTGCCCACATGCTCTTTTCTGGTGTCCAATTCTCTCTTTTCTTCCCCTCTGGGGTCACTAACAATGGTCTTGTCTGTGCTTTATCTGATTTCTCTCTGAAGTCCAGCCAGGTGCCCCCGAAGACTAAAGAGCTAAGTTTACCAGGATGCTTCCTGGTACATTTTGATTTCAAAGTACGCTGCGGGTTCTTAATGCATGTTAAACAGTAACGACGACCACAGCAGAAACAGCCAGCTGCCCCTGCCATCTTGTTATCTATTTACTGTCCCTTTTCCTGCCCCTCCTGCGAGAGGTGGATGAACAGAGGATGAAAAGAGGAACATGGAGAGCAGAAGGAAGGCAGCCTGCCTTGTCACTACAGCCTCAGTGACAAGACCCTGAATTAGAAGGCAGGGGGAGAGGTGGCCTCCCGAGCCTCAATTTCTTCATCTGTCTTTTGAACACCAGCTTTCTCATCTGCTAACGGGATCAGGCATAACATTTACATGACAAATTTCTATAAGGATGAAACAAGTCAAACACCAAACCCAGTGTCTGGCACATAGAAGTGCTCGATAAGTAGTAATCTGGATTCTTTTTCTTTCAAATCCTAGAACCCCAAAGAAGTAGCCCAGGGCTTCTCACCAGCAGTACTATTGACATTTTGGACTGGCTGATTCTTTGTTATGCAGGGCTGTCTAGCATTGTAGAGTGATTAGCAGCCTCTGTGGCCACTACACACTAGATGCCCTAGCACCCCTCAGTGTGACAATCAGAAAATATCTCCGGACATTACCAAATGCCTCCTAAGGGGCAAAATTGACTTCGGTTGAGACACAGATGTAGCCCAGTGATACAAAATTTTTAAAGAGAAAAATGGATGATTCTTATGGTGTTCTATTTTCACTACTCTGCGATCTAAATGCATTAGGATTGGGTGGGTAAATATTAAAATAATAAAATAAATAATGACAATAGATGACATTCGTTGAGTGCTTCCTGGGTTCCAATCCTCACCTGATGCTGTAGGTACATCATCTCCTGGCAGCATCTCTGCAGGGTAGCTTTATTATTCCATTTTCCAGATGAGGAAACTGAGGCTCAGAGGGGTCTGGGGACTTGCTTAAGGCCACACACCAGTGAATGACAGACCTGGAATTCCAACCAGGTGGGCCTGGCCCCAGAACATGCGACTTTGTTTCTGTGTCTTTCAAATATCCTCCATCTGCATTTCAATCCCTAGTTGAATAAACTGTACCTTGACTGTATCTCTCTCCACTTCTTACCCTCCATCCCCCACCAGATGTTAAAAAAATGAAAACATCTGAGAAAATAAGGTGAATTTGTAAAAACTTACATCCGAATCTTCTGGAAGGCCCTTGCATGGGTGATTCAATTAAACGAAAATATGCTTAAACAGAAAATATGCCAAATTGAATTCTTGTTCACCATGTTGTGTTTGGATGAAGGGCAGGGCCCGCCAGCCATGTAAGGTCACAGTGGAGATAAGTCTGCCCCAAGAGCTGCACACAGGCTCTCCAGAGCCCAAGTCACAGGATGCTTTTTACCTTTTCATTTCTGAGGCTCCCTTGGGAAAACACCTCCACCTGTGCATCCAGGACCACGTGGCCATCCGTCTGCAGCCTCCAGTATCCACCAGCAAAGATGTAGAGGAGCTGAAGACCCCAAGAGTCTTCTCACTGCTCCTCGGGGTGTGGTCCCCGGGCCAGCAACATCAGCCACACCTGGCAGCAAGTTAGAAAAATTCATATTCTCAAGTCCCACCCAGACTGATGAACCAGAAACTCTGGGGGTGGGGCCCGGAAATCTGTGTTTTCCCGAGCCCTGCAGGAGGTTCTGATACCACTGGCCCCGTCCTACACAGGCCTTCAGCAGCTGCCTTTGATGGCCTTTACTTCAGAGAGCTCTGTCCAATTTTGGCCAATATGTGGAATTTGGGATCCAAGAAGGAGGAGGGACTTATCTGGATCTTGAATGCAAAAGCAGATTAAAAGGTAGGAATGGAATGGGAAGGATGAGGAGCAAAAGGGAGGGCTGAGTCAGGACAAAGTGCCCCCACAGATGCGCAAAGGGCAGGGAGTCAGGAGGAAAGTGAGTCACCAGCGTTCTTCCTTGGTCTCTGTTCCTTCAGTTCTGCCCACAGGGTTGTCAAAGAGATCTTTCCAAGTCAGAAATCAGTGGTGCTGCTCAAGCACAGGCCCTGCATGACCTGGCCCCTCAATCTCCACAGCCTCATGCCCCATCCCCCCCACACACACCTGATGCTGAGTGCCCAAGAGGACCAAGTTCCCCACTGCACCTGGTCTCTCTGGTCTCCAGACTTGGTCTTGCCCCTGCTGATCAGCCTTGCCTTCTGCCTGGGCTTATTCCTCTACATGCATGTTTTATAGGTACCTGTCCCCAAGAGGTCAAACCCAGAAGTCAATGGCAGTCTGTACTGCCCACCCCCCAACCAACTCTGGTACAAAAGATGTCCCTATGCCTTTGATTCTTCTTAACCTTAAGGCCAAAGGATACAAGCTGCAGCAGTTCCACGCCATTCAGTGATAGCCACCAGGAGCTATTCAGAAAAAAATCTGGCAATGTGTGGTACATTCCACAGGTAATGAGCCCAGTCTTGGGGTCTGAGGTCTTGTACCAGAAAAAAATCATTACCCTGCATCCCACTGTTCCAAGTTCCTCTGATTCATCACTAGGGTGTGCTCTGTTTTTACATTCCAAAGAATCCCTCATTATTTCTAGGTTGACTTTCCTAATGGCCACCAGTGTTGAGCCTCTGAGTAGCACTGGCCTCACTATCAAGAAGCTACAACCCATTTTCTAGAAATAAAAATTCAGAGGTTTAACCCCAGTCCTTACTCATGAATAAGGATGTTTGGTAATTATCACACAGTTTGGTTTAATATTTAGCCCGTGTCTTGGTCAGGAAGCACTCATTTTTCACTGACTTTTACAATACTTCTCCACAATCTAACACTACTCTGACATGTCTTTTTCCAACTTTCTGAAACACATTGGATATGTGCTTGGCAGAGTCTACTCATTGTAGCCCAAAGCAACAAGCTAAGCAATACTGGAAAACACCCAAGGCAAGAAATGCACATCAGTTACAGAGGACACTTAGTAGCTGGGACACTCCCAGAGAAGAGCCTTATAGTGGGGAGAAGGAGAAGAAATAGGTACAACAAACTCAGGAGGCAAAAGCGGAGCCAAAGCAGTTAAGTGGCGAGGGGGTAGGCTGCATCCCGTGCCAACTTATGGGGAAGGGACACATGTTTCTGCTTTAAGTGATCAGTTTTTACTTTTAACATTGAAGATTAAAATTAAGTGCATTACCATAGATCAGTTTACAGGGATTGGGTACATCTGTTTTGAAAATGTAAAACAAAACGGAGTAACATCGTTATATGCATTACCGGAATTGGAGTAAAGTATCAGCATCGGCCTGAGCTGCCTCCACGCTGCTTCCACATTTCAGCATTCCTCACGCTTGGTGGGGAAGACATTTGGCCGGGGATGGCGAGAGAGAGCTACCCTTCAAAACTGCAAGGAGGCACTGAAACACAGTCCAGGGTCCCTGGTGGCCAGGTATCAAATACCAGCAACCTCTTCAACCACAATGGGGGTGTAGGGAGTGGGGTGGGGGATAGCAGGGCCAATGGTTGTTGCTAGAACTCAGCAGAGGCCCCAGCCATTGGCCCCCATGCCTGGCTTGACCCTCCCCCCCCCCCAGCATCTTGCTTGTGAAGAGTTTTACACTGACCTCTGAGGTCCAGCCAGAATAGAGAAGACTGGCAAGTTAGCTTATTGCTTCAATAATGAGAGAATGGTTTCTGGTTTGCTATTTACACTGCTCTCTGGGAGAGAAAACAAGTCTTCCAACCGAAGTACTCCAATTTCTACTATTTATCCAAGATTACACATATAATCCCATAATAAAACACTATTCCTGCCCAGAACACACAGTGATTGCCTACAGATGTGCCCAAACCAAAACATCTGCAAATGCAAAATGGACACCGGCATGATCTTTTCTCTACACTGGCTTATAACTAAAATAGCTAATTAATTTCTGAAGCTTTCTGAGTGGAAAATCCATATAGAGATGCTGGTGACAGAGGCCCAGCGTCTTGGACGTGCTGCCCCAGATGGAAGGCCATGCTGTGCCTGACTTCAATAACACCTTGTCGTCTGACGAAGTTTGGCCCCAACAGCATGCCGTCCCTGACATATGAAAATAAAATGCTTTCCTAATGGTGCCTGGCACAGCGTCAGGAAAATACCTCATCTGAATTTTTATTCAGCTGACAAATGATGTGCATCCCTGCCTTTATCGGGCTGCTTATATTAAGTATCTGAGTGCAGCAAAGATTTCTTAATTTGCTCATTCCTCTTGGTACCATGTAGAATGAGGGCTTAGAACGAAAACGCACCAAGAGGCAAGAGAGATGTCTACCTGCTCACAACAAACCCCTGGAAATTCCTGGGCCCCATCGGATCATATCACATAATCATCTCAGCTCTACTTTGATTTGTCTCTCAATAGACTGTTTAAAAATGTAACTCAATCACCAAAACCAACAAGCAGTCTGTTTATTATTACTTTTGATAGAAAGGTTCATAACATCCTGTAATGTGTGTGCATTTTTTATTCCGTTTGGCTACTAGACACTGAAACCATTTGGGACATTTATTAAAATGCATTCAGCCGCTCTTTAGGATGAGGTTAATGTGGGATTTATGCCTCTGTGGTGCACCGTGCGCAAAGCGGTAATAATGCTTGTTTAGTACTTAGTTCACGTACAAAATGGTCGGCTATAAAAATCGAAGAATACAAAGATTGGCTGAAAAAAGCCCAGAATGGGGGAGCGATTTTTTCTAGTTGGGATGGGGGCTTAGATAGGAGACCAGACGAAGAGGAGAAATGCATTGTAATGGAAGAGCTAATGTTCTGGTTGCAAGATGCAGGCTGGGGAGTGGGGGCTCCCAGAAGCTTAGTTTGATAAACCCAGGCCTCACAACCTACCAAGGGAATTCTGTGCCACCTGGCTTGAGCAAGAGAGGCTTTCTGAGTGGCCATATTTCTTCCTCACGTGTCCCTAATTCCTTTCTACATCCAAAGCCCATAGGCTTCAAATAGAACCGAGTTTACAAGAGGGTCAGAGGGCTGGAGGCAGAGCCAGTGAGATGTCTGGACTTAAGCTCCTCTGGTATCCAAAACAGATGGACCCAGCAAGATGGGGATACAGATTCCAAGCAACTTCCCAACGGTTGGCCGGGCATCTGGGCATCAGGCAGAATGCGTGTGTTTCCTACACATGTTGGTGATGTGCTTGCTTCCAAGAGCGGAAGTGATCCAGAAAAACCCCTGGAAACCAACCAGCACCATCCCCAGGAAGACCTGTCCATTCAGGGACCTGCTTCCTCATCTGGGCAGCTGGAGGCCAGTGTCTCGCTTCCCTACGGGAAAGTGGGGGCTTTAGGGACCTGGGAATGGGAGGGATCCTCCCTCCAGCTGTGTCTCGGCTTGCTTTCACAAAGGCAGGAGGATGCAGAGGGAGGAGGAACAAACCCATTCTCTGGCTACTGCAGCTGGGTTGTGGGGGGATTGCACTGGATGCTTTGCTCTCTGCTTCTCACCCCAAGTGAGGGCACGCTGGAAGTAGAAGTCGACAGGAGCAGACTGAGCTGCCAGCATGTCGTTCCTCTGAAGACGGCAGGACCCCTCTCACTGGTTTCCCTACTCCCACTCCCATCCCTTCAACTCATTGCCCCACAGCAGCCCCAGGGATCCTCTTAAAATAAAAACCAAACCGTCACTCTGTCTCCTGTTCAAACCCTCCCAAGGCTTCCTATTGCCTCCCTGGAGCCCACGAGGCCATACACCATCTGGTTCCTGCCTCTTTTCACCATTTCATGTCCCTCTACTCTCCCCCTGGTTCACTCTGCACCAACCTCCCAGGCCTCCTTTGTGTCCCTCCTACCTGCACCCTCCAGACTCGGGGCCTTTGCACATGCAGGTCCTCCTGCCTGGAATGCTGTTGCTGCAGATATTTGCACGGCTGCCTCTCTGTTATGCAGAGCTCAGCTTACATGGTCCCTCCTCACAGAGAACTTGCCTTGCCCTGGAAAGTGACCCCCATTGTTCTCTTCTACAGCACCCCATTTTGATGATCAGCATGTCATTTAGTGCTATCCTTTTCCCCTTGTTTATATATACTGTTGTTTATTCAGCACTTGTGTACTGGGATATGAGTTTTTGAGGGGACTTGCCTTGTTCACCACTGTGTGCCCAGCTCCATGGGAAGGGCCAGACTCATAGCAGGGCTCAGCAAATAAATAGTTGTCAAGTGGATGAAGGCTAGCAGTTATGCCAGGCAGCAGTACTTTACAAATATGATCGTACTGAATCCCTGTGACAACCTTGTCCTCTGGCTACCAAACTATTATTATACCCATTTCACAGATGAGGAAACAAACTCAACTAGGTAAAGCATTTACCCAAGGGCACACAACCTAGAGAGATGGCAGTGAGGATTCAAGCCCAGAGTTGTTTCTGACCCCAGAGCAGGCATTCTCAACCACCAGGCTAAACAACCACAGTTGGTGGATAAACCACAAGGAGGGTGTCCTGTCTCCCAGATAACCCAAGCAAAAGGCAAGTTGGTTTGTTTTATAAGAGCATCTGGACAACTGGTCCTTGTAACCACATCCCTGCCTTCCCTACCCTGAGACTCATCAGGATTCCTGGTCCTGGCAGTTGCCAGGTATAAATTTAGCTCAGGTGAGGTCCAACAGGGCTAATTCAAGAGAGCACATTCTCTTCCCTGCCCCTCCCTCTGTGAACCCCCCACTTGCCCCAAACCACCTTCCTAGCCCAGCCTGGTCTTCCTGCCCTGCCCTTCCCACCACCTTCATGTGTGCACACACGTGGTCTCCTCCCCCGACCTCCCTCCCCGCCCATCATCCCCCCCCTCCACTCCCACCCGAAAGTGAATGACTTTTTTTTAACTCACATAACCTAAACCACAGCGGGTCATGAGAAAGCTACAGAAAGAGGAGTAAATTTGACTGCCAATCACATTTTCTGAAACGAGTCCTCTGGCTTCCGACGGCTTTCACTACGTGCCTGCGGCTCACTTGGGGAATTATTCTCGGGGACCATGTGCACTCCTGGCACCGCGCGGCCAGCATGTGTATTAGACACGTCCCAGGGCGGGGTGGTTTGCTTAGTTACACTGGATGACGAATGTTTCCACAGCTGCAAACAAGGCACTTTTGCTAAGAAGTTGGAGCTGTTGGAGAAGGCCGACGACCTTCTTACTGGTGTTTGAATGAAGCAAGAGAACGAAGGCGGCAGGGATTCGTCTAGGCAGCATCAGGGCAAACGGCAGGTCTAAGAAAGACAAATAGAAAAAACCTCTGCTGTATCTTAGCAGGCAAGGAATTTAGCTGGAAGTATACCAAGGAATTAAATTAAAATTGGCAAAGCCCTGCTGCATACACCGCTCTAAAAACAATGTTAAAAGCTAGCGTGGATTGAGGGCTTGCTATGTGCCAGGCATATGTATTACCTAACTTGATCTCACAACAGCTCTATGAGTTAGATACTCTTATCGTTAGAGACGAGGACACAGAGGTGCAGGAAGATGAACGGAACTGCCAGTGCTAGGAATGGAACTGGAGTGCCAAATGACAGCTGTCAGACTCTTAGCTCCTAGGCTAAATGCTTCCGTCATCTATTCTTCATGTTTAGATTAAGAAGTGTTCATGAACCCAGCTCCCCAATAGAATCACCTGGAGTGCTCTTTTTTAAAAAACACCAATGCCTAGACGCCAGCTCGGACCAATTAATTGTCTCCAGGAATTGGTAGTTTTCAAAAGCCTTCAAAAGGTGATTCTAATGTGTTTCCAGATTTGAGAGCCACTGTGCTAAACTAGTACAGTGGGGTTCCCTGGGCCAGCAGCATCAGCAGCACTTGGGGACTTGTTAGAAATACCAACTCCTGAGTCCTACCCTAGACCTATTGAATAAGAAACTCTAGGGGTGGAGACCAGAAATTGGTGTTTCACAAGCCCTCCAGGTAACTCTGAAACATGCTAAAGCTTGAAAGCCACTGCTTTTTCTAGAATATAAACTCCATGAAGGCAGGGACCTTGCATGTCTTGTTCATCCCTGTATTCCCAGTACCCAGCATGAAAATACTTACAAAAAATGAATGAATGTCTGATTGCAACATGGTGTTGGTGCTGTTTCCATTACAATGTGAAAACTTGAACTGGTGGGGGTTTAGATCTTACTTTGCAAAGTTAGTTAAGGATTCAATTGGCTATATATATGGGCAAGATTAAAATCTCTGTAGTCCAAAAGTGTTTAGTCTGTTTTTTTTCCTAAAGAAGCTACAGAGACCAAGAAATTAACACCAACCTCAGTGGTAATTGCTGGCCTGGCCCCTGCTGTTCTTAGTCCTGATTACGGAGGCAGGTAGTGTGTTATTTTCTGCCCTCACAGCTCCAGAGGGTAGAAAGCTGCCAGTTTTGACAAAGACAGGAGAATTTTCCTAGCAATTGAAAGAGTCAATCCTGCATTCTTTTGCTCAGCCCAACGCTCAGACAGGGCTGTAGCTTAATCAAAGAGAATTAACTATCCTTCCAGCTCTACTCATTAAAGGATGGAAATTCATTGTGTCTTTCTGCCATAGCCTGTTTCTTGCACAATCCCCTTCCACATCCTGACCACAAGTTTACCATGTGTGAAAAATGGCTTGGAATCACAACAGTACTGCAAGCGAGAAATGATTAAATTTGTCCCCACAATTAATGTGTCCGTGACTGGCAGAGGGGAGGCGTGTTACAGAGCAATCAACAATCAATGGTGGGAAGGTGACCTGACACCACAATCTCCTGCAATTGTAATCAATATCACTCAGGCCTCAGCACAGGCTCCTCAATCTACGCTGCTTCATCTTGATAGAGTTTATTCTTGTATAAATGCCTTAAATAAATAGCGCAAAGAGAACACCCAGGGATACTTTAAATGACATCCATATCATTGCAAAGGCAAAAGCAAGTTCCACTGAGGAGTATCTGTCTCTCAGAACCAAACAAGCTTCTCCTTTAAAAACCTCATAATTGGTTATTTACACACTGCGCAACTTTGCATTTATGCCGCATCCCGATTATCATAAGCGTTTCCAATGTGACAGAACCCGACTGCAGTGAATATGCAAGCTCTTCTAATTTCCGAGGCGACTAACTGGGGACAGTGAGGAGCGACAATTTATCTGTTTGTGACTTCAATAGGATAATGCCTGTACCGTCTCAAAGCCAAGGCGATGTTCTGGGAACATGTGTTGTCTTGAAACCCTGGCTGACACTCTTCAGGAATCATAAAAATTATAGGGGCCAAGATTTTTGTTGTTGTTACCAAGTGTTGTGTTTTGTTTTTTGTTTTTTCCTCTCTTGCTTTGGGAGGGGAAGAGAGGAGGGGGAAGGGAAGATGGCTCACCCAGCAGTTATGCTATGGGGAACAGTGCAGCCCCATTGATAGGGGTCCAGTTTGCACGTACAGATCAATTTAATCACAAACACCAGAGCAGATTGAAAATAAAGGCAGGCGGCTAACTCCCAGGGCTGCCAGGGCAGCGTGGGGCCTGTGGGGATGCTGGCGAGGCAGGGGACGCAGTTCTCCTTAGGGACCCACTTGGAGATGCTCCTATTTATAAGAGCCTCCCTCATGGGGAAGGATTCTAGCACTAACAGCAGCTCTACTGCTAACATGCACCCTGAATTTGCTCACTTCTCCCATGTCCACTGCTGCCACCAAGCCCAGGTCACCTCAGCCTAGATGACTGAGAGATTCCCAGGAGAGCCTCCTGATCCATCTCCCTGCTTCCGCTCTTGCCTATTCCAATCGATTCTCTGCAGGACAACAAAGTGATCTTTCAAAAATGGTAAAGCAGAACTTCATACCTATATTTAAAACCCTCCCGTGGCACTTGGACTCACAAGTCTCTGCAGGAAGTGACCCCCTCAGCTGTCTCCCACTTAAATCACCTGTGCTCCAGAGAGCATGATCTTCTTTCTGTTCCTGGGACATGCCAATCTTATTCTGACCTCAGGGCCTTCATCAAGGCTGTTCCCTCTGCCTGGACGGCTCCTGCACTTTCCCTTTATCATCACATTGCTGGGTCTTTAGAACATGACATGACATGATGTAACATAACAATATTGTATCTATCTATCTATACCTATATTTATATCTTTATCTCTAGATACCTTGTATCTGTCTTAGCTCATATGTCACCTCTTCCAAGAAGCCTACCCTGACTTCCTACCTAATGTTGCTTCCCAGCCTTCCTCTCCACCCACTCTGGTCCTTTTCTATCACATCACCATGTCTTATTTTCTTCACAGCATGATCTCCTTTGTGTACATGCTATCGTCCCCTCCCCACCAGATGAGTCCCACGAGGACAGTGACTCATCTGCCTTGCTCACAGCTCTGTCCACACCATCTAGAATAGCGCCTGACACACAGTAGGTGCTCAGGAAATATATGGTAAGTGGATGAATGAGCTCCAAGAAGGACGTTCGGTGGCTAGGCAGCTTTCTGCCCTGAGTCCTGATTCTACCCTCTTGACTGAGAGACTCCTCCCCACCTAGCTACCAGTTTCTCCACCTGCAAAATTATGAAGCCCTACCATGAAACCCTCTGAACCGAGATGCTGGCCGTGTTGAACACCCGCTTCCAGGGCTTTGCATCTGCTATGTCCTGCCCCTGCCTCCTTGCACCTTTCCTCTGGGCTCCAATCCTATGCTCTTTGGAGGCCCAACTTAAGGCCTATGGGGCTTCCTGTATCACTGGCACCACCAAGGTGTCTGGTTCATTTAAGGAGGTCTGGCCCCAAAGCTTCTGGAGCCCTGAATAGAGTAGTCCGTGGTCGCTTACACTGTCCCCACCCCCTTCCAGGTCCTTCCATCCTCTTCTGTCCATTTGCCTCAGCCTGTGCTTCGGAGCCTCCCTGACATCCTTCAGGGTCTCTCCAGGGGTACTGTCTTGCACATTCAGCATCTCTGATCCCCACTCCTGTCAACAGCCAAAAGCTGCCCCTAGAGGTGAAAGCCACTTCTCCAGCATCATTTATTCTGGGTTTGGCTTCTGAATTGTGTTATGGTTAAGAGCATGGACTCTGGAGTTGGAAAACAAGCAGAATTCAAATCATAGCCCTTCCACCTGCCAGCTGTGTGACCTTGGTCCTGCTGCTTAACCAATCTGAGCCTCCACTTCTCCATCTCTAAGATAGGGATAATTAATACTTAAATGAAGTGAACTTTGATGATGTTTGTAAAGGTATGACCTAACATACTGCTCGGTAAAAAGGAAGACACACACACACACACACACAGAGAGACACATATGCACGCATACACACACATACACACATGCATGCACATACACAATAGATTTCTGACATTTTCTCTTGTTCATGTTAGTTTGTTATATCTGGTGCCCCATATAAATGGAACTCTTCCCCCACTTCCCCACAGCTATAAATTCTCAATTTTTCAGCATTATAGCATTTTCATCTTTGAATTTTTCTTTAGTGGTTTCAACTAGTCAACCATTTATACAACAATTATCCCCCAAGGGCCTATTTATATGTGGGCCCTGGGCTAGGAACTAGGGACACAAATGGGATGTAACAAATTGGGCTTCTGCTCTGTGGAGCTTGCAGTCCAGTAGGGGAAACAGACATGAGAGAGGGAAGCAAAGAGGTACACATATAATTACAAATGGGGCACTTGTCACGAAGGAAATGCACAGGGTACAGAGACAAAGGAAAGTGAGGCTCAGGGTCAGGAGGGGGACGTACTCAGCTAGAGCCATCAGGGAGGGACCTTATGAGAGGGCAACATTATTTAAGTCAAGGCAGAAGGGAGTGAAGGAATCTCAGCCAAGAGAAGGGTAAAGGGAAAAGTGCCCCATGGGACGTGATCACAGTGAGAACATCCCAAGGAGAAAAGAGTTTAGGGGGTGGTCCGAGGAACTAAGGAGCGCCCCCATGAGGGAGGCGAGCTGGACTGCAGGCTCCTAAGAGTAGGGACTAAGTTTTCTTGCCTCTGGATACTCTCTAGGTCCTGGCTTGCTGAAAGGAGAAAGTAGCAAACATGTCTCTGGAGCCCCATCTGCCCACACCCCACCCTGGAAGTCTGGGCATGCCTAGGCCACTAGAGCTTCCCCACAGCTCACTGAGGATCCTTTGCAGGCCCAGGAGACAACATGTGGTCCTGGTGGCCAGTCACAGGGAGAGAGAAACAGAGAAAAAGAGCATGTAGCCTGAGTAAGCTCAGGAAAGAGGAGCAAAAAATCAATGGCCATCACATACCAAGCATGAGACCTCAAAGATGAGGAGCTTAAAACATGCCCAGTGACCTTTTTTCCACCTCTATTCAGAATAAAGCAAAGCAGGAGAAGCACCCCATCCCAGGCCCATTGGGGGATGCTCCGGCTCCCACAGGTCATCCAACCTTGAATAAATTGAGCCCACTGGGCCAGTACCTGAGTACCCGGCTACCACGGAATTGGAATGTAGCCTCCTGAGCCCCAGGCTGGGCCAGTTCCCATACTCATTCCTCATAGATCCACTCACCACCTCCTCCCCCCACAGCAACCACCCAATTCTGGCTGGGATTGATTCCTTTCTAGGAGCAACTGGACTGTTTACCCTAACCCTACCTTCCCAAGGAGGCTACTCTCATTGAAACCAAGGAGACTGTCTGTCCCTGTACCTGGGAACTCCTCCCAGTAAAGAAAAGGAGAAAATGCAAGTTTAATCCCTAGCAAGGCATCCCCTCTAAAGACAGGCAGCAATGCAAATGATGACAATGAGGGTCTGCCTGGTGAACTTCAGGGGAACTTATGTCACTTGAGATACATACACCATCATCTCTCTGTCCAAAATTCCATTTCTACTTCCCCTGTATTTTACCATTAGGGATTCATTTCTTTGTGTTGTCCAGGCGCAGTATTAATAACAGCTTACTTGGAGGAGATTGATAAGTTATGCATTCAACCACTTGAAGGGGAGGAGGCCATGGTCCTACCAATAGTTCTCAACCCTGGCTGCATGCTAGCATCACCTGAGACACATTTTAAAAATACTTGGGGAGAGATTGGACAAGGGGCATAAGGAATAACTATGATTTGTAACAATACATATGCTAGTAATATTGATTCGACCAACATATCTCAGTGTTGAACCAAAATATGTATAATCAATTTTGATTCAATTAAAAAATAAAAATAAATAAAAATACCCACTACCTGGGCTACACTCCATAATAATGGAAACTAAGTCTCTGGAGATTGGACCCAGGCATCTGCAGTTAGTAAAAGCTCTCCAGGTGGTTCTGAGGCAATGGGAGGGCCAAGAACTATGTCCATGGACAAACCTTCGCCTACTGAAATGTACCAGGAGACACCCTGTCGATCACTTTCACAAAGCAAATTGCCCCAAGAAGGAGCCAGCTGCTGTACAGACTGAGGGCTCTACTGGTTTCTCCCATGGCAATGCTTTCTCTGCTGGCACAGGCCCTTAGCCAGGTGTGAGGTGGATTCCCTAACCTACCTGTGGTTTCTTAATTCTCCTGGCAGAGGGGTTGGAGCTAAGGTCTCTACGTTATGTGAGAATTGGCTGGTGATAAGTGAGCATGAACATGTGGCCAGAACACCATGGAGAAACATCTCGGTATAAGGAGTAAGGTGTTCTAACTTAGAAATCAGAAGCAAGTCACTGTGGTGCATTTCAGTGTAACATGCACACTCCAGTCCCCACTGCCTAGGCCTGCAGCCTGCCTCAAAGGATTCAGAGAAAATGAAAATTAATGGGGTGGGGAAGGTAATCAGTGGTGAGTCCCACTTTTGTTAATAACCACCTTCCATCATGGGTAGAATGAGACAAAGCATCCATTCAAGGCCAGGGTCACCTTGGGAAAAGAGGGTGGGAGTCTTTGAAGGGTCTCTCTCCAGCCCAGTGTCTCCCCAGGTCATGGAAGATGGTCTCAGAAACAGGAGTGTCCCTTTTGAGCTTTCATGATCTGAGTGTGCTTAAAGACTGCATCATGGAGTGAGCTAGAATTGTCCATCAGGAGTCCGTGGAATGCCTCCTACTTCTGCCTCCACCGAGTGGTCAGCCCTGCGCTCCACCACCTTGACTTTGCTCCTGGAGGTCTTCAGCTCTCACACCATTAGCTTCACTGCCTCCACCCCCGCTTTCTCATCACCATGGACCAAGTTGCCACAAAAATGGAAGCATTCGAAGGGGGTTGAAGGTGCTGCAAGCTGGTGGGGCACTCATCAGCTTCTGGCCCCGGAAACTGTCCCCCAAGGCCTCCATATCCAGCCTGGTGGTAACCCCACTGCCAACTACCCCCACCCTGCCAGGTATCTAAAAATCACAAAATGACTGTTTATTTCCAAAGCCACTTTAATTTCGCATTTGCTTCCCCAGCCTCACACAGCACACTTGCTGCTAGGTGACGGGTAGGATGAGCAACAGAAGCCTCCAACAGCGGGTCTTTGGTGTGTGCTGTTGGGTCCGGGAGCTGCAGGGCAGCATACTGCCCACTCTGCCCAGCCTGCCATGGAAACCCTGCAATGCAGCTCATTCCGTGCACACGGGTTTGGGACATGATGGCCAACCCTCCCTGGGAGGTCGCAGGGAGAGGGAGGGATTTCAGTCATTTCCTGAGCACTTCGCACATGCCAGGCACTGTGATCAGTTGTCTGCATACAGCAGCCCATTTATTCTGCACACTCGGCCAGTTAAGTGAGTGTAATGCAGTGGTTAACACTTGGATTCTAGAGCCAGACTGTCTGGTTTCAAATCTCAGCTCTGCCACTTTCTAGCTGTGTGACTTTGGGCAAATGACTTAATCTCTCTGGATCTCGAATTCCTGTAACTTATCTGTAAAATGCAATTAACAGTACCTTACGTCATAGAGTTGTTGTAAAATTTCAATAAGGTTATATGTATACACACACAACGTATACACCTACATATAGACACATATAAAGAATGTTTAAAACAAAGCCAGGCACATAGCATGTTCTATAAATATTGCCCATCATTTTTTTACCATCATCACTCCATTGTACATGAGAATGCTGAGGCACAGAGAAGATACAACACTTGCCCATGGAAGTGGCAGAGTTGAGATCTGAGTCCGGGATTAGTCTGACTTCAAAACCCTTGGCTGTAACTTGATACTAAATGCCTGACTCTTCCCTCTAGATCTAAGGTGCTCTCCCTCCCCTGCCAAAGAGCACCTGAATGCTCTTTGACCAATGGCCACACCACCATGGGCACTAGAGAGACTGTCATACCTCTTGGCCAGGGAGCTGAGATTCTCAGATCGTGGGCGTTGGCTGGGTGCCCAGCTCAGGGGAGTTAGAGAAAATCTTCTTTTTTGCCCTTCCCCAGAACCCTACCTCTATATCCTGCTTCCTTTCCAACACCTGTATTAGCTACTTGCAAAGTGAGGCCAGGACTTGGTCAAGTGGGGAGAAGGGAAAGAGCACAGCCAGAAAAGGAGAGCAGAGCTAAGAGAGGCTGAAAGAGAGACAGGGTCCCAGTGAGCCTTTTTTTTTAGCTCCTGGATGTAGCTGCACCTGAAGCCTGAATTTTAAGACACTCTAGTTACCTAAGCCAAAGTATTTCCTTCCTTGCTAGTTTGCTTGGGTTTGTTGACTTGCAAAAAGGCTTTAAGACAGAGGGAAGGAGAGGGGAATTACAAATTCTGAAAAAGTGTTGGAGGGGCTTAGGAGCCCACCCTGTCCCACATGCGGGCGATGAGAGTCGTGGCCTTCTCACTTTCCCTCGCGGGGAGCTCTACCATTGGCTAGAACTATATTCCAGAAACAACGAAGAACTCCCCAACGAAGTGGGGAGAAATATCACATCTGGCCCCAAGACAGACCAGAAAAGACAATGGGAATTTCAGTATTACAGTTTGAGGCATTCGGTTCTTTATGGCCCAGAAATCAATGCATCCTCCAGGGAGCCTCCTTTTGAGAGGAACATGGCATTGATTTGGGGTGAGCCAGGCCACAGACACACACCAGGCAGGTCTGACTGATCTCATGGCTATATGCCCGCCAGAGCTGGCCAGTCAGGAACATTTGATTCCAAGCAGCTAATGAATCAGGGGTCACTAGACAATCAGAATGGACACTAGCCCCCTCTCACCCCCAAGCCTCACTCGGAGCCAGGATCAGGACTAGAGCAGCTGCCTCAGGGTAGGCCTGGGTGCCATAAGGATCTAGAAGCCTTCACAGACCAAAAGGAAAAGGAGTTGGAGACTGAGCGGCTGAGAGCCCTGTGGAGGCTGGGAGGGAAGGGCTGCTCCCCCCACCCCCAAACACACTCCAGTGCCCCTGTGGATTTGGGGAACTTTGGGAGAGAGGGGACTCACTGCAAGTCCCTTTGGCCATGGTGGGTCCCCTCCCACTATGAGAAGTCAGGGGCAGCCTCTACGAGGAGGGCCCCACTGGCTAAATTCAACGAACTTGGGAAGTAGCTACTGGGAGAGAAGACAGAGCACAGAACAACAACAAAACATGCAAGTGAAGGGAGGAGAGAGCTGGGATGGATCTCAGCACCGGAGTTTAAGGATTGGCCTCAGAGAACGCGGGGACTAGTCAAGAGGGCAAAGCCAAGGACCCTCTCGGAAGAGCTTTTCCAGGGTCAGGAAGGCAGGCTGACCTTGCTCACACGATGTTTCTCGACCCCCTGTCGTGATGGCTTCGTGAAGGACAGCCTGTCCCTGCAGGATAGGCGAGACGACGGTGGCTGAGGGGAGTGGAGGTGAGGGCAGGGGACCGTCCTCCCTTCATCCCGGACAGCCAGGAGATGTTCATTCTTGGTCCTGCTTCCTCCTTTAACATCTGAGGGAGACAAGCAACAGAAACCAACCCCAGCTGGCATAGCACAGAGGGGAATTGTCTAGAAAGGTGCGGGGTCGCTCTCAGAATCAAAGGAAAAGCCAAGGTCTAGGCTCAAAAGGGGCAGGGGTGAGGGTCCCACAGAGCGAGAGGCTGTACAGAGTCCCTTCAGATCTGAACCTGAGCTCCAACCATCTTTCACGTCGAGAGATTGAATCTTCATGGCTGAGCTTGGGTCACGTGCCCACCCACTGGCCGGAAGAGAGCGTTCTGACAATACAGGAATCTCATTGGCTAAGCCTGACTCACGGCCCCACCCACTGGCAGAGCACTTGCTTGACAGTCCTACCAAGGGGGAGGGGCATGTCATTCCCTGAAAGTAAAACCGGCGGCCTTACCAGAAACAGAGTGAGTAGGTAGGAGGGATGGATGTTAGATGACAGACAATAACTGGCCACGACAAGGGTCATCAGCACTCCAGCTCAAGAAAGATTACTTTCCTAAGAATCCCAATTTACTCTGCATCGACTTATGCCCTATCCAGTGGTTCCAAAGTGTCTCTCCAAGTCCTGACTAAGGAGGGGAAAGGGTCATAGGAAAAGCTGCCGCTGTAACTGCATTTATGGAGACCTTACCATGGGCTGAGCAGTGAGCTAAGAATTTTGCCCTCATGATCTTTTTTTTTTTTTTTTTGGCAGCCACACAGGGATGGCACAGGGATCAAACCTTGGACCTTGGTGTTATTAGCACCACACTGTAAACAACTGAACTAACCAGCCATTCCCTCATGATCTCATTTTAACCTCATATCAGCCACACAAGGGATGGACTTCATAGATGAGGCCACCAAGACTCAGCTAAGGGACTTGCCTAGAGCACATGGTTCCTAGAGCCGGGATTTGAATGTCAAGCTGTCAGATTCCAAAGCCTGTGCAATAAAATCGTATGCAACATGTATTCTCAGGAGGTGAGTGGCAGGGGACACACATAGGGAGAAATTCAGGAAAGATGATGAGGAGGAAGAACACGGGGAGGAAGAACAGCAGAGAGCTTGGAGGAAACCCCAGGAGCTGACATGTTGAAGCAGAAAACCGAAGACTGGAATCTTGGCACCTGAACAGCAGGCTTGTCCCTTTTGCTGCCAGGACCTCCTCTCCTCACCGCAGGGCCCCATACTATCCTATTTCCTTTTGCCATAACGTAGCAGGCACATGTACCATATAGCAACTGAACCAGAGACCCAATGTCGTTAGGGGCCGCTGCATCACAGGTGGGTGTCCCTAATGTGCTTGGGGAGGGAGGGGTTGGCAAGTTCACAGCTGTGTATGTCCCAGAAAACATCCTGGAACTTTCTGGCTGCCTTTTACTCTTTCCCCACCTTCCATCAGGTATCTTAGAACACAGGGTCAGAATCAGGAAAAACAGAGCAGACTTCCCATTGATTGAGCACCTGCTGCTAAGGGCCAGGTGCTTTCCCTACGTTAGCTCTAAGCATCAGGATAACCTTGAGAGGTGAGCATGCTTATCTCCATTTTACACTCGGGGAAACTGAGGCTCAGAAAATGAACTGACGTTTTGTTTGTTTGTTTGTTTGTTTTTGGTGTGCCTGCCAGGGAAAGAACACACACTTTGAAGCCCACCTTTCTCTCCTGCACTGGCACCAGGACTGACGCTGCTGGGAGGGCCAGCCCCTGCTTTGACTGCAGGGTACAGGGACACTGACACCTGGAAACCCGCCTTCACTAAGTTATGGCCTCACTTAACCAAAGTTTGTAAAAGGACACCCTGGGAGAAGAAACTGTCTTATCTAGCCAGAGCGCTGCTAAAATCCCAATAAGCCTGTTGCGAGCTAGAGATTGAAGTGCGATTTTGGCATCTCTCCTCTGGTGTGGAAAGAGATTACACTGAGTCATATTTCACAAAGGCACGACTGACACAGTATAATCTCTGGTCTTAACTCCCCCTGACCTTGAGAGAGCAGCAATAAAGTGGAGGGGCTGCAGCGGCGGGAGCACAGATTTAGACCATCACGAAGAAGCTCTGCAGCAAGGAAAGTCCCATCAGGCCCCTGTCTGGGGCAGTGCGAAGATGTCAGTGCAGGGGCAGCTCCTGATGCCATTCAGAAGTGGGGCTTTAGAGCTCTCTCCCAACCAGCCCCCATCAGGGGCCAGGGGCCAGCCTCATTTTCCTAGGACCCCCAAACCTGTCAGCCCCAGTCCTCCTGCCCTGCCTGTCTCTGCCCCTTCCCCAAGGCCACCCTGCCTTCACCAGCAAGATCTCTCATCTTCCCTCCATCTCCCTCTCTTCCCCAGCTACAATAATGAAGCTGAAAATGTCGCTGGAAAAGGCATCGATCTGTTTATCTATCACCCGCTAATCAAAAGTTTCCTGCCTCCTGTTAAAATACCAATGATTTCCTTTGCAGAATCAAACAGTTCTGTTCCCAGAGACTGAGTGTGTCAGCAGAGACAGTTTAATTACTGTCTTTGATGCTCCTTCCCTGAATACCAATCTTTCCTGAGTTACATGATGAAAACACATTAGGGGAAGAATTAAATCAAAAAGCAGCAACTGACTAATTACAGGGCATCTCCCGTGGAATGGGGCTTCCCTGTTAGGCGTTCCATCCTTCTCAGGTCCCAGGCACCCCAGAGCAGGCAGCCCACGAATTCCTGTACAGGCGGAGTTTACACATTGTTTATACTCTGAGTCCCTTGGATGCATAATAAATAAACACGATGATTAGACCGTGGACTTTAGATTGAAAGTCAGGTCCTGTACTCCAGTCCCAGCTCTGCCACTAAATTTCTAGGAGCCTCAGTTTTCTTGCATGTATAATGGGTATATTAAATATCCACATAAAAGGCTGCCATGGGGATTAAATCAAATGACACAGGCCAACCTTTGATCACAGTGAGAAGTTAACTAATGAAAGCTGTTTTTATCATTACTATTATTGCTACTATATATAACAATAAGCAGATGTTTATTATAATATATACTCCTAAACATAAATGTTATAACTTTAGAATGTTATCATAAAATATAACAAGCAGACTTTGTCCCCTTCCTACATCATTGTGTCCCCAGTGCCTAGGACCGTGCTGCCCATAGGAGGTGTTCCATCAATATGCAGGATGCATTATTATGACAGGCACAGTCAAGGGCACAGAGGAACGTGCTTGTACGCTGCTCCTCCCCCTCCTGACTCTGCAGTGAGAACATGAAATAAACATGGTCACTCACATGGACGTTCCAACCTCCCTGGCCCTGCTCTCCACCACCTGGCTCCCAAGCTGTCCTGCAGAAAAGGCTGAGAGCCTCTACGTTGAACGGGCAGAACCGGAGTGGTGGCGATTTCTCCTACCCACTGCCAGATTCATTTCATCGGGAACGAATGACTATCATATGATACTATTTATGGAAAAGAATACACACAAATTATTTTTAATTATGTCTTTACTTTTATTTATTTTTTTTTAATTTAATTTTATTTTGTCAACATACAATGTGGTGGATTATTGTGGCCCATTACCCAAACCTCCCTCCGTCCTCTCCCCCCCCCCCAACAACCTCATATCTGTTCACTTGTCGTATCAACTTCAAGGAATTGTAATTGTTGTGTCTTCTTCCCTCCCCGCCCCCCAGGTTGTTTGTGTATTTATTTATTTATTTTTAGCTCCCACAAATAAGTGAGAACATGTGATATTTCTCTTTCTGTGCCTGACTAGTTTCACTTAATATAATTCTCTCTAGGTCCATCATGTTGTTGCAAGTGGCAGTATTTCATTCTTTTTTATAGCAGAGTAGTATTCCATTGTGCAGATATACCACATTTAGATTATGTCTTTTCTAACAAAAATGATAAAATTATTTATAAAAATAAACAAAAATAGTTTCCCTCTTCTATCTGGAGAACAATAGAATCTGTGACCCCCATATTCCTTCACCATCATCCCCAGGTCTTTATTTTTTACATGTATACACACACTCACACACACACGCTCATACACACATACACATACATACACACTCATACTCACACACATGCATACCTATACACATACACACACACCACTCTCTTTCTGCACTGATCATTTCTAACCTTCCCATGTGTGTAGAAACTGCGTTTCCCCTGATGCCATGCCAGACTCCCCAGTCCTGGGACCAACTGGAAACTGTGTTCCCAAACCACTGACTCTTGCCTTTTGTCATCAGTGACATCAGGAATCATGGAATTGTTTGAAGGCTAAACACGTCAAGCCCAGTGGGGGTGGGGAGGCAGTCTGGTTTAGCCTTGGTGGTGGGGTCCTTTCTGTGGTGGCCCCAATGACATCACATGTGATGGCTCATCCCTGTGTGCAGCTTCCTGCCCTCCCATCCAGCCGGGTGTCATGTGTGATGTCAGCAGGAGAAAGAAGGGAGGCTCTTCGACTCCCACCACTGCTGTGCCTGGGGACACAGGGAGCCTGTCCTGTGGATGCGCTTTGCTTTTCCAGCCAAAATACAGCCAGAGAGAGACTGAGGCTCTGTTGGCTTATTCCCTCCCCCACTGAATTTCCAACAGAAACTAGAGGTCCTGTTCCTTAAGGTCTCATCCCCAGATCACAAAGCCCCCAAATGTAAGAATGAGGAAGAAGATGGTTTTTTGGAGACTCTACTAAAAGAGATTAAAGTGGCTCACACAATTTGGCAAATATGTCCTGAGTGCCAGACCCACATGCATACAAAGGTGACTGTGTACGTGCACACCATGGTGACAAGACAGGTCCCCACCCCCAGGGAGCATGAGTCCCCTGGGGGAGACAGACAACTCAACAGGCAAGAACAACACGGTGTGATAAGGCCGGGATGGGGAAGGCCAGGGGCGTCATGACAAAGAGTTTTCAGGAATCGGGCAAGGCTTCTGGGGAGAGGTGGAGCTCAGTGAGGAAAACGCAGGGTGAGCGTGCAAAGGCGGAGGACAGGCAGGGGCCGGATCGTCCAGGGCCCGGTCAACCATGTTAAGGAACTAAATTGTTGGACTCCTGAGGTCAATGGGGAGCCACTGAACAAGAGCGTGACATGATTCTATTTGCACTTCACTCTGGCCCCATGTGGGTATTTGAGAAATAACCCAGCGGGACAATGGCTGGGCACCTGCGATAGGGATGGCCCCCTCCCTCCCCGGTGACTGACTCCGGCCAATCTAGTCCAAGAGCGATGCCTGGGGCCTCCACTGGGCCACGGCTGCCATCCGCCTCCCCGGCTCGGGGCCCTTGCCCTCGGTCTGCCTTCCTCCCCACCTCTGTTGTCACTTCCTCCTCCTGCCCTGCCTCTCCCACTGTCCCTCCAAGGTCCCCCTCCTCCATTTGTGCCCTTCTCCCTTCTCAGTCCCTCTAGATTCATCACCTCCTCTGCTCCGTCCACAGACACAAACACAGAAGGCTGGATGTCACTACTGTTGTCATTTTTCTCCTCGTCCTTCACACACACACACAATTCCCACTCAGCTCATAATGTAAATATGACCTTTCCTATATTCATTATCAATTAAGGGAACAAATCCCCTTCTCCAGGCGTGCTCTGAGCAGCACAAGAGACCTTTCTAGTCCAGGAGCACAAAGGGGCCTTTCGCACTGGCTGCCATGTCATCTGTCACACGTTTTGTGGTGGGCTGAGTGGGGGGCGGGGGATGGCTGGCAGGGACAGGGCAGACTCGTGTTGGCTGGAAGCCCCCCAGAAGTCATTCTGCACGTGGATCGCACCACGTGGCAAATGTCTAGGCCCTCCCAACAATCACAGAGCGCCAAAGGGGATGGGGATGCCCTCCGCTTTCTTCTTTTTCCTCGCTTGGTGGGACATGCCGGTGTCCCCAGACACAGGCCAGGCTTCTCATGCAGGGGCCTCCCCACTGCTGAGCTCCGGCCACTGCAGCTCCAGCGGGCCTCCCTTTGGCCTGTCCCACGAGCTGCTCTTTCCCTCCCACAGTCCTTGGGCTGAGGAGCCACTTTTAGCCAAGGACAGGCAGATCTGCAGCTGGTAGGAGTAGTTTCTGGGGCCCACACACTGGTACTCCGCAGTTTGAAAATTTTAACTTTTACAGAAGCCCATGTGACACAGAGCTGCACTTTGTCTGACCGTGCCTACATTGCCCAAAGCTGGTCCCTCCTCCCCTCTCTCCCCTTCTCCTCTTCCTCTTTCTCTGTGTCACTCAGTCTGCAAACACACTCACAGCTCCCCCAGGACACCATTTCCCATAGGAGCCAAACAAAAGCATCGAAAGGAGGCCTGTGACTGTGCAGAGGCGTTTGATGGGGGAACTGCCTGGCTTTGGCTCCTCCCATGCCCATGAAGGCCTTTCTCTCCCAGTTCTGTGGCCTCGGCTGGGCGCACCTCCAGGTCTGCTGGAGACACTGGGTCCCGTAGGGAGCAGAGACAGAGGTGAGGGGAGCAGGGCATCCTGCCGAGGATCAGACACGGGGTTTGGCTCAGACAAACCGCCTGGTCTGTATCCCTCAGCCTTTCCCACGCAGCATCCCAGCAGGCTCACAAACCATCCAGGAAGAAAACCCCTAGACAGCACTGTCCCACGGTGCTGTCACAGCCATGGCTTAATTGCTGCTTAGGGAGGGGCAGCAATTCCCCAACATGGCCCGCATGACTGGCTGAGCTCACCACACCCGTCTGGGCGCGTCTGGGGGACATGCCGTGTGCATCAGAGTCTCACATTTGTGCAAACTGCACTGGGCACGGTGGTTGCTCAAGTCTGTTTCCCATTCCTGAAGCTGTGCGCCCACCAGCATCCAGAACAAAACTGGGAAGGCCAGATCGCTTGGGCTAAAGGCACATTCTGAAAGGAGTGAACGCAAACAGCTGGGGGTGAGGAGGGAGGAAACTCAATATCCCCAAGTTGTTAGACAGTTTGGTCTTCGAGTCTGAAATATTGCATTTGTGAGCTGCCCAAGGTGGCTGGTCTTATTCACCCCTGACAAGTGGCTTCTCAAAACTCAACCTAACAGACAAAAGGTGATGGATGTCACATGCCCCTGAGCCAGAATTTCTTTCTGTGTTCTGGGGCTCAGAACACTCATCCCCTATCTGCTCCTGTCCTTCCTTTCCAGTGATAGGGGAGCTCAGTCCACCCAGCCTTCGATGGCTGCTCTCTACAAAGACCCACAGTTCCCGTCCTCTCATGTCCAGCCTGAGCCCCGTGGAGGGCCTGGGCCTCTTCATGCCTTCCCTCCTGGACGAGGTGAGCTCTGGTGACACCACAAGGCAGCTCAGGGGCACTGCAGAGGGGAAGGCTGGCACTGGACCAGGAGGATGGCTTGGAACTGGCACACTCCACCTGAGGGACACATACACACACCCAGGAGCCATGGCGTGTGGCTGACACGCTTGCCGAAGTAGCATGGTCCCGTCCATCTGGCTTCACCCCTCTGTTCATGGGGAAGAACTCCTGAAAGCCTCTCCTCCACCCCTGCCTCAGGGCCTGGGTGTCCCTCTCTACCCGAGGAGTCGATCTAACTGCTGGCTCTCCCTTTATAGCTCCTGGGTCTTTGCCATGGGGGTGTGAGGTTAATTTTAGGAGTCAATTTGACTGGATGAAGGGATGGATACCTAGAGAGCTGTTAAAGCATCACTTCTGGGTGTGTCTATGAGGGTGTTTCCAGAGGAGATTGGCGAGGGTCAGTGGACTGAGTGGGGAAGACCCTCCCTCAAAGTGGGCAGGCACCGTCCAGTCAGCTGGGGGCCCAGATACAAGTAAGGAGAGAAAGAGATTTCCTCTCTCTCTCTCTCTCCTGGAGGAGGGACACTCTCTTCCTCTTTCCCTTGGACATCAGAATTTGAGGCTCTCTGGCCTTGGGACTCTGGGATTTACACCAGCAACCTCCCAGGTGGCCTGTGGCCTCAGACTGAGAGTTACACCATCAGCTTCCCTGGTTCTGAGGCTTCGAACTTGGGCTGAGCCAAGCTACCAGCATCCAGGGCCTCGCACTTGCAGATGGCCTGTCGTGGGACTGCTCAGCTTCCATAATTGTGTGAGCCAATTCCCTAACAAATTCCCTCTCATATAGCTCTGTCCCTGTCTGTCTATCTATGTCCTACTGGTCCTGTCTCTCTGGAGAACCCTGACTAAGACAATGGGTATCTCCCTAAATTTTGAAAGTTAAGAACTAAAGCATCTCATGTAGATGCCCCCTGCATTTATCCCATGGATACACCAGACAAATTTCTAGAATATATTCATTGCAGCATTATTTGTAACAGCAAAATAACTGGAAACAACCATATTGTCCATCACTAGGGTCTGGTTGAGTCCAAGGTCGTGCATCCAAGATGTGGACAAGAAAGCAGGGGTTGGAGCAATAGAGAAAATGAGACTCAGCCCCCTACCCCCAAGGAGCTCACAAGCCAGCAATGGGGGCCAACCAGGCAGGTAAGCTAAGGGAGCCTGGAAGGAATGTATCTGCAGTCCTGGAAAGGAAAGGAACTTCTTGGCTGCCCCATCTCTATCTAGCTGTATATGGTATCATTTGTGGATGCCTTCCTCTGGCCTCTGAAGGTTCCCCTCACCCAGAGGGCACAGCCACCTCCAGGTGAGGCAGCCCACAGCCATGGGTGGGCAATCGTAGGAAGGTCTAAGATAAAGAAAAGTACAGTATCAGTATGTAAGAGTTGTGCTGTGAGCTTCCTCTACTCCTTGCTGAAATGAAATATTCCTTAAACTCTAAGTTCAGCTACCAATGACCTGTGTATTTTTCCATTCTGAAAGAAACATTACCATCTAATCAGAGGCCAGGGGATGAGTCATTTCGGTTATTGCATTAGCTATTTATCACATATGCACTATATGAAAAATTACCTTGGGATAATTTTTAAGCCCAAAATGTAGTGGTTTAAAAAATAACCAGAAGTTACTATTTCACATGGTTTCTTTAGGTCAGGAATTTGAGTGGTATTGGTCCAGGGGTTTCTCATGAGGTTGCAGTTGTGATGTCAGTCAGGGTCACAGTCATCTGACAACTTGACTGGGGTTGGAGAATCCATTTCCAAGATGGCACACCCATAATCTGTGGGCTAGAGGCCACAATTCCCCACCATGGGGACTCCTCCATAGGGCTGCTTGAGTGTCTGACAACATAGCAGCCAGCTGTCTCCAGAGCAAGTGATCCAAGCAAAAGTAAGGTGGAAACCACAGTACCTCATATGCCCTGGCCTTGGAAGTCACATGCCTTCATTTGCCCAGTATCCTATTGCTTACACAGATCTTCTCTATTGAATATGAGTAGGGCCTCCTCAAAGACATTAATACCAGGAGGCGGGGATCATTGGGGGCCACCTTGAAGGCTGGTGACCACAGTTACTAACATTTGTAATCAGCAGTGCCTAGCACCCCCATCCCTGACTCTGCCCCACCCCAGCACTGGCCTCTTGTCTCCTCATCTGCTCCACAAAGATCCCCACTTGCTACCCTCTGTCAATTTCCTTTTGGAACAGAAGAGAATGTAAATTCGTTTGTTCACTTATTAAAACAGTGCCCACCCTAGCATCCTCTATTGAAGGTCCAGGGGGATCTGGCCCCGACACCCTCCCCTATCTTGTTTCTACCACCCTATGTTTCTGCTAAATTCAATGACCTAAAGATTTCTAAATGTGGACAGTCACCCCATCCCCAGCTGCTTGTTCGTCAGAATTAGCCATGTGACCTTTAACAGGCTTCTTAACCTCTCTGGGCTTCTCTTTCCTCATCTGTAAAATGGGGATAATAAGAGTACCTGCCTCTCTAGGTGTTATGAGGAGAAAACGAGATGGCATGTGTCAAGTACATACAGCAGCACTTGGCGGGGAGGACGTGCTACTAATGTTCTCATTCTTGCTGCCATATTAGCACTGTGTAATTCTCCTGGAATCATCTCTCTTCCCAATTCCACTTAAAAAACCCCACCCATCCTTTCTGTAAAGCCCTCCTGGATCTCCTCGCCTCCCCACTTAGAAACGAGTCTCCAGGTCCCACGCCCCCAACTCCACTGTCCTCAGCCCCGATGACTTCCTGCCCTGCAACGCACTGGCCATACCCACGTCTTCATTCCCCAGACTCCCCCACCCCCTACCCAAATGTGAGTCCTTGAGACTCTCCCAAGGCCCCGCACAGAGCGGGGACAAGTATGTTTTGCATCCACGAGATGATCAGCAAACACTTGTTGAAGAAGTTCTTAGAGAAGTAGATAAACAAAGACACAAGTAAGACATGAAATCTTCACAAGGTCAAACTTTTCGGTGGGTTCTCTTTCTCCAGAGCCTATTTCAATTATAAAAATGGTAAATAAATTTTTTTGAATTATTGTAAAGTATACCAGAACATAAAATTTACCATTTTTACCCTTTCTGGGTGCATAATTCAGTAGCATTTAGTGCATTCACATTGTTATGCAACCATCACCAACAATTCATCTCCAGAACTTTATCTTTCCAAACTGAAGGTCTGTATCCATTAAACAATAACTTCCTCTTCCCCCACCCCTAGTCCCAGGTAACTACCATACTGCTTTCTTTCTCTATGAATTTGACTATTCTATAAACCTCATGTAAGTGGAATCACACAATATTGTCCTTTTATAACTGGCTCATTTCACTTAGCATAATGTCCTCGAGGTCCAGCCATGTTACAGCATGTATCAGAATTTCATTCCTTTTTGAGGTTAAATAATATTTCACAGCATGTATATATTACATATTGTTCATTCATCCATTGATGGACATTGGGTCATTTCTGTCCATTGGCCGTTGTGAATAATGCTGCTGTGAGCACTGGTATACAAATATCTGCTTGAGTCCCTGCTTTGAGTTCTCTGGGGTATGCACCCAGCAGGGGAATTGCTGGGTCATGTGGCAGTTCTATGTTTAATTTTTTGAACAACTGCCACTCTGTCTTCCACAGGAGCTGCACCATCTGCATTCCCATCAGTAGTGGGAAAAGGTTCCCATTTCTCCACACCTTCGCCAACGTTTGTTATTTTCTGCTTTTTGTTCTTTTTCTTTTTTTCCTTTGGATAATAGCCATCTTAATGGATGTGAAGTGGATAATTCTTATCCTCTTATGGACCTTGTTATTATTGGCCAAGGAAATGTATACTGATGTGTCTATTCTGGTGTCTGAAACACAGTAACCTCTCTGTGTTGGTAGCTTTCATTATTTTAAAGCTCCAGCTCAAACAGCAATAGCATTGAAGGGAAAAGACACCAAAGGCCAGATATGAGCTCTAGAAACAAAGACTCCTTTTTGTACCCAAAGGCAGATGGCAGTGTCTCAACAAGCACCAGCTCAGTCACCTACCACTTCGTCTCCACACCAGGTGACTCACACACTACACACCCATCCCTATCTATGGCCTTGGTCTCTTTTCTGCCCTGAGGACTCCTTAAGGAGAGAAGTTAGTAGAGATGTGAGTCCTCTAAGAGTTAAGGATTCCCAGGCCAGATCTATCTGAGAAGGTGGAAGAGTTGCCGAATAGAGCTTGGAGCTTAAATTTCACAAGGAAGCAAAGGGTCTCTCCTAAAGCCAGTTTATAAAACTGTTTCAGAGGCTAGCGAATCCAGGTCCCAGTCACTCAGCTCTGCTAGATGCCCTGAAGTGTGTCAGAGAGCTCAGACATTCTCTCCTTTCGTGTTCTTCCAGTTGAGCTGACCCCGCAAGGCATGCTCACTGCCTCCTGGAAGTCCTCAAATAAGAGGCCACGTGGTGCAGTGGTAGATCAGCCTGGGTCCCTTCCCAGCTCTGTCTCTGGCCAGCTGTGCAAACTGGAGGAACTACTTCATCTTTCTGAGCCCATGTGAAGGGATGGGTGAGAAAGCTCCCCAGCCCGAGTATAGAGTGGTACATCCTCCCTTCCCACTCACAGCCATGACGAGAGGACAGGCAGGGCTGCATCAGCCACTTGAAATGCTGTCATCACTGTAGCTTCATTTAGAAGGATGTTTTTTGTTTGTTTTTTCATAAAACCTTTCCCCCCAAAGATCCCAAGACCTGCATACCGAAGATGCTACACAGGGCAGATTCCTCCTTTTTAAGGACAGCACAAAGCCACCTTCTTCATCTGGTTCAACTGGAATGGTTGCCTTTCAGTCAAACTAAGCTCCAGCCAGGAGTTTCTTTGCTTTAACCTCATTAAAGCACCCTCAAATATATCAATGTGATTGGGACTCAGATATTTTCAGTTATTGGTAAACAGTGGGATCAACATTTTTAGCTGAGAAGAAACCCCTCCAGATATGAATCACACAGAAATGGACCTGCTCCAGTTGAAATGGGAGTTGGTTGGTGGTTGGAGTGGGTAGGATTGGGTGAGACGAACGGTATTAGCTAGAAATTGCAGCATGCTTTGGTTTTCATTTTTTTTAAACAGATTATCTTTTATGTACTACAAATGGTACTGCTTTTCCATATGTGGAATTGATATAAAGTTTCCTCCAAAATAATTTATTTAAATAAAAGAGTAATCACTTGGATGAAAAGTATTAAGTAAATAATAATATAGTGCTCACATGTGTCATAAATCAGGATGACAGGGAAGACAGTGATGTTTGGAGAGAGTGGTCTTCCTGGCTAACTATGCTTTACAAACACTGCTTCAACTTCCACCCATTCATTTCCATCAGGTAATTAGTTAGTGCCAATTACTGTGCAAAGAGTGGTTTCCAGCTATGCTGTGGCTGTCTGTTGTCATTTCAGCATCACCGCAATCTCCTTCCAAAGATTCCTCTGCAGCACAGAGAAGCTAGGAACGATGACATTTCCCAGAATCTCCTTCCCCATGCGGCTCTAGGTTAGACTTTGCCTGGGAGAGGCACAGGCGTGACGTTTGGAAGGCGGAAGAGAAAAAGCCATTGTTTTCTGGAGGCAGTTACAGCCAAATGCATAGGATGGTGGAAGGTATATAGCAGCTTTGCAGAGAACTTCAAGACTGACTCACATTGGTGCTGCAAACAGAAGTTGGGAGGAGCTCCCCAGATTTTCTTGAGAATCGCAAGGCCTTCTCCTAGCTCTTGGAGAATCATTCACTGAGTGTTTCAGGCTGAGGACTTCAGTGGGCTTCCCTTCCCCTTCACTCTCCCAGTTCCTCCAATGGTTGTACGACCTCTAATCCCAGCATTAACCCCTCCATACCTGAGGACATAGAGTGTCTTCTGCTTTCCTGGCTAAATAATCTGTCTTTGAGAATTCTATTCCCTTAGTGGAGGAAACAAGACACGGCTACATCAAACAATTACAGGAAATATACTTGGCACTCGTCAAAGTTCAGAAAGTGAAATTCATACAATATTTAAAATTCCATGAAAATCCAAAGTAGAAAAGACAAACAGACTTTGGTAGTAGATGTTGGAAATGGTGAGCTGAGCCTGTGCAGGCTACTGAAACGGATCTATGCTGTCTTATTTGTGCACATCATGAAGCAATCCAATGCTTTAAATAAATAAATAAATAAATAAATAAATAAATAAATAAATAAATAAATAAATAAATAAATAAATAAATACCAATATAAATACTTGCCCGAAAATCCTTTTTCTGGTGTTAAACCACAAAAGTCAATGAGAAAATAGTGCAATGTTCTCTAATAAGACGAAGAACACAGATATTATCTTTGAGACAATCTCTTTCAATATTCTAAAAGAAGTCAGTGGGATAAGTGTGGTCTTGTCTAAGCCTGCCTGATTAGAAACATCTTTCCGTCCTGGAGACTGAGGGTTTGGGGCTTCTAGAAGCAGGTGAAATGAACAGATCGGGGCTGCAACATGTACTCAAAGGATTTTAGACCTTGGTTTCACTGTGGCTTTGCTATGACCCCTTGACTATATGAGAAAACATTAAAAAACTGTTTCAGTTTAGATACATGTAAACTAGTAGCCCTAGCGAGTCCTCAGAAAGCTTAAAACAGCATTTTCCACACTTTTTTCAGGAACATGAGTTCTGAAGGAAATTGATACTTTGGAGGAAAAAAGTGTTCTATGGTCAATCAAATCTTGGAAATGCTGGCTTTATTAGATTGAATGGGCTTCTTTATTGCAGGACTTTCCAGAGCTTTCAATATGACTCCATCCACAGGCAATATCAGAGGAAAATATAAGTCTGCTGGGAATCCCAAGCTTGTTTAACCAGGAAACTCTCTTTCTCCCCTCCCTTTTTCCAGGGCATCTTGAAAAATTAGTGTCCCAAACTTTGGTACTTGCTGTTTCAAAGGATAAAGGAGTCTTACTATCCTCAAAATATCTCATTTCATCAAGAACCTTAAAAATACACATACCTAGGAGTGGCAAACTAGGAAGCTCCAGGAACTCATTGTCCCATGGAAACATTAAATAAATGATTAGAAGTTGGCTAAAACAACTTTATAGAAGATCTAAAAATCAGTAAAAAATATACAGCAACCAAGCAAATGCCCAATAAAGAAAAATCCACATTCAAATGAAAGGAAATTTTATGGCGTTTTTACTCATTCCTGCCTTACCCATCCCTAGCGTGGCATAGTGTGGGTTGAGAGAAGTGATATCCCAATCCCCCATTCCCTTCCTCAAACCAGAGAGAGTAGAGTGGACCTAATTTGCAATGGCCTAACTTATCAGGAGACTGCCTGAGAGATTGTTCTCTGTGTCACCTAACTTGGAGCTCAGACAGCCAAAAGCAACATAGCCTAGATCTCAGTGTAGAGAAAGCTGTAGGAAGTAGTGGGCATGGCTCATGAAAACTGCATGGGGTCTACAAACCTGCAGGTACCCAAGACAGAGATTACTAATTGAAGAATAAAATAAAAGAGATAAGGCCCCAAACAAAAGCAATGGTGAGTCAGGAAAATTGAGACACTTGAAAGCAGCTATGTATATGGGGGAATTGGAAAAAAAAAAAAAATTACACACACAGGCCCAGGTAAGACACATATCCAGGAAAGGCCTGAGAAGACCTTAAGCCTTTATTCCAGGCTGATTCAGAACATGTCCTGCTAATCAAGGTTCAGAACATGTCCTGCTAATCAGTGACAGTCTTATCCACCAGTCTGCAAAGACTGGAAAAGGTGGGAGATTTTTCAAATGTACAATGCAATTTTCAACAAAAGATCACAAGGAATACAGAGAAGCAGAAACACATGGCTCATTCAAAGGAACAAAATAAATCTTTGGACACTGTCCATGAAGAAACACAGGCATTGGACTTACTAGACAAAGACTTTAAAATGGCTACCTTAAATATGTTCAAAAGCTAAAAGAAAACATGAACAAAAGACTAAAGGAAATCAGGAAAACAATGTATAAACAAAATTAAAATATCAACAAAGAGATATAAATTATTAAAAAGGAACCAAATATGTTCTGGAGCTGAAAAATACAATAACTGAATTGAAAATTCACTAGAGGTACTCGACAGAAGACTCAAAGAGGAAAAATAAAGAATAAGCAAACATGAAGAGAGGTCATTTGAAATTATAAAGTCCGAGAAAAAAAAAAAGAAAAAGAAATGAAGAAAAGCAAACAGAGCCTAAGGGACTTATGGGACATGATCAAGGAGACCAACATATGCATTATGGGAGTCCTAGAAAGAGAGAAGAGAAAGGGGCAGAGAGATGATTTGAAGAAATAATGGCAAAAATTCTGCAGATGTGAGAAAAAAACATGGATCCACACATCCAAAAATATCTCAACAAACTCCAATAAGAAAAATATACATGCCTGTGTGTCCAAAAATATGACTTATGAGGAATTTTTCCTTAAGAAAATAATTTAATCTTGAACTTGGGTGAATAATTAGCTGCAAGTATTTATGATAGTCATTTTGTAATTATAAATGGTTGGTACAAACTGATGTAGAACAATGGAGGATTTGATAAATAAAGTATATCTATAAGATGAGACATGGTGCAGCCATTAAAAATTAGGTTGACAATATTCAGAATATAATAAGAGAAAAGAGGGGTTACACAATGTCTTGTGTAATCTTTTTGTAACATAGGTAGGTATGGATGTCTATACATGAAAGTGGATTTAGAAAGAAAGCCACAAAAGAATTGAGTCATTTTGTTTTTCTGAATGATTGAGATTGAGGGTGTTTCACCCCTTCTTTATGCTTCTATTAAAAAACTATAGCTTTTGCAATAAGAGATAAACTGAGCTATTTTAAAATTAGTCACATAGCTAGAAATGGGATTTGAACTAGTATTGCTTTCCATTAAAACAAGATGCCTCCTGTCTCAAACACCAAATGTCTGCTCTTGAGGCTCTCTTCGCTTAGAATGAGCTCTTTCCTTGGGGACACTCTCCATCACAAGGCCTCACTGAGTGGCCCAGCTCATAATTTTGGGTACTTTAACAGATCTAGGGGGGATTTTTAGGTTGAGTTAAAGTTTCATCATTCAATTGCCTTCCTATTCTTAATTGTCTGCTAAGCCTCACTTAGTTTTTCTGTTTATGAACACAATCTTAACTGCTATTTCATTTGCAAATAAAAAAGCCACTCACTATGACCAAAACACCTGCTCCATGCCCTCTCTAGGCCTCCTTCACTAGTCATGAGTGCAACAGTCAAAAATCAGGATGACCAAACCGTTAAGCCTTGATATTTTCATTTCTGAGTTTGTCAAGGTGTCTCAGCAAATTTCCTCTTAAATTTACATGATTTCAGCTAACATCCTTTTCCCCCAAGGAACTTTTGAATATCAAGCATAAATAGGAAATACGAGTCTGTCCCCTCACCTTTGCCAAAGCCAAAATGAAATCAAACAAAACAGGTAATAAAATAAAATGAATGATGGTCATTATCTTGCCAGGGCTATTTCACATTAACAAGGTCTGACACGTATTCATTCTCAGTGCAGCCATCTACATGCCCAGACGCTATGAAGCTATATTTACTTTCCAGGACTGTGGGCTAAGATGTTTCTATCCCAAAGAATCTTCAGAATTCAAGTCTATGAACTTTGAACTGTGCAGTGTCTGTGAGAATGAAATTCTATGAGGGAAGGGATTCAGATAGACGACAGCTGATGCACGGTTCCACTTGGCATTTGCTACTTTTAAAAATAAAACAAATCTTATCACATATACAGGAATACTTTGCCACCAAGAAAAACAGAACCATAGGAAAGTCACACACTCACAAAAGATGCTAAGCCCCTGAAGTCATTAACTTGGGGAATGGCAAAGGAGTTCATTTTGTGTTTGAGGTCTTTTTCTGGCACAGACTCATTCAAGTTTCAAGGGGGCACCAATATCTAGAGTAGTGAGATCCTCAGTTAGAAAATTCAATGTGGGTTTAGCAGAGCAGGGAGGGTGATCTGCACTGGGCCCTAGGTCTGCATGGGAAAGAATTCATCATCCTATAGGAAGTGAGACGTAACCTACAAACTTGTGGTGCCAGGACAATGGGTCAGTGTGAGAGAGGACAGTCCATTGCTCAGATTGCTAACCAGCCCAGCCCAGGAACTGACACCTGGATTCTAGAAAGATGTCAGACCTGCTCTGTAATTGATGTACAGAATGTGCTCCTTCCCACCACTCCTACACCCAGCATCCCATTTTCTGATTCACTTTGTCTTCTAACAGAATAGATAAGATGAAATCTCTCTAGTAGGACTTATCCCTTAATGATATTAGAGTATGTATGAGTATTTGTCAGGATTAGTTTGGTTGCAAATAACAGCAACTCAAGTCAAACTGGCTTAAGCAAAGTAGTAATTTACCAGTTTATATAACTGAATATTTTAGAAGTGGTATGGCTTTATAGCTTCAGGCATGGCTGGATCCAGGGGCTCTCATGATATTATTAAGACTTAGCTTCTGTCTCTCTCAACCTCTGAACTCTATTTTCTCTGCATTGACTTTGTCAGGCAGGGTCTTTCTACATAGTGGTTCTCCTAGAAGCTCTTCCACTTTCACACCATAGTAAATTTGAAAACATCTTAAGTCAAACCATTGTAAGTTAGAGACAGTCTATAGTTATAGAAGTCCTGGAAACAATAACTGTGGCTGTGGTGACAGAGTGCATTAGCTGGCCAGGCCTGAGTCATGGACTAAGTCCGTGGGGAGGGATCCTTCTCCCAAGGGAAATCAGAATTCTATTCACAGATGAAGGGAAGAGGGGTGCTAATGAGGCATCAACAGCAGAAGACGAACACAGTCAACCTCTTTAAAAGAAGGAAAGTCAAGAAACAAAGGAAGTCCCAGAGTTCCAGGCAGGAGGTCAAGGAATGCACCCCCCTCTCTCTAGTACTAGTCACGAGATATGAAATAGAAGAAACCAGAATCAAAGCCCTAAAAGAACGTAATGTCCACCAATGAGCACTACTTTTTCCCCCTAGGAAACTAAGACCTGAAACTAAGACTTCTAGAAGGGAACTGCTTGAGTCAAACTTCTACCAAAATAAGGCAAGAAAAATAAATAGGTACCAATAGGCAACTGAGGCATCATTTATTAGACTACAGGCTTTTCCTTTCCAGGGGCCTGTTAAAAATGTTTGAGACCCAAAAATATATATTTATTGGCTCCAAACTGTGAGAAGAAAAAATATAAAATTGAAATGGATAGGTGTTTAATTAAATGTCAAAATGTCTGTTAAACTTAATACTATATCAACTTCATTAATGGATAAATTTAATATTCATAAAAATCCTATTATATTGGAGAACAATTTACAGGGTAGATATTGCTCACATTGCGGGAATTCCTAAGTTTGCGCAATGGTTGCCAAGAAATCTCAACCATAAATGAAATGAGGTACTCAGAGCCAAATCACTTCAAAGGCAAAATGATTGTTCAAAATCTTTTCAACAATCAGAATGAAAGTTAAGAGGTGGGTGCATTGAAATCCATGTGATGTGGGATGGGGTCTCCTAAAGTCAGGGCGCCTGGTTCTCTAAACAGCCCTGCACATGGGTCGCTGTGGAGCAGAGCAGGCCACAGCCAGGAAGCCCAGCTCTGCACCATCCCCCAGTCCCAGTTCCCAGCACCTCTCGGGCTGAGTCCCCTCTTTTAAGCCTCTATCGCAGCCACAGCCCTAGGGCCAGACCCCTAATTGCCAGCTTCTTCTAAGTGCCAGGAAAAAAAAAAAAGCCCTCTCCAGCCCTCCACCCCCTCCCCAACACAAGCCCAGGGGGTCACACAAGTTCAAAAGGTGAAATAAATGAATCTTTACACATTAGAAGGACCCAAGCAACATTCTCTGTGGCATTAGTGCCTGAAACAGCAGCAAGTAAAAGCAGGTGTGCCGGGCGCCCTGTCAGCTAACGACACTGATAAGCCTGCCATGCCCAGTTCTGCTTCATTTCAAACAGGCTGCTGGAAAAAAGGAGGGGAAAGCCAGAGCAGAAGTAATTGCTGGAGCTTCCAGTGAGCTGAGAGAGCCTGCAGGCAGAGATCAACGGCGCTGATTTCATCTTCTTCCTTTTATTTCTATAACCTTAAACGTTCTGCCATTATAAAAGTCATCATGTCAGCTTTCTCCCCAGCCTCTCCAGCTGCCCATTTTCAAATTGTATCAATTGGTAAGGCTTTGGGGCTGAAGGATTTTCATCTTGATTTACGGTTTCTGTGCTTTAAAGATGAAGCAAACTCCACTGACCTGATCCAAGCATGGAGGCATGCTGTCCTGGGCATGTGTTTATAATCAGGTCCGCCCGAAACTGCCTAGAAACTAGGGAAGGATTGGTGTGTGTCTCTTCTTTCCTTTTTTAAAAAATCATAGATACTAAAGCAAATTGCAAGTGAATAGCATCTGTCATGAATCTCCTGCTAAAGTGGGTGAAGGGGAGTCTTTGATTCACAGCAGTCATTTGGGATCAGGGCAGCTGGCTTTAAGTTCTTGAGGATACTGATGAGTGCTGGCTCCAAAACCGGGGAACTAAGAAATAAGAGGTGCACAGACAGAGCAGGGACCTCACGTGGGACCCTTCTATACCACCACTTTCTAAGTAAAGAAGGGAAAGGGCTGAGATACAAGGGCTGTGCTGGCCCTTTTTATGGACAGAATGCCTAAACGGTAAAAAATAAGCACATTAAAAAAAAAAAACCCAAAACATAAACCACCAATTTCAGCAAGTACACAGGCTTGCAAGGAGAGCTTACGTGTAGCTAAGTGCAGAGAGTGCGTTAATAAAATGTTCAAGTGGGGCTGGCCGGTTAGCTCAGTTGGTTAGAATGTGGTGTTACAACATCAAGGTCAAGGGTTCAGATCCCCTCTCCCAGCTGCCAAAAAATAAAAATAAAAATGTTCAGGTAAATCGTGGGAGGCTGCAGAACAACTACCAACTTCCACAGTCTTCTTCATGCATTGTCCATCCGAAACTCTGGAATAAATGACCTACTGACTTTGTTGTGCAAAAAGATGCGTCCCCATCCCGCTGTCACCCACCACTCCCACCGTGGCAGCAGAAAAGTAACCAAGAAGGGAGACAAGGAGTGGGAGAAGAGGTTAAACCAGACACTGAGAAAGAGATTGGGCTCCCACCGGGGTCTCAGGCAACCTCTCTGGAGAGGGTTGGAGCTGTGGGGTGAGCAGCGTGCTGTATGGTGGACGCAAGACGAAGGCCACTTCATGGAATCATGGGTCAGAGACAGGGGCAGAATGGCCTAGATGCAGCCAAAGGCACTTACAAATTAATCAGACACCTGCACCATGAATTTATCAATAGGACTCTCAAGGTGGAGGTGGCAAAGACGTATGAGCTCCATCTACGAATTTCCCCAGGAACGATGATGGAGGCTCCCTGTAGTCCCTTTCCTAATTCTTTCCAATTAATCTAAGTGTGCAAATCACAGACCTATTGAGTTACAGCATTGCTTCTGAGGGCCTTGAAAATCACACTTTCCTGAGACTTAAGCCTCTTTCAAATGCTGCTAACAAGAGAGGTGGCTCTCCACGGCACAGGTAAAGCTGGTGACAAATAAACCTCTATGTTAGAGAGAAAGAGAAAGAAAAAAAAGAAAGAAAAAGAGAATGCTAATTGTGCCAGGGACGCTGACAGATTTGACAGAAAGTGTCTTCATTGAGAAATTGCCATCTGAAGTTCCCCCTTGTTCCTTCAGAAACAGGAGAGAGGCCTGAGGGAGCCTGACAGGAAGTGAGGATTCGAGACTTCAAATACAAACATTATGAAAACAAGCAACATCTGCAAACAGTAAGTACTTATTTATATTTTATGGAGTGTGTGCTTGGGATTCTGACAGGTTTTTAAACAGAGACCATATTAGGCCCATTCAAAGGCGAGAATGTCCCTTTTAAAAATGCATTACCCCGCTGCTCGGGCAGGTCGGGCCAGCCCCCGCCGGCCTCAGGTGAGCCCTGACCCCTGCCGACCTGGTCTAACAAAACACACATGCGGCTTTGCGGGCTTTGCCCAGGGACCGTTTACTGCGACTCTCTCAAGGTCAGCGCAGGCGGGCGCTGGAGGGTTAGCATTCAGCAAGCTTTTCCCTCGGCTGACAGAGCCGCTTTGAACTTTTCCCTTCTGAACAAATAGGAAGGGAAACTGTAAGGAAACAAGTGCTGGGAATCAGAGAAAAGAGCACACAGCAAATAAATAAATAAGCTGCAAATAAATAAGTGGCCAGCCTTGTCCTCGGCAAATAAAAGACACCCCTCTTAGGTTTCTGGTGTTCCCATGCATTTGGTGCATATGAGAAACTTTAAAATAAAAACAATAGAATAAACCTGCTATCTTTTTTTTTTCTCCCTCTCCGAAGGATGAACCCTTTATTTTTGACAACAAATGAGAGGCAGTTGGCAGGTATGGTGTGCTGTGCACCATGAAATATTTAGTAAGGCAATAACGACTCCCCGGACAGCTTAAGAAAACCACGATTATATTCAGAGAGAAAGCCATGAGCAAACAGAGGGGGGAAAATACAAAGAAAGATAAAGGAAGGTCTTTCATCAGGACTTCCTGTCCAATAATGCAGCCAGGCTTGATCCATATGTTTTGAGAAAAATCAAAGTGTCACAACTATCCGAAATGTCAATAGCTCCGGTAAGGAATATTGTCTAACATTTTCTATTACACTGTTCAAGAATTTGCCTCCCAGCGCAATTTGGAAGAAGAAACTCTTTCATTTTGAAAACACTCAAAGAAAAGAAAGGAGAAGGCGGGGCGGGGAGAGCAGAACAAGGCACATTTCAGTGCAATGTGTAATACAATAATGCTCTGGGCTCCCAAACCATCCTGAAAGTCGATCCTCTGATGAAAGTGAGTTTTCCTCCACACCTCTCCTGTGTTCTGTCCTTTCTTTACAGACACTCTTGCTAAGGCACTTCCTGGACAGTTGGATCTAACTGAGCAATCTCCATGCAACAGGAAACCGGAGCAGCCGAACTTTCAGCAGCCTTAATATTTGGATAATCCTGCATAATCATTTCAGGGTTGAGTCACGGAAAGTTCCACTGGCTCCTCTACATGCTAGGCACCCGGACTGCAGGGTGACTGGCTTTGGGAAAAAGAAAAAAGAGAAGAAAAAAAAAGACTCCCTTATGTAAACAAACAATTTATTGCTGCCTTGGTAAAATGTAAACAAAACCCACACACCCTGCCCTGGGGACCAACCTGGCAATATCTAGTTTGACAGAACTTACGTCTCCTCCTCCACTTGCCTCCTTAACGTCCTGGAAATCCTAGAGGGAAAAATCACGCTCGAGTTGTTGCTGTCTGTGCCTTGTGGAATCTTAAATAGAATGAAACAGGCCTCCGACAATCAATATCACTGACAAATTAATCTCTGTGAATAAACTGTTGTTAGTTTCAAGGCTGTCCCAGTCCCCAGCATAATTGCTTAAATGAAGTGGAGGACCTTTCGCTAGTTTGTACTTTTCCTGGTCATCTACCTGTGGGTACTAGTCAGATTGCCTGGAGGGATTCTGCTTCATAAAATAAAATCATATAGTGGCCTTGACCTTGCTCCATTAATTTGCTCCCTGCTAGGGCTTTGTCCCTGCTTCGGAACACTCTTTCCAAATGCTGAGAAGATGCTCTTAACCTATCTTGAGGGAGACAGAGGGCAAAAGGGGAGCAGGCAGTGGTTGTCTACGTTTCTGCCCAAACTCAGAGTTTCTCAGAAATAGTTTGGAAGCTTGGAGTAAGCAAGGCACTCAATCTCAAGGTTTCAGAATTCTAGTTTATTTTTTCTTAAGGAATAGGAAGGGCACATAATACTTCTTTGACTTCCCCAAGATTCCTAAATTTGTGTGAGAGGCGGTAGGAGAGGGGACTCATACCTAGAGCTCAAATTCACCCAGTCTTTACAAGTATTCAGTATTGGGCTGCTTTATACCAGTTGGTAAATAGCCATCCCCCACCCCAAGCCCTCTATTGCCTACTGCTCCAGCCCTTTCCCACAACTTCCTCCCGTTCCCTGAATTCAGCACCTAAAGGGTTAACATCTGACAAGGTAGAGAGGGACTTCAAGACCCCCACCCATCCAAGTGCTGATTGGTGGGGACCATCACCCACCACTAGTTAAATATTTTGACACCTCTCTAGCTGACATCCACATGGATGCCCCAGCCTGAGGCTGAGTTCTTATTCTGTGCCCCTCTGCAGAAGCTCATCCTGGGAAGAGAACCGATGAGAGCCGACCAGCAAGGCTTTTCTGAGCTTGCCCCTCCTTGGGACTGCAGTTCTGACTGATCTGGAATCTGGGACACTCGCGAACATTCCAGCAAACAGGCAAGACTCTTTTCCCTAGTCACAAACAGTAAACAGCAGCAGAAATCAACAGTCACAAGGGTGTAATTGTCATTAGTATGTAAATTTTAAAAGCTCAGTCAAAAATATCAATACCTCCCACTTAATTTATTACTATATAAAGATGGATGGTAGTGAAGCATAGCATTGATTTTCAGAGCCCTTAAAAGAAAAACAGTGAGAAAGAAAATAGTCAAAGACAACACAAAATGCTGTGTTTCAAAATTAATCATTGCGCTTTTTAAAAAACACATACTCACAAAAAACACTGTGCCAACGGCCTGTGCGATTCAATCTTATTAGATTGCCTTTTCTGAAAACGAAGGAACGCAATAGGCCATTTATGTAAAGAGCCCTCTCAGAATGGATTAGATGTAAAGATGCGTTAGCATTTTTACTGTATCGACAGCAAACCATTAGGCAGCCACACTCCAGCCCAGCCACTGAGAGGAAATCGAAGAGAATAGTTCTCCGGCAGGGCTGGGCGGGACAACCTATCAGCTCCAGTCCCCAGCCAGTGGCTGTCACTGACATCCAAGCCCTGGCCCCCGCTCTTCTCTCGGGTTGGTAAAATTACCCTCCTATTTAACAGAACGGTAGTAGGAATAGTCATGACCACTTAGCAAATAAGTATATTCATTGTGAGGTTTAAAACTGTTCCGGAGAGCCTGTAACCTGGGAATTGTGTTTGTGTCTGAAATGACGCAGAGATCAGAGCATAATCATTCCCTGTGCTGTTAAAAGATGGGTCACTTCCCCACATTTGATATTTGAGATGTTTGCATTTATACAGAGGGAGAAGAGGGCTGGAGAGAAAAGATTGTGATGGAGCAAAAAAATAAAAAAATTAAAAATAAAGCTGTAGTAACGTATTCATTTTGGAAGTCCATACATTCACACCACGCATTTTGTTTTGTTATTTTTGTTTTTCAAGAATTTTGGCTCTGCATCTTTTGAACAGTCTCCTGATTCAAGCACATGAACCTTTTTTTGTGGCATAGAGAGGGGCTACATCTCTCTGCAACTCCTAGAGAGCCAAGATTACCGAAAGAACAGAAATGTCCATGTTTTAAAATTAAAATATAGGGATATTATTTATCTCCTATTGCCAGAATTTTAGAGCTGTACCTCCCACCTTCCCCAACAAATCCTGTGAACCATGGATGATAGTCCTGGGCTTTATTATGGCATTTAGGGAAACCTATTTTTTATAGAGATGTTCTACCAATAATCAGACTACAAGCCAAGAGCAGGACTTCACATTCATCAGATTAGAAATATGCAGCTTTTAGAGAAACATTTTGTCAAGAGAACCGCAGAGTCCAATAAGGCCGCTCACCAGGGTTCCTGCTATTAGGCTGATATTTCCAATTTATCAAGATGCTTTGACTGTATTAAGCAGCAGCATAGTTCTCCTGCTCACTTTGCTTATGGAGTGGAACTGCAGTTCAGAATAAACATCGTTACTAGATGTCTTCCTGCTATAATTGGATTTAATTCATTATCTTTCATTTCAATAAAATCACAGGAAAACACAGCAATGTAAATGTGTAGACTAATTGCTTATGGAAATTCAGGTGCCACATTTGGAATAAATTTACCCCTTGCAAGAGGAAGACACAGTTGTGTCATTATCATAGGATTTTTACAACAATATGTAATTATAGAGAGAAGCAGGTGTAATTAGCAAGTCTTTCCACAAAACAGGTAGCATTCTTGGTTAAATATTTACAGCTGCACAAACAGCCGGTAATAATGACAGCTTTTCAGCCACACGTTACAGAGCATCCAACGAATATTATGAAAAGTGGTCATTATCAGCCCAGCAAACACAGCTTTGCTTTCTTGCTTGAGAGGAATGCTTCTGCATGGTTTGCAAGACGGGAATCTGGGCTGATTCGGCAGTGTGGTTTCAATGGTGATGAAAACAAGTAACTTAGATCCGTTCTTCCCTTGTTGCTGCGGAGAGGAGCAATTAAAGCTGCATATTTAGAGATGACATCAGCCAGGAGTCCTGAATGGAGAGAAAAATTCATTGCATTTTTTCCTTCTTTCTTTTCTTGTTCCTTTTTCTGTCCAAAGGAAACTTGCGGCAAACTGCAAAGATGCTGAAAGCTGCAGGCACACAAGCAAACTCCAAACCGCCCACCAAGGGTCAGCTCAACCTGCAGCTGTTGCACAAAATAAAATCAACGCAGCCCACCCTGGGCAAATACCCTCGGTGGAGCTTTATTACCAAATGATATGAACTTTGGCCCAACCTGAACAAAATTTAATATTTTCTCCCAAATATTTAAAAAATTCATTCTGGGGCTCGAGAGGAGTCAGGGAGTCTGTGAGCTGTAATTTGACATCTGAATTATTCTGAGGCTAATACGGAAAGCTATTCAGAAGCTTATTTGGAGATGTGTCAATCAAGATATCAGTTGTGCCAGGAAGATGGACTCGGGCTTAGGAGTGCAGATAGCTTTCAGGGAACCACAAAATAAAAGGCAGACAAGCTCTGATGAATACGTTACATCTTCATTCTCAACGATGACATTTTTTTTTTCTTGATAGTGCAGACCTAAGAGAGCGATGTCCCAGAGAAGTGCCTTTTCCACACCTGTAAAGACATTTTAACGTTTATTAAAAATGATAACCATAAACAACAAACATGGTGTCGAAACTCGCCTCTGTTAATTTCAACGCGCTGATTAAGATTTTAAGCAACGCTTCTAAATTAGACTGTCAGACCACCATCCTCAACGCAGAGCTGAGGTTCTGATCTCAAGCAGGCTTGTTTGAGCAAGCAGCCTGTCTGGGTTGATTGTGAGGTGGGCCAGCAATGTGCAATGTTCTTTCATTCATTTTCGATGAGATGGGGGTGATTCAATTAGCCCTGATTGTCCATGAGATGTGGCCCAAAATAAAACGGCTGGGCTCTGATAGCCTCCTCCCAAGGTGGTTCCCACCTGACAACTAACAATGTTAATTACCCATTGTTATGATCTGAAAAGACAACAGAATTTTAATTATGTAAATTCGGAGCCATTTTGTTCACATGAGCAAAAAATAAGCAGACAGTGTTTTTCTTAGAGGGACCATGGAATCTCTGCACACTTAAGTGCAATGTGTGTGATGTGTCAGAGAAGAGTCAATTCCATCCATCCTTGAGCATCTTGAGGACGACTTCTTTCACAAGAGACAAAGAATAGGACATTGTCTTTGACATTCCGTTTCTCCTGGCATCATTCTTCAGAGGCTCTGACAGCCAGTTTGCTTGACCATGTCTGCTAATGTAGAGGGTGTCTGTAATGGATAGCTTTGCAGTGATCAAACACCTCCAACTTCAATACCTGTGAGGACCAAACCATTACCAAACATAAATAACATTGAGCACCTTCTGTAGATCCCCCAAATAAGTTGGAAACATTTTCTGCTATCAAAAGTCTATTTTGAAAAATTCTGTAAACTGGGAAAATCAAATTCTGTTCAAAGCTGTGGAGAGTTCAGGAATCTTCCCAATTCCCAGGAGAACTCTTTATTCCAGAATTATGCTCTCTGTGGTTGTTTGCCTTCACTCACTCATCATCCCCTGTATCATTAGGAATTTGTGAAATGTCCACTGGGTACATGTTACCCAAGAAGAGCATTTGGTGTTTATGGGGATCAAGTTGGATTTGATCTCAAGTTGAGATACTCCTGTCTCCTGGGGTTACATGGTGGTGTGACTCAGAGCCTTGGGAAAATTAATGGGGCAGCGGTGGATTATATAACTCAGTAGAGACTATAAAATTTTATTATCATATTAAAATAAAAGTGATACATTATGAACTAGAACTTAAATTTATTAAATTTTGAAGATAAACCAGGGGACTTCAAAGAAAATATGAGTATATTCTTGGCGTATGTTGCCAAATCCTCATTCCCATCACACCCCAAACCCTGGGAGGCTGGGTGAAGTGTGGTTCAAGTTTATTCTCCTTTGCTGAATAATATCGGTGAGGACATTTGAAAAAATCTGGTATCCCATGGCCCTCAAAGAGTTTCCAATCTAGTGCCTTTTGCCCTGCTTCCAGGTCAGATAAATAATGAGCCAAATCATGTCGCAGAGAATCTGGTCCTGCCAATCCGGTAATGTTTAATGCAAAAGACCTTGATAAGGGGGAAGAAAAGGAGTAGGTAGGGAAAAGGATGGAAGGAGAGCATGTTTTTCACAAATAGGCCACATAACAGCCCAGGAAAGACCCAGTCGAATTTTATCCGTGAGGTAAAGGAGAAGACAGAGATTTCATTGAAAAACCAGTCCTGTTTTCAGCAGGATTTTGGCAGAGTTGAGTACAATAAACATCTAAGAATAAACTATTGGCAAGCCTTGCCAGAGATGATAAATGAAAGAAAAAAAAAGCAAGTACTGCTAATTGAGCACTTATCAAATTTACTATCTTCTGACTTGATCACTGTCACTGACCCATCTTCCAGATGAAGAAACTGAGGCTCAGGGGAACTGAGCCGCTTGCCCAAGCAGACATGGCTAGCAAGTGGCGTGCTCTTCGCCTTCTGCCACATGCCTGCCTCATGTGCAATTCTGTATTCCAGGTGCCTGACATTTGGGGTGCCTGGAGGTCTTGCTTGAGGAAGAAGAATGAGAGTGGAAAGGATCTCAACTAAAAAGATGCAATTATGGAATCATTCCCTATCACTGAATCCATAGCCTCCTGACTGGGGCCGCCATCCTTCGCCTGTTCTCGTCTTCCCCCTTTCCCTTCTGCAGTTGCTCCTACGTCACTGATCACTCCTTCCGCATCTACTCTCTCTACCTTAAATGTCAGTGCTTCTCAGGGCTCTATTCAAGACTCCTCTCTCTACATCATCCCTCTGGATCCGAATGTCTCAACCTTGGCACCACTGATATTCTGGGCTGCATAAATCTTGTTGTTGGGCTGCCCTGCGCCTTGCAGGATGTTTAGCAGCATCTGATCTCTCCCCATTTGATGCCAGTAGCACTCCCCCCGCCCAAGTTGTGACAACTAAAAATGTCTCCAGACATTGCCAAACATCACCTGGGAGGCAAAAGTGCCCCCAGTAGAGAACCAGTACTCTAGATGATTTTTAACCATTTCCACGTATTTAATTACCAACCACACATTTAGATACTGACCATCTCCCAAATCTGCTTGTCCAGCCCAGGCCTCTCTCCCAAGCTTGGTCGTACTTATTGTCACTTAAAATCAAACCTTGGAGATCTCACAAGCATTTCAAACTTGACACATTCGAAACCAAACCCATCACCTTCCCCAACCCCCAAAGCTACTCTCTTTCAGGTTCCCATCCCAGAAACAGCACCAGAATCCTGGGATCAACCACGATTGTTTCCTTTCTTTCAAACTGCACCCCACCATTATATACACAGTCATGCGCCAATCCATCACCAAGTCCTATTGGTTCTAACTTCTGGCTTTTTCCTGCACATCCATTCATTTCTTCCCCCTTCCACTGACACTGTCCTCACCCAAACAAGTGCAGTAGACAACTAGCTGTCTTGCTCAGTCCTGGCTGCTCTGATCCATTCATGTATAACACCCACCCAAAGAGATAGACAAGTAATGATCTGGCCACGATCACTTCCCTACATATAACCCTCTGGTAGTTTTCCCCTTGCTCTTAGAACAAAATCCAAATGCTACCTTGGCTATAGGTCTGCATGCTCTGGCTCTACTGCCCTTGCCAGACTCATCTCAAGCCACCTCTCCCTGGGCTTAGGGCAGTCATCGAATGTGGCCACCAGCCCTTCATGCACTCAGTTCTGCCTACCAGGAATGCCCATCTCTTCACTTCAATGACCCGCCATTCATCTATAGGACTCAACTTAAATTTACCCTAAATTAGCTCCCTCTGCCGTGTTCTCTGGATATCAAGATCCTCCCTGCCATCTCTCACCACCACTGTAACTTCCATTGCACTAGTTTGGAAGTCACTTAATTGTGGGTCTCCTCTGCTAGGCTCTAAGCTCTGTGAGGACAGAAACTCTGATCACTTTGTTCACCATTGTCTAGACCTGCATGCACGGTTCAATATGGCAGCCACTAGCCACATGCGGCTATTGAGCACATGAAATGAGGCAAATGCAAACTGAGATGTGCCATAAGAGTAAACTACACACTGGATTTTGAAGATTTCAAAAGAAGAAATAATGTCAAATGTATCATGCTATTTCAGATATATTGTATTAAATACAACATATTATTTATATCACCTGTTTCTTTTTACTTTTTTTAAATGTAGCTACTAGAAAATTTTAAATTACACATACGGCCCACATTATGTTTCTGCTGGACAGTGCTAGTTTAGACCCAACACGACACAGCAGGGATTTGTTTTTAAGATGCATTAATAGATAGAATAAACAAACTCATCCTCTGTATAGAGGATTTAAAATACAAATCAGATCTTGTTGTTTTGCTACTTAAAATCCTTCAGGAGCTCCAGAAGGAATCCAAGCTCCTCACTACAGCCTGCAAGGTCCTTCCAGACGCAGACCCTGGCGGGGGCTCCAGATTTAAAGTTCGCACCCAACAGGCTTACTGGCAGATCCCCCCTGACCTTTGCCTCTTTCTACCTGTTGTTCCTTCTGTCTGGGTGCTGTGGTTCAAATATGGTTTGTCATCACCAAAACACATATTGAAACTTCATCAAAAATGTGACAGTATTGAGAGGTGGGGCCTTTAAGATGTGAGTGGGTCATGAAGGCTCTGCCCTCTAAATGGGTTAGTCTATTTATGGATTAATGGATTGATGGGTTATCATGGGAGCGAAACTGGTACCTTTATAAGAAAAGGAAGAGAGGCCTGGGCTAGCGTGCTCAGGCTCCCTCGCCATGGGATGCCCCACCATCCCACACCACCTCAGGACTCTTCAGACAGTCCTCACTGGCAAGAAGGCCCTCACCAGATTCACCCTCTTGACCTTGGACTTATCAGTCCTAGAAATGTAAGAAATAAATGTTTTTTCTTTATAAATTAACCAGCTTCAGGTGTTCTATTGTAAGCAACAGAAAACGGACTAAGACACTGGGTCCACCCTTCCATTGCCTCTCTGCCTGGCTCTCTGTGTTCCCTTTAAGTCCATCTCCAAGAAGCCGTTCTTGAGTCCCATCAGATGGGGTGAAGGGCTCCATTGTATTACAAGTCATCCATTCATTTATTCATTCCCTTTGGTAACTGCTAAGGATCCGATAGCAAGCAAACCCATGCTACCTGTCCGCAGAGGACTTACAGACTGACTCCCCATCGGACTCTGGGCTCCTGACAGGGACCATGTCTTTCATCTTTGAAGCCCTGTCTCTAGCTCAGAGCTTGGTGTACAGTGTATGCTCCATAAATGATTTTATAGACAACAAAATATTGTACGCCCCAACGAAACAAGATCTCACAGGAAAGCATTCACCAGCTGTTATGCTCTTCCTTGGTGCTGAAGCAACCTCCACTCCCATCCAAACTTCAACCTGGGTGCTGGGTTCACCTTCTCCCTTCCTGACTCTGCCCAGGGAGGATGGGCTGGCTCAGCTATAGAGTTACCAGTTAGGCCGGACATTTGCTTAGGGATTACTGGGCTCCTTCAAGGAGAGGATTAACTTGTGTCCAGACCCACTGGGCATGGGAACAGCCCTCCAAATATTTGCTGAGAGTTCCTGACCTTTACCTTCTGTCCCACAGCTGCACAGGGCCAGCAGATGAGTTGGGCCCCTGCAGTTGACTGGCAGCCCAGGACTTCTTCCTCCTTTCTCCCAGTCTGACTTTGGTATTCAGACCAAGCCTGGCTGGAAGGACAGTGCCTCTGCTTAGTCACTCAATATTAAATAGGGAATGCACAATGCTCTCCATGTTGACTCTGCAAAGACCATTAATGCCCTTGGTGGCATCACTTTAATTTGTGCTCTTAAAGCAAACTGCTGTTGTAGGAGCCCAGGCTGGGAGGATATTGCTTATATTAAAGATTGGGATGGAAGGAGAAACCAGTTCTGACCTGCAGCATTACAGCAGGAGAGGATCAGCTGGAGCGTGGAACTCCAGGAAAGAGGAGCCTTGGAAGGAAGTACAGGATGTGGAAGGAGGGGTGTGGCTTCTGGACGTTCAAAATTTCCCTCAATCCCTCACACCAAGATGGACCCTTGACTAGTCCAAAGACATTGCACGATGTTGAGGTTCTCCCTGTAGGCAAACAGCCTTATGAGCCATGACGTGCTGGGGATAGGGTTGCCTGATAAAATACAGGATGCCCAATTGAATTTGAACTTCAGAGAAACAACACAAATTTTTTTTTATTGTGGCAAAATACACATAACATAAAATTTACCTTTTTAAAGTGCACAATTAAATACATTCACAATGTCGTACAACCATCACCACCATCTAGTTTCAGAACTTTTTTATCACTCCAAAAGGTAACTGGTTAGATGGTCACTTCCCATTGCCCTGCCCCCCACCCCCTGGCAACCACCAATCTACTCTCTGTCTCTGTGGATTTGCTTCTTCTGGAAATTTCATACAAATGGAATTATATAATTTGTGGCCTTTTGTGTCTGGCTTCTTTCATTTAGCATAATGTTTTCAAGGTTATAGTGTAACATGTATCAGTATTTCACTCCTTGCTTTGGCTGAATAACATTCTATTGTGTGGATATTTTACTGATCCTTCATCCATTGATAGACCTTTGGGTTGTTTCCACTTTTTGGCTATTCTGAATAATGCTGCTATGAACATTTACACGTTTTTGTTTGAATACCTATTTTCAACACTTTTGAGTGTATGCCTAGGTGTGCAACTGCTGGGTCTTTATGGTAACTCTATGTGTAACTTGTTGAGTACCCGCCAGGCTGTCTTCTCCAGGGATGCACCATCTTACGTTCTCATCAACAATGTGGTAGCATTCCCATAGCCCTGCAAAGTGCGACAGGATGGAGAGAGGTCCAAAGGGACAAACGTAAAACACACAGTGCCCAGTTAAAAATAGCTCTAAAAAAATAAAATGAAACAAAATCAAATTCAATACACAGACAGATGGTGACATCAAGGGGACTCGCAGATACGTTAGCAAGAGACAGAGAGATGGCAAGGACACGCCTGGGTTCCTGGGTGAAGAGCAGTACCACTCACTGAGGTGGTCATTCTGAAGAGGACCATGTTTGTGGGTCAACTGTGAGTTGAGTTTGGGGCATTTTATTATTTATGGCATGCTCACCCTGTTGCAAGCACCGTTCTCCAGGGGTCATCTCCATTATTTCATTTAGTCCCCACTGAACCATCCAAATGGAGCTCAGAGAGGTTGCTCACCTGCCTGAGGTCACACAGCTAGAGAAGTGGGGCAGTCAGAATTGGAACGGGGGCTTCTTGGACATAAGAGCTGTGCTGCTGACCACTGCACAGGGCCGCCCTCTCATTAACCTTGCCCGGTAGGAACCCCCCGTGTGTCTCCCCGCCACGTTAATGCTGCATGCAATTCTCATCAGCTACCCTAAGAGAGACACCACTCTCACTTTTGCTTTTTATACAATCCTGAATTCTTTAAAGATTTATCAAAGCAGTGTTTTATTTTTACAATTTAAAAAAAAGTAGATATTTTTTAAAAGAAAAAAAAAATAGCCAAAGAGTTGAAGATGCAGGAAAGGCCCGGCAGCCAAGGGGCATCTCTGTTGGATGAAAGACCCAAAAGTAGACGTCATCAGGCAGGAAAGAAGTCTGAGAGCAGACAGGATCAAAGGGTGAAACATCCAGAAAGGCATGGCAGGGTGAATGCTAAGTAGCTCAGCTCACCAGGACCGCAGGATGGGCTCCCCCTGAAGCTTGAAAGAAGTTGCTTGGGGACAAATAAAAGCAAGCAGCACCCACACGAGATAGTGCTAGGGACTTCTGCCACATCGTCCCCACATAGAGGCCACATTTCTCTGCCACTCCGACAAGGTGAAGATTGTAAACGGAGCCCTGGTTATGAGAACTCCAGAGAAACACGAGACACCTGGGGAGTAACAGATAGTACGTTTGGCTTCCCTGCGGGGCAGGCAGGTGGGGCCTCTGAGGACGGATGGTCCCAGACCCTGAGGTGGCCACAAAGCCGTGTTGGAAATGCTTTCATGGGCCCCCATCCCAGCAGTGCCCTCTTTCTTTGGCAAGTGTCAGCTGGAAGATTCCATGAAAGATGTGGGCAGGATTCCAAATGACAGAGCCATGCATGGCATCGGGTGAAGTTAGGCTCAGAGGAGTCTGGCGGCCTCCCATGAGAAAGTCCTCAGGGTCACGTGGCATTCAGTAGGATAGATCCTGAGTGCATGGAGTCCTCTACTTTAAATAAATTCAAGGAACAAGAGTGTTGTCGCTATCTATTGCTGCATAACAAATTACCTCCACAACCTAGCAACTTGAAACAACAAAGGTGTATATCTCAGTGGCTGCAGGAATCCAGGCATGGCTTAGCTGGGGCCTCAGGCTCAGTGTCTCTCACAAGGTGACACTCAGGTGTCAGCCAGGGCTGGGGTCCCACCTCAAGGCTCGATCCAGGGAGGATCCAATTCTAAGTTCACTGTGTGGCTATTGACAGCTCTCTGGTCCTGCTTACTGATGGCTGCTCCTTGCCACGTGGCCTCTGCATAGGGCAGCTCACCATGGGACTGATGTCCATCAGAGCGAGTCAGGGAGGGAAGCAAGAGAGAGAGCAAGATGGAAGTCACAGTCTTTTATAACTTCATGTCGGAAGTGACATCCCATTGCTTTTACTGTGTTCTATACATTAGAAGTGAATCTACCTAGAATAAAAAAACTCATGGACACCAAGAGCTGGGGGAGGTGGGGGATGGGGAGTTATTGGTTAATGGGTACAGAGTTTCTGTTTGGGATGATGAAAATGTTCTGGAAATGGGTAGTGGTGATAGTGGACTTCAAAAAGTTCATGGAAAAATAGAATTAAAAGATAATATGAATGCTTTCGTGAATGTTTTGAAGACCCCTTGTATTGTGAATGTATTTAGTGGCACTGAATTATATACTTAAAAATGATTCAAATGGTAAATTTTATCTTGTGTGTATTTTATCACAATAAGAAGAGTCACTAGGTCCTCTGGAGGAGGGGATTACACAAGGAGAGACTGCCTGGAGACAGAGACCACTGGGGACCTTCTTAGAGGCTGCCAACCAAAAAGGGAAGACAGGTTATAAACAGTTCAAGCTGGGTTTCAGCATTCATTCATCTAACAAATATTTACTGAGCACCTACTACGTGCCAGGCTGTGTTCTAGGCACTTGGCTATATCAGTGAATGAAGATCCCTGCCCCATGGAGCCTAACAGATAGTGGGATACTGACAGTGAACAGCAAAGACAGCAACTAAGAACACTATAAAGCATGTTAGAAAGTTCTAAGTACTAGGGAAAAAAAGACAAGTGAATGGAGCCAGAAGGGCCAGGAGTGCCCAAGGGAGGGGGGCAGCTTGCAGTTTAAAGCATGGTGGTCACAGTAAGACTTGTAAGCAAGGTGCAATTGGAAGAAAGTCTTGCAGGTGACAGGAGCATCCTCCAAGAGGCAATGTAGGGGACAAAAGCACCAGGCAGAGTGATCGGAGGTACAGAGGCCTGCAGCAGGAGTGAGCCTGGTGTTTTCAGAACAGTGAGGAGGCCCATGTGATGAAAGCAGAATGAGCAATGAGCAGAGGCATGGAAGATGCCAGAGAGGACGTGGGGTAGGTGACATTGGGGCCCCCAGGCCACTATACAACTTCAGCCTTTAACTCTGAGCATAGTGGAGCCACTGAAGGTTTTAAGCAGAAAATCATAATCAGGCTGATGTGTTAAGAACAGACAATTGAAGGGAGGGGACAAAAGTAGAAACAGGGAGACCCATTAGAGGCTACTGTAGTTACACAGTTATCAGAGAGACAGCCAGCCAAGGCTCAGATGGGGATGATTGCAGGGAAGATGGTCAGAAGTCACTGGTTGGCGAATGTTTTTGAGTTGACAGCTGGTGAATTGGAAGTGGGGAATGAGAGAAAGAAGGAAATCCAGGATTACTCTAAGTTTTACGGCCCGAGCAACTGGAAGGATGGAACTGCCATCAGCTGAGATGGGAAGGCTGAGGGGGAGAAGGTTTGGCAGAGAAGGGAGACCAGGAGTTCAGTGTGCGACATGTAAAGCTTTGTTGGACATCTCAATGGTGGCATTAAGTAGGCTATTGGATAGGTAGGTCTGGAGTCTGGAGAGAGGTTTGGGCAGGAGATACAAATTGGTGAATCACTGGCAAATAGATGGAACCTAAAGCTATAGGAAGGGATTCCATCACCTGGGGAAAGAATGAGGATAGAGAAGAGAGGGGGCCCAAGGAAGGAGCCCTGGGGTCCCCCAACAGGAAGAGGTCAGGAGAAGAGAGGGAGCTAGAGAAGGGTGCTGACAAAGGGCGGCCCATGAGGTAGGAAGAGAACCAGGAGCGTGCAGTCCCGGAGGCCAGTGTGCTGGGGGAGGCAGGGGCCAGTGCGTGCGGCGGTACTTGATAGGCCCAGGAAGCAGAGGACTGAGAACTGGACTTAGCAACATGCAGGGTATTGGGTGTTCGGTGAGAGTAGTTTCCGTGGAGTGGCCCAACCAGAATGGATTAAAGAGGAACGAGATGGAAGGAATTGTAGGCAGTGAGCACAGACAGCAACTTACCCGATTCTGAGTGCTTGCGTTCGCACTCCCCAGGTCTAACTTCTTATGCTCGTGTGTGCGTGTGCATGTGTGTGTGTGTGCATGTGCGTGTGTGTGTGCGTGTGTGTGTGTGTGCACGTGCATGTGGTCTCACCCACGAGAGTGCAAGCTGCTGGAGGACTGGGATCTTTCTCTTCTTTCTCCTCAGCACACAGAAGGAACCCCGCTAGTACCTGTCGGTAGCCTGGGTGCTACATGATGGTGGCATCGTGGGAGCCAGGCGCTGCGGGCTCCATTCCAGTCTTCTGCAGCTGACGTCCTGGTGGGACTGCAGACCTGCATGATCCCAGCCCACCTCACTCCAGGCTCCTCTCATTCTCTGCCCCAGTGGCCTCTTTCCAGTTGCTAGAAAACCCCCTGCTCCTTCCTGCTGAAGGACCTTCGTACACTGCAGTGGATGCTGTGACATGGCCCCTGATGGTGGCATTGTGGCCTCAGCAGTCAACCCTCTTTGAGAGCTGTCTCAGCTGAAGAGAGCTGCCTTGCCTGAGGCCTCACCCTCCCCATAGTCGCCTGCGATCAGTGACTAGTCGCTGTGGGGCATGATGGCCCAGCGCCTTCATTCCAATTCAGGACTAGCCTCAGGGTCATTCCGGCTTCCCAGCTATGGGGGGTTGGTCGAGGCCTTCATCGATATGCACCACAGACCAACTTCTCCCACCGCCCAGTGCAGCTCCCTCTTGCAGGCGGTAGCCCCAAGTGCACTGCCTGCTAACTCTTCTGTCTCAGAGTCGCTCCAGGGAACCCAGCCCGCCACTGGAAGGTGGTGCCTCTTCCCAGAACTCTCACCTCCACCCCTCCCTCCACGTGTTAGCATCCCGTCATCACTCAGCTCCGTCATCACTTCCTCCAGGAAGTCCCCCGGGACTGTCCCTCCTTCCCACCCAGGCAAGGTCCTACCATTATTCACTTCCACAGGACTCCAGCATCCTCTGCACAGGATTTGTCTTGGCTATGATTACACATGGATTACTGTGCTTATTTGGTTGGTGTCTGAATCTCACATCAGCCCACAGGCTCCTCGGGGACAGGAGCAGTGTCTGGTTCTGCCCAGCCCATGCACTCAGTGTCTTCACGTGCCTGGCAGGCAGTAGGCACTCCAGAGACATTTGTTTAATGAATGAGGTCCCTGTGAGTGTGACAAGGGTGGAGGCTCCCACCCAGGGGACATTTTCTGCCTAATGAAGATCCGGGCTAGACCCCTCCACAGAGGCTGACCCCTCTCACTGGGAAGACCCTTCTTCAGACGTGAGATTTTCTTCTCACTGAAAAGCAGCAGCCCATCTTACCAATCTACTCCCTGCTCCCCTCGGGCCGGGGAGCCCATGTCTCCCTCCAGGCGCGCCTGGGACCCCTCGTCCGGCCATCACGTGGCCCTAACACAGGTGCCTTGTTTTTCTCCCTTTCTACATAGGCTCCCAGGAGGGTGGGGGAGCTGGAGGCCCCGCCAGGGCTGCGGCCTCAGTGCCTCTCATAATGGGAGGTCAAACAAAATGAAAACCCACCTCTCTGCCCCGTCATCTGAATGCCTACATTGGCTATGACATGGCTAAGGGGAAAATATTGGATTTATTTTTATGAGTTAGTCATGACCCTAAGGCCCTTAAGATGAACTGTGTGAAGTGAATCCATTTGGAAGGTTGAGGAGGTCACAGCTAACTTGTAAAAATAAATCCAATATTTTTCAGGCTGTCTTATTAGATTTCTATAATGCAGACATTGAGGTTTGGTGGGTTTTTTGTTTGTCTGTTTTTTTAATGGTCATTTTCCAGTGCTGTTTAGAGTATTTCTTCCCAGCCTCAACCACACACTCATTCCATTGCTGATCATCATGCAACTGCATGGAAGTTTCTTGATCTTTTTTTTTTTTTTTTAGTTTTAATTTTGGAAACGAGTACCTGGGGGTCTTCACGTTTCCCCTCCACTGTTTTGTCTCCACAGGAGACGAAATATTTCAGGGCCCAAAGTAGCCATACATGGAGACTGGAAAAAATGGAGCCATTTGATGGGTGGTGCCACAAGCAGATGTAAAGATGCACTTTTTGTCTCAGCGGTGGAGAACCAAATGGACCCACTGCCATCGCTCAAGAGACGAACTGTGCCTCGGTGCCCCAGGCGGTTCCCTCTCAGCCAGGCTCTGTCCATGAGAATGAGGGAGCACTGTCCACCAGGGTCTGGGGGGGAAGACTGTGGGGAAGTGGCTGAGGGCCCATCCCCACCCCCGGCACTTGCTGGGCCCGCTCCCTCTCTTCTCCCTCCTTGTTCCTATATTTCCTTTCTCTAGCAACAGATTGACATTTCATTATAACCATTTTCTGCACCCGAATCCAGTTTCCCCTCTGTGTAGATTGCTGGGGCTGCCGTAACAATATGCCACAGACTGGGGGGCTTACACAACAGACATTCATTTTCTCACACTTCTGGAGCTTAGAAGTCCAAGACCAAGGTGTAGCAGGGTTGGTTTCTTCTGAGGCTTCTCTTCGTGGCTTGCAGGTGACAGCCTTCTCACTGTGTCCTCACATGGTTTTTTCTCTGTGCACTCACATGTCTGTGCCTAAATTTCCTCTTTTTATGAGGACACCCGTGAGACTGGATTAGGGCCAACCCTAAAGACCTCATTTTAAAATTAATCAAATCTTTAAAGACCTTATTTCCAAACAGTTACATTCTGAGGTACTGGAGGTTAGGTCTTCAACACATGAATTTGTGGGGGTTGAGGGGTGGGACACAATTCAGCCCATAACACCCTCCCAGGCTAGACCCTAAGGTTTCTACTAACAAGGAGAGGCTGTCTTCAAATGGCTTTTATGCCTCTCACAGTGCTCTGAATGCTGCTAAATGCAGAAGGGGCTTCACAAAGACTTGTGTCATTAAACCCCTGCAATGAGAGGAGCAATGATTCGTGAATTATCTTTAAGGGACGTAATTTGTCAAGTAATCATCATTCTTGCAATTTCATAGCTGCACTTCATATTATTGGTGTGCGCACGCCCACATAGGTTACCTTCTCTCCGATCACCTTTCTCTAACTACAAAGCCACTTAGGACACAAATGAAGTGACGGGATTGATGGTGATTTTAATCTGCCAATTATGAGTGGAGGTAGCATTGAGAGTCCCCATGGTTTGTTGTGTTTTGCTCGCTTTCTGAAATTGCAAATTATTGCCTGTTCTCAGGAGAAAAGCGACTAGTCTCTGCTCTGAATTTCCAAGGCTACTTTCCAGCCTGTGATAAATATCCAAAGCCAGCCAGACTGGTCCCACTGGCATGTAGGCATCTCCGCTCCCTGGAGAGAACAGGAGCAGTGACGTCAGCGGGCAGCTGTCCTGCCCGCCAGCCCTGGCTCTTGTCTCCCAGTCCCTTCTGAAGGGCTCAGTGAAGAGGCTGGAGTAACTGGTCAGGCCAGGGGGTGTGGAGGAAAGTGGGTTCTGGTGGCCTTGCAATACAGCATTGCCAGTTTCATTGGCTCTCAGGGCTGGGTCATTTTATAAGCTATGTAAGCTGCTCTTAGATTGTTGTGATTTTAATGGTACTCAAAGGCCACCATTAATGCCATTTCTCTGACTTAAGGAAACATTTCTCAAAGTGTGCTCTGTGGAACACTAGGTTCATAGAAATCAATATCTTGGGTGGAGGAGAATTCTTTAACAGGAAGAAATGGACTACACCTTTCTTTTATATGTTGTTTTCCCAGATGTTAGCACAAGTCCTGCCACATAGTGTATTTAATAAATTAATCTATGTAGAATAATTGCCTAAGTAGCGAGAGGAGTTGGGAAAACACCAGATGAAAGACAAAATTAAGCGTGTTTTCTTACTTTGGGCCTTCTAAGAGCTTTAGAAGTGACCTGATATACTTTAGGAAATGTCAGGAGGGGGAACCGCTCTGCAAATATATTTATTTGGATCTAAAATTGGAGAATGCTGTTAACCACCAGGTTGAGGTCGTCTCGTTCTACCATAGAGTAGTTTTGTGGATTTAAGAGCTTCGCAGTCTGTGCTGAAGAAGGAACTAAAGCAGAACTGAACAAGCACAGACCTGCTATAAGTGGCCTTGGAGGTGGCTTGAGAAGCAGTTGCCTGGACCGGTAACCTGGACGGTTTGGAAACCTGGACATCTCTGAAGCTCATTCAAGGGAAATGCCGACTGAAGGCACGTACTGTCTCTAGAAGGTACCTGATTCAACGTGCTTTGGTTACATCAGGGGTGGAAGTGACAAAACTGAAAAGACAGAGGAGGAGCTTCAGAAGACATCGATTTGCAGGGTTTTGTCAACAGGTCCCCAGCAGAGCAGCAGATGTCTAAGGCAGGCCACTCTTCATGGGGATGGGGAAACCAGTGGGGGAGGGGGAGGACCAGGGAGGACAGGAGCCGGTGGAGCTGAGCCCTGGGACCCAGCAGGGTCACACAGGTGGGCAGCCAGTGAGGAGATGGGGACCCACAGAACGCAACAGTATCACACATTCACAGTTATGCCCAAGCCCGACCCTGCTCCCTGATGCCACCAAATAAATACCACCCCAGTATCAGGTCCATTCTCATTCTGGAAAATAAGAAAGAGACAGAGACAGAACAGCTCCCATTTCTCAGAGCTTCAATTTAGCTTTCTCTTTGATGAGCTGCGGCCACGATGTGCACGAAACGAGTGCAATTTAAAACTCAGGAAACTCGGCTTTCAATAACTCCCTGCTAGGTTTCCGTCTGCAGAAGAGTAAATAACACAACTGCTACAAACGCTGGGAGCAAAATCTCCAATAACACCTCCATGCTTATGATAACTTTCCCAATTTTCTGCAATCTCCACCACTTCTCTCTAGACCTGGGTCTGTATCAGACTTTTTTTTTTTTTTTCTTTATTGAACATCTGCCTTGGGAGCCACTGTCACAAAAAGTAATAAACACATCAATCCAAAGGAAAAAGAGAGGATTGTGCAGTCCAAACTACTTAACCAATCAAATTGGCAGCTGGCGAATGAACCCGAGGGGTGAGAGCTAAGAGACCTCCTTTCTACAGAACGTTTCCAGTGTTGGTTCCCACCCCCAGCAGAAGGTGTACCCGAACTGCACAGGGCTTCCCAATAAGTTAATTACTGTTTCTAACACTAATTGTACATTTCAGCCTTTGTTGAGATTGCAAGCCCTGGGATTAATTTGTAAGTCTTTCATTCAGCCAAAACTTGACAGCTCTTGTATTTCCTTTGCTTCTTTCAAAATCTAAAGAAACAAGGGAAAGATCTGTCTTGGAATACAGAATTCCTTTCCTTAAAAAATAAACCCAAACAATAATAATGCCTTCTCAACTTATTACCTGTGGACTCTGCAAACGTGTACCGGAGACAGCAATCATTATGTTCTCTGTCCCTGAAGGTTCCCCCCTCCCTACCCAAAGAACAACAACAAAAATTATGCCTGAAAGGGAAACAAAGCAATTTATGTTTTCCAGTTATCGTCCCAGAGATAGGCAAAGATTACTTGCATACCGAACAGAGGAAATCAAATCTTTCACTGCTGCTTGAAAAAAAAAAAAAAAAAAAAAAAAAATCCTATTACAAATCACATTTAACTCAGGTGTGTATAGTTTGCCAGTTCTTATCCAATTGTAAATTAGACCAGGGTTGCCTGTTGGGAGGGAAAAGTGGCTTTTGAAACATGTCTTATTGACTGGGTATAAATTACCTGCAGCAGATTTGTGAAGCAAATTTGAAGCAGAAGATGCCTCCCGGCAACATGGTATTGATTGTAGATTGATATTTGGCTGATTTTAAGGTGAAAAATAAATATTATTTTAGCAGCAATTTAATTAACAAATCATTGCACAAATGCTAAGAATATTGTGTTTCTAATACAGGGATTTAAGCTTTTTTAAAAAAACAATTATCTAAGAAATGCTTAGTTTCAGATGTAGATTAATTGTCTTTACTTATCACTCTAGGTCTCCCTGTGAATTCACATAAAGCAAAATAACAGTTATGGGTATGCTGCTCATTTTTTTTTTTTTTTTTTTTTTAGACTCTAGAAGTGAAGTTTTCCCTGCTTCTAAATGCAATAAACACACTTCTTTTCAGCACTGGCAAAAATTAAGTTGTGCTGTTTTTAGCAGATCTCTTGTGGGACGGTTGGAAGCTGGCATTGGTAGGGTCCAGGCAGCTCTGTACTCCAGCTGCCATGTGACCTTGGGCAGATCACTTCATTTCTCCTAGCCTCAGTTTCTTTGTGGATTAGATCACCCCTAAAGTAATGGTGTGCTGGTAAATGTTTAGCAACCAGCTCTAGGGACAGCAGCTAGCAGATATAGGGAACCTAATCCTTGACCTTGGTATTACAAGACTATGATTTAGCCAACTGAGCTAAATGGCCATCCCTGAGAGAAGAGTTCTGATTTGTAGTGTTTACCAATTGCCATGTTGTAAATGCTTTTACCACAGCTGATCTCAAGTTATCAATTTGACATTACTGAATGTATAGTTCGGAGGAATGTCTCAAGCCACCTTGAACCAGCCCCAGCTGACCCCTGCCCCTAAGATCGGTTATGGTTCAAGAATTCCATGAGTTTATAAATGTAACATAAACCTAAAAATAGCTCATCAGCTTTCAGAGAATTAAACGAAATTTATATGCACATATACCGGAGGAGACTTATGCCTCTTTTTTTGTTGTTTTGACAATTCAGAAGTTATTTTAGAACCTTCCCATGTAACAGGATTATAATGATGAATATCAATATAATTTTATAGCATGTCCAGAACATACAGATTTTTCTCATTTTGTTCTTTTAGAGGAAAAAAAAAGCAATAGCAAAATCAACTAATATGGACTTAATGTCTACATGGGTTTCCAGAATTCCTCAAATGAACTGACTTAACAAATACCTGTTTTCTCTTAATATAAAAGTACTATGTGTGCATTGAAAAGAAAGCAGGCAAGTTCAGGAAAACTAAATAAATAAAAATGTTTAAATCTCTAGGATTACCTCATCCAGAGATGAACATATTGGTATATTACTGTCCAGTTATTTCTCTTCTCTTTCTCATTCTTTCTCTCCTGTGCGCGCGCACGCGCGCGCGCACACACACACACACATATTTTTACAAAGATGGGATCAAACAAGGTTTTGTGACTCTTGCTAAACAATGAAAATATTACTATGTCATTAAATATTTCTGCATTATTCTTAACCAAGCCTTCATCCATCCATCCATCCATCCATCCATCCACCCATCAATCCTTTATTTTTGGACCTCTAGGCTATTTACAGTGTTTTGATAATGTAAGACAACTGTGTATTTGGCATCATGGACTGACTCTTTGTATACAGCCATTATTACTGCTGATGAAAACAGTTGCAAGAAGAGGAATTGCTGCATCTGCTAATATACATTTTTTACAAAATCAAACTTATCGTTGAAAGGAAGCTGTTAAAATATCTCTGCATGAGATCAGAGAATACCCACGGTCTAGGGGCAGGCCCAACATCGAGTGACATTACATGGTTTTATTTTGTTTCTCTCATGAGGCAATGAAAACCCAGGAAAGAGCTGGTTGTTGTCATAATATCAAATACCCCTGCTCTTCACAAGGATGACCCTTAGCCATGGGGGGGGGGGGGGGCTGGGGTGCGGTGCAGGGGACCAGTTCATGATTCCTCTTCCAATTTCAGAGCAACCTACCCAGGAAAGTAAGTGGAGGAGATCTTGACAAAAGCCCACTGAACTGTCCTTGCTTGGAGGGAGAGGACAGGAAGGGCTGGGCCTCCTGCTAAACAGGCAGAGAGGGTTCCATGCATTAGGAGCTCCTGCAGGTCTGGGGAAAGAGGCCATCTGAAGAGTAATAAAAGACACTCTCTTGCCATCTAGACTTACTGCAAGAAACACGCAGCTTTAGGAAACTTCTGATTGGCATTTTCAACAATATTCAAGAGGACAATGAATCCAGAAACTAGAGCAAGCTGGATGAGAAAGAATCCATCTGCGATAAGGGGCGACTGAATGGAGAGAAAACACAATTGATTAATTAAAAACCCTCATATGAACAGCAGGTTGGATACTTAGGAAAATCAATTTAATGAGGTAACAGAAAAATTCAAGACATTTTCCATTATACACATGGGAAGTTTGATAGATACTGATGTATAGTGACAGAGGAAAGTGATCAGAGACACATTTGAAAAACTTGAAGGTTGCCACTAACAGGACAAAAATAGGATATGCCCTTCTAAATTATTTTTTAATGAAAGGACGAAAGTAAACATAATTCATATAAAAAAAGGAATGAGGGGAAGTCAAATAAGCCTAAAAAAAATAATAATAGAAAACCAAACATGACTGTCTTAATATATAAACACTTAACTATTAAATACAAACCCATACAAATAAGTTAATCCTATTAAGTTCAGAGATTGTTACATGGAATAAAAAATGTTGCTATTTAGGTAGATCACCCTAAAACAAAAGGATTCAAGAGTATACAATATTTGAATAACATAAGGTCGACTTAATATATACATACCAAATTGTATCCCTTAAAAAGGAAGACAATATTCTTGTAAATTTTCCATAAAATACTTAAAAATATATTATCTTTTAGGTTCCAAGGATGACCTTAATAAATTCAAACAGAATTATATAGCTCCAGAGAGGTGGTTTTAGGATTGAGAATTGAGCCCAATAATGATCCCCTCCTAATTCTCCAATCTATAGAAATTTTTGAAGAAATCTAAAAATAAGAAATAATCTGTAACTATCCTAGAAAACTGAGAAGACTGCAACTAATGAACCCAAAATTTTAAAGTGCTTCTGGATGCTGAAGAAATAGAAGTGAAAAACAATCCAAGGAGTGACAAAAAGCTCATATTCAATGCCAGACACAAAGGAACCCCAAGAAGAATCTGGAAACTTAAGGAGACGAAGAGAATCCCCAATATCAGAAGGGCAGGGCTTAATAAGCAGATGGGCCGTGGACAGCCAACAGGGTGCTCAAGCATAGTTCTCTTTGGCTTTGATCCAGGTTTTTCCCGATGACAAGCTAGCCACTACCAACAGATGTGAAGGGTGGTCTATGGAACTTCCTGTGGCCCCTGGGCAGTGGCCCCTTGCCCTGAAGTTGGTGCAATACTCAGTATTGGAAAGCACTGACCTAGTCTCAGCATAAAATTGTACAAACAAGTTGAAGTACTATATGGTAAAAAACCCACAGAAAAGTTATCTCAGAAGAATATGTTTTCAAAGCAAGAATTCACCACAGTCTCCATATGATGAAAAGCAGCATATTCTCTGTCTTAGTCCACTTGGGCTGCTCTAATGAACATACCATAAACTGGTGGGTTAAAAACAACAAACATCTCACAGCTGTGGAGGCTGGGAAGTCCAGGATCAAGGCACAGGCAGATTCGGTGTCTGGTGAGGGGCTCGTTTCCTCACAGAGGACACCTTCTCACCGAGTCCTCACATGGTGGAAGGGGCAGGGCAGCTCTTTGGGGTCTCTTTTATAAGGACACTAATCTCATTTATGAGGGCTCCACTCTCATGATGTAATCACTTCCCAAAGCCCACCTCCTAAAACCAGCGCCTTAGTGATTAGGTTTCCAACACATGAATTTGAGAGGGACACGGACATTCAGACCATAGCATCTCAGACTCCAAAATATTTTAGAGATTAAAAAAACAAAAAAACAAAAAAATGTTGGAGGTGGGTGGTAGAAATGAGAAGCACATCTCCATTTTGAAAGACAGGCCAACTCAGTTTTCTCATTTCTTATTTCCTTTTTGTTGTTGTTGTTTTGGTTGTTTTGAGGAAATAAATATCTGGGATATTTTTTGAGTCGTTTTCCAATTCCAAATTGAATAAAAATAATATATTCTAAAGTTGTACAGAGTGCTTTGAGACACAATTGCATATGCTCCTCATATGAACCCTTTTAATTAGGTAGCCTGGGTATTATCACACCCATTTAACAGGTGAGAGATGAGAAAACTGAGGCCCAGAGATGTTAAGTGCCTTTCCCAGCTTCACAGAGTGGTAGAGCTCACTTCTGTCCAGTGTTCTTGCTCCTTCACCAACGGCCATAAAACCTTGACCCAAGTGATCAACAAACTTTATGAAGGATGAGACCTGGCCACATTCATGGGAGCTGAGATGGCTCTAAAAGAGTGAACATAGCTAATAGGACCAGCTATTACATGTGAACTTTTCTGTTGAGAGCTTGCCCTGATCTTTGACTCATTCTTCTCTTTAATTAAATGGGAGAGGAGTCAGAACGTCCACAGCTCTGTCCTGTCCACCCCCCCCACCCCCCCCAGTGAGCCTGCCTCCCTGTCCACTCATGGGGGCCGAGGGGACACAAAGGGGCAGCCCATCACTCAAGCAGAGGCAGTCAGAGTGACTTCACTGGCGTAGGAGCCAAGAACCGGGTGGCCAGGGGCCACGGGGAGGGAGAGCACGTGCCCCTCTAATGCAGATGAGGTCTCAGAACCTTTCCCATGTGACTTGCCCATGGCTGAGGATAAGACTCTCTGAACTACGGAGTTAGTTGGCTTTTTAGTCCCAGGCTTGGCACAGAGATTTATGTTCCTAGTGTGACCATACTCACCATCCATCACGATTAGTTACAATAAAATCCTCTTCGTGTTTTTAAAAGCCCTTCGAGTTACATTCCATTATGCAGTTAACATCTCGCAGATGGTCGGGCCATTGTTCAACCAGAGAACCATTTTTTTGATCTCTGAAAAGGAAGGCAGGGAACTAGTGCTTGACCTTCCCAGAGGCCCTTGAGACCCTGAGCCTGGAGCAGAGAAGAGAGAAGAAAGAAGGGGGGCCCTTGTTCACCCCCAAGAACTCGGTCATTGGGCTGAAATGAGTGAATGAACAAAGCAGAAGGGTTTGGGTTACCAGCCTTTTTCTTGTGGAAGTTAACCTGGATGCCCTCTGGTCTCTAGAATACCTGGTCTGTCTTCTCTGAAACAGTTTAAGCGCACAGGAATGCGGTCTCTGAGGCACGGCGCTCCCAGGCTGGTCTGTGTCCAACTCATTCAATTAACATTTGATCCAAGCCCCTGCTGAGAACTCAGATGACAAAAGGTGAAGGGACAATTATCGATGTCACCCCCCAAACGTGCTACCTCCTCCCTCCATGGTCTTTACCAACTCAATACCTGGCTCTCCTGTCCACCTGGTAGCAGAGGCCCTGCGGTAAATTTTGTTACTGCTCCTAAATAATCACTCCTCCTGCTCACTGCCTGCTCACTGCCCTGCCACAGGGAATGCTCCTGTGGGAAGTGTCCAGCCCTGCCCGTTGGCATTAGTCATGGTCATCTGACCCTCGTTAGCTAATGGTGTGTGGGTGGACGTGATGTAAGCAGAAGCGTTAAGAGCCATTGCATGTTCTGCCAGTTGTCTTCCTGTTTTTCAGTCTATCCAGAATAGAGGTTGCTCCTTTGGGCTGGATCCTGGAAATAAGACAACGCGGGGCAGATTTCACAAGCCACCCACAGTGATCTGTAGCTGACGTGATCTAACTGAGAAATAATACTTTGTGTTGTAACCTACTGCGATTCAGGGGTTGTTTGTTACTCAGCACAACCTAGTAAAATCTGAAAAATTCAGGCCCCAAGTTGAGGGGTCGTTCTTGGTTACCTTCTTTCCCTCAACTTCCACATCAATTGACAGACACCAATGCCCGCCACCTCTACTGTCAAACGGTGTCCCAGAGCCACCCACCTTTCTCCATGCCTGCTGCCACCACCTTGACCCGCTGGCTCCAGGACACTTCAGTCGTCTCTTCTCAGTCTGCTTCCTTGCTCCTCTCCTCTCCTTTCTCCACCCAGCAGCTGTGCTGTTTTCCAGATTGTGAACATCAGATGATGCCTCTCCCATGCTTAAACCTCTGTCTAAGAAAATCCAAGCTCCTCGCCCTGCACACAGGCTCGGTGACACCAAGCTCCCCACTCTCTTCTCTGCAGCTCATGTTTCTCTCCACCTTTCTCTTTCTCTAACCTGCCACTTTTTTTTTTTTTTTGCCACCCCCAGATCTCTGCCTGGGATGTTCTTCCTTTCTCAGATCGGACCACTTCTCCAGGTCAGTACAAAGGCCAGCTCCTCACCGAGACCTCCCCGCCCACCCCTGTCCCCACCGCTGTCTCTTTGGTGCAGTAGTGTTGTTGGTTTACTGGCCTTCTATCTGCCCCCATACCACAGACCAGAAGGTACACTGCATGAGAGAAGGGACAGTGTCTTTATCCTCCAGTGTGTCCCCAGTGCCCGGCATGTGGGCATTTGATAAATAGCTGTTGGAAAAATGTCTAAATAAATGGATGGACTTTAGTTGATGTCATTTTTTGGATGAAGGAACTGGGAACTGATTCCCAGGTGTGCCCAGCCAGGAACCCCCCAATTAGCTAGTGGTAGAGTCTGGAGGAGAACCCAGGTCTCCTGATCCCATCTAACATTTTGCTATACTATGTCACACCTCCTGTCCTCTTTCTCAAGATCTTTAGCCTCCTTTCCTTACTTATTCCTGTGTCTGACATCCAGTGATATCAGAAACTTCTCCCCGATGCCTAACATACAGCCCTCAAGCAGCAGTTTACATCCCATGAACTCAACCATTGACCTAACAAGAATGTGGCAAAGCAAATGGTCATGATCAATAACAGCGAATGTTCATTGAGCACTTTCATGTACTAACTTATTTAATCTTCTCAGCAACCACAGGGTAGATACTATTATTATCTTCATTTTAAAGTGAAGAATCAGAGGCACAGAGTGCTTATCTAACTTGTCCAAAGACACACAGCTGGTGAGTGGCAGACCTAGGATTTCAGCCCAAGTAGTCTGGCTCTAGAGCCTAGGTATTACTGTGTTATCCTGACCAGGTCAATGGCTTAGTTGGGCTCTCCCGGGTCACACTCAACCAGAAATAACACCAACAGTCAGGGCATCTTCCAAGGAAATATACACATTTGCAAAATCCCACCACACTTCTTCTTTTCTGACTCAAGCTTTCTGTGATGTTATGAAAAGAACACAGACTCTGGAGCCAGACGGGCCTGGGTCTGCACCTCAGTTGTCATTTATTGAGTGCTGACTATGTGCCAGGGACAGGGGAAAGGACTTAGCATGTGTTATCTCATTGAACGGATAAGGAAATAGAGGCTTAGGGAGGTTGGGTACATTGTATAAGCTCACAAGCAGTGGGAACTGCTCCAGGTTGGGCAGTTTGGCTATATGATTGGGGTCAAGATACTTAATTGCCCTGAGTCTCGGTGGTCTCATATACAAAGTGATACAAATGAATGATACAAACTCACAAAACACCTAGGGCAAATAGTAGGCCATCGGATGGCAACTACGAATAGCAAGGTCGCTTCCCCACCATTGGGCACAATGGCTCATTAGAAATAACTGCCTGGGCTCAACTATTAAGCAGTCAGGGATTTCAGGGACTCCTGAGAAAAGTATTGATCCACTAACGACCTGCCTAAATCACTAGAAAGCCATCTGCAAACAAAACGCCCTTGAGAAATCATCAGTTGTCACCAGCTCCTTAACCTTCATGCCCCATGGGGCCAGACAGCAAACGTCATTCCCTAGTGTTGCAGGGCCATCCCCCCGCTCCAACCCCGCTTCCTGAGCCTCCACGCTTGCTGGTAACAGTTTTGGGGACACATGCTAATCTTTCCAGACCCTCTACCTCCCAGCTAAAAAAGGAATTGAGCCCAATGCCGACCCCAGAGAGCTCCAAATCAGATTCATTTTCTCCAAGTCCTAATAAATGAGAAGTAGGCAGGGTGCTTCCTCCCCTGCTTTTCAGTTGCATGATCCATCCTGGGGATGTGGTCATGAGGCTGAGAACATGACAGAGCCATCCCATTAGGTGGTGAATTCGTCATATGTTACATCTCCATGGGAAGCGCCTTCTTGTCCAACCCCTACTCTGCCTCCCTCTTCCCAAGCTCTACTCAATGGCACATCCACTGGCCAAGCCACAAGGCAGTGGACTTAAAGACTTCGCTTGAAACACACCAGGGCTTTCCTCTTTGAAGCCTTATTTCACTTATTTCCATTACACATCTGGAACTCTGGCTGTGCCCAAGATGCTGGTTGGAGGCTAGCAGAGGAAAGTGGGCCAGGGGAGGAGACACCCAAAAGCAGAGATAGAAGAAAGCAGCAATCTGACGTTAAACCACACACATCAGTCTTCAAGGATCTTGCCCAAATGGGAAAAGCAAAATGACCTCTCTGAGAGGCCATGGACATCTCCCAAATTCCAGAGTGTCAAGATTTATCAGGACTCCTGTTGGGTCTTTTCTGCTCTGGTACAGACTAGGTTCCCCAAAGGATTCTGCTAAGACTCCGTGTCGCTCTATGAGTGAGTATTACACAGTGCCCAGAGCCAGACTTTGTCAGAATCAGAAGCCTTTCAGAGGGCAAATCCATAACTGGTTACTCAGAGAGACAAGGGCTGCTATGGCTCAGACCATCTGCCCTGCAGAGAGCAGGACAATGGGGACATCCCTGAACCACCAAGATTAGCAAAGTCTACTGCAGAACTGGATGCAAGGGCCAAATGAGGAGGGTCCTCTACCACCAAAAGCCTGCTGTCCCCACAGGAGACATTGGTTACTTGATCCAGCCTTGACCGGAAGCAAGCCAAGAAACCAGCAGAAGATTCAAAAAGCCCACAGAGGAGAGCTCAACCACTCTCTCTACTTATATTTTAATGTGTTTTAAAGCAAATATAAACGACTTGCTCCTCTCAAATAAGCTAAAAGGGAGTTGCAATTGGACGTCATCCTTGAACGCCTTCCCACAACCCCTTGGCAGCACCTGCCTGGCTATGCCCACAGTACAAATCTCTCTGTGTCCTCCCTTCAGACCATTTTGGGAGCCCTGGTCAGCTCAAACAGAAAAAGATCACTCTTTAAGCAGAGATGTGTAGTTACTATCTGAACGTCACTCAGTAGTGTTTGGGACAGGAAATGAAAGGGGCTCTTAAAAACCCTTGGACAGATATGACATGAACAGCATAAGTGACCAGAGGGGGAAAAAATAGATAGATTGGACTGAAGTCAAAATTAAAAACTTTTATGCTTCGAAAGACACTATCAAGAAGGAGAAAAGACAATCCACAGGAAAGAAGGAGAAAAGACCATCCACAGGATGGGAGAAACTATTTGTAAACTGTATAGCTCATAAGGGATTAGTATCCAGAATATATAAAGAACGTTTACACCTCAGTGATAAAAACAGGAACTACTCAAAGATGAGCAAAATATTCGAATAGACATTTTCCTACAGATGATAGACAAACGGCAAATAAGTACCTGAAAACATGCTCAACACCATTAGTCATTAGAGAAATACAAATCAAAACCACAATGAGATACCACTTCATACCCATTAGGATTGCTATAACCAAAAATATGGAAATAATAAGTGTTGGTGAGGATGTGGAGAAATTGGAATGCTCATAAATTTCTGGTGGAATGTGAAATGGTGCAGCTGCTTTGGAAAACACTTTGGCAGATCCTCAAAAAGTTAGACATAGAGTTACTATCCAACCCAGCAATTCCACTCCTAGGTATACAACCAAGAGAACCAAAAACATATGTCCACACAAAAACTTGTCTGTGAATATTCATAGCAACATTATTCATAATAGCCAAAAAGTGAAAATAACCAAAACATCCATCAGTTGATGAGTAAATAAACAAACTGTGGTAGCCATACAACAGAATATTATTCAGCCATAGACAGCGATGAAGAACTGACACCTACTACAGCATGGATGAGCCTTGAAAACATTGTGCTAAGTGAAAGAATCCAGACACAAAAAGCACATACTGATTCCATTTACATGAAGCGTCCAGTATAGGAAAGTCCACAGAGACAGAAAATGGATAAGTGGTTGCCAGGGGCTGGGGAGCAGGGGCTGGGGAGTGACTGACCACAGGTATGGGGGTTTCTTTTTGGGGCGATGACAATGTTCTGAAGTTAGATAGCAGTGAGAGTTCTACAGCTTTGTGAATGTGCTAAAAATCACTGAATTTTATACCTTAAGAGGGTGAATTTTATGGTCTGTGAATTATATCTCAATTTTTAAAAAGCATACTCTTTGGCACTGACTAAAAGGCTCACGGTAAGACTTAACCTAGAGAAGAGTGCATTCATTATCTTTAACAGATCCTGAGAAAGTGGTGGCAGCCACTGTAAGAGCCTGAGCCGGGGTGTGGCACTGACCAGAGCTGGGTGTGAGGAAAGTTGCTGGTGGGTGGAAGGGGAGGGACAGAGGGTGGGAGATCAGCCAGGATGCTGTTGGCGTTCTCAACAATGGGTCCAGTCACAAATGAGTCCGACTTTCCAAGACAGAGGAGGCTCCTTCTGCTTCCAACCAACTGAAGCCCCAGTGAGCTCAAGGAAGACGAATCCTGCATCCTTCAAAGGCTCAGGCACTGAGAGCTCCCAGAGAGCCTCAGTTCTGCCCATACTCACTAAGGACTAGAAGTCAGGAAACCCAGCGGTAGGCCCGGTTTTGACTTCACTAGCTGTTTGACCTTGAACAAGTCGTATCACTGTTTTGGATCTCACCCTCTTTCCTTGAAAGTGAAGAAATTGGATCAGCTGATTTCCAAGATCCATCCAGCTCTAGCATTCCAGGATTCTGTTATAGATTACCAGAGCAAAAGGTACTCTAAGATCCTGCTCCATGACACTTTCTTCATTAACCAAAGTCTCATTTTCTGAGTCTTTGATGATGAACCACGTTGTGTTATTTCCATTGTGTTCCTCGTTCCCACTCAAACTGGGCTGGAGGCTTGTCTGGGTCAGAGTCTTGAATTCCTCCCAGGAACTCACAGGAGCTGAAGCTCTTGGTAGGTGTTCAGTGAATGCCTGTTGGACAGTGGATGAAAATGCTACTTGGGATCCAATCTAATGATCTGACTGCTCTGTAGGTCGAGAAATAGGAAGTATTAGCAGGGTGGTTCCAGTCTGAACTCCAATATTTCTGAACTCTTGGAAGGTCCAAGGGTTGGTCTTTGGGGTAACTTTGGGAGAGACCACTTGGTGGGCGAGTTTATTTATGCTGAAATTAGGATAAGACCCTCCCCACTGTCCTGGGGTAGTGGAGTCACCTGGAGACACATGCTTCACATGAGATGCTAAGCCATCTTCTTCTCCATGTCATCACAAAGGACAGCACTTATCTCTGCAGGAACTATTATGATGTTAACTGATTTTTTTTTTTTTAACTTTGTCTTATAAGGGATCAATAGTGAAGCCTTTGGACCAGGAATGAGGAAAGAGAGAGCCATCAAGAAGAGTCTTGCTGTCTGGGAAGAAACTCTAGCTCCTGCAATATGGTACCAAGGTGGGGGGGGTACAAACAGAGGTGGCAGGCATGGCTTCCCTTGAGAAGTGGAAGGCCTCCTGGTTTCTAGGTAGCTGGGTAAGGAGGCTAATCTTCCTGTAGCCCAGGTTTCACTGGCCACAGCTCCACACCCTGGACCTCCCAGGCAGGACAGGAGGCAGCAGCCCCCAGCGTCCATGTCCAAAGGCACACTGCTAAGGAACCACAGTGCCATTGCAGTTGTCACTCTAGATGCTTCCAGAACCCATGGATGTCATATTTGAAGACGGCATCTGACAGGGCCTGACAGACCAGACACCCCCAGGCTGGGTCTACATCATGACGCCTTAGCCTCGTGCTGCCCAGATCGGTCTTCAAGATTCTGCACAGAGTCATTGCTCAGCAGAGCCTTAAGAACATCCTGGGATGTTAAGACTCAGTTTCAGACCTGTTAAAGGCTTAGTTCTAATAAAGATGCTGTGTTTTATAAGTGGGCTTTAAGGATTCTCAGGGAAACTTCTGAGTAAAATGACATAATCACACTGTCAAACAGCAGCACAGTGAATAGACATAGCCAAGATTCAGGATGCAGCTTGTAGGAATGGGGCATCATTTTTATGAGGCATTATTGTCTGTGTGATTCAATTTCAGGGGTGCCCCACCCCAAAACATTTCCTCACTGGGTTTTGAACTTGTGCCATTGGCTATGTATTCCTTTGTGTGAAACCCTCCCTGTGTTTAACAGCAACTACTCCTGGGAGGTCTCCCTGTTTTGTTAGTGCAAATGAGTCCTTTCATGGGGAAGAGGGATTGTGAGGAGGGGCATTTGGAAAGAGGCAAAAGACACAGGAAGAACAGGTAGAAAAGACTGAATTCATCCATGTCATAATTTTGCCAAGGGCTGCCTTTAGACCTGAACCAAAGTGAATGCATTTTTTTTAACCTCTAGAGACAGTGACAACTAAGACTTCATTCCCACTTGACAAAGAAAGGGTCAAGAAGAAATTGGGACCACAATGAGATATGACTTCTGTATTAGTCCATTTCTATTGCTTATAATAAAATATCTGAAACTGAGTAATTTGTAGAGAAACAATATTTATTGCTTACAGCTTCAGAGGCTGGGAAGTACAAAAGTCCAGGAAACACATCTGGTGAGGTGACTCTACAGCAGTGCAGGGTGTCACATGCTGAGAATGGTGGAGCAGGGAGAGAGTTAATCTCCTCACTGGCTCTCCTTTTAAAGACCTCAAAACCACACCCTTGACCACCGTTAAACCACCAACTTATTAATCCATTTACTAGGGCATGGACCTCACAATCTGATCACCTCTACAAGGCTCCACTTTTCAATGACCATAATAGAATTTCCCATGCTCAACAGTTATGGTGGGGATGAAACTTCAACGAGTTTGGAGGGACATTCAAACTACTGCACTTCACATGCATTAGGATGGCTATTATTAAAAAACAAAACAAAACAAAACAAAAACCCCAGAAAACAAGTGTTGGTGAGGATATAGAGAAAACGGGACCTGTGTGCACTGCTGGTGAGAATGTAAAATGGTGTAGCCACTCAGGAAAACAGTATGGCAGATCCTCAAAAAAATCAAACATAGAATCACTGTATGATCTGGCAATTTTATTTCTGGGTATATACACACACAAAAAAGAAAGCCATGGATACAGATATTTGTACACCCATATTCATAGCAGCATTATTCACAATAGCCAAAAGAAGGAAATAACCCAAATACCCAAATGTCCATTGATGGATGAATGGATAAACAAAATGTAGTATTACAGGACAAAGTATTGAGGGTACTTCAAAAAGTCTATGGAAAAATAGAATTAAAAGATAATATGAATCCTTCCGTACACTTTTTGCAGTATTCTGGTATACAGTGGAATATTATTCAGCCTTAGTAAGGAATGATATTCTGATACAGGCTACCACAGGCGTGAACCTTGAAGACATGATGCTAAGCAACATATGCCAGTCACAAAAGGACAAACACCATATGATTCCACTTAGATGACGTCCTTAGAATAGTCAGATTCTTAGGTATAGAAAGCAGAACAGTGGTTACCAAGGGCTGAAGGGCGGGGTGGATGTGAAGTTATTGTTTGATGGGTAAAAAGTTTCAGTATGAGAGATGGACGGTGGTGACAATTGCACAACAATGAGAATGTGTTTAATTCCACTGAATTGTACACTTAAAAATAGTTATAATGATAAATTCTGTTATATTTAATCACAAAATTTCTATTTAATTTTTATTTAACCCAAATTTTTTTTTAAAAAAAGAAAGCAAAGAAATTTAGTAAATGAAAAGTAAACTTCTTTTCTCGTTCCTCTAGGAAAACAATTATAATCGAGGTTTAGATTGGGATAGGCTAGGTTATACTAGGTAACAAGCACCCCCCAAATTTCTCCCTCATCGTCCATCACTGTTGCCAGTGGGGGACTCATCCTATCATTGAGGGACTCCAGCTGACAGAACAGCACATGCCAGAGGGAAAGGACATCTGAAGGTCTTGCACCAGCAAGGCAATGCTTTGGTTTGGACATGACACACGGCACTTCTGCTCAAAACTCTTTGGCCAGAACTCATCATGTGTCCTACCAAAGGCTGGGAAGTACAATCTTACCATGTTCCCGGAAGGTGGAGAGCCAAAAGTCTTCGTCAAACAGCACTAATGATTACTGTAGAAGTGAATAGAATAGTCCAGGAGAAATGATGCCTCCGTACCCTTTGAAATGGGAAATGTCCTTCTGCTATTCAACTGTTCATCCAACAATCTAATTACTTATTTATTCCACAAACCTTTTTTGAGGGCCTACCATATGGACAGGGACTTCTTTGTGGGCCTGGTCATTTCTTGACATCACAGAGGGTTTCTCACCAAGAGAAAGTTCAGTCTCCAAGTCATCAAGGTCTAATTCCAGAGAGGTGTGTATGGTCTTTGATGGTAGCCAATCCTCTCTCTTCAACCCCCTGGGCAAGGGCTTCTCAAGGGCTCTAGCCACTTCTTGCTCTAGCCACTTATGCGGCAGCTACTTCATGTGATGACTGAGGCAGCCAAGCTCTGAGGATCTACTGGTAACCCAGGGAGGATGAAGGATCCCAGAGCCAGCATGTCCCCTGCCCACCCCACTGAAAGAGGTATAAGAACCTCTCTCTAGCAGCCTTATATTTGAATCTTGAGCAAATTCTGAGTTGGGGTGACACATATATAGCTTCCCCCAGACAGTGATAGCACCAAGGTTCTACCTTGCATCTGCCTGGATCTTTAAGGCCAGTAAGTCCCAGCAAACCTCTTTTTTTTTTAGTAAAAGATGACCAGTAAAGAAATCTTAACCCTTGACTTGGTGTTGTCAGCACCACACTCTCCCAAGTGAGCCACGGGCCGGCCCCCTCGCACACCTCTTATCCATACCTTTCCCAGTCTCATCTCCACACTCCTTGTACTTCCTTCTCCCAACTCATTCTACCGTGTTCTCTGGAACCTTCATTCCATTGCAAAAAGCTCCCCAGCATTCATTCACTTATTAAGTGCTCATTGAAAGTTTCCTATATAGCATGCATTCCTCTACATGCCAGAGATAAAGCAGTGAACAAGACAGACATCCACCCCTGCTTACGTGGAACTACTGCAATAATCCACAGTGGAAGGCGTAGCAGGGTGTAGTGGTGGAGGTGATGAGATGTACGTAGATTATGCATGTATGTGACAAACCTCACCGTTCTTCTGGACATTCCTCACCCTGCCTTAACCAAAACCTCCATGGTGAATGGCTTTCTACAAATGTCCTACTCCATTGCTCCCCTAAGCAAACGGCTACCTCCTCCTTCACAGAGGAATTGGAGGCTTTCAGGTAAACTACCCTGAGTCCCATCTTCTCACCTACATGTTACCCGTGTGGACATCCCTCCTCACCTCCTTCCCTCCAGCCTTCATGCAAGATGAACCTATGTTCTCTGGTCCAATGCCCTCCCACCTTCCAGTACCAAGACTTCTTCCAGCATTCTTTGAGCTGTCCAATATATTTCCAGTCTCATTCTATACACTGGATCCTTCCTCCATATTTTTAAGCATGCTCAAGATGATTTCCCTTTAAAAATTAGAATTTAGAATATTGAAGAGATGAATTTCCTAATCATTTTGAATGCATTGATTGGAAGACAGAGACAAGAAGCAATAATAAAAACTATTATCAAATTTGACTGTATTAAAAATCCTAATGTTCATATATGATAAAAAATACCATATACATGATAAAAGATACTATAAACAACATTAAAAGAAAAATGATAGACTGGAAGACAGTATTTGTGAAACATACAACATAGAGAGGGATAGTATCCAAAACATACAAAGAGCTCCCACAAATTTCGGGGACTGATTTTTTTTTTTTTAAATGACAAAGGATATGAACAGGTAATTCTCAAAAGAAGAAATTGAAATGGCAAATATGCATATAAAATACGCTCCAAAATGCCCCTTTTTAAACGCTCTCTTCTCTTCCTTTTGCATACAGATCATGTGTAACAGTAAGATGGCCTCCTCATGTGTCCACTTTGTCTTTGCTCTCACGTCCCTTGCAATCAAGACTGGATTCCAGTCCCTCCACTGAAACCACTATGGCAAAAGCGCCAATGGAAGCTGTTCAGCTCCCTGGAAAATAAGAAGTGCTGTCTGATGGGAGCCAGAGGGTTGGTGGGGCTGGGGGTGGAGTGGAATAGGGCGTGGATATGGGGGTGAGACTGGAGGGGTACTTTGGGACCCGATACTGTCCCAGTATTGGCCGTGCAGCAGTCTGCTCATTCTTTTGGAGGAAGCTAACCTGGGCCACTACTTTGGATAACAGAGTAAAAGGGCCAAGACTGGACGCAGAAAGACCCAAGAGAAGGCTGTTGTCATTGTCCCAGTGGAAATAATGAGGACCAGAAACAAGGAGTTGGCAAATAGAGGAAGGACAGGATTCTGAGGCAGTGAGAAGGGTGTGGACTCACTGACTGGGAGGACATGTGGTAAGGACCAAGAAGCCACTGACGACAAGACCCAAGCAGCTCTTCAGAGCAGCATGGCTGTCGCAGCCAGAGAGGTGCTCTGGGCCTGAGAACACCTTTAAGGGATGATTATTCATTCACAAGACCTTCCTGTTAACATCCGATAGTTTTTAGGTTTTGAAGAAACACCAAGAAAAGAAAGCATAATCACTCAGCAGTATGGTTTTTTCCAAGGGTCTGTCTGCCAATATATTACAGTAAATAGAAATCTAGATGCTTATAAAGTATTATTTGGGAAGATATTGGACCAAAAAATAAATCCAAATTAACTATCTGATGCCCTATAAAATAAGTCTTTAAATATTTTATAGGATCCCTCTTCCTCCAAACACAGTCTTTACAAGTCAGCAGACAGTCTTCGCTATGGTCTCTTCCTCTGTAGCAAGTGGTTACTTGAGACCACGAAGTGTCTTTTCTGCAGTCTGAGCCCAGTTAATTGTGGGTCTGATTCAAATGAGAGCGAGGCACGGCATTGATTCCTCCCCCGACCCCCTTACCAGCTGGGAGCCCTCCTGAAAGAACAATAGATTTATAATATGAGCAAAACAAAGCAGTCGGGAATGAACAGCTCCTGGAAATAAGTAGGTCAAGACACAATCAATTTCCAAATTTAAAATTATGTTTGAAAAATGTACCTTTAATACAGGAGCCTGCTTTGGCCCTGTGGGGTAAAGCATGCAAAGTTTAAAGTTCCTCAGTGGCTGCTTTATCAGGTAGCCTGAAGTTTACCCTGGAGGTTAAGCAATAAAATGGAAACAAAAATAATTTAACAGTTTTGCAGTTAGTTTAACCCAGCAACAGCTCCTTAAATAGCTTTCACCTTCCTGGAGCTTGCTATGCTCGTAAAGCTACAAGATGCATTTCAAAGCTATGAATTTGCTAAATAGAACTTCATTTCCTCTTCTTATTAGAGGCAATTAAATTTATTAGACGTCAGTAAAAGCCTTGTAAACAGAAAATATGAATGCTTATAAAAGTCTGCCCTCTCTTTTCAACCTAATAATTAAGATGCAACGAGAAAGCAGCTAATAACAGCTCATAATTTATGAGGTGCCACTCAACCCTGAATCTGAGACATATTGTAGAGGTATTAAACACCAAAATGAAAATAATACCCACTGAAACACATTATTTATTAAATACATAACCACTCAGAGAAATAAACACATCACACAAAGAACTTGATATTTCTGATGGAAACAGTATATATACATCATCTCCTGCTTTGGATATATTACCCATCAAGTCAAATTCTTAAATCAAAGTCACAACTTGTTTAAATGCAAACTGCCTATGGCAGCCCAGCAAGCCCCAAATTTTCACTAGATATGCACCTTGATATCAGTTTTCAAAGACTAGTCACTGTGAAGTTTTTTCATTATTATTGTTTCTAACATTCTCAAAAGAAAAGAAATCCCTCCAGCAAACATTAGAGATGCAGAAACAGGAGAGAAGAAAAGGGAAATGTTCTAAAAAGAATAGTAAGAATTACAAATTAACAAAAAATTTTCCTACCCTCCAGTACACATGAACTTAGAAGCAGATTTGACAACCCCCACCCCATGATGTTATCTAACCCCAAATGGAAGTTTAAAAATGTACTTTACATCTTTATTAACAGTCCAGCTGAAACCTGTACTTTAAGCTCTTTAGAATATGATTGTGGAAATGTTAGATACCATATTTCATCGATACAAAGATTCCCTTGATTTTAAGGTACACCATTATTTTACGTACCACTAAGAAAGAGAAAATAAAACGTTGTCGATTAAATTATGACATATGAATCCTGATGTCAGATACATTAACACCTAAAAAAAATGCACTTTAGAATCCACAACATACAGTCCATAAAACTTGATGAAGTAAAGGTTAACGTCGATCTTAAAACTGTTATCTTGGTTATGTTATGTGAATTCTAACTCAATAAAGCTGTTATTAAAAAATGTTATTTTGAACTTGATGTTGAAAAATCTTAACATAGATGGCCCCTGACTTAACAATAGTTTGATTTACAATTTTTCAACTTCATGATGGTGCAAAAGTGATACCCATTCAGTACACTCCCTGACTTATGATTGTGCAATATTTTCAATTTATTATAGTTTATCAGGACCTAACCCCATTGTAAGTGGAGGAGCATCTGTATTTAATTTCATAGAAGGTGGTCAAGAAAGGGCTCACTCTGAAGGTGACTGTTGAGGAAGGAACTGAAGAAGGTGAGGGAGGGAGCCCTATGGATATCTGGGAGAAGAGTGTTCCAGCAGAGCCAAGAGCAAGTGCAAAGGCCCTGAGGTAGGTGAATACTTGGTGCAGAGAAACCAGAGTGAGTGGTGCAGACAGAGGTGGCAGGGGCGGGGGGATGGGTAGAGAGGGTCATAGGAGATGCCATCAGAGAAGTGATAGCAAAAATAAGTTTTCCTTCAGTTTTCTATGAAGTTGAATGAACAATTTTTAAATATTCTGATAAACAGTATTTGGAGAGAGTGGGGTTATCCAACCATTTCACTCCAAATCCTACCTTTGTAGCTTCCAGAATAGTTTAAGAATCAGTTTGCCTTTGCATCTCTGCCACCCGTGCAAGTGGTCCTCCCAGTAACTCCTTCACATGTAGACATGCTCAAAAACAGTCTCCTCGGGTGGGTTTCAGAGGTGACATGTTAATCAGACTGCTTCCAAGGCACAAAGGGCAGGGACCACTTTCAAACAGCAGGACTCTTGAGATGGTGCCTTTGTTTTTATCAGGGATCAGAAATTGCCCTCTTTTATACAATAATGCTCTTGCCAAAACTCCTCCCCCACCCCAAGTTACCACCCAGTTGCCAAAGAGCAAAGTTCCTCACTCAAAAAGCCAGGCCAAATTTCTCATTCAATAATAATAGTTAACATTTTTTGAGCAATTATGATGTCTTACACTATGCTACATTTTTGTTTTGTTTTTTTATCCTCAATCAATCCTATATAGGTGCTATTAGTAGCCCCATTTTATAGAAGGGAAACTGGGGCACAGAGAGGTTAAGCTACTTGCCCACGGTCATACTGCTGTGCGTGTTTGTGTGCACAGTAGGGGTCTGGAATCTGGGTATGATTTACCCCAAAGCTCAGGTATCTAAGTGCTCTGCTATAGCTTTGCTCTCAAATGGCAATGAGCTAACTATTTATGCAACGGCATATATGATAGCAATGAAGTAACTCAGTCTCCTGCCTTTACCAGACCTGATATCTTCTATGCTTGGCAAAACCAATAACTTGGATGGAATGAAAATATTGCTGAAGTCAAGTTGGAAAAGACGGAGGTAAGTGCTCAGGTTCTGGAGCCAAACTGCTTGGGTTTGAATCCTATCTCTGTCCACTACTAGCTGTGTGACCTGGGGCAAGTTACTTAGCCTCTCTGTGCCTAACTACCACATGCTTATTGTGAAATTATGTGAGACGTTCATGTGAAGGACTTGGAACTTTGCCTGGCACATAGAGAACTCTCAGCATGTGGTAGCTTGTTGTTTCTAACCATGGGTTTCTAAGGACATTTAAGAGCACAGCCTAGGCTGGAGTATCCCAAAATGTGTTTGGTTAAAAGGCCATTTCAGATTACCAAAGGCCCCTGTGACCAATCACCCTACCGTGTCTGAAAGAGTCTCAAAAGAGTTGGGTCTCCTGGCAGCAACATCCACGGGAAGTCAATTCATTCGTACAAAGTACAAAACATAAGGAGCATTCGTGCTTCAAGAGTGGAGTCCCACCTTACAATAAGTCCACAAATCAAATCATGCATGTGGAAATCACTTATGAGAATCCCCTAGGGAGCTGCCATGTGGAAGCCGCCATACTGTCTCCTGGCTGGTTTTTTTTGTTTGTTTGTTTGGCTTTCTATTTTGGAATAATTACAGATTCACAGGAAGGTGTAAAAAATGTACAGGGAGGTCCTGTGTAATCTTCATGCAAGTTTCCACAGATAGTAATATCTTGCATAACTATAATTCCAAAGCCATGAAGTTGACATGGGTACAATCCATAAAGCTGATTCAGATTTCACTAGCATTACATGTACTCGTGTGTGTGTGCACGTGTGTGTGTGAAGCGCTACATAATTTTGTGCTTGTAGATTCATGCAACCACCACCACCATCAAGACACAGAACTGTTTCATCATCACAAGGGTCCTTTGCTGCTACCCCTGTTGTGAGGTTGTCGCCCAGGAAAGGAACCAAACATTTAATTAAGAATTTTAACTGAGTCTTTATTAGCTGGCCGGCAACTGCCTCCCCTGGGTATTTTGGGAGAACAGCCCAAAGCCTTGGTCTTGTGGGGTTTTTAAAGGCAAAAACCACATCCTGTTGGCACACGGGTTTGTCCAGGTGCACAAAGCAAGCTAGGGAGCTAGGTTACAGAAGCCAAAAATGAGCCATTAGAGCAGTCAAGCATACACATTTTCATTGTGTATGGCTCCTGTTCCCATGTAATAGTTCACTGTGTATGGCTCCTGTTTCTATGCAACGGTTTTTGTTTCTATGAGAAGATCAATGGTTTCTCACGTGAAAGGGGGGTCGTCTGACGATGGGAACGGAGCAGTGCCTTCCCAAGAGGGGGTTGGTATTGCTCAGGATCCTCTGTTACACCCCTTTATAACCACTCTCACCCACTCCCTCCAATCCCTAACCCCTGGTGCCCACTAATGTTTTCCAGCTCCACATTTTTATTTCAAGAAGGTGATGGAAATGAAATCATACAGTACGTAACTAAGATTGGATTTTTTTGCTCAGCATAATTCCCTTGAGATCTGTCCAATACTTTAGTCCTTTTTTTATTGCTGAGTAGTATTCCATGGTATGGACGTACCAAAGTTTTTTTTTAACTATTCACCTATTGAAGAACATTTGGGTTGTTTACAGTTTGAGGCTACAATATATAAAACTGTTATGAACATTCATGTACAGGTTTTGTGTGATTATAGGTTTATTTCCCTGGGACAAAAGCACAACAGTGCAGTTGCTGCTGGGTGACATGGTAAGTGCATGATCAGTTTTATAAGAAATTGCCAAACTGTTTTTCACAGTGGCTGTGCCGTTCACATTCTCACCAGCAATGTATGAGTGATCAGTCTCCCGGCCTCCTCACCAGCATGTGTGCTGCGTTTAAAATTATAGCCATTCTCCCAGGAGTGTGGTGATAGCTCACTGCGGTTTTAATTTGCTTCCCTCTGAATGGCTAATGGTGCTGAACACCTTCTCATGTGCTTATTTGCCACCTGTTTATTCTCTTCAGTGAAATGTCTGGACGGTTTTTCATCCCGTGCTTGGGTGGTGTTTAGAAGCCATGTGTTAACTTCCCAAATGAGGGAACAGATTCTCTGCTGCCCTCTCCCCACATTCCAGGCTGAGCCCTACCTGAACGTAATTTGGGAAAGGCATCATTATGCTATTTTTCCCTTTTGTGTGTATTTGCTGAGCACAGGTAACTGCATTCTCGAGTTAAATGCTTATGATGTGACATCACTGTCTCAGTAGCCTCATGACTCCAGGCCAGTGGGATCTGAAAGCAGTCCAGTGCCCCACGTCCGTGTCCACTGGGCTCTTCCAGTCTTTCCTCAGCTTCCACCAGCTGAGACAGTTTGTCTTCTGTGATTTTGCTCTCTGGAGCTTTGCTGGGCCTGGATCCATACACTGAATGCCATTTGGCATGGCTGGACCCTGACTCCACACCATGATCTTGCCACACTTTCCTTGGGGTGCTTCCTGCCCTCATTTAATCTGGACAGAACCAAGCTACAATGCCTCAACCACGTCTTGGTTATCACATCAGTGCCTCCTTGATCAAATGCCCCTTTGAGACGCTAACTTTGCTGACCAAATTCTCCCCAGCCTCACTTATTCTCAGCTTTATCCTCTTACCTGCTACTAAGGTTCCATTACGATCATGACCAACTCACCTGATGCAGTACCAGAGCTGTGAAAGAATTCAGGATGTGGTGCAAAATTGGGTGTGGCTGGAACAAAGGTGAGAAGCAAGTTTTGGGAGGTGAGGTCGGAGACGTTGGGGGTAGATTTCCAACAGCCTTGTAAGCTATGGCCGGAAAATCCAAGGGAAAGGGGGGACTAGGGGAGATTTTAAAGCAGGGAATGGTGATGATCAGATTAATTTTGCTTCAGCGAACAGTCAGCCAACAAATGTTTATTGAGCACCTGTTATGTGTCAGATAAAAGTTAGCTAGATTGATAGCTAAGAAATATCAAGTGATTTGGGGGATGTAAAGTGTTATTCTGAGCATTGTGGAATATAATAAAATGGAAGTAAAAATTTGATTCTATGAGCCCTGCCCTATAACATTTTACGGTCCATAGGGAAATCAAATTTGACAAGTCAAATTGCATTCATAAACAGTTTGGTAACAGAACGAATGAAAATGATCGACATGGAGTGACTTACAAGTGACTCGGATTCAGGTGGCAAGAGAGGCAGTGTGGATGTAAAGAGCCCACGCATTTCTGCAGAGTTCAGGCAGCAGAGACAGAGCACAGAGGCTTTAAGGAGCCTAAAAGAACTGAACAGCTCACCAGGGGATGGAGAATAAATCACCGAACAGCGACCGCTGCCTTTGCAACCAGCTCACTTTTAGTTACAATTATAACAGCAGAACGGCAATGAACGATTTGGAATTCTTTAATGGAAACCCTAAGAGCTAGAAGCTTCTGGGTAATAAGTTAAGCATAGAGTAAGAAGCTGTGTTTGATTGACCCTTTATAATGACACATTAGTCAGCCCTGTAAGTTAGAAAGCAGGGACACCTGGCTCCCCCCGCCCCCCAAAAAATCATAGGACAGATGACCACCCCTCCTAATGAGGCAGTAGAATAATCTTAGCACTGATACAGGACCAGAGTGCTCAGGAGTGCTGGGAAAAGATTCTTTGCCTTTCTGCTTAGAGGTTCTACATGGAAGATCAGGCTCCAGCTTGCTTTCCTGCAGATCTGCCCCTTGTTAAGACAAGATGCCTGAGCCTGAATGCCAGGGGGCTGCTCTCCACTCCTGGGGGATGGCTTCCCCTGGTCCCTCCCCTCCCTAGCTAACTCAGTCTTCTTTAATTCAGGAATAGCCATACACTTCGCTCCTGAGTCTGTTTTGCTCCTTCACAGTGTTGCTCTTGAATGCTGTTTTCCATGTTTCTGTACAGAATGGTCTTGGCATGGGCATTTTGGTTGGGTGACCGTGATAATATTTATCATCACAATTTATACATATTGAGTAATTACTAAGTTACTCCCACAACATGCATGATCTCAGGTGATAACAATCCTCTGAGCTAGGCTATGGGGCAGCAAACCTTTGCTGTAAAGGGCCAGATAGTGGATATTTGAGTCTGTGGGCTCTACGGTCTGTTGCAACCACTTAACTGCACCGTTGTAGTGCAAAAGCTGCCACAGATAAAATGTAAACAAATGAGTACGGCTGTGTTCCAATAAAACTTTATTTTATAAAAACAGGTGGTGGGCCAGATTCGGCTGTGGGCTGTACTTTGCTGACTCCTACTCTAAGACTTGACTATTGTGACTTTTGCTTGACCTGCTCGTGTTTTGAATGATGAATTTGGCCCCTTTGTTTTTAATATCCTGCATCATAAATTCTAATGGCTTGTTTGGGTTGTTAAAAATCACTGAAATCTTGTGAAACTTTGTAACCCAAGGAAAAAATAATTAATGGCACATAAACTATTTTTTAGACTAACAAAATTTCTCCATTATGGGTTGGAACTTGGAGGGGTAGGCCATTCCTGTTCCTGGAAGCACCTTCCTCTTCAACATACCTTAGACTTATTTGGGAGGTGGGTTCAAAAATGTTCATATTCTTCCCAAACCTCAACACACCAGAACTTGAAATCCAATTTCTATAATTCACCTTAAATAGCTCCACTTCTCCCATCTGGGCTTCGATTGCCTCATCTGTAAAATGAGTGTGACATATAAAACTTCTCTCTGGGGTCCATGCTTTTGCGAATGTGCTAACTACTGCCTCTTTGGCCAAGCTGCTCTCCTATCCTCAGGCTCTGCATTAAAATGAGAGAAGGGTCGGAACGAGAAATGCTGGTTAAGAACAGGACTGGGAGGGCAGGGACCTTGTATCTCTAGCACAGAGTCTGGTATTTAGGAAGGAATCAAGAAGTGTTTGTTAGATGAATCCATTTTGGCCAAGGCTGAAAAGAAGAGTCAACACTACCAAGAGCTGGCAATATGGCAGCCAAAGAAGGGCCTGTGGCCTTGCCTAGCTACCTAATCTGGCTGTTCCAAAGCACCTTCAGCTCAACAAGCTGGGCCCCAGCAAGGATGCCTCTGTTGCTGTGTGCTGGGTACAGAGTTTTGCTGGCCCAAGGCTGTCAAATTCACTTCGATTTTGGACTCAGCTGAGCTTCATGCTTTCAAAAAAATTTCCCCCATCGCCTTTCACTTGAGGTCCTTGGCAGAGATGCCTCTCCCATTCTGCACGCCCAGCTCACTTAATGGGCACAAAGAAATGGGAGAAAGCTTGGGGAAAAAAATAACAACCCGACCCAGTCTAAACCTTGGGAAATCTAACAGGGACTGCATCTCTTTGAAAACTATACATAGACATTTCTGGTCGAAGTGAAACCATGCCTCTCACAGAGGACTGGAGACAGCAAATGAAGCCTTAGTCATACACAGTTAGTTTCAAACTTATGTTGCTGCTCACAGGGAGAAATCAATGTACAGTATATTAAAAACAATCACTGCGGCCCTTAAAGGATCCAATAGTTTAGCTTTGAATGCATTCAAGCTAATGGGGGCTTTAATGGCTTCTGACAGATCATTCCATTGATCAAGGGGCATGTATGAAATACGCTGCCTACTAAACTCTGTTTTGATTTTGAGAAAAGAAAACTAACGTCCATGGTAAACAGGGCTTGATTGTTCACATGCTCACTGAGATCTCTCAGCTGACCCTGGTCAGCAGCAGAGCAGGGGAGGACAAGGGGGATCCCGTATACCTGGCCTGCTGCTTTCCAACTCTAATCAAGGAGTAATCAACTGGAAATCTCTGTCTGAGGAGTTGGGGGGCAGGGGGAAGGAGGGTGACCAGAGGTCCAGTTCTCTGTGTTGGATGAGTTATGAGCAGAAGCTTTAGCGACTCTGAGAAACTGATTCACCCCTTGTGGGGCTCAGGGGTTGGTGGGTTAACTGTGCTTGCCCCAAAGGAAAACCGAATTCCCCATTTGAAAGAATACCCAAGTTTTTCAGTTGGGACAACAGTTTTGCAAAGAAACAAATGAAAGCATGCTCCCTCTCTGTGTGTCCTGAGGCTCCGAGATTATTTTGTGAAGTGCTGGACATACCTCTACTGAGGTGTGGCATTATTCATAAGGGGCATGGAGTCCAGAAAAATTAAAAAGGAGGCCTTCCCATTATTCACTGAGACTATTTTTGTGCAAGATATGTTTATATACCCCTGTGCTCTGGCTGCTTCTTGTGTCTTCAGGAGTGAGCTATATGCTGATCCTGTATCATCTGGCCTTGCCTGATGAGTAATATGTGTAGTTGGAAATTCTTCCATTACCCACCAAAATTAAACCGGTTTCACAAAATAAGTAACAATGATCTCCCCCCCTCCCTTGGACTTGCATAAGGCTTCAGCATTTATAAAGCCCTTCCAAATGGTATCTCCATTTGCTGACTGCACAGTCATGGTGAGTTTTATCTGTGGGGACCGATCCGGATTGTAGACCTTCTCTCAGGAGCTGGGAGGGGCAAGCAGGGTGCCCTCAAAGCTGGCACCACTAAGACAGTGATCACCTGTGGTCTTTATTTAATCTTTAACATCAAGCAAGACCGGGTGGGAGGAGCTTCATGCCACAATCACTAACCAAAAAGGTCAGTTACTCCCAGCACACAGGGTCTGGAACCACTGTCCTTTTCCTAAACTTCCTGTACAATGGCCTTGACCCTTTTGTCCCCACAAGTAGGGCACCTTGCTGTCCAAGGCCAGCACCTCCCACCTCTCAGCATTTACCAGATTAGAAACAAAGGGGAAACCCCGCGTACTAGAAGCTTTTTATTTGTATTGTTGCCATGTTTAGTCAGTGGCTTTTGTAAAATTGATGAATTTTGTCTAAAGGCAAGTGCAGACAGGCAAACAGATCTGTATCTGCTGTTATCCATTTAGCTTGACACACATGTGCAGAGGAACTATTTTACCTCAATTCTTTCAGGACTGATGAAAAGTAAATGCGAACAAAGTCATGAACTGCATCATTGGAAAAGAATCACTGAATCTCATGCTGGAGGTTAATTAATGCTTCCCTCCCCTTGAAATAGACTGACCCTGGTACTTAGACTTCAGAGTCAATAAACAATTGTTGTACACAGATCATCCATTAGAAGGTGATGGCAAGAATTTTTTTTAAGCAAATCTAAAATTGCAAGGGATGACCTAATCCCACTGTACTAATGGGAGTACAAAAGAATCATTTTTCATGTATCTTATTTGTAAAAAGTTCTATGCCATTTACCTAGAAAAAAATAGAAGAGCATATGGGACATATGGGATGATAACATACTATTCTTCTTAAACCACAGCTATCTTTAGTCTCTTCTTTGGTGAGTATCAAATATTTTGATAATATTTTTCATCATAATAATTTACATGCATTGACTGATTACTAAGTGCCAGACGATGTGAATCACTTAACATGCATGATCGCAGGAGCTAGAGCAATCCAAAGCTAGGGGTTATCATCCCCACTACATAAACAAACACTGGAGCACAGAGAGGTCCAGTGATTTGCCCTAATCACAAAGCTACCACCGTTATCACAAGAAACCGGGTTAATACTACCTAGTACCTCACTGAAGACCTGTATGTGCTGGGCACTGCTAGAGGCATTTTATATGCACATGAAATTACTTAATCTTCACAACAACCTTAGGTGATAGATACCTTACTATTACTCCCATTTTGTAGACAAGAAAACAATGGTCTGAAGGGGTGGGTAGCCTTAGGGTCACACACAGAGCCAGGAATCAAACCCAGGGAGGTCTGCAGCCAGAAGCCTCACATGCCATTCAGGAATCAGAAGATTCAGAAAATCCGATGAATGTTAACAGGATAGAAAGAGCAGGGGGTGCAGAGGGGACTAGTTTTCAATTGGAGGAGGAGGATTTGGGCCAGGTATCATATCAGGAGGAACTTGCCTCTACAAGGTCTGAGAGAGTGGGAATCAGAAGTGTCCTAGGAGAACGGGGGCGAGGGGATGGAGGTGTATGGGGGTAGCGCTGCTGGGGAGCTGGGCTGAAAAGCAGTCTGGCCCTTCCAGGCTGCCGTGCGGGGTCTGAGGGACACTCGCTCATGCTTTCTCCTTGTGCATAAGAGAGAAAGGAGAGATAGGTCCTTAAGACACTTCCCAGCAGTTCCTGGCCGGCTTCAGAATACATCAGGGTGTCTCAGGTGAGCGAGAGAACCAGGTGTATTCCTTTTCCTGACAACCACCGAAACTGCCTCCCAAACCCAGGAGCGGCCCGGGGTGCCCCGTGGTCCCGCAGGACGTCATCCCTGGCCGCTGCCCCCTCCTCCCCGTCCTCTTAGAGCCGCCCGGCTCCCCCTCCAGCCGCAATCATTACAACAGGCCTGTGCCTTCCCTCCCCTTTATGGTTGTCAAATTGATTTCACCACCGCGATACCTATGGCTCCCAATGAAACTTAATTAAAAATACCATTTAATCACAAAGTAACAAAGGCAAACTGGATAAACGGCATTACCACTTCAGCGCAGTTTAATCCGCGCGGCTTCTCTCCATCTGAATCTGTTTGGATGGGAATTGCCTTTTCAAATCAGAATCCCCTCGTCTTCCATGCGCTCGCCTCTGACAGATCTCCAAAATAAACAGTATTTAGTGTGGCATGGATCCAAATGTATGCAATTTGCCCAGTGGTAAAATCAGCCTTAACTAGAGCCGGGAAATAAAAAAAAGTTGCATTTGAAAATACCTTCTCTGAAACACACAAAAAACCTTCTACTGAACATGGGGTAGCCATTAAATAGGGCCTATGGAATCTCATTTCTAGCCTCCCTTGATGCAGTTGGTGATGGATTTAGAAGCTTATTACTAAAACTGTGTCACAAGCAATGCCATGACTCTGCTCTTTTATGCCTAGAAGGTTCTCTCAGGCTGGTGGCTCTGCCTGGGAGAGGAGAAACAGACGCTGTGTGTGTGTGGAGGAGCTGCGGGGAGTGAACTCTGCAAACAGGAGCTACCTGGGGGGCTTTCGGGCCATCTTGCCCATCCCGCCCATCTCCAGATCTCTCCCCATGAAACTGGGGAAATTCCCAATTGGAAAGCAGCTCCTTTGGATTGAGCCACCTGATCACTCAGAGATGCCTGAGAATGCAGATAGTGGCCACAGTGATTGTCTAAAGCATAATATCTGATCAAGTCACACTCACACCCTCCCTGCATGGAACCCTTCCGTGTTTGTCAGGACATGAGAAACAAAACTTAATGCACTCCTGTCTCCTCTCCTGCTCCCTCTCCCCTATTGCTCTTTGTAGTCTCTGGTTGGTCACAAGGGCCCTTTTTCTTTTGATAGTGTCCCTTCTAATAGATCTGCAACATAAGCAGCCCCATCTTAGACAAGCACAAGTACAAAATGGCACCATCCACCTCCTCCCCTCCCCTCCCCCGTTCTCTTTTACAAGAAGCCTCATGGTTTCGGAGAAAAGGAAACTTTCGGTGTTTCCACATGTGCAGAACTCTCCATCCCCATGACCTAACTCAATCCCCACCCTGGAATTACATCACCAACTCTTGGCACCAACATACCAATATATGCTCTACCACCCCCTCACCTGGTGCTGTCCCCCATTTTCAGGGCAGCTCTGGGCTGCCTGCCACTCTGAGCACAGCCCGGCAGATTTTCTTCCTTTAATAAAGCTTGAACGGAACCCGGCATCTTGGCTCACTTTCTTTCACCCTCCAAGCACTCTCCTGGCTTGAGGCCTCTGTGCCTGATGTCCCTTTCTTGGAAAGCATTTTGCTGCTACCTGATCTAGGCCACCTTCATTCCCTTGCTATGTGGAATGATCTTGGTATGTATTTGCTGGTTTACTATCTACTCCCCACCACAAGGCAAGCTCTTATTTTGGTCACTACATATCCTGGCATCCACTAGCCTGTGAGCCCCTGCAAGGCAGAGATCTGACCCTGGATTCCCAGGGCTTGCCACACTGCTAAACTGTGGCAGGCAGCAAGAAAGGTTTGTGGAAGGCAGGAGGGGGGGAAGTCAGTAGCACCTGTGTGCAAAGGGATCACTTAGATCACTTTTCTCAAGATAGTTGGGACCTGAGGACCACAGGGAAGCCTGGCAGGAAAGCAGTTGGGGCCTGCTGCCGACTCGAGGTGGCCCCAGGGCCAAGGCCTCCCTGCTCCCTTATCCACACACACAGCGTGGTAGGAATCTCTGGGCCTGTGTTCCCAGGAAATTCCTTCCCCACTCAGAGGGGAGAAACAGGCCTTTCCCCAGCCCTGCAGATGAGCTGACCATCAGTGTACCCCAGCCGTCTTTTTATTGTCTCTTGGCTCCCTTCCTTCTGCCCACGTAGAACCTCCCCGAGAGCATGTGCAGTCCTCAGACACATTGTGCTCAGCCTCCCCATTGCTTCTGAGAAAATGTCACCTTTCAGATTCACTTAAGGTAGTGGTTTCTCCAACCTCGCTGTACATCACCAGCTCCACCTGGGCCTGACCCAAGCCACTGGCAGGCAAGGAAAAGATTGCAGAACCTCTCTTGGTTTTTTATCTCATCCTTTTAATATTTTTATTGTGTATGAATATTTTATGGTGCACATGACATATTAGTACAAGCAGTTCACAGATACAGTTCAATAGCAATACACATACATTGGGGCGAACACTAAACATTATTTCTACTGTAGGGGTGCAAGCAAGCAGGTTTCGAGAGTGCTGATATGAAGGGGTGAAGCAGGTCAGGTTGACAATAGATGATAATAGGGAGCAACAGGGCCCACGGCAAACCACAGGAGGGTTCACACCTGCCTCAGAGCGGAAGGACACTACTGAGCTTGTGCCATGCTAGGAGGGGGGCCTGGGACTGCTCGGTGTTCTGGATTCTAAAGAGAATGCAGACGTTCTTATTTTATGCAAAATCCCCCAATGTTTAAATACTGGCACCTAATGAAATATAACAAAGAACAAACATCATAGGGCTAAATAAAAGACTGGGCTAGGTGGCCCGAGGGTGCCCAGTCTGTGACTTCCATGTGCCACACGCTCTTTACCTATGTTATTTCATTCAGTCTCTACAACGACCCCACAAGGTAGTGCCTCATCCCTCTTCTACTGATGAGGAAATCAAAGCTAAAAGACATCACAGAATTAATCCAAGGTCTGAGAGACCGAAGTCTCAGTACCACGTGACCCCGGCTGCTGTGTGTCATGTGACTTTTCTGTGGCTTTTGACTCCATGGACAGGAACACATACTGTGAACCAATGAGAGCTGGAGGGCAGGAGTGAGAGTGTTCTCAGAGCACCTCTCAGTGGGCAAAAGCTCTACTTGAACAACTCCAAGAGAAGGTAAGAGGCTGATGACATGGGCTCACTATTCTCGTGATTTCTGGGCACACCAAAGGGCGGGAGCCAGGCCAGAAAGGCAGAGATGTGTTACCGACATCATGAGACAAAACTGGCACAGGGATTGGGGAAGGGAGAGGAAAATGTCTACATATAGGTCAGCTTACTGATATACAATAATACTAATATTTATTGGATATTTATGTGCTAGAAATCGTTCTAAGTGTGTAGCTAGAAACCTCACTTAATCCTCACCTTGGGAGTTGGTACCTTTAGTATATCCCCATTATACAGATGAGGAAACTGAGGCACAACAACATGCCAAAGGTCACAAAGCTAGCAGGAGTCTTAATCCAGATACTCTGAAACCAGAGCCCAGGTTTTAACTTCTACTCTACATGGTCTCTCTGACACTCCAGTGTCATCAGGATGGGACACTGGGGTTCTTCAAGCCTCGATTCTACCTGTCATTACATATGAATGGGGGAATTATAGAAAAAAACTATACCATGCTGGCTAAATTCATGACAATACAAATGGGGCTGTGTCTCTTTCATTAGATCAGAGAAACTCCCTAAAGACAGGATGTCAACTTTAATTGTTAACAAGTCCCTGTTCCTGTGTGCACACTACAGGACTCATAACTCAGGCTTTTACTTAGGTTTGTCTTAGAGAAGGGAAAGAAGCTACTTTGCAGTGAGTCATTTCTCTTTTAATTTCTTTTTCCTATGGGGATAGAGGCTACAGAGCATTGGAAAAGAGAATTCCTGTTCTCAAACTTCTTATAGAAGCATTGTCCAATAGCACTTTCTATAATGATGAAAACGTCCTGTATCTGTGCCGTCCAACACAGTAGTCACTAGCCACATGTGGCTATTAAGCACTTGAAATGTGGCTAGGGCAACTTTGAGAAACTAAATTCTTAATTAAAATTAAAATTGAATTTAAATTTAAGTAGCCACAGCTAGCTAGTGGCTACCATATTGGACAGTATAGCCTCTAGAGGGTGCAGTAAGAAATTGGGATGCACGTCTCTGTCTTTTTTTAGATGACTAGGTCCACTCTAGAGTCTCTAAATAGGCTTGGAAGGAGGAAAGCAGGTTAGGCTTTGTCACTGGCTGGGCTCATCCCTGTTGCCTTTTTTGGCACTTGCGGGCTAAATGGTTCACGTTAAAAAATCCAAGTGGGAAATAGTTTTCTTTTGGGGAAGTTCTTGTTTAATACCAAACCAGACTATAACACTATGTCATTTAAAAACATTTGAACACTCATGGGCTCCATTCTCTAGCTACTTCAAACTGGGACCCAGGTTCCACAATCTAAGGGCCAAAAGAAGTCTGTCCTACGCTGCCCTTGTGCAAGCCAATGACAAGGCTGGAGGAGAAAACCAAAGAGATCTTTTCCTCCTTCACCTAAGACCTGTGCTCCTTCTAGGGTTTTGCCTCCAAAAGCTGACCTCTGAGTTCTGAAACGATGTCTGTGAGATCGAATGGCAGAGGCATGGAAAGATCATCCTTTTCCCAATATGGCCGACATTCTGGCTTCTGATCCGCGGGTAAAGACCGGGCAATTCGGGACTGGCACCTGGAAGAGCGAGAACAGGAAATTAACCCATGCGAGGAAATTCCTGGAAGACCTAAACCCATGGGAAAACTTGGAGCAACAGGGGCAAATGCTCTGAAAACAGTCCTCGGTGGTGACGATCTTGGTGATGAAAGTGAAGAATGAGTTTGCAAGGCAGAAAGCAGGTGTCTGTAAGCAGGAAGAATCGTTCCTTCTGGAGCTGGGACTTCTTTTTTTTTTGATTCCCAGATTTGTATTATCTCCGGTGGCTTCACAGACGCCAACCACAGGGAGATTCCGTTACTCTGCCTTTCAAATGGTGAATTATTTTTTCATTATCTCAACTGTTATTTAAAGTGTGTGATTAAGCCATTATCAGATTTAAATGTTTGTGGGATTTCAATGTATTACTAGATTACTGGGAAAGATTAAATTGAATTTACTGCATTAAAACATCCAAGAATAGATTAAACAATATTACAGACTGGGATTGACTTTGGAGATCCTAGAGATTTACAAGTGTCCCAGCTTGCCACGCTCAGAAAAAGACACTCCAAGGAGAGACCGATTTATCAGGATATATGCAAATAGAGGTTAATAATCATTTCCACTGATGAATAGGTGGGGAAAACTTCCACCAAATTAAATTAAGAGGCTAGCAGGAGTTAGTCCCTAAGGAAAACACTTAAATCACCGTTTTTATTAAATGGATTATTCATCAATAGTAGAGAAATTAATTATCATATGCAGCTAAATTATAGCCTCACAGGAAAAAAGTTGGGGCAACATCATTACACCCTGGCAGCATCTACCTCTCAGAGAGACCCAAGCTTATTTAAAATTGGTCTGGGAAAGCTCAGGGGCTCTAGCTCTATTTCTCTGAAAACGAGGATTAGAACAAAGAAAACAAATTGCAATAAGGAATGACCAGTTTCTCTGCTCTCCTGGAGCACATGGCAGTGAAGGTATGTGCACCAAAAACGAGCACTATGAGTACATTCAGAAAAGCTGCACAGGCTGGCCAGTTAGTTCAGTTGGTCAGAGCACGGTGTTGATGACACCAAGGTCAAGGGTTCGGATCCCTGTTCCGGCTAGCTGCCTAAATTAATAAATAAAATAAAAAGAGGGGAAAAAAAAAAAGAAGAGCTGCATGGTGTCTCCCACCCCAACTTTCTCCGCATCTTTCCCTAAATCAACTAGAAAGTGGTCATACCCACTATTTGTCTTCTGACTATGTAGGACTCACTATCAGGAGATCAAAGAATGGAATATCCTGGCCCCATTCCCAAGCCTGATGGTAGAGAAGGTTCCTAACTGAAAGACATCTTCTTCTCTGGGGAATTATTAATGGGGAGGGGATCCCTGTGGGAAAACATACTTCAACTTTACACCTATTTTCGTGTGTGGTTAATTGCTATACCGGCATCCTCTGCACTCCATCCGTCGTACATTACACATCACATTCCAATATATCTTCAGCTCTCCGCATCAGGCCCTGATAATAGCGTCTGTTAACATGCACTAAGTACTATTATGTAGCACATCACTTCATAAATAATAAGATTAGCTGACCTCAGGGCCCCAAGAAGAGTAATGTGTTTAAATGTTCTCATTATTTATTTAAAACAAGAATTAAAGCAACAGAAGCTGCTTTTGACAATCCTCTTAGCATAAATATTAAACTGTTTGCACTGATAAGCCACACGCTGCACTGAAGAACAGACGGTGCGTTCTGCAGACTACTTAACAATAGGTGTTTGAGACCATGCTGCTTGCTGTCGTGGGTCCGAGGGTACAACTCTGTAGTTTCAGAGACAGTCTCTAAATCACTTGAAAGGGATGAGGGAGAAATTAATATTCACAGGAAGCTGCGACTAATGACAAAGGAACTCTGCAAAGCTTTTTAAATCGTGCTTTCTCTTTGCTTCAGAATCACAGAGTAATGCTCAATTTACTGGGTAAGGAAAGTTATTCCAAATTGAGCATTTCAATCTCACAGTGGATAAATTATCCGTGCACACATTATCCTGGTTGGCAGATTAAAGGGCTATGATAAGTGTCAATCCACCTAGAATATCATAAGGTTTGTAAAAAGTCAATAGAGATGCTTTTTCACCTGTCAAATGGGTTTTGCTTCCTCCCTTTGAGAAAGTATTAAAAATACTAAACCCTGCTGCAGAGGTTTGCTTATGCTGTGTTGTACAAGCTTCCCAAGCCCACTGGCTTTTCTTGTGGACAAAGCTGTTCCACAGTTTCCTGCCACTGTTCTCACCAAAGGACAGGCTGGTACGGAACTACCTCCTTCTCATGCAGGCCCCGAGAGGCTGGGAGTTGATATATTCACTGCCTCCTTCTGGGCTAGGAGTAGAATCCTCTGCTGGGTTTCCTCAGGGCCTTAATTCAAAAATTTCAAGACTGCTTTAAAATTCTTCCTTTAATGCCCAGTGCTCTTTGCCAATTTCCAAATGATAGTAATAGAGTCCATTGTTGGAGGTGCTGTATTTGCCTATGAGAAAGGACAGACACCCCCAACTCAAATTATATGGTCTGCTTCAGCATCATGCCAGACTGTGGAACTGAAAAAGAAAGGGTTGAGAATTACTGGCAGGCATATCCCCATTTAGATTTTCATTTCTCTTGCTCAAATTGCTCATTCAGCCTTCTTGGATTTCAATTTCCTAAGACGGGGAAGGAGGAAGATGGCAGCATAGTGCATAGATAAGAGCATGTTCTCTGGGCTTCTGGAGCTGCTGCTTTACAGGGGCGTGACATCTTAGGCAGGTTTCTTTACCTTGCTGAGCCTCAGTTTCTTGTCTGTCAAGTGGGGATGATATAATAATCATAATGATAATATACCTTACTTACGAGGCTGTTGTGAAGATCGAACAAATTAGCACATGGAAAGTGCATAAAACACTGCATAGCACATAGTAAGTGCTCAATAAATATTAAATATTAGTATCACTATTGCTACTTCTAGTACGAGTACCAGTGACAGGTAAGAGATGCCAGTGAGAGTGCTACCTGTCGTTCCTGCAGCAATCCCCTTCCTTCACACTAACTGGGTGGGCGGCCTCTGCCCTGGCCCTTTCTAGAGTAAGCTCTGGAGACACAGTAGCAGCTCTTCCTGGCTTGAATCAAACTGAGCCAATGACAGAATCCTATCACATTGTGACATTCTACAAGGCTGAGGCTTATGTATTCAAGCTGCTACAACTTTCCAGTGACAGGCTAAAATGTTCAGATTCACAAAGGATCAGCCATTGTTCCTGAAGACTAAGGATTAATAAAAGGCATTGTTGGACCTTCTTAGTGGTGGTTTCAGATTGATTTGGCATTCACAGAAAATAAAGCTGGGTAGTTTCTTAGCATACATCCTATATAGTCCCTTGCAAAATAAAGGGGCCCTAAGTTGTCCTAAGAAATGTTTTAGGAATAACTGGTTGTGGTGAACATTTTTGTCTGGTATCCACTCCCACCTCTCCTACCAACAGGATTCTAATTTTCCCATGGAGAATTCATCCCTTCCTTGTGCTTAGTGAGTGGTTTGGGTGGATGTGGCTCCACCTGTACAGCCTGGGGACAGCCTTGGCTGGCTTACGGTGATTAGTACATCCCACTCTTCCATCTACAGGGAGTGGTTTAGGGGGAGGTACATGACCCAATCTGGGGCAAAATCGAGAGAATAAATCAAGGACTATGGGAGCTGAGGGAAAAGACTTTCTTATCTCCTGCTATGTGATCTGTTAGGATGTGCAACCTGAAACTGCCATAGTCATTTTGCTACCATGCAGCAAGGGGCTGAGTCCTGGGGGATACTGTTTGAGTAACTGGACCAAGCCTCACTTGAGGCTAACAATGCTTAGACTGGTCAGTTTCATGAGCTTTTATTTTCTGAGTTAGATTTTTCTGTCACTTGCAACCCAAAGAATCCTAGCTGACATGCTGGCCTGGGCTTCCTCTCAGTTATTTCCTGCCATTTACAACATCTGCTGCCATGGCCTTGCCTGCACAGTAGATGCTGGTAGTTCTTGCTCCAAACAGAGATGCTGCTGCTGATACAGCAGAGGGTGTACAGAGACTGCCTGGGTATGGAGGCATGAAAACACTGGCCTTCGTTTTTGGGTCAAATAATATTTCTATTTGAAAGAAATTTCTACCCAGAAAACAAGGTAATGCTAATACTATCTACACTAGCCTCTGCATGAAAATAAGCCTCTTTTCACAACCAGAGCTGTATGATCTTTCTAAAGAAAGTTAAAGAGTCCCCTAATGCAAGTGCCACTCCCCAGTCCTACTGAATGCAGCTAAACAGTAAGAAAGTTAGTTTCTCCTTTCAACTTTGTCCTCTCCATTCCTATGCTAAAGAAAAATTCTATTTTTAAATGTTTCTTAGGTGAGCAAATAAATTTGGATCTATTCAGAAAATACTGCCCCTCTCATGTAGCAGTGCGAGGGGAGCAAAGGAAAATACACTTCACCTCTCTCCCTCCCAAATTCACATTTTTTTGATTCCAATGACTCCGTTAGCCACCCTCCAAACTCTCAGCCACTTAGGCATGACCAGTGACGTAACAGGATGCAAGTGAAAGGATCACGCTGGCTGGCCCGTTGGCAGATTGTCCAGAACCCCCCACCCCAAGGTGTAACTCACACAGCACCTCACTGCCCACTTATTTCCCCCAGGGCTGCACTTATATCTAGATGATCAGGATTGCAGCTACATTAGTGAGCACTGGTCGCCATGCTAAAATTAACCACTTTAGCTAAAGTGTGTGTTAATTATGGGTATGCAAGCAGTCAATAAAAGGTTAATGCAAAAGTCAAAGGATAAATTTTTTCCCTTATTGCATCATTTCACAGACTAAATGACTAACATTATACTTTGTGTTTTTAATCAATAGGTTTTACAGTAATGTGCTGGCCATTGATTTTAAGAAAACATATACGGTCTTCTTTCTTGTCCCTAAATTTTGTAACAAATAAAGAAGGACAGGTAACATTTCCATTACTCTTGATGAAATGATAAGGATTTCTGAGAAAGGGTTTCTGCTAAAAGATTCGTCAGGATAAGCAAGTTTAAAACACACAAGCACACAAACTAGAACTTGATGGAGAAATATTATTACAAAGCATAGGTCATTGAAGAGACAAGAGAAATGAACCCCTGAGAGAGAATTCTTTATCGGGAAAGAGGAGACCAGCTCCTGATTAAAACAGCAACTACACCGTGTACAGTTTAAATGCCCCCCAAATTTTCAATACACAGCCCTGCGTTATTTTACTTTCACAACAACCTGGGAGAGAGATGACAGAGGTAGGTATCTGGATCCCTTTTTCGAGTGACAGCTGCCTTACCCAAGGTTACTCCAATGGTAAGTGGCAGGAGAGCCAGGGCTGGACCAGACCCCTGGACATCTGGCTGGCTGCCCTTTTTACTACATTCCATCTTTTTCTTAAATTTCCTTTTGGACTAAAATAGATCTTGCCTATTGACTATATAGCTATTCTTGTCAAATTTAGATATTCAGGAGATTCCAAACAATTTCAGAGGAAAGAGAGGGGCAAAAAGTTTTCTCTGGTTTCTACAAGGACTATCATTATGGCAAATGACTGACAAAATGTATTTTTCTTCTTTTCATTCTAATGATTTTGAGTTCTTACAGCATAAGCATCTATAGCCTAGAGAAATAAAAGATACACGCTCATCTTCTAAGGGCATAAATTATCTCTAATTATATTCCCTGGGTGACCTTGAGAAAAATCTCTCAATCTCTTAGTTTCTTCAACTATTACACTGAAGTTAATGCTTCTCTGTTTCACTGGGATATATAAAGGTAAAATCACATAATGTATATAAAAGTCTTCTAAAATACGTAAAGTACCACAAAAATGTACGATTATGCCTCAATATCCCTTTTCTTATATGATACAAGTCCTATTTTTAAAACATAGCTGATGGTGCAACATTGACAAGAAGGGCTTGTAATGCTCATAAATAACTATGAAAGAAATCAGTCTTCCAAAGACTAGAGCAGTTTAAACTAACAACTTTCACCGGAAAATGTCCAATGATTAAAAAAATCTACTCTTCTTCAAGTCAGAGTTTTTCCTGGAATTTTAATTTACAGTGAGGGGCTGGCCATAATTTGGGCTAATGTTAAACAGGAGTCTGTTTTAGGGTATCAGCCCATCACGATGCATTCCCTCAAGCAATATAAGCCAGTATCAGTGCTTAAGAGGCCTCAGGTAAAGAACACTGGTGTTACGTCAAATCTACATTAACTTGCAAAACTCAACTGCTGAGATAAGCATGAAAAAAGCAGGAAATAAAGATGTAAAAGGGCAACAATCCCTCCTCTGGTCTTATGCTTTGGAGGAAACATGAGACCAATATGGAAGCTCAATGTTCTCTGTACAACTTAGTCTTTCAGGGCCCATTAGTCAGAGCATCTTGCCATACAAGGTGATTGCAGTGTTTAAATAAATGTAAGTATTTTTCATATAACATGGTATCTAAATCCCTGACAGTACTTTAGGTACAATTTAAGGGATTTTCATGTGTAATTTTGACTCTCCGTGATGTCTACTTTAAACGCTACATTTAAAATATAATCTCGAGTATGAGGTCACTCCATTGTACTGTTTTTCGTCGTCTCACTATGCTTTGATCCAAATAATCTGTTTCAGTCAGCAGTGAGACGAGTAGAAAGTCCAGTTTATAGTAATCTTACCCTTGACACTCTAAGTCCTCTGAAAACAGAAGAAGACTGAATGAATTTGTAATTTGTCTTCTTCAACTTTTATGACTGCTATCTTGGAACTGTGGACAACTTCACAAATAAGTAGCCACCCCGTCATACTTATGTCTATCATAATGGTCTACCTGGACAAAGGAGGTTTTAAAAAATCAGCTTTTCAAATTTGTATAACTCAGTTTACCTACTGCAGAACCACTAAGCAAAATCAATTCCTAAATGAGTTTCAACAAAGAACCTGTTCACTTTCTCCTTGAAAGGCTTTTAACCTCTTGCCTCTGTATCACGTTAATGTTTCCAGATCAGTAAAGTCAACACACATCAGAAAGTGAGGAAAAGCCAAACTTTTGTCCATGGGTCAGCTTTTTCGGGGGGGGCGGAGGTCAATATACCTTTTTAGCAGGTAGTATTTTTCAACATGACCACTTGAGAAGTGGGGCTTGACTTAACTTCTAGTTGTATACAAATCTACTTTTAGGCCTCACACTTCTGGAAAGAAGTGAGAAGTCTAATTGTAAGATATCCTGTTTAGATGCTTTAAAAATGCTTTGACTCATAAATGTGAAAAAGAAAATGCTTTGATTATCATATATACTCAAAATGCTTTTGAACGCCAAGATAATGCCATTGAGCCACAGGAATCACCAGATACTCTTCAAGAAATCGCCATGCCATTCAGCATGGATGACCCTATTGCCTGGATCTTGGTCAAACCACCAGCATATTAGAGCACCCACTGTGGGTCCATACTGTTCTGCCCATTGGGAGACGGGACTAGCACAGGTGGTGCCCAGCTGCTGTAAATGGTTTGTGTTCTCTACATCTGTTTGGAACTCAAAAGACATTTCTATATAAACAATGGTTTTCATAGTTCTCAATTCTTCCCCTTGGCACCTGTATGACCTACGATTTTTCTGAAATATAATATTAATAATACTATATATAGCTAAATATATAAAATACTATGTAGCCCAATAACCTGAATATCAGTTTTTTTGCTGTTGTCTTTAATGAGAAAGAACATTCAGAGTCCTAACTTGGGATTGCAAGAAGAGATTTCCTTTGATAAGAGTTTCCTGTCCTCCTGGCTTACAAAACCAGGGCCTCTTCCTACTCCAAATCACTGCTAAGTGCTCCTCTGTCCTATGGCAAAGGTTCTAGCAAAGAAGAGAGGACCCTTCACCCTCAAAGAGGAGGGTGAGGTATAAAGGTGCTCAGAGAGCACCTCCACGTGGGCAGGAGATAAAGAGACAAGGGACGTGACAGCCTCTTACTGGCATATGTCAGGGACACTTTTTGGTCACGAATAACTCACTGGTATCTCTACTCTTTCTTAGGGGTCCAGCAGTGTGCCGTGACCCTTTCCCTTCTCCTGATGGTATGTGCTGCCTCTGCCAACCATGTGATTATACTGCGTGATCCTCACGGCACACCCTTACTCCTGTCCCTCTGAAACTCCCCGTGTAAGTTTATCAGAGATTTTTGTTGGCATGGGCGATACTATAAAGAAACTCTCTTTCATGCCAATGCTCCTCCAATGACATCTCCTCTCAGACCAAAGGAAGAGTAATAATGCTAATAAAAACATTAAAAATAGCAATAATAAATATGAGTGCCAGGCACTGTGTATATCTCCTATTTAAATGTTAGTCCTCAAAATGAAAACCACAAAGACCTGCTCCTACTTTTTCAGAAGTTACTGTTTGAAGTATTTTAGTATATTGTGCAAATAAAAATGTTAGTACACATTAAAATAAATAAATAAATAGACAGATAAACAAATAAATAAATGTTTGTCCTCAGAATGAAAACAGAGGCCCAGAAGATTAACTAACCTAAGATTTCACAGCCAAATAAGACAATTTTGTCTGACTCCACTCTCAAGCTCTTTTTATCATTTCAAAACACAGACATGAAAAGTATCATTTTGGGCCCTTATTAAAAATAGAGTTTTCCAAAGGCACCTACCCCCAAATCAGTCTTTCCAGAGGAGGGTACTGGGAATCTTAATGTTCATATCTCCTCAGATCAGGCCAAATTGTGAAAACACCGTACCATATTAACCTGCCACAAAGGACCCAGAGATGCTGCAGGTGGACTGTGGTACAGGGACAGGTGGGTGTCTATGGGTCCATAAAGAACACTGGATTCATCTCCATTTTCAGAGGAAACCAGACTTAGGACTGGTTCTTGCAGACTTGTAACCTGGCCTGCTAAGCAGGCAACTGGTGACTTCCCAGGGTCCAGACCATAGAACAGGTATCCTGAAGTACCTTCCCCCACTTCAGGGACTCCAGCAGGCCCTTGGAACCACTTAATATGTGAGACTGCTTGGCCCACCACTGGGTATAAACCCAGGAGGTAGAGGGTTGAGAATAATTTTATCCCCAGGTTCATTTGTCAGCTTGTCAGTTACACAATGATAGTGATGAATGGGCTACCTTGACAGCTGAACATTTAGGAGCTGCTGACCTTTGATCTCTGGTCACACGATAGGGTCACCTGAAACTTGCATGACTTCTACCTGCCCAAGGGTAACAAAATAAAGGTCAAATGGGCTGGACGATTATATGTATCAAGTCTGAGGCAGCTTGGTTAGAAGCTTTAAGAGAGGCCGGGTTGGATTGCCCAGTACACAAAGCTATGGAACCACTGCAGAAATGTGCTCAACAAAAGATATACAATTTCAAAGCAGTCTAGAGTAACTTTCCTTGCAAGGGAATAGAATGAACTCATTATTTTTAAAGGGCAACAATGAAAACAAACACTTTGGAAGAAAATATATTCTGCTAGTGACTCAGCCATTGGGAGGGAAAGCATACAGGCGCATGACTTAATGAGTGATATTAATGCTATACCTGCAACATGGCAGAAGGTCCAATTTGATGCAATTACGGGAACAAAATCCCCACTGGGTAGTATCAAGCGCTCCTTTCAGCCATAGAATACGGTCTCTCTGCTGTCCTCTGTCAGCACAGTACCCCACAAAGGACCATGATTGACAAAAGATAACTCTTTCCAAATTTCATGACTTCCCTGTTGCTTGAAATTTAAGTAAAGTTTCCATGGGACAGTCTCAAACTTCAGAAAGATTCCAGAATAATTTAAAATTAGAAATTCAAGGTGGCTGTGATTTTTAGATGCACTGTAACATTAAAAAAAAAAAAAAAAAAAAAATCCAAGCAAAACATTTCTTCTTGCAAATCTGAAGATTTTGCTTTTTTGACTATTTAGTTAAATTCCATTTACTCAGAATCAGGTAACAACAGTGACAGATGTAATGAACAGTCATGAAAATAAAAGCTAAAAGGAGGCTGGCCGGTTAGCTCACTTGGTTTAGAGCACAGCCTTATAACACCAAGGTCACAGGCTTGTATCCCCATACCAGCCATCTGCCAAAATAAATAAATAAATGAAAACAAATAAATAAAAACTAAAAGGTCAATGTCATTGATTTCCAGAACCTAGAAACTTCGTGACCTGCGGAAGAAGCAGACATTATGGAAAAATCTGATTCACACAAAGCCTTTTTTTCTACCAAGGATTTTTCCCTGCGAAGTCAGAGACCGACAGACAGACTGCCATTGGAGCACAATCCACTCATGCTCCTGAGAGATGAGCAAAGCAAAGGAGAATGGCTTACAGAACACAAGGCCAGCTGTTCCGCCTGTGCAACGCTCATTTGAGTTGTAAGCTGTGAAATAAATTTGAGTTGATGGGTCCCCCATCTGCTCACCTGTCAGTCTATTTCCACTGCTCTGCTGTTTTTAGAAATACTTCCGTGTAACCTGCTTAATTGGTTTTTGGATGCCGAGAAACATCTCCCAAGTTTATTTTAATCTTATTTGGCACATGAGGCCACTGGGCCCTTGTCTCTCTCCTCTTCTTTGAGGACATTCACTATCAGGTCAAGAGCACTTATGGTAGAAAACTCAGTGGCATCCAACATCAGCAGTGTGAGACAGTACAAATTTAGCAATAGAGAGACAATAGCGGGTCAAACTAAAAATGCCAATTTATCAAGGACACACCAGTCTTCTTTACGCTTTGCACTGATTTAAGCGCTGAGTTAAAAAGCAAAATTCTTATAATGGTTCACAAGCCTCTACATTATCTACTCTGTCCCTACCCCTGATTCTCTGACCCTCTCTCCTTCCACGTGTCCCATTTTTTGCTCCAGCCATACTGGCTTATTTGCTCTTCCTTGAACAGGCCAAGAACACACTCTCAGAGTATCAGCACCTGCTCTTCCTTCTACCTTGAAAACTCTTCCCCTAACATATCTGTGTGGCTTGCTCTCCCTATTTCTTCAGGTCGCTCCTTAATCATAATCCAATCAGGAGACCTTCCTCTCCCACTGGACTTAAAACAGCAACATCTCCCTTTCCCCCTCACCCACTCCCAGCACATCCTGTCTTCTCTGTCCTATTTTTCTTCACAACATTTGCCACCACGTGGAGGGTGTGTGTGTGTGTGTGCAAGGGTGCTACACTGAAGGCAGGAATTTCTGCCTGTTTTGTTCATTGCTGTATCCTCCAAGCCTAGAGCAGACTTTGGCACATTGTAGCTGCAATAAATAGTGTGGAACGCACAAATGGCTGAAAGCAACACTTAAATAATAACAAGCAAAAGTCTGAGGCACAATCAAAGGAGGAATAATAATGATATCATTATTACCCGCTGACGAGCAGGATGGTATGGTAAGGAGAACATTGGTCTGAGAACTCAAGACCCATTTCTGCCACAACTTTACCCTGTGACCTTGGGCAAAACCTTGACTTTCTGGCCATCATTACTCAGAAATGTACAATAAGGGATTGGGTTAGACAATCCCTAAGGTTCTTCCCATCTCTAAAAAAACTGAAATTTTATATATAAACACTATGGTTTACCTCCATCTACATGATCCCACATGATCCTCACTACTCAGGGTAGGAAAGAGAGGTATTATCACAGTTTTGGAAATGAGGAAGCAGGGGCCTTGCTCCAGGCCACAAGGCGAGTAAGTCACATCCCTGAGACTGGAACTCAGGTCATTGACCGGCCCAGCACTGCTCTACATTTCCTCTCTTGGTAGAATTGGAAGCACCATCAGTCACTCTTACTCTGATTCAAAAGCTATTTTTTCAAGCACATTCTAATCCCCTCAGAGGTAACACACGTGTATCACAGACTCCACTACTTCCTGGGTGCTATTCCACTCCTGCCAAAGAATCCATGGATTCTCTACGGTGCCATTTCATTCCAAGGTTAGAGGTAACAAGCTGCTCCACTGCCTATGGGTGTTTTATGATAGGAACAGAATTCTATTTTGGTGCAGCTCATCCGTAGAATAGGAAGAAGTGTAAGCAACTGTAGCATCAAGACCATTGTTAACAAGTCCCTGAACTCCAAAGATGTCAAAAACACTCTAATCGTAGGTCCAAAGTAAAGCTGCTACTCCTAGCAGCTGAATGACACTATATCTACAGCTAACATTTGGAAAGTAAAATCACTTTTGCCCACATAAATATCTGTGCTACTGGGTCAGCGATCAGAAGGATGCCAATTCCATGTTGCTTACTAAGTGCCTACTGACAAAGCCAGGATTTAGGCAGAAGAACTTGTTACTGCTTTTAGTATTCATTCACTCATTCATTCATTCAACAAATATTTACTAGGTACAAGGATCTAGAGATACAAGAGTGAACTAGACAAAGTTCCAGGTTTTGTGGCGCTTACATCTGGTGGGGGAAGACAAAGGATAAACATGTGTACCAGTTATAAACTGCATTCAGCTGCTAGCAAGAGGGACTAGAAATAACAGAGGTTAAAGATTTCTTTATTTCACATTAAAGAAGTCTGGGAGGTCACATGAAAGCAGTCCATGGACATCTGGGACCCAGGCTGCTCCATCTACCCTTTTGCTCTGCCATCCTTAGCAGGTAGCAGCTGTCGTTGAGGTCACCTATGGGTCCAGGATGCTCCAGCCACCATACCTGAGTTCCAGGCAGGAAGCAGGAGAAAGGGGAGAAGGGTAACATTATGCCCTTACCTCCTCTTTTTAAGGAGGAGAGCCAGCCCCCTCAATCTATATCTCACTGACTCCAGCTTAGTCACTGGGCTGCAAAGGAGGCTGGGAAGTGTAGGGTTTTATCTGGACACACTGCCCCTTTTCCCCATCAAAACTGAGATTCTATACAAAGGAGGAAAAAAAGAATGGGGACAGGATGAGAAACCAGTATTCTCTGCCACGTGACGTAAGAAAATAAAAATTAAGGTAATTTCTGCTAGAGATAAATGCTCTGGAGTAATTCAAATGGGGAAATGAGTAAAGAGTGAATGGAGAGGCAGGGAAAGGCTCTGGCCAGGCAGTTCTGCTCGGCATTTAGCGGGGCAGAGAGTATCTCAGATGAGAATGAGTTAGGCCTGCTCAAGGTACAGCAGGAGGCTATGGGAGGATGAGGAGGAGCAGGGACAGAGAAGATGAGGCCGGTAAAGTCCAGGGTCTTGGAAGCCACTGTGAAGACTGGATTTTATGCTAAGTGAGATGGGAAACTACTAGAGGATTTTAAGTAGGAGAGTGATATGATCTATGCCACAGTTGTCTGCAGGAAGCCTCTAGAGTCCTCTAGGAATTGGATCATTTCATGAGAGTAAACTTCTATGCTCTATCTACATGTAGTATTCGTTTGATGAAGCAAAACACCTTCCTGAAGACTCTTCCGTGGCCCGAGAGGGAGGGGGGGCTCCAAACGGCACGGCCCTGGTGGCTTTGATGCATTGTCCCCTTTGCGCTGGAACAGAAAAGAAGTAGCGCCAAAGCCTCCCTGTAGTCCCAGGTCCACCTGATGTGTATCTTCAGAACTCAACTCACATCTAATTTATGCTGCTTTTTTTTCTTTTTGGTGTCGTGGGTTCAGGCTGAGGAAGACGGGTAATTCTATATGCTGAGAGCCGCCGAAGACTGAACAGGCCTTCTGATTCAGTGCTGGGTTTGCTTCTAAAATGACTTGGTTTGAAAGTAGTTTTTAAAAATTGCACTTCAATGGAGAGCAGACCATATGCTCAAATCCTCTGACTGAAGTTTATGCTGTGCTGCTAGCAATGCTGCCCCTGAATAAAGCCCACTGGAGCCGCGGAAAGGGAGGATGAGTTGTCAAAGAGACTGCCTTAGGCTTGTGGTATGGCCTCCAAACTTCAGGTTAACTGGTGGATTTATTAATTAATCATCAGAACCACAACCTTCCCACCTGGGCATCTTTGAGCAGAAAGCAGGCAGAGAGACAGCCATTACCTATTTATTTCTTACAGTTTTGTAGTCCCTGGTCAACAGGCTGGTGCAGTCTCACACTCGAGGGCACTGAAAGCTTGAGCTTGCACTCCCTTCACTGTCTGGGGGTGGACTCATTCTCCCAGCAACAGCGTTTGCTTCTGGGGTGACCTTGGGAAGGGCACTTAAGCAGCGTTTTCTCATCTGTCAAGCTGAGACAGCCACAGAGACCCGGAGTCACGTGTGGTAAATACTCAAGCGTGGAACGGTACTGGCCACCTTATCTCAAAAGCCCCCTGGCTTCAGGACGAAGGCTTTTTGCAGCAGGGAAAATGAGTGGGGCCATGTCCTTGCCGCATGCCTTGTAGAGATAGGAGTGAGGTGAGGTGGAGTGAGGTGGAGAACGAGAGGGGCTCTTTGCAGGAAAGACACCCTTAGGCCCTCATTGTGAATCCCAGGCATTTTCTCATTTGCCAAAATTCAGAAGGTCATAAGGAATCAAAGGACGACATCTGCTTGTGCAGAATGTCATTATAGAAGAGTCTGGGAACAAGAGGCCTGTTACAAGTCACCTTTCCAGCTCCTGAAAACAGGCCGATTAATGGAGAAGTTCGGCTCCTCACTGAGCATTACAGGAGTGGGGTCAGCTGGGAATGGGCCAGGGCTCAGCGGTGAGTCAGGACAGCACAGCAAGGACTTGATTAGCTGCTGTCACCTTCTGCCCCCATGCCTGGCCTGCCAGAGAGCCGAGCTTCTCAACAGACTGCTAAGTTTGAATTTACACTTTTTGTAAGAACAGTTCTGCACTCAAGACCACCTGGGAGTTGGCACAGAATACTTTACTGAGGGTCCATTATCCTCTCTCTGCAGTGCTGATAGGTTAGCTCAGGCAAGACTGCAAGACTTGGGAAACTTGCTGTTCCTAATTTAAATTGCTCTTTCTAGCTGGAGATTGACTCACAAAGGTCCTAGTGTCCAAAGTCACCCACCAGTAAGTTCCCAGGCCAGGGTCATATGTGTAAGTGACATTAGCAAGTGGCCTGCCTGTGTGGTTTGAATGGAGAGGTATCAGGACAGCGTTCCCTCCAAAAATAACTCTTGCTCTGGCCTTCAGAGTACCACTGATTCATTTTTTTCCAAATGTAGGGGGGAAAAAAGAGGGAAAGGTATTTCAAAATGTAACCACATCTAAAGAGGACAGTCTGTTAAGTCACCTCTCAGATACAGCTTGCTGCTCTTCCCGGTGTGGTAGAGAAGCACTGAGTTCCGCATTCCCTGGGGTGAAAAGAAGAAGTCAACTTCTTTACAGTTTCACCTAGGGTTGGTCACGTGACTAGCCTTCTGGGAGAGATTTGTCCAGGAGGCCAGCGAATCAAGACTAGAAGCAATTTAATTGGTTCCCAGTTAATGTCCTTTTCCAGTTGGTCTCATGTAAGTGCCTGGGACTTATGGTCACTAACTTAAAGTGATTTATAAAGTTCTTTCCCAGGAGAAAGGTCTTTGGGCAGGCAGCGAGTGAGTCTGTGAATTATTTCTCATGGTGGGTCCAGTGGGAGGAGGAAGGAACAGGTTCAAATGTAAAGAATCTGAAGCTCTCTCCTGAAATCCTCATTTTTCAGCAAGGTAATTTTTGACAGCCAAGGCTTGCTCTTCTAGATTGAATTTGATAGAACCTCTGTTCTTAAGACCTAATCTTATCTCCTACCCCCTCAGTTTAATGGTGAGGTTAACAGACTTACTCAACACGTCTGTGGCAAACTCACGAGACTAGAATCCAGGTCTTGGGATCCTTAGTTCACTGTGGGCTTGCTTGCTTTTTATTTTTTCATGTTGTATTTGTTAATAGCTAACATTTTTTGAGGACCTACAATGTGCCAGATGGCAGTATAAGTGTTTTACTTATGTAACACTAATAACCCTATCAGGTTGAAATGATTATTATCCCCATCTTACAGAGAGAAACACTGCGGCATTGAGTGGTTATGTAATTTGCCCAAGGTTACAGAGATTGTGACTGATGTGGCCAAGATATGAAGCCAGGAAGTCTGGCCCTAGAGCCCATACTCCAAACCACTACCTTGTAATGTCACTGAAACACTGCACACACATGGTTTAAAATCTAATGACAAGGAAGAGTTCATAATGAAAAAGCAAGAGTGCCACTCTAGTCCATCCCACCCGCAGATTTGTTTCTTAATGTGGTTACCTTCTGTATTGCTAATGTGCACGTCCTGTTATTTCTTGATTTATCAACTTGAGATATTATCTTTTGGCTTCCTACAATGTTACATGAGGATCTGTACTCTCCCTCGTTCCGTGCATGTGCAAATGGTGTTTGTGGTAACTCACCTCCAAACATGGCCCCCAATGGGCCACACCTCCAGCATTGAGTTTAGGCTGGCCCTCTCTGTGACTTCCTTTTCAACCACACATTGCAGTAGAGGTGACACTGGGACGGTGCCTTAAAAAAGCCGAGCAATTTCTGCTTTTGTGCTCTTGGGAATCTTGAGCCACCTTGTAAGAAGTTTGGATATGCTGCTGGAGAGACCACATGGAAAGGCCACTTGGAGAGGGAGAGGCCCAGCAGTCCCAGGGTCACAGCTGAAGCAGCCTTTTTGCCCCGGCTACTACCTGACTATAGCCAGAGGCAAGACCCCCAGGGAGCTCAACAGAAGAACGATATGTCCAGTTGAGCCCTAGTCAACCCACAGAAGGCCAGAGTCTTATGTGAGAAATAATAAACTGTGGTTGTTTTAAGCCACTAAGTTTTGGGATGATTTGTTACATAGCAATAGATAACTGAAACAGTTTTTATAGTATCTTTACTTTCTTCATTAGATGCCTTTGTAACTTTAGATGATATGCCTAAATTCTGTATCTGCCTCTATTCACTTTTTTTTATTGTGGTTAAATATATACAACAAAAATAGGCCACTTAAATAATTTTATGTATACAATTCGGTGGCATTAATTGCATTCACAGTGTTGTGCAACCACCACCACTGTTTATAGCTAAAACTTTTCCATCATGCCAAACAAAAACTCTGCACCTATTAAGCAATAACTCTCTATTTTCCCCTTCCCAGCCCTCAGTGACTTCTAATTTATTTTCAATCTCCATGAATTTGTGTATTCTAGATGTCTCATATAAGTGGAATCATATATTTGTCCTTTTGTGTCTGGTTGATTTCACATAGCATAATATCTTCAAGGTTAATCCATGTAGCAGGTATCAAATTTCATTCTTTTTGGCTGAATAATATTTCATTGTGTGCATATAACACATTTTGTTTATCCATTCATCTGTTGATGGACATTTGGGTTGTTTCTACCTTTAGGCTATTGTGAATAATGCTGCAATGAACACTAGTGCCCAAGTATCTGTTTGAGTCCCTGCTTTCAATTGTATTGTGTATATATATCTAGGAGTAGAATTGCTAGGTCTTATAGTAATTATATATTTAATTTTTTGAGGAACCATCAAACTGTTTTCCAAAGGTGATATACCATTTTACATCCCTACCAGTAATGTACAGGGTTCCCCAAATTCCCCATCTTTGCCAACACTTGTTCTTTTCTCTCTCTCTCTTTTTTTTTTAAATTATAGCCATCCTAGAAGGTGTGAAGTAGCCTCTCATTGTGGTTTTGATATGCATTTCCCTAAGGACTAATGATGTTAAGCATCTTTTCACTTACTTATTTGCCATTTGTCCACCTTCTTTGGAGAAATGTCTAATCAGGTCCTTTGCCCATTTTTTAACTGGGTTGTTTGTCTTTTTGTATAGGGTTTTAGTAGTTCTTTACATATTCTGGATACTAAATTTTCTCCCATTCTGTAGGTTGTCTTTTCACTTTCTTGATAATGTTCTTTGATGCACAAAAGTTTATCATTTTGATGAAGTCCAATTTATTTATTTTTTCCTTAGGTTCCATTAACTTTTGACAATATCTCTCAAGTTCCCTTTTTATAAGGTATGGGTAAGGGTCTCAACACAGAATAAAAGACTGTGGCAGTTAACAACATGAACCTGAGCTGAAGGAATAGGAGTTATCCAATATCTCATACATTCTGAAAGGACCGTTTTCGTATCTGTGCCATTTTCAAGTCAGTTGTTGGTTTTCACTAAAGCAGAACCTCTACTTGACAACACTGTTAACCCAACTTTGAGTTATTCCTTAAACCTAAAAGTAATTAGTGCAAATGGTCTAAAAACTATTCTAGAATATTTAATTTAAACTCACTCAGAATGGAAGTTTCCATTCTCCACTTCTACAAATGCGAAGATCTGACTGTACATGTGCCTGATTTCTTCCACTAACCCAGAGGCAACTGGTGGGTATCTCAGCACTTTTCCAATCTCAGTCCAGAGGAATGATGGTGTCCGAGATTCCTAGTAGAACACTTTACACGGGATACATCCTTCAAACCTTCTGGAAAAATGTTCTGCTTCTTTAAAAGGATTTCTTGCCATCTCCTACTGGATTTGTAAGAGACCGAGGGATGGTTATGAAGGCCATGTATGCACATCCTGATTAGCAAACCATCCTTTACATAATCAAGGACACCTCTTTCTGTATGGATGTCAGCAAACAAGGCGAATGGAGAACTCAATGTCATGTGGGAGAACACTATCATGAGGGCTTTCCCAACAGGTAGTTGTAGCTCAGGGGCCATAGTCTGACTTGTATAACTGAATATGTGTAACAAGAAACTTGCCATAATGATGTTTTCATTTCATAACAACATTTACTTGGGCTTTTCTGATGGCAGATTATCTTTTCTCCCCCTATCGAAAACAGTTAACTCACTGCCATGTTTGGAATGTCTATTTATTTGTGGGGCACCGAGGATACTAAATATCTCATAGTTGTTTTTGTCTTTACCATAAAAATAGAGATATGGCTTGGTAGAAAACATTAAAAAAGTATTTTGAGCTATCAGGTTGGTATAAACATTCTCAAAATTGTATTTGCAAAAGCCAGCATGCTATTAAGACAATCATATAAACTATCTCAGTTCCAAATAGATAATGATGTTTTATAGAATTGCTTATAATTATAAAAACTGAAAACAACCTAAATGTCCATCATTGAGGGAATGATACTAAATGATAGTATATTCTTACTATGGAGTGACTTCTCTATAACAATTAAATAGAACAGATTTATATGATCTAACAAGGAAAGATTTCCAAACATAAGACATATTACTGAGTAAAAAAAACCATTTAGGTACTATTTGTATAGCAGAATAACCGTTTATGTAAAAACAAAGAAAACATATAGTGTTTGTCTATGGTTAAATCTATGTCTGTAAATGCACAGAAGAATATTTGGAAGGGCAAGAAGGTCTGAGATTGGGAGTAGTGGTCAGAGAGGACTTTATCCCTATCTATATACAGTTTTAATTTGTATAAAGTGAACATACAAGTATTGTGCATTATTTGTGTAATTAAAAATAAAGATGCTGAGAGTGATGGTGAATAAAACTAAATACCTTAGCTGGGATGTGAATCAGCTGTTAAAGCTCATAAGAACCTTCAGTTCTAATTTCCTTTCTACCAATCAAAATTCTGGGAACTCAACAAGAAATAAATTCTTGGCTTGGTCAATACAGGGCTTTGAAGTCGGCTAGGTAAAACAATTCTTTTGCATCTTAAGGGAGAATTTATCTCCAACATTCTTTGCTGTTTTAGTAAAATACGAGTAGGGTTGTTCGAGGATTAGAGTAGAAAAAGAGAGTGCTTTTGATTGTCAATTTCACCTTCCCCAAACTTCTGCTATCCTAATGAAATTGAAGCCTTGCAAGGGGAAGACTAAAATAAAGAGCTAGTTACTATACTTATTTTAAACACCTAAGCTTTAAAAGACTTTTTTCATCTATGTGCCTGTTAAGAAACTGTCAAAGCAACAAAGATGCAAAATGGAAACAGATGTTTTTCTACCAAAATGCTCTCAGAAATGGTTTCAGATACTCAAGTTTATTTCCCAAGTAACGGTACCGACCAACTTTTCTTGTCCACCATTCCAACCTCTGACATGGCTCTTGGGCCCCTCTGGGTGCACATGCTCAAACAGGGCCTGGTTATGGCAGCCTAAGTTCCTGGGAAGCCCTGAAGGTAGGGGAAGGCCTGGGGCTCTCAGTCTCAACTCGGCTTCAGAGCACGCAGTACAACAGGCCTGAGCATGTGCTTAGCAAGGCCAAGAGAAGGCAATGGCATTTCATTTTCATTCTCTGGCTGATTCTGTTTTTCCCTTCTGGGGAAGGCAACCCACCATACTCCTCTGGGATGTGCAGGGTGCTGGGAATACAAGCTCTCCCCCTTTAGTTCATGACCCCTCCCCTAAGTCTTTGCTTTTAGGCACCTTAGTTGCTAAAGGCATTTAACTTTAATTCCATTTGACTTCAATTGTGTCCAAATTACTGTAAAAAGGAAGAAGACAACAAGCTGTAAATATGAAGAAAGACAGAAAATCATTGAGAATCCTGCCTTTATGAATATTTGATGAAGAAAGGTTAGATCCATAGCTGGTAAATTATAAGAAATTATGTCCATCATGTGACTCTGTCAGCAGAGGTTAATACAAATGGGTTGGGACTTAGTTGGGATGACAATGCAGATTTAAAAAGATTTGTCCTGCCCTCACTGCAATTAGTTTTTCTCCTATTATTAGTGTAATATAGTTGATCGTTAGGATTATGGCAAGAGAACAACTACTCAGTGAAATCATTTTGTTTTTCAGACTATCATTGCATTTTCACAATAAATTTTTCATCTCCGCTAATCTAGCCCTTAATTGTGTGGTTGCTGTGGGCAGGATCCAATTATTAACTCTTTTGATCCTACAATGCCCTTGCCATCAAGTACGCTGATTATATGCAGACTGAACAGGCAATTCTACGTTTTTCTGCAGCTGGATACATGGATCTCGTGGTTCATTTAGCGCAAGCAGAAAAATGGTTATTTTGCTCAAATAACAGCTCCAGTCAAGTATGAAATTGTATGTAATTGTGTTATAGGATTTTGCCCAGGTTAAAGGGCTTCTTGAGGCTTCTATTATGAACCTCATTTCTCAGGCATTTATGATCTGTTTTCCACTTTAAAAAAATCTGAATTAGGCCTAACATGCTCTGCCAAAGGCCTTATTGCTATTGTTATTATTATTATTTTGCAAAGGGGATTAAAGTAGTTATCCTGCATTCTTTGTACCAAGACAGAGAATGTAATTAATGTCAAGCACAGTGAGCTGCAATGTAGAAAAAATGGCACTGTGGACCCCAACAACTGCAGGCATAATTTGTCCAAGCAGTAGTTTAGATTTGCAAGGATACCTTTATGCCCTTTCAACAAGGCTAAAGAGCTTGGAGACTAAAGCCAGAGAGAGGGTGGAGTGAACATAACCAGGGTATTAAAGTTTCCAGCTATTTCAGACCAGGCTCTAAACAAACAACTTGCAAACAAACTTTAATGCTTATTTGTCATCACTGTGCTTATTTATCATCTCTGTGCTCCTTACAGAAAACTCCACTGCCTCGGCCTAAGGTCACCTTTTCCTTTGACATCCACTCATCATGAATTATATACTTTTTGTAAAGTTGCCATGTACTTTTTAAATGAGAGATACGGCTGATGGAATGTTTAAAGATCAGTATAAGACAAGGAGAAAGGCAAAATGTGATTTCTGTCATAGAGAGCACGTGAAAGAGAGAAAGATGTGGAGAACAGAGTATACTCACAATAGAAAGGCCAATTAAAAAATAAAAATAAATGTAAAACATACTAATAAATCGAGAGGCCCAACATAGAAGACAAAGCACATTTCCAAAGCTAAAGTAAGGCTAGAAAAAATGAATAACTAGGAAAAAATTGTCTTGGGAAGGGTTAAATGTGACAGCCAAAAGAATAATTGGAATTGTCATGCCTGTAGCAATCTCACTGTAGAAGTGGTGTCTCAGCAAGGTCTTCTGAGAGTTCCTCCCAACAGAAGTATACACTCTGCCCATTCTTACAGTCATCCAAAAGTAGGAAATTTAATACATCAGGGAGTCTGCTGGATTATCAGATCAACTAATCAATAGCATTGACAATATTTCCGCCTAAAAGCATGGGGGAGCAGTAAGTAAGGCACCAAAGCAGAGGATCTTTGCCAATACATTACCTTGGACCTTTGACTTCTGCCAAGGGCCCAAGAGGCACATGACTTTTTTCCCCAAGACCTGGATTTTCTGCCTAAGTGATTTTGACCTGCTCAAATTGAGTCAACTGCATTCTTCGTCAGGAATTGGCACGGGGGCCATATGCAAATGGTGCAGACCCAGTCTCCCAGGCATCTGAAGCAGCATGTTGGGTCATGCCATTACCCCCTCTCAGCAGCCCTCCCCTCCGGACTCTGTAAATCTCAGCTGTGTGTGTGCAACATCACTGGACTCAGTGGAATACAAATGGCTTCTCTGTGTATCTGGATTGCTCCTGAGACTTGAGCCACCTGAAGAGTTCTGTCCCCTCTGTGTGACCTACACCTGGTGGCTCTGAAAAGACATTTTGGCTACTCTCAACTCACTGAATTTAATGCTCCAGAAAACAGCAAGATTTCATCACTGAGGATGAAGCTAACTCAGAGAGACAAAGACAATACGCTGTTCATGTCCCTGAGTCTATAAAAGGGCATTTGGTGAGATACAGAACCAAACTTGTCAAATCCACATCAAACGTGCCCTGTGGAATCTGGCTGTCTCCCCAAACGGCTCTTTTGGTGTAGAAATTTGTGTGGAGGCCAGCCCCCAAATGTCAGGATGAACTCCATCTCCAGAAACACATTTGTAGTTGGTAAAGACTGTCAAAGGAAGGGGACTGACATTTGTTAAGTACCTGCCCTGGACTAGTTACTTCATTTTATCTAATTTAATTCTCTTTATATAATCATTCAAAGTTTACTGATGAGGAAACTGTGGCTCAGAGAGGTGAAATAATGTGTCCAAGGACAGAGACAGTACAAGGCAAGACTGGAATTCAAATCCAGGCCTGCCAGGTTCCACAAGTCCTACCCCCAAACTCTTTGTATCACCCGCCATTGCTCTTTTCCACCAGAGGAATAACAGACAGCTTATCAAGTTACTAGGCAAAGGCAAACAGAAAAAATGCCAATCCCCCAAACCTTCTGAAATCACAGAGAATAAGATGGCTGGACAGTGGCACACTCTGGAGAGGCTCACGTTCAGTGTTTGTTCTGTTCTCAAATAGAACATATAATTGAGGGGTTGGGGGGGATGTGTCAAAGTGGGACTTAAAGGGGTAAAATGAAGAACTTATCTGGAAATGGATCTGTCGTAGTTCCTTCTATACCAGTCATTGGGCTCTTTAACCATGACAAAGCCAAGATTTTCTAAAACTGGCATATTATTGTCGTCTGCCTGGCTGTGCTGTAACTATTTCAAGGACTATTAAATTAAACCCTGGAGACAGTTTCCCTTAAGATAAAGAGCATGCTTTTTATTGTGTCATCAAAGGAGACCAGAAAACCTGAAGCTTTCAGCTTTAAAGACAACATAATGAGATCAGAGATTTTGCTTGCAAAGAAATTAACTTTCGGTTAATTAATGAAAGTAACCTTAAACAGCGGGCGTGTTGCCAACAACCAGGACACTATAATAAAAGGCGGGGGGTGGGGGGGGCAGAGATAATAGGCTGCTTTCAAGGGGCCAGGGCTCAGCAGCCCAGAAAAGAAATTTGATGAGGATGCTGCTTGTAAATTTGATCTCAAATTCTTAAGATGAACAAATAATAGTCTTATCTGTAATAAAGTCTGCTACAAATGCTTTCTTCTCCCCCATAATTTTCTGTTCAATTTAGATAGCAGATTTAATTAGATGTTGGTGAAACACTAGTTATTTAATAAAACTCTTAATAAAAATCTAATCTATGGTACATAGAAACCACTGTGACATAATCACAATTTAAAAAATACGGTTTATGGTATTTACTTTTTACAATTAAGAGAATAGACGTATGTGACATGTTCTGTTTCTAGTTCAAGGAGAGACTAAGAAGGCAAACCTAAAAAAAAAAAAGCTCCTAAATTGCAATCCTTTTTCTCTTCTTAGAAAGTTTGTTTTTCAAGGTTTTCTTTTGTCACTCGAAACAGAAAAGGGTCCTTGAACCTGAATGTGAGGAATGAAGAATGATCTCTCCTATCACATAAATTTTTTAAGTTAACATTTGCTTACTGCAAGGAATGGACTAAAATTCCTAAAATTTAAGGATTCCTAAAATTGTATGAGAAACAATATGGGCCCCTACATCTGTTCAACTTAACTGTAATTTTACCATTATAGACTATCAATAAACTCTGAGGTGAAGATAAAGGCTTTTCCTCTGACTGAGTCTATGGGGGTATATGTAAATTCAAAAAAGGCATGACAAAGTAATGGTGCACAAGTGACCCACAGCATGTGTTAAAGTGACGTTAGGGACATTCTGAGTATACTCCTAATCTAATACCTTAACCAAAGGCAGTCTTCTGGACTGGACATCCTGCACCCCAGGATTCACTCTATATGGCAATTCTTAGAGATCATGTTTTCTATAGAAAACTTTGGTATTGGTGGAAATGTTGGTTCCCATGTGAAGTTGCTCTTAAGTTCTCAAATAGGTTGAGATCCAGCTTGTTTGAACCATCTGGTGGTCTGTTTTCGCCAGATTTACTGGAAGGAGTTGAACAGTTTGAGGGAGTGATGCCACCCTTGATTCACAAAAGCCATGTCCCTTTATTTGACATCATGTAGTTCTCGTCCCCCTTCAACATTATTTGGGTAGAAGAATCTAAAATAATTTCTCAGATAAACAGGGTGGGAGGTGGAGTTAAAAGTTGAAGAGCTAATTCCCCCAGTCTGAAGGGGCAGGCGGATGCTGGTGGAAATCAGACTGTTTTTCTGCTGTCTTCCCATGACCAAGCACCAGGACTAAAATGCCTATCAGTCTTTTTGGAGGGGGGCGTGGATGGGGAGGTAGGTGGCTGGCACAGATGCAGAACCCTGAACCTTGGTGTTATCAGCACCATGCTCTAACCAACTGAGCTACCCAGCTAGCCCCTAGCGAATGAACTTGCTGTGTCCTTGGCCAGGGCCATGTGGCATCTCTGTTTGTGTATGATTTGAGAAGGTCACTGTTTAATGCATCTGGATATTGTGATCATCCAGATTTAATCATCAGGATGGGGTTCCAGTGGCTTCCACTGTATATAAATTTAAATAATGACCCTTCCTCTCATGAAGGAAGGAAAGACCACGGACTTTGCCCATCTGTTCTGTGAGCCTGTTCATTTTGAGTTTCTGATTAGATGCCTCTTGCTATTCCTATGCATGTCATAATCTCTAAACAATGCCACAGTGTTAGGCAGCATTTAATGATTTATAGTGCTTGTTAATTTTTGTTTCAGATCTGATTCCTCTTTGGCTACTGACACATGGAGTTGGCATGGACGGAACACAGCCAGTGCTTATTTAGATACACTGTGCACAACAAGAAGCCAGCAGGGGCCTATCAGGCACTCAGGCCGCACAACCAACTCAAGAATGTGTCCTGATTGGGTGTCAGACTGGATTTCATCTCTTTGTCTGCCACACCAATATCTACATGGCTGGCTCAGTCACTCACACAAGCCCAACCCCAGACTGGGTTAGAGGAAAAACTGGGGACGTGCCACAGAGTTCCTGGAAAATAGGATGAGGACATAGTGAGAAAACTATCTGAAATAATATCTGATTGCGTCCTTTGGGGAGGGGGTAGGCTGCCCCACAAGCCCTTGCTCTCATATCTCTTTCCAACTTTCACTGACTTTTGTCAGTCACCTTTTCTCTCTCCCCTCTATTAGTTGCCTTCTCTGTGACCTTGCCATTCCTGGGGACAAGAGACAAATTCTCTAGTTGAAAAAAAAAATTTTTTTTGATGTGCTTCTAGATCTGAAAAGTAAAACAGGGGGTGGGGTGGGGGATCCCAACCCGTTTCTTTGGTATAAAGCACAGAGGCAGTGTCTGAAGCTTTCTTAAATATTAATATTATAATGAGGAGACATGAGGTTTTTGCTCCACTTGTGGGTGTCACACAACATCCTGCCTTAACAGGATCTTCGGGAGCTCATGATGCCTCCAAGCACAAGCTGTTCTTCCAGAGGGATGTTGACTTTTGTGGTCTATTAAGCAAGCAATGCATAAGTCAAATACTCTTCCAGGAGCACAGTACTGACGCAAGTGCTTCAGGCCAAACTGCACATAAGTCAGTCCCTTTTCCTGTGGGTTTTGTTAAAGAGAATTTTCCATAACAAGACAACAATAATGACACATTTTGGTGTTGAAACAATTACTGACTAGGTAATAACAATCATCTAATAAGTCTGTTCATCTTCGTGCTGCTGGGGAAGCTGCCAAAGCTTTTGGGTGACAAGTCCCTCATACTGATATTCAAGGCAACCCAGCTTGTGGCTTCTTGGTATAGCTAATAGAGTCCCTTAACCATTGGCAGCTTAGCCTCTGTGGTTGAGACCCAGAGCTCTGAAATCCAAGAGAAGCTTGGGTTGGAGTCCTGATTGGTGGATGCACTTGGGAAGATTACAAAACCTTGCTAAGTTTCTCTATCTGTAAATGGGGACACAAATATCTACTTCATAGAGCTGCTCTGAGGATTCAGTGAGGCCACAAATGTAAAGTGTACAGCATGACACCTGGCACTTAGTAACTAGCTCAGTCAGTGACAACTATTATTATTAGCATAATATCTTCCTTGAAGCTCGGTGACTGCAAGTTGTGATTGTTTCTGTGATACTGTCTTTAACATTCAGGAATGTTTCTACTCTTCTTATGATTATTAGTCCTCTGTAACATTTCAAACATGAAAACCATCCTATGGTTGGTACTGAGAGCAACGATAAGTTTAAACTGGAATAGTTAAAGGCACAACAAGAAGCCAGCAGGGGCCTATCAGGCACTCAGGCCGCACAACCAACTCAAGAATGTGTCCTGATTGGGTGTCAGACTGGATTTCATCTCTTTGTCTGCCACACCAATATCTACATGGCTCAGAGGTGACAAAATGGTGCCACGTTTAGCCCACTCACATTCATTTTGGCCCAAACCGTATGGACTCGTAATTTTTAAAAAATGTGAATTAGTTATTAAAGAAGAAAAAAGAAAGGAAAAAGAAAAACAGATTTCACTCAAAAATCTAGAGTTGGCTTTGCTTGAAAAATGGGAAGATCTGCTTATCTGGGCCAAAACTCCCCCACAACAGTACCTGACCAGAGCTGAGTAGCGGGTGCCCTCTCAGGACAGGACACACATGCTCCAGTTTGAAACAAGTGCCATCTCTCTCTGCTTGGCCTGCTTCATTCATCTCAGTTACCAGGTCCTGCTCAGTTCATTGGGCTGTAAAAAGCCAGCCCATTTAGCGTTGCCATTAGCCATCCATTGGTTGTCTATCCACCTTCTTCCACAATTCCACCATTTTGCTCTCTGCATTTTTAGTTCAGTACCTGGGGGCTGCTTTAGCATAGTTTTATGAGCTTCCTCCCCCCACAGCAGTTACTTAGGAGGAATCTACATGCTATTCCCATAGTGACCATCAACAATAAGTCTATCATTTGTTTTTGTTCCCTAACTCCCGTGAAATTTACTTATATATTCCCTTCTGTGGCGTCAGCCCTGGCTTCACTTTGTGGCCAGTTTAGATGCCGAGACTGGTGGAACATACCAGTCCATAAAGCTCAGAATCAGGCTTCATTCTTGGTTCGGCCACCCTGTGCCTGTGTGACCTTATTACCGTTAATTATCTCAGCAGGCACTGAATTCACTAGGTGTTCGTAAATACTACCCCATCTCCAAGGACATACCTAGCACATCGGACAGCTGAAGCACATAATTCTTTTTATACTTCTCTCTTCTCTGCAACAAAATTATTCTGAATAATCATCATACAGTAATCAGTCATTACTTTTTTGATTTGTTCTTCAGTTTTAAAACAACTAGTTAACAATTAAGAATCAATTTCAACTTAAAAATATTATTAAAACTTAGTTAAATATTTCAGGTAGAAAACTAAGAGTTTCATTTACCAAGGGAAAACATTACACTGAGTAGTTCAAAAACTGTTTCTCTGTTTTAAATTTTAAACAACAACAAAAAAAACTTCAAGTGGTCACACGGTATGATAGAACTGAAGTACTCCATCTGTCCTTTCTTCATCTTAATTGCTGTCCCTGTTTGTTTTGAATCTATTGTTTAGATGCAGGGATGTGTGGCACAAAGTACACCTGAAGCAAACGCAAATAATTCTAAATGATGATGAACTTACCCTTGAAACAAATACATGTAGTAGAATCTGTGTGTATCAGTGGCTGCCTGTATAACTGAGAATTCTTTGAATGAACGTCCCTGTAGAATACAATGCTTATTAAAGGATATAATTGCTAAATTGTGCTAATTTGAAGCTTATATACATATATTAGTAAACTTCAGGAATAACTTCAGAAATTGTTAGAACTTAAGCCAACAAAAGATTTTTTTTAGGTAGGGATATTCTGTCACTGACATTATTTAGAACTGACAGTGCATGGTGACAGTAAAAAACAGACTGACTTTTAGTTTTCTTATTATTTTAGTTTTCTTATTGTTTGCACCCCCTTACTGCCAGCACGGAGGGGTGGGGAGGGGGAGTTGGGACGAACCCTTCCCAATGCCCCATTTTTGGTATGTCACTCTCTTAAAGGCCCATCTGTTAACTAGATTTCTGCTTTTTATTGTTAAGACATTCTGGTCTGGGTTCCTGGCCCAGAACTTTGGTCTGGGTTTCTGCTCTTCTCTTCCTGAATCCAGTAATCTGGATTCTTGATCCACCTGCCTGCCATTCTGGCCTCCAGACCTCGCTTGCGTCTTCCTTCTGACTCAAATCCCTCTACCAAACCTCTCACCTCCCTGCACCCTTGCTATCTGCTTTTCTCAGCTCAGCATTCTCTCCTCTCTACATTTGATGATTTCTCTGAACATCAACACTTACTTGCCTGCCTGACTGATGAGACTCCATACACTTTCCTTTCTGTCTAGCTGAATTCTTGGCACAAACTCCGTATTGTCCTAAGTCGCAATCATGATTAGCATCATTTTGATGTTAATAGCTTGGTGGGGGAGGTGGTAGGGATGAATACTTAGCCCTAAGTGTGACTCACGGGTGATACTAGAGAAAAGCTGCTCAAGGGAAATGAATATGTTACAAATGTCAGCCAAGTCTTAACCAATACCAGCTAAAAAAATAAATAAATAACTGCAGGTGTTGGTCTGGAGTTTAATGCTTCCGTTGACTCCACACTGTGTCTACTGGCCTACCCAAAGGCAGCTTTGGCATTTGCAATGTCCATTTCTTAGAACAGTATATTGCCAGATAGCAGAATTTATGGTCTTTGGTTCTGAGCTGCCAATAAAATCACAAGGCCAAGTGAGGGCTTTCTCCACTACAGCCTAATATAGAATGCTTATCTTATTCAGGCACAACATCCGCTTTTAAGATCCCACTAAATCTGCAAATCAATCCATGACTTTTAAGATTTCTTTGAGAGCAGTCTTAGTCTGAAGTTCTTTTGTATACGATGGTGATGATGATGGTAATGATGACGCTCATTAACATAAGTCAAATAATCACATAGTCCAGTTAACCTAGGTTGTTTTCCTCTGCTTTTGCTTAAAATTTTGACCCATTACTACAACAAACAAGAGCTTTCAGAGTGGTGGTTATGTCTCATCATTTGAGAAAATCAAGACAGAGGTTCAATATTTAATTCAAAATCCTAAGCATCCATTATTAACACAGGTGCCTTTACTCATTTCCAGTAAGGAATAATAACCCTGGCCTTTCATTCCTTTTTTTTAAAAAAATTTTTTTCATTCATTTTCAAATCAAATAATACTAGTGAAGCATTTTAAGGTGTGGCTTTAATAGGTTAAGATAACGACTGTATTCTGTTTATTTAGTCCCAAAAATCTAACCAGTACCCAATCATACATGCTGTCTAACTCCACATGATCATTTATACCTACATAATAAATACACATACACAGTATAAACGTACAAATATATATGCATAAGCACAGAAACACACACTTGCATATAAAATATGAAGAATTATGACTGTCATAGACAACTTCAATGAGGGTTATATATCAGTGTGTTTGAAGAACAGTATTCAAGTGATTTTTGCTATTCTTTTCTGTACATACTTGCTTTGTGGAATTCAAATCTGCCCATTTCTGCAAAGCTATTATATGTTTCTCTGATGCTGCTCTGAAAAATCTGGGCCACCTCGAAAGATTTTATGAAGTGACTCCTTTATCCTCAATGAAGAGGAGAAAGGCAGGTTAATCATCTATTGACTCCTCAGTCTTATTACTGGCATAAAGCTCTGGCTTTGCTAAATTTCCTCTTTTTAGTTACTTAACAAACATACATCACCAGGAGGTGCAGATAAAGATCGAAAGATTAAGCTTTGTCACTCAAATGATAATTAAAAAGAGTATTTTAAACACACTGTAAATATACACAAGCCATCATAAAATCATCGAAACCCTGCCAGAGCTCACCACCTCCAGAGTATATAGATTATCAGGGAGAGGGAGATTGATGTTAAGTCCTGCTTGTCTTGGAAGACTGTCATTAACCATCCCAAGCCTGCACTCAGCCAGCCACCTGAGCTAGGGGAAGGTGGGAAATCTGGCCTCACACATTCCAGTGGCAGATTAGTGGGATTCGGGATGAGCTCTTTAATATGCATTTAATTGCGATTGATCCTCTTCCGTTCAACTCCAAGATTCCTTACAATATATTATTCCAAGAACTGTAAATAAAATAATAGAAGTCAGGATTCTGCTGCCCTGATTTAAAAAAAAAAAAAAATTTCATATACAGGAAAGATTTAGTAAAGCAGATTAAATACCTCCTAAAATTTTCATTTATAACATGTCATAAAAAGACACATGAGCCCATATATATTAGAAGCATGCAGTAACATCACCTTTCATAAAAAGAAAAGCTTGTCATCATAATCTTATTAGGATGTTATGCATTGTTAAACTGGTAAAATATTTCTGTATATTCCAATTAGTGCAACCATTTACTGGCACAGACATTACAGAGAAAACTATCTTCTTTTTTAAAAAGTCCTTTCCACTGGGAACTAATCCTTTGTTTGACAATTCAGAGAATGTTATTTAGAGATTTTAATTGCTCAGTTGATCTGTGGCTGGATCTCAATAATCAAAACAATAAAATTGTTTTCTTTTTTTTTTTTTCTTGACAACTGTAATAAAATGCTGATAGTGTCCTGGGATAGTTAACCCAAGCTAGATTGACACTGTCAGGTTCTTTTTCATATATCTTTTTTATCAGAGGCAAACAAGCCATTTTTTTTTTAAAGTACAAAGTACATTTATAATATTGCCATTATCAACAGATATTCCAAATGTAACAACGTCTACATGAAAAATCCAATCTGACCATGTATGAAAAAGGGCCACAATTCTTAATTAAAAAGAAAAAAAAAATCTTTAAATCTCTTAAAAAAGCTAAACATTCCAATAAAAGTGGGCAAAAGACATGGGCAAATATTTCACAAAAGAAAGAATACAAAATAGCCATTGAACTTTAGAAAATACTGCTACCTCATTAGTAACTAAAAGAATACCAATTAAATCAATGAGATACTGTTTTTATAATTTATCAAATTGAAACAGTTTACACACACACACACACACACACACACACACACACACACACACACACACACACACACACACACACACACACACACACACACACACACACACACACACACACACACACACACACACACACACACACACACACACACACACACACACACACACACTCCAGTACTGGTAAAGGTAACAGGAAAACAGATTTGCTCATAGGCCGTTGCAGTAACCTATATAACTAGTCCAACCTTTTGGAAAAATATTCTGGTGATATGTGTCAAAATCCTTAAAAATGTATATATCCTTTGACTCAGTAATTCAATTTCTAGGAATTTATCCTAAGGTGATAAAGATTCACACAAAATTTTTAGACAAGGATATTCATTCCAGCATTTTATATGGTAGGGTAAAAAATGGAAAACAACCTAAGTGTCCAACAAGAGGAGTTAAATAAATTATGGCATATCCATACAAAGGGATTCTAGTTTCCATTAACAATCATGTTCTCAGGGAATATTAAAGACATGAAACACAGCTCATGATACAGTAAGTGAAAAGAGGCAAGTTATAAAATATGACGATCCTAATTTTGCTTTAAAAAGTATATATGATTACATGTATACATTGAAAAAGGCTGGGAGACAATACGCTAAAATGTCCATAGTGGTATCTTAAGGTGGTAGGGGTATAGGAGACTTTTCTGTTTTAAACTTCTCCGAATTTTCAAAACATGTTTTTAATTAGCACAGATTACATGCTAATTTAAAACAAGTTAATTGAAAAAGCAAACCCAGAAATACTGAGCCTTAAAAATATTTCCTCCCATATTTTAAAAATCATTTGGCTTATAAAAAGTACTCTTGGATCTAAATAAGTTTCTTCTTTTTTTGGAGAAGAGTTTGGGGGTATCTTCACAATGACAAACTTCACAAAAATTTGAAAACGTTTACAAGAGTGAAACTGGCAGTTAGGATGATTGGCCTCGGTAGGCCTGAAAAATGTTTGTTTATTATACAATGTTAACCCACTGGACAGAACGCAGGAGACCCAAAACATGATATTTGGTGCCAAGGGAAACTCAACATTTGGGTTCGGTGCAAACAAGTGGATATTACAACAGCCAATTGGAGATACACAAATTAGCCCTGAATTTGCACTCAATTTTGATTTAAATATTACGTAAAAGGGGAAATTTTTATTTTAAATACCCATGTTAAAAAGGAGAGCTCCTCCCAGCAACCACTAGCTTTTCCACTCCTTCCTTCTCAACCCCAAAACACACATGGCAGGCTGAGGGGTGCGGCTTTCTCACTTCCTTTCTCAGGGAAGATAAAGACCATTCTGACCTTGCTTTCTCACTTCCTTTCTCAGGGAAGATAAAGACCATTCTGACCTTGCTTAGGTGAGATGTTTCAAAGTCTTAGGATTTTTCACTCTGACGGTGAAAATGAATTAATTCGCTTACTAAAGAATCAGAACAGCGAGACATCATACTAAATTAGTGTGGCTCCTGCCCAGCATCCCTTCTTCTCCATTTTCTCTTTTCTGCTGGATTTCATGTGAGTAGAACGGTATCCTGACCTTCAATAAGGCCATCATCTCTGGTCTCCTTGAAGGATGGAGAGGTGGAAAATGCATGGGGGATGTAATAGGGCATGTATGAGAGAAAGAAAACTGAATTTTTGGTGAATCAACAATTATTGGTTTATTGATGGAGCACCTACTATGTGTTGAGTGTTTTATCTCTCTTGTGTACTATCTCATTTAATTTAGCATATCCCAGAATACCAAACTACAGCCTTATAAAGTCCTTCTCTCCTCAAACTCCAACCAGGATAATTCTTTGTAATTGCTGATATTAAGAAATATTTCAAAACATGAAGTTTTTAAAGAGCTAGTCTAGCCACAGGTTTCTTCATTTTTAATACTAGGAGAGAACTTAGATCCATGTCCAGTGGCAGGAGGTTAAAAAAAATAGTGACCAGCTCTTCTTTCTGAACTAGTCAGAGGGCAGCTCCTCTAAAACAGGAAGCCCCTTTGGTACCTCCTATAGCCAGCTAGTGAGGAGGCTGATAGGATGGGAGTCGGGGCAAAACTACAGCCTGGGGAAAGGAAGATGAACAGCCTGCCTCTGAACCATGCCATCTGCACCTAGATTTCCAAGTTTGCTTTTTTTGCCAAGTTCAAGATGTTCAAAATTCTGATGCAGAGCAGAATCCCTCCCCTTCCCCAACTCAAGGCTGCCTGTGTCCCCGTACTGCCAGCTAAGTGGCTGCAGTATACATAACTGGAAGGACTGCTTTATGCTTGGCCACCCCTCCGGCAGCAGACAACTGGCTTTCTCAGTGGTGTTCAGTGAGCCACCGCTGATGCCTCATTAGAACGCGAGACACTCCTGCCAGCCCTGGGCGCTGCATGCTACTAGCTGCCTGTGGTCTGCATCTGCAGTCCTGACAGACGGCTGTGACTGCTGCCTTCCACTGAAGACCAAGTACATGATCCACTGCAGTTAATCAATAGGATAATGGAATGAATCAATAGGAAAGATTTTTAGAAGGTCTTAATTAAAGAAACACTTGCAGATACAAATGATGTCTTCAATCTATTGATAGTGCCAAGGTGAAGGGTTAAACACAAACAAAACCATCAACTTTATTTTGCTGGCATGCCTTCCACAAGAGAACAACCCAGCAGCCTCCTGGCCCCAGGGTTGGCCCATAAATCAGTCCCTTGTCAATTGCACGGCCACACTGTATGGGAAAATTAGTCTATGATGAAAAATTTTAATTACTAAACAGCAGCTCAAAACAACGATAAAAAATAGTTGTGAGTACTGTGTTTGGCCTTCCTTTGCCCCTAAAGTAGGGGGAGCATCCCCCATAAAAACTGGTTCTTCAGACAAACTCCCCTTCCGATGGGATGCACAGAATTAGAATAATTAAAGAAAGCCTCAATTGATGAATCCCATTTAGGCAGGGGAATTCTCCAGTGGGCCTTCTGCTCAAATATGTTACGTCAATATTTTTGATTCCCCAGACAGCCCTGCACTAGGTACTGGTTTAAAGAGACATCAATCTGTGATGTCAGCATTTATCTAATGAACCTTCAAAAATCAATGTCCAGGATGGCCAGTTACATGCAGGCACCCAATCTGTCCACTCCTTAGCCTTACTGGCTAAACCTAAAGCCATAATAACTTAAGTCAGTGTGAACCCAAGTGATCAGACAGGATGGTTAGATGGGAAGAGGCTGAGATTAACAACCCACTGAACTCAAATGCGGAACAAAACAAGGAAGCCAAGATATACCTTTCTAAACCTTCTAAGGGCTCCTAACTCCAGACATGCGCATCCTAAAACTCTATAACATCATTCCCCTCAAAACTCACCTTTCCCTTCCACAGTTTCCACTCCCTTTCTTGTTGCCTGACAGGATTTTTGGTCCCACTCCTGACAGTTATGGTAATTTTCTGCTTTTTGGGTCACTCAACTGAAATTCCCATTTAGCTCCACTCAACAGGAGGCCCATGCTTAGTTCTTCTCTCATTAGTGTTTATGCTCAGCTCATCCTCACCCTTCTGTTAACAGGACTCCCTGACACTGATATCTTGACACCCTAACAGGCAGAAGAGAGGGCTTAAGTTTGTTTCACTTCTTTTTGCCTCTTTAAAATAAATTGGTCTGTACTGACTGCCATGAGGCTGAGCTATTTCAAATGCACAACTCGGGGTGACAGCTAAACCATTCCCAATGCCAGTATTTGGCTTGCCTTATAATCTCTGCTTTGTTCACTATAGTTCTCTTTCTTGACCCAAAGAGTCAGTCTGGAGAGCAAGCGTGGAGCTTGGGCAGTTGTAAGATGTGTTGTGTGGGCTGAATTAGTTGTACGATTCCTGTCTATCTCCCTGAATACAGCTTTCAGCAGCCTCTCTTGCCAAGTTTGAGTCCAATTAAACAACAATGAAAGGTACCATGATTTCATTTGCTTGGATTGTCACATTTCAGAAGTTCAGTAGCCTGCAAAATGTTCACTGTCTCTCATTAAGCAGGTTTCAGCAACTGTGTAAAGTCTCTGACTTAGCTGCTTTTTATACTCCGCTTTCAGCCCTGAAGATGGCTGCCTGCAGGGAAGAATTCCATGCTGTCTCTGGAATCAGAAAGAATTTCTGACCCTACAAGTGAAAAATGCTTGAGAATAGTAAAACTGAATCTATGAAATAAAAAAAATAAAAAGATGATAGTCTAAGGATTCCTGATAGGCTTTCAATGGTTTTCTGGAATAATGCTCACTTTAGATAGGAGGCGTAAGTGTGTTTGGGGAAGAGGCACATTCTGTGCTAAAGAACTATTATGATGATGATCATATTTTCAGAATCATGAATAAAGACCTATAAGGTTTTTTCCTGATACGTATATTTACTTATTTAAAGATCCTCAAAAACTATAAAAATAATTTCCATTCAGACATACATTTAAAAATAAATTATCTTTAATCAAAGAATGCTGTATAAAATCAGGCTGTCCTGGAAAATCTGATACGTATTAGACACTAGATGGATCTCAACTGAGTCTCACTTGGGCTTAAGGAGGAAAAAATGATCATTCATTTTTGTTTATGCATTTTATTTATGCTTACTCTCATTATGGCTCTGGTTTGAGAAGGAAATTGCTATACAGATGGCAGGAATGACAATTACCATTTACTGGCTGCTTACTAAATGCCAGGCATAAACTATGTTAAGAGCTCACATATGCTATCTCATTTAATCCTCTCAATAACCCATTTTCCAGATGAGGAGACTGAGGCACAGGGAAAGTTAAGTAACTTGCTTGCTCCAAGTCATAGCTGACAAGAAAAAGAACCAAGAGTCAAACCCAGGCTTATCTGATTCCAAAGCCCTTCTTCCTAACCATTTAGCACTTCTGCTTCAGTGGCAAAGGCTAGCGTAGTCCCCACTGGATTAACAAAATGAGGATTGGCAGGTGCATGTGATAAGAACGATGTCTGTCCCACATCCCTTGGGGCAGAGATTAACATGGCCAGGGAGTCAATTTCAACCCTGGCAAATGCATTCACTTTGGTGGACAGGGATCTTCTGGAGTTCCAAATCCTTCTACTAACCTTTCTCGTTTTAAAAATAACACTTATGAGTAGGGTCCTTTTATCTAATTACAGAAGAAATTTTAGGAAACACAGAAATGCCCAAAGAGAAAACATAAATAAGTTGCAATTCTACCACCTAGACATCATCAATACTGGTGCGGTCTCTATCGCTTTTTTTCCCCCTATGAAACTTACTTCCAGTATCATTTGCTCAGTGTTTGGTGTTTTTCTCAATGAATACGCAAACCCTCCCAAATTAAGTGTCACGTCCTTCCCGTGGACAGATGTAACTATAGTCACTGGATTAGGTAGGCCACTCCCTGAATGTTAAACTCCTGGCTCTTTTAAACACCCTGCCGTCTCAACTGAGTCCACGGAGGCAAAACATGAAACTTTTTTAGGCCCAGGTGGTGAGAACAGTACCAGCTGGCTGAGAACTGAAGGTCACAGGGGCCCTGGGTCTGGCTGAGTGTGCCAAACCCTGAATCCCAGAAGCTTAAAATGTAATCAGAGTTCCTCCTACCAGCTCAGGGACCCACAGATCTTCTAGTATTCCTTAAAAAAATTTATAGAAAAAGCCCAACATAAAACTGAAGAGATCAGTTTAATCATGCATGCTTAAAAAGTAATCATGATAAAAAAAAAAATGCTTTCATTTTCTTGGATAATTTTTTTGGGAAACATATATGGTTGATATTCTTGCTTGAAAGATGGAAATGATACTTCAGCCTGCAGCAGCCAAGGGTTTACAGAACTGGGGCTCTGCTCTTTGCCTGGCCCTGGGAAGGGTGTGATGAACACAATCTGAAATCAATATCAGGGAACAGTTACTGCATCTCAATATTATTTGCCGAGATGGGCCGCTGGAAGAAGAGAAGGGGAAGAGAGATATATGTCAATAGCTTTAACGAAGCACTCCACAGCCATGCACAAAGGGAGGTCAAATAACTATCAGCCAACCAATCCCCATAGTAAGTAGTAAAAATGATAAAATCGATATTATTAAATAAAAAGTTAGCACTGCTATTGAACTCTCTCACGAGCGTGGCAGCGCTTGGCTGAAAATGAAGGAGGCTATTTTCCAATCTCTTTGGGGGCAGATATTTAGGATCACAAACATTTTCAAAATGTGGGGGCAGACAGGTATTTTTCACACACAAACTGAGCCACGGGAACATCAGAACAATAGGGCCAGGTAACTGTTACCTCAATAAAAAACCATGATCCTTCCGCCCCTGGGCGAACATATACTCTGAGGGCCACTACAGGCTACATGTTTCAGAGCTGGACTTCGCCCCGCTGCCCTTCAGGGTGACAGAGGCTGGGCTAGCCCAGGGCTTTCAAGGAAAAGAGAAAGGTCCTATTTGCTGTCCTTTCAACTCTCGAGATTTGAAAATACACCAGAAAAAAAATCATGAGAGAAACAAAAACAAAAAGGAAAAAGAAAGAAAAGAAAAAAGAAAAAAAGGAAGAAAACAAGGGTATTTCAATAGCAGAGGAATGCCCTGTTCCTGTCAGCCCAGAGGACTGTGGAGAAGCTTCTCGAAGCCAAGGATGTGTTCTCTGCTGCTGGCACTGAGTGGTTACTCATGCAAGCTGAAGGAAGCACATAGGCAGGTATTGAAAAGATAAATTTAGAATAAGGAGAGTCCAGCCAAAAATTCCTGTGAAAGCAGCAAGCTCCAGTTATACCAGGAGGAGGAAGAAAAAAAAGAGGAATGTTTAAAACTGAGTGACAGCCTGTCGGCAAGGCTGCATTTGCCGCTCTGACCTGCATTTAAACACAGAGCTGCTTAGCCTTTTGAACACCTAAAGTTGCCTCCCTTGTTTGCATTTCATAGAAACTACTATAGAAAGTAAACAAGAACCTTTGGTGAATTATTTAGCATATAAATAAACCAGCAAAAAGGCTAAGTAGGCCTATATGAACTAACTGGATTGAAATATTCATCTGTAAATAACCCTCCAATCTGGTGCTTTCACGTACAAATACTACATGGAACATTAGACACAACTAGCTTCTAGGGATATTTAGGCTCACTAGAGAGCAATTTTTATGTCTACTGGCATCTGTGGGTAGTGATATGGACTGACTGTTAATATAACCAACATAAAATTTATGTGAACACTCACTGAAATAGCAACACACTGTCAGACAGCTGGTGGCTGATGTGGAGCACATGCGGATTTTATATGCACTGCGTAAACTAACCTTTGCAATAAAGATTTAGCAGGTTTATTAGTTTAGGAAATCGCTATAATTAAGGATAATTCATAATGGCCGCTTATCCACTCTCCAGCAATAGCTAGCTTAATTTAGGCTCTATTTCTTTGAGCCATAAATAAGTGAGCTGCTATCTTCTGCACAGATGTGGCATTCAACCTGTTCATGTTGGCTGGTTTTTGCTTGTGTTTTAATCAAAAGCATTAGTAGATAAGACTATAAAAGTCGCAAGGTTTGAAATAAATTAACAAGAAATGCAAAGGCAAAGATTTATTTTTTAATCTACTCCAAAAAAATAAAAAATAAAGAAGTAACCTCTCCCTCCAGAGGTAAAACAATTAAAAATAAATAATCCTTTTAAATGTACGAAAGGAACTTTCATTTACAAACCCAAAGAGAGGGAAAGTGACAGAGCAATAACATTAATGAAGGCCAAAGAAATACGAGTGTGACCTCTCTACAGTATTTCCATTTAACTGTGCATGTAATTAAAGCCTGACCTTTGCAAATGCAGCACACTTTGCCATGCAGTAACTTCCCCTGTGATCCAAGCCTGCGATGCAGAGATGGGAGGGTTCCGTGGCGCGGTCTCGTGCCTTTGGTGTTTGCTGTGAGGGATGGTTGCTTTTGCTCTCTGTCCCCACTGACGGGAACACCTTTCCTGCCAGTGCTTAGCTACACCAAATACTCTTCTTCCATACCTCCACTCCATCTTTGTGCTATAGCCCACGCACTCTGCAAATACCCAGGACATGAGTCAGCCATAGGCCAGCAGTGCCAGAACTTGGGTCTGGACTGTCGGCACCTCCAGTGTCAACTAGTTGGTGAGCACGCACTGGGTGTAGGGCACTCTGCTAAGCCCTCCCTGGCCTGGTCTGAACAGCAGCTGAAGGAGCCTTTCCCCTTACTGGATCTCCCCAGGGAATTGCAGCTTGACTGACATGGGAATTTGGAATCATATTAAGGGTGAAGCTACACGGAGACTTAAGAGTAGCTTTGTTCTTGAGCTTTTCATGACTGCAAAGTTAATCCTGGTGAAATGGAAAGGGTGCGGGTCTAAGAGTTAGAAGGGCTGGGTTGTTCCCAGCTGTGTCACTCGTCAGCTGCCTGGTCCCCGAGAGAGCAGTCAGCCTCCCTGAGCTTCAGCCTCTCCATTTGCAAACTGAGACATCATCACCTGTCCTAACTACTGTATGAACTACTGTAAAGACCCAGGGAAACTGTCCATAAAAGTCTCCTGGGACAGCAAAAATGCTGCAGTGAAATCCAGCCAAGCACTTACTAGTGGTAACTCTCCAGCTCCTAGTATTCCTGGTAAAGTAGGGACAATACTATTGCCTTACTCATCTCACTGTGTTATGAGGATCAAGAGAAATACCGTGTGCAAAAGCGTTTGGTAACATCTAAAGAGCTTTTACCATGTAAGTGATTTGAACCAGGTATCCTCCCGATAAGCTTCCAAAGGCGCTGCTCACCCATGGGTTCCACATATACCAAAGTTCCTCAAAGTCACTCAGGCCAGAGGGCGATGGGGAAGAGGACTTTGAGGAGGCTGAGGTGATCAATCCCAAGTGTTGATGGGTATGATGCCATGACTCCTAAGAATGGGCTGGACACACCAGTTTTTAAAAATTGTATCTGGGGCTGGCTGGTTAGGTCAGTTGGTTAGAGCATGGTGCTGGTAACACCAAGGACCAGGGTCAATCCCTATACCAGCCAGTGGTCCCCCCAACAAAAAAATAAAATTGTATCTTCTTACCAAAATAATTTTTCCATCCTGGAAAGGTACAAAAGGTAGCTCAGTTTTCTCTGTGAATAGTTTTACCTGGTGAAGATAGGGAGAGCCAGTGACAATGTCAGTTAAACTCTCCAGAAGAAACTTATCTTCCAAAGCACCCATTGGACAGCTGGGTTTGGAGCTAAAACCAAGGGAATTAGCATCATTTGACCCATTTTATTGACTAATTCTGGTATTCGGTGTCCTGACTACCAAGTTGGCACATACACGGAAGAGCAGCAAACAAGCAGCCAAGGACGACAGATAAGTGTTAGCACAACTCAGCTATCCCTGGCTTCAGTGCCCCTTGCCTTGCTGTCCCACTGATAGTGGCTGCTGTGGCCACCCAATGAGAACAGGCTGGTAGGAGCTGGGCAAGCCCTGAGGAGAATCCCTGCAGATCACAGTGAGGAGATCTGCAGCCAGGGAAGGCCCCTCACTTGCATTTCCTGACGAAGGCCCCAAGAAGCAGCGTGACCTTAGCTCCCAAGTTAATAAAAACAGCCACAGAGTTCCCTTTAGTCAACTGAGCTCTGGTTATCTGGCATGCTTACCTGTCACCCCGTGGAGGCAAGTGGCTCACCCTCTTTTTAAAATTCATGTACAGGCCTATTTAATCAGGTGTGCACTGGGAGATTTATATCCCATTACAAAAGTGTTCTTGGCAAAATAAAAATCTAATGCCGTGGGTTGTAAAATAGTGCTGGATCACAGAATGAGGGAGCAAGTGGGGTCAGGCAGTACCCTGGCCCTTTCCCATCCAGCATTCAGACAAAGTATTAGCCCAAAATGAGGAACATATTTATCAGGAAAATCTTTTATTCTTTAAAAATAGAGTTTCCTTTAGGAGTCAAAGTTCACAGGAACATTCACCATTCTGGTGCACAAATTGACATCTTTAATAAGGCTTCTGGAAATTCAGAATTTAAATCATAGTTAGAAGGATAGGGTCAAAACATGTCAAGCTATGAACGCAGGGTCAAAAAAAAAAGTTTTCACTACAGCTGAATTGCTTTAAAATATTCTTAGCCTCCAAAAATTATAAACTAAAATAAAGAATCTTAAAACCAACAAAGAGACTCCAGGGTTTTGTAAAGAAATATATGGTTGCAAGGACTTGCCTAGACAGGAGAATAAATGTTTAAGTATATAGCACTCAAGTAGAAGTAATAGCAATAGCAGCAGTAGCGGGAGCAGTAATAGTAGAAGGAAGAGTTTAAGCTACGTATAACCATTTTTGAGGTACTAGAGTTCCAGAAACACAAGTACCCTATTAAACTCCTAGAAGTAAATAATTAGCAGAGTAAGGACCATTGAGATAGATCAAGTACATTTCCACCTATGATAAAGGTTGGTGGCATAAGTGATAGCAAATGAACAGGGGACTCATTTGGGAAAAAAAAAAAAGAAAAGCTCATTTCTATAATTCCTTGTTTTTTTTAAAAAAGATTACATTAAAAACAGTCAGAACAAGTCTTGATAGATGAGTCTCCAAACCCCGCACTCACCCATCTTATTTATTAATGCTCATAATCCCAATTGCTGTTATGGAAACAGACGCTTGAATATTGGTTTGTTTCCATCCCTCCTCTTAAACTGCACATAAGACATAGGACCCATCCTGTTTGAAACCTTTGGATCCCCGATGTGGTTATGATGTATCTCTGGGTCAAAATATTCTATGTAAAAGAAAGAAAAGAGCTCTAAATGGCTGTACAAAATATCTAGGCTTTTGCCTAAATAAATCCCTGACAGTGACCCAACAAGGTTTTACTCTTCTCACTTATTATGTTTACTTTTCTCCTCAAATCTATTTCATAACTTTCCAGGAAGATGACAGGACAGAGCCAGGCATTCATGACCTCAAGAATAATTAAAACAAAGAAGGCATATTCTGCATAATCACAACGGATTTGAAAACTGTAAAACACAGTGCTGTTCAGATCTCAAGCCTTTGTGGGAAATAGCAGTTCCAGCACTGAGCTTGTTTTTTCAAGTGATTCCCTCAGAATTTCTTTCATTGAAGAAAAGCAGATTCCCAACCAGAAATAACAAACCTTTCCAGCAAAAAAGATGAACATGAGGCCCCCTGCTTCCGCTTGCCCTTTGCCTGGTGCCACCGACATCAGACATCAGCAGTTTAGCAGTAAGATTTTGCTAACTATCATAACTTGGATTCATTTGATTTGCAGATGGGGACCCCTATTGGTATGAAAAAATTCCAGGGAAAATAGAAACTAAGCACAACCTTCTTAACCAAATACGCCTGAACTTCCCAATAAAAAGACTCAACATCCACAGTTCCACTTTATAAAAAAAAATACACACCATTGAAATCCTCTCCTCCCACCCGCACCAACACACACACACTCAGAAAAGCCTACCTCCTCCCAAACAAGGCTGTGAAGTTAACTTCCCCATACACCCCATGGGACACACACACACACACACACACACACACACACACACACACACACACACACACACACACACACACACACACACACACACACACACACACACACACACACACACACACACACACACACACACACACACACACACACACACACACACACCCCTTTACTCCAAGGCTGTGAAGTTAACTTCCCCATACACCCCATGGGACACACACACACACACACACACACACACACACACACACACACACACACACACACACACACACACACCCCTTTACTCCAGCTGCCTGTGTCACCAGGGTTGCAGTCCATCTCTTTGCTGACAGATCTCTGTGTTGGGCAGGATTTCCAATCCTTCATGACTATCTATTTGTCACTGCAGGTGAGTGGTGGCACTCAGCCTGATCCCCAGCCACTTTCACAGTTACTTATCTGTCTTTATGGATTCATCCTGTGTGTCAAGCCAGCGCATAACAGCATTACTGTCAGGGTGACAAAACTGTCCCCAGAGTGCCACAAATGATTCTCTCTCCTTATGGCTGCTAGCAGGGGGAAACACAGTGACACTACCTTGCCTCACTCATCTTTTTCTGGCCCTTGCCTAGTTCAGCATCTCCTCCTGCAGGTAGAACTAGCTAATGATGAGCTCTGATAGGAGCAGCTTTCCGTGGTCTCTCAAAATTATAGAGAAAAAAGGGGGCAGGGCTAGAGTTAACTGCAGTGCTTCCTGCAAGGCGCCAAGCTCCTGTCACCTGCTCTTAGGTGAGGCACTGAAGTGTTTAGATACCTATCACCAGGAAGCCAGAGTGTGGGTCCTCCCTCCTCCAATTCCCAAGGCTTGTCACTTTCCCACCCTCCCAGGCACACATACAATACACAGTTAAGGGGACCAAACGGCTATTAACTGCTAAGCCTCTAAATCTGAACTGCAGTGGCAAGCCGAGATTTGAATGTTGTCATTTTGAGAGCAGAAATATTAACTGGAACTAATAAAAAATAAGAATTTCAAGAGCACTTTGGGTTTGCCAAATGATTTGTAATCATTTTCATGAGTTGACACCTTCAAAAATAACATCTCATTTCTTTTCTGTTTTTAAATGGAGCCCCAGTTCCATTTTCCTCTGTAGACTTCCTTCAAAATGTAATTTTGACAGCAACGTGGTGCCTGTGGCCATGTTACTTGGAAGGAAGGTTGCTGCCTTTACTTTATTTTAATCCCACAACAGCATGCCAAAATTAACGCATCAAGGGAAACACTGAAAATTGATTGCCATCAGGAAATTGCTTGAGGATCCCACATTAAGACATGCTAGTCCTAGACCAGATCCACAATCATTTCATTGGCCTGCCCAGAGTGATCTTCTAATGCCACTCAACAGTTTCAGAGATCCTCCAAAATCAAGGTCAGTAGAATACAGCTCTGTTCATCAGGGCAGCCACACTATACTTTGGGGCTTCAATAAGTGTTAGAAAAATAGTCAACAAGACACTCTACTCACCAGGTGAGGTCAGGAATGGAGTTGAGTTGGAAGGCTTTGCTCTCCCTTTGAAAGGTCAACTGAAATACAAGTGCATGTGCATGGGCGTGCACACACACAAACACCAGTTCGGGCGTGCCTCCAACACCGCTTTGTTCTGACCCTGATGAGCACTCACCGTCTGAGTTTTTTTAAATAAGTTCAATCTGATTTCTGACACTGGAAAAATAAACCTAAAAGCAATTTAGAAAACACCTGCCCGTGAAGTCAGATGGCAAACTATCTAAAGCTTCTCTCGAAATCTGTGACCTCAGAGGCTGACATGGTTTGATGGGAAATTTAATGTAATAGGCTGCGAAAGCCAAGAGGCCTGTTGTCAGCAATGAAGTCTGAAAGTTAGCAGAATTAATAACACTGTACAATGGAAGAGCCCTCAAGGGACAAGGCTGCAGAACCAGGGCAGTGGGGAAAAATGACTTTTGAAGTCATTTCACTATGACATTCTGTCATCACTGCTAAACGGAAATAAAAAATCATCTGAATCACCGCATGTTTCTTTGTGTGTCCTTCCCTTATCTAATATAAAGTAATAACACCCCACCCAGGCTGGGAATGGGCCCTCCAGGGATTCCGAGAGCTCCATTTTGAATCACTAAATGCAATAAGAATAAATGCAAGTGGGAGTCTGTTTAGCAGAGAGTGATGCCTGGTCTGTTGCCCATCGAAAGCCAATAAATCTCAATGCTTCAACAAGAGATGAAAATGGTTATCTCATCATTGCAGTGCCAGGGCGAAATTTTCTCTGAGCCATAGTATTTTTATAGATGATTTATGTCTGGGAAGGATAGTTATTTAGCAAAATGGCAGATAATGATGAATAGAAAGTAAATATGAATAGCAGCAAGGGAGTGGTGCTTTGCTGCCGCAATAGACCAAACAAAATACCTCCATAAAGTACATGCCATAGATAATTGCCGTTATACTGAAACTAGCATCCTTATATGACTGCGAGTGAAATACAAATGAGCCAATCTGATTTAGTAAGTGATTGCTTTCTGCTGTTCTAGAATACATGCCCCAGGAGTCTGCTAATTTTCCTTGAAAGCATACTTTGTGTCTATAGAATAGTGGTTAAGAGCCAGGCTATGAGCTACACTGATTGGATTCAAATCTCAGCCCAACTTCCTAGTTGTTAGACCTTGGGTAAGTTCCCTAACCTTTCTCAACTTTAGTTTGACCGTCTGTAAAAGGGAGATAATAGCACTGACCTCTCGGGTTTGTTGCAAGGATTAAAGGAGGTAATCTGTGTAAAGAATTCACAGTGATTCTTGGCACAGAGTTGACAATACATAAATATTAGCTATCACTATTATTTTGGGACCAGCCACCCAGAGAACCATTTATTATACTGTTAATTTTATCCACTCTTTTTCATTCACCGAACCTTTCAGTTGAACCCAGAGTATGATTTGAAAAGAGGAGAGTTGAAAGTGGAGAATGTGTAATTTACTGATTGGGCAGAGAACAACATTTACCCAGCACATTTTTTGAACGTTCCGCCATCACTATCCTTAATTCTCAAGGCAAATGAAATGGTCACATTATCAAGTTAGAAGAGAAATAAGGAACAAAAGAAATTATTCATGGAGTTACAATAGAAAGGAAGTCTATTTAAAAAAGAACAGAACGGAGTTTTTGGAGCCTTTGAATAAAAGATAAGTTGATTGCACACAGAATGTCAAAATGGAATGGAAAGAAGATATTTTTTTAAACACTTCTTTTTTGTACTGAAGCACTACACAAGGAAAAAAAAAACTAATTATAGTTTTAAATGTCCAAAACGCCATGTCCACCAAAATCCCGATGCTCATTAGTACTAGTAATTAACTTTACAACTGTCAACACAAACAGCACACAGGCTGACAGATAGAGAGTAGCTCTGAGGGTGCTAATAAATCCGGAAATAACAACTTGACACACAGATGCACAAAAGGATGCAGGTGATAAAGAAATGTTGACATCAAATCTAATTATCTTCGAAACGGCCAACTACAGCACGAGCCACAGTAATGCACTGTTATTGCTGGTGACGAGCCCCACTGGAACAGCGCTTACCCACTGCCTACAACCGAGCTTTTACAGCCCCTTGTCAGAGCTGGTGAGGACAATATCAAACAGGAAATTATGAGTGCCATGACCCCTCCAAGTCAAAAATCCAGTGATGAATATGGGCTCAGCAAGGCATAGCAGATTACCCCCTCACGAGTTCTAAAGCTGGGATGATATATGACATTTTTATCAGGCACTTTCTCAGGAATGTCACCAAGAGGGAAAATAAAGGCCCTGCAAAGAGACGACTAGGTGAATTATGCAACTGTAATTGCCGATCATAACCTGATATGAGTTGAAATTGCTCTGTTTTCATATTGAGATAGCATAAAATTGTCGGGAAATGCAATGGCTCCTTAATGTGGGCTAGATGAGTCTAATATTCTGATCATTTTTCACTCGGCTGCAAGGTAAATCGAGCTTCCTTAACACAGCCACTGTGGCCCAGGGCAATCGAGGGGCCCAATTTTACACTTGAATTGAGCAAATATGTGTAAACTACGATTTTTCATATTTTCTGCATGCATAAGGAGATGAAACGTCTTCATCATCTGGATTGTCTGGCTGAGCTTATACAAAATATTAGTTTATCTCTCCTACTTGGGTTCATTCCATAAGCGAGACACATAGATCTGAAGGACAGGCAATATCCCATATATAAAACAAGTCCATCTTTTATGCAGTCTCATTTCACAAGTTCTCCTATTTAAAACAACCACCACCACCACCACAAAAACAGACACAGCAGCAGCATACAAAGGAAGAATTTTTTTAAAGCAGAGGGAGGTAAAAGGCCTTCCACCCAACCAATTGTTCCATCATTCTCCTGTTCTTGCATAAGAGGTGGGAGAAAGCTAAATAATCTTTGGTGTCTTGCCTAGATTGTCTCCTTTTCCCCACTTAAATCAGTTATACATACAGGAGGATGGTATCAGCATTTATTGCTTTCCCACTGTAGCCTGCAGCTTATGGAAAAAGGATGCATTGTCTTTCTTCCTCTTTGGAAACATCTCTAAACCTGGGATAGTCTTGACAGTATTACTGGGGTTCTTTGGTGCCTGGCGCTGTTCTTCTCTTTCCTGAGTGCCAACCCCAAGGACAGAGGACCCAGGCCAGGCGGAACCGCTTCTTTACTACAGAGTGAATTTTCCCCTCCATGACGTCTGCCACCATCCTCAGGCTTTAAGTCAGCCACACAATGTCATCCTCGCACAGGACATGCTCTGTGTAGCCCAGAGGATGAGGCCCTGGAAATGGGTCTATTAAAGAAACAGCCATTACAAAGGCCACTATAGCAAGGCCCCTAGGGAGATGTGTTCTTACATCAATCCTCATATATTAAGGGCTTTACTAGCTGATGTCTTTATCTTCTCGGCATTCCCCAGAAGGATGCTGTTGGTGGATATAGCTGGGCCCAGGGCATGACTCACATCCACCTACCGTGGTTACCCTCAAGCCACGGTGAAACTTGTATTTATACATCCCGCAAGCATACAATGCACTAAAATAATCTCACGGCTTTTTGTCATTTAAAAAATAATCAAACCATTTGCTTCTAATCAAGAGACCCTTAGGTAATAGGGCGTTAATAACACAGAGATGGGGAGGGGTAAAGAAAACTGACAGAATGGCAAGAGTCACTCAAACTGAGTCAAGTTCAGCACAGTAGGCTCACAGCCAATGGCCAAGAAAGTATAATAGTGCTCTCTCTTCTGTGGTGGCCAACCAGCCCCATAATGAATCAATGCAATGTGGAGCAGGGCTAAATGAGGTTTGCTGGGACTGTCTAAAGCTAAGCTAAGGTACAGCTGGGAAGAGAATGTTATCTGTGATGTACTTGTGTGTGTGCATGTGGGGGTATATAAGAGAGCACTTTGTCGATTTCACAGCTCCTCCCATTCCAGCTTCCTCCTTTGTATGCACCTATTCCGACCTTCTGTGCTCTCTGTTTACATATCCATATCCCTCTCCTAGACTGTAGTTCCTTGAAGTCAGAGGCTTTGCTTTATTTGTCTTGGTATTCCCAGCATCTAGCATAGTCCAAGGCAGAGCTAGCATTCAACAAATACTTAATGAATAAGTGCATAAATTGATGCATGAGGTGCCAGTGTATTCATTATCTAAGGCTGTGTAACAAATTACCCCCCAAATTAGTGGCTTGAAACAAAAACATTATTATCGCACAGTTTTTGTGGGTCAAGGATTTGGAAGCTGGGTAGTTCTGGTTCAGGGTCTTGCACGAGAAGGCAATCAAGGTATCAGCTGTGGCTGCAGTCATCTGAAGCTTAATTTGCGCTGGAAGATAACACTTCCAAGCTCACTGACATGGCTGTTGGATGGAGGCCTCTGTTCCTTACCATGAGGGCTGACTGTAACATGGCAACTGGCTTCCCCCAGAATGAGTGGTCCAGACAGAAAGAGATCGTGAGTGGCCATGCTGCGCTTTATGACCTAATTCTACCTGCCTACCCGTTCTGTTTATCAGAAGTGAGTCGCCAAGTCTAGGCCACATTGAAAGGGAGGGGATTACACAAGGCTGTGAATACCAGGAGGTAGGGATCATCAGGGGCCATCCTGGAAGCTGGCTACCACTGCCAGATTCTAACAATTCAATTCGACCAACATTCACTGGGTGTCCTCTATATAACATCAGTATACTAGAGCATTCCACCCGGTACCAGAGCCTGTGCTGGTGCTAGGGATACAATGGTCAGTGGAAAGTAAGGTATATGGCCCCTGCCCTCACAGAGTTTATAGTCTAATAGGGAAGCTCGGTGTTACCTAGAGTATGAGTGTTACTTACCTAAGGCAGAATAGTGGGGGTGGGGATGGGAACGTAGGAACATTGAGCACCATTAGCTTAAGGTATTTCAACTGTAACCCCTGACCATTAGATATTGTGTTATTATGCATGCTATTATTATACACTAGCCATATTTCAGCTTCTGCCCAAATAATTATACATTGTCCTAAAATACAGTGCTCTATTGTAAGTGAGGGTGAGCCCTTTGTAAGTACTAGGTAAGAATCAGAGATGGTTATAAGTCCTCTTTCCAGTAAGGAACTTCAGGCCAGGAGGGCAAAGACTTTCTCAATTGAACAATAATAACTTTATATAAAAACACCTTCATTCTTCAGATAGAAAACAAGTCAAAGGCAGAGCTAGAAAATCTGCTTTCTGAGCCCTAAAGATACTCTCCTAATCACTACATAATGAGGGACTGAATTGTGCCCATAAGTGACCTGAAATAAACTAAAACAAAGTAAAACCTTCCTGTGTAATTGACTTTAATTTTTATTTTTAAAGTAATAGAAAGACATAAGTTTTTCTGTTTCTGTTTCTGTTTTTCTTTTGTTTTTTAATCCAAGAATCGACTTGCTTCTTCCTAGGGAATCTTTATTGAATTGCAACACACTCAATATTATTAAGAATTCTGATCAGAGGTAAACATGCAAAACACTCAGCCAAGGGGATTAAGACTCTTTGTTAGTGTTTACGTTATCTGTTTTTAATTCCTATATATCCTTTCTTTATCTCCGTGTTTCAACACTAATTGCAAAACAGCCCTCACTAACAGTAATGAGCCCCTGGACCTTTGTAAACCTCTAGACATAGCTCGTTGCCATAGATAAGGCAGCCCCTGAACAAGGCTCAGTATCTGGATCAAGGTCTTTTAGTGCTTTCCCACTTTCTTTTGCTCATCTGGCCTTCCAGAGGCTAAACCAGCTCACTAAATCATGTAGTTCAGGATGATATCTTAGTCTGCTGAGAGTCTCTAAACTCAGCTGAGTCTAATGAAATGAATATGCTGTTCTCGGCCTGTTCAAAATACTTTCCTACTTAAAATGAAGCAAGACTGAACATCAGTATACTAGAGCATTCCACCTGGTACCATGAGCAGAAATGAATCAAAATTGGGCCCTGTTGTCCAGTTAATCCTAGTTCACTGTTAAGAACTAACTGAAGCTAAATTAATCTTGTCCTAAAGATTTCAAGATAGCACAACTTGATTCTCCATCTCTTCCTTCCATGAGTTTTCATGCTGCATTTTGGATAAATAATGCTCCCTGAGTTCTGCTTGCACTGGACTCATAGTAAAGTGTCAAAGAAAGAGAATGAGCTCTTATATCAATGAGGCTGTTCAATTGCCACTTACTCTTATTTTATTTAGCCAGAGAGGAACTACGTTCTGCCTTTTCTTTCCTTTAGCCCCAATTTTCCACTCAGCCGTTTCTATGATTACAAATATCTTTTACTCTATTTTCATTACTGAGTCACCTACACATTGAAATGGCACCTATTTCATCTTCCTGTCTTGACTCTTTCTGTATGCCCCTTCTAGAGACTTAATTCAGGGACCGTTGCTAAGCAACTATACATCATAGCAGCCAGTCACCAATTACTAATTGTCCTCAGCACTTTAGCCTTACAAATCTGGACTGCCTATGACAATGGCAAGTAGTTTCGATGGCCAAAAGCACACCCGGAGGTTTCTCAGTGAAGACAGAGGCACTGATAACAAGGTACCACCATCATGGCAGTAACAAAGACTTCTAGCCTCATAACCACTGAATGGCACAGTTCTAAGCCCATCACCTTGGCACTGTTCTCTCCTTCCTGCTCAGGAAATAAATTGGAGGGATGGCTGGAAAAAATATCTGAACACAGGCATCGATGAAAACATGGATACTGGCATTTCACAGGCATTCGCCTTCCTCCCCACTGGTTCCACCCCATTTCTACAGTTTCTAGTTGAATTGAGGATCTATTAGTAATCGAATTTCAGCCCCAATTTTATGGTTAGTGTAATGGAGTTAATTTCTCTAATGCTAGCAGTTCACGGAAGGGGTCTCTTGTGGCAGCGCAGACCTGGGATTCGCAGCAGCTGTCAGAGATGCCGCTAAGGAATTCCTTATTAGCTAAGATGCAACCAGGCAGAAAACTCATTACACAGTGCTAAATATACTTAATCACATCTATTAGAGAAAAATGAACTTGATAATTACAACAAATAACTAAACTGCAGAAAGTGTTCAAGAAAAAAAAAATCCACGCCATGATCTAAGTGTACGGGGGATCTGAGCTGCACGAGACTAAAGGGAAACCAGGAACATGTCGCTTTGTGCTGAAGGAGAAACCAGTCTCAAGGTAGGTGGAGCTGATTTAAGTTGCCTACAAAAATGACAAATTTACATTTCAAAAGTGCCCTTGTTTATTCGGTATATGTAAAATTTTAATTAGAAAGAAATCCTCAGAGGGTAAATGCTTTGTAGACTGGCTCTCCTAGGTGCTGTGGTGGGGCAGAGGAGGAAGGTAAGGAGCCCGTGGTAAACACTCTGTGCGACAAAGAGAGATCTATAGCAGCTCAGTTACACACACGGCTTCCCTGGAGCCTAACAAATGTGGAGAGTCATATTTGTCTTTTTCTCTGTCGCAAAATTGAAGTTCCCAAGTGGTGGGACCTTTCACCATTCCTGACTGTGGAATATCCATGAGGAGCCCTGGAGTGTGAATGTCACCTATCAATTTTTCGAGTGCCTGATCTCGCTCAGGAAACGAGTCACTACTACCACGGGTGGTTCAGGGCAGTTCAGCTTCTGCTAAGCAAGGCCACAGAATCAAGTTAACCTGGCCACACATGATCTTTGGAAATTGGGAGAGGGAAGGGAAAACTGGTCCTGGTTAAGCAAGACAGAGACATGGGACATCCAGAAGAGAAGGGGAGGGTGGACAAAGATAAGAAGGATCAGAATAAAGGCTGAAAACAGGGGCTAGCCTATCTTAGAGTTAAGGAGAGTCCCAAGGATGTATGCTGAGCAAGGGCTGAATCTGGTCTAAGCCTGGAGGAGCCTCTGACTCTTTGGCGACTTCCTCTCTGTAGAGAGAAAGGTGGTCATGGTTTTAATGCATAGAAGTGGCAGAATGATCTCATCTCTGAAAAGTCTGCTGAACAAAAATATACTGGTGTTACCCTTGGCCACTGATGGCAGCAGCAGAAGCAGCCCGCTTGCTCCAAATACTGGGAAAATCAAAAGTCAAGCCCATGTATTCACACCAGTAAATCGGGAAGCCCTTTCCTCTTATGGTCCATATTTTAAAGGGAAAGAAAACAGAAGCAATGAATGTGATTCTCCCCAAACACTTGTTTCCTGATCAAAGAGGTCTACTTCCCTGTCCTGCTGTTTTGATGAAATGGCCTTTTGCACAGGTAAGGAACATTCTTGGTTTTATTACCCTGTGCTCATCCATCTCGGTCTGTAACTTTGCCTAGCTTCCCTCCGGGAAATTGCTCCTTCCCCGACTTCTAGTGCAGTCAACTTTACCCCTAGCTACAATCAAGGCAAATGAGCACCTCTGCTGGGAATGCTAGGACAAGGCCTCTCACTTCTGTCCACAGGATGTGACCATGGAAGGATAGCTGCTGGCTACCACCTTGTGACCAAGAGGGGAGGGTGTGATTGAAGGTGGAACCAACACTAAGGAAGCAGAAGCAGCATATGGAGCAAAATAACACAGGTCATGACCACCTCATTTGAGCTCAGATCATACTGTAGTAAAGCCAGATACTCTTGACCTTTTCAGACACATGCGCCAATAAATCATCCCCCACTCCCCCCATTTCAGCCAGGCTCTTTTCCCCATTTACAACTAAAAGAATCTGATGGACCATCACAGGCCTACTATCAACCATAACGCCACATGTGGACTCAGCCTGCCCTTAAAGAGGAATGGCCACAGAAGAACGACCTGACTTAAGAGGAAAGATCTAAGCTAGGTAGTCTCTGACTTGTGCTTAGCTGCTGGAAATGGCACTTCAGAACCTGGGCCACAGCATGGCAGATCACTGGGCACTGGCCGTTAGTGCTGGGTAGAGAGATCAGAAGACGTGGGAGTATTAGCCAAAACCAGCCATCCAGCTGCTCTGTGTTTCATCACATATCAATTTTTACTGAAAAGAAAACCATACAAATTTAATCAGCTCTTCATATGGAAATATTTAACTTTTTTCCCCTGGAGTTGTTTGATATTATTGTTTTAAGAGTCAGGATTAAAAAAAAAAAAAATCAAGATGTGTGATAGTGGTGGACACAGAAAAGCATCCATTTCTGGCAAGAATACAAGTCTCATTTCCAGTAGACTCAAGTCTTAAATGCACTGGCGTCTCTGTCAATTGCCTGGCTCAATGAAGAACATATTACATGCCCATAACCATGAAGTATAAGACAAGAATGATCCATCTTGCACACCCCTCACCCGCAGTCAAGGCAGGATGCTATTATCGGTGAGAATAATACGATCTCAGAAAAGCTCCTGTTGCCCACAAACTTAGGGAGTGTTCTGTTTTGGCATCTGAACCTTTGAGGTTTCCATGTGTTCCTTCACCCTTCAGAGATGTTATCAAACAACCTTGTTCCAGAACTTCTAATCTCCGAAAACCTATAATGTGGAACTCTCTTACATATATTCCTATTAAAGAACTATGTTTTCTCTCAGTAGCCATAAAATGTAAAACACCTCTTAAAAGAGACTTCCTTTGTTTCCCAGCCAAGGGCACATGAGATGAAAGAAGCTGCCTTTAAATATAATTTTAAAACACTGTATTAAATAAAATGAAATATTGATATACTGGGTGATTTAAAAATGAGGACTGCTTTTGAGACCGTGGGCATTTTTAAATGCAAAAGTGATGTAAGCTATAGGCCAAAGCCAAGAATATTCCATCTCAGAAATGGGCTGTCGGAACCTCAGGAGTGAGGAAAATATAGTGCATTGTCACCAACTGTATTGGGAGGACATGTACTTTTGAAGATCACACATCACCTGTGCCAGCTGGTGAGGAGGGCAGGTCAACTGCAAAGCCTGGCCCAGCCCCATCCAAAACAACTGTCCTGAACTGCCCTGAACCGTAGTCTCAAATCCTTAGAACCTTCTCACCCTGAGATAGGGGCAGTGATAACACGGCTGTGAGGTCACCAATCCATCCCCAGATTAATTTTTCTCAGTGCTATTTTGCTTTATGGTGGAGAATCTATTTGTTAAATACCATCAGCCAGCTGGGCAGAGTTAATCTCCCAGGCTCTTCTGGCTTTCATCATGTTAGCAACATTTAGCTTCTCCCTTGAAGGAGGAGAAATAGTGGAAACAGCCATTGAGAAGATACTCCCTTGTTCTTGAGAAGAGTCCTTTTTGGAACCCAAAGCACAGAAAACTTTATGTCAACATTATAGATAATGCTTTTTGTAGAGGAAAAAGAAATCCCATTTCTATTATGCAATCAGGAAATTGAAGATGTCTATCTCCAGATAACCAACTGCTTGTGGTGCGATTTCAGTTGAAAACTTTCACATAGAATGTTTTCCTACTGTCTGTTCTGGTTTTCTGTCACTTCACATTGACTTTTTTTACTCTCTGTAGCAAATAAATCAGAAAGTTAATAGTTCTGTTGATTTGTTGGACCTTTTTTTTTCCCCTTTAAAAAAATAAAGAAAAGAAAAGAATAGCTTTAAAGGGGGAAAAACTGATCCCAGCGTGTTAACAACTCCATTGCGGTTTCAGTCTGCGGTCATGCCAACTGTCTAGTAAAAAGAGAAATTCCACTGTAGAAGTAATAAAATCTTCTTTTAAAGCACAAATACCATGCAGGGAGGAAACGTAAACCCTTGCACGGGGACAAGGAAGGTGGGGGTGGTTTGATGTAAAATATGGACTGGAGTACTGGGGATTCGTGTTCATCACACTGCTTTGGATAAGCTTTCAACCAAAGCAGCTGTTGACCCAGAACCTTCTTGTCCTCTTAATCTATCACCGAGAGGATTTTAGAAAGATGTAAGCTGTTATCTGAAGCTACTGTCATTGTTATTCATATGACGAAATATTTATCACCTGCTCTGTGTTTTCAAAGAAGCTGATCTCTGAGATGGATAGTTAGAAGATTTCTCATCAGCATGAGAGCATGCTTATGGTCAGACAAATGTGGCTGGTCTGGCAGAAAGCTGGGTAAATACGGAGTGGAAACTTCTGCACTGTTATCTATCCTCAAACTAGAGAGCTGGCATTTAACATCTGAGTCTCATATCTGGATTTCGAGGACTCATAATTGACAAATAATTGACTTTCCTTAATATCAGGGTCAAAGCTCCCCAAGTTACCACCCTTGGCGATGAACACACTGGGCCAACTGTTTCCCAGGCAGCCAGGAGGAATCCTGCGTGCCCCACAGGCCCCCACTCAGTTACGCCAACAAAAGGCAGCAGTTGAACGCAGAAAAAAGTCAAGTGAAAAGAGCAGGGATCCTGTGACATGAAGCATTCACCAGCCAGACTGTTTTCACACAATCACTTAGTATCTCTGATGATGGCCAGACTTGGAAGGGGTATCCATTTGCCAGGTAATGCTTTGACACTGAGTGCCAGCAGAATGCAAAACCAAATTCCTGTTTCCTCATTTAGGCTCTTCATTAAAACACCCCCATCCCTGATCCACAGCCCAATCCTGGGGAAAGAGCCCTCAGAACAACAGGGCAGGGCCCCGTGAATGCACATCTTGGAGTTTCTCCCTCCAGATTTGCCCTCTCTCTTTCCTTTTCCTAAATTCTGCCTGAGGGGAAGGAGGGGCAGCCCCAGGAAAGGTAAACTGCAGTAGCAGCAGGAGTCCCAGCCACCACCTTAACACTTTAATGAATTAAATGCACAGATACAAAGACAAGTATTTCATTTCATCTGGTATTTCCTCAAGGCCTCCCACACTAGGAGCTACATGTAAACATTACAATTTCCCCCCTCACCACTTTGGATTTAATTGCATTTCTAATTGAAAATGAAAATTAATTTGCTTTTGATCAATTCCAGGTGGTAGATCAGCCTGAAATGGTAGCAGAGCATTTTTCCCTCTCTGAGTGACCACACACACGTGCTCATAAACACCAGCATGCGCTCCCGGCATAAACAGGCAGCCTGCCGCCTCTTTTTACAAGGTCTTCTAGGGTCTCTGTCTCTCTCTTCTCTTTGTTGATTGGCACCATTCAATTTTTAAGAAAAGATTTACGAAAGTGACGCTACTTGCGGAAATAAACTGCTGACAGACTTGCTGAGCTAAGTGCATAATTAAGGCTTTAGGAACTACAGATGTTGAACAATGGTGGCTCCCATCAAGATGTATGCGGTGGTATCACAAATAACCTGGCATCTGGTTTCTTTATCTAAGTACCTTTCTTACGGTTTGGATCTTAATTTTTTACAGTTGACAGCAGTGTTATTTGAGCCAGTCAGTGGCATCTGGCTGCTGGGGGAAAAAAAAAAGAAAGAAAGAGAGAAAAAAAAATCTCCATGCACTTTAATTAATTGTGGAGAAATTACATGGTCCTTCAACCGTGTAGTTTGTCATCAGTGCACATTACAGATTTATATTAGATGTTTCTCCACAGTGTCAGGAATAATTAAAAGGGGGTAGGAAATGATGCCAACCAGCAATGCTTTACATCGGTGGTGAAAGTTTTATATTTATTACAGCCAAACAATTTTAGAAGAAGATGTCAACTCAGAGGCTTGACTGTGCATGGAATACATATCAGGCTGGAGGGAAAGCCAAGGCTCTCTGGCTGCTGGAATAACGAGAGAGGGCTCATGTTTAATCTATCAGGCCGACCAGAACTGGTATGGCGTGCCAGAGTTATTAATGATGCGGCATCCGCTTTTCTCATAAAAACATTCACCCAAAACAATAAGTAACATATGCTTTTTTCTTTTTCCTGAAGTGATCTTCATCCAATTGCTCTTTCTGATCCTAATAAGAACAGAAGTGCCAACCGTATGCAAGTCACTTTTTTTTTTTGCTCAATTAATCTGTGCCACACTTATGGCTCAGGCAGCATTGGTGGAATGATTTAGTACAAAAATATCAAAGGACTTGTGCCTTCATTGAGCACATGGTTCTGGCATCCCTGCCAGGATCTTCCATGGAGGGAGCCATACTCAGACCACAGCCAACCTGAATGGTAATCACCATCCTGTACCCACATCAGTTGAGAAACTCAAATCTTAGTTTCTTTATTCCTGATGACACCAAACAAATCTGGAACATATTCCTCCATTTTTTCCAGAGATCAGAGCCAGGTTGTGCACTTAGAAACCAAAAGTCACAAAAAAAGCTCTTACAAACATCCCACAGATCCATGACAAAGGGAACAGCCACATAGGACATCAATCTTCTTTGCTCTTCCAATCGAGATTTTCTTTTGCATCAACTGCACATCAGGCATTTCAGGGGGATTATTAGACACCCTCAACCTTCATCGTGTGTCTTGCAGAAGAGTCAGCATGCGCAATAATCCCCTAATATGCGATGCCTGTCAATTCCTATTTATAAGCTTCTTGCCCTGGATATTTTCATAATTTCCAGTTAGCCAGTGTGGCCCCAGAAGTGGAGACATCCCGGGAACCACGATCTCAGGAAAGCCTCACCTTTGCCCCTATGGACTCATATGACTGCAGCACAGCCAGAAGGCATTCTCTCCTCAGGGTCTGTGGGTCTAAACGGTGGGAATCTTCCTCCCTTAGATCTACACGAGATAAGGAAAGTGTCAATGCTATCCTCAGAGCAATGTAGTTCTCCGAATCACCAGGCTGGTCGACTACGGAGAGTTTGCTTAAAGTTTAGCATGATTCTCCTATGATAAAGTAATAGTACCCTCAGTCATATTGAACACTTCCATAACCATATTCTTTTTTTTCCCTTTTTGGCGGCTGGATGGTACAGGGATCCAAACCTTGGACTTTGGTGTTACAATAGCACACACTAACCAACTGAGTTAACCGGCCAGCCCAATATTCTTAAATTTCTAGTGAATGCTTTAAAATTTTCAAGCACTTTTAAAAATACGTCATTTTACTAATACCTACATTAGTAAAGGTATTAGTAAAATGAGTAATACCTGTAACTCAACGTAGAGTTATAAAAAAGGGGAGAAGCTTCAGCACCTTCTTCTTCGGTCCTAAATAAAACACCTCTTAGGTACTTAGGCACATTCTTCCTTTGCAGATGGCTTAGAAGAGTCAATGTTTCTAAAGCACTCTCTGTACTTCAGGCAAAATCTAAACTTCTTCCTATGGCCCCAACTTCCTCTAGGCCTATTCTCATCCCCATCACTCCCCCCCAACACTGTTCTGCTCTCTACCTGTTCCTCCAAGACATCACACCTGTTCCAACCTCAGGGACTTTGCACTTACTGTTCCCTCCGCCTGAAACACCAACACCATGTTTTCATGTGGCTGTCTCCTTCTTGTCTTTCAGATCTCAGCCCAAATGTCACCTGTCAGAGAAGCCTTCCCCGACCTCTTCATCTATATCACCTACCTTTCTATCCCCATTTCCTAGCTCTCAATCTGAGGTTATCTCATGTTTTTGTTTAACGTGGGTCTCTCCCACTGGAATGTCAAGCTCCAAGAGAATTTGGAAAAACTACAACTTTAGGATAGATCTCTCTATGTGCTTAAATGGTACACATCTACAATTAGTTTCAAATCATCTATGTGTCAATTTTTTCCTTAATCCGGCATAAAGTCTTTAATCTAATTAGTATAACTGAGATTTTGCCATATAAGTGATTTTTCTTCATCTCATTTGGATTTCAAAGCCACTGGTAAACCTCTTTTTGGAGGGATCCTAATGGAATTAATCAAATTTAAGGAGATGTTGACTTAAAACCATTATTATTGGAAAGAAAAAAATACTAATAAAAGGCCAAACCACTTCATCTTGTGTCCCTAAAAGGATTATTTTAAATTCAATCTTTTCACTGTTAGCATTAAAGCAGTTTGCTAGACCAACCAGTCACCAGAACTCTTGATTTAAATTGAGGTTTGTAGGTCTTTGACCAAATCCCTGCTAAATCCAGCCCTGTAGAAGAGCAACTATGTGCAACTGTGGCCAACGTAAGAATCCTTGTCTCACAACACTCTTGCCTAAAACAACGGCAATCATGCCCACTTAGGACTGGCCAGGGCCAGAAGAAAGGAAGTGTAAATTTTCTAATTTCACTTTAGGCAGATCTGAACCCAATAGAGAAAACAAATTCCTACAGGAAATGAGAGATCTAATAAGTGACTAGAGAAATCATCAAAATGTCTAGAGAGATTATGATCAGAAAAAATCTTCTGACTCCCGCACTTCTTGAAGACTGTGGTTCATCTTTGTAGCTCCTTGTGGTACCTAACATGTACTAAGCACTCAAAATATATGTAGTGGACTGGGTTTGGACATGTCTGGAGGACAGGCCTAACTTGTAGCTCCATGAGGGCAGGGCCATGTCTTTCTAGTTCTCTACTGGATGCTCAGTACTCAAAACATTGGGAGGTACTCAGTAAAAGATCGTTGATTGAAAAACATAAGTCAATGAATGAATGGGCCACACCGGCTCTGTAAAGCTAAGATGCTTGAGAATCCTGCACCTCTGTCCCCATGCTTCTCCCTTGATCTCTACATGGTTTCTTTCCTGAAAGCTACATATCTTCTCCTCTTCTACCCCACTCCCCATGCCTCTACAGCCACTCTGAAACAAAGACTCCTACTTTTGGAGAAGCAGAGGCACCTCTGCTGTTGCTCCTGACAACATTCTCCTCCTCATTAAGATTCATAAAAATTATCTTTATTAAGCCACTACCACATAGTGCTCCACTAGATGCTGTCTAAAAAGCTAGAAAGAGCAGATTCCTGGGGTTTGGGAGTCAATGGCTTAAAGACACCTGACAGGTGCAGCACGTGTAGTGTCACTTCTGCTCTGATCCCTTTCCTCCAATTCTCATCCTCCCTGAAAATCCTCTTTGCCCTTTTCAAGGAGAAGACAGGGAGCAGCGCAATCAGGAGGCCCCCACCTCCAAGATGGGCCCTCCTGCCCCCACAAGCGCTGCTGGCTGCTCTTACTGTCCTTGCCCTGCTTTACACGTGCACTGTCGTGAGGGCTCATTAGAAATCACATGGTATCTAAGACACTGACTTTCTCCCCAAGTTTTGCCATCCAAAGTAGTGAGGATTCTGGGAAGGTGGAGGGAGCAGGCGAGTGGGTGGGGAAGGCACTTTCCAGGTTGAGCATAATCATGACGCAGCTGCTATCGCTGCAGAAAGAACGTCACTGAGAGTCCTCCACTTGGACTTTAACCAAGTTCTGTCTCTAAATACCTTATGTTCTGTGCCTCCATTACCAGTTCTGAAGCCCACATGGGTCAAGTTACACGATGTGAGATTCTTCCCAGCTTCTAGATTCTGATTCAATTTGTGCTTGAAATTGCCTTATCCTCTCATTGCCTCTGGTGGGCCATGTTGTCTGGGGCCAAGGCTCTACTCAGACCCTGATTTAATGCAGCTGTAGCCACAGCTATGAGGATTTCATTTTCGGTATGTTCACTACTGGAATAAAGGTTCCAGTTGTGCCAAAAATATACAGGCCTTACACTGGAGAAAGTTCACCTCCATGAGCAAGAACATCAGGCATACAAGTTCAGATAGCTCTAAGAAGAGAAGTAGAGTAGGGCGTATTTATATTAAATATGCTTTCTAAAATTATAAAAATAATTTCATGACAGTGTTAAGGAAAATTTAAAGTTACACGTAATACCACCATTCAAACAAGCCTAGTTGATACCCATATGCACACATGAATTTTACATATTTTTGAACATAAATACTATATAATTATTCATTTGCTTTTTTCATTTAATAGCACATCATATGCATTTCTCCATGTTTCTATGTTCTTCACAAACATCTATGTTCTTATAAAGTAGAAAAGTCTGTGAAACTGAAACCATGTATTAAGCGAGGGATTATAAATATAAATCCCTTATAGATCAAAAACTGCCAGGCAATAGGAGAAAATAACATCTGAAACAGCTGTGGATGGCAGAAGAAAAATGAATAAAGGATATATTAGATACTCTTAACTAAAACCATGAGCATCGGATACTATTAACCAGCTTTAGGATCTCTGGAAAGCTAATCACTTTTCCTTTGCCTTAGTCTTCCCAACGTGACATGGAGGGTAGGGTTGGGTGAACTTTAAAATCCTTTCATGGTCTAAAATTGTATGTTCATTCCTTAAAGCAACTTTCTTCTGAGGAATACAAAGAACTCTGAGTACGTTAACTTACTCCTTAAAGGAGTGGTCCAGTGGAAATACATCACGTGTGTACCTCATTCTCCCTTTTCTGAGAACTGACCTCCCCAACACCCATATGATTTCAGTAGCAGGTTCATGGCAGATATGTTTGTTCAGTCTGGCCTGAATCTCTAGTCACAGTTGGTTGTTCCAGAAGTGGGCACCTAACCCAGGCTGAAATAGTCAGAATTCCTTCCCTGGGGATCTGGGATTGAGATCCTAAGGAGATTTTGTCATCTATCCAAGTTGTTAGACCTGAGACATGTAAACTTGAAACCTACTGGTGGCCATCTTTTCAGCCATGTGGACCACAGATACAGCAGTAGTTGGTGTGCAGAAAGAGAAGAACAAGCAGACATGCAGGGATGTGCAGAAATGAAAGATGGATAATCTTTCAATCTACTATTTGTGAGATCAGGTTCAATGAGATATCCTGTATCAATACAGAGTTCTACCAAAACCACCATGTGCCTTATTTCGTTGGCACAACTCACCTAGCAGAAAGGACTTCATTAAGTGTCTTACAAACTATTACACATCTATACCTCTTGGTAATTTTATAAGGCAGAAATGAAGCAGTATTATTACCTCAATCTGTAGGAGAGGAACTAAGGCAACAAGCTTGTAAAAGCCAAATAACACAGAACTGTACTGGCTGAACTAGAACTCAGTCCATGGATCTTGCTTAGCACAAAGACCCTCTTTGTTAACTACTTTTGACCCTGTAGATTAACTTCTGTTTTACAGTGTGGGAAACTACAAGAAGGAACTTCAGCATTTTTAGAAATGAACTCGTTTCTGAACAAGCTTGGAGTTTTGGGCAAAAAGAAGCTGAAGGTTTTTTAGTTCTGACACTCCAATCTATCTTTATGACCCAGAGAGATCCTCTCAACTCTGCTCTCGGTGCTGGGGCCCTTGGATTCCCAGCCCCAAGAACTCAGGCCTGGTCTTTTGGCAGTTTTCCCTTAACCCAGCCCTAATGAATGCCCTCTTATGCATGCAGAGATGTTAACAGAGATAGGCAACATGGAAGCTGGGAACTGAGTCCAGCCAAAATGTTTAAAACATTAAAGAACTAAATATTAAATTAGGACTAATCTGGTAAATTCAGAATACTGAGAGGCAATAGAAATCTTAAAATAGGATAGACAGCTGAAAACATGAGCTTTCTTTTGTGCTTTGCCTTAATCCACAAACCTATCTGAAGGTCTAATCTATCAGGTATTTAGCCATATACCAGAGCTATTTCCTTCACTCCTTGGGGGAAGGAGCCAAGGAGGAATTGGTTCCACATGAAATAAAGTGATCTCCATTACATTTCTAAATTAAAGCTTTGCAGGCCTTCGATGTGATAATTGTGTTTGCTCATTACACCATCTCTGTCACCATCACCACCAACAACAAAAAAAGTCCCAACCTCCAAAACAAAGAAATTACAAAGGGAAAGAAATGTATTCAAAATATATCCAACGACAGGGAACTGTGTACAATTGAAGTTTGAGTTAAACAGGAAGGGGGTGAAAGGAAGATACAAAAAACAAAAGAAAACAACAAAACAAACCTCTGACAATTCCAGTTATTTAATTTAAAAGCACAAACCTAAAGAATGTCCTTGGGCTTGTCCTCATCAGAAGTTTCCCAAGGCTCCCCATAAGTAGCAGAAAACTGCTTTGTCAAAGTCCCTGAAAAGGCCTTGCAACACACTGGGACAATGATCTACAATTAAGTGTTCTCCAGTGGGTCTCAGCATGATAAACCATAATGGCTCCAAAGGAGCCCTTAAAACCTACCATGTCAATGAGCTCCCCCAAGCAGGGGGATTTAGAGTTATAGATTAGACCTCTTAAATAAACTTCTCCTCCCCTCAAAATACCTTAAAGACACTTTTCTCCCAGAGGAGAAGTTGTTCTAGCCAGTGTCTGGCTAAGAGATCTTTGTGAAGTCACATTTAGACATAGCTACAGGACATCACATGAAGACTCTGCATTCAGCTGACACACCCATCACGCTGCCCTAACCTAGATCGAAGGGCCACAACCACAATGACCCCAGCAAAATGAAAAGAGGCCTTTTTGCTGTTTTCTTGATGCTTTAATTTTTATACCTGTAAAGTATACCTGATATGGTTCCTTATCTTGCAAGTTTCTAATAAGAAATACTTTTAAATAAAAGTAGGGGATTTGGCTAAGGAGAATATCTGTTTTTCAGCAAAAATAAAAATGACAAATGAGATCACTAAGGCACTTCCTGGCTGAATATCAGTCACTTTGAGAGATGTATGAATTCTTTCGAACTACAAGGAAAAATTTGGAATCAATTCTGCATTTTCTGGACTCAGCAGCTACAATAACACAAAAAATGATATCAAAATGGATAATCCCAAATTTAGAGTGGCGACCATATCTTATTATCTTGGAAGAGATTCACATTCCCAATTATGTTTTGCTGGTGCCTCAATATGCTTCATTCCCTAAAGCACACACTGCCAACGGGGGCTGATAACTTCAAGTAAGTAGCTATGGACACCAGCTTATTATCAAAAATTCATTCAGGCTAATTTATGTGCAAATGTGACATATGACTGTAGGAAAGTCTAGTTCCAGAACTTTAAAGATTCTTTAGTGTTTTGAAAGCATTAATGACCCTTTTTAAGACCCTAAATCTACTAGAACATCTCTGTTACCTGATCTTCTGTTCACACCATCCTACTGGTCTCAAAAGCTCAGGTCATTCCCCACTTGTGGCTGAATGGGTTCCAGGACACAGTATTGTACACAGAATTTGGGAAGATTTTTGGATAATGACTGTAACAGAACTGGAAATGATAATTTCCTAATAAAAGCTTCCTCATTCCAATGTACTCTTGCCAACAGGCCCAATAAAGTGGCAATGTAAGATACATTTTTCTTGCAAAAATATTCCATCACTCTTCCTTTTCCTTGTATAGCAAGGGAATTCTTTTCATTTTAGAATCATAAAGCTCTTAAACTCTGGTTTTAAGACAGAAAAGCAACTAGGCCTTTTATTAGAAAAGTGATGTTCAGAGCAGCTTTATTTCCTGATTATATATCTGTCTTCCCAGAGAGAGGAAAGTCAATGTTTAAAGTCTATTAAAAAAGATGAATGCAAGATTTCACATATACCATTCAGTAACAGGGAAAATTAATACCTTTAATTTTTATTTTCCATTTTTCAATGGTTTTTAAATTTGGCAAGTACTGTGACACCCTCATGAAGTGGCAGCGGGCCCTTGCAGTATATCTCTCACCTGCACTACTCAGAAGTGATATTTATTTTTTTATTTTTTATTTATTTTTTATTTTTTATTTTTTTTTTTGCCGTTTTTTCGTGACCGGCACTCAGCCAGTGAGTGCACCGGTCAGTCCTATATAGGATCCGAACCCGCGGCGGGAGCGTCGCCGCGCTGCCAGCGCAGCACTCTACCGAGTGCGCCACGGGCTCGGCCTAGAAGTGATATTTATTTACTTGTTTATTTATTGACAACTGGCTGCTATGGGGATCCAAACCTTTGACCTTAGTGTTAGAACACCATGCTCTAACCGACAGAACTAATGGGTCAGCCAGAAGTGTTACTTAGAGAGCTAAAGCATGGACAGGGCAATAAATACTGACACATCATAAGTTAGACACTTGGAAGGTTGCAGTAAGAAGGACTTTAAAGGGGAGTTGCATATAAAAAGTCACATTTGTTTGGGGATCATAGGACTCTGTTGTTTCTGACATGGAACTTTTTCTATTCCCTAGGACGGAATGAGTCTGAGTTTTATAAAAACTGTTTTATACTGGACACTGTATACACTCAACTCAACCTTTTGCCCAGATTTAGATTCCTAGATCTGGGCAAAGAGCTTGGTTAAATGTACAGAGCTTTTATGCTCCATTTCTCCTCAGTCTTTGCTATGGTTTGAATGTCCTCCCCCAAGCTCATGTTGGAACTTAACTACAAATAAGGTGGTAGAAAGTGGGGCCTTTAAGAGGTGACTGTCTCGAAGACTGTGCCCTGATGAATGGATTGATCCATTCGTGGAATAAGAAGTTGATGGTTTAACGTGTTGTCGTGGGCATGGTTCTGATGGCTTTATAAGGAGAGTGAATGAGGTTAGCTCTTCTGCTCAGCCCATTTCTCTCGCCGCGTGAGACCATGTGTTACTGTAAAGAGTCACCACCACCAAGGCCCTCACCAGATGCACCCCATGGACCATCTCAAAGACTTCCCAGTCACCATAACCTTAAGAATAAATCTCTTTTCTCATAAATTACCCAATTTCAGGTATTCTGTTATAAGCGACAGAAATGGACTAATAAACTCTTCAAACTTGAGGGTGTTGTCCCAGAGATTTGCCACCCCCAAAGTCTCAATTTAATTTCTCTGTTAGACAAAAAGTGGCCAATTCTGCAAATATTACATAAGCTTAGTCACCTCACTCAAGAAAATCACCAGTTCTTAACAGACAACAGTATGTCTTTAAGCAGGTGATAAAAGTCTGTCCAGAATTGACAGGCCCTTGGCAATTTGTCAGTTTCTGAAAATCAAGGTGATATGAAAACCTTTTAACCTAAATAGGAATAAAGAAGAAATCTGGCCATTAACTGATGAGGGAATGAGTATGTCCTTAACGAAGCCCTGCGAGAAGGTCATCAAGACAATTACTAACCCACAACAAAATATCCACATCGACCAAAACAAAATTGGAATTTTTTTCTTCTAATTACTGAATTTGTACTTGTAGGTATCAATATATCTCAAGTTACTGAGTTGACATAAGGATAGACATAGTCCTTTCGGGGACAATTTCCTAATTTTCACAACCAGGAGAATGTCAAGGTTGTGCTTTGTTCTTTGCATTTTAGGTCTTCCCGATAGCTAATTTACGTGGCTGTATCCTTAAACCTTCTTCCCACACTTAAACTAGCATTGGAGTACACAATGCCCTTCCCCAAATGTCCAATTATTTCCAGGTTTGAAATTAGAAAATCACCTTTGACTCCTTCCTCTTCTTCCTCCCCATAACCAATAGATTACGAAGTTCTCTCACCTTAGAAGTCCTTCGGAATTCATATCCCTCTTCTGTTAGCACTGCTCTGTCTAGTGCTCACTCACATCCCCTCACTGATAAACACTGCTCTTCTCCAAATACATCCCTTTGCCTCAAGCAAGAACCCAAATCCACTGTACACGCTGCCACCCGACAGTGGGTAAAATAACACCAGCATCATGTCACTCTCAGCCCTGGAAACCTCTGAAGACTTCCCTGAACTCCACCGTCTTTCAGTGCCTCACACATATTGAACTAAGTATCCTGTACTTTTTGTTTTGGCCAGGTAGCCTAACACACTGAATCCAGTTTATACTATCTTATTCTTACCCTCATACTGAATTCTACCTAAGTGAAATGTCCTCTCTCCATCCGTCTGTCTACATTTACCCAACTCAAATCCCATCTTGTCCCTAACATCTTACCTATGTAACTTGAAACCAATGCACCATACTTAGAATTTGCTAATGAAATGATTACCTACCCTGGGGCTGTGAAGTTCACTGGCATTTTCTCATAGCTTTACTGGTATTATAATAATTTAAAAATTTTACACTTTCATTTCAGTGATAATCTAAAATAATTATTTTACCAGTTATGTAGACCAGATTTCTCTTTTGCACTGAAATTTCTAAATTGAAAGACATTTTTATAGAATAATACTTTAGTTTCTTAATATTTTAGGGATTCATTATGATTTAGATGAGCCCCTACTATTGAAAGGGTCTAAGAACATTTTTTCTTCTAAAAGAAATCTGTGAATACATCTGACAACCACATATTGTCAAGTCACATATTTTCCCTAGTGTTACTGTTACTGGGTGAACAAGACTGAAGCCATGTTGGGACCTAAAACTGCATGGACTTTAGAAAAAAAAAAAATGGAAGTTTTTTTCTTAGCATGCATCTCTCTGACTTCCCTCTTTTCCTGTGGTTATTTGATATTTTGAACCTTAGTTATGGGGCAAGATGACATTATTTACATAAATGTAAAGTTGTTTTTCAGTCAGCCTCAACCTGAAGACTTGCCATGAAACTTGTACTATCCAGACCCTGGGAAGACATCAATAAAGCTATGCTGATTCCACCATGAAGCAAATCAAAATCATGCAGGACCCTAAGATAATGTCAAGGACAAGAACAGAAGCTAGAAGGAGCCTTGACAAGAATTTGTACCTGGTCCCTTACATGTCCCCCTCCCTCCTGTTTTTCATTTCCCACATTCCACTCTTTCAACCCTCTCTTTAAAAACCCCTTAGTACATGTGAGTCCTTGAGAATGGCTTTAGTCTGGCCATCTCCTTTGGGTTTACTGGGGAGATGGATTAGCCTAATATCTCCCTCAGGTCACCAGTATTCCTGAATAAAGCTGACTTCCTGTTCCACCAACATCTGACTTTAGAGTCATTTGCTTTTGTTTGGTAGCAAGCAGCCGGACTCAAGTTTGGTAACATTATCTTGAACTGCTCTTTCAGTCCTTTGAGTTTTACTTTTCATGTTTTTACGTCTTATCTTCCCAAACAGATGGTAAACTCTGGTGACGAGGATTATGTCTTAGACTTCTTTAGGTTCTGGATGTACCAAACATAATTTTGCAAAGAGCAAGTGCTTGGTCAAGATTGGTCACCTGGTTTCAACTATGAAGGCCAGTGTGGTCCACATTGGATGTCAGAGGGGGAAAAACAACCAAAAACAATGAAGACAGAGTTATAGTAGATATCTGACTAAAAATTATAGAAAGAGAGCTCTCAAATTGTCCAAATGTCCCTCATCCCCACTAAGGCTGCATTTCTTAAATGCATTTCCCATATACTAAGAAGGGCTCCCACATAGTGCTTTTTATACAACAAAGGTTTTATTATTCCTTTCTCCCAATAGACAATAAAAATCAGGACTATTTATTAATACTAGAAGTAAAATTGAAGCACTTCTTTCTCATAACTGGTAAGACATACTAGAAGAAAAATTGTTGAATCCAATCTGTTCTTGATGTTTCTGGTAAATCCTTAATATATGTTAATTTCATGCTATTGTACAGGGAGTTCTACAACTATCATCTTCCATATAAACAGGTGGTCCTGTGTGTCATTGTAGACTTTATTAGTAGAAAAATAAAGCCTGAGAGAGATTTCAAGGATACAGGATTAGGAAAAGTAGAGAACCCCAAAATGGGATCTTCTCACTTGAGAACTGGGAGAGTCCTGGAAAATTAGTCAGTCACTATCCATACACAGTGCTTCACTGATTACCTGAAATATTTTTTCATGCAAGTGTTTAGAGTTGATATATATGGATTTACTGAGATAGGGTGATCCCCACTTTCATAATACATGAAATTCGTTTCTGTGAAACTGCTTGCTGTGTGACAAGGTAGATTGATTAAGTTTAAATAGTGTTTGAATTGCTTAGAAAATGTTGTTGTTTGAAAATCCTCCTCAGCTCTTCAGCCCCCTTGATAGAAGTTAAAAGCTAAATATTAGCCTGCACTTAGAGAAGTTTGAATTTTGTTTGCTGTTCCCCACCCAAGCTGCCCCTGAGCGATTAACTGGCTTGTTTCAGCTTCTGTTATCAGCTTGCGCTAGACCTCCCCAAACCCCCTCCTCAGACCAGGAGGGTATGTGTGTATGTGTGTGACTATATGATAACTATAAATGTGTGACTATTTAATAATTTTAACTGTGTGACTAATGTAAAAATGTGCCTTTTAAAAAACCCTCCAAACTTCAAGTCAGGGCTGCTCTCTTCTGAGACTTTCTTGGAGGGACAGTTGCTGGCCGGCCAATAAAAACCCTCTTTTAAATTCTCAGTTAGGTATTCTGGTTCTTTTTCCATGCAGCATTACAAAGCTTACTTTATTGCATTAGTTAAAAACTCCAGCAGTAATCGACAACAGAGGCCAGCACAAATGAAGTCACAGACTGATTTACCAGAAGAAAGCAATGTCCTTCTCATTGTTGCTACCTAGAGACAGAAATGGGGTCAACTAAGGAGGTCTATGGCACATGACTGTTGATGGGATATTAGCTAATCCTGTGGTTCAGTAAATATCCTTCCGTCCACGACAGAAAGATACTTGTGGAGTTTAATAGAGGTCAAAAAATCAGGATTAGAAATCATTTGGATTTTGCAAACCAGCAACAGATACATACATAAATAAATACATACACATATTATTTTGTAAAAGATCATGCCAAAGAATGTGCTAAGATTATGGAAGAAAGTAGGAAGAGAGTTATAGAAACACATGATGCACTTTTTGTGAAATACCTTGCTCTTATGCCTCATGTCTCAACTAAAAAAAGGGAGAGCATGGGAGGTAACTTTAGCAAGAGAATAACTGAAGCTAGGGCAAAGTGAGGAAGCTTTTCCTGCTCTATGAACTGTTCTTTGTTCAGGTGCTACTGCATGTTCAGCATGAAAGTTAATTAACACACAGCACACTGCTGCCTGGAACGCCTTACATAATTACACCTGGAGTCTAATTAGGTAACTCTCCACTATCTCTTGTCCAAATCATCCAAGCTACAAATCTCTCAAAGTGTGGCTAGCATTTGTTTAGTGAGGCCTGCAACATGCCTGTGAAATTGAAAAGTTGTCACTTTCAACACCGGCGTTACACTAACAGCCTAAATGAGTTTTCCCACATGCTTTTCATGAAGAAAGTGAAGCCTTTGGAAAAAGTAGAATCTTTCTGGATTCTTTAGAATTTCTATAGATTCCAGAACAGCGTGCCAGGTAGAATTGTATTTTATTGATAACATTGTCAACCAATCACTCATTAAGGTATCTGTGCTGTTATTTATCTAATTTTAAGAGGATTTATGATATAATGTGAACATTGATAACTGAGTGCATAAAATTAAGGGAAATTAAAAATTTTTTCTTTGAAATTTTCCAAGCTTTCTAATGCACTAATAACAACGGGAGAAGAAAAATTGGTAGAAGACTCCTCTATAAAATTATTCCATCCTTATATTAACGACTACTACATAATATGCACAGCATAATTTATTATTTTAGGATTTTATATCAGAACTTTAAACATTGTACACAATAAAATATAAATCTACACTGAAAGCTTTCATTTATCCAATCAAACTGAACAAATGGGCAAGCTATGCTGTAAATTACCCCCAAGAGTGTACAACTTGGCAAAATGGGGTAAAGATTTTAGTGACATGTGATGTGACAAGAGCTATAATCAGTAATGTTTAACAATATGTTAAGTTTAGCTCTTTTTGGGGGACAACTATTCGCAAGTGACACCATAAATCCCCCTTGAGATTTGTCACTTGGCTGGGCCCACCGATGTTATCAAGTGAAAATGACAAAGGGAACACCATGTTCCCAAATCTGTTCATCACATGAGCAGGTTCACAAGAGCTGAACTCCACTCCACCTATTCTGAAAATTGGTGGAAGGAGGAGGGAGGGTTGGGGAGAATGAGAAACAGAACTTAATTAGTTGCAACGCCTGGGTCCACTGCTACAATCAGTGAAGATACCCAACTGGTGGGCCAAGCCAAAGGGATCAGAAACAGGTCTACAATTGCCAAGTTCGCACTCTGCCTGCAGCAACTGTCAACTAATGATAGATTAGACAAATCTGATTGCTCTATCAAAACATTCATCTCAAATCTTGATTAGTAAGCCTATTGAATTATGATTAATTCACAAGGGTGCTCCTGACAGATAAGATACTTTATCTGACAATGTGTACTAGTTGCTTTGCCTGAAGCCAAAAAAAAAAAAAAAAAGCCCCCGAAAACAAAAAAACATAAATTCCGGAGGTTGCTGGTAAAATAAACAGTATCAGGTAAAGCACATTGAGAAGGATAATGAGGCCACGTGCACCTTTTAATTTAATAAAGAGCTTGTTTGTGAGAACTCAGCCTTGACACAAAAAACAAGAGGGACTGAGGGAGAGAAATACAGTGAGAACAATATACTATAAACAAGAGAACACCGGCACACCCGCTTGCCTTTTCAGCGAGGGTGTAAGAGTCGTTAAGTAAGGATTGCTGAAGGAGGTATCATCCTCCGTTTTGGCGACATCCCAGTTATTCAGGCCAGAGGCAGAGCAGAACTTGCATGCTTTTTTCCAGTGTCACCATCCAATTACTCTCCTTGTCTCTGGGATGAAGACATCTGTGCATAGAAATATTCAGCAGACCTAAACTCGTGGGATTTTCAGAAGGTGGATTTTTTTTTTTTTTTTTAAATCTTCAGGGAGTGAAGTGATGAGGAGGAGGGAAGGAAGTATTTTTTCTTAAGAAAAGGCATATACATGAGGGTTTCTAATGTTCTTTGTTTTTTAGCGTTCTCTGAAGCAAAGAAACATTCAAGATGATGTACGCTGAAGTTTTCATTTAGTGTGGAGCCAGCCAAGACTCAGAAGAAACTAAAACAGTATCACTCCTTCCCTTATCAAGCCAGCTCCTGAGCCCTGAACCTGAACCTATCAGTCTGCGTCCAATCACGGCTTTGCCAATCCCCAAAATTCAGCTGTGGTTGTTGTCGGTGGGCTGGGAGGGTGGTACAGTCAGAGGATGCTAAGTACTCAAAATCCCGTGTAATTTTAGATGGTATCATTATCTTCCCCTGACCTCATGATTTTACAAAAAGCCTAATGTCCTATAATCATGTCTCTCCTTAGCTGGTATTAACCTTTCGGTGACTTCTCGCTTCTCTCCCTGTCTCTCTCTTGCACTCTCATAACTATCCTGTTAATCAATTGTGCACTGCAGATGGGGTCAAGGAAACCTACTTCCTTCTTTGATAGCCTCCAGTGTTTCTACTCTTGGGGATAAAAGTGCTTTAAATGGAGTTATATTCTAGGAAAATCAATATATGATTACTGCAAAGATTTGTATTGATTGTCCTGTTGCATTGCAAAAAGGCTCAAGAAAAATGGCATGGCACATTTTCCTTCAATTCCTACTCCACAGAGTTTGTTGTGAATGTTTTGGGCAAGAAGAAAATGTTGGAACTTTATTTAATGACCTGAAGTTTTCATCATTCAAGCCACTTACTTCTTTCTCTACCCTAGAAAGCACTTCATTATTACTCCTCCTGGCTTCTCGTCTATAATACTGGCCGACATCAGGAGCTGCCGGCAGAGTTCACAGAGCTGAAGATGGTTTACTTCAGACCAGGGGGCTGTGCCAGCAACTTCAGTTTGCCTTCCTAACATCCACTCTTCCCTTCTCACTGCTTTACAGAATCCTGATTTTATTGGGAACAGCAGTGTACTCGGCTAAAAACCATTTCTGTTTTCTCTCATTGATAGGTGTAACTGAGTTTTGGCTAATGCAGTCTAGGTGTAGATTGTTGGGTAGGGCTTCTGGGGGAGCTCCTCAAGAAGGGAGTGAGGGTTGACTCAACTGCCAGGCACATTTGACTCTTTCCTCCCTTTCTTCCTTCTTCCCACATGTAATGGAGATGAGATATTAGGGGTTGCAGCAGTTCTTTTGTGACCACGAGGGAGACCTAAAACTAGAAGCCATGTCCAAAGTATGGCAGAGCAGAAAGACGGAAGGAACCAGGAACATTAATGGTGTTGTGCAGCTACCAGGATAATCCTATTCTTTGTAGACTTCTTTCACATGAAGGAAAAATAAATCCCTACGTGATTTAAGCCACTGTCTTTCAGGTCTCTGATACCTGCAGCCTAATTCTGTGAGTCCTCAATGTCCTACTGACAAATAAAAAGTAAGTAACGTTTATTTCTAAGGCTAATGTTATAAGTGATGGCTACTGGGTGGTTCAAATACTTTAGAATGTCTATAAATTACCTGGTTTCCCAATCATTGGTGGTAAGAATTACTGTAGTAATGCAGACTTTAAGAAGTTCAGTGTACCTTTGTTATTTTTCCCCTTCCAATTTTCTTTTGGGACATTTCTTTCCCCTGTAGCATGCAGTCCTAGTGGGATATCAAGGTGTTCTGGACTCCCCTAGTCGAGAAGCAGGCACAAGATCCAAGCTAGTGCTGGTTGGATTTTGATTAAGGCTCCAAGGCCCATTGAGATGATTCTGGAATAAGAGCAATTTTGTTATTATAAATCAAGAGATAGAACTTCCAAAAGCCTCTACCTTACATACAGAACACTCATTACTGTGAAGTTCCTCCTGATGGCTCACTGCCTAAGTGATTTAAATTTTTCACTGCACACAGAAGCTGCTGAGTATGGAATCTATTGACTACTTAACTTCAATGAACTACTACAACACATCTTTGAAAACTACAGCTTAAATAGAAGATAAGAAATTAGGAGAAAAATTATATTTTGGTAATAATAATAACTAACTTTTATTGAGTGCTTCCTATGTGGCAGACATTATTCTCCAAAATTTAAATTTATGAACTAATATAATACTCATAATAACATATGAGGTAAGCACTATTATTATCCCCTTTATTCAGATGGGAAAACTGAGGCTGAGAAGTTAAGTAATTTGCCCAATGTCATCTGGTTTGTAAGTGCAAGAACCATGATGAATCCCAAAGCTACTGCAATAAAATTGTACACTCTTACATTGCTGGTGGGAATATAAACTACTAAAACCAGTCCAGGAATGTATTTCAGTAATGTATGGCAAGAGCCACACAACCGTTTATACCTTCTACTTAATCATTCTATTTGTAATAAATTATTCAAGAGGAACAATCTAAATGAAGAAAACAGAGATTTTTACTGGGGCATTATTCATAATAGCTTAACCAAGTGGAATTAACTTATCAATAATGGGAATAATTACATAAAATATAGTATATAAACTTAATGAATTATCACTTATTAAAATGAATAATTATTAAATTATGAAACAACATAGGAAACACTTTGGTATTAAATAAAAAAGCAGAACACTAAATTATATGTATTCAACAATTATACCTAAATTAAACTAGGTATTCATACAGCCAATGGTTGAAATTAACTTTCTTTTTTTTAATTTAAAAAAAAATTTTATTGTAAAAAAGTTGTACATATCTGTGGGATACAGAATTGAACAACAATACTTGTGTGCAATATGTGATGTTGTTGGGAAAACAGAATAGTTTAATCAGGCCCCCTCACCTCCAGGTCTGGTTGGATGTGGTGCAGCACATTCTTTGTAAACAAATTGTATGTGTGTGGGTGGAGTTAGTGTGCATGCATGCCAATGTATCTTTTTAGCTTTTTTTGCTACTCTGGTGTGTTCTTTAGTTGTGTGGAGCAGTGGCCCTGAACTGCTGGCTGGCAGAGAGCTCACATCTAAAAATAGAGCATGTTTACTTTGCTGACAGCTGCTCAGTTTTTCTTTGGACTTTGCCAGGAGCAGTTGAGTTTCTGAGTTTCTCTTTGGACTGCCTAGCTCTGAGACATGTGTGTGCAGAAATAAAGACTACTCTTTCTTCAACCAAGGCTCCAAGGACCTTTCTTCCAGTTACCTAGCTTGTAGACCTGCGTGTGAAACGTTTGTGACCCAGTCTGGACAACAGGCTTGAGGGGTCTGTGAGCTCCAGACCCAGCCCTAGCTCTACAGATGTTCACATCAGAATAATTATTATATTCAGTAATACACACTATGATTGCTATTCATGGCCTCTACCCATTCCTCCCTCCCCACTCCCTTCCCCCTTCTAGTAACATCAGTTGTCTTTTTGAAAGTTCAATGTATTATTGTGATGGTGTATCTTTCTTTTATTTATATGTTTATTATTTTGGCTCCCACTTACGAGAACATTATAAAAATAACTGTGTTAGAAGAGTGGGAGTATGATTATGTCCTGCCCTGCCACTTTTTCTCTATTAGTTTCAAAATTTCAAAAAGGGGGGAAAATGAAGTGGGAAAAATGCTTTCAAGAAGGAAGAGAAGTAGCATGAAGTTTCCACTGTACAGGATGCTTCTGCATCTTGATTGGGAAAGCCTATCGTTCCCCCTTCACTATAGATTAACTAGAGAGGAAGCTTAGCAACGTAAGGCTCTTTATCCAGTCAAGGTAAATGAAGTTCGGCTGGTCAGGAGAGTAAATAAGATTAGTTATGGGCTCCAGGTCATCCACTCATGGAGGTCAGTGAGTGTGAGATTATTATCCTTGGTAGAAGAGCAGCAAAATAGCATTAAGGACTAAATTAATGAAAAAGGTAGAAGATTATTTGAATGAAAGCCCTAATCAGTTTAGAGATTTCACTCAACTGCTCTACTGGCCATCAGTCAAGCTCACAAAACAAATATTCTTGTTCTCTTAAATAATTCCAGGAGATCTCCCTTTCTTGCTTCAAAGGCATCCAATCTAAGGAAAGTCATGAATAAAGTTACCCCAGTTTGCTGTTACACTTCATACAAAACCCACTGAAGCATTAAGATGCATGCTACTAAAACAGTATGCACTTAGAAAGCAGTCTATTTACAGAAGATGCATAATTGCTAGACCTGTCTGGCCTTTGATTCCAAACAGAACATCATTCCATATCCATTCAGAAACACTAAATTCACCAATGTGCAAACTGCATATTTTATTAAGTAAACACAAACTAGGAGATAATGACATACATTTGTTTTCATTACAAGTAGTAATGCAATATTTCTCCAAGGCTTACTGCATTAGCATTTCTCTCCACGTTTCAAATGCCTTTGAACTTTCTGAAAAGCTACATCTGTTAGCTCCCGTGTATACAGCAGAAAGTTACCAAGTGAATTAAGTTTTAATATAAATTGCTTTGTTCACTATTAAGATTGATGTTGGACACACTGTACTGTAAGTTGCAAACTGCAATTACAATTCGTTGCAATTATCTTTGGTTGTTAATAGCACAAGATAGCATGTCACTTTCTACCAAGTGTATAATTTATCATTTGTGGGGTTTTTTTTTCGTGAACTCTTGTGGTATTCCAAATGTATAATCTTGTTGTATTTATTTCCCAGTGGTCCAACAAAATGCACAGCAAGTGCTGACTAGAACAAACTAAAAAGCACTGCTATTGACAAGCCGTCACTTGAGCAGTAATGAACATTCTGCCTCCACTTTCACCTCAACAAACCAGCAGCTTTAATTTATGATAAAGCAAAGGAGAGGCAACCTCCAGGTTTATTATACCCTCAGTGCTGTTTCAAATAAAGTAATTAGAAGGTCAAGAGACAGGTCTGGAAAGCCAAATATAAATGCAACCCTTCTGTACCGACATTAAAAAAAAAAGGCTAGTGTGTTCAAAGAGCATTTTATCCATCTTTCTTCTCCAGAGCGGGGCAAGTCAGTTTTTTTGTTTTTTTTAAAAAACACTACCATAACCAATCAGAAACAGTGGCAGCACCGTTCTTTCTCTCTCTAATTTGGTCCAGATGGACTATGAGCAGTGCACCTAAGAGACACTGTCCTTAGGAAAACGTGACTGACTAGTCCAAAAAAATTGCTCTGAACTGCAAACATAGGGCAGGTAATTAGGAATTATTTTTTTTCTTTAAATAAAGAAAACCCAATGGGTGAAGAGATGGAAAGGTTATGGAGAAATCTCACTGGTGTAATAGTAGCCCACAAATAAATAACTTTTAACATTTTAAATTTTTTTTTTTTTTTTTGCAGCTGGTCAGTACGGTGATCCGAACCCTTGACCTTGGTGTTGCAAGGCTGTGCTCTAACCAACTGAGCTAACCAGCCAGCCCCACAAATAAACTTTAAAAATCAATTTAAAAACATTTTGCTTTAAATTTTTTCTTGAAAAAACACCTAAGGAAAATGGATTGGCTTGGAGAAAACGTACTCTTTCAATATATTAAGTTTTCAGTGATGGAAGAAGAAACGATTATAATAAACTAGCATGTTTTTAAGGAACTGTCTTACTTCACTTAAAGGTTCCTAATTTTGCATACATTGTATTCTGGGTTTACTTTATCTTTTTTCTTCTATATGACAATGACACCACCCCCAAAAATTCTCTTAAAGGCCATGAAATGGATCTTAACTATATACCCAGCCTACTCTCTGAGGAATAAGATAGATAATGTTAACCAAGTTAACTCTTCTGAGCCAGCTGCCCTCGAATTTTGGATCCATGAATTACTTTAGAGGTAAATCGTGTTGCATGAATCTACTCCATTTCTCCCATTACCTACTGTTTCAAGCTCTTCTCCCAGTCCCTAAATGAAAGTAAAGGGAAAGGAGGAGGAACGAAGGATAAACAACAGGGAAGGAAGAAGGGAGAGAAGGCGAAGAGAAAGAGACAAAACCAGAACTGAACTAGCTTTTGCACCGGTAGCTATGGTATATATCACGAGTGCTATGTTAGAAAAACAGTTTTAAAGAGATTAATCTTTCAAAATGATAGAAGTCATTCTTAGTGTCATAGCCTAGGAAAATACTAATAGCTACTTGAAGGCGATTATAATCACCTTGATCCACCTCTTTTGGGGGTCTATGGAGCAGACACTCCAAAAGCCTTCCTGAAACAGTATTTTGTTGTGTAATTTTTGCTCCAAGTAATTTTTACCATCATCTATTCAAGTAGTCAGTATAATTGCACTTGATTATATAAGTGGTAGAAATGTATGTAATCTCATAATTAGAACATGTTGTAAAAATTCTTATGAAACTGTAAAACAGAAAGTGTATGAGTATAGCAGGCGGTTCTTTGTTTTTGGGTCTCTACCCAGAGAAACAACTGAAGCAATGACTTCATGGTATGATAGCAAATGGGTATATTTGGGGCTCTCATCTCCCAGGGTGAAGGGGTGGGCGGCTTTGGCCCAAGATCACCTTGATATCTCTAGTGCCAAAAACATTTATAAGTCAGACAATAATAAAGAGACGTCTATACCCTACAATCCAACCATATACATGAAATGCAAAATAGTATTGAATTTCTGAGGCATAAAATATAATATCTAGGCTGGTTTTAGTCCAAGAACATGTTTTCTTCTATTGTTGTCCTTTTTTGTTATTATTTTACTCTAAATGTAATACTCCAAATAATTTTTAAAATTAGTGGGAAAATAAGTGTAGAAATAAACTAGACACTTTTTCAAATATCCTTTGAGGCAGGAATTTCAGCCATTTGTCCAACTAGATAAAACAGGAAGTATTTCACTAGTTTGAAGTCCTCAATGCCACTCTTTCGTTCTTTGCTGGTCTTTCTCTGGAGGTGCTAATGAGCAGGGAAGTGTTCAAAATACTGGACTGTACATCGCAATAAGATGCACAGAGCCTGAGTAATTCAGACTGGAGAGTGAGACTTGCTTCATCAGGCTGTAAACCTTCATCTCAGCAGACGCCCCGACAATGGTATACTGCTAAATGTCAAATCTCCACCAAACAGGAAATTCTCTAAGAGAAAAGCCAAAAGGTATACAGAAACACAGGAGTTCCTGGTTTCTACCTTAGGGGCCCGGCACTGAGGTAGGTTTTTAGGAAAATGTAAAGGAAATATGGAGCATGATAGCTGTCCAGGATAGAAGCCCAGTTACTTGGAAGATTTGCCAACAACTCTTGCATATATACATTCAGTGCATAAACTGTTACTGAAGAATTGTAAATGGTTCTAAGAGTGTGCCAGAGGCTGAGAGAGGAAATCATGGTGCCTGAGGGAGGCTTTGCTGTTGCCTCCCCAACAACCATTCCCTCCTTCCTTGCTAACAGAACCCCTATTTTATTCAGGTATTCAACACTCAGAGGAAGCTGACTCCATTGCCAGCTCAGGAGTAAATCTTGGTTAATAAGTTAATAGTGGTGCTTCCATTTCCCATGCCAGTCTTTGGTTTAGTGACTCATGTGACTCATATCTGGGTAAAGACACCAGAGAAAAAGTCAACTGGGAGTTTCTAGGAAGGATTTCCTCACTCTTGAGAGGAGACACTGTAAGAGTTGATCTTCGTCCACCTCTGCTATTTCTACATTTAGATGTGATGTCTGGAGCTACTGCAGCCATTGGTAACATAAAGGAAGCCAGCATGAGGGAGAAGGTGATAATGGAAGAGCTTGAAGAGAAGAACTGAGGTCTTCAGTGACATCATTGGGCCCATGACCATATCACATACACAGTCCTACTTCTGAACTTCCAGTAATACGAGATGATAATTGCCCTTTTTTAGGACAATTTGAGTCTGGGCACAATTTGATACTGTGCCCATTTGTCCATCATGGAGGAGTACCACTGATGTTTTTAGCTTAGCTATGAGCATGCCAGCACAACTAAATTTAAATCTCACTCACTAAAATTAAACTGGTATCTGCATGTATTACTGGTGGGTTTTTTTAAAATGGGTACAATCCTTTTGGAGAGCAGTTTGTCAATATGTGTCAAGAGTTATAAAGAGGCTTATAAATTCTGACTCAGTATTTTACTTTGGGTAAGCTATACCAGAGAAATAATCTAAAACATGGAAAAATATATATTCTATATTTGATAGAATATTATGCATCCATTACAAATTATGATTAAAACTGTTAGTAAAGTAAAATAATTTTAAGTCAAAAGAGAATTTTAGAATAATAATAATACAAAATTCAATGTGTTGTATATGTGTAAGCTTAGAAGAATATCTACCAAAATGGTTATAGAGTTGGTGTCACGGGGGGTATCAGAGGGTGAGTTATTTTTTACTGTTTTTTTTTTTTTCCAAATTTCCTAAATAAAGAAAAGTATGTATTTGAAATTTTCACCCTGCACTATTCAGCTGCTTAGTACAATTTGTGGGCATGGCTGATTGAAAATGTCTAGAGAGAGAGACTGGGCTAGCCTGGGGAAAAGACTTGAGGCAGATGCAGAAAGCTCATTAGCACCAGGAATTCTTCATAACTAGTTGGATTTTCCTTTTAAACTCTAACTTTTCTGTCTCTCTCTCTTTTTTTAAGGAGATGATTTTTCCATGACTTGGGTAAGGTGAAAAAAAATAGTTAACACATATGGATGGTGAGCTAAAACACTGTCACTGAAAGAAGCCCACTGGGGAAAATTCCTATTTCTAAATACAAAGGAAAATGCCAACTGCTTTAATTCAAGTGTTTTGCTTCAGAATAAATTTGCCTGGAAGCACAGAGGGTGCAAGGTGGGGGCTGGGAGGTATTATTGCATTCTTTTAAATAAAAGCAGGGACATAGATGCTCCTTTTAATCTAGTCCAACAATGACATTGTTGACAGAGTCCCAAAGAAGCTCACGATATTCCACATAATTAAGAGGAATTGTTGGCATCAGAGAAACCAGAAATGTTCTGTAGATTAACTGCTTGTTTCATTGCTAATGACTGCCCAATTTCTTTAGACTAATTGGTGCAATCTACATTTTTGCAGCAAAGATGAAGTATCAACCTGATTTGGTGTCGATAAAAAATTGATGGATGCTTTTGACTGCTATTTCTCAACAATACACGGATTATTACTACTATAATTATCATAAATGACAAAACATGGGCAAGTGGTGATTACAAGTCTAATTCTATCTTGAGGTTTTAATGGCATAAACCACTCAGGCTTTACACTCATGATTTACTGCATCATCAAAATCCCTGAAAGGATTACCCTTGGGTGAATGCCACTCATTATCTTACCAATAATGCATTGGTTTGGCCCAACATGGAACAAATAATCAAGACTGAGTTCTTAGAAAAGCCTTTTTAAATATATAAATCTCTAGTTTAGGAAGGAAGCATGTACCTGCCAAAATCCTTCTCCTCATTTCTGGATGTTATAGTTGTATTTTGTTCTGGCATGTACAGAGGCTGGGTGTCTCTATGTCACACAACAGCCTACCAATCTGTATGCCAAAGCCTGGAGATGCTGTTATCACCTGAGTTATTGCCAACCAGGCACTACCAGAGTGCCATCAACCAGGAAGAGAGATAAAAGACTATAAACCTCAAATGCTCCCACCTAGTTGTGTGCAAATACTAGTTCCGAAGAGTTGCCCTTCTTTGTGGAGAAGGGAGGGGGCAGGAAGGAAGACAGGGAGGACTTTGTCGTTATATTGGGGAGTGCTTTTAGAAGGCACTAAACTTGTATTTCAATAAAACACATAAAACAGACTGACATTAGCCTGCTGCAGAGGCAGCTCCACTACTAGGGAGACCCCAAACTGGGACTACAAAATAAAATGCCTGCAAAGTCCAGGCAAGCAACCAAAGAGTAAAACAGCCCAAGTGAGGAGTAGTGCCAGGTTTTATAACGTGGGCAAACAATTGCACTTTTAGCCTAATGGTTAAAAGAGTGGATTCTGGGATGAGACTGTTTGGATTTGGATGTTAGCTCTGCTAACATCTGGGACACATTACTTAATCTGAGTCTCAGTTTCTTCGTATGTAAAATGGGGGTAAAAACTGTCACCTACCTACCTCATGGAATTGTTTTGAGGATGAAATGAAGGCGTAAAGGAAGGCGCATAAAATAATCCTGATAATGTGAATGCTCAGTAGCCACTATCATCAACTAAGGCCAGATATGGCCTGCTGGCTCTTAATGTGTGACTCCTGCTGTAAGCAGAAATGACATATAGAAGCAGGATAGAAAAATGGCCAAGAGCATCAGCTCTGAGGCAGACCATGTGGGGTCCCCCACTTGCAGGAGGCTGTCTGACCTTGTACATCACTTTATGAAGCCTCAGCCTTCCCATCTGGCAAATATGGATAATAAAATACCTACTTCACAGAGGGTTGTGAGGATGAAATGAAATAACCCACGTGAAGCACATAGCAGTGTTTGGCACATGGTAAACACTCAGCAAATATCAGTAGTCGTTATTCATCTTATTTGTTAAGTAGAATTTTTCCAAAATCTTTGAATTTTAAATCTTTTTTTACAAAGCTGGGTCTAAATTTTCTACTCTTGTTCCAGTCCCTTTTGCTATGGGCATTTGTATCATGGGCATAGCTTTATTACTTATTAGTTATTAACCATGAAGAGTTCACTTTTGAAAACTGATCTATTTGCTTTTGAAAATTGCTTCTTATAAGGTGCTAATTCAGCTATTACAACTATTACCAAGTACAAGCAACTGCTATAAACGAACAACTGTTTGTGTAGGTGACACACAAGCCTCACAGTGAAGGCTGCTATAATATTATGTTGACATTTAATACTTTACATGAGACATAATTGTTTTTGTAATATGTAAATATCTGATAACACCCAGTTCAAGGGAATCTGCAGTTGAAATGTCCAGGACATCCATTAAAAATGTCTAAATGTTTGGGTGCATTTTATAGCACACACTTTAGGCAGGCTAGACTTGTGCAAATGACATGAGAATGGCCTTCTCCAGTGAAGCCATGAGGGTGATTCCTTGGTTCAGTCATTTAGTCAACCAAAATGCTCATGCATGCACGATTAAAGGAGGTTCCCCAGTTTGTCTAACGGTGCAGCTCACACTGGGGGGCCCTGTAAGTCTTCTCTCTAAAGCAGATAGCTTCATCTGAAGCGCTGCAGGCTCCTGAAAACCAAAGCACATCTATCACTAGCAAAGGAAAACACATTTCCCGTAAAATGCTTGTGAGTGAGAGAGGATACAAATTATACTAGAAGTGTCAACAGGCGCACACTGCTGAAAGTGGATATGCTTCAAGTCACCAGAGGTCCTCTGTCACTTACTTATGACTTTCAAATACCCTTCTTAGTGCATGGAGAATCTTATATGTTACAGCTATTTGGAAAAATAAATTACGAATATGATTCGGTATTCTGAGAACCACCAGACTGTCAGGTATGGGCTCCTGCTTTCTAATATCAAGTTTCACTCTGTGACTTACCAGGTGAATCTCTGGCTGGGTCTCTCCGAATCTCAACTCATTGAAAGTGAGTCAATAATATGAAAGCTGTGCTCTGAAACTGAAAGTCAACAGAAACTTTGCAAAAGAAATTTCTCCTTTAGATCAGAATCTGCATAGTCCTAGCCATGGATACTACAACTACATGTAAATTGACTGTTTTCTTTGAGGGTAATTGTGTGTCATTTAAATATTAGAAACAGTAATGCTCATAATACCATCCTCAGTTACTCCAGTGTCATCCCTCGTGAATATGGAGGTCATCTGAAGCTCAGGAGTCGGAGGTGGATGAGATTAAAGTGAGGCTCTCTCTGGAAATACTCTAACGTAACCACCCACGCTCCTTCCCCCCCCTCCCCTCCAGAAGACTCATGATGTAAAAATGCCCAAATCCAATAAGAGATATCGCTTACTGTCGGGGATGCACATACCAGAGGAAGTGCCGGGGATAAAGGAAATCTGTGAATCAGAGAAAGATGTTGGTATGAAAGATTGAAGATAGACCAGCTGGCCCACTGCTTCGGCTGGTTCCAGAGGCCAGGAAGAAATTAGTCTCACAGTTCAGTTGAAAGAACACCTGGCCATTCACCCGGGGGCACAAATTCACTGCTGAACAGGGTTATCTTTGTTTCCATACCAAACACACCCAGGAATTAAGTTATATAAAATCCTGTGACTCTCATTGTCCTAAATCGCTCACCCTCATAAAAATCAGGAGGTGGAGAAGAGTGGGGAAGAACTGGTTGTAAAAATGTTGGTGTCAACAGGACTGATTTTAAAGGCTAGAATCGTCTTCCCCTGACTATTACAGTTGGGTCAGAGTGTGCCATATTGCTTTCCTGTGTATAGTTTACTGAAGATTTACAAATGTGAAGAGTGAGGAGGAAAGAAATTGTATTAAAGCCATAATCAAAAAGGCCTATTAGAGCTACTGAGGCTTAACAGTCTGGTTACCTCAGCCCAGTGTCCCCTATGTTTTAGGGTCTGTACAAAGCTCAAGTAGACTCTAGTTTCTCATTGCCATGCAAACAGATGAGTGTGAAAAGCATCACTTTACAGCTGAACCTTCGAATCTGACACTAATGCCTCTTTCTCCAAAGAAGGGATAGGCTGAATCTTGCCATGGAGCACTGAGGAGTGTGGCTGGGCTGGGTGAGTCATGGAGGAAGTCACATGGTCACAGAGGAGATTACTGGGCTGGATTCAAGGCAGAAAAGCCAGATGTGTATCTTGGAAGCAGGTGGGACAGGGTGGTGGTGGAGAAGCCAGCAACTTGTGAAGGCAGAATGTGCTGGCAAATACCACTGGCACAATACTTGCTGGGAAGCCTGGGCAGACCTGTCTGGAATGCAGCCTGGGAACAGGGTTTTTGGGAGATACCATCTTGGAACCAGTATCAGGCACTGACATTTGGGAAAAGCCCAACCTGCTGGTTTTGTGGCTCACTAGTTCTCCTTCAGTAAATTCTCGTTCTCTTTTCTTGACCTGTTTACGAGTATCCTACATTTTTCTATCTTGCCCCCTACCTCTCAGCTAGATAAGCCTTGCAATATGATGTTTTCTTTTGGTTTGGGGTGGGTTTTTTTTTTTTTTTTTGAGATACAGTTTTATACATTTTAAGAGTACAGTTGGATGAACTCAAAATAATTTTTAAAAATTTTGGAAATCATTTTAAAGTTGTAAAATAGTTATAAAAATAATACCTCCCCCAAATCATATACACTTTATCCAAATTCATCTATTGTTAACACTCCTGATACATTTTTCTGGGGCTATTCACTGTGCAGTTAAACTACCACAGTTACAACAGCAACAAAAGGAATCTGGTAACATTCAATCGCATTTACTTAACCCCTGATGTATAAAGACCCAGTGGTTGGTGCTGTGCAGAGGACAAGGATAACAGTCATTTTCCTCAAAGAGTTTATGGTCCAATTGTGAAGTACCAACCAGCTGGCCATTGCCACACTTAAGCTGGTAGACTCCTTGAAAACAAAGTCTGAGCCTATGGAGATACCTTTGTCTGTGGATGCTGGGGTGGGGAGAAAATTGGAAGAAACTATAATTCCTAGCAGGAACCATAAATTGGCAATCCATTATTTCCTCAAATGGATCAAATGATATCGGTCACTTGACGTATCAAGATGCATTAAGTGGGGAGAAAAGGAGGAGGGTTCCTTGGTCAAACACATTTGGGAAATAGTTATTTAGACAATGTTTATCAACTGCAGTTTTCTACACTTCAGTTTTTCTTCAGAGCCTTTAATGAGCTCTGCTAAGGGCTTTTGTGAATCTCCAAGAAAGGGGAGGGGATATATAATATTCCGTAGCTCCCAAATGACACTGGATTAGCTCACAGGACTGGTGTTCCATTGAACATCATTTAGAAGTATGAAGGAAATTTATACTTGCAAAGAAAAAACTAGAAAAATTTATTAGCAACATGCAAACAATTATAAAATATCATAGCCCTAGTCCATAAGAACTGAGTAGATAGCAAATAAAAGAGGATGATTAATAAGGAAAAAAGCAGGAAACACACTTAAGAAGAACAGAGCTTCAGTGGAGTATTTCTGTGATATTATCAGTAGGTTCGTTAGTTTTTAACTGCATCACTATTACTACTCAGAAACCTAAATTAGCTCCCAAATACTCACTGAGTCAGATTTAGACTTATCAAAGGTAATAGAAAGAGCTGGAGACCTACATTTATTGAGTATCTATTAAGTGCCAGGTGTTGCGTTATCTTCAAAAACCTTGTAAAGTAGCAGATGGTTTCTTCGGATTGTTGTCTAGTTCTCTACTGTATCTTCAGCACCACACAGGGGCTCACATACAGTAGGAACTCAATAAACACTTCTGGAATGAAAATGAATCCCTGTTTCGCAGTGTGACAATAAATTAATCAGATGGATTTCCATAAGCTGAGTTTCATTACTTAAATGAGTTTCATTATTAAACCAAAGAGGTCATTAGCTGCCTGCAGACCGTGTTTTATTTGGTTTGTAGAACATTTTAAAATAAATCAACAACATTTAAGAGTTGGGAGATTTTTGACAAAATCCAGTTTTCAAGTTTCTTCTGAAATATCAGAAGATCTGGCAACAACTGACCAGAATTCCCACAGGCTAAAATCAGTGCAGAGCAGGGTAATGGCTACAGTTGAAGAGCAGTTTGCCACTGTCTCTACCTCTCCACACCACTGGGGCCATGCCTCTTGCCAGTGACCACTGTGTTGGTACTCCTTGGCATTGCAGGCCTTTGAGCTTGTTACTTCTGATCTATAACAACAATAACTAATGATAAAGATAATTCTAAATACCGTTATAGTTATTAATTCACAACAACCTTATGAGGTGGGTACTGTTATTATCTCCATCATACAGACAAGCCAAACAGAGAGGGATAAATAATATGCCCCAGGTCTCATATCTACTAAGTGGCAGAGTGGGTTCTGAACTCAGACTACCTGACTCCAGAGTCATGCTCTTCACCACCATGTTTGCCATCTCTGTGAGGTGGCCATACTTTATCACTCTGAATTATTTCCAAATTTTTCATGTATATACATCTTGTACCTCCCCGAACCATACTGGCCTAAGTGGCATGAAATGCATCATATTTCCTATGTATTTTACTTAGTGGATTTTTTTTTTTCAAATACCTTTTTATTTCATTTTATCAGGACGATCTGTATAAGTAAGTGCATTTCATAATTCCTCTAACCTCCATCAGGAAACTAGCCAAAGACTGCCTCCCCAAAAACAAATCCAATATTGATCAAAGCTGCCACAGGCTGGCAGCCCCACACAGTTGAGAATGGAAGTCTGCCTTCACACTTCTCATAATGACAAACACCACTGACTTGCATTACACACACTCCAGGCTGATGACTGAAATACACACGTATTAAGTTTCATCAGTCCCCCATTTGATTCAGTATGGGTTTACCCAAACAGCTGGCTTGGAGCCTATCCTTTCACTTAAATTAGTTCTAGTTCTCTACTGTTTTGATTTAATGACAAAGCTCTCTCTTTATCTACTAGTGGCATAAGAGTTTTGTCTAGGCAGAAACTGTGGTTGGTACAGTTGGGCCAGTTGGGTTATTTAGCATTTCCATGTGGGCCACTGGCTAGGTATTTGAATTCCCAATTAGTCTATAGCAGAAAAGGAAATGTATTTTCCATTATTTCTTTACTGTGGATTTTGATTCATCAAATATCTTAAGGAAAACACATTTTACGTTATGAAGTCTTTGATTTCCCGGGGAAACTAATAAATAATCAACAAAAATATGATTAAAGACTGCTTGAACTACCATCCAAAAAGGAACTCTAGCCAGCAAAGAATCTTTCTGATCCAAATCTTTTTACTCCTAGAAACAGAATTCTTACTTAGCCTTTCAAAAGCCTGATGAAGGCTTCAGCTAAGTTTTGACATAAGATTCTCATATTCAAAATATCTGTTGAAATAAGGGGAGAAGGGATATGGATCTTGAAACTGCATTAGTCTGAAATAGAGCTTAGCAAGCTAGAAGGGGAAATTACTTCTCTGTAATTGGAATTCTCTCCTAAAAAATCCCTTTGAAATCATGTTCAGCTACTTTCCCATTATGTGTCCCAGAGAAGCTAAGTTTAACCCTTTCTGGAACTACCCATCATAAAAATTATTTGATATTTATAAATTGCTCTTGGAAGAAATTCCTGAGAAATGGACTGTGTCATCAAAAACTTAATAATGCATCAGTAATTCCCAAGAGTCCTGGACACAGCCAAAAAAAAAAAAAAAAAAAAATTCTGGGACACTTTTTCCCGTCAATACATTGATGCTTACAGTTATCTATTACATTAGTCTTGGCCAAACAGTCCTAAAGCAGTTGCCAGAAAACTCTTCAATGTGGGTTCCTTTACTTCTGAAATAACATAATTAAATTTTGCTCTCACACAGTTATTAACCCTAGACTGTAGCTTCTTTGAAGGCAGTAATTGCGTTTGATCCTTTTTGTATCTTTAATGCCAGTATATAGTAGTTCTTTGATAAATACTTCATGAATCATGAATGAATGAATGAGAGCTAACTGTGTGTTCCTGGAGTGCTCCTTCACTTCTCCTCAGGTTTTTTCATCTGTACAATGGCAGTAATATCTTCTTCAAAGAACTCTCATGAGGATTAAATGAGATAATACAGTCAATATATATTACACATATTCTATCAGCACATTGTTTGGGACATAGATATCTTATGTAGCCATTAACATATTAATATAACTAATAATATAACAATAGTACACAGTGTGTGTGTATGTGTGTGTATATTTATAATAAATAATAAAAATTCTAAGCCAACTCCTATGAAGGTCACTAGAGAAATGAGATGGAAGAAGGTTCTTTTATCTTTAACATTTATCTTGATGTAAAGACAGAAAGAGAAACCTGGTACTACCTAGAGGTATCTCATAATACTACCATACTCACTGAATTTCCACTTCAGGCTACATAGCTTCATCACAGTAGAGTTGGTGCCTGGTATTAAAACCAAAAGAGGGGTCATCTGGCGTATGGGACAATTCTCATGTATATGTATGACATATCCCATTTTGAATCTGTCCTCTCTTTTTAAGGATGTATATTCATTAAATGGTATGTGGTGCCTGACATGGGTGTTTCATAATTACTTGATAGTTCTACTCTAGTTCCATGGAGTTGGAATTAGCTCATAGTAACAAGGAGCAAACATAAACTTAAATTTGAGCTGGAAGATAGTTACATTTATAGAATAACCCAACATAGGATATTCTGTTGCTTTCCTTGTTGCTGTGGATTGAATGGCCCCCCAAAATGCACTGAAGCTTGATTCCCACCGTAACAGTGCTAAGAGGGTGGGAAATCAGACCATGGCAGTGTTTAAAGACGGGGCCTTTAAGAGGTCACTGGATCTTGATGACTATGCCCTCAAGAATGAATTAATCCATTCACGGAGGAACGGGTTAATGGTTAAATGGGTTATCAGGGAGTGCTTCTAATGGCTCTATAAGGAGAGCAAGTGACCACATTAACTCTCTCTCACTCATGCCATTCTCGCCCATGCCATTCTCACCATATGATACCCTGTGTCACTGCAGATAGTCACCAAGAAGAAAGCCTTTACTGGATGTGTTCCCTGGACCTGGGACTTCCTATCCTCTAAAACTGTAAGAAATAAATTTCATATCTTTGTAAGTTATTCCACCTCAGGTGTTCTGTTATAAGCAACAAAAATGGACTAATATACTTGCTAAATGTTTAATAGGGTCTTTTCCCTAAAGATGTAACATGCTGAGTAAAGATCACCGAACATTTTCCAATCCTATTTCTTTATTATCATACTGCAATAACAATTATCTATTACCCAGAGTTAAAAGCAAAATCAGTTTTGGTAAAATGTCTTTTGAGTTTCACCAAAAACTCTGGAGGACAGAAATTGAAAAACATGAACGGTCATACAAATCATAAAGTGAAATATAAATCATATGAGGGTACTTCAAAAAGTTCCTGGAAAAAGAGAATCAAAAGATAAGACAAATCCTTCTAGTAACTTTCCAAAATACTCTCGTATAAGATGATCTTATTTTACCCTATCAAGAATTGAGGTGCTGAAAGGATAAAGACTATTGCTTTCTGTTTCAGAGTAATATACTCAATGTTCTCACAGAAATATTCATTTATATTCTCTTTTAGGAAGATACAACATTAAACAAGGCATCCACTAAAGAGATGTCTCACCATCTTTCCAAAGAAAGAATATAAAGTGTAAAATTACTTAAGATCACTTTTTATAGCAAGGCTGTCAGTCAAAGGTTATATATGTGTTGAGAAGATATGTAGCCCTCCCTTTTTTAAAACCTGAACTATTTATATCATATTTCCTAGGATAATATCTCTATAGAAAATTCTACATGGAGATGTAGACTAGGGAAATGTAACGCCAGGAAAATCAACATGAACCTCATTTTTCTACTGTGTACTTAAGGGTTAATTAAATGTAAGAGGGTGACAGTGATGACAAGTAATGTAAATAAACTAACTAATTTGTTTAAACATACTAACAGATGTTGGATCTACTCTCTTCTTCCCATAAATCCATACCCAGGATTTCAAGATCCAATTTGGGGCTCACACCAACAACTCTTGGAGGAGGTCTTTTCTCTCACAAATGTCTGTCCCCTGGCATCAGTGGTAGGCCAGCAGCTCCTTAGGGCAAACAGCCCTGAGCCCCAGAGTCTCCCCTGCCATCTAGATTTGATAAAAGGCAGAAAAGGTACTCTTTAGTTCATCCCAGAATTCCATAAGGGGTCACCACTGGAAAGCTTGGGTTGATATTTCTGGGACAGGAGAAACATCTATTTGATAGCATTTCCTCTTTCCCCCAGGACCCAGCACAAGGCTGCATGTAGAATGGTAGGACAGCTGGCTATCCACACCAGAGCCACCCAGGGAAGGATGGGCCAGAGCGAGCCCACTTACTTCCTGTGGACAGTCAACAAAAGCCTGTGTTGCTTTTCTCACTGGCTTTTCCACTTCTCTAGCAGGCCAGGAGCTAGGAAGGTAACCTCTAAACATTTCCCAATACCTTTGAGATTGCAAGAAAGTGCAATTACTCTGTACAAATAAGCATGAAAGTATCGAGTTCCCAGGATGAGGCTCTCTGAAATCTAATTTGGCACCTTGATAACTGAGTCATTTGAATTTACAAATGACAGTGAAGTGTGTATTGTGTGCCTATGAGATACAGGAGATTGTACATGTGTTGAGGACACTAAGTAACAATCCCATTTCCTACCTTCAAGACGTTTCCAATATGATGTTATTGACAGGAAGAAAAAAATTAAGTCAACAGAAATACAGTGTGTAATTACAAGATTGTAACAGGGGAAAGTATTTCAGGACTGAATACATGCAAGTGAGTAATTCAAAGTATGAACAATATTTTGCATATTTCCAATTACATCACAATTTCAAAGTCCATTCATTTTTTCCATGCCTTTGGGTCCCCTCTGGCAATTAAGGACACTACACTCAGTCTTCCCTATATCTCAGAATTTATCAGAGAAAGGAAATAAAGGCACCCAGATAAAAGGCTTTCAGCAATTCCCACTACAGGGGGATACTATAACAAAACTGGGTTACCCATTCTCAGCTGACAAGCAGAGCATGCTGCAACGTGCCTTCGTGCATCCACACGTATGCAGTGAGTGCGCACGTGTCAGGCACCAAGCCAGGCCCTGGAGATGTAACAGTGGATAAGGAAGACATTGTCCTCGCTCTCATGAAGCTTTCTTGGAGAAATAGGATAAATCAGTAAAGAAATAAATAGGTATTTCAGGTAGAGCTCAGTGCTTTGAGGCAAGAGGAACAGGATGATGTAATTGACTGTGCATGAGATGGGCAGGTAATTTTAACAAGAATGGTCAGGGAAGGCCTCTGTTAGGAGGTGACATTTGAAGGTCAGAGGGGCAGAGCACTTCAGGCCAAGGAGACAGCAAGTGCAAAGGCCTGGAGACACACACTTCACTTGCTGGGAGGAACGAAATAGAGCCCAGTGTGCAAGATGGTGAGTGCACAGAGTGGCAGGTGATTCTAGGAGGCAGACTGGTTTTTGCTCTAGGTGTGACAGAGAGTCTCAAGCAGGGTAATGACATGGTCTGACATAAGGTGATTTTTTTTTAATTAAATTATTTCTGGTAACAGATTTATTGTCATCAGAATAATAATTCACATGCCATATGATTCACCCATTTCAAGAATATACTTCAGTAGCTTTTAGTATATTCTTCCTTGCCCACTCCAGGCCCGGGCAACCACTAATCTACTTTCTGTCTCTATAAATTTGCCTATTCTGGACATTTCATATAAATGGAATCATGAAGTATGTCATTTTGTGACTGGATTCTTTCACTTAGCACAATGTTTTCAAAATTCATCTATGTTGCAGCATATATCAGTACTTCATTATTTTTACTGTTAAATAATATTTCATTGAATGAATATACCACATTTTGACTGTCCACTTATCATCTGATGGAGATGTGGGTTGTTTCCACTTTGTGGCTATTATGAATAATGCTGCTCTGAACATGTGTGTACAAGTTTTGTGCGGACATAGGTTTTCATTTCTCTTGAGTAACTTGGAGTGGAATTGTTAGATTATATGGTAATTCTATATGTAACCTTTTTAAAAACTTCTAGACTGTTTTCCAAAGTGGCTGTCTCATTTTACATCCCCACCAGCAATATACAAGGGCTCCAATTTTTCTCCATCCTCATCAATACTTGGTATTATCTGTCTTTTTGATGACATAAGTATTTAAGAGAGCACTTAAAATGTTTTAAAGTATCACTGCTTTAAAAAAAATAATTGTAACAGATAACTGCTTATTAACAGCTTTGAAGATCTAACGTGATACTGGAAATCTAAAGGGTAAAATGATATGAAGAGAAGTAGAGATCTCTTTCCATGAAACTGCCACCAAGTGGAAAATAAGGACAAAGAGGCTAAAGTGGAATATACATATTTGCTTAGAATTTGATAAAATTGCATTTAGCTTCATAACCAGATAAAGAGACTACAGAACACCTGTCAGTGTCTTCTCCCAGTCTTCTTCCATCTGTTTGCTTTTAAAAGTATGCATTCAAGCAGAAATTTGTTGTCTCTTTTCCTGAAGTATTTGCAACACCATGTTACAAATCATCTGGCCTAAAGGAAGTCCTTTGTGAAGTCTCCAAAGCAGTGTTTGGAGGCTGAGTGTGAAGCTGGTGGCTTGCATGTTGTCTGAAAGCACAACCTGGTGATCACATGCTGAAAGCAAATTCCCAGAGATGCTGGGAAGGGATGAGTCTTGGGAGGCATTCGAGTAGCTTTAAAAGTGGATTGGATTAACACACTTTGCCATTTCCAACTCCACTCTCATCATTTCACAGACCAACTGGAAGAAGAGAAAAAGTACAAAAATCTAATAAACTTCACAGATGAGTCCTATCTTATGCTTAGGGAGCAGGGGAAAGGGCAGGGTATCAGGGTATCAGGTTCTAAAGTCATCAGAGAAAGCAAAAATTATGAAGAATTAAAATTACACTGACAAAGTCCTTTAAATTAAACACAAATATTTACCTGTCACTTAGTAACCCAATATATTATTTTTCAATAAGTCCAACATAGCTAGGTTTTCCTCCATCACTGTAGAGATATGTTTCTTTAATTAAGCACCAAATGAAGTAGTTGCCTTATGTTTAGGGGCCATGTTGTGCAGGGGAAAAAACTAAGGTGTAGAATCACGCTCAGAACAGGAAGATATTCACCATCTGAGAGGTACACACAGCTTCCTGAGTCTCGTTTGCCATTTACTCCAAGGCAGGGGCTCACATGATGGAATGGCAGGGAAGTAATTATTTAAATTGCTATTGCTATTTCTTTCTCTCTCTCTCATTTAATATAAGCTAGTTAAAAATATGTATGATGCAATTCACTGAAATCAGTCCCAGAAACCCAAAGTTTAGCCAACAGTTATCTTTGCCACAGATTACAAAGAAGAGACTCAATTGCTAAATAGACTTGAGATCCCAGAATTCAGTAATTAAATTTAGGAGACTAGAAAAACCCTCGGAATAGTCGAACTCTAAAGTGAAAGGCCCTTTATATCTTATCTAGTTTAAACTCCTCATTTTATTGTTGAGAAAAATGGGTTCCAAAGAAAGAAAGTGACTTATCCAAGGTCACAAAGCTGGTGAGTGGCAGAGCCCAGCTCAGAGGACAGACTTCTTGACTCCCATTTTATACTGTTTGAAATTCTGATGAATCAAAGAAATAGCTCACAGTAAAAGTATACCTAGTGGTTCCAACTCTACTATTCATCACACAGTACACCAATTAAAATGCAATCTATGAGTGATTATTGCTGTACTTTAATCATATTGTGTTGTCTAAGACAGGCTGATGGACATGTGTTTTGGAAAATCAAGTAAAATCACAGAGTTGGTTGTCACTGGCTCTATTTCTTTAATTTACATAGTCTCAGCTTGCCTTTGGGGAATTTTCAGACCAAAGCAAACCAGACCCTAGAGACACTGTGGAAACAGTTCTTAAAGCAGAGTTATTCACTTTGTTGTTGTAGTCACTTGTAATCAGAGAAATCAGAATGTTAGCATGATTCCATAAGTTACACGGCAACTTTAGTTGGTCCAGAATTTCTCCCTGTTAGAAGTCTCAGGAATCACCAGTAGCTGGGAAAAATATCTACAATCCAGGATCTGACTTAGGTCCAAAACATCAAGAGGATTTTTCCTCTCATAAATAAATCTGCTCTCCATTCTCTACTCCAATCCTCTTCTTTTTCTTTGAAATTTGAGTGTGACTTCTACGCCTGGTGACCTACTGGAATATACTTGCTTGTTTGCTTTCTCCTATGTTTTTCTTAATGCAATAACGTGAAATGTCAACGTGAGGTGACAAGTAAATCCTCAGCCAAAATAAGTTTGCAACCAAACAGGAGGAGGAAAAGAAAAACCATATAAAAAGCCAGCCAGAGAGGCTGTTGAATGGCGGCCAAATCCATGGCCAAAGCACTAATGGAGCACAAACATTTATCTTAATACAAGATCATTCCTGTTCTCCTATTCAGTAGGCTGCATGCTGGATCCTTTCCTTTGGGACACACCATTTGCCCTGACTTTATATCTACTGCAACAAACAGGTAAAGAGAGATCATAGCACAGTGGATATGGACTCTGGCTACATCTCTCAAAGCCAGAGGCACCTATCTGAAGAATGTCTGTCAATCCAGAGGGAAAAAAAATCCCAAGTATGTTGGTTTTTAAAATTTCCCTGTGAGGTGGAAACTTAGCAAATTAATGATATCCTCTGCAATGCAGTATGGAGAGAATCCAGACTTGTCCATATTAACTTGCCACGGAGTTTGGGAGAATCCAGTGGATTAATGACAGTCTCTATTACAGGTGAAAGGAAGGTCAGTGAAGTTGTAAATAGAAAAGAGGGGACAACGCCTCCAGCCAGCAACCAGCTGCTTTTATAACAGCAGCTCAGGAACTACCAAGCAAAAATGTGCATAGGGCCACATTACGAAAAACTAACCATTTTAAGTAGTTTCCATATTTTCACCATAAATTCTACCCCTTTCTTCCTTGGTTTGGTCGTGTTGGCCCTATGGCAGTAATGGAAGCTTGTCTCCATAGGACCTAAGCTGAGAGATGAGTTACAAACCCAAATCCCAGTGTTTGTTAAGGGGATTTATGCATTAGGTTCTCTGAAACTTTACCCGGAAAGTCTTCCCCATTCCTCTGCTGTGTTTCCAGAAAAGAGAAATCCCCTCTGCGGATCTCCCTGTGACTCAGTGTTGGATATGGGTACATATAAATCCTGCTAATGACTTCTGCCTGTGGCTGACAGATTCTGGTCTTGGGTAAAAGCTGGGTTCTCAGAAGCTGCTTTTTGTTTATTTCCAAAGAGGATTTATTGCATGACTTCTTCAGGAAGCATCAGCATTCCCCATGATAGCTGTCAACACCCTTCACTTACTTGGGTGCTCCAAACGGAGGGATCTAATTCATGCTGTCAGATCTGGGACCTTAACATTCCAACATTTATTACTTAAAATCGCGTTGGGTAAAATCTAAGGGCTTTGTTATGGAAGTTTCCTTTTTGGAGGGGGGAGGTTACTTTTTAAACGTATACTGTACTCTCGGTTTTCCTTTGAGAATTTTCACAGCTTGGGGGAAAGGGTGAAGGTACAGGAAGACTAACTGATTTAAGCCAATCAGTATATCTTTTGGTCATACAAATTTGTTCAGGGATGAACACGTAATTCATTCAGACTAAGGAGGCACAGTAAGAAGCCAGGGCTTCTAAGAAATAAAGTGTTTCCTCATTTCACAGGATTGTGGTGTGATGGTGGATGTGATGTCTATGGAGCTACAACCATCTTGCAACTGGAAGAGAAGAGGCTAAAGCTTCCAGGAACCATGAGAAACAGAATGGAGTCAACTTAGAAGAACCTAAGAGCAGAAAGACAGGTCCTGGTGATATAGATAAGACCTGGATCAAGCTGTGTCTGAAGCTAGTTAACCAAGCACTTTTAAATTACAGTAAATAATAAACTCTTCTTACCTACGTCAATTTGAGTTGGTTTTCTTTCTCTTATAACTGGAAGAATACTGATACTTGATTCACTAAGTAGATTCTGGTCTACAGATTAAGTCTCTGATCTACAATCCTACCTTCTCCTAGAACACAGAAACACAATGTTATAAAAATCTTGACACCTTGAGCTGAGACACCAGAAGTCCTTTAATATTTCATCCCTCTTACAACCTTCAGCACCTCACTTACCTTACGAATCATCTTCCCTGCTCCCGTGTTTGTTTTGTCTCACCGCTGCTTTTTGCCCTTGGCATATACACATGTTCTTGACTATCCCACCTTATAAAATGTCTCCCTTTACACATGTCCTGTTCTGTTGCCACCCTATAAACTACACATCCCTTCTTGGTCAAGTTTTCTGAAGGAGGAGTCTATACCAACCCTTCCTAATGCCTCAGTTCTGTACATGGTTACACAAAAAAGAATGTATGGTCAAATCTACTTTGGGGACTGGCTGGTTAGTTCACTCAGTTAGAGGGCGATACTGATAACCCCAAGGGCCAGGGTGTGAATACACATATTTTTATTTGTTATATTTATATATATTTTTTGTTGGGGGGGGGGGGGATGCTCCAGGTGGTAGCCTCCTCTTAGACAGTAACAATCAACAAACATGTGAGTATTAAGGGCTCTAGGAATTCTTACAGTAATGAACACAATTTAATCTTATATTGTTCCCCAAACTTAAAGGACTACGGAAACCACCTCCCTCTTTTATTCTGCTTAAAATCACTTAACATCCCAAGGATGTAGTGTTCTGAGGTACACATTGAGAAATGATGGCTTATACTCATTGCCTTCATTTCTTACCTGTCATTTACTCATTTAAAATTTATTAGAAAATATTCCTAAAATAACTAAAGTTTAGAGAATGATATAACATATTTGTAGCTACCATCAGCTTTGCTAAATCTCAACAGAAAAGAAAAAGATCCATATCAAATATGGCAAAACATCAAGATTTACAGTTTTCAAATGCTGTATTTCTCCCATGCCTCTCTGCGTTAGAACACATTCCCTCTGCCTTGTACACCCCTACCTTTCTTTGCCTATCTAAATCCTATCCCTCCTTCAAGACTCAGCTCAGCCATTATTTCCTCTGGGAAACTTCCTGTTTCCTCCTAATCCCTGGCCCACCCAGGATTTCATGGTCCTTATTTGAATTCTGATAGTACCCTGAACATACTCCTATCAAAAAACAGCAATCCTTACACTTGTAGTTAGTTGTCTGCTTACTCATCAGTCTCTTAACTATCCTCCAAATTCCTTACAGATGGATAGAAATTGTCTTTCATTTCCATATCCTCCAAATCCTGCACAGTGCCAGGAATAACAGAGATAAAAATTTAATGTTTCTTGACTGATGAATGTTCCAGGGCTACTCAGCAGGTCTTCCCTACACTTAATATAAGAATAGAGGTCAACCCCCAAAATTTCTTAAATATTATGTTATCACGATTTTCATATATCTTATCCAGTCACTACCTTTCCTCTTGGGATGTTGTCTCTGTTTTTTATTTTTCCCTCTAAAAGCAAATAAATCCATTAGAATGTTTCAAGTAGCAGAAAACCAACCATCAAAAGCTTAAACCATTAGGATATTTATTATTTATTATTTATTTAACCAGAAGTCTGGAGGTGGGAGGTTGGTCATCATGGACCCAGGCTCTTTCTATGCTTCTTTTCTACCACCATTGCTATAACAGCTTTTTGTCCTCACTCATCTCGTGGTTGAAAGCTGGCTGCTAAAGCTCCAGCATCATGTGATCTCACTGTGTGCAAAGACAGGAAACCTCTGAAAGGGTAGAGGTTAGGCTCTTTTAAACAACACGAGGCTCTGTCCTTTATCAGGAAGAAAATCCTTCCTAGAAGCCCCTAGCAGACTGTGCCTTATTTCTCGCACGTCAGAACTTGTCACATGGCCCTCCTACTTGCCAGAGAGGCTGGGAAAGTGAGCATCTAACAAAGGGGAACGGGAATGCTGTGACTGGTATAACCAACCATGATTTACCACCTGGGGCTGGCAAAGGGGCCCACCTTCCCTGAAATCAAGAGATCTCTATCCACCTGTTGAACAAAATTCAGATTCTCTTAGCAGGAATAAAGAAGGCAGGGTAGGGATAGGGGATTTGGCTGTTGGATAAGCAACAAAGTGCACCTGCTAGAATAACATTGTTATGGTTGCCAGAGTACTTGGCTATGAAACCAAAAGATCAAGTTCCTAGGTTTCTCACTAGCCAACCATGCATGGGTTTCTGGCCAGCTCCTGATGGTCTCTAAGTTTAATGTTCATTAGCTCTAACACAAGGTTTCCTCAGTGGTATCAAGTGGGCTGACTAATGATGTTTAAAGCAGCAGCAAAGCTTCTATTCACCCTACTTTGTATGTCAGGTATCTCTTGGCATTTCTTAAGGCAAGAAAACATTTGTTCATGCATTCATTTGATAGTTACTGTGTATCTCCCTGTGGCAGATTAGTACACAAAGAAAGCGAAGACAACCTCTGTCCTCATGAGGCTCACTGTTTGGTGAAACATACATGCAAACAGCTAAACTTAACATGGTAAGTGAAATAATGAAGAGCTGCAGAAAGTGCCATGGACTAGAGAGAAGAGACAATTCGGTGGGCAGCAGAAGGATTCCAATAGGGCTGGTGCATACAGCTGTCCAAGCTGTTTTCTACATCTTGTTTGAATATGAGGAAGTCTTGGATACTGAGTCAAAAAGGACTCTTACAGGAGAAAACATTTGAGGTGGAGGCAAAGGAAGAGGGCGATTTGGGGGAGTAGGGAAAGGTAGAGAAGGAATCCATGGAGAGAAAACAACATGAGCAGAGGCATGGGGATTTAAAAGTCCAGTATATGGAAAATTGGGGATACAGTAAGCGCTCTGGAGCAGATCTACCATTTGGAGAAAGGAAGGTGGGGTGGGGGTGGGGTCGGTAGAGGAAATAGAAGAGGAGGCAGAAAAGGCATGTAAGGCTTCTTAAAACCTGAACTTTATCCTGTAGTCGGCAACTGAGAATCAATGAAAGTTTTAAAGCATTAAAAGTAACTTTTTCCTTCAGAGGTCAAAGAGGCCAATCCCATTTGCAAATTAAATTACTACTAAATTGCAGCACTCCTAAATTACTACAAACTAGGTTTAATAAACACAAAGAACTTATTATAATGTTAGAGAAATAACTGTCAACTGTGTTTCTAAGTCTTTAGAAACTGTGATAAAATGAATCCCTGTATTTTGTCCTTCCATAAAACTGAACAGGTTAGGGATGTATCCTATAAATCCTACAATTACTTAAAGCACAAAGCATAGTTTTACTATGTTATCGCTTTTAAATAACACTTCATCAGATTCTGGTTCCCAAAACCACTTTGGGGAAAAATGCTTTCCTAAGTGACATCACCCCATTTTCCATATAAAATGAAAAATAAAGGCTCATATTCAGAAATAGCAGGCTACAAAAGTAGGATTGGTGTACCTAACAGCCTGCTCTGGAACCCCCTATGGCCTTGAGAGAAACAAAGAAATAAATTAAAAATATAAAAACCCCCCAAGTACACATAGTTGAGCTTAAAAGAGGTGGGCTGGTTTTCCCCCAACCCATTAATAATATAAATCACTGTATTTCATATTCACAGTCATCTCTGAAAGTTCTCCTCTTAATTGCTCTATGGCATCATGTTTTATTTTAGTAAAGTTCAGATTTTATTGCCAGGGACTAATGGGCATAGAGTCCCTGAAGAACTTGTTTTAAAACATTGACTAGTCAACCATAAAAGGGATATTAAAACAGCTACAGAGGCTAAATAAGAATTAAAAAGTGTAGCCACTTATTTTTAAATTAGAATCCTCATTCACATTTAGGAATATAATAAAATGTGCTGTAAACTTTCTGCTTTCATTCCAAAGTATTGTTGTAAGAACTGACAGTAATATAGACACAATCCTTCTATGGTTATGCAGTACCCATTAAAATCAAGTGCTGTTTTTAAGCATCATTGAAGGCATTTTAAAATTATAAATGGCTACAATGTCATAAAAACCTTTCAGAAAGAGAACCAGAAAAGGAGAAGCAGAGGTAGGATCTAATGAACAAGGCTGTTAATAAACTTATACCATCGATGGGTCAAAATTCACAAGCTACGCAGGGTCAATCCTAGTACAAATCCAGATAGAACTTTTAGTTAACAGGAGTCTGTAAAATGTGATCAGATGAGATTTGTATGGATCACTGTTGAATCATTTTGTGCCCTCACTTGTGGGGTAGATTCTAGTCTTGAACCTTTTTCATGACCACATAATATCATTCACTTTACGAATATACTATGTTCTTTACAAAAGTTTGGTATCGATGATTAGTAACGTAGCCCAATTTTATAAGTGGGAAATTAGCCAGGGGCAAATAAATCTCCTAGTCTTGCCTCAAGTTCAACCCTGAGTGGCGCACTCAGATCCACAATACTGTAATAATCAGTTACAGTCCTTTTCTTCATCTGGTGGCCAAGACAAGGGTAGGAGGGTAGGAGTTCCCAAGAGGGAACATCCCACTCCGATAAGCTGCGTAAGGGTCCAATCACACACAGAACATGATAATTACTTTTCAGGCTTCCTTCTGAAATAGGGCGCCAGGCACAAAGAGAAACAAGATGCCTTTTTCCGACAGAAGCACTATCTGGCCAAATAGGACAGACACAGGATGTTCAGCAGAAAGGAACCATCTTTTAGTAAACATGATCTCTGAAAGGACCCGAAAGAGAGATCTTGGCAAAAATCTAGGTAGGTGCCAAAAAACAAACAAAAAAAACCCCGAAACAAAAAAGAGGCAGCAAGCTCAGGAACAGGACAGCAAAGAGGCCCATGTGCCACTTTATTTCTAATTCTGCAGCACCTCCTGTTCCTCTAAACAGTTTTAAATAAAAGCATCTTGACCTGGTTTAGATTAGTCCCCACCAGGCACATTTGTAAAGATAAAAAGAACACGGTTGTTTTCCTTCCTCTGAAAGGGGGTTGGGAGAACAGAACAAGAATGCTCAGCTTGGTCTTACGGAGGAGAGAAAACAAGAATCAAGCATGCTCTTATGCCCATGTTTAAAAATAATCATGCCAAGTTTCTTTGAAACTTCTAACGCTCAAAGTTGTCCTTCTTTTAATCCTTCTTGGTCACAGAGACAGCGAGGAGCAAAGCAGGGGGGTGAGTGGAGACGGGGAGAAGTGTGGTTTTCTTCCCCATCCTGCAGCTCCTGGCAGCAACTAGCTTGTGTAAACATTCAGTAGCCCATCTGAACCCGATTTTAGAACAAAACAATTTCAGTTTTAAAGTGTTTGAATTACTTTAGCTAAATCTGAGGATTTGCCTATTGAATCTGGAGCTGTTCCCTTTCAACTCTGAATGAAGGAAGAATTATGAGACTGGAGTTATTCAATGAGAGCTATCTGTCCTGGCACTCAATCAAAGGGATTAGGATTTGGAAAGAAAAGCCTACAGGTGATCCTCCAGGAAGCATACCAAGCAGTTATCAAAAACATACAAGTTCAAAGCAGCTCAATTTTCATATGTTAAATGTACTTGGATGCAGCCCCAGGCTCCTTTCTAGGTAAAAAATTGTGTTAAAGCTGTTTGTACTTGCATACTTAGCAGACAAGGGAATAAAAAAGCATGGGGTACAGTAGTGCCAGGTCCACTTCACTCTTCTGTAACACAATAAATCAGTTTTGTTTTCCTGGTGAAACACTTATCTGATACTGTGTCCCAGCTTCTCCCACCACCACGGCAGATACTTATTTACCTCATCAATGTGAGGTCAGACACCTGCATCAACAGCTTAACAATTAACAGTGCCTAATAATCACAAGTCTTGGGTGTTGTTTTCCCAAGCACCATGATCTGGGCTTAACAGTGTATTGCCCACTTAAAAGCTTAACTTGGGCACATTGAAAAGGAAGAAACTAAGGACAAACACTGAGTTTAGGTTACAGAAGAGGGTATGTTTTGGGGGCCTTCCTGTAGTGGCAAATCATTAGGAAATACAATATATAGCGCCATGAAAATTTCACAGGGTGCACACAAAAGCATATGACTCCCTCTGGTGTGCCCAAAGGACTGAAAAAATGAGTATCTAATTTATAGGAAGTAAAGAGAGAAAATGAGAACTTACATTCAGTTGTTAGAAATGTATGCAAAGTATGTAACAACATGCCAGACACATAGTACATGCTCAGTAAATGGTCATGCAAGGTAAGAAAAGGGACAGTGTCTGCCTCTGCTATGTCTAACCTCTGTGAGAGGAAGGTCAGAGTAGCAGCACCACAAGACTTGGCCTGACACTGACTGATGGGAGGGCAGCTGAGGTGTCTAGAATTGAGCAGGACAGAGTCTACACCAAGAGGCAAGCATCTGGGTCTCTACCCACCCCCACAAGCCCTCACTGGCTGTGGGACTTGGGAAAGTTACTCTACCTTCCCAAGTTTTGGTATCCTCATCTCTAAAATGGGAATAAAATTTTGGTATCCTCATCTCTAAATTGGGGATAAGAGGTTACTAACTGATATTTATTAAATGTATACCAGGCAGCACTGTGCTAAGCACTCTACAGATGTAAATTATCTATGAGGTAAATATTAAGATTATTCCCATTTTACAGATGAGCAAACTGAGGTTTAAACAAGTGACTTGCTGAAAGTCACTGTACCAGTTAGTGGTAGAACACAGATCAGACCTGGACCATCTGAAGTTAGGGTTCTTGTTTTTACCTTCTAGCCAATTCTACCTCCCTAACTACACAAGTTTCCTGAATCTGAGTTGCCGTTTATGATTAACATTACTACAATCCTGCTGGGCTAAAGACCCCAGTTCCAAATCCCATCACCCTACCTTAGTGATGTCATTCTATTTCCTGCTGTGTTCTCTGTGCCAAGCTGAGGCTTTCACCATCTCTTGCCTTAACTATTGCAACATGCCAGCTTGCATTTTCTTTTCCTCCAAGTCTCTGCTCATTCTGTTCCCAAAGCCTGAAATGCCACCTGCCTCCTTTGATTTCCACAATCCTACACGTTCTTCCACACCCAGGTCAAATGAAGCTTTCCCTGACCTTGATTACTCACTCCTCTGTGCTCTCAGAGAACATCAGCCGAATCTTTATTTAGCGTATGTGTCATGATCTTTGGCATTCTATTTATACATATTCCCTTACCCACCCCTCTCACTAACTAAACTGTAAGTACCATGGACACCATGTCTTATTTCTTCTCCTTTTTGTGGCACCTAGGTCTTCCAAAAATGCTTTTCTGAACTGGGGAAAAGGGAAGAGAGGGCAGGGGGAATAACTTAAGATTCTTTCCAGCTCACAGATATTTGATTCAGATGGCAAAACCAATAAAAACAAAGAAATCTCCACAAAAGTCTTAGCCTTATACGAGATATGGCAAAGTATAGTGAGAAGAAATCTAGGCCTTGGTGCCATATTGCCAAGGTTAAAATCGTAGTTCTACCACTTACTAATTACATTACCTTTGGAAAGATTCTCAACCTCCCTGGGCTTCAATTTCTTCACCTATAAAACAGGGGATAACAACAGTACCTACCCATGAGTTTGCTGTAAAGGATTAAATGAGATAATATATGAAGTGTTTAGAATAGGACTTGCCACATAGTAAGTGCTTAATAAATGGTAGATATAGTATTACATGGGTAGAATATTTCCTTTTCTTGCTGTCTAAAATACTAACTCTAGATTAGCCTGTTTTAAAACAGGTACAAAAGAGAAGTAAGCATTATAGTCCATTTTCCCTCTTTCAGCATCACAGATTTTAAGAAAACCTAAAAAGTTGGATGTTGGAAATCCTGGTAGGATTTTTTCTTCATAGCTCAACTTGAGGCCCCAGTGTAAAAGAGCAACGCTGTAATGCTGGCTCCTCCAGGTCTCTTATTGTCTTGGCACTGAACAATCAATTTCAAAATACATTAAGTGATTTAACAGGTCACCAAGTAGCAGAAAGCTAAAAGTTTAACCATATTTACAAGGAAAAATTATATGAAACTATTTTTATCGATGCTATAAAAACCACCATTAAAAATGACTGCACTGAAAAACTGAACATGTATGGAAGAAATAGGCAACTTTTAAAATGTTACCTGGTTCCAGACAGTCCAAATTTTGTGTCTCGTTAGCAAATAAGAGAAATGACTTTGTCTGAAATGATGTTTTATAAATCCTATTCACAGGCTATAAGTGAGGCAATAGTTCCCAAAACGGGAGAATTAATTTCCTAAGTTCAATTCCCATCGTACACACAAAAATGTGGGGGTATCTGGGGAGCATGGGTCTTGCTGTTTCCAGACTGATATACTAATAATACTCTCTAACAATTACATTTTATACTTTTTGAAATAGCTGCCCACTCATTATCTCCCTTGATCCTCACAACAAGCCTATAACCAAGTTGGGCAAATATTATTACTGGTTTTTTTTTCTTCTTTTCTTTTTTAATAATAGAGAAGGATAAAGTGACTTCACCAAAGTCAGTTTAAAGCAGAGCTAGTTTAGAATCCTGGCTGTTCCTGGATTCTCTCCACTATAAAAAGTTATAAAAAGCCAGTGTTTATGATGTGGAGATGGGAGTATCCTTGTGTGCACAAACCCATAGACTGGGGGAATCTCTACTGTCATTTTAAACACTATATCCAGATAAAATATAAGGCACTAGTTCATTTTTTTACTTTTTAAATTTTTAATTTTTTGATTTTTCAAAAAATAGAAGTGAGGCACTCTCACCATCCCAGAAATAATGGCATGGTGCTTTGTACATACTATTTCTTTTATTTTAAGAGCAAGACGTACTCCAATGATTGGTGCAATTTTGTTTTTGCCTTTTCTTGCCAAAAAGAAAATATGGCTTTAATAGAAGTTTACATCTGCGTGGTATTACATGCATGTAAAACAGATGTAACCTAATTACATTTTCATTTAAATTGCTAAATAGCTACTTAAGTAAAAAGCTAAAATAACATACAAACAACAGTTACTATAATAACAAGTGTACTTAGAATTAAATGAAAAGGATCAAAGCTACAGCAGACAGAATTTGAGTTGGTCTTTCAAAAAGACAGAATGACATAACAACGCTGCCTTCATTTACTCAGTAATTTAATGTCTCTACAGCTCAGTCTAAAGACACAGCTCAGCTCAGCCTAGACACATAGAAGAAAATCCATAGAGTTTATATAAAGACTCTGGGTTTCATGAAGATTAGACACACTCTACTAGAGATTATATAGCAAAACCCTAAATTGGAAATTAGAATTCCAGGGCAATATAATCAGCTTGATTATAGTTTTAAGCAGACCTGTCTAGGCTGAAATCAGAAATCAGCTCCCAACTCTGAGATCAGAGCACCCTTTTTTATTTTTAGCAGAAGACATTAGAAGGCAGTGATTGCATATTCATGACCCATCCCTTCCTGTGTGCCACACAAAGGCTCGTCAGAGGGATTCAGAGCATTTGGGATGATATTCAGCTTTGGTGCACAGTGAAGACAACACATGCTTAGTCCTCACAAAGGAGCAGGGGAAACACCATGTTGCTGGTCTGAGATGGCTGAACAGAAGCTGAAAGCCTCAACAGTGAGCTCTGGAAAAACTTGAACCTGTTTAACCTTGATTTGTTGGGTAATATCCATTCTTAGTTTTCCTTTTTCTCTTCCAATCACACTTTCAACTAAAGTGAATTTCAGGTGTTTGGTGATAGTGGCTGTTATTTTAAACAGAAAGAGAAGAAAACTGAATTGAGGGAGTGTTAGAGCAGTGTGAATTTATTTCAAAATTAGAATAGTCCCTCACTAAAAGCAAAGGATTTAGAGCAGGAATGAGAAAATACTCCCACACTAGCTTTCTCTAAACTAGACCAGCCAGTTTCTCTGAATTTTGCTCAAGAGTGTAGGAAATAAGGGACTTAAATCCGGTCAGCCGTTTTTAATGATGGGCCTGAAATGTTTAAGAATTTCTTAAAACTAAAGTGAACATCTCTGCTAAAACTGAGGGTTACACTCTTCAAGTTGAGAACTTCCTTATCAAAGACATGGCCAGATTTCTTTTCTTTCTCTCTCTCTTTCTAATGTTCTACTAGCCAGACTCTTCAAAAATTCTCTTTAAATTATACCTCAATATACCTGGTTTTAAAAACATAATTAGCTTCTGGCTTTCATTTATTCAGCAAATGTCCTCTCTCTCAGGGTAGGAAAGGATAAAAAGACTAGGGTTAGAGGTGGGGAACTGAGAGGGGATTTGAAAAACAGAAATCACCTAGGACTCACATCTGGTGTCAACCTTGGTATTTATTTTCTCATTGCCACCCCACACAGTATCATAATGGGGGAAGAAAAAGGGGCCACAGTGTGCACGCTGCCCCCCAGTACTCCTCTTTTATAAGCACATGGTACTCAAATCTTAGCAAAGACCTAAAAGGGCTCCCATGCATTTAAAGTCTAGTAAGAAAGATTTTCTTTTTCTTTTCCATATCTAGTCATCCAAAACTGTGGTGACTCCTTATACGAGGAATTGCCAAATACACTGCCTCTGGATCTACAATAACAATGAGGTTTATTTGTGAAGAGAACGGAAAACATACTTCGAGAATCTTCTATCCCATAGCTGTTCTCAGGTTGAGTACTTTGGCTTGGTCTTTCAGTCTGGCTGCAGTTTGCTTTCTGTAAAGAGTGTTCATAAAGTTTCACAATGTGTTGAGAACAAGTTGGTAAAGACAAGTAAAGGCTTGTCATGATTTTGTAACCAATTATTTCATTTGTATTTTATAAATGGGTCATAAATGTCACTGACTAATTGCCACCCTTTTCCCTCGCTCCCTTAACCCCTCCTTACACATACTGGAACAAACAGGCAACCTTGTATCAGTCTTGCCAGAGGCCAGGAATTAATGGCAGGTTTTAAGCTAAACTTCACCTATTTGGAAGGACATCAATGGCAGCTGAGGACACATTGTAATTTCTCTACTCACTACCACTCCTCTCTGCCCTGAAAAACAAACACATCTCCATCCTTACACTCTCTGCCCAAGACACTCACATGCCAAGACAAAAGGTGACAGCTATATGATCCAAAAGAAATCAAATGAATCAATATTACAATAATCATATCGCAACGTTCCTGATTTAGTCAAGGTCTTTTGCTGTCTGATTGTTACCAAACCAGTCATTACTCAAAATTACACATTAAGTGATGATTTCTCTGTTTGACTTCGGTAAAGTATGAATGCTATTGTCTGTTGATGTTTAGGAATTCTGGGAAAGGAAATGTAAATACTGTCCGGCCTCAGAATGCACTTTAAAGAATGAGCACATTCCAAAGGCGGATGAGGGTGGGGGTGGGGGAGAAGGACAGAAAGTAATTACTTTGAGATGGATTAAAAGTAAGGAAAGCAAGCTGAGGGTGTCTGTCCTATAAACTTTTCTGGAACTCTACTCCTTTAAAAGTCGGCTTTCACAAAGGACCTATGTCACTAAAAAGAAAAGATATAAATGAGACGAGCTGCCCTCAATGTCAGAGCAAACCTGCGTTCTTCACAATAGGGTTTTAAGCCACAGAGCAGTAACTGTTGAGAATGCTCTGGGTACACACACCTCCTTTGGAGAATGAGAAAGTACTGCCACTAAGCACCGAGCTTAAAATTACCTTTTGTAATTTTTTAAAACTGGAGTCACAAACTTGTGGCTTCTAGGCCAAATCTGGCCGTCAAGTATGTTTTCAAGCAGTGTTTTAAATTTGTTGCCAAAAATTCTATGTAAGTAAATTTCATATAAAAACCTGGATTTCTGGCTTCTTTTGAGGGAAAAAAAATTTGAGGAGTCTACAAGAGTGGGCCCACATTCCCCCATGGCGACAACTGGCTGGAGTAGCGTGGCTGGCTGGCCTCTTTTGATTGGGGGGGGAGTGCTTTCTAGATCTTCCTCTTGTCCCCACTACTCCCCACTGTATTACACCCAGCTTGTTTTAGTCACTTTTTTTGTGATTACTAATTAATTGCCCAGCGAAGTATTATTTCTCTACTTTAAGGCAGAGAGGAAAAGGTTTGAGAAACTCCAAGTCCTGTCTAACAATTTCAACAATCACCAAAATTCCTCTCCATGGAGAGAGTCGGTGTTTGAGTTTCAGAACAATGTTTGCCACACATTCCTAAGCTTGCCTGAAGACATCCTGGGCCCCAATTCACACAGACTGGCTGACCACCAGGTCAGCGTCTCCTCTAAAAATTATCCAGTACCCTTGGGGTCTGTTCCATGTTTTAAAGGCAAACTATAAAAATGAACTGTACTACTCTCTATAGAAAAAATACGTTCTTATTTATTATTCTGAAATTAAGTTTGTTAAAAAAGTTGACATGCATTTTCAGCTTGACTCTTTTACAGTTATGATGGAGAAAAACCATCAATCCTCATGATATATTTTTTATAATGAGGGCCACATAAAACGCAGAGAGAAATCTCAGGATCTTTGGAAATAAAAATGAATGTACATATTTTGCACTAGCTAGCAGTAATTACTTTACCATGTGAGTCTCAGGGTAGGTAGTAATGTGCAATACCTTTAAACTTGGAGCCATCCCAAAAAACAAACCGAAAAAAACCTGACCTCTGACCCTGCTTTGAAGCATCACTATCTGCTTGGGTACTGTTTGCATGTTGAAATATTTATTTCCTTCATAAAAAATCTATCTGAATATCCAATCTCTCAGCAGTAAAGAGTCTATTTCCATGTTAGTAGAAGCCCTTAAGTAATTTGGGGCTATGATCTTAACATTACAAGCTTTAGGTACTTAAAACTTTGCCAACTTGGAGCTGCATATTTTTCTCACCAGCTCCTCATTTGCAAAACATAGTAGAGATTCAGGTGAAAGGTGATGAAGTTTCAACAGCTACACAGCCCAGTTAGGAAACTAAGTTTCTTCGGCATAGCTTTCAAGAGAGCAATATTTCTGAGCATTCTGTCACTTGAAGACTTGAATTTGTACCAGTGAGGATGAACAAGTTATAACAAGCAGATATTACAATGGTAACTTCTGGGTCTGGTATAGGCTCTCTTTAGGGTTCAGAGACTTCTCAACCCTAAAGAAAAACCATTCACTGCAACATTACTGGCTATAACGTAGAAGCACATGAATATCATCAAGGTTTCTTCATCTGTTCATGGGTTATGGTATGTAAACAAAAGGCCTAACAAAATTTACTTAATATTTAATTTACACATTTAATTTACACCATGCAAAAGGAAAATCTAAATCTCACATAAAGTGCTCTACTACATCATACTCACAAATTTGGACAGACAAAAGAAAAGAGGTGCCCTGGAGGTGAGCTATACCCTCTCATAAGGGTGGGACTCTCAGCCTCCATCCACAATAAGGTTGAGATTAACCCCAATACCTCCTCCATAATGCTTTCTAATAACAGTGTGGTGAGGTGAGTCACTGCTGAATTTTCCTTTGAGGCCCAGGATCCAGATATTGAAATTAAGCTCAGAAAGCCTCTTAAAAAAGCAAAAAAGTTTCAGATTTTCCTTAATGTCTACTGATATTACTTAGAGGGCAAATGGCTTTGTTTTTTTGATGCAATGATTTAGGGAACACCAGGGAATATGGGCCTTTGGCTTTAGATGCCATTAGAACTTCACTCCAAATTTAATAATGGCTTGCTAGGCCTAAAATACTGTGCAGAACCCATGCCGTCTTTGTGAGAAAAACTGGCTATACTCTGTTTAGACTTGTGTACAATGTGCCTCTGTGGGAATCTAGAATTTTGTAATTCCAAGATATATCAGAAAGTGGTTTTGCATCCAATCCTGTATCAGTTACAGCTGCTTCGGGGTGGGGGTGGGGGGACAATGTTGTAATAAAAAAATAAACTGGTTGTATATTGGGCTATTTAAATACAAACATTTCTCTACTGAATAATTTTCTATTTAGATTTATTGATAAGAGCAAACCTAAATACTAGAGCAAAAGTATATCCGCAACAGACTGTATTGCCACTGGTTTCTTAATGCCCACCTTGGATTTACCAACAAAAGGTTTTATGCACAGCTTTTTGGATCCCAACCTGCTTGGAAGGAGAGGTGCTTCTGTCAGTTGTATAAGCTATTGATCAGGGCCTCAGCTAGCCTTTTCAGCAACTTTGGGCAAATTAGAAAAAGGGTGCTCCCATCGGCAAACAAAGTCTCCCAGGTTTGGAGAGGGGTGTGTGCGTTGGGTTTTATCCCTTCTCTCCCCTCCTATCAGCACCTTCACCTAGGAGCCTCTATGCAGAATATAACCTGTTTGCCTAGTACTGAACATGAAAAATGCAAAAACAGGTCTCTTTTCAGCCATTCTGGTTTCCAGGTAGCAAAAATCTGTCACAATCTCACCAGAAAGCAGAGGTTACTTTTATAATTGTCTGGTAAAATGACCCCAAAAGCATCAAGTTAGAAGAACGTGGAATAAATCAAGGGATTCTAGTTAGAAATAACTAGGAGACAGAATAGAAAAGAGCAAAGTCATGTGGTTTCACTTGACTAACCAGTCCTTCTTGAGTTAAGAGAGGGACTGGTTCTATCTTCTTCATATTTTGACTCAAGAAAGACACACGTGGAGCTGAGATCAGCAAGCCTGGTTCTTTCAGTGCCATGAAGAGTCTTGAGTGTTCTACTGGTGAGCCTCATAAACTGAGAAATCAGGTTTTAAAATCCAGAGATCAGACTTAATGAGCCAGCATGCTTTGGCTTAAGGCTTCTTGTGGACGTAAATAAGCTCCCAAAGAGAGGGCAAACAGACACTTCCCAGGAAGGGTGAACACATGGAAGGAGCTTCAAAAATAACCTTAAGAGTTGGCTAGGAGACCTAGCCACTTCTCACTTATAGACTGCAATTTAGGAAAACAGTGAGAGTAAAGTCATTCCAGATGTACAAAGACTTTTTGGTTCTCCTGTTGACCTACAAATTGGGATTTCCTCCACTAAATTAAGTGTAATTGTAAATTATTTAGCCACACCTTGATAATGAGCTCATAGCCATTACAGTTATTAACAATTAACATGTATGCCTCAAAAGGAAGGGGAAAATAGGTAGAAAACTAGAAATTCACACACACACACACATACACGCAGCAATAAACATGAAAAAGTTTCAACCACAGTAATAACAAAGAAATGAAGTGAGATGCTACTTTTTACCCATAAAAGTGGAAAATAGATTTTTTTTTAATGGTAATAAGTCCATGCTGCCAAACATAAGGGAGAGGAACACTCAAAAATTGTTGATGAGATTGTAAATTGGCACATCCTTCTTGTAATTAAATTGACAATGTTTTATTCAAACATTCATTCCACACATATTTTTAACAAGTACCTATAACTTGTTAAGAACTTAAAATATACATTCTCTTTCCCCTAGCCATTCCATATCTAGGAATCTGCTCAAGAAAGTGTAAAAGAGGCTTATAAAAGGATGTGTACCATAATATTTAAAACTGAAAAACTAAAGACACATTGTAAAAATAAATGATTGTACATTTTGAGGGAAATTATTTTTAAATGAAGTGTAATAAACAAGAAAATGATAAAATAATATCCTATAAAAAACTATAAAAATTTTTAATATAGAAATATTTCTAATCATACACCAAATATGAACAGTCTAGGTAGTAGGATTACGGATAAGTTTTATTTTCTTCTGGTGCTTTTCTATAATTTTCAAATTTTTGACAACGGTCATTTATTAATTTTAAAAGTAGGAGAAAGTGGGGGAAGAAGACACAACAATCACAATTCCTTGAACTTGTTAAGACAAGGAAACAGACATGATGTTGATGGGGAGCAGGGAGGAGGGGAAAAGAGGAACGGGTAAAGGGTCACGAAAATCAACTACAATGTATATTGAGAAGTTAAAATTAAAAATAAATAAATAAATAATAAAAGTAGGAGAAAGTACTGAGCAACAAAAGAGGAATTAGCTGAAGAGCAGATATTTTAGAATCTCAAAGACATGTAACTGGTCAAGAAAAGAACAAAATGGTGATCATAAATTTATAAATATGCAGTTTAGCAGAGATTTACAAATCCTGAAACAATGTTAGGCCCTGAAATACTAGTAATGTTTAAGGAGCATGTGTGAACAGAATCAGAAAACGTTTAAAACAGAAGATCCCTTACAGATTACCCAGTTTAGTCTGTTTGTACAGTTGTGAAACTAAGATTAAATTATGAGGTGGCTTGATCTTGCACTGCAAGTTAGAGATTGAAAGCCTAGGATTTCTGGCTTCCCAAGGTATGCTGTTTCCATGATACTAGGGACTGCAACTCGGTTTCATCTCAGCTGCAAGTGCTGATCAAATGGTAGTAGCTGCTTTCTTTTTTTGTGGTGGGTAACTGGCCAGTATGGGGAAGCAAACCCTTGACCTTGACGTTATAACACTACGCTCTAACCAACTGAGCTAACTGGCCAGCCCTGTAGTCGCTGTTTGATGTGCTGTGTTGAGAAGGCTATATATGAGCTCAGAAGGAAAACCTGCATTGAGATGAGTGATATATGCCACAGGTGATGTACCTGCATAAAACTACACAATACTGTCTTCCCCAAACTCGTTGCTTCTCACTACAAAAAAACAAATATCTATTTTTAGGGCAACATTTGATATTAATTAGGACTAAATAAAACTATAGCTTCAATGAACAAAGAATCAAGAAAAGCTCATACTTTCCAATTGAAAAAGGTCAATTATAGCATCATGCTTCCATTTTTAAAAGCGTGAAACAGAATTTTTCGTCTATCAAAGTGGCAAAAGTAATACTGCTAAATTTACATCAATTCTTCATACGGAATTGCTGGGAATATAAATTAGTACAACCTGTGTTAGAGAGCTATTTGACAGCAAAATTTTCAGCATGCCCACCCTTTAACCTATTAATATAATTTCTGGGGATCTATGTTAAAGAAATAGCCCATATATGCACCAAGAAGCATGAAAACGGGGCATTCACTACAGTACGATTAGTAATAGCAAAAACAGAAAAAATAAAAAGAAAAGAGGAGAGAAAAAGAATTCAAATATCCTCAATAGCAAGGTAGTTAAAGTAGAATATACCTACCATCCGTATTTCAGAGTATCATGCAGCAGTCAAAAGGAATTAATTTGATTTCTATGTATTAACATGACAGCTTTCTAAGTCAGTTTAAAGTGAAGAAAAGCAAGTTGAACTACATGGATTATACCATTTTTTGTAAAAAAAATAAAATAAAAAGACAATGAAAGAAGAAAGAATAAATGAGGAAAGGAAGAAATAAAGATGACACTGCATAGAAAAAAAGAAAGGAGAAAAAGAACAAATTATTTTCTATTGGTACATACATAAACATGTGCAAACACATAAGAGGAAGATGTTTCACACCAAGCTGATTACATTACTTTTTGCGGTGGACTGCAATACATTTGGGTGGGAGAGCCAGGGAACTTTGCTTTTCTGGAGAGGTAGCAGAGTGACAATTATGAGCAAAGATTCTGGAAGTAGGCTGCCTGGTTCTGACAGTTACTTAATCTATCTGTGACTCAGCTCTTTCATCTGTAAGCTGGGGATAATAATAGTAGCTACTCACAGGGCTGGTGTAATCAGTAATGAATTCATATACATCAAGCACATTTCTGGCATGTAGTGAACGCAATATAAATGTTAGCTATTAGGGCGAGCCATATAAAATTGTTGATATGTGACTATTTCAATCTATGAAAATACAAGTAGTAACTTTATATGATTCAATCTAATGTTATTATTTATATTGTTTTGATTTTTAAAAATACAAATTATGTGCCTTTTTTTTAAAGCCTTTAGAGTGGGATGGATCAGGGTAAGATTAATATAGTATAGAGAGTCTAGAGGGAGTCACTATATACAGACAAATTGAATATTTTCAATATCTATGTCTACAAAGATCTTATCTTTAGGGAAGAAAGCCAATGTTTAGAATAACTTTGCCAAGTAAAACTTGAAACATGTTTTCAAAATCTACTTTGTGCATACTTCCATGTAAATCTACTGGACCAAATTTCTATACAAATGACTAAATTCTGTGTGATTGTAATATTTTTATTAAATTTGGAATTTCAAAGAAATATTAAAGATAAAATAATTAATAAATTAGCATGAAATAAATAATAAAACTTTCTTGGCAAAGATTACTTTATACTAAATAAATAGCAGATTTTTAATTTGTTATGATGATAATAACACCCTTATAATGTTTAGGACACAGCTGCAATGCCAAAAAAATAATTACAATATTTGAAACCAAATTAAGCACATCTTTATATTTAAAAAATATTAGATTGGCCTTAGTTTCTGAATGATAATGTTATCAATTTTTAAATGTGCTCTGTATAAAAAGTAAAGCGCAACATCCTCAGCTGAAGTCAATTTAGAAATAGAAAAACATATATAAATATAAAAACAAATCTCTCATATTAAATACATAAACAACTCAAGGAGAGTAGAGATACCTAGGAAACGTTTCTATAAATAGTTCGACATTATTACACAATCTTCTCTGCATATTTTGTAATGGAAACATTGCTACGGGTGATTGAAGAAATAAGCAACTTTGACATTTCTGGATGTAACTTGAGGAGATTATTTCATCATAAAGGATTGGTATAGAATATACTAACCAACAACTCAATATCAAAACTCTCCTTGCAACTCTAAAACAGTGCAGAATGACATTTAAGATAATCCATTTATCACCATTGGATACAGGCTGCTTGTTCGCAAAATGTCAGCGATAAGGCTGGAGCATTCCAATTCCTAGGCAGTAAGTGCGTGTGACAAGGAATCTTTAATATAGCATCAACTTCATTTCCTTATATACCATTGCTGTACCTTGGACTTCAGCTTCCAGAGTTTTTGCAATTTATATGAGCCACTGTACAAATGAAACGCCTTCTCTTTTGAACACAACAGAAACATTCACCTCTAAGGTTAATGAAAAGTCTGCATAATCATTTGCAGGCAAGTAATTTATTCATGGTGAATTCTTGATGTTTTTATTAGCCATCTTTAAAAAGCTTAATGCTCCAATTCTGAACAACAGTAATTCTAAAAATTTAAATAATTCCTTATAATAATGATAAAGGTAATAGTGACTTGCATTTCTATGTTACTTATTCATGTTTCAAAGTGGTTTTGTGCAGGGTACCTCTTATGCTCTTCACCAGATCCCTGTTAAGATTAGTCATGCACTATCAACATTTTACAGGTGAGAAAAACTATAGGAAAATCTGACTTTTTTTTTGTCCAAGGTCTCAACCGCAAGCCAGAATCATTCAATGTTAGAGCTGAAATGATCCTCAGGGTCAAATTAAGAAGCCCCTAGTTCCAAAATCACAAACTGGTGTTCTGTTTGACCAAAGAGGGCCCATAAATCTACACAGCCTGAGATTTTATATGAATATTTGAATTTCTGGCATTTCTTGAAAACGTAGCAACAATGGGCCCCCATTGTATAGAGAAGCCATTTAGCTAGAGCTCATCACTCATCCCTTTAAATAATGCATACGCTTTGCAGTTTACTACTTAGTCTGTATTTCACCCGTTTTACACTTATTTTACATATGGTAAAATGGACAGATCTTAAGTACAAGCTCAATGAGTTTTGAAAAATGTATATGCCCATGTAACCATCACCCAATCAGGATATGCATGTTTACCCTCACCCTCAAATTCCCTCATGCCCCTTTCCAGTTGCCATCCCTCTTCCTTCCTTTTCCCTTCTCACTCATTTTTGTTACTTGCTCATCAGCATTTGAATTTGAAATCCCTGACCTCACCCAAATCCCTTCCTATTACAGACAGTAAAACCGAAGCCTTTAGAGATGCAGAGACAGAAGTAGAATCCAGGTTTCCAAACTTCTGGTCTGTAACACCATCCTCAAAACTAAGCCTTTTCAATCTGTTGCCCTAGGGTTGACCTAAAAGAAAATGCCAAGGTATCATTATCACAGGCTTTAAAGAGTCACCCAGGATGGGTGAACAATTAAAGCTGTTACTTCACTCCAAATGAATAAGATTTGGAAGTAGCAATTAAGTAGCAAATGGGAATAAGTTTAGACAGAGACTTTTCTGGGAGTGTAACTGTGACCTAGATTTGATCAAGTTTACTCCCAGCAGTGGAGGTGGGACTGCTCCATACCCACGAAAGGGAGAGCATCTGGGGTCAGGCTCCTACTGATCAGACTTGCCACTGTTAAACTCTGAGATGGCGGGAGCCCAGCAGCAAAAATAACCTCTGGTCTCTTTGCCAGGCCACCTGCTTCTCATCTCTGCCTGATGAGATTTAGGAGGCTAAATGCCATATGGGATCTTGAACTTTTTTTTTTTTTTGGGGGGGACCAGCCGCACTGCGCTCAGCCAGTGAGCGCACCGGCCATCCCTATATAGGATCCGAACCCGCGGCGGGAGCACTGCTGCGCTCCCAGGGCCGCACTCTCCCGAGTGCGCCACGGGGTCGGCCCAAACTTTTTTTTTTTTAATGGTATGTATGAAATTAAGCCTGAATGCATTTCTGCATGGAGCTGACTCAGTGCCTTACTTTCTCCATTAACCACCTTGGTTAATTAAGTTCCCACCTAAGGGTGAGGTATGAGGAAAAACAGAAATAAAGTATATTCCCTTTTCTATATTATAAGAGGTCACAATATCCACAAAGTAAGCAGTCGTATATGCCACAAAGTAAGCAGTTGTATACGGCTTTAGTGGCCCGCAGACAACAGTATCTCAACTACTCCAGTGTTCGAATTTCCCTGTATTCTCTCTCCGTGCACAATGAAGCGTGAAAGTCCTCCTTCCTAAAAGTTTGCAGTTCCTTTCTAAGAAAACTGGCTGAGAGAGACACATGTACTTAAAATGACAGATGACTTCGTGTGCAGTATTCACAGCCTTTGGGACCCATATAAGGCTTTTTCCACCAAGATTTGAGTCTGTAGCCAAGGAAGAAATGTTATAGCTGAAAGCAAACAATGAAATGAACTCAGTTCAGCCCCCTACGTTTTATAAATGAAGAAGCTGAGGGCCAGAGAGTTGAATTAGTTAATATTTAAGATTTATTACATGTCCTGGATTTCAATCTTAATGCAACTTAATATATACATGACATCATCTTTAGTTCCACGCCACCAGTATGAACTAAAGAGAAGGAACTCCATTTTGCAGACGGGGAGACTGAGATCTACAGAAATGAAAAACTCATTTCAGTTTAAAGACATGAAGTGTGATATTAGACAATACTTCATTTTTCTGAGCCTTAGTCTTCTCACCTAAATGGGGATAAATATTGCCTACCTCAAAGGATTGTCAGGAAGATTCAAGAATATATAAAGAATGCTAAAAGGCATTTCGGCATTTCGGATAAATATTTGTTGTTGTTATTCTGATATTACTAAACAAAGGGCAGAGCCAATAATAGAACCCCTGTCTCCATATTACTGGCTCAGTGCCCTTTCCATTAGACCATGCTACAAGAAACTCAGATTATATATCACTTGTAGTTAGAACATACACCAAGCAGAGTGGTAAAGGATACAATGGACAAAAACCATCTAAGACGTGGAGGTAAGGTGCTACAAAAAAAATGGTATCAGGTAATCATCATTCAAATTTGTGGCTGCATTTCATAGAACAGTGCGAATAGGATTTTATTAGATGGCTCTGCCAAAAACATATTGGCAGATACAGTCCTGAGTTTGTGGTTCACTAGACACACAAGAGCCCCTCTGCAGGAAGGGGATCCTGCTTGGGCCTTGGCCCAACTCCAAGTTAATGCACAGTTAAAAGTAGCAGCTGCAGCAATGCTGAGATAGGGGATCCCCCGGAGGAAGGCTTTGCCAAGGAGGCTCTTCCCAAATTACTTATCAATTGTTAACAGAGAGAACTTAAAAAACAAAACAAAAAACATACAAAACCTCAACAAAATTTAGCCTTAGAAAATACAGATGTTATAAGAACAAACACGACTAGTCAACAGATTTATGGGAAAGCCTCAAGAAAATGCAAACTCAAACAACGATGAAGTCCACTATTCACCTACTAATTTGTGGGGGGAGGAATCTCTTAAATATAATAATGCTGGTAAGGGTATATTGAAAACTTTTATACCCATACTTTGCTGATTGCAGTGTAAATTCATGTAACACTTTGGGAAAACGATCTGGCAAAATGTATGAAAGCCATAAAAACATTCATATCTTTTGACTTAGTAATCCTCCTTTCCGATTCTAAGGAAATAATCCAAAATAAGGAAAAAACAGTATGAGCAAATATGTAATTGCAACATTACTTATAATGGTGTCAAACCAAAAGCAACTTACATGTCCAACAATAAGGAAATGATTTTGCATATTGTGATACATTCCCTTGATGGAATATCCTGTAGCCATTATAAATTATATAAGGAATTATCTATAATGAAAACTGGAACATCACAGCCTCCTATAATTACAACTATTTTAAAACACGCACATAAAATGCATATGCAGTAGACAGACTAAAAGGGAAATACCCCAAGACATTAATAGTTGTTTGTGGCTTAGTTTCCCTCTATTTTTTTGTTTTTTGTTTTAACATTTCCACACTGCTAGTTTATTCTTAAGAATATCTCCACTTAGGTAATGTTACTGCATTATGTACATTAGTGTGTGCAAACTAGTAGCCCATAAAATACATTCCACTACAGATGAGTTTTACTTGGCCTGCGCTGTTTGGAAATAGTGAATTATCTGGCAAGCACTGAACACTCGAAAAGTTTCACATCCACGGCTTCTATTGCAGAATCTGAGGACGTGCAATCCTGGACCCACATCCCCACAAGGTAACAACTGTTTGGAGTCAAGAGGCAAGTGCCCCTTGTTAGACAGCATAAGTGCTCGCCTAGTACCCACGGTCACCATAACTCCTGTTGGCCTTCTACCCAGGCCTACTTCACTATTTTATGTCACCTGCCTGATTCCTAGTCTGTATGATTAAGAAAAATAAGAGATGATGGAGAATTGTACCTAATTTCAATTCCCTTTTAAATGTGAATTGCCCATTGAACTTGAGCTTTAGTTTGGACTGTTAGGTCACCAGAAAACCACAGTCCAATCCATTGCGCTTCTCCCCCTACCACAGGAGATTCTGGGGTCTCTCCTACCAACAAAAGGACAGTTGGGCCCACCTCATCTCCTGCCCCCATCAGTCAATAATCTCTGCTGACACAATCTTCTTACTCTTTCTTTGAAACTAGTCCATGGCAAGGCTCCGGCTACCCTCCTCCGTGCTTAACAGAACTACAGAGGCAGACACACTTCTAGATGGCAGTTCACAGCCACATCACCCAAGCTGCTTTTCCATATTTAGGTACAAAGTATCTTCTGAGTTTCCTGAGAAAGATATTGAGCAGGTTAAGGAAGATGCTTTCTTCTTCCCTATACATATTCTAGCTACAGTCTGGCAGAACTCTGGCTCTGTTTGCTAGGGAAGATGTTTGCATTTTTCCCAGAGGCAGAAGGTATAGGGACACAGACTGTGCAGGAGCAGAGTGGACCGGTGGCACTGGAGGGGATATAGGTGCTGTCATATCTATTGCGTAAAGATGCAGTGTGGTGACAATGTCTGGGAACTTGATGTTTGTGAATCTCTCCCCAAAAGTCACAAATTACCATTACCTGTATATGTTAAAGTCTCTTCAAAAGGCCATAATGTTGACAGATAAATTAGGAGAAAACAGCAAAAACCAAAAAAACAAATACTTTCCTATTCTACATGTCTGATCTACTGAATGCGGAGGGACAAACACTAGACTGGGACCTTTAGTAAACACTAGGACCCTGGACAGAATGTCCTTACCTGTTTCCAAAGGCTTGGAAAACTGTTCTCCAGGCAAGACAGAAGATTTATTTCAGATAAAGGACAAATGCTGTCCTTTAATTAACAACATCTATCTCTGGGACAAGCACATCAGGTATACAATACAGAAGATTCTTTTAATATAAAGGACAGATGGCAACTTCACTCCTGGGACTTTCAAGGCTGCCCCAGAAAAACACACAATTTTAAAAGGCTTTGAGAATTCTCTAAGGAGAGCCAGTCAGAAGACAAGAATGCTTCACTGCCCCATTTACAAAGTAAACCAGAAAGTGTCTCAGAACCATTCAGAAACACTTGAAGAAGAGCTGGGTAAATCTGAGAGAGGTAAATAATAACTTCTGCCTCGCAGTCTAGTTGGTAGCATTGTGAAGGTTTCCTTTTCTCTCAGCCTGAATGGCTCTAGATGAAAAGCAGTTGTAATTTGAAGTACTGACTAACAGTTTGGGCTTCACGATCACATAACAACAGGGCAAAACAAAACTTTCAAACATCCTCCTTTTGCTGATATCAAAGACATCCAACCAGGACATTTCCACCCAGCTGAGCACTAGGTTTGCTTGGTAAAAGGAGGATAGGATGAGGTCCCCAGCTCGAGTGGCATGTCTCTCCTTTTACGGTTCTCATTAATCTGGCTCAACACACACGTGTTGGTACAAGATTCCTACAGCATGTGTTATACCTGCCTAACTGGGTGCTAACATTATAAACCACACATCAACACTTCTTGCCCAAGTGTTAATGTCTATTAATGTCCTGCTGGGGAGAAGGCTCTTACAGCCAGCCCAGAGCCACAGTTTAAGACTGCCTGCCACAAATTCTAGTCTTGGCCTGATGATTTTAGATGGCACATTTCATTAGCAGAATTTCTGGAGGAGGGGTGTATTATGGTGTACTTGGTTTTATGTTGCTGAGATTATCTTCATACAAGGAGCTAAAAAAAGCCACATAAATCTGAAGGAATTTAGGGCTGAGGAATTAACCATGTGGAATTTGGCTACTGATACCCCAGATACCAAATTAGGTTTTTCTTCAGCTGCATTGTGATATTTTACAGCACATTGATATGGGGATGAAAGGGGTTTGCCAGTGTCACAGCAAGCTTCCTTGTCTGCACATTTTCTATATGGCCTATGAAGTCGTCTACATTATCCTCAAACTAGATTTACGAAGTTCCCAAGTGCACATGCAATGTGCTTATATATGCAATATGTATACATGCAGTCACTGATAGAGGTGGATAAAGTATATATGGTGAATTTCTTTTATACAACATGCGAGGAATGCGTAACACTGTGAACATACACGTATATGTGCAAATATGTTAAAACAAACTGATCAAATGACAATTTCATAAATTTTGTGGCGTTTCCTCAAGGTTTCCTTGGCATCACATAAAGTGCATATTTAAACCACACAACTCCACTCCCGCAAAAAAAAAAAAAAAAAAAAAAAAAGACAACACACAAGCACAACCGTCAAAACCGGATTTGCCCTTCTCTAAATTAATCCAATTATTCAAATGTCAGTTATATCTGTCACAGCCTGGCTCCTTGGGCCGAACCAAACTGTTAAAAATTAAAACTGTTTTACTTCGTTTAGTCATTCTGCCTTTTTAGTGTAAAATCCACAGTCTCGACAAAAAGTTGTGGGATTTGACACCCAGTGCAACACAACCCTATTGCTGTCATCCATGCATAATTCACTTTGGAAATATGCACTTGCTTTAAAATATTACTAAAATATACATGTAACATATGCTAATTTCACCGCATTGGCTTGCAAGCCCTAGCCACTAGGTTATATGTAAACTTCACCAAGTGCATACACTGTACATAAAGGGATTATAAATGAAAGGAAATATCTCTGTCCCTAGCTTTCTTTCTCCAGCCTTGGCCAAACTGACAGCCCCAAATCCCAGCACCATCTAACATGCCCTTCCCGTGGAGAAGACAGCCTGTTCTCAGAGTCTTAATTACATCCCAGCTGACTGCCCAGCGTTGCCAAAATCAGGCAACAAATGCTGGCCCTTCACTCACAATATGGTCTGCTAAACAGACTCCTGGTCACACAGAAACTTTCACAATGTGGAGAAATAAAGGGACAAGTAGGAGATCAAGGGAGAGCACAAACAGTAACCTAGGGGATGGGAGAGAGAGAAACAATCCATCCCTACCATGTAAAAAAAGAAAAAAAAGAAAGAAAAGAAAAGCCTTTCCTTCCCAGAATCCTTAGGTACCACTGAGCAGCAGAATTTTAACAAAGCTATCCTTATTACAATGAAATCAAAGCCCTACTCATGCAGCCAAGTACTGCTGCTCCTCAAGATGGGACGCTGATACTGAGACTCAGTAGATTAACAATTGTTCAGCAAAACTCACCCACCCCACACAGCTCAGGCCATTATAATCACAGACAAACAGCATGCAACATTCTATCATTGCAAATGGTATCATATGTTTTCCTGGCTGGCTTTTGGGGAAGGGTTTAGCTCACGTGACATGGCAGAAGGTACTAGCGCCTTATATTCATATCCACCTGACCCTCATATCTACATACATAAAATTAAGTTTTTTTCTTTTTGTGATTGCATCACATGTATATGACAGCAAAGGTGGTCACCAAATTTACAGGCTATTCTTGGCTTGGTCCAACTCTAAATACAGGCTAATGGCAAATATAAAATTTACTTCAGGAAGCTTTGGAAGGCAGTTGCTTTGATCTTGAGAGAGTGCTAATAGAGAAAGATCTGTCCTATGTATTAAAATGCTGTAGACTGAGAAAGCAAACAGTAGTTTCAAATATGAACCCCAAATCAGAAGTTATAAAGGCAGCTGCTTGGAATTTTACTCATTGATTTTAGTATTTGAAATTGTGTTTCCGGGGGAGCCATTTATACGACACAATGAGAACAGTGCCCCCTGGCATTCTGTCATAATTAAGCTGCTTTTCACATGGCAACTCCATATAGAATGTTCCAAGATGAATAGCACTACGGATTTAGTTATTTTAATGACAGTAAAAGATTCTCTTGAACAGGCAGGGCCAGACAGTTAGTTAAACAGGAAAAATAACTCATACATGATGAGCATAATTTGCAAAGCACTTAAATATACATCCTCATTAAGTTTCAAAATTGAAATATAAGGTACGTATTACTCTTCTGATTTTACACAAGAAACTGAAGGTCAAGTAAAATGGCTCATCCAAGACAACGGGGATTTTGATTGCAAAACATTTTTTTTTTCTACTGCCTTATGCTGTTGCTCTAGAAAACTTAGAGGAAAGATAGAATGAAGGTAACTAAATATTTCACAGGTACAATGTTGGATAAAATCAAGAGATAATTTCTGCTGACATCTCTCTTCCTTCCCCAACACAGCTGCCCTTGGGTGGGGAAGGTGAAGATACCCCTCACACCTTTATCAGGAGTTTTAAAGACAAAAGCTAACTACCCAAAGGTGCCATCCAGCTAAATACTACTACGCTACCATCAGTACCACTACTAATTCCCTCTGTAAAAAAAGTTGACGTCATTAATCCCTATTATATGGTGACAACACAATGGGTATAAAAGGGAATCATTACTACAGGAATGGAGTAACAAGGAAACTATTACAATTGTTAAGGTAAATGATTCTGGGACTCATAAACTGGTTTTGTTGGTTGGTTGTTTTAGTTTTTCCTGTTAAAAATGCTTAGTAAAAAGAAAATGCTTTATCTGAGTTCATCACTGTTTACCTAGAAAACCATAATCTAATGCCTCATATGTCACCTTAAAGTGAAATCTTCATACTATTTTGTTCTTTGAGCTGATATAAAGCTATAAGACAAGAAAACAAAGGATTCAGTATACCTTAACGGTGCTGCGTAATAGCCAATTCAATGATTCGTTATTTTCTATGGAACTTAAATAATGAAGATTTGGAATCCTGTTTCCATTATACAAGCAGATTACATTCAAACAGCATCTTGAGAATTGATACCAAACATCCTTTGGGGATAAATTCACTGCAATTTGAAGTCTGGGAAGGCAACCAAGATATTTAATGGAAAGAACATGGACACATTTGACATGTGCTTAAACAAGAGATGTTTTTGAAAAAAATAACACACTTTAAAACCCAAGCCAATGAAAAAGGTTTCAAGTTATGCTGAGAGAACATCTCTATCACTAGCAATCTACATTAAAACAACTAATAAATTAAAGGAGAATAAAACATTTGTTGTGTTCTGGTTCCTTTAAATATAACCTTTCCCCATGGCCTAGGCCTGGGGTTGGTAAACTATGACCTGAGTGACAAATTCTGCCACCTGTTTTAGTAAATAAAATTTTACTGGAATATAGCCACACTCACTCAATTACATATTGTCTGTGGCTGCTTCTGTGCTACAACAACAGAGAAGAACAGATGTGACAGAGTATGGCCAACAAATCCTAAAATGTTTACTGTCTAAAAAGTTTGCTGACCCCTTGCCTGAACGAAAACCTACTATGATCCACATGGCAAGAAGCACGTCTGCTCAACCATTTCTGAATAATCCATACTCATTAAAACTGGTTTAAGTTTAAATTTTAAGAAATATATTTTAGGGTTAGTTTTCATAGAAGTGACCAAAAGCCTAGCATTGGGTTGGCATTATTATCAGGAACAACTACGAGGATTTTAGCAATCTGCTTGACCTTCCTTACTGAAGGTTGTACTACTTTCCAAAATAAGAGTAGTTAATTTCACAGAGACACAAAGTTTTGGCTATCCAAAACTGGTGATGTGGCTTAAGAATCAACAGACCCACATTTGATTCCCACCTCCTCAAACTTCTTAACAAATGGTTAACTGGGAATCACTACTTTTGCTTTCACAGGCCCAGTTTCTTCACTGGTAAAGTGACGCTATTCTACCTCAATGAATGAATGAGATGAAATGTGATACTGAATGTCAGGCACTTAATGCAAGGTCTGACACTCTCTAAATGTGAGTGTATGAAAGAAGAAAGGAATTATTCCAGGATTTGCATGATCAACTTTCTAGAGTCCTTTCTCTTTATGCACTACTCTCACCTCATCCAAATATGTGCCATCTTAAGAATCTTTTTACTTTGGCAACCTGTCTATAAATAAGTGTTTGAATTCCTAGTACTACAGAGAAGGATCTTTGTTTTCTTTTGATTTTGCCTTTTGAGAACCCAAAACTCAGCCACCCTCTCTGCTGCCGTTATCTTAGGAATCTTTCAAATTCTGACTCTTATTTTAAATGTATTGTTAAAACCACCAGCTTCCAGATAATCTCTTATCTGGACTTATATGACTGAGGTCTCCTCCATGTTCTCCCTGCAATCCACACAAAACAGGGCAAACAATCTAGGTCCCAATAGTAACTCCAAAGATATAGAACAATAAGTCCAGGTGAGATTTAGATTTTCACTTTTGCTTGAGATATATAGAAACAGAAATATGGAGGAGAATTAGTTCTGGGTCTGAAATGTACACAGGCAGTTATTATATGGCAACTTTTACTTGTGTTATGATACCATTAAGATCCCCAAATTCCAAAGAATAAATGTGCATCTGAAGGACCTCTTGGGGCAAGTCAATGCTTACCTGTGAATATATTGCTTTAAAATACCTAAAACTGTCGTACATTTGGTAATTTCAGAAAATACAACAAAGATTAGTCTTCGTTTAGTTTTAATGAAAATGCCAGTTTTTCCTATTGGATTTGAGGATGAGAAAATAAGCCTACCAGGATTTTAAAACAAATTCTATACTTGGTACTCTATCATATTCTACACATTTCACGTATAAATGAAAGACTAACACCTCTTTCATTTTTTCAGTGGGGAAAGAAAATATTTCTCATGCTGAACTTTGCTGCAAATAATAGTAATTCAATTTTAGCAGATTTGAGTTTTCAAAACAGCTTATTTAAAGCTTACGAATATTAGAAATAATGCAGACCACCATATATTCAGGATGTTTGAGGCCCCACAAAGTACATGGACTTCAACTTCCAATATAAATCCTCCACTACAGATAGTCTAGCCATCAGCATTAAATGTCTACGTCAGCATTGTCTACGTCAGCAGAGAAAGCACATGAGTAGGATTTACTGATGACCTTTTATGGGCTCCCAAGCTATTCTTGTATTAGAGAACTAGTCTGTGGGCTGTCCTTAAGTATGGTGGTAGAATGATAAAGCAAATATAATCACAAAGCTCTAAGTCTACCTTCTATTACTTTGAGGTTCAAGCTCCTCATATTTGTCTCTAACCAAAATATGGAGCAGAGCCTGCCTACTGCTTCCTAGTAGGGACATGAAAAAGCCTTGGGATTCTAAAGATGTGAGTATGTCCCTGTAATTGACAGAGCCCTGCTATGTCTGTCAGGTGTGGTTTTCAGGTAGAAATTAAAGTAATATTATGATTGGGGTTACTGTTTCCCAAAAGCATTAACATGAAGGCAAGCATAGTACTTCCACCACTAACGGGACCTCAATCCTCATTCTGGGTCCTGTCTGGAGCCCTCACCATTAGCTCTGACTACTAAGCATACAAGTGAATGCTGCAAAAGAAATGGTCTCCTATGTTATCTACTACAGGAACCAAGAGCTTGGAGGCTACGCTAAACTCTGAATATGGTTTATGTGCTACTATAGAAAGTCTAAAATGATCTCCCTAAACTATGGGAGGAGACCTGGTGAAAGCAGTTAGCAGAAATTAGAGACAGTGAGCATTAATGAGCAGCGGCAACCTGTGATTCAGATGTGTTGGGAGGCTGGGAAGCATCATCCTTCGGCGTACTTGTTCCGATAGTTCTCATTGAAGTGGTACTACCTGAGATGTTCAAAGACTCCCAGTTAGAGCTGTAGATTCCACAGGTGCCCTGTGGGAAGTCTTATTTCACACTGCCCACTTACCAAAGCATATACAGTGCGAGAGACTTTCTGATACCACCAAGTACGTGTCATGAATCAACCAGACTAGTGCAAATTACTGTCGGTGTTGGTCATTATAACTGAATTCCCCAGGGCAAGTCCCAACATATGCTAACTGAATTAGTAGCAAAAGTGTATTTTAAAGCAGATTTCAGGTAAAGCTGGTAAGTGCCTGACCAGACCTAAAATTGGAATGTCTCTGATGATAATGAAACACAAGCCAGTGCATCTGGCTAACAAAATCTGTCTTCCCAGCCTTGACCAGAAGTTGGAATCTACCTTGGAAGAATGCGCAGAAGAACTCCCATGAATTAGCTCAAAGAATTTAATACCTGTTGCAATTTTCTCCAATTTACTATATGAAATAATAACACAGACAGCAATTACCATAAAGAAAAACTTCAGGTGCAATAGCATTAGTTCAACAGCTGGGATCATGTGTCAGCCCAGAATAACAAATTTCATTCATTTTATCTCCAGCACTGGAGACATGCTGCTACTAGCTTTAATAGTCAGGAATGTCTGTTGGCTAAACGACTCTGCAGAGCTAGTCAAGTGAGGGCAGCCTGCGACAGTTTAATTGGGCTGCTCGCTATAACTCTATCTGGGGGCTATAAGCAGTGGACTATAAACAAGCCTAAAGCTGCACTCGATGCTGAGCAGAACAGCCTGTAGGAGCTATAAAAAAAAAAAAAGGAGAGCTTCTGATGGCAGGATCTCTCATTTACACTGGCGTCAGGTTGGCTACAGGTGAACTGAAGCAATGTAACCACTGCAGCAGAAGAAAGGTGGGGTTAAGAGAGCAATCATTTATCTTGTATTGATTTCTGGACACTGTCCTAGATCCATTCCAAGATAGAATGACAGTTTTCAGTTTTGTGCTTGCAAGACAAAAATGACTAGCACCAGACCTACTGTTTTCTGATTGTATTTCCTTTAGAAACACACCACCCATAGACATTTTTTTTTTTTTGGACAGGGAAATCCAAACAAATTTATCACTGAAAAAGAGGGTTAGGGGCTGGTTAATCAGCCATTTGTCTTTGCTGCTCTGGATCTGAGAGTCAAGGGGTCAAAACCAAGCACAATTGGGCCCTTTGGTTTTATCTCAGGTAACCCCCCATCTTTGGTAATTGAACCCATTCCTTGCGGTCAGAGTTCCTGTCACTCATATTCAATGTCTGTCATTACTGAGAAATGCTTCATGTCATATTACACTGACAGAACGACTACAGCAAAGCTAGCAAGATTCCCCCAGCACCAGAGGTAAGACAATGGGAGCCTCTTTCAGACCAGTGATGTTTAACATTTTATGTGCTGACACTGTGTCTGTAAGCACAATATAATGAAAGTCTAGTAAATGGGAGATAAAAATTCATACTTTCCCTCCTTCAGGGGCTGCCAGGCAATATCAGAAATAAAACAAATTGGCAGCTCCAACGATACCATTGCACCAGTGCCACGGCAGGCATTTTCTATGTGTGGTATGTGGATTTATACACAGAAACACAGACATGCACGCACGTTCCTATTTGTTTTTGGCGTGGCTGTGTACAAATCACTTTTCCCCTGGCAGGGCGTGACTCACTGTCACAGGGTCACTAATCTTAGAGATCCAACTCTTCTCTGAACATACCTTTAACGAAGAATAGCCATTCTGTTCGGAAGTCTCAAAAGATAAGTTCTGAGGAAGAGTGTGCCCTGACATGTGCCCAAAATCTCAAGGTACAGTCTTGAGTACCACCAACTCCTCATTTTCAAGGCTGCTCAATCTACTTTTCCAACCTTACTGTCATTCATTTCCTGCCATGCAGTTTACACAGAAGTCTCCATATGATCCATTCCCAATCATACGGGCTTTTGTACGTATCCATTCCAGTTGGGAAGCCTTTGCCTTTCCTCCACTCCCTCCTCCTTTGGGACCTGGCTCATACACTGCTTGCTCTATAGATGTGCCTCTGATTCCCCTCAGCTGTTCATTATTCTCTTAGTGGTTAAGAGCTCAGGCTCTGGAATTAGGTTGGGGTAGTTTGAATCCTCAACCTGTAATTTAAGCTAGTTTGTAAACTGTGCCTGTTTCTCAGCAGGAAAACAGGGTTAACAGTAGTGTCTACCTTATATGGTTGTTGTGCAGATTACATGAGATTAAAAGTACCCACAGTAACAGTTACAAAGCTTAGATGGTTATAAAACAACACTCAATCTAGCTATAATGACAATAATAATAATAAATATTATTGCTGTTGCTGCTTTTGGTATTCTCCAAGCATTCTGTTTCTATTAATAACAGGGCATTTCATTTTTTCCTTGTTTTGTAGTGACTGGTTTCCACTGCTCTCGTTACACTTGGCACAGAGCTGTGGGTACTGGCACCACCTGAGAATTTGTTAGAGATGCAAGCCCCACCCGGGAAGGGCCTGCAATCCGTGTTTCACAAGCCCACAAGGTGACTCTGATGTTAAAATCAGAGGACTATGGGCAGAGACCATGGGCTCTGGAGCCAGACTTCTACTTTGGAATCCCAGCTCCTCTGCTTCCTAATCCTGTGCCCCTGGGAAGGTTACTTAACATCTTTTGGCCTCAAGCTTCCCTTCTTAAAATTAGGGATAATAAAAATACCTACCTTTGTGAATAGTTAATTCACATAAGGTACTTACAAAGTACCTGGCACAGAGAAGCACTCAATAAGGACTAGTTTGTACTATTATTATTTAGGATTAACTGAATTCATGATACCTGTAAAGCACTTGGATGCTTTCGAAGGGGTTCAATGAGAGTTTTTATTATTAATAGTATTTATCTGATTTTAAGCCTCCTGAGGGCAAAGACCCTGTTTTATTCATCCCTGTAATCCCCTGGAGTTTAGCCCAGGCTTTCTACTAAACAGGAACTCTGAAAAAGGTTTGCTGCCTGGAACTCTGTGGTAAACCCAGAGGACTAGGAGTCAGGCTGGGTATTTATTTAGCGTTAGTGCTCTGTTGGCCGGAAGACAGAGAAACAAGACAATTCACTTTGGCTTCAGCAGCTTTTCTGAGGCCACCAGCCTGTGGGACAATTGTCTATTGCACAGATCTCTCTCCCCAGTTCCAGGCTGCTTTCACTCAAGGTCACACTCCCTAAGCCCAGTAACTTCGGATTTAAAAATCATTTTGACTTGATATTTTACAGGGAACATGGCAGGCTTAGTGAGTTTAATCTCTCTCTCTCTTTTATACACTGGGGGTGGGACACCTTTTAACCTATCTGACAAAGCTTTAAAAAAGCCTTTGCTTAGAAACTGACTGCAGCCTGAAGCAGAATGTAAAAAAGCTGGCCACTAGCTTTCCAGGCTATGCGTGAAGTGGCTGGGAGCTTCCCTCACTGGAGGGGCAACCCCACAGAGTCACAATCACTCAGCACTCCTCGGGCATAAGCCAAACTATCTTCACAAGTTCATTTCCTTCTATACCCCTCCTGGAGAAAATTAAAATCTGTTGGCAAAAAGGAACAGTAGGAGGAAGATTAGCTAGTAGCTGTCTTTCTCTGAATGATGTGCTTCACCCGTCTCTTAAAATAGCCAGGTTTACCCTATACTAAAGAGTATTAAGAAGCTGATATTGCAGCCAAGAATAAGCTAACCTGCTTGGGAAAAGTTCCCATCTTGTACAAGTGCCAGGACCATAATAAACAGTAAATGTTAGCTGTTATTTTATTACATGAATCTACGCTACTAAGTTCGCTATAAATAACGTAAGACTCATGCAGCTAGTCAACAGTCAAAAAAATCATAAAATAGTAAGTCCATGAGGGTCCGCTAGTTATATAATAAAGATAGGATTCCCCCAAAGGTATAATCATAAGTTAGCCACCATTAGCAGTTAGCAGGAAGATAGTCTTTAAACAGCTAAACAGGCATTGCTAACTATCCTGAGAGCAAAAAGAATGAACTGGTTTTTTTTTAAATATTACATTCAAATCTAATGAATAAATGAACGAATTCCATGTCTTGATGACCTAGAACTATCATTCCTTGTAACACCAAGTTGCTAGTAATTTAAGATTATACTTCCAGTAGTGGGAATTTAGGGAACAAGAGAATTGAATACGCTATCTTTTGATCCATGGAAGCAACATCAGGTAAATCCATACAATAGAGAAAGAGAAGCTGAAATTATATTGGTATGAAAATGAGTCATGTTTCTCTCCAAAGGCATTATCATATCAAATTGGACATAATAATATGTCAAATACAATCCCAGGAATAGGGTCACACAGCCTATTCTTACTACTCACTAGAGCAGATGTTGGATAAAGTCTTAGATACTGACTAGATCCCCACACAGTCCAATGGTAACCATTTTCCAGAGCCCTAAAATAAACCATAAAGAAATTCAGATAGGGCAGTTTTCAGATCTCAAAGAATAAAAAAAAGAATGCTACTCATCAAGCCAAGTGGGGATGCATGTTGCAAAGATATTTCTAATGCTGAAATATTACATTGCCAAATGTTCCTGTCAAATTGTGGTTTAATTACCTTGGCCCCCATGCCTCTTATAATCACCTGTCATTAGCAACAATGCTTACATCTGTTTACACGTCTGTCAGAAATGCCAGCCCAGATAAAGCCAGGGGATAAGAAAACTTTTATTGGGATAGGCCCTTGGTTGAAAAACAGTCACCTAAAGTTGACCTATGTACACCCAGGGCCATATCTCAAAAAAAGAGTCTACGGAAAAGATCCCTGAAGCAAACACCTAAATGTTATAGAAATACATTTTAAATATAGTTGTCTTAGGTCTAAGACCAAAGAGGAAAATGCTGGTGTTATGCTTCCTTTTATAGCATTCCTGCTTGTCTCCAGAAAATACACTGGTGAGGATGTGTTCTACATCACAACGTCCACTGTGTCTCTCCACCCTGGTGACCTCCTCAACCCTCCAAGGTCACACCTGGCCTCTACCTCTTCCATTAATTCTCCTCTCCTCCTCTAGAGACTAGGTCTACTTTCCTTGCCACTTAGTAGCTGCCACTACCTGCTCTATTTGAGAGGATTTTCTCCCAAAGACTAGCTTCATAATAGGCCACATCCTCCCTAGAGTCCTCTTTCTTCCCCATATCCCTAAAAACAAGCACACAGATCTTTTGCATTTTGACATTTTAGCATGTCAACAGCAAAAGAGAGAGACACAGAAATATCACAAATATTCAAAAGCCTATAATATTTTTAGTTAGTGGTCAGTGATTTTTAGGCTTTGATTCCCTTCTAAGAAGCTAAATGGGTTTGAGTTGAAGTTTTGTCAGTAGCTATCTTTATTTCAAGTTCTCTGAATTCAGTTTCATCATCGATAAAATGGGAATAACAGCCCTCACTTTTGTATGATTACTATAAGAAATAAATATAAAAATACATATAAAGCATCAACACATAGTAGGTGCTCAATAGCTTTTGAGCTCCATTTTGATTCCCTCTTTTTTTCCATAAAAACTTCCCCAACTCAAAATGACCATAATTTCAAAGAGCTCATGATGCCACTTAATTTGGCATTTATCTCACAATTATGTGTATTTTCCAACAACTAAACTATAACCTTGAGTAGAAGGACTGTGTTTTCCACAGCACTGGTCACAAAGTGGAAACTTTCAAATTACTTTGTAAATGGAATTTGGATTCATTTTTAATCTGAGCAAACAACAGGATGGGATGAAGTCTTTACCCCAACCCTAAGAGCTGACCTCTCCTCACCCTGTTACCCTCTCTCTCTTACTTCTCCGCCCAGTCACTGCTTCAGTTACACTAGCTGGTTCCTTCTCCCCACCCTCATCTCAGCTCAAATGGAGGTTCCTCGGAGATCCCTTCAGGGGCTTCTCTAAAAAGCTCCATGCTCCTCCCCAATTACCCATCTGTTTCCTTTTCTCCATAGTACATACCATTATCTGACATTGTCTTCCTTCTGTATTTATTTGTTTTTAGTCTATTTCCTGCCACTAGACTATACACTCCACCAGCACAAGAAATAGGCTGTGATTTTTGTTTACCCTTGTATCCCCGGTGCCAGGCACACTGTAAGTGTTCTATAAGTATTTGTGGAATAAATAAATGGTACTTTGCTGTCTTCTTCACCATCCATCTTCATCCTACTGGATAGTTAGACACAAATTAAGGGCCCATATGATCAATGCTAGACAATGGCACTCATGCTTAAAGAGATGCTTTCTAGCATAAAACACCCTAGAATGAGTCAAGCATTAATAGAAACATGAGAAACTTTCTTACTAGCCTGATCAGAGAAGGTTATAACTTGGGTGAAATTAGGTTTCTGCTCTAAAAAAGGACTGACAAGGACTCGGGCATGAATCAACTCTTCACAAGGCATCTCTTCTTTCGCCAATCGCACCTCCACGCCCCTAAATCATGCCTCTTGCTCTCACTCCTGCCTGGCCAAGTTTTCTCGACTCCACCTGGGCTCCTAAACCTTAGCCTCCATCTTCTCCATGGGCCCACTAACACTGTGAGGCTGGCTTAACCAATGCCCCTGCTGCACCTTTCCTGGCTCAGCAGCCTATGGGCTCTGTCGTGAAGGCTAAAGGGAGGCCCAGGTAAAAACGCTGCCCCAGCTGAAATACTCATCTCTTTACTCCACCTTCTGAAATTTTGAGGATTTTACTCCTTTCTTTACCCCATATCCATTCCAGGGCCCTTCCTGAATGCACCACCTTTCTGGAGTTCTGCACCTAATTTCTAGGCCAGCCACTTCCTTTTGACATTCTTTTCTCTTTGCCTTGAACTTTCGTTGATTGGTATGTTCAATGATAGTTATGTCATTAAATCAAGTTTCAGGACTAGTCACAGTGCATCATCTTACCTTAAATGACAAGGTAACATTGTTGGGGTTTTTTGGTTTTTATTTTGGCAGCTGGCTGGTACTGGGATCCTAACCCTTGACCTTGGTGTTACAACGCTGCACTCTAACCAACTAAGCCAACTGGCCAACCTACATTGTTGGTTTTGTTTGGGGAAAAGATTCAAAATCCTATGCACTCTATGATGTCGGTTTAGGAAAAACAAACAAACAAAAATGCCTCCTTTGGGATGAAGACCCAGCCACGGGTTACCATGTTTCTAATATATCCCCTAAAAGATGATTATTTCTTTGCCCCACGGAGAAATCACAGAACACCGAATTTCCCTTGCTGGTGATTTCAACAACTCTGTTCTTAAGATGTGATTAAGTAGATCCACTTTTCCCATTTTCCCCTTGTCTCTTTTATATTTCGAAATAGGTAGGTGAGAAAACTGTGAATCTTCTTTATATATATGAACAATCTATGAACATTTATTCCTTGCCAAGCGTTAGATCCAGCTACTGCACACTGCACTTTCTACAAGAACTCAGCCTTCGTCACTAGGTTTGAAGCTATGGGGTAAAGAAAAAAGAAAATGCGGTTGTTTTTCAGATGTGCATTGGGGGCAGCTACTTAAGGGTATTTTACTAGTTCAATGTGGTGAAAGCAATCTGCCATAGCTGGCACCACCACACATTGTTTCAGAAAAATGCACTGTGGAGAACTGACGCTGCACCTATAATTTTAAAAGATTTGCTCATTTAAACCAACCAGCAGCATTTTCTGCCACATAATGGAGAAATTCACAGGATGCTGGGCCCCTCATGGCTTCTGTGGCTATAAAAGCCCCTTCGTGCTGGATTTTTTATATTTGGTAAATTAATAGTTTACTGTTCCAAGATTCCTACGTGTTTATATTATTGCTTTTCTGACATAAAAGTTTGCAGTTGTTATGGAAACATATGGTAACATTTGCTGCTAAATTTTAAGTGCATTTTCTACCCCTGTTACACACCTGAAATGAAGCCAAAAACTCTCTTTGCTTTACATTAGAGTGAAATTCAAACTAGTCTGGGTGACTATAAATGGTTACTGTTTGTCTTGGCTCCTACCTGTATCAGATTTAGACTGAGGAATCTTAGTGAAGAAATTACACGGGATAAAATGGATATTTCTAAATTACAAGGCCTGCAATTCCAGTGGCTCCAAATATCAGCTTTCTGTTTCATCTCAGCCTGCCAGAAAGAAAATGGTGCGGCTGGACAATAAAAGATAGACAACATTTACTCTCCAGAGCCAAATGCTTCTTGTTTTGATTATACTGGAGAAGGAGGTTGCAGATCCTGATCAGTTAAGTCTTGTTAGCAAATTAAATGGTTATGGATTACAATGGTGCACAACATGAGTTTTAGCTCCTGGCTTCAAGCTGAAATGACAAAAGCATAAATTCTTTCAACCCATTTTGTTCTGCAATTTTCCTCTTTGAGCACCTCACAATTCTCAAGTAATTGTTCATGATGACTCTGGGCCCGTGGGGAATGTGGCTTGGAAACATTCATTGGATGGGTTTTCTAAGTGCCCCAATTACTCATTTCTCTGTACCTTAACACCTCACCCAAGTCAAGTTTCCTTGTGCTATGTAACTAGTCATAAATAATACTTAGGAAAACTAGGCATTTTGGCTCAGAAAAATATCAGATGAGAAAGACAGTATAAGAATTCTTGCCTCTTTGAGCATTTTCCTGGGACTTTAAGTCAAGGTAAATCAATAGTCATAGAAGAACTTTAAATATGTGCATCAGATCTTTCTTGCTCTAGGACCTAGGAGACCTAATTCCCACCTTCATCTCAGTCCTGTGGGCTGTATTCTCCTATTCATTTCAGCACATTTGTTAACAGTCAAGATTAATTTTTATCGGTTAACTCTGTCTCTTCTTTCTGGGAATATAACCATGCTATTTGCTAGAGAGTTTCACTTTAAGTTTCCCAAAAGATTAGACATTGCTTGCGTATATTTGAAGCGAACGGGAAAAAGAATTAGGATACTTCTCTAAGTACAGAAATAAGGGAAGTTGCCAAAGAGTTTTTACTCCATAGAACCTTGTATAGCAAGAAATGTGTTACTTATCCTCTAATAGTGCGTATTCAGAGGGTGCTATGACAGTAACTGAAAAAATAAGGCTATACTACCTCTGCCCCCCCGCCTTTTTCCATTAACTCAAATAAAGATTTCCACGTTCAAAGTCATCTGTTCTAATACATCCAGGATGCTAACAAAGGAAGCCAAGTGCTCGGCATACAGCCATAGAGAAGCCCAATCAGCAGCATAGGTGAGAGCCCTCACAAAAATGGATAATCCCAGCATTAACTCATATTATACGCAATGTTGCATGTTTTCATGTTTTTCCACCTTTCTTCTTTAGAGGACAAAGGGTACTATTTCTTAATTCATCACGGTATAGAAAAATGAAATGATTAAAAAGAAGACAACAGAACTTTACTGCCTAGACTCAAATCCTGGCTTGGCCACTTACAACCTGTGCTATCCTAGGTAAATTCCTTAACCTTTCTAGGTCTTAAGTTACATTAACTGTAAAATGGAGACAAAAGCAGTACTTTAGTGGGTTGACATGAGGAATAAATAAGGAACTGTGGGTAAAACACTTAGAACACTGTCTGGCATATAGTCCAGACCCCAGTAGAAGTTAGCTGCTACCACTGATTATTACAATGATCACAATCATCTTCTTCGGCATAATCAATGGCATAATTGTGGTTGAGACACATGTTTCTGGACCCCTCCAGTTTGTAGGCCAGCATTTCCTAAACTTTGATGATATGATCCACAATCATGATTTTTAGCCATATCCATGAACCACCTACATTATGTCTATTATTTTTCTTTAAATCAAAATTTTTTTTTAAAAGCTTACAGATTGACTTTAGCCTTTTTCTCAACAATATCATTTGAGAATCTTGGATCCAATCTGCTGATTATACTTTTATAACCTAAAGTAAAATATATTCAGTAGAGAGGAAGAATAAGTTTTTGAGATCTATTGTACAGCAGTCTAACCATAGTTAATAATAACATTGCACATTTCAAAATTGCCAAGAGTAAATTTCAAATATATCACCCCCCCAAAAAAAGCAAAATATATAACTTTTAAAATAAAAAGTATTCATCAGTGTATTACAAAATCTTCTGTGCCACCAGTAGTACATGCACTACGTTTCAGGAGGCTCTGAGCTGCGCCTTAGCACCTTTCAGAAGGGTCTACCTATGCATGAACTGCAAGACATTCTAGATTTGACAGAACCCACCACCACAATTACCCACGTGGACAATACACAGCCTTGTCAAGGGACTGAATATGGACGACTGTCACTAAGTTTACTTCACTTAGCATGTATTCAGGTCTAAGTCCTATCTCAGTGCTAAAGGACTGATATCAGTTCCTGTTCATTAGCCTAAGTTCCTAGTAATGTGAGCACTGTGTTGATGGGTAGCTTGGAGACAGGGTGAGGCCCCATCCAATCTCTGCAGACTGGCTTAAATGTATTTTGACCCCTGTGCTAACCCATTTGCATGTGATACATTTGGCATAAGAAAAGATTAATTACTTAAGAAGAACAAGCTAACATCTCTACAGCAAATATATTATCACAATATAAAACAGGACATAAAGGTTTGCACTTGCATCATTAGCTTAGCTATAACAAATGAGACGCTCTATGTGATGTATAATATGGTAAAGAAAACACAGCTGTGTGCTTCTGTAGGAAAGTGTTAGGTGCACTGCACCTGAGTCTGCAAACACCTAATAAGGCCTCAACAACAAAGCTGTATCACTGAGAACAGTGATGGCTAAAAACCATTATCCATGGATAATTAACTATGTCAGGACACTGAGGTCCTAACATGAGGTCCTCATAATTCCCCACTAAGGGAAAGACAGAAAACATTATTATAATATATTACTAATATTTAATAAGAAGACTGTTCTATTTATGTGTTATTAATGCAAGCTATAAGTTACCGCATCATTTTAATTATTATTTCATCTGGGCATTCTATCACTTGAAGGGCAAAGCAGCCCTTTGAGCTTAAGAATAGTAAAGAAATACTTTCATTTGGGATTAAAAATTTAAAAATATGTTTGCAATTTGTTCTGTTTATTTTCCCTCTGATTGCATGAACATAATTTGTGGCAGACATTTATCACTGGAAAAGCCATCACTAAGATGACCAACACTAAGAAAGCCCAAAGCTATACACTTTAAAAACATGTCTAATATAGTCGTTTGATCTTTAGAAGAGTTCATCATTTTGCTTTCTCCAAGTATCTTGGTCATTTTGAGACTCTCCCCTATAACACAAAGTATTTAAATTACTCAGTAACAAGGCTTTTCCGATGCTTGAAGACAAAAGCTCCCCTCCATTTATTAAGACGACTTCCTACTGTGTGGGGCTGTTTTTTAACTCATAATTAAAATAGCACCTGAACAGGACCATCTGTGAGTGTGGATTAAGTTTTTTACAAAATGTGAATATCTTTCCATTTTTTTTCTGCCAAATGATGCTAAAGCTCATACATATTTTGTATGACATACCAAAAAAAAAAAAAATGCATGCTGAAATAAACTTTTACTCAAAAAAAAGAAAAGGAAAGGAATGTCATTAGGGTAAACATTTTGCTCTTCACTGCAGCCTTCCATGCATCAATAAATAAATGCATCTGTAAATTGCTCAAAAAATGAATGAACTGTCAGTCTTTGCTTTCTGTTTTTAGGATTCTGTTAGTTTATGGCAACCCAAAGACATAGTTTGCCAGTTAATTTTCCTTTTCCTTTTCCTTTTTCAAATACACACATTTTGAAAAAGATATTATTTATCCAAAAGGCTGCCAAGATACTGTGTTAGGATGAATTTAGATATACAGACTATTTCACAAGCTCGTCTTATTTAACCAAAAGAAAGTCTCATTGGGTAGATGCAGAGATTATAAACATTGATACAGAATTTTCTTCCAGAGTGTTTTCTGACCTTATATTAACTTTGCCGTAGAAATTCATGTTTCTTTGGAAAAGTTGGCTTATTTTAATAAAATGGTTCCTTTGGTACAGTTGGGACTGTGATGTCAACCAGGCTCCATTCTAATAACCCTTATGAAATATTTACAATGAAATTGAACCATGCATGCGTAACAGCTGACTTCAGTGGCAGCAAAGGTTTAGGCTTGCTTTTCTTTTCATTAATGGAAAGAAATAGTTTTCCTATTTTCCTCTTCTCCAGAAGATCAAACCCACATGTATTTAGCAACTTCCCAAACCACACCTCTATGTGGCCATCAATCTGGAGCAGTGAGACTAAAAGATTATTGGGACCACATGACATCTTTGTGCTAGCTTCAACTGTGCCATGAAGAACAGCTGGGTTCCCCCGTGAAGGAACTGGGGGATAAAGCTGGAGCTCGAGGGTGTAATAGGAGAAATGGTGACTCACTAAGCTATAAAGTCCTGGCCCTTCTTCTCTGAGAATCAAACCCTTCATCAGATTCAAAATTGCCAACATTTTTGCAGACACCCTTTTTATGGTGACAATGAGCACCATATACACGTCATTCACTTTTGCAAACTCTCATATACATTCTCTGTAAGAGGAAAGACGAAACGCTGCCAAGTTTAAGGCAAAAAACTACTCCAAGCCAGAACCTACATGGAGTACAGCGAAGTGACAAGGTCACAGAGGCAGTACCCAGATTGTGTTCCAGTCTCCTGGCCAGGGTCATCACCTCTTTTCTTCACAAGTGTGAAAAGTTTGAGGTTTTTAATTCAAAGCAGTCAGGACTTCCATTCTGTATCAGAATCCTGTCCACATTTCTAGACATATGTTGATTAGCCTGCACAACAGTTAAAAATATTTAAATTAGTTGCATTTAAATAGCTGAGAGACTTCATAAGCATACACTAACAATCTAGACTTTCCTCTTCTCTTGCAAATGTGTAAGACCTAGTGACACGGATCCTGCCTCCTTGCAAGGCAGAACAGCAGCTGCCCTCTTCAGATGAGGTGGGAACTTCCCCATTCACCTCAGTCCTTCCTCTCTGGCTTCATTCATCTAGGTTATCGCCAGGTCCTGTTGACATTTGATTTTGCAATCCCTGGCTTGAATTCATGAGCATTCACTACATAACTCACAAATAGCCAGTTCTCATGCTCCTATCACCAAGAGCTCAGTAAAACACTTCAATTAGATAGCCTAGTGCCTCTTTGAGCACAATGTTACCATTCCCATGTACCCTCCTAACTCCTCAAAATCAGGTCTCATTCTCTTAGTTACACAGTCCAGGTGTAATGGTCTCAGGCCCCCCTTGATACAAAAGCTAGTAGATGTATGAACACAATAAACATGCTCAGAAATACACAGGGAGAAATCACCAGCTCAGGGAATGGCTTTTTTATTTTACAGTGCACAGTTCGCAACCCGCTACCCAAGCCAGTTTGTGTATGCTTCACTCAAACTCACACTTAGATCTATACATGCAGGCGTACTTTCTGAACACACCCTCTCTGACTCTTCTGCCACCTCCTGTTTCCAATGTTGCTGGAGGATTCTGTGCTTAATGCAGCTCCCAATTCTCAGAGGCCCCCTCAAAGCTTTTAAAGCTAGCATAACATGCAGAATTTCAAATGAAGAACCAACAGCAGCAAGATCATTTACAGTAACTATACAAACAAGCTAAATGAAAGACTTGTGTTCAGTCATTAAAAATAATAATGCTAAAGCCCCGAGGGCTGAAATGTAAAGCTTATACTTTGTGTGAGGAACCAGAAAAGGAGCGTGTTTATTATCCCAATAAGATAACCTGCTAATTTATTTAGTAGGCAATTTTAGAGTACATTCGTTCACAGTGAAGTCTCGCTTTATCAGATTTTATGAAAAATAACCACCACAAATAAAATGCTTGTTCAAGCCAGGGGCTTTTGCAAGACAGAAATCACCATGCAGGAGACCAGCAAGGGGCTGCTGGGAGCTGCGGCCACTTATAGCTTCTACCACTCCAGTTGCCTGGTCTCCTGAACCAAGCCCAGAGTTAGTTATAGAGTTATCTATCTCACACTTTGCAGATGATGCCCAACATCATGACAACAGAGAAGAGGAAAGGTCTCTGGACCTGCCTACCTACAACAAGTTTCTGTAAAGTAATGAATACGGACAGCTTGGGGACCATCCACCTGCGCTGCCTGCCTCTTCCTGCCTGCAAAGTGAAACCACCCGGGATTGGCAGAAGGTACTTGTCTGACAGGGCCAGGACAGCCTTTCTCCTCAGTGACAGCCTGGGCCTACCCTCTTAAACTTGACCCACCATAATTCCTTCACAATGCAGCATCAAGGCAGCTGACAGTAGCAGCTGCAGCTCCTAAGCGAGATGGATGGAATTTTCATAACTAGTTCCCCAAGTTACATTTTACCTTCAAGATAATTTATGAGCTGCTCTGAAGCCTTGAAGAGACAATATGCTTGCCATAAAATTAACTGTAACAGTCTTGTAGGTTATAATTAACACTGGGAGGGTAGCACCAACTGGATGAAACACATGGCATAATTGATGGTGAAACTGGAAATGAAGCAAGCTAGCAATATCATTACTGTGCACACTGCCTTAGCAAAACCTATGCTTTCCGAGGGTTAATTACAATCTCCTTCCAGGGCTCATATTCTGGGAGGGAAGAGGCCAGAGCTGGGTAGAGAGGTAAGAGGTTTTGCTGGCAAGGCCATGGGGCACCTGGACGGATACAGAGGCTGTTAACAGTCTGGAAAGAGATCCATGCCGAAGCATCTGGCAGTGAGCTTCCTGGAGTTCAGACTGAGCCCGACATAAGCCTTCCTTGTAGACATGACTTCATTTTCTCAGCAAATAGCATCTTTTCATTGAAGAAAAAGATATGGATAAAAAGAAGAGAATCAGAACTTCCAAAATGTCCTGCCAAGGCTTAAAGAATTTATTTAGAACACAACAGAACTGAAGCATTTCAACTTCATATAGGCATGCCTTGGTAAAAAATTAAGATGGTCAACTAAATACAAAGGTTTATTAAATTAAAATGTAACCTCCTGAGCACCCTATCCAGAGGAGAATATGGCAAGAAAGTTAATCAAGAGTTGTGTCAATCACCCCTATCTAAAAGAAACACTAAACTACTTCTTTCATGCATGGGTACTAAATAACCTGACCATTATGTGAGACACACCAAATAACCTAAACACACTGGAACCATTTAAATAATTTTAATGAGCAATTTTAAGGTGATTGACCTATTTTTGTTTTCTGATTTTTTTTTTGTCCTGAGACAATACACTGGAAAATTCTGATAAATGATGCAACAGTGTCCCCTACAGGCCAACAGAGCTGTTCCTTCCCCTACCCCCAATCCCCACCCACCCAATGAACTTCCTCAACTGAAAGCCAGAATTACTTTTATCTATAACTTGGAATATACATTACAGAGTAAATTTGTAAAACACACTGGGAACACCCCTGAGATAGAATAAAATTACTATTCTTCATGTGCAGTAAATTGTTTCCTAGATATAAACATATTGTAGAGCTGGTGATTAACCCATTTTGGAGGAGATAAATTGTTGCCCTTTCACTTTAAGGGCACCTTCTCAACTCAGCCTCGACTAACACAGCCCAAAATTCCTGGACTTAGAGGATTTACAGATTCTTGGAGGCTAAACTTTGATGCTCTCATCTCCATCTCCACTCTTGCACCTTCTAAAAGATTGTAACCAGTATAAAAGAAATGGCACAGCTATGAAGGTAACAACTTTCCTTTAAAAGATTTATGGTAGGGAGATTTATAAAGCATGCGCTGGGAACTACTTCCTTATAGAGAGAGATGCACCCACAAATAAAAAGTGTGGAAACATGTTTAGGAACCAGAGGAAATAAATATTTACAGATATATATCCACATATCTATACCCCAGAAGGATCCTGGAAGGTCATTAAGCCCTACATTGTGAGACTGAGTCAGAGTACTTAGTGAACCATACGAGTGGATGACTAGGCCCAAAACTTTGTTATTGCTCTTGCAGCAGCCTTAAGCATAAATGGTCTGAGCTGGGCCTCTTGGTTTAAATTCCATCTCCACTACTCACCACTAGCTGTTGCTTTGGGCAAGCTACTCTGCATCCCTATGCCTCCAATTCGCTCACAAGATTAAGCTTTTAAAACTCTGGCACTTTGTGAGCTCTCAGTAAGTGTTAGCTCCTATTATTGTTAAAATTAGTGTAACTACAGATTTCAAAGAAAGGGGAAGTAGAAGGGTGAAAGGTGGAAGCCATGGGGAGTAACACCTACCTTTGGCTGCTCCCTGGGAACTAACTTATGAAGCCACACCTTGTCAGGGCTGGAAGAGGCCTTCTGCCTTAGGAGTCATCTGGATTAAGCCACTTCTTTTATAGACGAAGTTGGTAAGGTCCAGAGTGTCTGTGACATGCTTAGAGCACTATAGCCAGCTGGCGTAGGATTCAAACTGTCAATTCTGTGTGACAGTGCTTAGCGCAGGGCCTGGCACAGGATGAGCTCTGTCTGGTGTTCCTCCCTACACCAGTGCAGCAATATGGGCCCCTAAGGTTTTACACAGGGGCACTCTCTTGAAGGAAAGGCCAGTCCGGATGAACGTGGCTGGTTTTATTCCTGACTTTTTGTTTTATCTGACAATGATGATGACAGGTGTTTTTTATTGAACACCTACTATGTTACAGGTACTTGTTCTAGGTGTTTTACAAGGAATCACTTAATCAACCCTATCAGACAGTTCTATTACTATCATCCCCTAGACAAATTACAAATGAGAAAATGAGGCTCAGGGGGGTTAAATAACTTGTCTCATTACCATTTATAATTGTAACTTGCCTAGAAGTGTAGAAGTGGATCAAAGATTCAAACCCAGGCAATCAGACTCAGAATCTACACTTCCAGCCACTAAACTATATTAATGAAATTGACTGTGGAAGAAGACATTTTTTTTTTTTTTCCCATTCAACACTGAGAACTAGGTCCCACTGGAGAGAAGGTAGTACAGGTTTTATCCAGTGACCCATAATCATGTATAGATTTTTCCTCTCGTTCTCATTCATACTTGGAGACAAGTAGCTACCTACCCACTTGTAGCCAACACAGTTTGGCAATGGAGCAGTATTCCTCACAGTGGCTGGGCGTACAATGAAAGTTACACAAGAACACTTAAGGAGAACCTGCCTCTCTTCCCTGGGACATGGGTTTCCATGGAATCATTACTCAATCTCTTTCATAACATTTATTATTCTACATTGTATAATACATTTCCCCTAATCAAGTGTTACTCATCTATATAACCCAAGGGATAGTGCCTAGTACCAGGTATGCACTCGATAAATATTTGCTGAACCAATGTGTGACTGACAGATCACTCACAGCAACAATAACCACCATTTATGAAGTGCTTGAGTGTATGATCACATGTAATCCCCCAACATCTATGAGATAGGTACAGCTTCTCCAGTTCTCTCTCAAGAGACCTATCAGTATAAAGTGGTCTGAATTTAAGCTTTCCTTAAAGTGAAGATCTTTCGAGTGACACATTTCTTGGAAAAGTAACTGGGAACCAGGGTGCAGATGACTTAAGGAGAAACTAGTGTTGTAGACTCCCTAGAATGATGTTCCTCAGCACACTGGTAACCCATGGATATCTCCCAAATATGACCCACTACAACAAGAAGTGCAGGTTTTATAACAAATGCTTATGAAAAAGATGAGAAAAGAAAATTGTATACCTTTTCTCTCAACTGCATGACTATTTTGGTTCTGTTGAGTGTTACTGAATATGCAGGACACGGCAACTATATACATTTTATAAAAGAAATCTGCAGACTTCCACTTAGGAAAACAATTCTTGTCTCTCATTCCACTAAAATATAAACTCCATTGAGAGAAGAATTTCCAAAGTTTTGTTCAATGCTGTATTCCTAGTACCTAGAGCAGTGCTTGGCAAATAGTAGGCACTTAATAATTATTTGTTGAATAAATAAATCAACATTTTCTCAAAAAGTTCAGAAGCACTACCCATAAGAAACAGCCAGCAACTAATCACAGTCAGAAAGCTGCCAGACAGAGCTTATGCTGAAGCCCATGTGTTGATTTTATAAATAAGATGCACAGAAGTCAATTGGCTTTTGTCCCCCATAAAACTGTTCAAATAATGGTAATAACATTAACAACACTTGCCTCCTTAAGATAAGTTGCTGTATCTGGGAAAAAAGGTAACGCTATCTCTGGACTCATTTAATCCTTGCTCTAAATTTATACAATGTTTCAATTCCTACATGTTTATGAGGAGGTTTTATGGAGTTATCAGGTTTTATGGAGTAATCTGGCTCAGAGACACAAAGGACATTCTTCTGCTGGGGGCAGCAGAAAGCAGAGACTGCAATTATAGAAGGGACAGATGTATTAAAAAAGAAAGACATCGATGGTCATTAGCAGGCCAGTGCCTCCCTTCTCCTCCCTTGAACCTTTCGTTTATTCCTCATGCCCACCCTCAAGGCTGCAAATGAAATCAGCTAGCTGCAATGGACAGCTACTGCACGGTTGATACCACAACTTCTAGTTCCCAACCAACTAACTCTGCCAGAATAAGCAGCCACTCTCTCTAGCATGAATGATAGCAGCTGACATGGTCAGATGACTCGGTCACAGGTTGTCTTCGCAGATAACCACATCAACCTCATCATTCCACAGCCTATCCTCAAGGCTAGTGGCTCCACTTTTTGTGATCACAATTCCCTAAGGCAGAAATAAGTTCTGGCCCAAATGTCAAGTCACCAAGACTAATGCTTATCACTGTACTGATACTAATAAAGCCACATCAGGACATCAGCAGGTAGAAAAAGCAACTGTCCGGAGCAGGTGAAAGACCGATTTGAAGTCATGTTAGCCCCAGCTCTGTCCCTACAGGACAGAAACCCATCCCCTTATTCAGAGGAGTGCCCCTAGAGGGACTTTACAACCCTCTCCTCCACCTCCTGTGGGTCTTCCCCTCCTGAGCCAGCTTTATTTCACTTCCAGAAAGGACAGGGAATCAGGAATGGCTGGCTCAGGGACAAGACATGTCTTTTTGTCCTGGTCCCAGCCCAGTCCCATGGTATTCTGTTCAAGTACCCCTGAGTCAGCCAGTGCACATAGCGTCCTTCTACCCCCATGCTGGAACACGGGCCCAGGGTACTGCCTTGGGGCTTAAACACCAGAGAACTGCATATCAGAGAATCTGTCTTTACTTCCAATTGCAAGGTTTCCATCCCTGGGGAGGCTAGATGAATAACCAATATTTAATTACAATATCAGAAATCTATCCTGATATTGGAAGAAGTATTAAAAAAAGCAAAAGGCCAATATCTCAAAAAGAAGGAACACGAAGTATTTATAAACACAGGAATGACTTGAGAGGAAACTTATTTCATTTAGTCAGTCAATAAATCTTGAGTGCCAGGCGCTCTTTAGATGCTTGGGATACATAGTGAATAAGGCAGCTAAGACCCTTGCTCGTACAGGACTTTATTCTAATGAGGGAAACAGCTTAATGTAATGAAGATCTGGTACAGTTTCACAGTTAGAGAGTAGGCAAATGCCCTGCCCTCACATTCTGGTAGGGAGAAAAAAAAGTAAACACAGAATCAAGTACATACATGAATCAAGTACATACATCAGGTTACTCCTTTTCATAAGCTTCTATCAAAATACGAGTTTCCTTGGAGCAGACCCCATTGCTAAGTCACCTTTCAGTTTCCTATGATGCCTCACACAAAAAAGAATGAAAATGCGCATGCTAGCCATTGTGTTCTTAACTGCTCCCACACCCACACTAAACTATAAATTATTTCAGAGTTGAGACTGTGTCATACTCATCTTGATATTCCCCACAGTGTCTAGCACAGTTGTTTGCACATAATAAGTACTCAGTAAATAATAAATTGCTAAACTGGGCTGCGCCAACTTGTCAGTTTTCAGTATAAGCCAAGACTGTCAGGAGACAAAAGGAGAGACCAGATACCCATGGAGAAAACCTTAATGTGGTAGTTGTAGGACCCGAGCTGATCCACACGAGTAACTTACATGAACTGTCTTACTCGTGCCCAGATCAAAGTTCAGAAGCTGATTACCTTAGAAAAGTAAATCCTATTCATTATAAGTTCTGGGATCTAACAACCAGGTTTTTTTGGAACCTTAACAAAGATGTCCGGAGTGGATCCATTCAGGGGGTTAGTGGTGATGGTTGGGGTCGTGGAGAATAGGAAGATGGTCAAAAATAAGACAGCTGTTTTTCTTGTCCAGAAGAAAATGCTAACTTGGCAGTTTTTTGAGCTGCAAAAGCCCAATATGAGAAGAACTATTTAGGTCTTACAAGAGTCACTTTTCACTGGAAGTAAGAAGTTCCAAAAGGTTTTCTAAGAAACTCCTATAAACATTTAAAAAAAACTGTTCTCAGCACCATTTCAAGGCTTTTTGAACCCAAGTAAAGTTGTCTACTATGGGAGTACAATAAGTCCTGTTTGAGCCTAAAAGTTGAGGCGACATAAATGAGCAAAGTTTCCATTTAATCAATCTACATTCTTATCCAGCGTGCAATGCCTGGAGATACTATAATGGAAGAAATATAAGAGAATGGTGGAAGGAATAAGGAGGGAATCTCCAGAAACAAATAAGTCACATGCAAATAAAGGGCCAGGCCTGCCCATGGTACTGGGGAAATGGGCACAGCTGTAATGTAATGACAGCTCCAGTCGGAACCTCACCCCTTCGACAAGCCAAATACCCCTAAGAGGTTAATGAGTTTTTTGCCACTAACAAGAGGAGTGAGTCCTTAAGTCTGCCATGTTTAAAAATATCCTATTAAAAAACTAATGGTTTTCAATAAACACATGAAAAGATGCTCAACATCATTAGTCATTAGGGAAATGCAAATTAAAACCACAGTAAGATACCACTACGATGGCTATAGTCAAAACAAACCTGAAAATAACAGTTGTTGGCGAGGACATGGAAAAATTGGAACTTTTGTGTACTGCTGGTGGGAATGTAAAATGATGCAGCAGATGTGAAAAACAGTCTAATAGTTCCTCATAAAGTTAAACATAGAGTTTTCATATGAACCAGCAATTCCATTCCTAGGTATATACCCAAGAGAACTGAAAACATGTCACTCAAGCACTTGTACATGAATGTTCACAGCAACATCATTCATAACAGCCAAAAAGTGAAAACAACCCAAATGTCCATCAACTAATGACTGAATAAATAAAATGTGGCACATCCATACAATGGAATATTATTCTGCAATAAAAAGGATGAAGTACTTACAAGCAACGACATGAATGAACCCTAAAATCATTAATCTAAATGAAAGAAGCCTGACACAAAAGGCCACATATTGTATGATTTCATTTTTAAGAAACGGTCAGAATAGGCAAATCTGTAGGGACAGAAAGTAGATTAGTGGTTATCAAGGGCTATGGGGAGAAGGGGGAATTGAGAGTGGCTGTTAACAGATATAAAGTTTCATTTGGGGATACTGAAAATGCTCTGTAATTACACAGTGGTGATGTCTGCATACCCCTGTGCATATACTAAAAAAATCAATGTACACTTTAAAATGACAGATTTTATTTATATGAAATTTTATTATATAAATAATATCTCAATGAAAAAAAAAACCTTAATGGCCTTGCTTTTGTTTTATTATTGTATTTACACCTTACTTAGCAAAAGTTTAGAGGCACTACTTTAAAGTTAAAAAGCACAGTTAATTCTCAAAGTCTTCCTCATCTCCCTGCATTATCCTTCACCTAGCTTCCTGCTGTCTACATCCCCACAGACAGATATAGTCAAGTCAAAACCTAAGATGAAAAACATGCTAACTTTGGGTAATGCTTAAAGCTTTTTACTGCTATTTTTAATATAACCACTGTCTGGGAGGCCTGTATTATGTAGACAATGGAGTTCAATACAAGTGGTTTCAATACCACAACAATTCTAGTCTTCCAAGACATCAACAATTAAATACTTTCCTGAGTGGGTTAGAAAAACTTGCCTCTCTGTTGTGGTAAGGACGGCTCCACCACTTTGCTTCCACAGCCTCTTTCTAGGAACCTTCCACATTCTTATCCCCAGATAAACCCTTAAACTGGCTGCTTAGCACACTCTATATTATGTAAAGCATCTCATGCAGTATTTTGTGCACAGCAGGTATACAAAATATACAAAAAGATGCTTACTGAATAAAATCATTCTCGTTTAGGAAGCAGAACAGGGTATGTGCCAATTGTCTCTGCAGAAAAGTACAGAGCTTCATGGTCTCCAAGATCACTGGTCTGAAACCAGGATATTCCATATTCTTGAGAAACTGGCGGTGAACTTTAAATAGATTACCCTTATCAATTAACAGTAAGTGGACATATAACATGTAGTGACCTATTCATTGTTGGCACTAATTAGCATTGCTATGATGTTTCTTTGAAAAAGGAATAGAGAAAGGAAAAAACATACCTACTCAATTAACATTATGTGCTTTGTTCTTATTTTTACAGAAAAACTGCCAAGTTGTAGTAGGAATAAAACAGTGTTCAAGAGTCACACATATATTCATTATCCAAAAATGGACGCAGAAATGGACACCAATTTTTTGGTAAAGCATTTTCTCTAACACTTGATTTACCTACATTATGGAAACTGAGCAAACAGGCAGAAACAAAATGTTTCATTCTCGTTCTGACATGTTCAAGGCAAAGGAAGCCCATTCCTTTCCTGGAGCTGACCACAAATAATTACTCCATAATAAACAACGCCCTCAAAATTGTCAGCAATCTAGGAAAGACTCTGGGGATTTGTATAAAATAAACAAAGGCAGTGATTTTTACTATATTTTATTTAGAAAAACAACTCGGGCGTGGACATTGAACTGTACCTTTTCTTTGGTGCACTTTTCAAATGATAATTTCTTCCACTGTCACCATTAAATCTTAATCCATTCCAGCTCCTTGCATGGGTCATTGAGTCTATATGTACTGCTGTTATTTTAAAATGTTTCCCCTTGGTAGGGAAAGAGGGGGAGAAAAGATGTTGAGAGCCAGATGGGCCTCTTCACAGTTCATTTATCAAACCTAATACGTGGGGCTCCACCCTCCTCTCACTCACTATTGCAGTTAAACTTCCATATAATTTGGTAATCATTTTCATTATCAGAGAGTGACCCTAAAGCAGCCTATCCTGGGATACCCACTCCTTGCAGCTGCTCTTTTTCTGCCTTTTCCTACAGTAGACCCTAAGAACCTCAGAGTTTATTAGCTGCAGACTGACCTTTGGGCTGTGGAGGTCAAGAAGGGGTCAGATCAGAGGGCTCGCCCAGTTCTTTAAAAGCTATAACAAGCTGTCCATCAGGCAGAGTGGACTGTATAAACAAAGCCAAATCTTCAGAAATTCTGTACCACTTCTGTTAACACTTACCCTGCATTCACAGGGCTTCTCCTGATGTACTTTGGATCATTCAACTCTGGGGAAGTGAATAGACAGCCCTAATAAGCCTATTTGGAGAGGGTTGTTTATGGGATTACCAAGCTTGGGGAAGAAAACCCACAGCACTCAGATGTGCCTCTAGAATCACAGGGTTGTGTGACACTGTGACAAACTCGGTTACCCTGAGTCATGCAGAATTGACACTTTCCTAAAAAAACTAAATTACAGGGAACATATGCTTTCAGTTTAAGAGATTCACTGAGTCCTAAACAATGGCTTGGTTCCCGGCCTGAGAGAGATACAAATATTTTATAACCAAAATACAGGTGTCACTTAAAATAGTCTCCTAACATCATGATCGCAAATGAACCTGCTGATGAGGCGGTAGAAACCTTTATTACAATAGACTTATACTAAACTTATTGCCAGCTGCAGTCTTGGTTGACCTAAATTTCTTCAAGTTGTACAATTCATAATGCATTCTCTAATATGCAATATAAAGTAATTAGAGTCATCTGTATTTAACTTTAAGAGGAAAAAATTTCTATTATCTAATCTAACTGATCCCCTGATAGCTTTGATGCAAGTAAAATACTGTAACCTATTGCTTGACCTTTGGTGAGTGCTAATTATTTTCTGTCAAAGCACATTTTTCCTCCTGTAATTCCAAAGTATACAATAGGCCAATCTCTAAAACACAGGCAGCTCAGTGAGCACTGCAGTGGGTGTTTTATAACTTTCCCTACCACACGCTTGATGGCTACTCCAGGCAATGCCTAATTCCAGACGGCCAGATGACGCTTTGATGAGGGCAAGAAAGGTGTATGGTAACCGTCTGTTTATATGGATCATGTGGATGAGTCTTTTAGATAAGTCACCAGGATGGGAAACATCAAATGGGGGTGAAGAAGGGGTGGGGGAAGGATTATGGTTATTTAATACTCTGAGGACACTTTTCCTTCTGAGCTCTCAAGACACCACGCTCTTGAAATTTTCTTTCAGGTGTTTAGTTTTAAGGGGGCCTGCGTAGTGTCAGCTGCTAAGCTCTTTCTGTCCTTCTCCCCTACCACAAAGGACTTGAGCATTTTTGTTTCAGATGCTAGACTACATCAACTTCAACACTGGCTCCAGCTCCTGATTAAATTGTTAGCAGTTAGGGCCAGAAATGCTGAAACCAGACTCCTTTGAAACAGGCCATTGTGGTCATGTTGTCTGATGATTTGGTGTATTAGGAAATTATTGTTAACAAACCAAATGCATGCAACAAAAGACATTCATTCTCGACATTTGCTCTCTCTCTGAGCCATGCCATCTTTGGAGGGAAGGAGGATGGAAGAGAGATTACAAGGAATTCTTTCTTTCTCCCTTTCCTATTTAATAAGAGTCCCTATGGGGAAGTTATAAAACATCAAACAGAAAGAAAGAAACCTCTTAGATGGCCCCACACTGATATTCCATTATTCAATTAAACGTGCATACTTCAATGAATATACATACTTAGACTGCAACACATAAAAAACAAAAATTAATCACTGAAAGGTAAATTGAAAATCATTTAGTCATTACTATAATTGAAACTGTCATTTACTCTGACCACATTATCAAAAGGGGGGGATGGATATCATTGGGAATTAAAAAATTGTTTAAATGCAAGTCTGAATGTAAGGATAATACAAATATTTGAAAAAGCAGCTTTCTGATATCCAATCAGAACCAATCATTCATACTGTCTTCTTTCTTGGGAAATGCTCATCTTTAGCCTTGTTCAGACAAATCTATTTTTATGATCATTGTTACTAGTAAAGCTATCAATTATTGTAAATTCTGTTGCATAAAGTCATTTGGAGAATATTATGGCTATCAATAAATGTTTTTGACTCTCAGGCACATAAAATTTTTACGCATCAAAAAAGACTCTGAGACAAAATATAGCATAATCTTCCTGATTCTTTCCACTCTTGCTTAGGGACAGATAATAATTCAATAATTATTACAAACTACAGATCTAAAAGATAACCCTAAAATTGGGGGAACTAGTTCCAGTCTTCCACAAATCAATTGTTTTTCAAAAAAAGGGCAAGATAACATAATTATTTACTATGCGAGCATCAATTCGGTAAAAACCAATAATCTATAGAAATTTCCCACCAGTAACACTTTCTAACCACAGGTACTCCATGTGGAAAGAAACCAGGTTGAAGCAAAAGTAATTCCTATTTCGTCAATTTTTAAAACGTGGTTGATAAATAGACCATCTTCAAGCAATCTGTCCTACATTGAGTGATATAAGAGCACTGTGTGAATTTCCCAGACATCTGCCATAACTAAATAGCAATGCTAGTCTTTTTAAACTGCTGATTAAAAAGGGTTCTTCAGCATCATGTACTTATATGACAGGATGCTCAAGATGCAAACGTTTATGCTAAATGTTATACTCAGGGATAAATCATATACACACCCAGACGACATCATGGATCATTACAATTAATGTAGGTACCACGATCAGGAAAGCTAACTTTAGCTGAAAACATTTTAAATTTGCTTATTTTTCATGGCCCCTCAAATGAGAGGGACGAGACCAGACACAAGGAAGGGCTTAGCCAGATATAGCTCTTGATTGTCAGGGACAACAAATCCTATTTCATAACAGAACGAACCTAGCATGCCATTCCGTCCTCAGGTTCTGGCGGGTGGTGAGCGAGGCAAGGATGGCAGTCAAGATTTCATTCCTTTGTTCCACGGGGAGCCCCTCTCTTTTAACTTCATGAAGCACTGCATTTGTCTAAAGAAATGATCCAAAAAAGAGAAAGAAAACGTGAAAAATTAATAATAAGAAAAGCCCATAAGCAAATAAGGACAGTAAATCAATGGCTTTTTTTATTACAGTTCCCCTGCTAACAAATCAATACAGTAAATGATGGTCAAAAATGGCCAGCATATATTTTGTATTTAATCAATGTACATGGCACATAAGGTAAACTCTAAAGCTCCATTGCCTTAAGTAACACATCAAGATACTGTGCATTCTCACTCTAATTTTCTCAGCACACCAATGATTTTTTTTCCCTGGGAAATGCCTACCATGAGCTATTATTAGAAATGACTTTCACGTACACTTCACTGTGAGTTGTTTGTTTGCCTTTTTAAAAAAGAGCAGTCTCTGACTTTTGCTCTATTTCCTGCCATCCAGCTGAGCCTTTCTGCATTGCCTCTCTCATTTGAATCGTTACTTTCAATTTCCACCCATGCCAGCGACTGGAAGGGTGGGGGGGAGGACAGGATTCACTCATTTTCCTTGATTGTTGCAAATCAAGACCTTGTAAAGAAAGAGAAACGAGTGCACAAAACTCAGAAAGAAAATTATCTCTCAATGAACACCTTTAGATTTTATAAATGTTTTAAATTTAAAGTAAGTGTGGCTTCTCTGGAGATTTTATAACCAGGGCAATTGCTAAAAAGAATAAAATTGTCACTTTCTGTGTTCTAGTCACTCAGTATATTCCTTATCTAACTGACGCCAAGACATTTGTTTACTTGAAGAGCACATTCATAATGGGGTTCAAATTAACTTGAAATATGATTTCCTTAACTCCTCTAAAGGCATTTTACAGTGCATATTTAATATCTTCACGACAACCTTGAGAAGAGGTATGGTGAACATGTATTGTTTCTGTTGCCTACACCCATACCCAGTCCCCCATCGCTTGGCAACAGCACCTAGATCAGATCCTCTTGGAAGAAGTCTTTTCTTTTGTTGTATGTGGTGTTAGAGGACCGTCAACACCAAGGTGTCTTGCCTTCCAGTACACCAAGGATGTGGCCAGGCCAACTTCATTCTCTTTTCTAGAACTTTAGACTCTTGAGAGGAATGACCAAAAAGAGGGAAAAAATTCAGAGGCAATGTATCAGTTTCTTTAGTTCCTGCTACCCAAGGTCCTCAGAGTATCCTTGGTTTCCTTAACTTTCTGAGTCCAGATTGTTCTCTTTTCCTTTGATGGTCTAAGTTACCCAATATCCTTTCAATAAAGTCCCATTTTGTTTAAATTCACCAGAATCTGTTTCTGTGGCTTATAATCAAAAACCCTAATTGATACAAACAGATAAGGCAGGGAACAGTATCTCCATTGTAAAGGATCCAAGATAACCTGATTAGTACTAGCCAGGAAAAGGACCCTAGTCGCTTTCTCCTGGGTCCAGTATCACACCTACTATACTGGGAGATATATACCCAATTGGACACTCAATTAAGCTTTTATAGCAACAACACTTTCAGCCCTCCAGGACAGAGAGGAATACTCAGCTTCTCTAGGCAATTCCAGAACATGAAACCCAGGATCCAGAGGTTGCAAATTCAAATACCCACTAGGGCCAAGCAGATAACATGAATGAGTTAAACAGAGGTTACCCGAAGAGAGCATATGTTCTGTCTGAAAAGGCAGCCACTATTCAGCTCCAGCAAACTCTGCCATTCAGAAAAGCTGGCTCAGTGGTCCCATATTCATGAATTTTCAAAATAAACCAGAAATCTGTTTGTTCATTTGTTTATTATGTGAAAATTCCTGATTTTGTGATGGAAACTCATTTTAAAAAATTTTTTTAAATACCGTGTGAGTCAAACAAGAAACACCAATGGGTTGAACAGAACTCACACAGCTATCAGTTTGTGACCTCTAATCTAAAAAATGTCTAATTTCAGAGAGGTCTGGGCATCAATGGGTATTCTTTTTTTTTTTTTTTTTTTGTCGTTTTTTCGTGACCGGCACTCAGCCAGTGAGTGCACCGGTCATTCCCATATAGGATCCGAACCGGCGGCGGGAGAGTCGCCGCGCTCCCAGTGCAGCACTCTACCAAGTGCGCCACGGGCTCGGCCCATCAATGGGTATTCTAACAGCAGTACTCACCCTTGTCTGTGACACCCCACCTCAGGTACTTGAAGTTGGAAGAAACCTCAAAAAGTCATGTAGTTCATCACTATGTCTGTGGATACGTATTATTTTATCAAAATGCAAAAATGTGTCACATAGAAGACAGAGTACACATCTAGATGGCTCCAAAAATATGATGAAAATAAAATTATTTCTCCCTTTGAATCTATTAAAATACTTTAAAAAAAAATTATTCAGCTCTTCCTTGCTTTTCACATCTAAATTTTATCAAGGAGCCTTTGTTTTCCACAGGCCCTGAACAACTTCTAAAATGGGAAGGAGAAAGGATTTAATAAAGTAAGTTTCACAAGGCAGGGGATGTTGTCTGTTTTAGTTCACCATAGTATCTCCATTGCCCGCCTAATGACTTCTAATAAATATTTGTCAAAACAATAAATAAAGAAGGAATTTGAAAAATAAGTATTGCAAAAACAAAGAGCAATAGAAGACAGTCTTCTTTCAAAAAATTACTATGACACAAATGATAAACTCATAAAATAGATAAACTAAGAGATAACTATGTGCTTTATCAAGGAGCTCTTCAATTCAAGAAAGGACTCCAAGGTTTCTTTAAATAATGAGATCCACTAGTTCATGGTTTCCCAAACTTCAGACATTCTAGCATAGCTTCAAAATTCTTGCCATATTTGTGGATAATATTTAACATTTTTCTTAAAAATTACCCATTTTTTAAAATATAATGGAAAAACCATTGGTGCTTATCATAAATGAGAAGATAATCATAAAAGTCAATATGACGAAGCTGTATATTTATTTCATTCTAGACAGACAGATATTATCGCTTGCTGAAGGCTCTGAGACTGAAGCATGCTCCCTCTTCGTAAAAGATATTAACTGGTGCTGGAGAATGTTAATGACCTATCAGATTTAAATGAAGACTTTCTTGACATAATCACATAGATTAAAAAGGGAATGAAGAAGGAATCATTTTCTCATAGTGTGGTCCTATATACAGAGTCCCCAAGTGTCACCTAGCATCATCCTGGGTAAAGCCCATGGTCCACATCCCATATTCTGATACATTGCCCTACTGCAGTGGTTCTCAAACACTTTGCAGATAAAACTCTTTTCTCCCCAAATGTATTCTGACATAGAAGTCCACTATATGCAGCAAGCAAAATTGGAGCTGTTCTCTTTGAAGCTGGTGTGGAGGACTTCTTTAAGTTACAGGGCATCACCTCAAAACCCCAGGGCACTGAGGAACACAATTTATCGATCCCAACCCAAGAGGATTTAAGATAGGATTCAGGTTTAAAAGTTTATACCTTGCTGGTAGAAATACAAAATAATGCCATTCTGATAAATAGTTTGGTAGTTCCTTATAAAGTTAAACATACAATTTAACACATGACCCAGCAATCTCTCATGTGGGGATTTATCTAAAGAAATGAAAACTTCTTCAGATAAAAACATGTACACAAATATTTATAGCAGCTTTATTCCTAACTACCAAAAAATGAAACAACCTAAATGTTTTTCAAAGGGTAAAAGGGTAAACACACTGTGGTACATTTACACAATGGAATACTACTCAGCCATAAAAATGGATGATTAAACTGATACATGGAACCACTTGAATGAATCTCAAAGGCATTATGCTGAATGAACGAAGCCAATCTCAAAAGGCTAAACATTCTATAATTCTATTTATTTGACATTCTGAAAAAAGGCAATACTGTAGGGTCAGAGAACAAACATAGTGACTGCCAGGAATCAGGTTGGGTGAGAAATAGCACGAGGGAATTTGGCGGGGGGCTGGGAACTATTCTGTATCCTGACTGTGGTGGTGGTTAAATGAGTTTATACATATTTTAAAACTCATAGAACTGTATAACCAAAAACAGGTCAAGTTTATTGTATGCAAATTTTATAAAATTTAATTTAATTAAAAATTTCATTTCCATCACATTTTTAAGACAAGAATGCAGAAAACAGTTTACAAGTAAACATATCTAATGAATAAGTAGTAAAAACACAGAGAAACATATCTGTGTGACAGAAACAAATTCTGTTACAAAAATATTTATTTTAAATATTAGAAAAGAAAGGGCAAACTTAGATTGAGCATTCAGACCTTAAAATACAGTATTTCATAAAATTTAGGGTGAAAAGAAGTCACTGCACAAAAGGAAATTTCAAAATGTCAAAAGAGCATTCTTTTTACACGGCAATTAACAGTGATATTTTCTCCTTATAATAGTCTTGGTTCCTCAAGGATAGACGTTACCCAGGAAATGTTAATAGGCCATTTTTCCATTAGTAGTAACATAGAACCGTCTTCAAACAAGTACCAACTTTTAAAAGGTCTCCTATTACCAAAAATATGCTCCTGTCCCTTACCCTCCCCTCAAAATATAGGAAAAGAAAACCACCAATTTGGAAACATGCTCTGGAAGCTGAATTGCATTTCATTAGTAACTCCTTTTCAGTAGAAATCTATGGTAATACTGGCCAGATTGGAAAGGACTAAGCATATTCTTGAGAGGGACAGCTATTCAAAACCCAGGAGTCACCTTATAGATGTGTGTCCCTTCCATAACTGCAAATGGAGATGATAAGAGAACTTCTTAACAGGTACTTGTGAGCAGTAGTTGCCTGGAACATATGCCACCATGATTATTATTGTTTAGTTTCATCTTAAACTCAGCTAATCTACCTCATGCTAGGTTGTGCTAGTTTAACAAAAAGATTCCTGAAAGTGTCTATTACTTTAAATGAAAAATTTCAAAAAGAAATCAGGCAACCATTAAACAATCTTCCATATGTACCAGGGACCCAGAGCATATTCTTTCATATATCTCTAGTGGTGGAAAATCTTTATCCTTTGAGGGTAGGTTTTATCATTAGAATCAGTCCTGATTTGGGGGTACAAAAAATGAATTTTTTAAAAATGAAAAGCCCAGATTCCTTAGCCTGGGAAAAAAAAAAAAAAAACCTCTTCTTAATACAGGTCCTGCACACTTCCCAAATTTTATCTCCTGCCATCTTCTATTCCATGTAAAACTAACTGTAATCCCCTGAAAACACATGGTTGCTCTATACTATACTTTTACTTGCACGTTTGTCATATAACTTGCCAGTATCTACTCATTCTTCAAGAAACAACTCATATAACACCTCCTCTATGAAGTTTTCCATGAACTACATCCTTTCACCAAATTAAGTAGAGTTGATCACCCATCCCGTCTTATGCACCAGCTCTGTGCATCTCACAAACCATGTCACACTCCATTACACTTATTTACTCATTTAGATATGTCCTCCTCCAGAGTGTGAGCTATGTTAGAACTGATAGGGTCCATGCACCTTTCTTAATATCCTCCAAGGTGCCTACAATGGCAACATGCCATGAAAGTAGACTCCTGATAAATGCCACTGAATGATAAAAGCCAAATGACATACCAGAGCATGTCGGGTGAATAAGGTTTACAACCACGCCAGAGAGTACTATTCAAGGTCAAAAATAGTATGTGAAACAAGCTTCGGTTTGATTCAAACTATTCCTGAGGACAATTCTAAGAAAGAAGTAGTAAAAACTATTTTTAATCAATAGAAAAAATAAGTGTATGTCCTCACTAGGTGAGTACTTAAAAGGGCAATACTCATTTGGATGGATGTGTCTAAAAATATATAGTTTCACTACACTATGATCACACTTAATCTATGCATTCCCTCCTAGACGCCAAAGGTAGAAGTCTCATTTTCTCCCTTTCAGCAGAGAAAACTACTTTGGACTCTGGCAACACACAGCATACTAAGGACCCCCGAGAATTCCCCAGTGTCTTTAGTTTCTCCTGCCTCAAAACTTTATGCACAAAACCGAAGCAAAAAATCCACAACCAGAGAGAGAGAGAGATTGAGAATGGGGTAAGGAGGAAAACAAATACAGCAAAAAACCAAAATTCCAAAACGCCTTGAATTTTAGTCTTAAGTTTTCACATCTTTCTTGGAGAAAGTCTCCCAACTCTGAATTTATTCAATTAAAACTGAGCAGTTCACCTAATTCTTGTTGGATATATTGTTACATTTGGTAACTTTCAGGATGTCATAAAGTAAGCACATGTAATACATGTAATATATACAACATGTAATACATGCAATATGCAAAATGTATTGCATGTAATGTTTTCGGAGAGGAATCACTCTGAGATTCAAAAGGAGAATTACAGCATTTACTCTTCACTAGCAATTCTATATACATCTTTAATTCTTTTGGTTCCTTTCTGATATGGAGTAACAGCTTCTGAATATAACTCCAAAACTCTGATGTAATGTACCCTTCTTACAAATCAGAGAACTTTGTCTAAGGAAATGCATGGAAACACGATGGCACTCCACAAACATGGCCGGCAATCCCTCTGCTTAGTTCATTTAAAAAAAAAAAAGATTTCTGCTACTGTTCTTGCAATTTCAAAAGGCATATAAGCACCAGGATCCCAGAAGTGTATACCGTTCCCACCTTCCTATCTGCCCAGCCTCACCACCACCACAGAAATAATACTTCCATTATGGGAAAAATACTACTTCTCACACTTTTTATATACATAGCTGTCTCATGTTAGGGCTGTATTTCCCCTCTGCACACACAAATTAGAAAGATATGCTCTGACTGATAATGAGGGCTAAAGGTTCAACTTGTGAAGAAACTTGGTTTAAGATGTTATCAGCTGGGAAAGCTATTTCCTCACATCAACATTGCCACAGGCTGTCAAAACCCAACCAGAGCTCCCCTCTTCAAGTCCAGGAACACTTTTTTTTTTCATTCTTTCTTTTCTTTCTTTTTCTTCCTTTTCTTTTCTTTCTTTTCTTTTTTTTTTTTTTTTTTTAAGAAGAAAGGCACAGACCCCACCGAGTTAGCATTAGTCCCATCAAAGAAAGGTCGATCACAGGTCTTCCTTCATTTACTGATTGTCAGTTTCAGATGGCTCTTTTGTGAGGCCTCTGTAGAGCAACGCTGAGTGATGCCTTCACGTTTTCTAAACTGGACTGGGCACCACCAAAGATTTCCAGCGTGCTTGGATCCATGGCCCAGCAGAACAAATAAACATTCCTCTTAGCCCTTCTGCCTACCTTATCTCCCTCTCCTGGAGCAGGAGGTTTTGGGGGTGCCAATGTTTACACAATGTTAAAACTTTCTTTCCCCTGTTTCCTGAATTTGAGAAAACACATCCTGGATGACCTCGGCTAAGAGATAACACCAAGTCACCACTGGGTGCCACATCTACTGGACTACTTAAGGCTGCTGTCTTCATCCTGCCCTCCCCTCCCCTCCCCCACCCTTCATATTCGACTCACCAAGGAAAGCAGGAGATAAGCTCGACTGTCTTGACAGGAAGGCACAAAGGCAGAAGGCTGCCAACAAAACAGCCTTTTATTCTCACCTAAAGACACACTTGGTTCAGTTCATTTCAAAGACCCACTTTATTTGAATGAACATCTCAGCAGAGTTCACCAAAATGAATCCTCAAAAATGTTCCAGTAAGACATATTTCAGCGTTTTTCCATCATGTACTATTGAGCTAAGTAGGAGTTAACAGAAAGTAATCAGAAATGTCTGTGGGGAAAAAATTCAGAGAAAATGTTTCTTTGATCAGTTTCTTTATCTATAAAGGGGGATAAGTAACAGTTCCTAACTCATAAAGCTCTTGTGAAGATTAAATGAGATAATCTTGTAAAGTGCTTAGCACAATGCTTGGCATACACAAAATGCTTGATAAATGTTAAACATTGTTATTATTACTAGCAGCAGCAGCACTATGGCAAAAAATTGGGGGAAAAATCATAGAAGAAAAGATATAGATACTGATTTTTAAAAAATCAAAATCCTAAAATACCATAGCCGTGACGTTGCATGATTACTTAACTTTTTTTCCCAAAGCACTTACACAGTATCTCCCATTTTTCTCCACCTACCAGTAGAGAAGTACACCTACTGTACTTCATCTGTTTCACTAAAAGCCATGGAACCACAGCAGCCTGCCTGGCATTGCACAAAGTCTCAGGGACAGTCATGTGGGCGACCACTGGAATGCTCAGGCTGCTGACGGGAAAATGGCCTTCCCATACATTTAACCTGGGACACGGGGGCAGTGTATGAAAGCTAGAGCTCAGAGCCCTAGTTGGCAACTTTGGTGTTTCAAATGATGGTGGAAAAACAGCCCATGTGCTTGTCAGAGAAAGTGGGAGGGAAAAAAAAAAAAAAGGAAAAAAAAAGTGTTGTTTATAGAAGCCAGCTGCTTGGGCCTTGGCGCCAGCAGCCCCTCATCCTGCTATTTTACGCTTGCAACCTCACTGGCCCCACTGGCACAGGTACAACTAAATGTTGACTTCAATGCTTCAGAGAGCACTCGACTGATTTTGTACATGATTAATTGCCAAAGACATGGCTGGCCATATGGAACAGAGAAAGCATCAAGTAATTCATACTTCTGTATGTGATCGCTTGGCCTCTGTTGTTTTAATGTACAGGAAAGAGCTAGTATAGCACAGCCCTGGTGTCTTGCCCCTGACAGCCCATTAAGAAATCTCAAAGCACCTAGTCGAAGTTATGCTGTTGGCTTTTCAATAGCAGCCTAATAAAACAGAAGCAAAGCTTTCCAACTAGTCTTAAATCTTTCACATACAGTATATTAACTACTGTGGCTAAAACAACGGGCTTCTTATGATAGGAAATGGGATTTGATTCCTAGTCTCTACATACTTACTGAAAGCCTTTTTTTCCCCTACCTTTATGGGGTTTACAAAATCATTGTTCTTTTTTTCCTCTGTTTTCCAAGTAGCCTAATAGATGCATTTTTTTCAGTAGAGTCTACTCTTCGTCACTATTACATGCAGTCTGCATAATATAGCTGATTCAAAGAGAGGAGAAAGAAACAGCATAATAATTTTTACAAAGAGAGCCCAGGGATCACTCGAGCTTCTGAAGCATTAGCTTCCTTTAAAAACAAGAAAAAAAGAAATGTATACACTGAAGGAAAAAAACCTCATAAACACACTCTTATTATCCTCACCTCCTTTTTGTCACTGTGAAATGAATCCATTCAATATGGAAAAGAATATCAATTTATTTTCCAGTTGTTCTACTATTAGCTCTGGGTGACACTCCACTCCAAGACAAAGAGGAAGATGCCACCTTAGGTGTGATTCTATCCCAACTTGCAGTCTATTAGCTTTGTCTACTACTAAAATCTTGGCAGACTGTTACTTTCAAGGATTTTCAAATGATAGTATGAAAATAATAAAACCATCCATAGTTTCCTTTGTCAGGTCTGATACATGTTGTTGGGGATGACTTAGTTGGTACTTTCCATTAGAAAATAGTTACACAATATTTTTTGTCTTTGGGTTTTTAGGTGTTGAGATTATCCTCACACCAGAAGACATCACACATGGGAAATTCCACTTGACTGTCTATTCATTAGCAGGATTGTAATTACCTCCATTGTGGAAATGAGCTAACAACCCATTTAGAGTTCTAAGCCAATGGGGATATTGTCTGCCTTCCTGCTGCCTCTTCTTCCTTGGAATATGCTGGTGCTTTCCAAGATGAGCAACTCAACTAATAAACAATATCATGAAACTGAGAGCATGAGAAAGACTCTTGGAGGAAGAAAAAGAAACAGCAGCACCGAAATTGACTCAATGAGTGACAATGAAGACACAAGCCAAGATCTCTACAAAGACAAGAAAAGTGTTCTCCTTGACCATTATCTATAGAACTGTTACATTTTGCTTTATTATGGTATGCTCTAATACTATTATGGTATTAATAATATTATGGTATTATTTATAGAGTATGATGATAATGTAATTCCTGTTTTACAGATTTTCACCCTACCATTTCACAACAGTGAAATGCCCAAGAGTAATATACATCAATGGCAGAAGTGCTAGCATGCTAATTCTTTAAATCTCTAGCTCACTATTATCGCAACAGTAGCTCTATATTATAGATAATACGTAATAGATTATACACAAAAGTATCATGCCTAATACTTTCATATTATTTATAATATATACACACGTACACACATAAAAAGTAATATACATATAAGTACCTTTCTAAAATCTCATCCATGGAAATAAACCCACCAGAGTTATAAAACCTTCAATAAAGAAAATAAAAAGGTTTACACTGCAGCCGTGGCACATAGCAATACTACCTGAATTAAGTATCTAGAATTAAGTATAAACATACCTATATATTTCACATAATGAATACTAGAACGATAGCTGATTTCTCTCCAATTATTTTAGCAGTGACTTGCCTTATCTTTGTCTTTTCATCAAAAACTATTCACCCTCCAAACAAAAGCAAGAACTCTCCCAGTGCCACCACAACACACACAACTCTAATTTCCCAGCTGCCACTTCTAAGAATCTCACTGCACTAAACTGTTTGTTTGTCTGTTAATTGAAGGTGAAGAATGGCTAGCTATACCAAGCACTAAATAATTGAGCCACTGATGATGTTTGGCCTAAAAGTGGCTTAGCACCTTCCAATCCTTGGGCAAGTGAAAAGTTACCCAAGATCTCCATCAGATCGGCTCCCTCCTTCCCCAAACATCAGTAGCACAAAGGCTGAAGTGGTCTGTCATGCACACTGGATTATATGAAGTGTAAAACATTGGGGGAGAGGAAAGGGGGGGACGGGAAGCCTTTGAAAGGAACGGGAAAAAGAAACCACACTTGCAAGAGGATCCAGCTGACAGCTCAGTCCCTAACAAGTAAGACAAGTGAATATGTTTGAAAACATTGAGAATGCAGGAAGAGTGCAGGCCTTTTGTCTGCAGCCCTACAGTGTGTCTTTACCCAACTGCTGCCTGCATCACTGAACATATGTTTTCTACACAAGAACTGAAGCAGAAAAGGCTCTTTGTTATAATTCACTCCTTTGTATATATCTGTCCTCCACCCCCCTTTCAGTAACATCCAAACCAAAGCCCTTGTGGAAATTTTAACTCCTCAGAAGAATGAAACCAGAAGGCCCACCGAGACCTTACTGCTGTACCCAAGCCTAGAGCACTGTTCCCCAAATAGGAACAAGAGCTAGATGTATTCAGTTCTTACCACCTGCTGTGCCAACAAGAATTTCATCAACATTATCTCATTTAATCCAGCAATCATATATAAGGCATCTCTCTTTTAAAGAAGAGGAAACTGAGGCACAGAGAGTAAATTACTCCCCAAAGCCACAAGGGAAGAGTTCAGTTCTAGACATGTGGAGCTGGAAGTGCTTGTGGGACAAGAACTTCAGCAGATGGGGGTTTGGAGCATGAGAGAAAGGTATATTTAGAAATTACAGACTTGAGAAAATTATACACACACACACACATATGATTCTGTACTTTAAATGTCACCATATCTGAGCTGGGATCTGGACAGTACTGAAATGAAATTTAAGCAAAGCTGATGGGTGGGTTTCTCAGCTCCTGGCTGCAATGAAGAAAACAATTATGGTTGGTGAGGCAGGAGGTCTCCTTTGTCCTTGGGGACTTCAGCATGGGGAGGAAAAACAAAGGCTCTGAAGGCCTTAGTGACCAAGTTGACTATGGGTAAGTTAGTTATCCCCTCTGCACCTCAGTTTCCTAATCTGTAAAATGAGGACATTTATAGCACCTCCTTCAGAGGGTTGACAGGATCTACTTTTTACATATGAGGCCCTTAGAATAGTCCTGACACATGGTAACAGTCAATAAATATGTGTTAGCTACTTTTTGTCCTCTAGAATTTTGCCATATTGAGATTTAGGATAAATCTAGAATTCTGGCCACTTATAGCCAGTTTAAAACGACTAAAATCAGTCAGTTTTTTTATACTACCTAAGCCTTTCTTTATTCCTCCCTCTCCCCCTGTTCAGTGTTAGCAGTGCATCCATACCAGATATGCAGATATCTCTCAACCTAATGCTTTCTGAATAATAACGATGATGATGATACAGCAGCTAACGTCATGGGTCACTTTCTACATGTCAGGTGCTGCATTATATCATTGAATCCTAAGAGTAAGTCTGTGAGATAAAGGTATTATCATTTCCATTTTGCAGAGCGAAAAACTGAAACTCAAAAAAGTTAAGGAATTTGCCAAATTTTATAGTATCAGTAAGCAATAGAGCCAAATCTAATAGGCATCAAACTCCTGTGCCTGAAGCTACCATATGTATAAACTGACTGACACTTTGCAAAGTGCTTTCATGAACATTATCTCTTTTGATCCTCATAAAAACCACATGAGTTAGGTGGAGCAAGTGTTATTAACCATATTTTTATAGATAAGGAAACTGAGGCTCAGCTAAATTAAATAACTCATTCAATATCAAAATTAGTAAAAGAGTTGAGCTAAGACTAGAAATCAGGTGTTCTAACTCCAGGCTCAGTACATTTTATACTGAATACATAGAACAGAATGTACCAAAGGCAAATTCCCATGTGATCAATCAATTAATGATATTTGAGTTACTGCTATATAGTGGACAACTGGAAGGTTACAATACCTGGCCACTAAGAGCTTACAATCTAGGTAGAGAAATAAACACATGGGGTGGAGGATGACCAAGGGGGTGACATAAAATAACTGTTCAATTTAATTAAGCCCTTAGAATTGATTTTGACTTATAAAAGTTACTCTGCTCTACTAGAATGTAGTTTATTGCCTATCATAACTTTAACATTATCATTTAACACTGATCTGCTAAGTGTGATTATCCTTTTCATTTTGAGACAATGAAAAAATGTAGACCTGTAAGGACAAAGATACAACTAATAAATATCACCACAAAAACACACCCACCCTTAAAAATCTTATTTTTCTTAAGATTCCTGAACTCAAAGCTATGTCTCACTATAATGAAACAGCACATGCTATTGACAATGTGACTATTAAAACTCTAAATGAAATAACAATCTGGTAGGGAAAGATAATTCAGTGAAAATCACATGGGCAGAGTTGCTACACTTGTCCTTAGATAACATCTATCTAAGACAAATACAGTCCCTGCCTAGTACCACTGTCTACAGACTCTTCAATGTCAGTACTACCAGCTAGTTGCTACATATTTACCCAGAGGCGACGAAAGAACAGGGTCGAGGGACACACACACACACGCACGCACGCACGCACGCACGCACGCACGCACGCACGCAATTTTGTGATATGGTTCTCACTGGAGTTCAGGACCTTTTAATTAGCAATTTAAGTGCATATTACTAACGCATCAACGGTAGCTATGAAAAGAAAAACATCACAGTGGCTTTGTAAAATATATCATCAAAAAAGTTAATAACAATAACAAAAATAATAACAATAACTATTACTTATTTGACCTTTGCCATGTGTCAAGACCTGACCTAATCACTTTTCACACATTCCTAATTTAAATCCTCATAACAATTCAGTGAAATAGATTTTATTATCATCCCGATTGAAAGATAAGAATATCAAGGAACAAAGATATTAAGTAACTTGCCTCAGATCACACAGCTGATAATAGTGGAGTTAAGATCCAGCAGGCAGTCTGGTAGCAGAGTTCACTTTCTTACCCATTAAACTATGCAATGACTAATAACACATGAAGCACTTTCTGTGAAGCAGGGATACAGCATCCCATTTAATCCTTCCAACAACCTGACAAGGCAGGTTGTTATCATTAGCAAACTCATTTTACAACTGAAGGAACGAAGGCTCAGAGTGTTCAGTAACTAGCCCAGGGTCTCTTTGCCGGTAGGTGGCTAGGATGATTAGCAAAACTGGGGTAGACAATCCTAAATTCTTGACAATGGTTTCAGTAGCAGATCAGGGTTTAGAGATGGTCTCTGCTGGTGCAGGAAGCACTGGCTCACTGTTCCTGTGTGTTCCAGCACTGGTTCCTGTGTGTCCAGGAACCTGGACACACAGACAGAGGACCTGAGGTCACAGTGTACAATATCATTTTCTGAATACAGAAAGAGCCTCAGATCTTCCAAAGTATCTTTCCACGTAGATCCACCTCAGATATCCCAGATTCTTCCCAGCTATAATATCCCAAGTCAAGGTTGAAAATGACAAAATAATCTAGGATTTTTTTTTCACCCTTTCTCACATTTATCAATATTACATGTGAAAGAAATACGAGTGTCAGATAGAAACATTAACTTTTGAATGCTAGTATTATCTAGAAGGTTGTAAAAGTCCCCAAGTTTGGTAGATGCCATTCTGTTTATAAGTTTAGTGTTGCTGACAGCAGCCGTCATTAGATCATATGTGTGGCTTAAGCAGCAGAAACACAGCTTCTTTCTGGTTAGAAAAGAATACGCAATGTTTATATGAGCAATTAGTGTAAAAGCATGATTTAAGGAGCATCTATAAACTTTTTAGAGTTTGTGTCTGAAGTTTATAGCAACAAAATTTTCAACTCCAGACTTCTCATGAATTTAGAAAAGAAAACTATCATTACATGGCATTCATTGTCTAAATCAGTAAAAAAATAAAAAAACAATTATGGATGGCTTAATAAGAACAGAGAGAGAGCTGGCACATGAATGGGATATTTGGTACCCTTTCTCGCGAGCAACAGGAGGAATTTTGTCTGGTAGCCTGCTTTTACCCTTTAACTCGTCTTTAATGACTCTCTCTTAGGGTGCCATAAGGTTTAGAGTTTAAACTACTTTTCATTCATTTTTAGGGAAAGAAAACAATTCTTCTAACTTCAATTACTAATCTCTTTTCAAAGCTATGTTCCCAATGAAGCACCCTGATACAAATAGGTATGGACTGTGTAGAGTTTAAACTTATCTTTAGAAAGCTACTGTGGTTCCCACAAAGTGGCTTTGAGAGCCCTAAGGACAACAAAAGCCACATTTCTGTCTTGACTGATAACAGTTTAAAACCTGCAAAATACTACTGTTGTTGGCATGAATTCCTACCTAACTCTAACTTGCCACATTCAGAACAGTTTTATGCTTTGATAAGCAGATATTATTGGCTCATCTTAGAGAGATAATTGCCTCTCCTGCCTTGTTTAGTGGTTATACATTCCAGAACCAAAGATTAAACCGTTGTAGAAAGTCAGCGATGGGCACAGCCCTTTCACGCTAAAATTGTCTCCATGAGACTGAGCAACAACACATTAACTTTGGGGTTTAGACAATGGGTATTCTGAAAGGATTAGAAAAATGGGCAACAACTGAACCTCCTCCTCCCTCCTGTGTTCGAGTCTACCACCCGCTGCGGTATTTTTGTTTCAGTAACAAAGAAGCCTTCATGTTTGAGGCTCATATTTAATGTTTGCTGAACTGGCCCCTTTAGTTTTGGTTAACTCTTAAGGAGCAGAAAAAGAAATATTTCTTGCCTGACAAACAAATACACCAACCTACTTTTCTGATTGGCCCCACAAATCAGTATATGTCTATCTATGGACATATGTGCATCTGCCTGCTTACCTTTATACACCACCCTGGAGTCGGGAGGATACTCTATTTCTATTTAATAAAGTATTATCAGTCAATAAGAGCTGCAAAACATTTGTGATTTCATGGTTCACTACAGTAACAGGTGCTGTGGTAAACAGAAATGTAAAGTGTTAAAAGCAAAAGGGGGGGTCACTTCAGAGACATTAAGCAGCTTTAAACAGTGACAGCAGAAAGGGAAAATTTTTAAGCAATTTGGTCGGGTCAGTAAAAAGTAACACAGGTCAAAGGAACAAAATGGTACCCAAAAATTCTGGCCATTGATAAATGAGCATACTGTCTTGTGGTTGGGTGCACAAGGCAAAGACTGAACAACTGTTGTATGGAAACAAAAATATGCTCTCTTTGTGGGTCTTTTACAATCAGTTACTTCAGCTTGGTGAATGCTTGGGGGCCCCATTCTCCCCTTATATGTGGCTGGGGTATACATTAATGAAAACAAAAGGGTCTATTTTCATTGTAACCATGCAGAAGGGTTAAGCATTTGACCTTCAAGTATGGTGTGCTTGTGCTCAGTGGAAAGGTTCTTGACAATATAAACAAGAATTACTGCTGTTAGAGAAAGAAGACACAATTAAAAACAATCTCAGATGCTTGTCGTACAGCTGTTCAACTTTCAGCTCTGTCTGACCTCTAAGGATGCTACATGTTTAACGCAGACAACTTAAGATATTTTAGTAAGTCCCTGAACCATTCACCATCGCCATCTTTCCACTTGGGAATACCTATCCTTAAACACAAAGCACATTTCCAGTAATGAGATTTTATGCTATGGGGTTTATACCCTTAAAGCCATGTGCCTTCCCAATCTGTCCTCCACTTTCTGTCTGACCACCCTGAGCAGCGGCCAAAGGCCAGATCTTATAGGGACTTGGCAGGAGGCAGGAATGTTTGAGTTTAAGATTTTTTTTTTTTGAAGAGCAAAATGTTATCACACCTTCGTTTCCAAAAAAGATGTTACTGAGGAAAAGTTTTTACTCTGTTAAACACTAAGTTATCTGAAAAAAAAATTCTTTATTTAAACAAAAATATAGTCACTGGTTTTTCCAATCTGCAAAAAAGAAAGCACTGAGACATCCCAAGTACAGTCAGAAATCAGAAAAAATAAACGAAGAAGAAAAAGAAGCATTTCTCCTGAGATATCACAGAAGATGGTTTTAAAAGAAACAGAAATTTTAAGGTAAAAGACTAAATGCTTTGTCCGAGCTGAGGGAAACCACTGTCTTCCTGTCGTCTGATCTTCTTAGAGTCAGCAAAAAGCTCTGAAACTCTTCCACAAACAAGAAGGTCTCTGGGAAGAGACTGTGAGAAGGCGTTGTCCTCCGCAATGCTGGAAGGCCGAGGGACTGCAGCCTGGCCTACAGCCGGCTTTAAATGACCAGTCCCCAGCTGCCTACTCCAGATTGGAGGAGGTGCTACTTCCTCCTTCTCCAGAAGACAGGAAGTCATACTGAGGTGAAACATAGGCAAGAGACAGGCTGGATCTCATAAAGAGCAGGGCACAGGGAAAGTTCTGCTTGTCAAACCCACTTTAATCTCTAAAGTCACTGGGCTTTGATGTTGCCCCAAACAGAAAACCTACATGGTTTGCAAGATTTACAGCATTTCTAGTGGGAACAGTTTCATGCTCCAGGGTTTTTCCTCAGAGATTAAGGTTTATTTTATCCCTGATGTTCAACGTGTCTGACTGTAAGAGCTTCATCAGAGACAAGGGCATCTTCCTGCCCCCTGACTCATCAAATACACCAAACTTATTCATCAAATCAAGTTCGTTTTTCAGGGAACAAAGCTGCTGGAGATGATCCAAACTGTGGGGTAATCACCGTCATTCTGACAAGACACAAGTGTTTCTTCTGCAAAGAGTCAGCTCCTTAGGGAGATGACAAAAATTGACTAGAAATGGCTGCACTAATCTCTGTATTATAAAAGACCACACAATTCACTGCTTAAGTTGAAATGAGGAGAAACAAAATAGATGAGGGAAGAAACAAATTACCACCTCTGCCTATACATCAAAGAGAATCCACCACAAAATCCCCAGCACTCAAATAATTATAAGTGGCACAGATCAGAAGCAGTTTAAAAGGGCCACTTGAGGCACAGTTCACTGGAAGGAGTTCTCAGTATTTCCACTAACACTTCTTTCTGGAAGCTGCATCTTATCCTTCTGACCTTAAGGTGAGGCCTGATCTGTAAGGATAATGTACTAGGCTAAGAAGCTGGTGGTAAATTTCAACTAGATCGTGGATCATACTGAATGAATTCCAGCATTATTTAGAAAAGTGGCAGGTGGGACCACAGAATGAACCTCTGCCTGGATGTTAAGATACCTACTTTTCATCTTAGTACCGCTGCCAACTAAAACGAACCTGTGAACAAGTCATGTCCTGGTTCTCAACATCCCCCATCAATAAAAGGTTCCACCCTCAACACTCTTAAGTGTCTAATGCTGTCTGTGAATGATGCCTCTTTTGCCATGGCAAACAGGAGTCATTTGCTTTTGCCAAAACAAATGGCAAGACAAGAAAGGCATTCCCCACACTCCCCTTAAAATGCACAGGCTTAACAGAAAAGTATACTCCCACTTCTAGGAATGGAAGATGTAAACAAACCCACTGGGTGTCTTAATCATAACGATGTTAATGAAAGACACTCCTTTTTTCACTCAAGTATGTCAATTGCATCTCTGAAGTACTAACATGTAAAACCACAAAACACTCCAGGGAGGGGAAGACACTGGTCTGACACCAGAATGTGATTAGCAGAGGCTAAAGTACAACCCAGGTATCCTGGCTTCACACTGTACAGCCCTCCTGGAGATTACTTCTTGAGGTTGCCTTAGGACACACAAAACTGTAAGTGAGGTTTCACTCTAAATTGCAACAATTTGAGCCTTCTCCTAGTACCCCCAGCTACCCTATAATAATACCCAACCATTTTCCTCTGCTTTTCCACAATAGATAATACACACTTATGAGATAAGGAAGGGATGTGTGTCCCTTTGGGGGTCAGTTTCTTCCATGCAATTTGCAACAAAACACACCTTGGTTTTTAAGAGAGTTATCCCGTAGTTATGATATTGATTTTTCATTTTGCTCCACAAATGCTACCACAACTTTATAACTGATACACAGCATTAATGGTTTCCTTGGCCTTAGAGACCAAATTAATCACAAAATCAACAATCTGTTTTTATGCCACAGAGTTCAATTTTAGTTTTCAACATAAATTGCAAAACCACAGTCAGAGCCCAGTGCAATTTTGGAGATGCATTGCTAAATTGCCTCCCATTTGTGATTTAATACAACAATGGTTTTGCAAATTAAAATGTTAAAGGCTTCAGGTCAGCCTTTATTTAGTCAGCTACCAGGCAACTGATGTCTACAGGCTGATTTCTGGAGGAACTCACAATAAAGCTGGCTGGAACACTCCCAGTCTGGCTGAAATGCGCTTCTCCTCAGGCACCTCAGGTTGACCTACAAACATCAATGGCAGACAAAACTGCTCTGAGAAACTACCCCTCAGATCAGATCACAAGAATGTGATCTTCCCCCACCTTGTCCTTCTGGCCTTCCCATTCTATTGAAACTCTCTGCATGCTAAAGGCAACAGCAGGATGACTTCTCTGCAGGGTCTGACACCACTAAACTCCCTGACTTTCCTCCACTCAACTCCATCACCTACTCCTGATTTGCTTCTACCCTCTCTGGCTGCCACCCCAGGCTGTTTCACTGGCTGTCCCATGGTTGTTCTTTATTCTAGTTCATCCCAACGTCTGCTTTGCTGCCCCTTACTCTTTAAGCTACATTCTCTCTCAGGCACTCCAGTCACTTCAGCTACTGTCTCTATGGAGATGACAGCCACGTGTTAGGTGCTTTCAGGCATGAGTTAACATGTGAGAGAACACTGCCTGACACATGATAGGCATGTAAGAAACGCCCGCTGAAGACATGAATCAAACTCCCAAGTCTACACTATTTTCTGCTCATCTTAGATGATCTCCTGGATCCTCAGTCTCATATGCCCATAAACTTCCTCCTCACGTTCCTTAGCTTGGTAAACAGTATCATCCATCTCATAACTAAGACTAGAAATCTTGTAAAACTGCCTGTGAGTCTTCCTCGTCTCTCATCCCCATCATCCAGTTGATGATGAAGTTCTATGTACTTGTTTAAAAACAAAACAAAACTTTGAATTTATTCCTCCTTTTCATTCCCTCCATTATTGCCCTGGTTCAGAACCTCATTATTTTGCACCAGAATTTTTGCAACAGGTCTTCATGCCTCTGGCCTGTCCTCTCTACAATCTATCTATGATGCTGCTACCAATTAGAATTTTGAAGAATGGATCTGACTTCACCACTTTTCTATTAAAAATCTTTGAATATAACTCCCACCACTGTCTCCAGAACAAAGGCCAAATTTCTTTTTTTTTTTTTTTTAAAAAAGATGACTGGTAAGGGGATCTTAACCCTTGACTTGGTGTTGTCAGCACCACGCTCTCCCAAGTGAGCTAACCAGCCATCCCTATATGGGATCCGAACCCGTGGCCTTGGTGTTATCAGCACCGCATTCTCCTGAGTGAGCCACAGGCCAAATTTCTAAGCATGTCACTGAAGGCTCTTCATCAGCTGGCCCCATTCTCCCCTCTCACTTGTTCTCTAGTTCCTAGGTGCCTGCCCTCCCCTGCTCCACCTCTTCTAGGTACCTAAAGCTCTGGTTACAAGGTACTACGTACTTTTCTGCAAATATGCCCTACTATTTTACAGAGCCATGCCCTTGTGCCTACTGCTACCACTGTCTAAAATGGGCCCGTGCCTCTTTTTCACCCACCAAATCTCTGCCTATTAAAATTCAGTTCACCCTTTAAGGCACAACTGAAAGGCACCTCCTCTTCCATGAAGTCTTGCCCCATTTTCTCAATCTGACTTGTATTCTCTGGGCACCCTCATAACATTTTGTTTCTACCCTACCTCTCATTTGACATTCCATCCACATCACGCCTTATTTATGTGTGTGTCTGTTTCCATAACACACAGGTAGGTTCCACAAGGACAGCAACTCAGTTTTCTTTAATACATAAAACCCTAAACAAAATTCAAAACTGTTTGTTGGATTGAACTGAGGCCTTACCTGGACTTTGCGCCCCTCTAGTAGATGCCAACAGAACAGGAACTTTATTTTATCAAAATACTTTATAGATTGTACTAGAAGAGAATGGAACAATTAGGAAATGGCAATCTGGGCACTGTCCCAGGCCTGCTGGTAAAAGCAAGAGGGATATGGGAGTCTCAGAGTAAGATGCTAAGTTATTTTAATTTCAGCCCATAAAAAAAAACAAACGGACACTCTCTTGGGAACTCGAAGGTTACCACATTTCTTCCTCATGTTCAAGACATGTTTATAAACACAGAAGGCTATAATAAAACTCATATGAGAGACAAAACGTTAGCAACTGTTTACATTCTAATCAGGACAACAAATCACTTCGCACCAGGAGATTGAACTCAGTTAGCATGAAGATACTTGTACATGTGCCAAGGGTACCTACCCTGGGCCAGAAAACCTCCTGGTCCCCTCAAGCTGAATGGTGACTCTGGGCATCAACACAAGACGGATAAGACAGAATGGCATCTACGTGACACTTCCGAAACCGCTATCCAGATTCTGCATGGCTGCTAAGTGCCAACATATTTGGGCCCTTGATATTTCCTGATCTGTCACATAACTCCCAGCCCAGACAGGCATAGGGCAGATCAGGGAGGATAGCTCAGACCTTTCTGACAGCAGAAGGCTGGTGGCCAGGGTTCTCGGCGTTGCTTGGATCTAGCAAGGGAAAGAAAAAAGTGACAACCCCCAGGAACCGTGACCTTTCTTGAGGTGAAATGAGGAAAGGAGCATAACAAAAGGCATAACTTAGGTTCTTCCAGAGGCAACTCATCCCAAAACACGATTCTTGTTAATTCACTCATCTGCTCATCCTTTTTTAGGAACTAGACAATGGCTTTACTAGAAGGTTTGCTTGGAATGACTGTACATTTTGGATTTGCCCCTGACAAAGAAAATCTGATGGGGGCTGTTTTATGGCAGATGACAGTACCCGAGTTAATACTATGGAACCGGCTCATGTTCCAACAATTGGGAGAAATCTGTACAAAGAAACCGCATGACCATTTACATTCTATTTTACAATATGATCAACAATTCCCAGTTCTTTATCAAGGGAGAGTTAATAAGACTCACCAATTAACTACCAAAAATCACTTGAGCTATTTTAATGTCTCTAAAAGCACTGGATCTTCATGAAACAGAGAAGTGTTCCCAAGTTCTATCTGCCATAGATACTCAGTGCCTCCAGAATAAAGTGCACACTCTGGAGCGTGGTCTTCACAAGGGTAACAGTAAAGTACAGTGCGGGGACCTGACCTAGTCAGACAGGTCAAGACGGCTTTCCTGAGGAAGAGGCAATTAAGCAGACGTGTGAAAAATGAGTAACAATGATCTCTATGTCTGTTTCAGTGGAAGAAGACATTCGAGGAAGAGGAAAAAATAAGCAAAGGCTTTGAAAAAGGGTGCTCAATGCACTGGATTGACTGGGAAAAAACCAGTGTGGTAGAAAAATAGGGAATGACAGCGTTGGAGGGAAGGTAATGCAGGAGAGGTGGGCAAGGATAAAGTATTTTAGTCTTTATCCTAAGAGTAACTGGAACACATTAATGAGTTTACACAGGGAGGGGCATGATTAGACCCGCATTTGAAAACATTACCCTGACTGCTGTGTGAATAATACAAGAAACCAAACTGTAAGCTGCTGCACTGGCCCAGGGGAACGATGTGGTGTCTTGGACTAGGCTGGTAGCAGGAGAGATGAAGTGGACAGACTTGAGAGATATTTCAGGGATAAAAGTTCTCCAATTGAATACATGGGGTAGAGAGAGCGAAGTTTCAAAGATGGTTTCTCTACTCCTGGCATTAAGAGCTAGGCGTGGGGTGGTGCCATTTCCTGAGTCAGGGAACTCTAGGAGACCAGTTCTGGGGGACCGCCAGCCACTTTAGGAGCCTTGAATATAACCTGCATTTCCCTTCTTCTACCACTATCCACGTTCTTCCCTCCACAGGAAACATCCTCTCTTTTCCCACATCCATCTCCACCTGTCAAAATTTTCCTTGTTCTCTAAGACTCAACTCCAAAGTCACTGCCGATCTTGAAGCATTCTGAAACCTCATCCATCCAAATGTATCCCACCCTCTTCCAAGCATCCTTAGCTTGGTTTGTACCTTGATTATCGACATCATCCTCTACCTCATATAAGAATCATAAATGTAGCTGTTTCCCTCCTGAGTCCCCCACAGAAGTAAGGATACACAGCAGGCACTCAATACATTTGCACTGGTTTAAAGTTAGAGAGCTTTCCTGTTCAGTCACTCATTTGTTCACATATTCATCTATTCAATCAAATGTAACTTGGCGAGAGGTCAGGTACTTGTTCTTAACCCTGAATACATATCAGAATCACCTGTTAGGCTGTTTAAACATAACGCAACTTGGTGATACATTACAATTAACTGGAAAAACAGCTGAGACCAATTAAATCCATGTCTCTGGAGGTGGGGCCCAAGTGATGATTTTTTTGAAAAATTTCCTGGGTGTGATGGTTAATTTTAGTTGTCAACTTGACTAGATTAAGGAATACATAGAAACCTGCTAAAGCTTTATTTTCGGGTGTGTCCATGAAAGTGTTTCCAGAAGAGATTAGCATGTAAGCCTGAGTGGACAGGGTGGGAAAGATGTGCCCTCAATGTGGGTGGGTACCATCCAACCGGCTGGAGGCCCAGAGGGAACAAAAACAGAGGAAAAGGCAATTCTCTTATTCTATCTGCTGGAGCTGGGGATACATTCTTCTCTCCTGTACGTGGACATCCAAACTCAAGACTCTTAACACCAGCGGCACCACTGGGCTCTCAGGCCTTTGGCCTCAGACTGAGAATCACACCATCAGTTTCCCTGGTTCTGAGGCCTTTGGGCTTGGACAAAGCCACACTAGCAGTACCCAGTTTGCAGATGGCCTATTGTGGGGCTCCTCAGCATTCACAAACGTGTGAACCAATTCCCCTAATAAATTCCCTCTCATATATTTCTATACATCTCCTATAGGTTCTGTCTCTCTGGAGAACCTGACTGATACACTGGGTAGTACAAATGTGCAGCCAAGATAGAGAGCTATGGCTACTGAACTCAAATGTCTGGAGCTGGTGCTCATGTCTTTAGAAAGTTGCATAGGTGTCTCTGATGTACATCCTAACTTGAACAAGTCTAATGTAGAGAAATCATATTCCAGAGAAAGTTGAAAAGATTTCTGCAGTGGGTAATGAATAATTATCAAATGTTTTTAAATAAGGGAGTTTGTCAATGGATTAAACCAAAAAGAAAGGACAGCAGGCCATTCAACAAATTTCATACACAAAGCACCACTAGCATAAAAAGGTGCACCTCAGAGAAAGCCTGAACCTGGAAAATATTTGTTTCTTCACTTGTTCAACAAATATTTTTTTGATACAACTTTGTATTAGGCACTGAGAACACAGCAGTACACGGCCCTCAAGGTGCTTATATTCTAGTGCAGAAAATAGGGAAATATATAGGACATAATTTCAGACAGTGATAAATGCTCTGAGGAAAAATAAAGCAGGAAAGAAAAATAAAAAGACAGAGAAAGGGCCACACTGAGATGAATTCTGAACAGAGACCTGAACAAAAAGCATGGATTTCTGGTACCCATAAGAAGAGTCTGAGGGAGCAACAGGAACTCAGGTGAAAGGTATGGGGCCATCAAATTAGCAGGATGGCAGGAGAAATGAAAGAAGAGGACAGCTTCAAAACAATAATGCTAAAAATATGCCAAGCAATGAGCAAAACACTACCTGTGCTATCTCAGCAAATCTCACAATGATCTCATAAGGGAGGTACTATTATTATCATCCCCATGTCACAGATAAGGAAACTTACGGCTCCCCATATGATGGCCCAGTATCATACACAGCTAAATGATGAAGCCAAAGCTCAAACCCCAGTTGGATTAACTTGAGAGCTGAAGCACTTAATAAGAGTATCTAAGCTTCACTACATCAAAGGTGATGGGGGCTCAAATCGAAATGACCTGGAGGCTGATACCACAGGTCATACAGCCGGCAACAGAACCTCATTTTACAACATAGCAAGAGATGTGGTCCAGCAACACCCCTCACTCCTAAAAATTAGAATCTATTAACTCACTTTATTGAGGGGTCAAAGGAAAGCCCTCCACCCTCTTGCGATCTCTTTTCATCCTTGCCTTTACTAGAAAATATAATTCTAACCACTCCCCAATCGTCTTAATCCTGCCACCACCCCCACCACCCCAAATCTTCTCAAAATAAACTCTTACCAAGGACTATGTGTGCTGGGTAAAGACTTCAGTTCACAGTTCAACAGCCAAGCAGGAAAAGGCCCAGAACAGAAAATGTTAGTCAGTGTTTAAATGACCCTAATGAAGACTGACAGGTGGAGGAAGAATGAAGGCGAGCAGGAGAGGCCAAGGAGGCTCATCATATCGGAACGCGGCAACTGAAACTCAGACCTGAATAGATTCCAACAGGAATATAACTTTAAACAGAAAATCAGGCAATGTGCCATGTTTCCAGGGGCAAGGAGCCCTCCCTTCACCTTCCATCGACAAAACCAGTTACAGCATAAAGCCCTAGGACTCAGCAGGGTAAAGGCCCACCTACATCCCATATGGAACTCAATTCCACCACATAACATCACCACTGGATGTCACGCTAATGACTCTCATACCTGGACTGATCCAGCTGATTTGGCACACAACTCCATGGTGAAAGAGATCAACCTTCCCACATTTACCAGCCAAGGATATATGAGTGTTCCTTGCTAGAACCTCTGTATCTTTCAGGATTCTTTGGTTGCAGTAACAGAATGGAGCTTTGGCTAAAATTATTATAATGATTGAGATGGCAGTTGCCTCTGCCTAACTGCAAACCCCCAGCTCTATCACTCACTATTTCTGTGAACTGACAAATCACTTAACATTTCTGAGCCTCAGTTTCTTCATCTGCAAAACAGCAACAAGAGAAATGCAAATGCAAATGAGACACCATTTTTCACCAGTCATATTTGCAAAGAATCGAAAAGTCTGATAATATGCTGCATTGGTGAGGATGTGGGGAAACAGACACAATATCACATAAACTCTACATATATAAATGTATGCATAATATATATACATACACACACATATAAACTTGGTACAAACTCTATGGAAGGCAATTTGACCATCTCTCTTAAAATTAAAAACACACATATCCTTTGATCCCACAATTCTCTTAGGTATTACCATAGATCTCACCTGTGAAAAATGTTATGTACTGGGATATTTGTTACAACATTATTTGTAAAAGCAGAAGACTGAAGATAGTAGGAGACTGGTTAAATAAGTTATGAAACCATACAATAAAAAGCTATGCAGTGGTTGTCATATAAGTAAAGAGTAGAATAGTCACTAGAGGATGGGAAAGGAAGGCAGTTGGGGGACAAAAGGAAAGAGGTGGATTAATGGGTACAAAGTTACAGGTAGATAGGAATAATTAAGCTCTGGTGTTCTAGGCTGACTCTAGCTAATAATATACTGTATATTTCTAAACAGTTAGAAAAGAGCATCTTAAATATAATCACCACAAAGAAAAGAAAAATGTTTAGGTGACGGATACACTATCTACCCTAAGTGAATCACTATACAATACATACACATTTTGAAACAACACACTGTATCCCTCAAATACATACAATTAAAATAAAGTAAAATAACATACATTAAAAAATTCAAAATGTAAAAAATGCTATGCAGAAACTTAAAAGAACGTATAAATATGGAAAGATCTCTAAGTGTTATTCATATGAAAAAAAATACATAAATGTTCCTAACTATATAGAATATCTCTGGAAAGATATAGAAAAAACAGGGCATAGTGCTAGTCTCTGGGGAAGGGAAATGGGTGGCTGGGGAACTGAGTGGGGAGACAGATAATTTTCACTGCATATGCTTTTATACCTTTTGAATTCTGCACCACGTGCCTGTGTAAGCAGCCACTCCTGAGAGCTCATCTGAAAGACCTAGCTCAGCTCACATGTTCATGAAGCAGCCAGACTAGGACAATGTACTTCACCCTATAGCCAGTGAAGGAAGCGTTCCACAAGGCAATATCAGGATGCTGTTAGAGAAGCAGGAATGGATGCTGGGTGAACAAAAACAACTGTCCACCTCAACATCCAACAGCCTAACTTAGGTGACAGGCCCACACATGGGGTACAGAAAAAGCTCCAGAGAAACAGCTTGTCATATATTGCTACCAGCACACAGCTGAAAGTCAGTAAAAGCATCGGAGAAGGCACAGCCACTGGGAGATTTACACTGAACTGGAAAATGAGAAATGTGCGTTCTATATCCACCATATTATCTGGCTCTATGCCCCCCAGAGAAGCCTCTACTTCTTCTGAGCCCTCCCGTTCCAAAAAGGAGGAGAGTGGGATGATCATCTCTTAGGCCCCCTGAACTCTGACATTCCAGAAGTCCCTCCTAGCAGTTATGTTACAGGCCTTGATAAAAATGAAGCAATGCCCGGTAGGACCACACCTAAGTTACCCATTTCTCTGGCATTATGAGGAATAAAGGGATATCAAGGAAGTCATTGTAAAAAGCACAGAGCCCATTTGTTCTCTACGGAAGTGCCAGTCTGGTGTGACTTTCATCATGTTCTCTGGTAAACTGAAAGAGTAGCCCCATAATATCATCTCTCCATCTCACTAATATAAGGAAAATGGTGGCCTCTAAATTCACCCCAAGACCTTAGATTCCTAATCAAAGTAAAGACAATCTTTCAGAAGCCCTAGTCTGAAGAACTAACTTAGAGAGTCATTAGTCACTCAAGAATTAACATCTTGTGCCTTAGAAGTAATAAAACCAGTCACTGGAAAATAACAGCATCACATTGAGGAGAAAAAAGTGAGAGTCTGGCAGAAACCTGTACACAAAAGTGCGAGAGACCAGAACAGACAACCACCATTTACATCCTGAACATTCACTGAGTCTTTCAATTGGTGTGACTGACATGCCAAAGTGCAATGGCAAACAGGACAGCACAGAGTGCACACTCACTAATGTGGAGCTATTAGCCAAAGGATGGGGAGATACGTGTGGGAAAGAAACCATCTATTTCAGCAGTGGAAATGACAGATTACTACACCTGCTATCCCAAACCAAAACAAATAACTCATGAATAATACTTTGGCTGTATTTCAAAATACTTCTATGCAAGTACTGAGTCCTCAAGACTGTCAACTGGACAAGAGGCAGTGGGACTGTCATTTCCTCCAAACCACAATTCCAATAGCAAAAGATAAAATGAAATACACCCAAGGTTCTTAAACAAGGAAGAGAATCATAAGTGGCTCACAAATGGGAAGACCTGTCTCTTGACCAAAGTCCAAAATTATTAAACTGATATTCAATTTCTGAGAGAAATGAAAAGCACCTTGGTAGGAAAAATACCTAATCTCATTTGCAATTTACAAGCTGAAAATGAACAGTGTTGCTTGTTTGCTGTATTCAGGATGCAGATAGGTTTTGAAATTATTGCTAATAATAGAATTTGACTTGTTTCCCAAGTAAAACCTTTGCAAATGCAAGACAATAAAATAGTTTTCATTTTATTTTTAGTTGGACATGTTTAGGATAGGATAGGAAGTCATTAAAGGGTGGAAAGCATTGTACCTTGCAAATAAATGTACTAAAAAAAAGGGTCCTTGCTATTCTTCCTGCCTTGGATTGAGTGTCCCCCCCAAAACTTGACCCTCACTGCGACAGTGTTAAAAGGGTGGGAAATCCTATTGTGATAATTGAAAAGTGAGGCCTTGAAGAGGTGATTAGATTGTAGGACCATGCCATAGTGACTGGATTAAAAATGGTGGTCAGGGGCGTGGTTCAGAGGGGGCTTTAACAGAAGAGCACATGAGAGGTTAGTCTCTCTCTGCTCCACCTTCTGCTATGTGAGACCCTTGGGTCACTGTTGCCATTACCAAGGGCTTCACCAGATGTGTTCCCTGGACTTTGGACTTGCCAGCCTCCAAAACTGTAAGCAATAAATTTCATTTTCTTATAAATCACCCAGTTCTAGGTACTTTGTAATAAGCAGCAGAAAGGGACAAATACACTTCCTAATCTTCTCTCTCACTACTAGCCTCAAATAAACCAAACTCGGTCCAGTCTAATCAAGTTTGTGAGCAGATCTTGTGTTTTCCCACTATGATGTCTTTGCTTCTGCCAGCTTTGAATACCCGCAATCTATTTCCATCTATCAAAATCCTTCATTATTCCCAAAGGCCTATGTCAGAATCCTCTTTCCTCCTTTGATTTTTCTTCCCCTGAATCACTTGCTATGTGCCTTATCAACCTGGGAGACATAAGTCCTAGCTCTTTGTATAACTTCACATGTATCTGCACAAAGTGGAGCAAATGTACGATTAAATAACTGGGATGAAGAAAGAACATTTCTCTTCTGATGCCACTGTATTAAAATAGATTTGAAATATAGTTATTGTCCATTTTTAAGTTATCTTTCATAAAAATATGTAAGGAGCATGGAATAATAGAAACTAAAATGTAAAAGAGGGAGGATTCTGAATTTTCAGCTTTAAAAGATGGAAATGGATTGCCCTCTTTTTTTTTTTTTTTTGCATCTGGCTGGTAAGGGGATCCGAACCCATAACCCTGGGATTATAAGGTTGTGCTCTAACCAACTGAGCTAACCCTTATATTACCCTTTTTATGAGACTATTCCATTCAATGTCCAGATTTTTCAGACTGCTCAATAAAAAGGTCAAGTTCTTTCAGTGCTCATATTTGCACCCCAAAATGTAATCAAGGCTATTCCAATCTAGACAGGAAAAAAACACTGCTTAATTGAACTAATAAAGCCAGATTCTTTTTCTCATTATAGGAAAAAAATTTAAAAGACAGGTCCTGAGAACCCAGCAGGCCACCTTGTGCTACCTATGCCTGGCTATGTGGACACCATATTCATTCAAACTCTGTCTTGGGAAGAAAGGGAGATGGCGTGCTCTGGGACAACCAGTCAGAAAACCTAAGCATCAGTTGCAAACACAACTGATTTCTTTCCTTCTTCCTCAATAGAGTGGTATTGGGGGGTGAGGGGAAGAAGGAGAGGGGCTCTTCAGTCCCCCGTGGCATTCACATCAAAATCCTTTATAAGGGTTCGACCCCCAACTTCACCTATAGAACCAAGTCTGCTTTGTGTACTCAGATAGCAACAATAGTTGTGCTGCTTATAAAATTACCACCAAACTTTTTCCTTTGTTCTAGCAAAAGACTTCCTGTGAGAAAGCAGTAATCCTTTTAAGCTTTCCAGTCCAAAGGTCTCTCCAGGATAATATTCCCCCACCCCCTTCCCTCAAAGGAAAAGCTCAATCACATCACAAGGCATTTCTTGGTTCCAAGCTATACAGGGTCTCAAGCACTCCTGGTGAGGAAAGAAAACTGGTCATTTGAACATCCTTTCCTGGGATCTGTGTGAAGTGTAGACAAGCAGCAAAGATGAATATTAATATGCCTTCCATCATCAAAAGCTATTGCATACCCAAAGGATGATAAATATTTTAATCAGTTTTCAGCTTGTCTAGCAGAAGTCAGTTTACTCCTCAGGGATTTCCCTAGTTCTGTGCCCAAAACCTGTCCAGTACATGCTGCTTTCTCTATGTAATTTTGAAAATTAGTAACAAAAAAGTCCAAGCTTTGTTGAAGTCATTTAATTTTGTGACAATTTTACCCTATGAAGTTTTTCAAGAATAGGAAGATCTAAAACTTGAAGGATGCCAACAAATGAGGCAAACACTATAATTCTAAGTTTTAGCAATAATGCTACTCTGGGAAACTAATAACCTACTTACTCCTCTCATTTAAAAAAATGAATTTTCCATATTTGCATAAGTTGTTTGCCAGTGATTGCTCAATCTTCTCAGCTGTAAATGCCAAAGACATAAAACAGGACATTCCTCTGTGCCCTTGATATTATTTTTTAAAACAAAGAAGTTAAAGATGTTTTGGGATATTGTTGTGGGGGCTGTGTTTGTTTAAAAATAAAACTAACCCAAAAATATTCCTGTTGAGCAGGAGGTAATATTTTAGGAAAATGTACAGAGTTAAAAAGAAAAAGGCCACGCTGATTAACATGGGTGGGAAGAGAAAAGCAGGATTAGAACACTAACCTCATGTCAACTCTTTCCTTTAACAAACACATGTTGTACCTACTATGTGCCAGACACAATTCGAGGACCTGGGGAAATAAGAGTGACTGAAACGAAGTCCCTGCTGTCCTCACGAGGATTATATTAGGTAGAAGCAGACAATAAACAAATACATAGAATGGCAGGTGGCGGAGCATGACATGAAGCAGAGCAGAGCAGGGCTGGGCATGAGAGAGACAGCTTGGTCAGAGCAGGAGCAGAGAGGCCTGAATGAAGTGAGGGAATGAGTCGTGCAAATAACAAAGGGAAGAATATTCCAGAGAGAGGCAATGGCAAAAGCAAAGACCTGGGCAGGAGTGAGCTGGGCATGTTTTAAACACAGGAAGGCAGCTAGCAGAGGAGAGAAAGAGGGAGAGAAATGTCAGGGGGCAGGGGTGGAGGCGGGTGGTGTTGGACTGCAGGGCATTGGGCCATTGCAAGGAAGCTGGATTTCTGAATGTTTGCACCAGGCGAGTGAAATGGACTGACTTGTATTTTAAAGAAGCACTCTGATTGGGATGGATGTAGGATGGTAGAACTAGGAAGGCTGATTGGGAGGCTAATTCTGCAAATGATCATGGTTTTTACCAAGGCAGTAGCACAGGAAGTGGTGAAGGGTGGTCAGGTCATAAGTTTAATATTTTGAAAGCAAAGCTAACCAGATTTGCTAATAAATCAAGAGGACTACAAGGTTTTAGGCTAAGCAACTTGATGTTTCAAATTATTGAACTGTGAAACACTGGGAAAAAGATTGGGGGCTTATAGGAACCAAGAGTTTGGTTTCTGATCTGTTAAATTTCAGACACTACCAGATGGCTGAATACCACTCACCTTTTCCAGCTAATGTTCAGATGCCCCAGGATATGAGAGTTCAGTACCAAGAAAATATAAATTTATTAATCTATTACAGGCATTGGCATATCCCACCACCCATCCTTTACAAAATTCACTGTTAACTGCATGAAAAGTTCATGTCATTAAATAAAATACAAAACCTCTTAATCCCCCAACGTCTGTTATAAAGAACATCTGATACATAGACCTGGGTATTTTATAACTTATCATTTAAATTAATAATATTTAAGTAAGAGGACTATATATTATCAAGCTACCAACAACCCCAAGTCTTTACAACCAAAGCAGATATGTCTAAAACACTGGAGCTTAATTTCAAATATTGCTCTAATATTCCAGATTTTTATCCAAAGGCTAATTATGTCAATCAATCAAAAACAAGTAGGAGAGTATCTGTGGGAGATTTTTATACACATCAAGGAAAAATTTACAATTGAGACTGTCATAGGTGGTTACAGATGCTGGGATCACGTAGAGAAAATGCAAAAAAGTCAATCATAATTTACTTGTTAGGGAAAAGATGGTGTCAAAAATATCATCTACAAATGATCACAGAGATACTTTCAGGAATACAGAAAAAGGCAACATATCACAGTTTCCGTTGGTTAAAAAAAAGGGTCATTATTTTGCAGATATCAATGTAGAGAGAGCAGAATGGTAGTCATGTTACCCCTAATGAACAGAAGAGCCAACTTAATGTGTTCCCAGGACTCTCTGCTAAGTCAGTTTTTGGCACTTGGTGCACATTTCTCCATAGAGACATTTTCACAAAATATGGAATGATTCCCAACCCAGCCTCCCACAGTATTTAACCCACAGTGAATAGAAACATTACAAGAGTAGCACTGAGCTCCAAATTGTTGTGAGTCCCTTTTGCTCTTAGACTGAAACCCAGTTCTAGAGGGAGGAAAGGTTGTCACTAAGGGAGACTCAGTCAAATGACCGCTAAGTAAGCGTTCCTCAGTTGAGACGTTCACACTTCCTTCTGAAATCAAAACTGGTGATGCCTTGCATGTGCTCTTATATTTTACAAAGTTTCTAATTTGATCATCCTAACAATATTGTTCAGAAAGTAAACAGTTTTAGGGACCATTCTTTAACCAACTTAGGAAAAAAAGATCCTGAAATCTTGATAATCAATATTCCAGATAAATGGCCCAACATCCTTTGGAAATCTTGCTTCCCTTTCAAAACTGTAGGTCTGCTGATTTTTATTTTGTTTTTTTACATTACTTCATTCTTCTGGACTGAGATTCTTATAGGATATTTCAAAGATACTTATAATAAGGTAAATGACAGACTAGAGCTGAATGTAATACCCTTACCACTCCCACTCAAAAAACTAGAGGAAATAAGGTACATTTCTGTTTTATGCTATATCTCTTCCAAGAAAAATGAGAATTCCTGACACCCCAATCTGGCACCAAGGTTTCTGAATACACATCTGAAATGCTATGATGGTCTACTAGTCAAAGCAATCCAAAATAAATTCTAGTAGCCAAGGCTAAAATAGCACCCCAGGGAAAAATAGCAAGATCTTCACACCTTTACATCAATTTGAATTTCAGTGTAGTTAAGATTATTTAAAACAACAGAATTCATCTATTTTTTGATATACAGAATGTGTGAAATGTGCACCTATATGCACGTGTGTGTGTGTATTTAAAGAAGGTTGGCAAAATTTAGCCAAATCCTATTAAACCAAGGCTAAAATAGAAACCATCACTGTTTAATCTGATTTTTCTCTCCATACACCAGCAAGAGTTAAGAGAAATGGCAAGACTTTCACCTGGAGTTTCCTAGCTCCTGCCACTTTGTTTCACCATCTTCAGCATGTTTAGTCTTGTTCCTATTGTGTGCAGGACAGAGGCACCAGGAATGATCCTCTTAACATTCCTGGGATGTAACAGGCACATCCTAGTACTTTGTACCAATGAAGCTCAACTCACACAGCTCATGTAAGGGTTAAAACCAGAAAGTCCTACCCCTGGTTTGCTCTGATGTTCCTGGAGATATTGTCACTGGATGTATCCTCAGTAGAATTCTATTCAACACCTCTGTCTTTAAGTACAAAGCTGTAGGCTGTAGCAGCTTTAAGAAACATAAGTATCCCTTTTTTCTGCTCCACAGTATCTGTGTGTGAAATTCTCTAAAGGGGTTTAAGTATTTACCCTGAACACTATCAGACAGTTTCTAAAATTTTCCTTATCCAGTTGCAAAAACACTTCAAAGAGAATCATAAACACAGTCCTTTGTGCTCTTGATGCACATTCTGTTTTTGAGGCTTAAGCCTGAATTCTCTTGGAATTATAATTTTTTTCCCCAAAAGACAGGATACATACCACTTTTTCTTTTTTTAATTCATTACTAAATGTGCAGCAACGAAGGAAAAAAGTCAAAAACTGAGAGAAACTCGGAAGGCAATCAAAGAAGGAATCAAAACTAGTTAGAAATTCACTGCTAAATTACACGTAAAATTTTCCCCCAGATACTTTACTTTTAATAGAACAATACAGCTGCGGGGGAATTGGAGTGGGGGCATAGGTAGGGAGGAGATTGAAAAGAACCAACCTTCCGTGGACAAGTTTAAGATAATCAAAAATGTGAGCCAAGGATTTTAAGCTGCTATGGTTAAAAGTGACTTTTTCTTTTTTCCAAATTTTCAAAGCTAAATTTAAATGTCCCTAAACTCAAGTGTCTGCATACCTGTTCCAGAATTTAAATTATTGAGTGTTTGTGACTGTTTACCTGCCTCCAATCTGTGTTACCTTGAGCCACTTGGCACTGTCCCAATCAAAAGGGAGAAGGGAATTTAAATTTAATTAAAACCACCAGACATCTCACACCAGATCCTAAATTACTATAATATACTCTGCTTCTAAATCAGAAACGCTATCCCTAAAAATTAGGAGATAGAATCATGTTAGCAGATGTAACTTGGTGTATACATTAATATTAAAGGGGAGAGACAAATAATATATATACACACATATGCATGTAAAATATATATACGCATATATAAAATTGGTGGCTTTACCATTGATACGAACAAAAAATTTAATATTTATATTTATATCACTTTCTTCCTTTCACCCCCCAAAATCTTTAGTCCTAGAAGAAAGTGTAAAATGAACTTAGGTAATTGAACTATAATACAATAGCAAATACCATTATACTGAGTATATATTTCACTGTGTGAAAAAGTAGCCTTGTTCCTGTATTCACTTACAAAGAATTTAATCTAAAGCACTGTGATGATAGCTTCATTAATCTCTCCAAAAACAAACTGCTACTCAGCTCAGTCATTCCCTAAAACTGTGTAACCTACACTAAGGAGGTCTCATCCATACAGCAAAGGACAGGCTCCTGGCATGAGCTTTCCCAGGTGCTATATGTAGGCCAGAATGACAGAGAAAGGGCATGACTCATCTTGAAATTAAACTATTTACATTTCTCTCTTAAAACCTGCATAACAAGGAAAGGGTTACATTATTAAATAAAACACCTACTCAATTTTCCACATCTCTCTGCTCTCCTGTGCCAGATTTTAATATAAATGGGTAGAATTAAATGTAGCCTATAGCTTACCTAACATAATTATATGTTGTGTTTTACATGTTTCAAAACGGATACATTAAAATAATCCAGTCTTGGCTCCTTCCCACTGAAGTCCATAAAGGATACCAAGGCCGACTGCCATGTGAAAGCATTGCTATACCAGCACAAGGAACTGTCAGGACCGGAAATGCAATCCGAAACATTCAAAATGATCAGGATCTACTTTCTCTTCTAAAAGCAAAAGCAACCAGAAAAGCATGAAGAAATTTCTCTCCAGTATATAAATCATCAGTACTTTTGAAAATGTTTACTCTGGAAACTATCCTAGAATACTTCCAAATTGACCTTTTTTTTTTTTTTTTTAAGGTCAAAAGAAAATGAATAAAATGTCATCAATTTAGAGGATTTCACACCTAGCATTCTTTTCTGTATCACTGTGAATTTGATAGCGTTAAAACATTTTTATAGGTAAAATAAATGTCAGTTTTTCAAAGAGCAATACCAGACCCTGAGAGACAAATGGCCTATCCATTGAATCTCTGGCTACAGCGAGCCTTCCTCCCCTCACAGGAGATTTCAGCTTTTCATATTTCTCTTTACCCAGAAAGCAAAGCTTGTACAATTTCTTTCAAATGGTAACTCTCTCTTATCCTGAAGAGTCTCCTCGTAATACAATAATCTTGCATGGGGGGTAGTGGGTTGGTTTAAAAAAATAATAAAATAAAATACAAATATTTGAATAGTGTTACAGTGTTACAATACGTTCTTGAATAGGGAGCAAAGAGGAGGGGAAAGGCCAGGCTAAATTCCTGGGTTAGAAGAAAGGGTTATGTTGCTTTGGGCTTAATGGCTCATAAATTCATGAGGTAATATTCAGGGAAAACGTGATATTTTATCAGAATGTCATTCAAATATAAGGTTTAACATTTACATCACAAGAGCATTCACAGAGTAAAACTATCCTCCGGGAGAGAAATGGCAAGAATAAACAGTTTGATAAAAACGGTGCTTGCTGGAACAGCAAGTGGGAAGTAGAGGCTGGGGGAGTTTTAAAGACAGCTGGCTAAACTTTTTGAAATATGTGACTGGTTATGATATGTGAAGCAATTACCATCAACGGAAGAAAAGCGATTTCAAAGCTCATTTTCCATTCTTCTATATCCTTCCTGAGACTGCACCTTCCAACCACAAAGTGAAAAAAAAGAGCACAAAGACAGAGAGAAATTACAACAGAAGTCTCTTCCCCGCTACAAGGGCCGTCAAAGGTTGCTTTACTCATAAGCAAAAGGGGAAAAGAAATGCACATTGCCTGAGGTTTTTTATTTTATTTTCTCGCCCAGAGAGATCGATGTTATGTTACAGAACAGACAAAATGCATTGATTAAAGAAATCTTTCCACAACACACACATGATTTTCCAACTCAAAAAAACCCATAAAGATAAAAAAGCATCATTTGTCTAAAATGATAATAATTTTGAGTAATATATTCCCTGGAAGCAAAGTGAGTACATTTTGAAATGCCATTTAGATTAGTCTAATTCTATAGGATCCAAATGTGCACCAAACACTGCACTTTTTATGTTAAATTGCTGTTGAATTTGTTAACCCACAACTGATTTCCTGTGTTATGGAATCTTGGAGATTACAGCTAACTTGAAGCAACCAGGGATAATTCTTGACAGTTAAGGGTGCATTTGTATGCATTTTCCTGAAAGGCCAGCATCTTGGGGCCTCGAACTGGTAGCTCAACATTGCCCCCTACTGCTTGCAATTGAAAAAATAGGAGGTGGGCTGGTACAAAGTAGAATCCAACCTGCCAGCGCCCAGTACACTGAGTACACAAATACCAGATGGCACTGCGCCAGGGCCACAGAACTGTAGACCTTTCCAATGAGCATTCTCTTTTGTCTCTTTCCAATGGCAAAAATAAATTATTATTAATTTGTTAAAAGTCATTTTAAAGGGCTCGAAGTAACGCTTAAATTTAATTTAGAAGGACCAGCCCTTTTATCTTCACGGTGCTGATAATGACCATCCTGAGGACTGACACTGCAAGCTGAGAAAAGACACTGAGGCCACTGATTTCTCTCAGAACACTTAGGAACGCCACACCAACTACAAGAAAACTAGCTCTGGAAAGTTCCCAGGATTGCTCCGTTTTAGTATTTTTAATACAGGAGTTATAAAATAAATAGAAGATATTCCCCCTAACTGATGTGCCACCACCACCAAATTAAAAAATATATATAAATATAAAACTCAACTAAATCTTTCAAATGAATTCATAACAGACATCATTGGTAAGCTCGCAATACGAAAGATTTTACTTTAAAAGAAAAAAAAAACCTCTTAAACACAAGCAATTAAAAATTTTTTTTTTTTTTTACAAAATCAGTTAGGATTCCTTTCTCATTTGTTTTTCAACTCTAATGCACAGAGTTGTCAAATTACAATTTCAAAGTCAAGCTGACATCTTGGAGTCAAGGTTCAGCAAGTAAAGAGATTCTAACTCATATGTAAATGAACAAAATCAGAATTACGCAGTTGGGGGTAAAAAAAGGTTCCCTGAAACTGAAGCTGCCTTTATACATACATCCCACAGGCTTAGTTTAGGAACAGAACTAAGGAGATTCAGGCACAGACTTTTCACTACCTCCTTTTCAGTTTTACAATGCTCAGTTTTTCATTGATTCAGGTCTTTGGAGGAATCAATTTTTGTGATACTATTAATATACTAAAAGAAGAATTGTGGCATTTCTCCCCCAGACATATATCCACAAAAAAGCATGGTTTAAAGATTTAAGAAGATGTCTGGAAAGCAGTGACTTCTGGATTCTGACCCAGACTTTTCAACCGGGACCTTCAGGATTGTGACTTGACATTTTCATTATTATAAAATACGAATTAGGGTAGATCCTATGTTAAGTGTTCATATCACAACAACAACAATAATAATAAATAAGGTGGGAGAAAACTTGGAGGTGATGGATAGGTTTATGGCATAGAGTGCAGTGACAGTTTCATGGGTGCATACTTATCTCCAAACTCATCAAGTTGCATGCATTAAATGTGTTCCACTTTTTGTATGTCAATCATACCTCAGTAAAGTGCTTTAAAAAAACAAAATAGAATAGGAATTAGCAATAGCTACCCATTTTTGCAGATTAGTTCACTGTGTCCAGCACATCTCAAATTCTGTGCAGTGGTACTATCTCCAGAGTTTAGCAGGCTTTTATCACTTTTCGGCTACATTCCAAATTCAACTGTTTGGAGGCAGAACAGCGAGGTGGTGAAGGGCAAAGACCCTAGAGCCAGCCTTCGTGAGTTCAAATCCCAGCTCTCCCACAGATTAGCTGTGTGACCTTGAGGAAGTTCCACAAACCCTTTGTGCTTCAGTCTTTTCATTTGTAAAATGGTGAAAAAACCAATACCTACTTTATGGGGTTGTCATAAAAGTAAAGTAAGTTATATAGAAAACACTTGGAATAGTGTCTGGTACTTAACAAGCATCACAAGTGGTTTGCTATTATTTAAGCTATTTAACTATTATTTGAATTAAGGCTAAATTCAAGACTTCCAAGTGGCTTCAACTTGCCTTTGGCTGCATTCCTATCACCTCCCCTGCACTTTTGCTCCAGTCACACTGCACTTCCTCACTTCAGATCTCACTTTTACAGTTCCTAATGTTCCTCCACAAATGTCCTACCCTGTCACACTTCTCCCCAACCTAGGTGCCCAAAAGCCACATCTGCTGTTTCACCACAGTCCCAGCTCCAGTGATCTGAATTTAATACTCCCTCCTCTGGACTACGATTGTTTTAAAACCTCCATTACAGGATTTCATTTTGGCTAATGTAATACCGGGTGATACTCATGTCTCTCTCCTTGTTAAACTGTTTGATCACAGTGGTTAAGAGCGTGAGCTCTGGAGCCAGACTGCCGGGTTTCAATCTCGCTCTGCTCCTTATTCAGTGACCTGAGGGGAGGCACTTAATTTCTCTGCGCCTCAGTTTTCACATCCATAAATTAAGGCTCATAACAGCTTCAAGACCTCTTAGCATCGTTGTAAGAATTTTAAAAGTTAATACAGGGAAAACCCCTAAGACTAGCGCCTGGTGCATATAAAATGAATTTCAGATATTACTGTGGCATTTTTCTCCTCTCATGGCTACTTTCCAGCATTTGTCTAGCACAGTGCCTGATATGTAAAAAATACTCAATAAATGTTTACTGAACTGCACTGAGGTTGCACTGACAAAATCCGGGCTGTTCCCACTACCTTGCCAAGAATGACCTAACTCGATAATTTGGAATTATTAAATAGACATTTATTTGCCTATGCAAATTAGGCAGCAGAGGATTTATATAGCACAGCATCCCAGAAAATACAGTCCCAGACCTCATGTACTTACCACACCTTCCATCTTCTTCCACAGTCCCTCCAGTTCAGCCATGGGTTGACACCACCAATCAGTGCACTTTTTGTATCGACTGCCTTGAAACCAAAACTGTCTCAGCCACTCAAACTCCACCTGTGAACCATAAAGAGAAGGTGGTGATTATAATGCCCTTGTGATGAACAAGCAAGGACAATGACTTCATCACTCAATTCTCCTCCAGTAACTTAATAACCATAGGGTGAGAAAATGTAAGAAGAGCTCAGCCTAACCAGTTCCCAATGTAACCTGGAGTCTACAGAGCATTTCTGCAAAGCCAAGAAAAGAGTAGTCTTAAAGCTGAAGTCCTATTAGAAAGACAACCCAGCTCAGGCTGGGGAAAGGTCTTCAATCACATTTATTAGTTAGCTGTGTGGAAACTATATGTCAATTAACAACAAATACTGAAATTCTAAAATACACAGCATTCTGTGCCATGTATAAGGGGAAAGATATAATCAAACAAAATATGTTTTTATTAAATGTCTTTATTAAAGACTGATATTAAAAGCAAAACACAAACATATATCAAGAGATATCAACAGTAAGTTTCTTAGATTTAAAATAAATAAAGAACTTACCCATGGACCAGGAGGAGCTGGTGATAATCTCAGCCCATATAACCAAACAATATAAAATTAATTATGGAGGCTACATTAAACCTACGAAGTCATTCAAATTGTCATCTGTGAACTCAGTCATGGTAAATGACAATAAGTAAAAAGAACAGCAAAAATACTAGTAACTTATTTTCCTTCCTACAAATCTACTATAGTAAACTTGTAGTGTTTGCCACCTTACATTCTTCCCTCTATTTCAGCAAAACCCTGCTATTCATTTGATAACCCATCCCATCCTTGTTCTCAATCCACACGGTATGGGTACAGTTCCACCTCCAACACCAGAGTGGAACGTGCAATCCAGGTCTGAGCCAATCAGCCCACCACATTTTTCTAGTCACAGAGGTGGGTTTGAGGGGAGTAGGTATATACTCAATCAGAATAAATCTCAAGGCTGTCAGAAGGTACAGGAAGAAGATTCTGCAGCAATTCTGCCATCAAACGGGAAGAATGGAGCCCAAGAGTAGGAGCTGGCTGCAAGATGAAAAAATGAAAACCAGGCCCTAGTGACATCAACTAACCCTTGATCAAGCTATTCCTGAAGACTTTTACTTAAGCCAATTCAAGTTGAGTTTCCTGTCCCTTGTAACTGAAATAATCCCAACATATACAGATGAGAGGCTAAGTAAAGCTTTGGAAGTATAGCAAATTATTTTCCATCTATTTTCCAAGACTTCTATCACTCATCTTCAACTTGCAAATCAGATTCTACCATCAAAGTACAACTCCATTGATCCATTTACCTCTGCCCTCTAAAGAAAAGTAGAGCAACCACAGCTTCATGCTGGGTCATCTGGCTTTGCTAAAGTGATCATGTTCCATATACAGACACAGAGCTATTATAATCTTCACCTGTTACCACAAAGAATTTTTTTGTTTGTTTATCCATATTGAACTTTCAAGAGGCAAACAAAAGCAACTTGTGAAGACTTAACAATGGTGAAAACGGCTCAAATAAGTAACACGAGAACACCGAGTCATATGAAAAGGTTTTAGTTTACATTAACTAAATGTTTGATATGTAGAACTGATTTCAGTTAAAGCTATTTAAACAAAACAAAACAAAAGAGGAAGGTAGATGATATTAGGAAAACAGTTGCTAAACCTTATCTGTGGTATTAAAAGACAGTGGTTAACAGAAGTAAACTTGAGTACTTTGAAAGGAGAATAAATACAAATGCAGCTCAACTTCTATGAAGATACAGGTTTAGCAACATATTTATTACAAGAAAAAAATGAGCTCTTTTTAATGGATTTCACATGAAATTTTATTCACGCTGTACAAATAACCCGTCAGCAAAGCAGCAGGCCCTGTGTTAGGGAGAGTTGAAAAGGTTTTAAAAGGTTTTCCAATCTCTGGGCTGGTTATTTCCATTGAAGAGAACAAAACACATAAGCCTTGGCAACCCTGGTATCCCAGGAAATAAAATAGATTATCATATGTGATTAGTTCATTCAACCTATTAGGGTGCCCCGGAGTCTGAATTTCAGTGAACTAAAACTCAGAAGCAAGGAGAAGCATATCTGGGGACTCTGCTATCGAACAGCAAAGAAAGAGCCCTGTCCATTTTAATAAATAATGTCTTCCCGTTCCTCCTCAGATGCCCAACTATTTTTTGAGGCAGATAATGTCATGGTTAAGTAAGAGCTCTGGAATCAGTTCAAAACTGGGCCCCACTACAGCATAACTATGTCATCTGTAAAACAGGGATAATTACGTAATAACCACATAAGATTGTGGTATCAAATAGGTTAATAATGAACTGCCTACTATGTCAGGCATTTGCTAGATACTAAGAATACAAATTGAACAAGACCACAAGGCCTAGAACTTACTATCCTCAAGCATCTCACAATTGCATAGAATTTTGTGAGCAGGCAAAGTCTTAATATCCGCATCAGCTCATGTCCATTACTTTCCACTAATGCCAGTCAGAAAAATTCAACACCAAGGACCCACTCCCAACAGAGTTTTATTCATGAGTTGAAGTATTGCCCATGAGATATAATCTTTGTGGACATCAAATCCATTGGCATGCATTTTATTGAACTCCAAGACCTGACTTTTTTCTTTCAATGCTGTTGGTAAAATACACTCCAAGATATTAATTAAATGCCACCCTCACCAGTTCCCCCATTGCCAAGAGAAGTAGTTGGCTCTTTTGTTACAATTAATTAAGGAAGCAAAAAATATTTCCAGCTGCTTGACTCAGAGATTGGGTTAAAAAATTTTTTTTGCCCTAAACTTTGGGGATTAGGAAGGAAAGCTGCAGGATGGATGTTGCACGAAATCCAAAAGGTCAGGACTCACAATACAATGGAAGTCTTACTACTTCAGAGCTAAAAAAAATCAAAGCCAAATCATATTGACTGACTGATGAAGTTCTAGCCTTGACAGAAGTAGGGTCTTCAAACTCTTCTCCAGGGTGGCAGTCCCTCTAAGGAGGCTTACAGCCAACACAGCAGAAATGAGACAAGTCGTCAGGAAGGCAAACCCTGACTTGAGGCCTGGGAACACTCATCGGGTGATGCGGATCCCTGAAGACGTGAACAGCAGGGAGGCCACCTGCGAGAGGCTCTCTGAGTCTTCATTAGGCTTCGAAACCAAACTCCCTGATTTTGGACACGATCTTAATGAAAATTCACTAATTATCCAATCTTTTGAACAAGTACAATATAAAGGAAATTAATGCCCACAGGCATCAGAAGGCATACTGACAGCCTAGAGGCCCTGCAGGATCTTGAAGGGCCTTCTGAATCTTCAGAGACAAATGAAAAACATGTTCGCAATAGTTTTAAGTTCACAGCTGTGACGCAGAAAACCATCTCTGTAACTGTGTTAACTTCAACTGCCTTCTCTATGGGATAGTCAAAAAAGAGATCAGTCAAGATCTGCTTTTCTGCCAGAAAAACCAGGAAAAAGTCTGAAGGGGAGAAAGAAACAGAATCCACCCACTGAACCTCAATCACTGGGCACTTGGGCTTTGGGGAGCAAAGCTAATAAGATTTCAAAATCATTGTTTCTGAGCCACTATATCACCATATGGTGGTAAATCATCTCCATCACTCCATCTATAGGTAAGTAAATGTTGCCTACTTTTCTTTTGTCAGGTTTGCTTAGGCTCTTGATTTGGTCCCAGATCAGCCATGCAGTTCCAACATGAGATGTATGAACATGTCCCTTGGGGTTAATGTCTCACTGTAATAAGTGAAATAAGTTACTTCACTGAGAAAAAAAATAGACCAGGGAGAGATGCTAAGGCTCTATCTACAAAGAGAGACCCTATGAAGTCCCTTTCATAGCAGCTGTAGAAATGTAGGTCTGATCAGAAGAAAATTAGAACCAAACAATGCCATCAAAAAGTACATTCTTCTAGGAGAAATTTACTAAGAAAAGAGACTGAATTCCATATATTACTATTTTTAAAAAGGAAAACAGACCATTTAATAACATACAGGAAGATTCTGCTCATAATTGAATGAAAATCTTTTCTAAGCATCTTAAATTGGAAAAAAACTCTCCAAAAGGTATTCAGTTCCTATGCCCAAAGTTCCCAAATTGCTTAGCTGGAAACCATCCTAGACAAGGAAAACATGCCACTTCTAAACTCATACAGCCTGAAAGCTTGCAGCATGTAAAACCAAGGGCTCCATCCTATAATTAGCCCTGCAAAGGCACTTGGCCTTGAAGAAAGAGGAAAGCAAACAACAAAAAACTGGAGTAACTATATTGGACATTTGTTCTTTTGTTTAACAACAAAACACAGTAGAGAATGAACATGCAAGCACTCGATCCCAGGCCAACTTGCATGGTAAAGGAACAATATCTGACCATGTGCCCTGACATATGGAATTAATTCCTAAAGTAAGGAGATGACCTTGAAGAACCAAAGATTGGGAGAATGGTGAAGACTTCACGCGATATTTAGATGCAAGATCTCTATCTCCATTCAACCCTAGGCTAGCCTCAAGGGGCTAAAGTTTCCAATACATCTCTGTCCCACCACCCTAACATACACAATGTCAAAAGCTGCCAGCCACTTTCTGAAGCAGATGGATTCAGACGACACTATTCTACTGTTACATAAACAGTGTGATTTTACAGATTTCTCCTGTCCGTTGATGATAACAAAACATGTCAGTCAGTCACAGAAGAGACCAGAAAGGATAGGAAAATAAAACAGCCCATATGCATGTTAAAGAAAGCACCCATTCTGCTAGCCTGACTCCTAAAACTGAGATTTTTAGAGAAGGAAATAACTAAATTTCCAGATTAGAATTTCTACACTACCAATATGGAGAAAGACATAACTTTGCTCCCAGGTCTAATTCAGTGAGATCATAAGGCCCATAAATGCATATCTTTCCTAAAATTCTAGCTACAAGCAATGTCTCCAGCAGGGATGGATAGGAAAGAAAGTGGAACATTTACCAGGCACAACGAAGGGAAGAAAGTCAGCCCTGGGTTCAGTTGAGCATTAGAAGTGGTTACTATTCCCCTAAATGGCACAATTTCTTTCTTTGCCTTTGGTTCTGGAGATAATGACAATGTTTGACAAAGTGTGGAGCAGCTCACAAGATATTATATGTCATTGTGCAAGCATACATTGTTTCTCCTCTGCTCAAAACCCCTCAATGACTCCCCATTTCCCTCAAAATAAAAAGGAAAATCCTTCTCCTTATAGGTGCCTCCAAGGACCTACAAAATCTGCTGCTCCCCAATCTCCCATGACTATCTCTGTGACCTTATCTCCTCCAACTCACAGCCTCATTCCTTTCCCTCAAACAATACTGTCCCTGAACTATTCCGTGAATACCAGGCATTCTCCCGACTCATGGCCTTTGCAGTGGTTGTTCCCTCTGCCTGAAACACTCTTCCCCAGGCATCCATGTGGCTCACTGCCTCATCTCCTTCAAGTCTCTGCTCAAAGAACATCTTCTCCAAAGGGATGATCTCTTGTTCTCTCGATCTCCATTACCTTGCTCTGGTTGGTTGGTTTTTTCTGTAGCACTTATACAACTTCTAACATACTACATAATTTACCAATGTATTATGTTTATTATTTATCATCATCTCCCTGTACTAGAATGTCTATTTTATTTACCATTATACCTTAAAGAACCCAGAAGAGTGCTTGGCACATGATCAGTAATTACTTACTGAAAGCATAAATAAGAACATTTTTGTATTCCAAATCCTCCATCAATCCTTCTGATTATATCGAAGAGAAACTCTCTTCAATAATTCTCTACCACATGTTAATCTCTCCTTTCTTTCTTTCAACAGTTATTATTTTTTTTTGAGGTATAATTTGCTCAGCATAAAATTCGCACATTTTAAATGTAGAATTCAATTTTTTTAGAAAATTTATGAAGTTGTGCAACCATTACCACTAGTCTCCCTTCTTAATATGAAGAAAGGAGACTGTAGGCTCAGAGCCCCCTCCAGGCAAGAATATCTGCTGGAATGTAATAACATTGCTCTGTTTTTATTGGATATATTTTTCTGGTTACTTTTTCTTTTGGCTAGTGATACCAAATTTCCACTTAAAGTGGCAATATAAGGTTTCCTTTTTAAAGAAATTTATGTATGTAAAAAATGAGTTGACTTTTAAATTTTTTAAAAAACATTAGTTAACAAAAATGTAGTCCAAGGATACAGCAAAAATTAAAAGGGTATTAACAAGAACAGCCATTTGTGAAACATTGACTCAAGTGATCCAGACCTACGGTTTCACAGTCTGCAGAGTGGCCACTACAGATGGTCCCTAACTTATTCTGGTTTGACTTGGGATTTTCAACTTTACAATGGTGTGAAAACAATAGGCATCCAGCAGAAATGTGTTAAGGTAGGCTAGGCTAAGCTATGATCAGTGGGTCAGGTGTATTAAATACATATTCAACTTATGATGGGTTTATACACCTGTAATTACATAAATAAAAGGCAAAGCATCGACACTTGCTCCTAGGGTCCAACCTCAACTTCCATCAGTCCTTGGTGGGAGACTATTCTTCATGAGTCTCTTGTGTTTCTGCACCTCTTGTGAGGAAGCACTGACTGCCCAGTGTTTCAGACTCTCATCGCAAGGATGTTTGTATAGTGAACACCTTTGACAGAGAGAGAGTTTCTCCCTACAGAACAAAGGGCAAGTTTGCACACAGACTTGGAAGATAAAGATAGCGTCTTTGATCTGGACCCAAGGACAGGTGTGCTTACCAGCCATTAAAAAAGATTCGGGTTCCCTTAGCTCAGGGTTTCTTTCCTATAATGCAACCCCTCAATGTGCATATGTTATCTGGCCTACTTTGCATCGCCCTTGGAAACAGAGGCTTGGAGAATGCTATGGTCTGAAAGTCTGTGTCCCCCCAAAATTCATATGTTGAAATCCTAACACCTAAGGTGATAGTATCAAGAGGTTGGGTCTTTGGGAGGTGATAGATCATGAGGGCAGGGCCTTCATGAATGGCCTTAGAACTCTTCTAAAAGAGGCCCGAGGAAGCTTATTTGCCCCTTGCACCATGTCAGGATACAGTGAGAAGGTGCCATCTCTGAATCAGGACTGAATGCTCACCAGACACCCAATCCGTCAGCAACACGATCTAGGACTTCCCACCCTCCAGAACTGTGAGAATAAATTTCTGTTGTTTAGAAGCTACCTAGTCTATGGTATTTTTGTTGTTGTTGTTGTTATAGCAGCACAAATGGACTACTACAGAGAACTAACACAAAACTGCTGATACTTTGCTTACTGCTATTATTGTAAGTAATAACCTATCCTTCACCTCTGACCTGGGTGACTCATGCCTTATACTAACATGAAACTGTGGCAGATTAACTTGTTAGCTTGCAAGCAGGGTACACTCTCAGACCCTTCATAATTCTTGAAAGTCCTCACCTCATTGTGAATTTCTTCTCCTTGTTTCAAAACTGCAGGCTCGAAGGATTTCAAAGTGACATCACCATCATCTACATTGTCACAGACGTTCTGCAGAGCCAACTGGCAGCGCTGTAAGATATAATCCAAGGTTCCTGCAGAGCACTGTGGAGATAGAACCAGTGATCAAGATTATAAGCAAAATCTAAGTTTACCATGCCACTCTTCCTAGGACTGTTCAGATCTGCCCCTTTCTGCTGCATTCTGCTGTTATCTATACTCCTTAACCCAGCCATAACCACAGTAGCCTGCTCACTGGGCTCTGTGCTGCCCAGCTTGGCCTCACCTGGGCCACTCAGCTTGCTGATTTTCTTTTATTATATGGGCCTCATATCTATAACTAAATAGTAGGCTCCCTGAGGCTAAGGCCCTATTTTTATATATATTTTCTACATATACCACAGCATCTAGAACTGAGTCTTAATGTAGAAGAAACTTAATAAGTAATAATTGGATGAGTAAGTAAACAAGAATAAAAGGACACTGACTTTATATCAAGTGCCCTAAGACTAACAATGAGAAAGATAAGCAATCAGACTGTAGAACTGGTTTAAAAGCACACAAAATAGAGCAGTAATCGCAGGAAAAAAATTAAAATTATAAATACAAAGCAAAGAACTCATTTTCCTTTTTTGCAAAAAGCATACACTATACAGTTGTAGTCCTTGGCAGAACAGATTCTTCAAGTAATGGAGAATATATGGCTCATGCCCTCAGGGCACATCAAAAGGCATAACCTAGCACCTGGGTATCAGCAAGGACACAGATAACTAGTTCATGGCTCTCTGAGTCCATGGGAGCAAAACAGAGGTCAAATGGACAAACTCCTTTTTAAAATGATCATATGTCAGAAAAAAAGAGGATGCAGATGGAGTGTGCATCTGTTTGTTTTGGTAATGAAACGATTTCCTAGAATGATAAAAAGCAAGCTATAAATAAATATCCTTTAGACCCAACGAGGGAAACATATCCCTAAAATATTTTCATTTTAATATTTATAATTTAAACTGAGCCCTTGAAAATAATCTTGAAGGTTAATCCTCTGGTATAAAAATTCTTTGAACATTTACTGCCATTTTATACATTTTATACAATGTGACATCAACAAGCATGGGAAAAACAAAGTTTCTGTGCCAAAAAAACAGAGGTTTGACTAATACATATTTTAATATGAAGATCTCAGGGTGCTGGGGGTAAAAGGGCAGGCAGCTTCAATTTGCCCTAAAGAAAAAACAAAGAATGGAAGAGAATTACCACTCACTTTTGTCCCACAGCCATCCCTACAATATCACTTTAAATGACAATATATCTAGAAAGTTCTCCTATGTGCACCTTTACTTTCCCAAGGATAAAGTGATCTACATAAGAGGTTATTAATTGCACTACCATGTATTATAGCTAAAGATTGGAAAAACCTAAATTTCCCATCAATAGGGAACTAGTTAAATGGACTGTAGTGTAACCATACTTGTAGCCAAAAAGGTGGAGGGAAGGGAGGTGAAACATTTGTTTTCCTGGGAGTACAGACTTTTATTTGATGTAAAGAATCTATGATCAGACCTAGTTTAGGGGTTTTTTAATTAACAGATTTATTGAGATATAATCCACATCTCAGAAAATTCAACGCTTTAAAACATACAATTTGATGTTTTTTAGTATATTTAATAGTTGTGCAACCATCACTCCAATTAATTTTAGAATTACAATTAATTAATTTTTATCACCCTCCAAAAAAACCCTGCGCCCTTTAGCAGTCACTCTTTCCCACTTCCACCAAACTTTCCAGCCCTAGGCAACCACTAATCTACTTCTGTGCCTATACATACACCTATTCTGGACATTTCACATAAATGGAACCATACAATACGTGATCTTTTGTGACTGGCTTCTTCCACTTAGCGTATTTTCAAGGTTCATCCACATTGTAGCATGTATCGGTACTTCATTCCCTTTTAATACCAAATAATATTCGATTGTACATATATGCCACGTTTTATTTATCCATTTATTAAGATAAACTCTTGGGTTGTTTCCACTTTGTGGCTATTGTAAATCAAGCCATTAAGAACATTCATGTACAAATTTTCATTACTCTCGGGTATATACCTAAGCATGGAATTGCTATGTCATGGGTTAACTTTGTATTTAATCTTACGAGGAAGTGCCAGACTGTTTCCCAAAGGGGCTGCACCACTGTACTTTCTCTCCAGCAGTGTAGGAGGGCTCCACTTTCTGCACATCCTCTTCAACACTTGTTACTGTCTTTTTGACTACAGCTATCCAGGGGGTGTGAAGTGGTATCTCATCATGGTTTTGATTTGCATTTCCCTAATGACTAAGGATGTTGAGCATTTTTCATGTGCTTATTGGCCATTTGTAAACTTTCTCTGGAAACATGTCTATTCAGATCCTTTGCCATTTTAAATTGGATTATTTCTCTCTTTAATTATCGAATTGTAAGAATTCCTTACATATTCTAGGTATAAGTACTGTACACTACCTTATGAAATATATGATTTGCAACTACCTTCTCCCATTCTCCTGGTCGTCTGTTCACTTTCTTGATGGTATACTTTGAAACACAAAAGTTTTAACTTTAAGGGGTTTTTTTTGGTTTTTGTTTGTTTTGTTGGCAGCTGGCCAGTATGGGGATCCCAGTTTGTGTTTTAACACCACATTCTAACCAACTGAGCTAACCAGCCGCCCTTTAACTTTGATAAAATCCAACTTATCTATTTTTTCCTTTGGTTGCTTGTGCTTTTGGTGTCATGTCTAAAAAAGCTACTAGCTACTCCAAGATGAAAATTACGTACTGATGAGTAAGTATCACCAAGGTTTAATAAAACAAAAAGAACAAAATAGTGTATAGAACAGGCTACCATCTGTATAAAAAATATTTTTAAAAATTATATCTGTATTTGCTTGTATATTAAATATCATCAAACGGATAACAAGAATCTGAATAACACTGCCTCTGGGGAGGGGAACTGGTTGGCTTGAGGAGAAAGAGACTTTTAACCACATAACCTTACACACTTTCTGAACCATTTGGGTAACTACCTATTCAAAAAATAATTATGCATAAAATTTAAATTAAAAAAATACAATAGTCTGTGTTGAATCCCAAGAATATTGGAAAAACTAAAATCAAATAAAGGTCACAAAGCCATCACACATAATCTATTCCTATGCAACCAAAAAACTGAATAGATTTCTTCTCTGATTAGCTAAAATGAATTTCAGAACATTATTTCCTTAAAACAATCTGTTTCCCACATATTGCAAATAGGTAGAAAACAGCAAATCATTTCTTTGGCACAGATGAGACATATAATGCTAACACTGTATAAAAGAGAGGACATTTACAGAACCAGTGAGGGCTATGAAGTTGCATGAATTTCTTTCCTTCTTCTATTGAAGGAAATAATAATGTAACTTCAGTGCTGGGGAAAAAAATCTTTTCCTTCTTCTGCTGTTGAAAAAATAGTACAAGGGTTGCCCGTGGCTCACTCGGGATAGTGCGGTGCTGACAACACCAAGGCCACGGGTTCGGATCCTAAATAGGGATGGCCAGTTGGCTCACTGGCTGAGCGTGGTGCTGACAACACCAAGTCAAGCGTTGAGATCCCCCTACCGGTCATCTTTATTTAAAAAAAAAAAAAAAAAGAAAAGTAAAAAGAAAAAATAGTATAAGATAAAATAAAAATTTTAAATAACATAAAAACATAATCCCACCACCTGAACCTGTTTTATTTTTTTTATTATGTGTGATTCATACAAAGTTGTAATCAGTGTATACATATCATTGTATATGCTGTTTTTAACTATTTGTACATAAGTATTTAAAACAACTATTTCAATGGCTGCTAATTAAGATACTTTTCAACAATCTAATTAAATGATACAGACTATAAAGGCATTAAGATTCTGCCCCAACTTTTCACAACTATTAATCATGCTAGATAAACATATTTATGCATACAGTTTTATTGAATTATTTCCTAGGTTTGGTTACTGAAAACAGTGTATGAGATCAAAGATATGAATATTTTTATGGTGCTTTATACATATTCTCATACAGCTTTCCAAAAAGTAGATCAATTAGAAAAACTGGTATAATTCATGTACCAGTTTCACTGTATTCTGCCAGCACTAGATACTATTTTTTTTTTACTTTTGGTAGAAATAAAAAGTTACCTTAAAACAGTGATTTTTTAAAAAACATTACTTTTAACTGTAAGGTAACTTTTGAAGCCTGTTTATACAAATCATCTATAACAGAGGTCAGCAAACTTTTTCTTAAAAGACCAAATAGATATTAACTAGATATTAACTAGATATTAATTTAGGCTTGTACACCATAAGATTAGTGTTGTAATTATTGAACTCTTACCACTGTAGCTCCAAAGCAGCCATAACCAATATATAAACAAATGAGTGTGGCTGTGTTCCAATAAAACTTTATTTACAAAAACAGGCATCCAGTTTGTGGGCCATAGTTTGCTGACTTGATCTATAATATACAAAGCAGGATATTTACATCATTCACATTGTACGACACACATACGTAATTAGCAAAATAGCATGTAGCTTGAACTGACACACAGAGAACATAAAAATCACAGATTTGGGATTATGTTTTTCTCCCAACAGAATCACTATGAAAACTCAACTCTTTAGTTAGAGTTAATTAATGCTCAAAATTTGGCCTAAAAATTAGAAGATACAAACAACAGCTATGACTAACCAAAGACAGCTAAGCCTCTGGATATTTGAAAGCAATGCTGCTTTAGTGACAGTATGAAATTTGTCCACCTGGAAAAAAAGCCAACAAGGCCAGAAGATGCTTTTCAAACCATACTTCAAAGGGCTCCTTTTGGGAGCTTCTGTGTGCGTATTTATTGCACTGGATGGTGGGCAAGAAGTTCCCTGCTCTCTCACAAGTTTTAGTGCCACATTTCCATCTGTCTGCTGAACCTCTCTACCTGGCGGCTCCAACTCAATCTGCTCAAAACTGAACTAACTATTGCTGCTCCCAAATATCTCAGACCCCTTGTTTCTACTAATAGTAATGTCATTCTCTGAAACACTCAGACTTGAAACTCAGAGTCATTCTAGAGCCTGGCACATGAAAAGCAACCAATAAAATGTTAGTTAATTCAATTGTTTATTCATTGTTACATTCCTCTCTCCATTTCAGTCAGTCAATTGCCAAGTCTCACACAATGACCCCTACATTATTCATGGGAATTTCCTTTTTTTCCTACCTTAGTTCAGATCCTGACTGGTTTAAGTGAAGTCCCTATCGTTTTCATCTTCCTAAAGTTATCTTCAATATGTTACTACCAAGATAAAAAAATAATCAATAGCCCACAGATGCCAACCAACTTAAATTCAAATACCTAATCTGAGATCCAAGATCTTTCACAATCTGATCTCATGCAGGAAATCAACCTTATCAACCAATACTCCCTTTGGCACTCTGGGATCCAGTCAAAGTACAGCCACTCAATCTTCCCCATCCCACCCCAATCTCAAAATTCCCACCTTAGTCCTGGTTTATCCCATTAGCTATCTTAAAAATACCCTACAATCCCCTAATTCCTACATGTTCAATCCCTACATTTTACCTGTTCTGAAAGGCTACTACAAACCTCTCCAGTGAAGCCCTGTCCTGTTTACTACTTTTTATTCTGTACCATACTTACTCTTAGACTGTAAGCATCTTGAAGACACTGAACATATCATTCGTTCTTGTTCACAAGTACCTAAAAGAGTACCCCGAACACCAGAAAGTTCAACAAAAGTTTGCACAATGAATAAATTAAAAGCCCTTCTTCAGAATAGCAGCTTTCAATGAATAGCAATTCTTACAATCAAGACTTGCTGATGATTTAATATCTCATTCTTTACTTTGCACACATTAATGTATAAATGGAGATGGAATAACCTTTCGCATAAAGAGCTTTGGTTGTTCTATCTCCAATTAGCTTTTCATCAGAATAAAATGAAAAGACAGTAGTAGCAGTAGTAATAGCAGTAGCAATAGAAAGAATAGTAATAATTTAATAACATAACAGTGGCTACCATTTTTTGAATGTGTACTATACACCAGTCTCTGTTCTAGAAGACTTACATGTATTAACTCATTTAATCATCATAAGAACCCTATGAATTAGGTATGATTGTTATTCTGATTGAACATACCTTCCCAAATTTTTTATTCATCATTTTATAATAGCCCTCTGAACACAGCACTAACGAGCTTGTTTACTCTGCCAGTTTAGAATAGGAAAGATGTAAGAAAGATACACTTAAGTAGCCACATACTCAAGTGATTCACAAGATCAGGATTCTTGGGAGGGTTATAGCTAGAAAGACAGATGTCTGTAGCAAAAGAAGTGAAATATTTCTATACAATACAAGGCACATACTAGATACTGAGCAAATGCTTGCTCTTTCATTCCTTCTTTCTTTCCTTCCTTCCCTCCCTCACTCCTTCCTAAGAGAACTTACTTTTAGGTCTCTAAAACAACTACTTCTGTGTTTATTTATTTGTGTTTCCCTGCCATTTTGCTGTATCCCCTCTACCCAACTATCTTACACTTGTCCCCCTGTAGTTCCATGAAAAGTCAAGCTATAAAGCAAAGCATGGATAACAAGCTTGGGTAGGAGATCAACTTGTAATCCTTTTCATGATTATTCCCCTGCTCTCTGGAACCCTTCTTAACTGAGCACACGTTACCCAAGGGCAACTATTTAGGTTTTTCTCATCTCTTAACTTCCCATTCTAAACTAATCTGATCAGCTGACCATCAGCCATTGCAAGTGGTGGCAGAATTTAGCAATAAAATCTGGGTTATGAACACAACTGGGGAGCTCAGAAATTCCTTGGCACTGCTGTAACTTTCTCCTTAATTTACATTCACATGCCCAGAAGCCTGACCAAAGAGTTAAGGGAAATGTAAATTCTCAACCATCTGAACCCAGCCACAGCTAATGCGCACAAGCACATGAATCCACCCCATTTCCTTCTGGCCATCACCTGCCCTTGACCTTGACAGATAGAACCCCCTAAGAAAATCTCTAACTATCAACACTTGCCAATGGTATTTTCCTTCTCCAAGAAACAAAACCCCAAGAAGCAAAACATACTTATCCCATGCCGTGAACAGATTTTTTAAAACTGTATCCAACACAACCCAAAGCTAAAAAAGCAAGTAAACAGAGATTAAAGTCAAGTTAGATGGAAGCAATTTTCCTATCAAATACTATTCCAAAGTTCTATGATAAATTGCTCATTCAACCACTTCTGTCACATCCAATTAAGTGTGAATTACATTTTTATTTACACTTACCTCTGCCACTCGATGGGTGGAACTGAACCGAGGTTGTGAACCAGCCAAAACACAGTGTTGGTGGGTGGCATTGAGATCATCTACAGGAAAAATACCAAAAAGTTTTAAAACCACATTTACTAGTCAGTATATACTATATACTACTTAATTAAAATACAAAGTAAACAGTAAATCCATCATTCAAGGAATCACAGCAACCAAGGAATTAATGCTTGCCTTGTATTCTTTAAATAGTTCCTTATAAGCAGGACAACTATATGTGAATTTTTTTTCATGCAAACCAATATACTATCAAGAATGAAAATTAATAATTATCAATAATTATTCTAGGACAACAGGTATAAACCAGGTCTGTCCTCAGCAAACAGGATATATGGTTACTCTATTTATGTGTGGTCATACAATGCACACCCAAATTATTTATTTATTTATCTATCTATCTATTTATTTATTTTGGCAGCTGGATAGTACAGGGATTGAACCCTGGACCTTGCTTTTATCAGTACCATTTTCTAACCAACTGAGCTAACTGGCAAGCCCCATGACATATCTAATTCTATCTGTGTCTTTTAAGCCAGAATCATTTTACGTTATTTGGAGCTGAACATCTTTCACCTGAAAATCTACCTTTTGCTCTCCATAATCAAAGTATCAGTTTTGCCCTAACAATTTTCTAGGCAACAAACCAACCAACTCAGCTTGTTGCATACTTGGCGCTCAGAACAGAATTGAAGCCTGTCGATTCAAGACCCAAGAATGGAGTAGACAGTGAATTCATCAGTTGAAAAATAATACTAAAACCACAAGCAGTGGGACAGTCAACAGCCAAGTTGCTGTGTATCCTAAGAAATTATGTCATGTGTCAGGCAAACTCTCTACCACCTCTACTTAGGACATCATTTCCTCTACTACACAGAAGAGAGTGGTAATGTTCCCCAGCAATGATTTTCTGTATAGGCAATACAAGCTTCTGATGAAGATACAAGACAATGACTTAAATTAAGAAGCAAAGGCCACTAGGCCCCTTATGTGTCAGCAAAAACAACCTACGATATTACTTCTAAACACAGACAGGAAATGCAAAATGTCAACTAAAGGACTTCTACAGATGGATATTGAGAAATAACAGTGATAAGGTTTACCCTCCTACCTTAAACAAACCAAAAATATGAATCAAAAGTTTCTCACACTGGGCTGGCCCATGGCTCACTCGGGAGAATGTGGTACTGATAACACCAACGCCGTGGGTTCGGATCCTGTATAGGGATGGCCGGTTGGCTCACTGGCTGAGTGTGGTGCTGACAACACCAAGCCAAGGGTTAAGATCCCCTTACCTGTCATCTTTAAAAAAAATAAAATAAAAGTTTCCCACACTGAAAAACAGAGCAAGTTAGATCTCAGGGAGAAGAGAAACAAAATAGGTGAGGCCTACAATTACACTTATTCCACGAAAACAGTTTTAGTGCCACAGAGTAGGGAAAGGGGAAGTCAGAACCCAGAGTTCTCAGTTTTTTCTCATTGATTTGAGAAGACAGAGATTGGACTTTGGGAAGGCCAAGGCAGCAGGACTTGAAAGGCAAAATACTGGAAGAGAAGAACCAGTAGAGAGAGAGAGAGCAAGCAGCGATCTGTAGAAGGGTTCACCCGGGTCTTTGGCTGAGCATTGATCTGTGCGTGTGAGAATGAAAACGTCGCAAGGGCTGAAAAAGAAGGACCAGAAAGCATCAGGCTGAACAAGTCACAGACCTCACACAGGGCCAGGAATACTTTGTGTTCCTAGCAGCTGGAATGGCTCCTTCTGCATGAGATACTAGGTAATCCCTAGAAAAGCATCACCTTAGTAGCAGGGCTAAATTAGTCCTAGGTTAAAGGTTGCTCTAGACCCACCTAGCAAAGCTTAAAACTGAGGTTCAAAAGGATCCAACATATTCCAAGTAATTTAATTATTCATTAGAGCAAAATCCAACAGTATTTAAAAGAACACAACAAAATCAGGCACCCGACAAATAAAATGTGCAATATTCGGCATCCATTCAAAATGTTAACAGAGGAGAGAAATCATACACATAAACACACACGATATGTAAGATATATACATATCTTTCTTTTCTGTTTATATATACTTATCTTTCATTTTATATATATACTAAATAAAGCTTTTAAAGATTAAATATGTAGTTACCTGAAATAAAAATCCCATTGAATGGGATTAACAGCAATTTAGACACTGAAGAAGAAAAGATCAGTGAGCAAGAACACACAGAACTACCCAAAATAAAGTGACCAGAGAAAAAAGACTACAAAAATATGAAAGAACATGAATGACCTATGGGACAATATTAAGCAGTTCAACATAAATGTAATTTGAGTCCCAGGGGAGGGAGAATGACAAAATATAATTATATATTTGTAGGAACAGGGCTGATAATTTTCCAAATTACATAAAAACAATAAACCCAGAAATCTAATAGTCCAATGAACTCTAAGCAAAGAAAAACAATAAATAAACAGATAGATAGATAGATAGATAGATAAATAAATAAGACCAAACTAATGTACATCATAATCAAATATCTGAAAATCAGTGATTAAGACAAAATCTTAAAAGCAGGCAGACAAAGAGACATATTAAATACAGAGGGACAAAGACTAGAACAAGAGCAAACTTCTCATTGGAAGCCATACAGTTGAGACAACAACCAGGTGACATATTTAAAATACTCAAAGAAAAAAACTGTCAATCTAGAATTCTATACCCAGTGAAAATACTTTTCCAAAATGAAAGCGAAATAAAAATTTTCCAGAAAAAAATGAAAGAATTTATATTCAGTAGACTTACACTGTAAGAATTGTTAAGAAATTCTTAAGGCAAAAGAAAAATAATATCAGAAGGAATTTGGATCTGTCCAAAGGAATGAAAAGTGTCATAAACAATATCATTAAAATATAAATGGTTGATTAAAGCCAAAATAATAACAATGTATTATGAGGTTTACAACATATGTAGAAGTAAAATGCATGAAAACAACACCAGGAAAAGGAGAGAAAAAATAGAATTATGCTACTTTAAGATACTGACACTACAGAAAAGGTGGTATAACATTCTAAGATATATTGTAATAAGTTAAAAATGTACATTGTAAACCCAAGAGCAATGTTTCTCAATCACACCTAATTTTATCAACCCTCACCCCCCCATCCCAGCCCCAGGGACAGATAAACTAGAAACAGAGAATCACAACTCACCAGAGTAGAAACAAACCAACAGAAACATCTGTGGGAACTAGTAACAGGGTAGAAAAACTTGAACTGTAATTCAGTTTAGGTTTAACAAATTAACAAATTAATTAACAAATTACTAGAGATTCAATGTGGACAAGATGGAGAGTTATAAAATTCAGGGGGACTAAGTCATAGGGGGTCCCCAAACTTCTGTGAGTCTTATCTCCAGAAGTTCTACCAGATTCTCACAGTGAGGATCTGAGAAAAATCTCCTCTTGTTTCCAGTAGGAGAAGGGGGAAAGTAGCTATTGAAGAAAAAGAGAAGACAAGCCAAAGACTGGGAGAAAATATTTGCAAAAGAGATATCTGATAAAAAACTATTATTCAAAATATTCAAAAAACTCTTAAAACTTGACAATAAAAAAAGAAAGAAAAAAAACCTGATTAAAAACCAGGTAAAAGACCTGAACAGACACCTCACCAAAAAAGATACACAGTTGGCAAATAAGCACACAAAAAGATGTTCAACTCATATGTCATTAGGGAACTGCAAATTAAAACAGCAATGAGAATTCCACTCTACACCATCTAGAATGGCCAAAATCCAAACCCTGACAATATCAAATGCTGGTGAGGATGTGAAACAACAGAAACACCTATTTGCTACTGGTGAGAATGCAAAATAGTACAGCCACCTTGGAAGACAGTTGGGCAGTTTATTACAAAACTAAACATACTTTTACTATATCATCTAGCAATCATGGTCACTGGTATTTACCCAAAGGAGTTGAAAACATGTCCACGCAAAAACCTACACATGAATGTATATAACAGCTTTATCCATAACTGCCAAAATTTAGAAGCAACCAAGATGTCCTTCCGTAGATGAATGGATAGACAGCGGTACATCCAAACAATGGAATATTATTCAGTGCTAAAAAGAAATGAACTATCAAGTCATAAAAAGACATGGAAGTACCTTAATTGCATATTGATAAGTAAAATAAGCCAATGTGAAAAGACTACATACTGTATGATTCCAGCTACGTGACATTCTGGAAAAGACAAAACTACAGACAGTATCAAATTCAAGGGTTGCCAGGCGGTAGGGGGAGAGAAGGATGAACAGGCAGAGCACAGAGGATTTTTAGGGTAGTGAAAATATTCTTTCTGTATGACACTGTAACGGTAGATATACGTCATTATACATTTTTCGAAACCCATAGAATATACAACACCAAGAGGGAATTGTAATATACACTATAGACTATGGATGATAATGCCATGTTTCTGTAGGTTCATCCACTGGAACAAATGTACCACTCTGGTGCGCGATGTTGATAGTGGGGTAGGCTGTGCATGCATGTATGGGGCAGAGGTATATAGGAACTCTCTGTACTTTTTGCTCAGCTTTGCTGTGAACCTAAAACTGTTCTTTAAAAAAAAAAGCAACCCTCTATTTAAAAAATAAACTGGTATACATCAACTGAAAAGTGTTCAAAAAACTCTTTTGACTGTCTAGGTCACCATCTCGAGACCAATAATACAAACAGATATATAAGTATATAGCGTTATTCCCTCAGGGTGTACTCACAGCAAAAAAAAAAAAAAAAGAACTCTATGTATGTTACTTAACTGAATAACAGGATGACCACCTACTAAGCACCAAGCACTATTCTAGGCACAATGAACAAAACAAAGTCCCTGCTCTCATGGAGGTTACATTATGAAGGGGAAGATATACAATAAACAAACGAACAAAGAAGTTCAGTTGTGAAATGCTATGGAGAAAATAAAGCAAGATTATTTAATAAGTTTACGAATTAGTGGGGGTACAAGGGAATAGTGCAATACTTTTGTAAAGCTCCTTGACCACACCAGTTGTCCGGCTCTTTTACCTTCCCGTAATCCTGCACCGACTGAGCCAATTGTCGAGCTAGGGCTGCGTCTGGAGCTCACAGACCCCTCAAGCCCGTTCACAGACTGGGGTCGCAAACCCTTCACATGCCAGGCTGGGTCCCCAGACCCCTCACATGCCAGGCTGGGTCCCCAGACCCCTCACACGCCAGGCTGGGTCACCAGACCCCTTACACGCAGGTCTATGAGCTAGGTAACCGGCAAACAGGTCCTTGGAAGCCATAGGTTGGAGAGCATGACTGCACGGAGCAGCTTCCGCCCAAGGCAAATGCCAGCAAAGCCACGGCGCCACGCATGGGCACCAACTCCACCCACACATACACACAATTTGTTTACTGAGCCACCCCCAACCGGCCCTGAGGCCAGGAGAGCCTGATTCCATTACTTTATTTTCCCAAGAACTTTATACACACTTCATTGTTGACATTTAAGCTGAGATCTGAATAATGACGCAGAAATGCCAAGATCTGGGGTGAGAAAATTTCAGGAAGAGGAAATAGGTAGGGCCAAGGCACTAAAGTGGGAATAAGCCTGTTGTATTTGAGGAAAAAGAAAGGCTAGGGTGATTGTAGTATGGTGAGCAAGCAAGGAGAGCAAGGTTCAAGGGGAAGTTGGACAGATTATGGAGGTCTCTGTTGGTCATGGAGATACTCTGGGAAGCTCTTAGAAAATTTTAAGCAGGGAAATAGTCTGATCTAACTTTGAATAGACCATTCTAGCAGCTTTATAGGAAAGAGAGAGGACTTAAGGGAAATAAGAGTTTAAGCAGGAAGACTAGTGAGGAAGCTGTTGCAATAGGTCATACAGGAGTTGACAGTGACTTGGGCTATAGTGACAGGAGGGAAGCTGATAAGCAGTGATCGGATTCAGAATGTTTTAGGAAAAGACAACAGGGCCTGCTAATGGACTGAATAAGTGAAGTCAGGGTGTAGGGCAGAATCAAGAGCAACTCTTGGGATTTTCACAGGAAAACCTGATTGAAGGTAAAGTCACAAAACATTAGGACACTGTATAGACAATATTACAAAATGCAGTAAGAGGTGAGGATGAAAACATTAGTGATACATCTGGAGTTTAAAATGCAAATATAAATACAATGATATAGAGGATCAAAGCAGATCCAACCTCTGCAGACCTGGGCTCAGAAGTGTGGCTTTAAGGCCTAATGAAGAAGACCAAATGACCAATTCTCTCTTTCAATTTGTAGTCTCTGAGGCCTCTGGCTAAGGACACTCCTGAGCATTCCTGGTTGATCGTGACTATTTTGTCTAAAAGGGATTTCGGAGACAAGCAGAGCAATAAAGAGTGGGGGTTAAAGGGGGTTCCCCAGGCCAGATTTCCATAAATGGCTGGAACAATTTCTAGGAAACACGTAAATGCCAGTCTCATCTACCCGAATAAAAGCCTTATTACTCCTATGCTATCAAGACTAGGATTCATAGAAATCATTAGGGGGAAAAAATCATCTTAATGAACATATTTGTTTAGTGTTTTTGTTCCACTGAGGAGCAATTAATCCGATGTAGGCCAACTGGCAAACACAACATTAGAAGTAATACTTCGGGGCTTGCCCCTTTATTAAAATCCTTGGCAACTCTCTAATCAAACAACTCTTTTGAAACTGCTTCCAACTGTCTCTAATCCTTTATGACTTTTAAAAAGAACCCCATAATTCTCATTTAAGAGCTTCTAATTTATCTAAAACTATATTAAAAGTGGCTCAAGCTTCACAGATAGTACATCTCAAAAAAATACTAAAGACATTCCCAGGTTTAAAAGACTGCTACTAATAATTTTTAGAAAGTAAACAATAAAGAATGTCTATTTGCCAGAGCTAGTGCAGAATACAGTTAAAAATTGACTGACTCTATATCCAACTGGAATCAGAGTTTGTAGATTATTCAACAAAACATAAATAGAAAATAAGCTCTCCCTCTTTGCTGGCTAAACGCTGCATTCCCTGGCAGTGGGTTAAGAGAGCTATGAGTATTCATTGTAGCATGAAATCTCCTCTCATACATAAAAGACCACAGTGCAAAGGCATAATTTACGCAAGGGTGACCAATTCATGCCCGGGACTTTCCTGGTCTTAACACTGAAAGTCCCGCATCCCGCAATCCCCTCCCCCAAGAACAAATTGGAACATGTGATCATCCTAAATTTGTCCCAGCCCTTACTTGCTTAGTTTTGTTGTCCAGTGTGTCACCAGGGTTATTTCAACTAAATTTCTTAAAGTAACAATCAGGAGCTTGGCTAAAAGAACTCTTGAGGTAAATAAGCCCAATACTGAAATCCAATCTCCCCAGCTTCACACAATCACTGAAGCTTTTCATTCTTACTCACCTGTCCATTCTCATCTCTCAATCTTAATATTTATGACCTTATTTTTCCTAGACATGGGACATCCATGACTGAGAACATTTTCAGAGTTTAACAGCCAATGAAAGGAGGAGGGGAAGCTTCCTGGCAAGATGTCAATATGAACACAGACACCTACCTGCCCCATGCCTAGATTCCCAATGAGACGATGAATGAAAGATAAAAAATAGATCGAAACCTCTTTCAGCACTAAATATTAGTGCTGAAATTTCAGCACTAAATATTAGGGAAAGGTGCTCAATATGCTGGAAGTACAAGGAACTGTGCTGGAGATAGCATAGGGGAGATAGTATAGGGCACAGAAGGCTGGCACATGACTGTCTCTCTGAAAGAGCAGCATGCCTGATAAATATATCAATCATATAATGAGAAAAATGCTCACCCTCTAACTCAGGAAATGAAGAGTAGGAGGAAAGAGAAGCTATGGGAAACCCAGAGGGCAGGACTCTTACCTCTGCAGGGCAGCATTATACGCACACAACCTGTGGCAGGCATGGACCCCAGGATGTGTTGCTCTTACAATCCGCCACTCTGCGAGAAGCAGGCATTGCTGAGGCGAGGAACTGGAGCAAGCAGCTATAGCAGGGGTGGGCCAAACCCAACCATGGTTTGCTCACGCTGCAAGCACCCATACAACATAAAGACAAAACCAAATTATTAAGCACACTCCAATTTTCTGGTCATGAAAGGATACATTTTCTTCCTTCTTCCTTCAAGTGAAGGAAAGGATTTGGCCACGAATCCATACTAATCTCTCACACAACCAATCTCAACTACTTGCCTGTAAGCCACTGGACCTCTTTTTATAAGGCCTGTAAGCCTCTTTCTGCAAGAATAAACAGACAAGGAGAAATCACCAGATCTGTGCAAAAACACTACAGTTCAAAGGAATGGAGCCATTTTGAAACTGTCTCTTCTGAAAAAGGTTTAGTCAAAGGAAAAAATTTTTAAAAATTCTTAGTTTTTCAAACAGACACTTGATTCAAAAAGGCACTGCATTTGTGAAAACGGGGCAAGCAGACATGCAGATAGAGGAACAGCCTGAGATCCAGAAAGACTGCTTGGAGTTGATTTTCTTTTTAATAGTTTTGCTTCATTTAAAATGATGATAAATGGAGTCAACGGCACAATGTCTGCTGCAGAAAAATCAAATTACTGAACTGGATGATTGAACTCAAGAAGTTCTCCAAAAACTTAGAGGGAAAATGAAAAATTAAGTGACCAAAAAGATAAAACTTGAGGTACAGATTCTGGAGGACAAAATACATACAACAGGAATCTCAAAATGAAAGCAAAATACAGGGAAATATAAGAATAATCAAAGATATAATAGAAGAATAATTTCCAAAGTTGTGAAAAGGCCTGAGTCTGTACTACGAAATGGTTGAACAAGTACATAAACATATTCTGTTAAAATATTAAATATAAAACACTATAAATGTCCAAAGAGAAAATACAGATTACTAAAATGGAAGCAAAATGAAGATGGCCTTACGCATCTCCCTAACATCAAACATAAGAGATCATGGGAACAATATCTGTAAAGTTTTAAGGGGAGAAGTTTGTTACCCAAGAATCCTATAGCCATTCAAGGAGCTATGAAGATATAAAAGTATAGAAAGTAACTCTCCCATAATGCAAGGACTCAGAGAATATGCCACCACCCTTCCCCTGCCATTAGTCTTCATAAAAATTGTCAGAAATCATACTTTAGCTGACCAAGAGAGCAATCCAAATAAATAAAATCCCAGTAAGCATAAAAGCACTTAAATAATTTCAAATACAGTTATTTAACTTAATGCAAGTATTAAAAATAACACTTGCATTAAAAGTAAAGATGTTTCATCTAGAAAATATATTTAAAAATCTAAGTAAAAAATCCAAAATGATATATCATTAAATACTTGGAAAATGGGCAGAAAGATAGGATAAAGTAAATGTTAAGAAAAACACCAACACCTCAGCAGAAAAATGGGCAAAAATAATCAACCAATGAAAAACAGAAAGAAGTATACAAATGGCCAACAAAACTGAAAAATGTTCAACCTCATGAATAAATAAGAAATGAAAGTTAAAACAGCAGCTTGTTATTTTTACTCATCAAATCAGGAAAACATTTTTAAATCGTAATGCCCAGCATTGTCTAGGGTGAGATAAAGTAAGCTGGTAGAAGTAACTGACGACCACATCTCATGCACTGCCGGCGGGAATGTAAATTGAAAACAATCATTCTGAATAACAGTCTGATGACAGAATACATACAGTTTTTAAATGTCCACACTCTCATTTCTCACCAAGGCATTCCACTTCTAGTAATTGTTCCTATAGAAATAAAGGTATATATGTACAAGGATGTTCACCATAGCAATATATATGGTATCTAAAAACTGGAAATGAATTGAAAAATCAAGTATAGAGGATTAGTTATTTTGTCATTTGTTTTAAAATTTTTTTGAACTTTATTGAGGTATAATAGACAAACAAAAATTGTATGTATTTACAATGTACGATGTGATGTATCATGAAAAAATTCCCACAATAAAGTTAATTAACATATTGATCGCCTCACAGTTACCTTTCTTTATTTTTGTGGTGAGAACATTTAAGATATACTCTTAGTTGATTTCATGTATATAATGCAATATCATTAAAGTACACTCACCATGCTGTACATTAGATCTTCAGAACTCCTTCATCCTGTATAACTAAAACTCTGTACCCTTTAACCACATCTTCCCATTTCTCCCACCCTTCCGCCCCTGGAAGCTATCACTCTACTCTGTACTTCTATGAGTACGACTTTTTTAGATTCCACATGTAAGTGAGGTCATGCAGTATCTCTGTCTTTCTGTGCCTGGCTGATTTCACTTAGCATAACGTCCTCCAGTTTCCTCCAAGTTGTCACAAATGACAGGATTTCTTTCCTTTTTAAGGCTGAGTAATATTCCACGTGTATATATACCACATTTTCTTTATCTGTTGACAAGGCACTTAGGCTGTTTCCATATCTTAGCTGTTGTGAATAATGCTGCAATGAATGTGAGACTACTGAGATCTCACTGAGATATTGATTTCATTTCCTTTGGATATATACCCAAAAGTGTAATTGCTGGATCATTTGGAAGTTCTTAACTTTTTCAAGAACCTCCATAATGTTTTCCGTAATGGCTATACCAATTTACACTCCCACCAACAGTGTACAAGAAGGGTTCCCTTTTAACCACATCCTCTCCAACACTTATCTACTGTCTTTTTTATAACAGCCATTCTAACAGGTGGGAGGTAATATCTCATTGTGGTTTTTATTTGCAATTCACTGATTAGTGATGTTAAGCACCTTTTCATACATCTGTTGGCCATTCGTATGTCTTCTTTTGAAAAATGTCTGTTCAGGTCTTTTGCCTATTTTTAAATTGGGTTGTTATCTTGCTATTGAGTTGTTTGAGCTCCTTATATATATATAAATTTGAAATGAGCCCCTTATCTGATGTATAATTTACAAATATTTTCTCCCATTCCATAGGTTGTCTCTTCACTCTGTTGATGTTTGTTGTGCAGATGCTTTATAGTCTGATGCAATCCCATTTGTCTATTTTTGCTTTTGTAGCCTGTGCTTTTGGGGTCAAATCCAAAAAATCATTGCCCAGACCAACATCAAGCAGCTTTTCCCTTATGTTTTATGATTTCATTTCTTAAGTGTGAGTCTTAATTCATTTTGAATTTATTTTTACATATGGTGTGAGGTAAGGGTCCAATTTCATTCTTCTGCATGTGAATATCCAGTTTTCTCAACATCATTTGTTATTAAAGAAACTGTCTTTTCCCCGTTGTGTGTTCTTGGCACATTTATCAATTTGTCAAAGATCTATAGACCACATATGTGTGGATTTATTTCTGGGTTCTCTTCTCCATTCCCTTGATCAATATGTTTGTTTCTATGCCATTACCAGGCTACTTTAATTACTATAGCTTTGCAGTATATTTTGAGATAGTGTGACACCTCCAACTTTGTAATGCTTGCTCAAGGTTGCTTTGGCAATTCAGCTTCTTTTGTGCTTCAATATGAATTTTAGGGTCATTTTTTCTATTTCTATGAAAAAATGCCATTACAATTTTGATAGGGTTTCATTGACTCTGTAGATAGCTTTAGGTAGTATGGACATTTTGGTAATATTGATTCTTTCAATTCATGAACACAAGAAATCTTTCCGTTTATTTTTCTCATCTTCAATTTCTTTTATTATTGTTTTATGGTTTTCAGTATATAGGTCTTTCACCTCCTTGCTTAAATTTATTCTTAAGTAATTTCCTTGTGATGCTATTGTAAATGGGATTGTTTTCTTCATTTCTTTCTTGGAGAGTCTGTTGTTATTGTGTAGAAATACTACTGATTTTTTAATGTGTTGTATCCTGCAACTAAACTAAATTATTAATTCTAAAAAATTTTGGTGGAGTCTTTAGTGCTTTCTATATATAACATCATGTCATCTGCAAACAGATACAGTTTTACTTCTATCTTTCCAATTTAGATGCCTCTGATTTCTTTATCTTTGGTTTCTTTACTGCTCTAGCTAGGACTTCCAGTACTATATTGAATAGAAGTGGTTAGAGTGGGCATCCTTGTTTTGTTCCTGATCATAGAGTACAATGTTGTCTGTGGATTTCTCACATTTGGTCTTTATTATATTGAAGTATACTCCTTCTATATCTACTTTGTTGAGAGTTTTTATCATGTAGGGTGCTGAACTTTGTCAAATGGTTTTTCTGAATCTATTGCAATGATCATATGATTTTTATCTTTCATTCTCTTAATGTGATGTACAACATTTATTAATTTGTGTATGTTGAACCATCCTTGCACCCCAGGGGTAAGTCCCAATAGATGATGGTATATAGTAATCCTTTTCCAATACTATTGCATACAGTTTGCCAGTATTCAGTTGAGTTTTGTATCTATGTTCATCAGGGATACTGGGCCTATAATTTTCTGTCCTTGTAGTGTCCTTCTCTGCTTTGGTATCAGGGTAATGGTGGCCTCAAAAAATGAGTTTGAAAGTGTTCCTTCATCTTCAATTTTTTGGAGATTTTGAAAAGGGATGGCAAAAATTCTTTGTAAAATGTTTGGTAGTAAAGGCAGTGAAGCCATAAGATCCTGGGCTTTTCTTTGTTAGGAAGTTTTGATTACTGATTCAATATCATTACTCATTATCAGTTTGTTCACATTTTCTATTTTATTATGATTCAGTCTTGTAGGTTGGATATTTCTAGGAATTCATCCATTTATTCTAGGTTATCTAATTTGTTAATATATAATTGTTTGCAGCAGCCGCAGGATCCCTATTCCTGTGGTGTAAGTTGTAATGTCTTTGCTTTCATTTATAATTTTATTTATTTGACTCTTCTCTTTTTTTCTTATTCTAGCTAAAGTTTTGTCAGTTTTGTTTATCTTTTCAAAATACCAAACCTTAGTTTCACTCACCTTTTCTTTTGTTTTTCTAATCTCTATTTCACTTATTTCTGCTCTGAAATTTATTATTTCCTTCCTTCTGCTAACTTTGGGCCTAGTTTGTTCTACCTTTTCTAGTTCCTTGAGGTATACAGATAGGTTAAGATCTTTCTTTTTTCTTAATGTAGGCATTAGTCACTATAAATGTCCTTCTGAGAAATACTTTTGCTGCACTCTGTAAGTTTGCTATGTGGTGTTTTCATTTTCATTTGTCTCAAAGTATTTTTTGGTTTTGATTTCTTTTTTGACAAATTCGTTGTTCAGAGGGAGTTTTTAATTTCCACATCTTTGTAAATTTTCAGAATTTCCTTCTATTATTCATTTTCAGTTTTCTATCACTGTGGTCAAAAAAGATAATTGATATGATTTCAATCTTCTGAAATGTGTTAATACTTGTTTTGTGGCCTAACATATGCTCTATCCTGGAGATTGTTCCATACATACTTAAAAAGAATGTATACTCTTGTGCTGTTGGATGAAATGTTCTGTAAATGTCTGTTAGGTCTATTTGTTCTATAGTGTTATTCAAGTCTGTTTCCTTATTGATTTTCTGTCTGGATGATCTATCCATTATTGAAAGTGGGGTACTGAAGTCCCCTACTATTATTATAATGGCATCTATTTCTCCCTACAATTCTGTTCATATTTGCTTCATATACTTAGGTGCTCCAGTGTTGGGCAAATTTATATTTACAATTGTTACATCCTCTTGATGAATTAACCTCTTTATTGTTATGTAATAATCTTCGTATCTTGTGACAATTTTAGACTTCAGGTCTGTCTTATCTAACTATAGCTATCCCTACTCTCTTTTGGTTACCACTTGCATATTATAGCTTTTTCCATCCGCCCATTTTTAGCTTATGTGTGTCACAATTCACATGTCTTACATACTGTGATATTAACAAATTATTATAGCTATAATTATTTTTAATACTTTGTCTTTTAACTTCTATATGAGCTAAAAGTAATTTATGCAACAAAATTACAGTATTAGAGCATTCAGAATTTGAGTATATTCATACCTTTACAGTGAGTTTTATACTTTCATATCTTTTCATGTTGTCAGTTAGTGTTCTTTCATTTCAACTTTAAGAACTCCCTTTAACAATTCTTGTAGGCAGGTCTAGTGGTGATTAACTCACACAGCTTTTGTTTGTTTGGGAAAGTCTTTATATCGCCTTTATTTCCTCAGGACAGCCTTGCAGACAGAGTGTTCCTGGTTGGCAGCTTTTTTCTTTCAGCACTTTTTTCATCCACTTTCTTCTGGCCTGCAAGGTTTCTGCTAAGAAATCCACTGATAGTCTTATGAAGGTCCCCTTATATGTGATGATTTGCTTTCCTCTTGCTGCTTTCAAAATCCTCACCTTGTCTTTGACTTTAAAGAACTTGATTATAATGTTGTCTTTGTGAATATACCCTTATTGTTAATCTATTTGGGGTTCTTTGGTCTTTTTAAATCTGAATGTTCATTTCCCACTCCAAATTTAGGAAGAAATGTTTTGTCAATGTTTGTCTAATGTAAAGTTTCTGCTCCTTTTTCTCTCTCTGCTCCTTTCAGAAACCCATTCTGAATATATTAGTTTGCTTGGTGATATCCCCAAAATCCTATAGCCTTTCTTCACTCTTTCTCATTCTTTTGTTGTTGTTGTTGTTCCTTTGAATGGGTAATTTCAAATGACCTGCCTTTGAGTTCACTGATTCTTTCTTCTACTTGACTGAGTCTGTCATTGAAGCTTTCTATGAAATATTTCAGTTCAGTCATTGTGTCCTTCAGCTCTAAAATTCCTGTTTGGTTCTTTTTTATGATTTCTATCTCTTTGTTGAACTTCTCAATTTCTTCATATATTGCTTCCCTGATTTAGTTTAGTTGTTCTGTGTGATCTTTTGTAGCTCACTGAGCTTTAAGATGATTATTTTAAATTCATAGATTTCCATTTCTTTAGGTCAGTTACTGGTGTTTTATTTTGTTCCTTTGGTGCAATCATGTTTCCCTGATTATTCATGGTCCTTGTGGCCTTGTGTTGGTGTCTGCATACCTGAAGCAGAAATCTCTTCCAGTCATTACAGAGTAGGCTCAGCAGGGAAATCTTTTCACCAATCAGCCCATCAAGAGATTATGCATGGGCCATCAGGTCAGATCCATAGTCTGGCTTGCTACTGGATTCCTTGAGTGGGTTGGTCTAGAGTTTGGGTCACCTGGCAGGCAAGCCTCACATCTCGGTCCATGAGGATGGGCCTAGAACCTGGCTCCACCGGGGTGGACCTGGCAACTAGGTCCACAAGGTGGGTATAGTGCTGGGGTGGTCCTGAATCCTGAGTCCACAGGGGTACGCCTTGGTCCTGGGTTCATGGGAGGTGGCCTGGAGCCTGGGTCCACAGGGGCAGACATGGACACCAGGTCTGCTGGAGCATGCCTGGACACTGTATCCACTGAAGACTGAGGCCATAGGGGTTGGCCTGACACTGGGCTGACTTGGAGCCTGGGTCCACAGAGGCATGCCTGGATCCTGGGGCCTCAGGGGTTGGCCTTGAGTCTTGGTCCACAGAGGCCAGTCTGGAGCCTGTGTCAGTGTAGGCAGGCCTGATGCTACAGTGGATCTGGAGCTTGGGTCTGTGGGTCCTACCTGAAGCTTTGGTTTGCAGAGGACAGCATGGCACCAGGGTTCATTAGAGTAGGCTGGTTTCCGGGTCCAAAATGAAGTCAGGTACTCACCTCACTCTTCTTCTCCCATGTGGAGGGTATCCCTCTTGGTGCTGTGCCTCCCAGGCTTGAGAAGGAGTGACATGGGTCATATGAAACTGTTCTTCATATCTTCTTCAACTGTCTTTTCTTATTTCTGTGTTCCCCCCGGGTGTTGTAATCTCTCACTTGGATTCTTTAGCTCTTATGAAGGTATTTTCATGTGTGGATAGGTGTTCAAATTGATGTTTCTGTGAGAGGACAAGCACTGGAAACATGTATTCCACAACCTTGCTTGAAAGTAGAGAATTAATTTTTAAACCAGTTTTTCAAAATTATATTTTCAAGGAATATATAATGATAAGAAAAAATGCTCAGGATACAAAAGTATTGGGGGAAAAAACAGGATACGAAACTTTATAAAAATATGGCATTAGCTTTCTAAAAATAAATAAATAAACATGTTACCAAGTATAAAATGAAATGCTAAAAGGAATTAGACCAAATAGTTATAAATAATATTATCTCTTCTTCACATTTTCCTATTGTTTATAAATTCCCTACAATGAGCACGTATCATATTTCATCAATTCTAAGGTACATATTTTTTTTTCACATTTAACATCTCTAAAATTAGAATGCATCTTAAAACGGATGGCTTCTTTTAGTCTTCTATTATTACATTTGTACTCAGCAATAAAAAAATAAAACAGTAAGTATCATTACATTTTAAAGATACTGATGGAAATATTCGATGTAGAGATTCATAGAAAAGAGGTACTCATTCACCAAATAAACAGGATGACACTCAGCCATCGGTGAAGGCAGTAAGAGCTCTGGTTAGGTTTGTAAATCTTTCCCCAAATATAATTTCCCATAGAAATAAAAACTCTTTTATAAAAGCAAATACAGAAGTAAAGATGACCTCAACATACACAGCTTCCCTTCTCTCTCTCCCCCTTTTTTAAAAATTATCTTTTGTGGAATGCTTAGTTTGCTGCAGAGTTTTAAAGAAAATAGATTCTTGAGGTCAATAATTCATTTTTGCTTTCTAAATATGCGAAAAGATCCTTAACCCCACTTTGTCAAGGGCTACCTTCCACTTTTACTCTTCCAGGTTGCAACTCTACCCGAGAGGGTGGAGGGCATGGGGGGTTGGGGAAATGGAAAGTTGAGAAGGGACAGACGTTGGGTTGACGGAAAAGCTTAGTGAAGTAGTTTTCTTCTTTTCCCCCTTTGTACATGCAGAGCCATCATTTCTGCCTGCTGCTCCAGTAAACTGTGGGAAAAAGAACGTCCCAAATAAACTTAATGAATAAATCAGAAGCAGCCACTTAAACCTCTAATTTCTGTTTCTTCATATACCTTCTCACCTCCCTATTGACTCATTTCTACCTCACACCCAGTTTTCCATTAGCAATTGAGAAGGATGGCTATTGTTATTGGCTAATTCCTAGGGAGGGAAAAAGGATGCTCTCTCCAAATTTGTGGAAGGTTTCTTTATGTGCACGGCTTTAAGTGCTGTGTGTAATACAAGAATATACAGAATACAGTACTGTCTCTCAAAAAATTTAGCTTTAGTCAGTAAGATAAGACTTCTATACCAATAGCTGTAGTCCCAAGGGGAAAAAGAGTCATGACATCTGCATTAATTGGTTGGTACCCCATGCCACTGTGGGTACTAAATTTTTTTACATCACCCTTGAATAAGTGGGTTATACATATACCTAGATGAGGGGGAAAACATGACAAGGTGAAGAGAACAGTGTGAACAAAGATAAGGAAAAAGGTTTGTACCTCAAGCAATTTTAGGACAGACTACAAAGTTGCTATAATAAATTGACCAAGTACTATAATTTTTATATATATATATATATATATATTTTTTTTTTTTTTTTTTTTTTTTTGTCTTTTTCGTCACCGGCACTCAGCCAGTGAGTGCACCAGCCATTCCTATATAGGATCCGAACCCGAGGCGGGAGCGTCGCCGCGCTCCCAGCGCCGCACTCTCCCAAGTGCGCCACGGGCTCGGCCCTATAATTTATATTTTTAAAAAATATTTAAGATGTTTACTGGGCCTAGAAGACAAAGTCTAATGAGTCTTCCAGCATGGGGTAATAGTCTTGCCTTGAAATCTCCTGCAGGCACTGACTGAATCAGTATGTCAAACTCATTCTTGGTCTAGTCCTGAGTTCAAACCTTCAGTAAGGATCAACTGGGAAAAAAAATGGCTTCTTTCATAGTCACTTTTCCACTGTCTTTACAGAGTGGCAAATAATATACACAGGATATACAATTTAAATAAAGGCCTGAAAAATTTTTTCCTATGCTCATGCTTTTAGGAATAACATTACTTAGAGAAAGAGCCAACGAGGGCATATAATGACTGCTAGCCAATGGGAAAAATTCCACCCACCCAACCCAGATACAGAACTACCCCAATGCAGTGACTCTGATTGAATGAAACATGAGAGAAAAAAATGCTCTCACAATTCACAGTAACACATCCATCCTCAGCTTAAAAGAAACCAAGACATTACTTTTACCCTCGCTGATTTTCCTATAAAAGATTTAGAAGAGAGGGTACAGATTGATCCAGATACTGCATCAATTTGGAAAATTCTGTGACGCCACATGGTTATTTAGACTACATATAAGGAAATAAAGCATGTATAAATAAATAGGCTATAAGCGAAGATTCTAAATTCTGTCTCTGGAGATCTGTAAGCACTAGGTGAATGGCCATCTGTTTGGGGAGGAACTTAAAACCTTTCCCAGTCAGGACCTTTCAAGGACAGAATAAATATTTCCTTTTGCCTATATGGTTAAGTCATACTGCCATGAAATGAAAGAAAAGCCAATCCTTGGTTCATTCATTCACTCATTAATTCAACAATTACTTTTCCAGCACCTCCCATGTTTAAACTACTGTATTAGATGCTGTGGAGAATACAAAGCTAAAACAGTCATTGCCCTTTGAAATCTAAACTATAATAGACAGAATTTTTATAAAATTTATAGAAGACAGAGTTTTTAGAAAACTCCAAGAACAGAAACACAACAGATCCGAGTAAAAATAGAATTGGCAAAGGAGTTTAACGAGAAGAAATCCCAGTATGATAACTGTGCTAGATGGGGTTTAAAAATGTCAGTATCTATCAAAACTTTAAACAAGTCATATGACAAAACATCTGGTGACATAGAGGTATCACTATAGCATGCTTCTTCTGTCCATTAAGAATAAGGAAAGGCAATTATAAATTCCAGGGAAAAAGAGAAAGCTGTACAAGAAAGTCATAATTCAAATACAAAGCAAGCTAAAATGTGGCATGATTCTGAGACTTTAATGAAGTATAAAACTTTGACCTGACATTTGTAACATTCCCCATTGACTGACACAGGTTTAGTGATTACAATGGATTACATCTTCTATTTATGAATCCAGTCACTCTACCTGGTTCTGTAATAAATAATACATACATAAGCATTGTTATATACTGGCTTTAAAATTTCAGGGTCAACGTATAAAGTGTGCTAGCTTTATCAAAATTACAGATCTGTGTGTAAAGTTATAAACCTCAACAATGTCAAGGTAATGATATAGCTGAAAGAGAACATTAACTACCCATCTTATACACTAAAAGTCAAGAGAAAGTATCCAAAAATTGATTCTTAAGATAAGCAATTATTTTTAAAAAACTAAAACTAAAAGTAAATATTAATTAGCAAAACTTAGCAAGAGTGAAAGGTAATGTAATAGTTAATCACACTTTTCTTAATGGAGAAACAACTAACAGTACTAAAAGTTGTTAGATGAAGAAAAAGTATAAGCATATGTTGAAGTGTTATAGAGGTAAACAAAAACCAAAATGCAAATATAGTGAAAAGTAGGTTGCCTCTTAGAAATGAAACTTGGAGATCGATGGGAGGAAGTTTTTCACTTTCTATTTTAGATTTTCCTCAACTGTTTAAATTTTTATTTCTTAGTACATGTATGATTTTTCTAACAACAATAATAATATAAATGAGGTACTGACATGAAAAATTTGGGGGACATATTATTTAGTAAAAAAAGAAGAAAAGCAAGTACTACAGTAATGTGCATAATAAAGTCCCGTTTATATATTTTTTAAAAACACAACAGCAACATGTATAAAAATATATTAATATAATTATATTTAAGCTAAAGCATATAAAAGGATCAGATGGGAGAGCAAGGTAAAAGAGAACTACATTTTATTCTGTGTAGTTCCATATTGTTTGAATGAGAAGACATGTGTATTCATCTATTACTTGTTATTTATCTTCTCTTACATTTTTAAAGAAAAAGGATACCATGACTATAGAATTGGTAGGGACACCATGGGTCAGTAGAAAAAAGAACAGCTTTGGTCTTAGAAAAACTTGGATTCAAACACAAGCTTCACTAGGTATGTCACCCTGAACAATGTATTATATCTCTGTAAGCTTCATTTTCTTCTTTTAAAAGAGCTTTATTGAGACCTAATTCACATACCATTCAATTCATTCATTTAAAGTATATAATTCAATGTGTTTTACTATGTTCACAAGGTTGTGTAGCCATCTCTGCAAACTAATTATAGAGCATTTTCATACCCTTAAAAGAAACCCTATATCCATCAGCAGTCAAATCCCATCAATTTTCTTCTCTGGAAAAAAAGTGAGTGTCAGAGTGAGAGGACTACTACCTGATAGTCTTGTAATGAGGAGTAAATAAAACACATCAAAGCTTCCAGCACAGTGCCTAGCCCTCAGTAGGTACTCATCACATGTATTTCAAGTAAAGTTCAACACACAGATGATACAGAAATGAGCAGAAATGAGCAAAAAACCCAGATGTGTAAGAAAGAATGTGTAAGAAAGACATAAAGCCTTTCAAGTGCCCAAGAACACACTCAGATCCCCAACCTCAGAGCAGAGTCCAGAAGTCATGGCTCCCTCCCCAATTCTAATTTTAAAAAAAAAAAAAAAAATCAGGTATCAAGTCAAAAAGCACAAGTTTGAAAATGTCAGCATTTGGGGGCATATTTTAGAGTGAAAGTTTCTGGAGGAGAGATATCTTCTCACCCCTACAAAAATGTGAAATGCAAGAAGCAAATACTGCAGTTGCTAAGAAGATAAGAACACAATAAGTTCACTTTGGACAAGCAGTTGAAACTATACTGTCATGTTTCTACTTCTCAAAGTGAAAATAAGCATGACAGGTGCTCATTTGGCTGTTCAAGCACTTTCCACTTAAATGGCAATTCCTCAAGCTTACCGACTGCAGCCTGAAGTTATAATTTATTACTGTTTCTGTATTATTCCCTTGCCTCGGCAAAAAGCAGAACATAGCACCTACATTTCAAGACCCATGAGAGGTAATAAAGCATAATTATTTCAAATTTATGATTAAGCCATAAATTATATGTCCTTTTTACTTGAGTTGGTCAGAGGTTGGGAGAGGAAGGGAATGGGGTCAGAGGAAGAAATAACAAAAGCCTTTCCTTTGAACAAAATATCTAAATCAGGGCAGGACTGAGGGACACCTGGAGAATTTATAAAGATAACACAGTCTCCAGTTTAATCCCACATGAACCCCCAATTAAGAGACTTTAAACTCCTAAAGGCCTTTGTTCCTCCTGCTGACATGGCTACAGAGTCTAACTAGAGTGCCCATGTTGACTTGAAAAACAGAAGCATGGCATATTTTCAGGTTATATCATATCAAATGTTCAGTGTTCTGGGTCTTGCTTCATCTAAGTCATAGGTATTTCAAGGAAGGTGAAATAATCTATAAAAAAAACTGCTGACCAGGCTTTGTAAGTAAAGGCAGCTTCAACCAAAGTAATAGTTATCGCAGAGCTCTGATTCAGCAATGGCCAGATGTGAACTCTTCTCGCCCTCGAGAATCAACTGGTGACATTTCCCTTTCCTGTAGTTCCTTGATGTGGCTACGGAAACACACATGTGGAATAGCTAGGTACAAAGCTGGAAAGCTCAGGGCATGAAGCAGAATAAGAACACAACATTCAGCGCTCTTTTATCACCCACTCAGCTCATTGGTTGTTCAATATGCATAAGCCAGGTCCCATTCTTCATAATGAGTCCCCACGTTCAGATCGTAGCTTACACAGCACTTTCCCATATATGTTCTTATTGTCCTCACAGTAACCCTGCGAAGGAAGTATCGTTATGCACCTATTTTACAGTGCAGGCAGAGACTCAGAGAGGTGGTAGAGACCATGCAGTGAGTCTGGGACCTAGTCACCCAATCCCACGGCCTTGTCATTTCTCTACCCACCACTATCGGTGAGGTAAAGCAAAACCAAAAAACAAATGCTATGCATTTCAATATATATCGCTTTTTTCTTTTTTTGAAGTGGACTTTTTACTTGGCAATTGAAGCTTTGAGACGGCTGTTTGTTATAGTAACAAGACATTTAAAACTGAGATTTAGTTGGGTTTAAGGAAACAAAAGTAAAGAGACCAGAGAGAACACAGTCATGAACAGTGACACGTAAAAAATAATAGTAATAAATTAAAGGGAGGAAAAATGGGGTTTGCCCCAAATGTTTCCCTACTACTCACCTTTGTCCTGAAACATCCCACTTCCACACCCAGCTCCTGCTTACTGAACATAATTTGGTTGATGTCCCTTGAACTGTATAATCTGTTCCACAAAAAACCCACAGTTTGTCTCCAAGCCATTTTAAGCTGCTAACTCCCTAGTAACATTCAGTCTATGGAAAACATCTGTGGCAAAGTAAATCATCCTACTCTGAGAAAGACCAGAGTGTATTTTTTTTTTTCCTCTAAGTGTGTTTTGAAGTCCTGGTTGGAAAATTAGTGAAAATTGTAAATCTGTTTGCAAATCTGGTCATGTCTAACTCTGAGATTAGGGCACAGATTCCAATTTAAAAGTAAAACCATGACAACTTCAGTTAAGCATGTCCTCAGGCACTGCCAGCAGGGCCTTCATTCACTTCCACGGGCAGTGGATTTATTACAGGCACCCGACACGTTCCCCATCAGACACCCCTGGAGTATTTACTTGAGACAGCAGGGTTCAGTCTGCACTTCCTCTGCAGACCAATATATTATTATAAATTGAGCTAAACTGTTTCCTTTTCGTAAGTGCTATGAAGTTCAGATTTCAGATATCAGCATGGAGCTGAGGTCCCTCCATGGAGTTCCTTGCACCATTTGGATTTAAAAGTAAAGAGAAAAGGCAGCATTTGACCACAGTTACTTTTACTTTTGCTTGTTTTTCTGTTTTGTTTTGTTTTTTAGAGAAGAGATGGGGAAGATTCATTTTAGAAATCAAATGTAACATCTTAGTAAGAAAATACACTCTAAATGCCAACTTTGTGGTAGAGTTCAGTAAGATACCAACTATTTCACCTATACCTGAAGGCAGGAGTTGGAAAATCAGGAGTAGACTTTATATCTTGAATATCAGCTCTTATAAAATAACAACACTAATTTCCTCTGTTTATCACATACAATAGCTAAAGGGACCCAATGTATATTTAAAAGTGCATATTCATTATAACATATGTCAAATGGATAATTTATATATAATATTTTCATTATTAATCCATTTCTTAAACACTGAGAAAACCATAACTTTAAAAAGAAATGGAAAAGAAAGAAACAAACAGAACATGGTCATCTTTTTTTTCCCTTCCTGAACAATTTAGTCCTAAAGCCATTAGGTGAGGCAGACACATCATGCTGTGGCAGAGAGAAGGGGGCACAGAAGCCCAGAGCAGGGGTCAGTGCTTGAGTGCGATGAGGAGGGCATCCATATCGGGGGCAGCAGGGTGGGCTGACATGGAGTATCACATCTAAAATGACAAGATCCAATCCATACTTCTTATTAGCTGTGTTACCATGGCTAAGTAACCACATTAATCTAACTCTGATTTCCTCTTTTGCAATACAGCTAATATTTGCTTCTCATAGTCATTGAGAAGATTAAAAGAATGCTTGACTTGTCATTAGTCCTTAATAAATGTGGTTATCATTCATATTACTACTATCATTCCAGATAGAGAGAGAGAGAGAGAGAGAGAGAGAGAGAGAGAAAGACTGAAAAAGAATATATTAAATCAGGCATACGCCTAATTTTTCTTTTCTTTTTTTTGTTTGATACTTTTCAGAGTTTCTTTCTCTGCAGTGAGTACTCACTGCTTTTTAATGAGAACACATAAGATTCTAGTAAATACGTGGAATACAGCTGAACTTTTACAATGTATATTTACTACTTTTATGTACAGAAAAAAACTAATAAAGCTATTTAAAAGGGCACTCTTCCAGCTCACATTTCTTTTAAAGATGCAAATTGCTAATAAAAACTCCTGAACAAAGTATCCAAAGGAAAGTGACTTATTGGCTAAGTTAACACCCATTTAGACTCAGGTCAAATATCCATATTTGGGTGGTACATAAAAAAAAAATTATACACTTGATGGAGCAGAGATTTCCAAATAGAAACTTAGTTCCTGAGGTCAGGCAGGAGAGAGAAAGGAGAAGAGTTGACCTTAGCCCTAAAAACATTTTCACATAAGAGATTACATTGTATTGGGACCAAGTTGAAATGGTCCCATTTTGAGTGGGAACAGCACTGCATGTGAAGCCTGCAACCCATTCTGGTCCCTGTTCTGCCTCAGACGGAGTGATTTTGGGCAAATTACTTAACAATCTCTGCCATCTCCTTCACAAGGTTCTTTGGAGACTGAATGAGATTGCTTATGTGAAACTGATTTGTAAATTGTAAAGCAACATGCAAATAAAAGGCAAGAGGTTAAGGGCTTACTCAGATCACTGTTCAACAAATGCAGGAATCACCCCATGAGAAGAATTTCAGAGGTAAAGGGACACAGCATTAAATATCACTGAATCACACGGTGAGAAAAAGTCCCTACGCAGTGATCTTCCCATCCTCCTTCCGACATTAAGGAGAAAGTCTCAGATTGGTACAATTATACAGTTAACACCTCTCTAACAGTTACTAATCTCTGTTTTTAACAAAGACAGAAGGGGACTCAGATTCTGGATCTCCAGCAAACCACAGTAGCAGGCACTTAATACTTTTTAGTTTTTCTATATTTGTATTTACAAAATCCTTCTAATTATGCCAAGAGATACATGTTTTCCATTTAAGACAGTGATATAAAATCTTCTTTTAAAATGAATTCATTTCAAAGAAAGAAAAAAAAAATGAACTTATTTAGAGAGAAATAGTACATAAATAAAGGATTCTGAGAAGGCCAGGACCAAGATTTACCCATCTCCAATATCTCCCCCAGAACCTTACACAGTGCCTGTAACATAGTGGAGTCTCTATGACAGGCCAATGTCTACGAATATCCAACTAACTGGGAATTAATTCTTATCATAAATACCGGGCTTGAGCCTTGGTTCTTCCTGGCTCTAAAACCAACATATGAGTTGATTTCCCCCACGCCCATGGGAGTGAGATAAACCCTGAATAATCAGGAGCTAGAGTCAAGGAGAAAATAAACCAAAACCCAAAGAAGCTTGTGAGTAAAAAAGGACACTGTTTGCACACTGTGCATCAGAAAATAAGCAGCAAGTCCAAAAAAACAACACAAAAAACTTAAGAGTAAAGAAGCAAAAAAACAAAGCACCATAAACTCCATAGCTTTAGTTAGCCTAACCACAGCTGAAATATTGCTTCCCAAAGAACTAAATGACAAGGAGAGAGAAGAGCCCTATTGTCAGGTCAGCTGTTCATGAGAAGAAACAAAATTCAAAACTAGAAAAACTCTCTCACTGCTAAAAACTTAAACAGACAGAACAGTATTTTAGCAAGTTACACTGTTGATTTAGATGATTTAGTAGCTCTGATGAAGAATCCTGAAAATTGTTTAGTACATTTGGGGAACTCCATAAACAATGAGAATGAAAAGAGAAGCAACTTTTAAAAATTTGGCAATATCGCAAAAAAAACCCCAAAAAACTAATTACGTGTTCTTATACAGAAGTTTCGTGATTCATATAAAATACTCAAAAAATTTATTTCTAAAGACATATTCAAAATATGTACCCAATAATCTAAACTTAGACACTAGAGCAACAATATAATCTTGATTCTCCTAACATTACCAAGCATAAAATAGCAGTCTCCTTGGTGAAGGGGTATTGCCAAGCCAGGTGTCTCTATGTCCCACGAGATCTTAAAACCAACATGCCAAGTGTCAGGATCTCTGCCCTCGAGATGGGAATCATCGTCACTTTCTTCTTCGGGGCCTGTCAAAAAAGAAGAAAGTGATCAGAAAGGAAACGTTTAACCTAAACTTCTTGGTTTTACTATAGTTATCTTATAAATAATTGATATTTTAATAAAATATGAATGTTAGTGAAGCATATCCTCCTTTTGGCAGATTTTCTAAAAAGACATTCTAGAATATTTTTAACATGTCATTTATTTTTTCATCAAGAAACTTTAAATAGGAGAACACTTCGAAAAATTCATGGAAAAACAGAATTGAAATATAGTACAGATCTTTCCATGAACTTTTTGAAGTACCCTCATAAAATGATGAGAAAATAGCCACTGATACTGACAAAGATAAAAGATTATTTTGTTCAATTCCAGGCAAATAAATTAGAAAATCTAAATTAAATGAATAGTTTTTTTTTAGAATAATATTAAATACCAAATTGAATCTAGGAAGAGGTAAAAAACCTAAACAAACCATGGAAGGTATAAAGGAATTTGTCAAAAAAATTCTCTCTCAAGAAAACACAGAGAGTTTCCAAGGAGAATTCTACCAAACAATTAAGGAATGAATACTTTTAATATACTTTAAATTGTTTAAGAGCATAGAAAAAGAAAAGCTTCATAGAAAAATATGTATCAAAACCCAAAAAGAAAATGCACACATACACAAACCAATCTCAAATCTGAAAATCAATTCAAAATTCCTAAATATAAGAAAATAAAATCCAAATTCAGCAGCATGTTAAAAGAACATTCCATGACCAAGTAGAACTTATTCTGGGCATAGGACATCTTAACATATAAAAACTTATACTTAAAATTCACCATTTTCATAGAGCAAACAAAACAAAAAAAAAAAAAAAACAAGAGTCACCACTCTGGTGACACAAAAATATTTTATAAAATACAACATCCTTTCATGATAAAAACATCAATAAAAGGGGAATAGGTGGCTACTTCCTCAACCAAATAAAATATAGATCTGTCTCAACTCCAAAGCCAACATCATATTCTAAGAATTAGAGAAGGATATCTTTTTATCCAATTATTCAACATTATTCTGGATGCAATGGCCAACACAGTAGTGCCTTCTGGAGTTGCATGATAGAGCAGCCTTAATTAGAAAAAATAAGAGATATAAAATTTTTTAAGAAATAAATCTTTTTGCAGATGATATGATTATCCATATTCAAATCAACAAGGGAAAATACACCCCAAGCAATAAACAAATTAAGAAAACGCTAGCTACAAAATGAAATCACAGTAATTAATAACATAAAAATATAAACAAATACCCCATTTACAACAATATCTAGTAAGATTCTCATTTGTGCGTTGTCTACATGAAGAAAAACTTTCAAGTGTTATTAAAGGCTACAAAAGAAGATTTAAACAGATGTAAAGACATATTATATTCTTGGGAACTAAGACCGAACATCATGGAAATGTCAGTTCTCCTTATGTTCAACTAAGAGTTTAATACAGTCAAAATAAAAAGACCAACAAGATTGTTTCTTTAGTTGAGTGGAGTTGGTAATTAGACAAGTTGATTCTATAATACTCATGGAAATATAAACAGGCAAAAATAGCCAAGAAATGATTTTCTTAATATATAAAGAGCTCCTATATATCAATAGGCTAAAGATCAATAGCCAAATAGAAAAATGGGCAAATGTTATGAAAACAGAACGCATAAAAGGGAATAAAACTAGCTCATAAACACAAAATGATGTTCCAACTTAGTCACATAAGAGAAATACAAATTAAAGCCACAAGAGATATTTTTTGCCTATCAAATCAGAAAAGATCAATCATTTTGAAAAAATATGATGTTAGTGTTACAAAATGGCACACTCGTACTCTCTGTAGAGGGAAATTTGGTAATACTTATCAAAATTACAAATGCATAAACCCTTTGACCCTTATAGGAATTCCACTTTTAGAAATGTATGCTAAAATTCCTACTTGCAGAGGTTGCAAAATGATTGCTGAGCAAGCGAATTTATTGCAGTACTGTTTATAAAAGCAAAAGATCAACAATAACCTAACTGTCCATAAAAAGGGTTCTGATTAAATGAACTACAATATGTCCAAATAATAAATTACTATGTAGTCTTTTTTTTTTTTTTTGTCTTTTTGTGACCGGCTGCACTGCGCTCAGCCAGCGAGCGAACCGGTCATCCCTATATAGGATCCGAACCCGCGGCGGGAGCACTGCCACGCTCCCAGCGCCGCACTCTCCCGAGTGCGCCACAGGGTCGGCCCTACTATGTAGTCTTTAAAAATAATATGACTATGTACTGATATGGAAGTATCTGCTATATCTTTAAGAGAAAAAAACTAATAGGCTATAATTTGTATAAAAAAATACAGTACATATAATATTTCTCAAAGGATACTCAAGACTGATTTCTCTGGGGTACAAGAGTGGGAGAAACACATAAAAGAGGTAGAAGGTACGCACCATGGTTTGCCTACACTCACAGTCCTGAAAGAATGACCCTACATAAAAACTTTGTAAAGTGCACTTAAGAAATATTTACTGATCACTTACTGTATACTAGGCACAGTACCAGGTACTGCTAGGCACAGTACCAGGTACTTGGGATGTATCAGTGACTGAAACAAAGGGCTATGCCTCAGCAGAGCTTTCCTTTTAGTAGAACTGTGAATGTTCATCACTGATTACTCTTAAGGGAACATTTTAATTTTAAATTCCATTAGACTTTAAACTGCTCTACTAAACTCTGGTCTTCAAAGGCAGGGTCCGTTTTTCTATTTCATCCACATTTAGAGCCCTAGTAACTGGCACATAGAAGGCATTCAATGAAGACTTGTACTAAGCTGCTTGCTTAAACAAAGTGTTCTTTCAGTTCATACCATTCAGTCTTTACTGTGCTAGATGGCAGGGAAAGAAAATGTTTGGGGGAAAAAATACCTCAAATTAAACCAAAGAACATAAGAAAGCATGACATTGCTGCTAAACTAGTACAGACCTCAATACTAAAGAAGTTTAGAGAAGAGAAAGGTTCAAGGAGAATTAGAGAAGGTCAAATTTGAAAGACAACAGCATTTAGACTTACAGAGGGTAGAGGGAAGACAAAAAAATGCAAAGTTGTACGCAATCAAAATGGACAACGAAGCATATTTTACTTAGGCTTCTTCATGAACATATCACATAAACAATCCGGAAGTGCAGATATCCCAGATGGCACATACTCATATACAGAATCCCTAAATTCTGCACATTTTACTCTACAGTAACTGTATACAAGGCTCAAAGCAGTAAAAGAAAGGAAAAAAAGGATCTCCTCTTTATAACTGTTCAGTCACATTACTCTGCACTTGGTTTGATGAAATAGAACAGAGCAGAAATCCAAGTTCATGGTCTGTGCAAGGAAGATATACTGCTAAACGACCTCTGAGAACACATCCAACTGTGGATATTCTTCAATTCCCTAAGTTTGAATCTAAAATTTAATACTGCCCTATTAAGAGAATCATACACCTTTTGTCACATATACTGTTCTTTCTAATACATGTTTTCTCAAGTACTTTTTTAGTTAAGAGCATCTTTTAATTAGACTTAAGAATAATGCCATATAATAAAAAGTACAAAGCCATTTTCTAGGTTAATCCTCAAAACATTTTTTTTTTAAAAATCCTCTGGAACAGAGATGACAAATATCTTACATATCAAGGGACATGACTGATTTGTTGCTTGTGGCTTTTCTGAGCCCTGTTTGGAGAAGAATTCTGAAACTTTCCCCAGGTACAGTGAGAAAGAGTACTACAAGCACAAGAAAAGTCAATGGGAGCACGAGCACTAGCCAGTTGCTAGCCATGTCTGATGGCCTTTGCCAGGCAGTTCTTATTTATACATAATACATAGTTATACTTACAGATACCAGAATCCACTAAACTAGAGCTGTGGATCAGGAAAGAAATCACAAAGGTGTGTGGCTTGACCTGCACTCTATTTCCTTAACAAATCTAAATCAGTTGCCAACTGATAAAAGTACTTTGTATAAAAATCCAAATTCCCACCTACTCTTGAATGACAAGATCTGGTATGGCTGAGTCACAAGTGACTATAAGTAAGAAGTAGCTGCCCCTTTTGGACAAGGTGTGTGGTCTGTGCTAGTCACAGTTCCCACACAGCCACTTCATTTCATTCATTTGTGGTACCTGCCTCGACCCTACAGCAAAGTCTCTGAACCTTGCTCTAGAGCTGCGTCACAGAGCCTACAGACAAATCAGGACTGTTTTTGAAAAATAAAGTTTAAGTAGAATACAATTATGCCCTTTCATTTACATACATGTCTGCATTCACACATAAAAGCAAGTTTGAATAGCTAAAACACAGATTATAAAACCTACAAAGCTGAAAATATTTATTATCTGGCCTTTCATAGAAAACATTTGCTGACCCCTGCTCTAGAATCTTGATATTTGTGATTTGATGGAGATGTCTACTGCATACACTAGTGAAGAAGCCTAGGCTACATAAAAATAATAGTGTTGTAATGTGATTAATACCTAATAATGTAATATGACTAATAATAGCATACCACATAATAAAATAATTAATGCTAAATTGGTTGATATTTAACTAATATTGATATGAGAAATCATATGTTTATATTTATGATACTCCAAGGCTTCAGGCTGCTTCATCCCAATAGATGTAGCAAATAGTACAAGAAAAAAAGAATAGAAATAGTTTAAGTAGGTTTATCGTATGTCCCTCACAGACCAAATCAATCATAACTTTAAAAAGAAACAATTTTACACTACAAAGACAACAGTTTTCAGGCAGTTTTAATGCCACTGAGTATGCACATTCTAATAAGTGGTCATCTTTATAGGCTGACAGGCTGGTTGACTACTTTCCCCTCTAACTTTCATCCTGGCACTCTTTCCAATATGGCACCAATAAGGTCCTGAGTGACAGTCAGAGACAGCAATGGCAATCAGTGTTTCCTCATCCCTCCCATAAACCCAGCACCTTTGAAATGTGCTCATTAAAGTGATGTTTTTTCCCATTAAATCATAATTTATTATGCATATTTGTGGGGTACAGAGTTGAATAACAATACCTTTGTCCAACATGTGATGATCAAATCAGGATAATTAGCATGTTCATCATTACAAAACACAATCATTCCTTGTGTCCATTAACCAATTTCTCGCTAGCCCCCCTACTCCTACCCCTTTCCCACCTCTGATAACCACAGTTCCGTTCTTTCCTTCTGAAAGTTCAACATATTGTTGTGATTGTTCTTTCACTTTTTCTTTCTTTCTCCCTTTCTTTCTTTCCTTCTTTTATTTTAGCTCCTGCTTATGAGTGAAGACAAGTCATATTTCTCTCTCTGTGCCTGGCCGGTTTCACTTAACATAATTTTTTCCAAGCTCATCCACTGCTGCTGCAAATAGCAGAATTTCAGTCTTTTTTAGGGCTGAGCAGTATTCCATTGTTTTCTTCTCCAGTCATCTACTGATGGATATTACACATATGGAACCAAGATATGGTTCCATATTTTGGCTATTGTAAATAGAACTACAATAAACATGGGAATGCAGGTATACCTTCGACATGACGATTTCCATTCCTTTGGGTATATACCCAGTAGTGGAGTTGCTGGATCATATGGTAGTTCTATCTGTAATTGTTTCAGAAACCTCCATACTATTTTCCATAATGGCTGTACTAATTTACAGTCCTACCAACAGTACATAATGTTTCCCCTTTGTCAACATCCTCGCCAACATTTGTTATTCTCCATCTTTTTGATAACAGCCAGTCTAACTGGGGTGAGATGATATCTCAATGTGTTTTTGATTTGCATTTCCCTGATGATTAGTGATGTTGAGCATTTTTTCATATACTTATTGGCCATTAGTATCTCTTCTTTTGAGAAATGTCTATTCAGTTCTTTGCCCATGTTTTAATTAGATTGTTTTTTTACTAAGTTGTTTGAGTTCCCTGAATATTCTGGGTATTAATTCTTTGTTGGATCCATAGTTTGCAGATATTTTCTCACATTCTGTAGGTTGTCTTTTTCACTCTGCTGATTGTTCCCTTTGCTGTGCAGAAGCTTTTTAGTTTGATTCAATCCCATTTATTTTTTCTTCTGTTGCTTGTGCTTTTGAGGTCTCATTCATAAAGTCTTTGCCCAGTATTACAACCTAAAGTGTTTTCTTTGTTTGTTTCTAGGAATTTTACAGTTTCAGGTCTTATATTTAAGTCTTTAATCCATTTTGAGTTGATTTTGGTATATGGTGAGATGTATGGGTCTACTTTCATTCTTCTACACATGGATAGCCAGTTTTCCCAACACCATTTGCTGAAGAGGCTGTCCTTTCCCCATTGTGTGTTCTTGGTGCCTTTGTTGAAGATCAGCTGCCTATAAGTACGTGGGCTGATTTCTGGGTTTTCTACTCTGTTCCACTGGTCCATGTGTATTTTTATGCCAGAATCATGCTATTTTTGGTTACTATAGCTTTATAGAACAATTTGAAGTCAGGTAGTGTTATGCCTCTGGCTTTATTTTTTGCTTAGGATTGCTTTGGCTATTTAGGTCTTTTTTTGTTCCATATGAACGTTAGGATTGTTTTTTCTGTTTCTGTGAAGAATGTCATTGGCATTTTGATGGGGATTACACTGAATCTGTAGATCACTTTGGGAAGTATGAACATTGTCACAATGTTAATTCTTCCAGTCCATGAAGGTGGAATGTCTTTACATCTTTTGGTTCCTTTTTAATTTCTTTCAGCAGTGTTTTGTAGTTCTCATTATAGAGATCTTTCACCTTCTTGGTTAAATTTATTCCTAGGTATTTTATTCTTTTGGTAGCTATTGTAAATGGCTTGCTTTCTTAATTTCTTTTTCTGCTAGGTCATTGTTGCTGTATAAAAACACTACTGATTTTTGTGTATTAATTTTGTATGCTGCAACTTTGCTGAATTTGTTTATCAGCTCTAGGAGATTTTTGGTAGAATTTTTAGGTTTTTCTATATATAGGATCATGTCATCTGTGAACAAGGACAATTTGACTTTGTCTTTTCCAATTTGGATGGCCTTTATTTCTTTCTCTTGCCTGATTGCTCTGTCTAGCACACCCAATACTATGTTGAACAGGAGTGGTGAGAGTGGGCATCCTTGTCTAGTTCCTGTTTTTAGAGGAAAAGCTTTCTGCTTTTCTCCATTCAGGATGATGTTGGTGGGTTTTTCAAATATGGCTTTTATTATGTTGAGATATTTTCCTTCTATCTCTATTTTGTAGAGAGTCTTTATCACAAAGGAATGTTGAATCATCCAATAATTGCAGAATATACATTCTTCTCATCAGTACATGGGTTCCAAGAGTGTGACATGAATAACAAGAGAAGAGGCTGGGGAGGTGGGCAGAGACTAGGACACAGAGGGTTTTGTGAACCACAGTAAGAAACCTAGACACACTGAGGGCAATGACAGATACTGAAGACTCATAGGTCAGATCTGTTTTCAGAATAATCCCTCTGGAGGGTACAAGCCTCTATGTACAGACTTTGTATACTTTTCCTGAAAAGGTTCCCAAAGTAATGGCAAATAGGTACTGCATATGCCAAAGAGCATTTGAGAAATACCGTTGAAGGACTATATCCCTAAGAAAGAAAGGTTAGCCAAAGAAAAGCCTCCTTGTCAGCGTTCTACAGTTTAGAAATGCTTTCCTTGATTGGTTGTGAGGAAGAAGGAGTCAAGCCTGCAGATGATACAGAGCATATTCTTTGTCAGCCACAGAGGAAAAAATGGTCTGAAATAATGGAGAATTTAGAAAAGTTTGAAGGGAGAAAAGCTAATCAATCCCAGCTTAGAATCTATAACAAGAAGCTGCTTTCACATGCCTCAAAACAAGCAATTCAGGACAAACGTAGTCCCTTGACACAGATAAATTGTAAAATTAATTATAAGTTTTCTGGGATTTCAGGTGAAATATTGGAAACTCTTTACAGAAAATATCTAAAGCCCTTCAACATGATGTCTGGTTCTGTCAGCTTTCAGATTAAGCATTTGGGAAAAAAAATTTAAGATAAAAATATTCACATATATAGGAGAACCTCATTACATCATGTTTCATGGACTTGGGCGAAAAAAAAAAGTGGGAAAAGGAAAGAAAAATTGCTTTTAGGGTCCTTGGCTAAAGCTTCAAAATCACTATATTATCTGAAATAAAATATAAAATGAGAAAAAAAAGCAGAGATACTTCTCAAACAATATATTCTCCAAATCAGAGTTTCTAACACTAGAGGTTACAATTCTTTGGGCAACCTCAGAAAGGTACAAACAGAGTCATGGATACTTACAGGAAACCTCTATTTTGTAGGTAACATAGAAGGCCAGAACCAAGTGGGGCTAATCAAAAGAGGATCGTCATTTGTTCATCTAGCTTCAGGTAAAGCTTTATCCAGGGTTTAAAGTATACATCGAGGACCCAGTTTCTCTGTTTCCCAATGCTCATGAAAAAGAAAAAGGGTGGCCACAAACGCTAGAGGCAGTCATTTGGGGGCCATGAGCTGAATAAGAGCCAAAAGATGAAAGGGAGGAAACTAGAAACCGATCACACCATTACTCTTGAAACAAGGTACACTTGAAGCCAGTGTCTTAGTATTAAATGAGACAATTCTTTAACTTTATAAATTAAGCCTGTTTAGGTCCAGTTTCTGCTGTCTGCTCTCAAAATAATCCTCATACTGATCAGAGATTGCAGTTACAGAAATCAAACAGTTATTGGACAGTGGCCACAATGTAGTCAAATAGTATAAATTCCTCAAACACAACAAATACTTACTGATTTGAGGCATTAAATACTTACCCATTTTCCATCATATGCAGTTACAAAGAAGGATGAAGATGCAAATCATGCCTTCAAAGAACTTACAAATCTAATTCAAGCATGAACAAAACTATCTATGGCCTTAGAAGTGAGGACAATGTTAGTAATAGGTACACAGATATGTTCACTGTGGCAATTCTTCAAGCTATATGTTTATGATCTATGTTATATTTCAATAATAAAAAAATACTCGAGACAGGTTAAAAGATAAAGTTAATGAAATCTCCCAAAGAGTAGATTTAAAAAATAAACAAAGATTGAAAATAAAGGAAAAATAAGAAAACTAGAGGAAGAGTCCAGAAGATTCAAAAAACAAAACACATGGATTTCAAAGAGAAGAGAAAAATGGAGAGGAAGAAATAATTAACAAAGTAATTCAAGAAAACATTACAAAATTGAAGGGTATAAATTTCCAGATTGAAAGGTCTAAGAAATGCCAGTATAGTGGTTGAAAAATATCACTGTGAAATTATAAAACATTAGAAAAAATTAAAAAATGTGTCATAAAGGATGAAGAAAAAAACAGAACTCTCAACACAGATACTGAAGATGAAAAGAGTAGAGCAATGTCCTCAAAATTCAGAAGAAAAATTATTTCCTACCAAGGTTTCCACACCCAAAGTATCTACACATGTCAAGGTAGAACAAAGATAATTTAAGATATTCAAGGTCTCACAAGTTTACAACCTAGGCATCCTTTCTCAAGAAACCACTGAAGTTATGCACCACCAAAATAAACAATCAGGAAAGAAGGAAACATGGGATGTGGAAATCTGAAGAATCAACAGAGAGAGCAGTAAAGGGAATCCACTGGATTATGATGAAGACATCACAAAATCCAACAGCTATGCATCAGGCATAGAAGGCAACCAGTCCAGACTGGAGTAGATGAGAAGACTCTGGAAGACATTTCTCCAAGAAAATGAAATTGACAGAATATCTCATGGTTCTGAAGCTCTTGGGAAGATATTTAGATAACTGATAGAAAGCATGGGATTTAATTAGTCATAACCACTCAGAAAACTACCCAACTACACAAAAAGCAAGATCACTATTAACACATAAAGAAATTAAAAGTTGAGAAGAAAAGAAAGAGTGATTATAGTTTATGACATACTCTAAATATCATTCTCATGGATATGGTCTCTATAAAGGCTAGATGGTGATATAACCAAAATGATAATACATCTATAAAAAGAATATAGTGGAATCAGAGAGTGTGCACCCGTATGCAGACACGGAAAAAAAAAGACAGCTTCATCTTCTGTATCTAGAAGCCAATATAATGCTCAAAGTAAGTTAAGTATGTTATTAACTACCAAAAACATTACTTGAAAGAAAAGAGTAAAAATGATTTTCTCCAGGGAAATGAAAATGGGAAGAAAAGGCATAAATAACTGCAGTTTTTTTCTTAGCAAACCTTATACAAATAGCTGACTTTTATTTGAGTTAACTAAAAATAAATAACATTTATTGAATGCTTACTATGTACTAACCACTGTTGTTATGTTCTCTGCACTTTACGTGTGTTTTATCCTTATAGTCCTGAGGTGGCTTCTGTTCTTATCGCTATTTTACAGATGAGAAAACTTAGTCACATAGCATTTAAGTAACTTGCCTAAGGTCCCACAGCTGATTAATATCTATATGAATGCTCTCATTAAATAGTACAAAAGAAAAAAATGCCCAATTAATGTCGCAGACAGTAAAGTATGTTCCATTCCAATTTGTTCTCTTATCCCTTGCTCATCACATTAATAAACACTAAAAATTCTGCCATTGCTTCAGAAAATATTTGTAAATCATATATCTGTCAAGAGATTAATATCTAGAATATATAAAGAATTTGTAAAATTCAACAACTAAAAAACAACCCAATTTAAAAATGGGCAAAGAGGGCCAGCCCGTGGCTCACTCGGGAGAGTGCGGTGCTGGTAACATCAAGGCCACGGGTTCGGATCCTATATAGGTATGGCTGGTTCGCTCACTGGCTGAGCGTGGTGCTGACAACACCAAGCCAAGGATTAAGATCCACTTACCGGTTATCTTTTTAAAAAATAAATAAATAAAAATAAAATAAATAAATAAATAAAAATGGGCAAAGGACTTGAATGGACCTTTTCCAAAGAAGATATATAATTGGCTAATAAGGACATGAAAAGATAGTCAACATCATTAATCATTAGGGAAATGCAAATCAAAACTACAATGAGATGCCACTTCATGCCCATTAGAATGGCTATTACCAAACAAAGTACTGGAAAAGATGTGGGGAAGTTAGAACCCTTGTGCATTACTGGTGAGAATGTAAAACAATATGGCAGTTCCTCAAAAAAGTCAACAAAGAATTACCGCTGGATCCAGCAATCCCACTCCTGGGTATATAAACAAAAGAACTAAAATCAGGGACTCAAACATATTTGTATACCAATGTTCATCACTGCATTATTTACAATAGCCAATAGATGGAAACAATCCAAATGCCCATTGATGGATGAATTAATGAACAAAATGTGGTATATACATACAATGGGACATTAGCCTCAAAAAGGAATGAAATTCTGATTATGCCATAGCATGGATGAATCTTCAAGATGTTATGTTAAGTGAAATAAGCCAGACACAAAAGGACAAATAATGTATGAGGTACCTAGAGTAGTCAAATACATAGCAAAAGTAGCATGATAGTTATCAGGGGGTGGGGAAAGAGGGAATGGGGAATCACTGTATAACAGGTATCGAGTGTCAGTGTGAGAAGATGAAAAAGTTCCAGAGATGGATAGTGGTGATGATTGCACAGCAGTGTGAATATACTTAATGTCACTAAACTGTACACTTAAAAATGGTTATAATGGTAAATCTTACATATATTTTATCACAAGAAAAAGAGTTAAAAAAAAAAAAGAAGAAATGAACTATTGATACATACAACAATATGGATGAATCTCAATATAACTATGCTAAGTGAAAGAAGCCAGATGAAAAAATAGTGCATATGTATAATTCAATTTATATAAAATTCTAGCAAATGCCAACTAATCCAGTGACAGAAAGCAGATCAGTGGTTGCCTGAGTGCAGGAAAAGAGATTACAAAGGGGCACAAGGAAACTTCTGGGGTGATTGCTATGTTCATTATCTTGATTGTGGGGATGGTTTCACAGGTGTGTTAAAACTTATGAAACTATAAATGTTCAATATGTGTAATTTACTGTATGTCAATTATATCTGAATAATGCTATTCAGAGAGGGATAACATTTTTTCGGCCATTGTTGTTGGCTTAGCTTTCCCTTGACAAAGGGGAGATGTCATTGTCGGTATTCCATTGGCACTGAAAAATTGCCACTCTCTTGTTGGTGAAAAGATATGGGACTGTATAAATACATTCCTCACCAACTCTGCCTCTCCTAATCCGGCCCTTTGTCTGTAGTGTGGATTACCACAAAAGCCTCCTTCAACTCTCCTGCTTCTAGTGTTGCTTCCCTTCTTCTTGTCAAAGCTCTGCAATGGCTCCCCGTCTCGCTCCAAGTACAAGCCTAGTGCTACGTATTACAATATTACAGATATAAAGATAGGGGCCCCCACTACTTGTCTTTCAGTCTTCACATCTGTTACTTGTCCTCTGCTCTCATTCTATTCCATCCACACTTGCTGCTTCTGAAATATCCCAGTCATGTCCCATCTCACAGTCTTTGCCCTCCCTCTTGCCTTGACCTAAACTGTTCCCCTTTCAAATTTCTGAGTGGCTCACTCTCTCTCCTTCCAGTCTTTGCTCAGATGTTACCTTCTAAATGAGGACTTGCTGACTTCCCTATTTAAAATTCAAGCCTGTCTCTCATTCTTGTTATATAATCTACTTATTTATTTTCTGTGTCTTCCTGCCAGAATGTAAGTCCTATGAGGGCAGCAGGAATTGTTGTCTGTTTTGTTCACTGTTATACACCCAGCATCTAGAAGAGTGCCTGGCAAACAGTAGATGCTAATTGTTAAATAAATGAATAAATAAATGCACGAGAGCAAAAAAAATGTGACTTATAAGACCAAATTAGTTTTACTGAGCAGTATAAATGACTTCAGCAGTATAAACTGACAAGACATGGCATGCATGGTACAATAAAAAAAAAAAAAATAGGTCAGATGAAATTTGAGACCTTCAATGGGGATGCTGCAAGTCTAAGAAAAACATTAAATATCATAGCATTTTTTAAAATTATGAATCCTCCAAAACTGCAAGCTGCAATTCCAACCTAGCTTTTCATAGTCTCAATGATGAGCTAAGGAATATAGAGCTACTCATTTCAAAATAGAGATTCAAGAACAGGAACAAATTTCCATCCTAAAGGGGATTCAACTTTGCCCAAATCAAAAACATGAATGGGAATCCTAGAGCTCCAAGAAAATTATTGCAAAGTCTCTACTTTCTGGCTTATCACAGGAAACCTGGATTGGCCTCTTCCTTTTTTGAGCCTCCTCGGCCCGTCACGGGGGGCCTGGAAAATACTCATGATGTAGGCAATCTGCGATACTTGGCACTAGTTAAAAGTCTCAGGAATTGCTCTTACTATAAAGATAATGTCACAGAAAAAGTTTCCTTCCAAAGAAAGAAAAATGGTAACTAAAAGTTATCTAAGTGATGTTTTTGAAGGTGCTCCAGTCAAAGAACAAGGTGTTGGACCATATTAAACAACGGATTTTTAATACCTTCCCTGCTAAAATTCATTTTTTATAGCTAGGAGTAACCAGCAATTGCCAGAAAAGCTGGAATAGGAAAATCAAATACTCTGCCTATTTACATACAGTTCCCCAAAGCCATTCCTGATTAAAAATTGTACCATTTCAATCTTCCTGCTGGAGATATCTATTAACTAGAACTGCATGTGAAAGCCAATGAATTTAGTATATAATTACACATATCCTATACAAATTACTTCTCAATGACCTCTACTCATTAAAATAAACCAAAGAAGGATGATAGACTCATTATAAATCTACAAGAAGATTTCCGTCAGAAAAGGTATTGAGAGCAAAGTCCTGAAAGATCTTAAGCTCCAGTTGCATTTAATTTTAGCAGGAAACAATCCCTTCTATATCAGAACTCCTGATGCATTTTACGTGAACCTCTCCAGTGGCAGCAACACTCTCCACCTTATACCCCCACTCTTGTCACTAAGTAACTATGGGACCCTGGGCAAGCCACTTCCCTTCTCCCTGCCTCAGTGTTTTCATCTACAAAATGAAAGGCTAAAAACTACGTGATTTCAAAAATCTCTTCCAGATCTAATGTTCCATCATTTCATAATTATAATCACAAGAGCACACTTCCCCCTTGCTTGTTCTCTCAAGGCAAAGAGGACTTATGAGTTACCTTTGGAGTTCCTACACTGTCTAGAATAGCTAATTGAACTTCCCATAGCAATTGTTCAACAAACATGTTCAAAGACACATGGAAAACAGTGCAGTTCTCTGAAGTTTTCACTCTCTGTTACCTACTTAAGTGCTTCCCAATTCCCACCATGATTTTATCCCAAATGGTTCTCCTCAAGTCCACCCTACCATAGTTCTGGCTGGATTATAAGGAGGCAAGAGAACTAAATATATCACGTGGAAGAAATACACCTACTAGAGCGTTCCAAAGCACCTGCTTTGTACACCATCTGACCCAAAACCACACACATTGCCAGAGAGGTAGAGAGAGGTTCTGATTCAAAAAATAAGCCAGTCTAATGCATTCCAGTCATCTGAGAGTATGTGCTAGAAAGCTATAGCAGACTTGGGGGAAGAAGTGAGGTTGGAGGGAGGAAGGAAGGTCCTAGGACCTCCAAGGAAGAACAAGTAGAACATTCCCTTAACCTTTCCAGAAAGTGGACATTTTAAAAACCCAAATCCCTGAGACAGCTACACTGCTGGGATAGGAAATACCTGCTCATAAAGCATATAGCCTTAGGTGTTAAGACTCTGAAGCCAGAATGTCGGAGTTCAGTCCCTAACTCTGTTAATTACTAGCGACATAATCATAAAAAAGTTAATCATCCTTCTCTGCCTCAGGTTCCTCATCTGTAAACCAAGGATAACATTAATACTCTGTGATTACTTCATTCACTGGGTTGTTGTGAAGATAAAATGAGTTAATACATGTAAGACAGCAGGCCTGGCACATAGTAGATGCTCAATAATATCGTTATTAGATATTATTATTAGATAGAGTTCTGGGAATCTATTATTATTATTGTTGTTAAAGCTATTATTACATAAAAATAATAATACTTTTTAAAATTAGATAGAGTTATTGGAATCTCAGGTGTATTTATATATAATTTATATTTGTGTACTTTAACAATCTTAACTACTCCTGACCACAGAACTCTATTTATTAAAAATTTAAATTTCCTTCTAAGAGATATTCTAGGTTTCAAAAACTACTTGATCACCCATGCAAAGGAAGTACAATAGGACTATTAAACTGTAGGGCTTAGAGTAAGTGGGAGCACAAAGACATCTTTGTAGCAGCCTGTGCCATCACATACCACCGCTTCAGTTTCGGAGAGCTGTCTCCTTGAGAAAGAAACTAACAAACTCTGCTGTTCGCACACATCAGAGTTCTTGGATGTGGATAGTCCTTAAGTCCCTTGCAAGGCCTTACTAAAGATTAGAGGATCTCAATTCTTTCCAGTAGGACACCATCGAATCCCTTCAAGCGATTTTCGCAGGTCAATATTATTTGAGATGCCAAAGAAATTGGTGAAATTTCCAACCACTAAACGAGTTCCTTGTTTTGGAACATAACATGCTTTGTTTTGAAGACATAAGGTAAAGTTAGAAGAGATATTAGTTGTCCTGAGGAAATTTTTGAGACTGGGAAATTGTAAGAAATTTAAAGAGAACCATGAGTTTTTTCCTTAAATCCTTTTCCCGAAACAGTCATTTCAGTAAAATAAAAACAAGTAACAACAATAAAATCCAATTAAACAACCAGAGTTGTCAGAAAACAACAGCCCTTAGAAGTTCCAGATCATTCACTGATGGGATATCTAGAACTCTGGTTTTCCAAACATCTTTCCATAAAACAGATAGAAAAGCTAATACTACATCTTGTATTCCTTCGTCAAATAATCAAGCAAAGAAGAAAGTTGCAATAGTCATGCTATCCTTGATGTGTCCAAACAGCTTTTTTGTAATCCTGTTCTGAGAAACAATGGGGACCCTCAACACACACAAACTGAACAACAGAAGAAGGAAAATTTGGGTAGGCCAATAAAAGATAGCCTGTGATCTCTATCCCCAGGAGACCAGATTTTAGAAATTCAAGAACAAGTTCACCATAGCAATCCTATGCAGTCTAAAACTATAGAACTGGGTAGAAAGCTAGAAAGTTTCCTAAAAGTAGAAGACCGTCTGCTTGCAAAGCCCACCTCAATTGCTTCTAGCAAGGAAGGGCACCAGTAAAAACTATATGAAGTCCTTTTTTGAGAAATCAAACCCACCAAGATAGTGAAGTCAACCACAATAAAATATTTTGGCAAGAATGGAAATGTGCACCTGTGGGAACCTGGAAAGATTTGACAGATTTTTGTTTTCCCAGCCTTTTATCAGTAAGTTAATTATAGCAACTGTACAATCTACTCTGAGTTTTAGAGAAAGGCAATTGGCTATATAAAACCAAGATGCTGCTCTCCTGAGCATGGGAAAGACAAAATGACAGTGATGCATACACGCGAAAATATTCTGAGTACAATATAACAATGAGCTGAACAGCATAGCTAGTTGAGAAAGAGGTTTATTCTACAGACATCTGGATGAGACAGGCCTAAAAAGAACACATGACACACAGGTACACAGACACACACACACACATGCGCACACACACGTGCACACATGCATATACACGTATATCTCCAGAGCCTAACCAACTCTGGTCATGTGACATTCAGGGTGCTTTTTCCCAGAGCAGACTGTACCTTCACAGCTATAACTGTACACTGCCACCGCTGACCTGTCCACCAGATTTTCATCATGATGCCAGCTCACCGCCATTTTCCCCATGCCAAAATAAGGCTCCTCTTTCAGGTACGGCATTTTCTGAGGATCCATGAAATTCAGCAAAGTTACGTTGTATGCTGCTCTGCTCTTAATGTCCACTTCATCTTGTCCATCATAGGATGACCCCATACCAACCCTGGGGAAATCTCCAGACACACACACTGGCACGGCATCTTCATTAGCCTTCTCTTTGGAAGCGAGTTCTTCCAAAGCCTGGATGGTTTCTATCTGCAGGTAGTCATTGAGCTTGAGGAAGGTTTGACAAGCAGCAGCTATCTCAGCCTCGGTGTACTTTATATCAGGACCCTTCACTGGCCAGGGTACTGTAAAAAGCCTGGTGCTCAGGTACTTGTACGTGCAGCCTGGGTTACCAATGAGGATGCGAGACACCGGAGTGAGCAAATCTTTGCCTTGGATCCTTACCAAGTCCCGAAATAAGCAGCCATGCTTGTGAAGTGTGAGAAAGGCTTCCTGAACTTCTTTATGGAGCTCCTCAGATACACTGTCGGCTTCTCGGAGAATTAGTTTAGGATATTTCAGCTGCCACTAAAATAAAACCGAAGCAAAAATACATGTTTATGGAGAGCTATAACTTTATTATTTCCAAAGTTGTATTTCTTTATAAGCAGTGGGGTGTGGGCAGGGTCAGGGGGGAGCCAACAGGTGGCATTTCTAAACAGGATTCATAACTCCCTAGCCTAAAAAAGAAAACTAAATAAAACAAATGTCATCAAGCTCTCCAGCAGTCAAAATTTTCAAGTTCTAGCTCAAACTATGAACAATCTTTAATATAAACAAAATAATAAAATAATAATAATAATTTGGGCTTTGATATCTCAGGCCTAATAAATGACCACTTTTCTCCACCCTCAATCTCTCTTCCAGTCTTTGGCCCTCCAGAAAACACAATTTTATTAATTAACTGCTTATCACCTATTTATTAAGTGCTTACTATGTACCAGGCACTGTTCTAAATTACTTATACACATTAACTCATTTCTCATAGTTTTATACATAGTATTATTATCACCAGTTGATAGATGAGACTTATGAAGCATAGAGACATTTTTAAAACTTGCTCAACCATACAGCTGGTAAATATCAGAGCTAGAATTTGAAGCCACCAGTCTCTAGAGTCCAGCTGGCTCCACAGCATAAGTTTTTAACCACCAGATTGCACTGCCTCTCAATATATGACAAACTGGTTTCTGCTCCAACATTTTCCCTGAAAAAGAACTCACTCCTCTTTGAGAGTTAGACACTAAGTTCCATGAACACCAAAGCCATGACAATTTTGTTCATGACTATAATTCTAGTGCCCAGAATGTACTCAGTAAATGTTAAATGAATTGAATGAATGGACGCATGAATGGATAGGTGAATGAGCTAGCTATTCTACTGCGACTCTAGAAAGTGTAATAATCCTACTGGTATCACTGAAGAGAGTACTATAAGACAATTCCCTCCCCTAATACAGATATACATAGGTTTATTGATGCAGTTTAGGACTGCATGAGCTTTACAGACACCACTTTCGGCTCATTAGAACTTGACCTATAAGTTGGTGTCAAGCCAGAGTTCCCCAATTCCATACAATGCAACTGACTTTTTTTTTTTTTTTAACCAGAGCATAGGATCTTACATTTACCCCTATAAAGTTTAATCTGATCTGTTCCCTCCTATTTTTAGGCTGAGTCCTGAAAGAAGGAGTCAGACACGATCAACATATTAACTTGTCCTCCCAGTATTACTGTGCTGCCCAACATTTTTGACATACCTTCCTTCTATATTTTCATTCAATAATTACCACTTATATGATAAGCAGGGCAATACCACTGATTCCTCCATACATTTTTTTTCGTTCAACATATGTTTATTGTGCACCCACCAAATACCAGATGAAGTAAAGTCCCTGCCCTCACAGAGCCTTCTACCAAATCAAGTAAATAAATAAGAAAAAGCAATCCCACACTGTGTTAAGTACTAGGAAAGAAACAAACCAGTAGGAAATCTGTCATTAGAGCAGGAAATACTCTCTAAGGACATAGTATTTAAGCTGAGAGCTCCAGGAAAAGAAGGCACCAGACAAAAGAGAACTTGACAAGCTAGGGAAAGAGCTTCCCAGGAAGAGAGACCAAAAATGCAAAGGCACTGAGGAAAGAGACCAGCCTATTCTAGGGCCAAAAAAAAAAAAAAGAGGTCAGTTTTACTAGAACACAAGAGCCAAAGGCAGAGTGACATGTGATAAGGAAATAGAGGAAGGCAGAGGCCGGATCACGCAGATTCTTGGAGGTCTCAGTAAGGAATGTGGAACTGACTCTAAGTGCACTGGAGAATTTCAAGGGGAGAAGAATATTTTGATTTATGTTTTATAAAAATCACTCTTAGTTATAATATTGGGCATGGGCCGGAAAAAGGCAAATGTAAACATGAAAATCCTATTAGGTGCTATTATAACCATTCTGGAGAAAAGTGATTATAGTCTAGATTACAGTAGAGACAGAGATAAATGGACAGATAAAATACATATTTTATAGGTAGAGCAAAAGGATGTGCTTATGGATTGGATGTGAGGAATGAAGAAAGTTAAAAAGTTAAAGATGACTTCCAGATTTCTGGATTTAATAACAGAATAAATAAATTACTATTTTTTGAAATAAGGAAAACTGGGGTAAAACAGAAATAGTAGGGAGCAGAACAGAGAGGAATAAAGAGTGCCATTCTGGAGCGGCAGCCAGTAAGACACCTATGAAAGCTAAGTGGAAATAGCAAGGGGGCGACTAAATATACACATCTGGAGCTCAGATGAGAAAGTGGAGCAAAGGAACTTCACGTGGGAGTTGTCAGCACACAGCTGGTTTCTGAAAGCCTGGAAATGAATGAGATCACCTAGGGAAACAGTACAAACACAGAAAGGGGAGCAAAACTATTTCCTGAGTTGCACAAGAAGGCTCAACAGAGGAGACCAAGCAGAAAACCAGGAGAGTGTATTAACGCAGAAGCTAAAAGAACATTTCAAGAAGGGTGAAGTAGTCAACTATGTCAACTGCCACAGAGAGGTCAAATGAAATGAGGACAGGGAGGATCCACTAGAATTGGCAGCATATAAATAAATCACGGATGACAGTGACAAGAGCAATTTCAGCAGAGTGGTAGGATGGTAAGTCAGATTAGAGTAGGCTGAAGATGAAATGAAAGAGGAGGAAGTGAAGAAGGCAGGTATAGGTTGTCTCTTTAAGTGGTTTTGCTATGAAAGGACTAGAAAAGCAGAGGTGTTCATAAAGCAAAATGCTAGATCAAAGAACAATCTTTAACAATGGAAGATACTAGAGTACACTAGAGTTTGGCAGTACGCTCGCAAGAATGATAAAAGAGGAAGAGGCTGATGATGCAGAAGAGAGGGTGACTAATCAGAGGAGCACCATAACCACCTTGAGTGTCTAGAGCAGTAGTGTCCCAAGTGAGGGGTGCAGGGATTTGTAAGGTAATCCATTAGAGTTGGGGAGGGGAGAGAGTGAATAGAAGAACTGTTTTATTTTTATTCTAAAAAGAAATCAAGCTCAAAAAGAAATCACACTCTACTAAAATATGTATATATGTATATATGCATATATCTACACACACACACATATATATATGTTTAATATGGGTATTATTATAAAACAGACACAAGTACTACTTATAAATAACTAACAGTGGTGTGCTGGAGTCACTTTGTATCTGCTCATGAGAGCCTATTGCGTACATCTCTTCCCAACCGCACATTCAGTAACACCATGCTGGTAGCTTGAAATTGGCCATGGTGGGAGTATTTACACTACAGAAATCAAGAAACACTAAAAATCAAGGCTGATTTTTTTCCCCCAGAGAGCCAGCTGTTAAACATTTAGTAGGACATCACTGTATGTGCTCAAAATTTGTTACTGACAAGGGTATGTGATCAAAAACATTTGGACAGGAGAAAAGATACTTCCTATATATCAGAATAAGCTGGAAGAGGAAAGATACAAATTCAAATAGGATGCTAAATTTGATAATGAGCAGATGAGTAAGTTCCAGGGGTTTCTGGTTTTGGGGGTCTTTTTGGTGGCTGAAGAATGCTTCAGTTTTCTCAGTGAAGTATAAAGTGAACCACTCGCTTAGAAAGTGTGCTAGTCATTAGAGCTGTCTGCTACATATTTCTGGTTCCTTCCCTGCCACCAAGCTTTCTGGGCCCAATGTAGAATTACAGCTCATGTCCCCCTCATAATGGATGAAACATGCAGATACTACCATCAGTGAGAGATGATGACTGTCACTTCCAGCCTGGAATATTTCATTACTGGTGCAAGACCCTCCAGACCACTCTTTTTCCCTTTGGCACAGTAACCAGCTAGTGGCTGTTTGGATTCCTGAGTTCTTTAATGCACAGTGACTCTCTTCCAACCCACAAATGATATGTAAAATGAATAAGAAATATTGTTGTGCAAAGCCACTGTAATTGGAGGACTGTTTGTTACTACAGCATAAGCTAGCCTATTATCGCTGATCCAGAGTACAGGAAATAGAAAGTATACACGAAGTCTGAGGAAGTACACAGAAGAAAAATGAATTAGTCAAGCTGAAGGTGGGAAAATGACTTTACTAGGTAAGCATAGTAGGATTGCTCTGCTTCTCAGAGTGTCTATCTGAGGTATGTGATCATGAATTTAAAGTGATAAAGAACAGTCATGGCATACCACTATGGACTGTCATTGAAACTGTCACAAATCTATTTAGAATGTGTATCTTCTACACTTCATTTAGCCCAACTGGAAAACAGAAATAGCAATATCATACTTTCTATTTACAAAGCTTCACAGACAGAGCAATGCAATCCTGTAAGCAGAGACTGAACATTCTGGAGCCATGAGCAGTAGCTCTAATTTTATCACTAAACTAGTTATTCTCTGAGCAAGTCCCTTGGGCCTCAGGATACTTGAAGCACTAACTGGCAGCAGTGATTAAGAAGGAAATTTCTCCATACTTTCTTAACAACTCCAGTATTCTTTGAATGGTCCTTCGTAGAAAATACTAAAGAAAAGTAAGATAATTTCCAAGAATTTTGGTTTTGAAAATACTCCCTCTGGGACTAAGAGAGAGGAGATTTCTGGAAATACACACACACACATGCACAAACATACCCCCCCCAACACTCTTACTGTTTTTTTTTAGTACACACTGGGGCTCAAAACTATACGAGGATACTTCAAAAAGTTTGTGAGAAAATAGAATTGAAAGGTAATACAAATCCTTCCATGAACTTTCTGAAGTACCCTCATATAAGACATGTTTAACACAGAGAAATTATAACCTTAGGAACATGGGAAATACACATAACCATATGACTATCACCTGCAAATACCCTGACATTAAAAACAGCATTATAAAAAGAAAATGATAGTGATGGGGGAAACAATTTAATTTTTTTTTTTCCACTAATCCCTCATGTCCCTTTCCCTTCTGACCACACCTGCTTCTGTTCCTGTAGTCCTCAAGGACCCAGCACTTCAGCACTTCCCCTTGAAGGCAGCTGTATACCTGGCTCATCCTCCAGGTCACTTTCTCAAAGAAACCTTCTCTACCCTCAAATAGGTATCCTCCATTATCATTCGTCACACATTTTACTTATGTTTCATAGTGCATATCAATTTGTAACTATATATTTATTTGAACTATTATTTATTTAATAATCTGTCCTACAAGACTTCAGGTTCCTAGAAGAAGGAGACAGTAGCAATTTTATTCTCCATTATATCCCCAGCACTTACTTTAATATAAGTGCTCAAGACTACTTTCTAAGACTAAAAGAATAAAAGCTTTAAGACTGATAAAAACTGGATTAGTGAATTTCTGGGCTGGGAGTGGGAAAGAGGACTGAATGTAAAGAGGCATAAAGAATCTTTTTAGAATGCTGGAAATGTTCTAAAAATGCTGTGCTAACAGTTGCATACCTCTGTAAATTCACCAAAAAACACTGAATCGTACAATTTTAAAAGGTGCATTTTATGGTATGTAAATTATACATCATACAGTTTATCAGTAGATTGTTCTAAAAAAGAATATTGACAGATTTGAACATATAAAATTTTAAACTTTTGTATAAAATGAATCATAAACAAAATTAAAAGGCAAACACCAACTAGAAAAAAATATTTACGACCTATATGACAAAAATGGGCTTAATAGTCTTAATATACAGCCAATAAAAATTTCCAATAGAAAAATTCACACGTAAATTAACAGAGAAGCCTCTTAAAATATAGAGAAAAAATTAATTTTTTTCTTACTTTGCACCAAAGTCAATACATTTGTATTATATATACTTACTTATTGCCTATCAAATTTGCAAAAAAGAAAATTTTACAATAGCAAGACACATTGTTGATAAGGGCAAAATTAAATATTCTAATAGTGTGCAATTAGGAATGCATATTATTACAACCATGCTTAAGCCAGAAGGACAAGATCTATCAGAACCTATATATGCCCACATCTCTTCATCCAGTTATTCTGCTTCTAAGAATTTATTGTAAGGAAATAATTAGAGAAATATGCCATGATTACAAGGATATTCATCATATTGTTCTTCATAATAATTAAAAACTGAAAACCACCAAAATACCCAATAGAGAATTAGAGGGGAAAATGGTACACCCATGTTATGAAATACTAAAGTAACAAACTTTAGAATTTTTAGATTGTTTTATGAAAAATGTAAGTAACAAATTACAGTCATACAAGAAATTAGTAACAAGACAATTAGACAGGAAGATCCCAGTTTCATAAAAAGAAAAAGTGTATATATGTAAATACAGTAAAACAAGCCAGGAAAAAAATGTGGCCAAAAGTTTATAGTGATTATCTCTTAGTAGTGTACTTGGGCATAATTTTAATTTTCTTCTTTAGACATCTATATTATTTTCAAATTTTTCAAAATAAATGTAAAATACTTTTATTCAGAAAAAATCAGGGAAAAGACACTGCACTCAAAAATTCTTAATTTTCATGGCATTTCTTATATTTGCCGGGAGATTCTTTTTGATGACGGTGAATTATCAAAAATCTTCAATAGAACTTCTGGTACTATTTGAATCTCATTTGGACTATTGTTCAATGCTCTAAGAAATTTTTATTTTACCACAATGAGAACAAATAATAACTGGCTAATTTTGTCACTATCTCAAAGAAAGTGCAAGAGTTTAATCCCAAAGCTAAACTCCCTCTTTTATTATTTATAAAGTAATTAAGTTAGTGCCTGGCTCAAAAGTGCTATGCAGAATTTCTTAGATTTTTCTTGAAAGAGAACAACAACTTTGGAGGAGAACTGAACATTAAATAATTTAATATTAATTCACTCTGTCAAACAAATAAATTCACTTTCCATTTTGGATAGGTACACGTATAAAACATCAGATATCACACAATAATTTGAAACAGCTGTTGGCAGATTTTCAACTATATTAGTAGAATTTTTTCTCATTTAATCCCATTAAAGTTTTTCCAGGAAGTATACAGTCATGAAATTATATTAGTAGTTGTCTGGTCACATACTATATTTCTTGAGACGTACAAATAACTCTGTGGCATAAATGATGATTACATAAATTAGTAAGTATTTGGAAAGGTATTTTAGATATAAAATGCCAACAGGGGAGGCCTTTATCAATGGCCGAAAGATATGAAATGCTAGGCTGATTAGGCTTTATTTTCTATTTTAAGCCATTATATAAAAAGACTACATTTCCTCTCATATCAAAGGACGCTTCTGAAAGGATTTCATCATACAGACAAGTCAGACATGGTGTTAAACAAATAAGACACCAGTTTACAGGAGGCTCACTTAAAGGAAGCCCAATGGAACATAATCTTGGGTTGAGTTAAATAAAATTAAAAATCTTCAAGTCGCTTGGGAAATGCTCTTCACTTAAAAGTGTTAGCGTATTCCAATTTCATGGGAGTATATTCCTCATCTTGCTGTTAATAGATTTTGCTGGCAACTTTATATTTTGCACTCTATAGCAATTTGCACCCTATCAGTCATAATATTTTCTATATAATTTTTGTTGCAAAATGCTTGCAACTTGGCAGCCATCCCAAGACTAATAGGCTAAACACTTCTTTGGCCCAACCTCTAGCTGCAAAATGCTCAGCAGTGCCCCAGAGGAGGCACTCTTCTGAAGTCACTACTTAACGCCTGCTATAGCTATCACAAGTCTTATGACATGTGCTTTGCTACAAAGTGACATGAAGATGTTTGTCCATTCATCAATAGTTCATTTTATTTTGTTTATTTAACATTTACTGAATACTTGCTATATATCAGGCTCTGTATAAATTGCCATAAATACAATGATAAAAATAAGATAGGTCCTCTTTTAGAGCATCTCGTAGTTTAACAGTATAGACAGAAATGGAAACCAATAGCTAAAGAAAGACTTATCACAATAGAAGTATGAGTGTAGTGCTATGGGAACAGGGAATAATTAGAAAGGGAAATCTAGAAAATCCTCATTTATTGAATACATATTTATCGAGCACATACTATTTGTATTTGGGAATACAAAAGACAGCAAAACATCTCGTATATGCTCTCTGGGAGCTCATATTCTGCTAAGGAGAGCCAGACAATAAAGAAATAAAAAAGTAAAACATATAGTAATTTAGATGGTGATAAGAGAAAAATAAAGCTGAGTAAGTAGGACAGGGAGTGCTGGGATGGGTGTTGCTATTTTACATAGGGTGATCAGGCAAGGCCTCTCTGATAAGATGACAAAAGAATAGAAGAATGTAAGAAATGAGGATACAAGCCCTGCAGATACCTGGGGGGGAAGAAAGTTCCAGGCTGAGAGAACATTCAGTGCAAAGGCCTTGGGGCAGGAATGTGCTTGGTTTATTATAGGAAGAGTAAAAACACCAGGGTGGTAAGAAGAGAGTGAGGGGGTGAGGAGTGGGGCAAAGCAGGAAATGAGTGAAGGAACCGGTCAGGAGCCAGACCACGCAGTGCTCTGTAGGTCATCTAAGGTCCTAGGTTTTCAGTCTGAACAAGACGGGAAGCTATTGAAGGGCTTTGAGCAAAAACCTAACAAGCTGATTCATGTTTTCAAAAGATCACTCTGAATGCTGTGTTAAAATGAACTGGGGTAGGGGTGGAGGGTGGCTAGGAGCTACTACCACAGAGATAATGGTAGCTCTGGCCACAGTATAAGCAGCAGAGGTAGTGAGACATGGTCACATTTTTAATATATTTGAAAGTGGTCAGATTTTTAATACATTTTAGAACAAGTGGGATTTCCTGGTACCTTCACAGAATATGTAGTATTTAAGTAAGGTTCTTAAGGGTGAATAGATGCTCACCAGAGAGAAAAAAAGAAGAGGGTACTGGTAGGCACAAAGGCAAGGAAGGGTGAAAGGACACAGCAGAGACAGGGTGGAGCACGAAACTCTGTATGACAGGAGTTTAAGGTTGGAGACCACGTTAGGCAATGGATAGAGATTAGACCACAGAGGTAGTTTGGGGTCATATAGTCAATGGCTTTATAGGATGGCTATGTTGAGGAGTTTGAACTTTACCTTGGAAGTAAGAGAGACTCAGAAGACTTATAAAACAAGGAGGCTCAAGACAGACATATTTATAGGAACACAGTTCTGATGGCACTGGGGAGGGCATAAGAAACACCTATCAGGAGAATGTTAAAAGTGTGTGGGTGGAAGATGATAGCTGTAGGCCTGAACTCTGACAGCGTCAGTGGGACTGAAAAAGAAAAAACAATTTGAGAGATTCTCAAGAGGTAAAAGTGCCAGGGCCCAGTGACTGAATGATGGATGGAAGCAGTGGGTAGAAGTTGAGGACAGCAAGGTTTCTAATTGGAAGAGCAGGAAAAGGGGGGTGCCACTAGAGAAAAAGGAACAGGAAAAGCCTTGTGGAATGGATCCTTCTAAAACGCAAGTCATATCCTGTCCCACTTGTGCTCCAAACCCTCTTGTGCCTTCTCATCTCACTCAGAGCAACAGCCAACGTTCTTGGGATAGACTCCAAGTTTCTGTATAACCGGGCCTGTTCCTCTCGGATCTCGTCTCTCCTACTCTCCCCCAACTCCCTCACTCCTCTCCAGATATGGTGGCCTCCGGTGCTTTTCCTTTCAAACATACCTCACAGGCTTTGCTGTTCCCCAGGCTCAGAACATTCTTCCCACAACTATCTACAGGGTTTGCTCCTACATCTCCATAAGATGCAGGTGCTCCTATACCACCTACCCCACAAGAAATAAGCTCAAATAATGCAGAAATCCTTCATCAGTTTTCATAGCTTCATCTCTAATGCCTGAAACATTGCCTGGCACAGAATGGGAAAGCTAAATACATTTGTTTAATTAACTAATTAAGCAACATGGATTATGTTGAGTTAGAGGTACTTGTAAGACTTTCAGGCAGAAAGTCTTGGTCGGCGGTCAGAATTGGCGCACTGGAGGTCACAGGGAGAGCAGGGATCGAGCCAGAGGTTTGGGATCATTGGGATAAAAGCACAGCAATCTCAGAAGCATTAGGAGAGACAGACGAAGCGGGAAGCAGAACAGTACTTGGGAGTACAAACCCAGGAGCCAGACAGCCTGCGTTCAAATCCTGGTCCTGACACTTTCTTGCTTGTAAATCTTGAACAAATTTTTAAACCTCTCTGTGCCTCAGTTTCCTCATCTCTAAAATGGGGTTTTAATAACACCTGCCTCAGAGGAGTACGTTAAGATTTAAATGAGCTAATACACATAATGCACTTAGAACAGCACTGGAACAATCTGGCGCATGGAACGCACACAATAAATGAAAGCAAGGGGGAATACTGCAAAGAGCAGCATTTTCTCTGGATGACATGAGCAGCATTCATGCATCTGTGAGTCAGAGTTTGTTTTCTGACTATGTAATTCCTCATTTCCGGTGCTCCATGGTGAGCCAACACAGGTTCTCTCTGCTTTTCTGTTTTGAATGTTTTGTTGTTGTTTTGTTTCTTTTCTCTATGATCTTATCAAAAGAAACTACAAAACTTCTCCGAAGGTTTTCTAAATTGGAGCATGGTATGCGGGGAGATGTACGGTATAGCAGAAAGAGCACGGGCCTTCAGAGTCAGGCAAATATGGGCTTGACCTCCAACTCTGCCACTCAGATAAGCAACTGAGTCTCTCCTGATTTCTAAGACAGGAATGATGAAACTTACCTCAAGCCTGAAGAACAGTGCTTGCTGAATTCATATTTATGGAATGAATGAATGAGGTAAGTATAAGCATTAAATGTGAGAGCATTCATAAAACATTCACCACAGTCCCTGGCACACTGTAAGGGCCAATAAACCTACCCAACAGGGAGGCTGCACAAAGTCTTCTTTTCATGACTGGCAGCTGGATTGGCATTCTTGTGGTGAGGGCCTATTTAAGTGACCCAATGTCAGGTCTGAACTTTCTATTGATTCATGTCATTAAAAAGTATTTTCACTTCATCTTTTAAGAGAATAGGTTGGCTTTTACTGAGATTTTATTGAAGCACTAAGCCTTACTAGAAGGTGCACTTAAGGTGATTAAATATTGGTATCAGGGTTTGTTGTGGGTCTTGGAAAGATAAAAAAGAAGCTTTGTTAGTTGTTCTGTTTGCATTTGGGTTTCCTTTTATCCTTCCGTGTATGGCTGGTCCACAACACAGTGGGCTGATAACCTTTTGTATTTAATTCTTCATGTACTACTTTCACAATACAAAAGCTGAAATCATTTAGCAGTTGCTTTATGACAGTGTGTGTAATCATGTACCAGAAGGCTTATAGCTATGAAAATATTAGTAAGCATTTCAGAACTGATTGCATTTTGTGGGTTTACCTGTTTTAAGGGTACTTTAAAAAAAATTTTTTTTTTTCTGATTTCAAAAGAAAACATGCTCACTGCAGATAATTTGGAAAACAAGGAGCTCAAAGGAGAACACCCTATCTCTATCGGATATAACAACTATACACATCCTTCAAATATTTCCAAATGCCACCTCCTTGTAGAAATGTGTATGTGTATAAAAAGAAAATTCAAATCGTACAAAACTCATTATTATATAACTGGCTTTTTTAATTAACTAAGACATGCATTCATTCATTCGAGCAAACTAATTAAGCACTTGCTAGGTGACAGGCACTGAACAATGTACAGAAGATGACAGAAACAAGCATGTTTAAAAAATCATTACAAACAAGTGAGATAAGTGCTAATAAAGGTACAGCTAAAGTACAACAATGAGAATAGGGACACTGGACTATAGAGGTGTCAGGGAAGCTTTCTATAGGAGATGACACATGAGCTATTATTAACAGATAACACAGAAGTTCACCAAGGAAAGAAGAGAAAAGTAAGGAGGAGGAGGGATGTCAACAGAGGAGAAGGCCCCAAATATAAAACTGCAAAGCTAGTCTGGGGTACTGCAAAAATCCAAGGTGGTTTTAAGGTGGAGAAACGGGGAGCTGAGGCTGGAAAGGCAGGAGCCAGGCAATGACCAGCCAGCATGGGATTCGAAGCAGGGGCTTGACCTGTTGAGATTTACATCTTGGTTAGAACATACTGCAGCTTCAAGGATTAAGAGGGGCAAAGAGGAAAACTAGAGAGACCCATAAGAGGACCCATGAGGTAAAGCAGAGTGAAGATCTAATGAGAATGAAGACAAGAGCCAGTGTCCTAGAAATGATAATGAACTGGATGTCAAGAGACATCAATTCTAGATGGGTAAACTCCTTTCCTCTCTTCCTTCCTTGATTAGTGAGGGTCTGCTATGTACAAGCAGGTGCTAGAGATACAAAGATGATATGGCCCAATTCCTAGACCCCGAGAACTAGCAGGAAAGAATAGGTGGATATTTATTATTTTTGCTTGCCCAGCATGCCTATCCCTCCTTCTTTGGAAACAGGACTCTAATTTTTCTTTGTGGAAACCATCCATCTCTGACTCCCACAATCTGTGCAGTTTGAGTGAGAATGCACCCACTCAGAGTGTATGCATGAACTCGGCAAGAAACAGGAGCATCTAACTCTACTAAACACAATGACTGGTTCAGAGATAGGCACAAGACTCTAACCAAACCAATGAGATCACTCCTTAGAAAATCTAACGGAACCAGGGAAAAAGAACTCACTACCTTCTTCTAAGACTGAAGATGCTAAAGACCACATACCCCTCAGGCTGTCAGAGTCCTCCCATTCTATCAGGTGAGAGCCTATTCAGCATGAAATCACACAGAAAAAAGCCAAGCCAAGAAACAGAGAAAAACAGTGATCAGGTCGCATCTTTTGAGAAGCTGGATTCAGCCGTGAACTCCTAGATGTCTAAGTTAAGTCTACAAACCACCCCCCCCCTTTATATTTTTTGACACAGCAAGTTTGATTTGGGCTTTGTTGCTTGAAATTGAAAGAGTGCTGTCTAATTGAGAAAGACAGAATCCTGTAACTGCAATACACTATGATAGGTAGTACAGAGTTATTTACAATGTACAAGTAGCACAGAAAAGTGTGCAATCGACTTGTAGGTAAAGTAAGTTGGGGAAAATTTCACAAAGGAGGTGATGTTTAACTAAACTCGAAGAGTTAGCCATCTGGCAACAAGGTAAGGAGCAAAAGGATGTTCTATGCAGAAGAAACAGCATGAGCAGAGGCAAGGAAGTGGGAAAGAGCATGGAATACACAGGGAGGTAAAAACAGTCTATTATGCTAAAGAACTAAGTTCACAGCAGAAAGCAGATTATGAAGGAATTTATTTGCTCCATGGGTGATAAAGAGTCACTGGGTGATCAAATCAGACCTTTTCATATCTCACTGAACTTCTCTACACCACAGTTTCCTCATAAGTAAAACAAGGCAGGTCGGAACATATCACTACAAATTGACAAAAATATTAAAATACCTTACCTGCTGATAGAATTCATCATCTTTTGGGGTCAGATAAGGAAGCCAAGTGTCTTCAAGCTCTTCAAGAAGCCTCAGTTTCTGTGTAAAATAATAATAATTATATATGACTGAATACAAAATTACTCACAATACAAGACAATCTCTTATTTTTCCAGTAAGAAAAAAACCAAAAAAATTTAGCCAACTTGAATGTATACACTTTTAGAGACAGAAATTAGTCAAATGCCAATTATAAAATGTATTAATTGAATTACACACATTTTAAATTACACATTGCATGGTGCATTAATTTAGAAATAATTATTATATTCACTCATTTCACAAGAAAATTTGATTCACTTTGCACACGTACCTTTGACATAAAAGTCTTTTTCATCACTAGAGTCACCTTTTGAGTACTCTAATACAGTTTTCCAGAGCAATTCTTCCTGTCTGTATAATCTGAGAGTCGTTTTTAAATCCTTCTATATTACTATCACTGGAAATACCAAAACAAGCAACAAGTAACCATTTGCATAACATCGAGATATTTGGAACATTTATTCAGCCCATAAACACTTATTTGAGATCATATCCACTTACAGTATTGCTTTTTTAAAGTGATCTTTTATCTCTACAATAATTACTACATATTTGCTTCTTTTTTTCCCCAATTTTATGAAGGAACCTTTTTAAACATTCATAGCTAGCACTGTCTCAGGCCATTTCAGAACACTATGCCTTCTCTAAATAGTATTGTGCTGTTCAAAGTAATTGGGAGAGGATCCCACATTATAAAGTACCTTATACAACATCAAAAACATTTAAAGTGACTCTATCCTTCTGAGGAAATTTTTTCAAAGAGTACCTGACCTTATATTCAAGCATATATAGAGCTTGTGTGTGTACATGGCATATAAATGCCATTATATGTATGTATACACAGACACACAGACACATAGACATGTACATATTATAAAAATTATTTGTAAGGAAAAAAAAAAACAAAATGGCAGAAACGACTGGTTTTCAAATAAAGCTGCAATAAAATGCATCATCAGGGCTACTGTCAGCCAGTAAGTCACCTTTATAAGAATCAGAAAACGGTATACTTTGCTCTGGGCTGATGCAGCCCAACTAGATGAGTATGGGTTGGTTAACACAAACTAGGTTTCAGCCCCCACACGCTCCAATGGCCACTGTCTTCATACAGTGCATAACCTACTCAACCAGACATGGTAGCTCTGGGTATTTATCTTCTCGCACCTCAGGAAAGCAGCTTTCCCTTACAGAGCCATCACAGAATAGTCCAGAACAAACATCCTTTTGGGTAGAACTCAAATTCTTTCTGGACCTTTTGTATCATTATCTGAAGTGAATAAAGAAAAAGGGAATAGAAATATAGCAACCTACGTAGACCTAAGAGAGACAAAAAAGTAAAGTCTTCTCTTATTCATAATTCTAGACTATTTACTTAATTAAAGCCTCTGTTTTGACTGTAGGTATTTTCTCAGTTAAAATGAAAAGACTGACTTACCAGTTAAACTATGAACAGTTTTCCTTTACTAAAGACCTATAACGCTAACATAACACAAACCATTATGGGTAATTCACAAACCATTTTAAATAATTCACTAATTGGCAAATTGGATTAAGTATTTGTTTTCAGTATTAGCCATTATTTGGAGCATAGAAAAAACTAAATAATATTTCCATGCATACTCATACTTTCATGTACTCTATCACTAATTTAATAAAATCTACATCTCAATTTTTACTTCAAGCTCAGGAAAGCCTACATTTTCCTATGAATCTTTTTCTAATTCTTAGTCCTTTTTATATACAGAAAGTAGCAGAACATTTATAAATGCCAAAAAAAATTTTTTTAAGCCTTGAATAATTCAAATGCACATGATATCTCAAACACTGAAATGGCTCCACCTTACAAAAACCACCTTAAGTTCTCTTCATGAGAGTCCATCAATAAAGCTAATCTGTGTCTAAGGAGGAGCACAAAAGTACAGATTCCCAAAAGGTATTACATATTCCACCTAAATCTGATTAAACAACAATCGACATGTCCCTATCAGTCAAAAAGTGTCAATGGAGGCTAAAACTTTGTTTATAATTAATGTGTCTGCTAAATTATTGTAAAAACAACTACTTCTCAGCTCAGTTTAGGTCTAGAGAATGACAGGTGTAAAACACTGTAACCTGAAGGCTGTATCGAAAGGATAAAATCTACAAGAATGTTCTTACATTGCTTAGTATTGAGCAAGCAATTCTAAGAGCATCATTATACCTATAAGACAGCAGAGAATGAGGGCCAGAAATCACCCAACTTAAGATCACAAAAATGAAATAAGCTCTGTAAATGAACATTCACTACTTGCAATTTTCTCAGCTGACTGACAAGATCGATTCTAAATAACAATATCTACAAACTTAAATAGAAGTTTTGGTCATGTTTACCCTGGTGAAATCAATAAAAAATCAATATTAAATTAAACTGGTAGTTCATGAACATCAAAATTAAAATTTTTGATTGCTTTATAAAAATTAATAGTTAAAGACTACGGTTGCTTTATAAAAAGCAAAGTCACTGTGGTCAAGACTAAGAGAAACAGGACTTATACTTTGCTGGCGGAATACAAAACAAACAGTACAACTTCTATGAAGAGCAACTGACAATTCCTTTCAAAATTCAAATGCATTTACCCTTTGACCTAGCAACCCTACTTCAAAGATTTACTACAGATATGCTTGTATCATCATGTTCAGAAGACTGTAAGCACAAGGTTGATCACACATCATTATTTGTATGAACAGAAGCTTGGAAACTTACTAAAACCCGCTGAATTGTGCAGTTTAAAAGAGGGAATTTTATGGCATGGTAATTATTATCTCAATAAAACCAAAAGGTTAGAAACAATGCAAATGTCCATCCACGGGGGACAGTTAAGTAAACTATGGTACATCCACTCAATGAAATAGAGTGCGACAGTAAACAAGAACGAGGAAGCTCCCGTTAGTGAAAGGAAAAAGCTCTCCAGGAAAGTTTGGGAAGTAAAAAGCAAGGTATAGAAAATCTGCTTGCATATGTATACAAAAAGGATATGTGTACAGAAAGGATATGTGTACAGAAAGGATATGTATAAATAAGGGATACCTGACAAACTGTTAAAGTGGTTATCTGTCAGGAGAAGGGGTAGGAAATGACTAGAAAGAGACAGGGGAAGAGCAAGCTTACTCAAAATACTCTATTTTACATTGTTTCAATTTTTGAACAATGTAGCCATATTACCTATTTATTCTTAACATAGAATTCAGTTCAAGATGAATAAGAAATGATTTTTGGCTTTGTTTTAGAAAGTACATTCTTATGTACAATGAAGTTACTTGGGAAACTATGGCAGACCAGCACGCTAAAGAGGGAAGAGGGGAAAAAACCAGTTCTGACAATTTTTGTGTCAAATGTCAACCAGCCAGTAAACAGAAACGGCATTAAAATGCACTCTGGAGTGGAGAGAGAAGGAGCTTGCATTAGATTGTCAGATCCGGCTAACTGCTGCTCCTCCGCCTGCTGTACAGATGAATCCGCACAGCTGGGCCCTGCAGCACCTTGCTCCGCTCACGTGCTTCTTTGCTGTCACACTCATGTCAAATACATCAAGCTGCTCACAAATGCCACACAGAAAGCCAGAGAGAGCGCAAAGCCTCAGTTCTTCCACGTCACAGAAGGAGCATATGAAGACCCTTCTGTGCGAGCCATTGCCCATTTCCATAGCTCTAGCAAGTAAAGGGGACATAAGACCTTACATAAAACACACTGCAATTCAAATCCATAAAGGTTTGAAGTTGGATGTAAGAAAATTTACTCTAGCCCTGAGCCTCAACTCACTGTGAAAGTTAAGCTGTACCTGAGCTTGCAAATCTTGTCAAATAGAGCTATAGTTTGAGAGTCTTATAGCAATTACATAAAAAGATTAACTGGATTATGACTTACAATGTGGGGATGTATCTCACCTAGAAATGAAATGTATTTTTTGTCCCACTTCTGTCTCTTCAGCCTTGTCAAGACTGTGTTGCTAATGATGCTTACTCTTTATCCACTTTATTGTTTTCTACATAATACTTTTTAAACTATGCATCATATTGTGTCAGACTCAATAAAATTTAATTTTGTTATCTGAGTCTTTTCAAAATACAATCACAAATAAAGGCTAATGAATGTTCATCGTGAAAATAATCACACAATCTTGTGAGAGTTTCAAATAGTAAGTGAGAATAATCATGAGAGAATCACAATTCACATTCTCATTTCCCAAGTACAAAGTCATTCCTGATAAAGGAATCTATAAAAACCCTACAGCTAACATATCTACTGGTGAAAGAGTGAATCATTTCACCCTAAGATCAGGAAAAAGACAAGGATGTCTGCCATTGTCTCCTCTATACAAGATTGTGCTGAAGGTTCCAGCCAGTGCAATAAGGCAAGAAAAAGAAATGAAAGATATCAAGAATGGGAACTAACTTTAAAAGGTAAAACTGTCTTTATTTGCATATAACATAAGCATCTGTATAGAAAATCCCACAGAATTTACAGAAAAGCTACTAGGAGTTTAGCAAGGTTGCAAGATCAATATACAAAAATCAGTTGTATTTGCATATGCCAGCATCCAACAATCTGAAACTGAAATTTTTAAAAATATCATTCACAATAACATCAAAAATTATAAAGTACTTAGGGAAAAACTGGACAAAAGGATTTCTAGAATTTTACAAGAAAACTACAAAATATTTCTGAAAGAAATTAAAGTAGTTCTAAATAAAAGAGATATGCTATGTTCATGGATCAGAAGACTCAATAAAATCTCAAATTGTCCCCAAATTGATAGAATCACAAACCAAGACCCCGGAATACTTTTTTGTAAAAACTGACAAACTACTTCTAGAATTCATAATGGAAAATTAAAGACCTAGAATGACCATACAACTTTGAAAAGGAAAATGAAAGTGGAAGGACTTCACCACTTAACTTTAAGACTTATCATAAAACTACAGAAATCAAGACAGTGTGGTATTGGCATAAAAGTAGACAAACAGATAAATGAAACAAAATAGAGAGTCCACAATAGATCCAAGTATTTATGGTCAATTGATTTTTGACAAAGATTCAAAGTTAACTCAATAGAGAAAGAATAGTCTTCAACAAATAGGGCTTGAAGAATTAGATATCCACATTTTTTTAAAAAAAGAACTTCAATTCACACCTTATACCACATACAAAAACTAACTCAAAATGAATAAATATATCAATGTAAAACCTAACTATAAATATAAAACCTAAAACTGTAAAACTAGTAGAGGAAAACATAGGAAATTCTTTGAGTCTTTGGGTTAAGCAAGGAACAGATTTCTTAGATATGAAACCAAAAGCAAATCCATAAAAGAAAAAAATGATAAACTTCATCGAATTTAAGAACTTCTTTTAAAACTAGAACTCTTGTACATTGCTCTTATGTAAATAAAATATTCCAGCCAGTTTGGAAGACAATCTAGCAGTTTCTTAAAAAGTTAAGATAAAAACATGACAGCGCATGTCCATACAAAAATTTGCACATGACTGTTCACAACAGCTTTATTTATAATTGTCAAAAACTGGAAACAACCCAAATGTCTATCAACAAATGAAGAGATAAAAGAAATTATAGGGCTGGACTGTTAGCTCACTTGGGAGAGTGTGGTGCTGGTAACCTCAAGGTCATGGGTTCAGATCCCCGAACTGGCCAGCCACCAAAAGAGAAGAAGAAATTGTGGTATATTGAAAAAAAGCAATAAAAAGGAATGATTTATTGATACATACAACAACAACATGATGATGCCAAAATCACTATGCTGAGGGAAGAAAGACAAGTCAAAAAAAAAAAAAAAAAAGGAACACAGAGCAGAGAATTTTTAGGGCAGTGTAACTACTTTTTGTTGGATACTATAGTAGTAGATACATGTCACTATACATTTGTCCAAACCCACAGAATGTACACCACCAAAAGTGAACAGTAACGTAAACTATGGACTTTAAGTGATCATGATGTGTCAATGTAGATACATCAATTGTAACAAATGTACCACTCTGGTGGGAGGTATTGATAATGGGGCAGACTGTGCCTATGCGGGGCAGGAGGTATATGGGAAATCTCTGTACCTTCCTTGCAATTTTGTCAGGAACCTAAAAACGGCTTTAAAAAATGAAGTCTATTTTTCTAAAAACAGAGCAAAAACTGTATGATCCCATTTATTCAAAATCCCAAAAAATGCAAATAAATCAGTAGTGACAGAAAGCAAGTTAGTGGTCACCCAAGCTCCAGGTAATGAGTGGAAAGGGAGAGAAGGATTTCTAAGGGACAAAAAGAAATTAGAGAGTGTAATAAACAGGTGCACTATCTTGACTTTGGTGGTAGTGTACACAAGTGTATACATTTGTCAAAACCTATCAAGTTGTACAATTTAAATATGTGCAGATTGGGCCGACCTCGTGGCTCACTCAGGAGAGTGCTGCACTGGGAACGCAGCGGCGCTCCCGCCGCGGGTTCGGATCCTATATAGAGATAGCCGGTGCACTCACTGGCTGAGCGCGGTGCAGGCGACACCAAGCCGAGGGTTCCGATCCCCTTACCGGTCACAAAAAAACCCACAATAAATAAATAAATAAATAAATATGTGCAGATTATTGTATGTAAATTATACCTCAATAAAACTGTTTAAAAAGGGAGGGGACGAGTAGGTAAGGACTACCTAATTTTGGTTTATTTTGCCTGTATGACTTGGCCTGTTGTCATTTGAGGGATAAGCTTTTGATTATTATTTAGTTTCTTTTATGGTTTTATTCAGATTCTCTACTTCTTGACAATTTAAGTAATTTCTATTTTTCTAGATACGTATCCATTTCATCTAAGTTAGTTCTCAAATATATTATATTTTCTTATTATTCTTAGAAATCAGTAATATCGATAATATGTCCTCTTTGTGTCCCTAAGATTAGATCACAAATAGGTTACTTCTTCCTTTCTCACATTCTCATTAGTTACTGTTATCTAGATTTTTACTACTGTTTTAAAACAAAAAATAAGTACTCAAAACCAATAATTAAGTGAATTTTCCAATATATTTTATCAATTTCTATGCTCACCCTTGCTTCTTTTATTAAAAACCTCTGGTTCACTTTTCTTCTTGCTAAAGTACAGCACTTAACAGTTTTCTTAGTGAGAGTTCATGAATGGTTACTCCCCTAGTGTTTTATTTATGTTTGAAAATATCTATATTTTTCCCTCACTCTTGAATCAAACACTACCTGCATTTAAAAATTAAAATTAACAATACTTTTCTCTTAGCACTTTGAGATATTATTCCCCTATCTTCTAGCATTAATTTTTGCTAATAAGAAACTTTCTTTTGTAGGTAATTTGCATTTTTTGTTTGTTTCATATCTCTTGAGGATTTTTTTCTCTATATCACTTATATTCTGTAGTTTCAACATGATGGTACTACTCAGATTATCCAAGGATTCATGATCTCTAAACAAGGAAAATACTCAACTCTTGGCTATTCAAGTTTGGCTTTTATATCATAACATTCATTTTTTTTTATTTTTCTGGAACATATATTGGAACCTCCTCATCTATCCTCCAAGTCTCCTATTTGCCTTTTTAAAAAAAATACTTTGTCTTTATGCTACATTCTGGGAGAAATCCTCAGTACTTTCTTCCAATTCATTAATTCTCTTTTTAATTGTGTCAGATCTAAAGTTCACCCCATCTATTAAGTTTATTATTTCTATTACTATACTTTTCATTTCCTAATTTGTAACTGGTTCTTTTTCATGTAGCTGTTCCTATCCCACTTCTGCATATTTTAGAGCATTTTGAAATTTCATTTTTATCAATGTTATGCCTTTCTTTATCCCTTTGAGTATCCTGAACATGCTTCTTTTAGTCATTGACTTTTCTATAAAATTAATTTTATAGGAATGAATTTTTATTCTCATTGTTGATTTTGTTAGCTATCTTTCTTAGCATATATTTTCTTCAAGCATTTGGCACTGTATTTTGAAGGCTAATTCTGAGTGGAAGGCTTTTTTTCCCTTTTCTCTCTCCATCTGTGCTCAGCTTCGTAGTGGTCCTGCAGTTAGTTGCCTCTTCCTCCCTGTGCTTCTGGGCAGGACCAAGCCTCATAAAATGGTGATATGGAACACCACATTCTCTCCCCATTATTCCATAACCAGTCAGCCTGATTCAGTTTCAGTTCTTGAAGTTGTACCTATCTTCTCCTGCTCCTAAAGACCCACAACTCTCTATAAACTGTAGCTCCCAGATGAGGCCTTTTTTCAGTCTCGTTTTAGGAGAAGTATAACTTCACACCCACCCCTGGCTTCAAGCAGACAGCCTAGTTATGGTCCCATCTCAAGTGGTAAATGTTCAGTCTCTGTTACCCGAGAAGAGCTGAAGTCAAATTTTTGTTTTCACACCTTAAGCCTTTGCAGGACCATGGCTTCAATTCAGCTTATTATCCTTTTATGTTTATCCCTTTATGTTTAGTTCTCTTTCCAGTCCATGACACTATCTTGTCTGTAAGCCCAACTATGATTTTTTTTTAAATTTTATTTAATGTGGTATATCTGCCATTGCTATGCATTTGGAGCAGAAGGCATACACAAACTGTGAGCTTACTGCACCATCTTGACAACAAGGCACAGATGGCTTCTTTAGGATAAAAATTCTGAGGAGGAGATTCACTAGATCAAGGCTATGCTCTTTTAAGACTTAATTCATATTGTGAAATTGCCCTCCAGAAAAATGGTATCAATGTACAATACCCATTTCTTCATATACTCAAACACCAGTTATAATCAAACTTTTAAATCTTTGGCAAGCTGATAAATGTAAAAACAAGTTCTCTCACTTCATTTACATTTCTTTGATTGTTAGGCAGGTTGAGTGACTTTTCATATGTTTATTGACATTTGCAGTAGCTCCTTTATGAAATGCCTGTGCATGCCTTTTGTCCATTTTTTCCTGGTATATTTATTTATCTTTTTCTATTCAAAATCTAAAAATCTATACCTTATTTCCATGTAAAGACAATAAATATGGGTTTTATGCAATGTGATTAGCAAGAATTTTCTTCATTTCTCCCTTTATTATGAGCACCTTCCTAATGAACTACTTACTTCCTATCAAAGTTCACCTCTCTCACATCAAGTTGTAATAATGCATTTTCTAGCATCTTTAAAGTGTTTTCCCTAAGATAGCACCTTTCACTATAATTCATACTTTTCCAAGTGTACCACAAAATTAGCTATAGCATTCCTTGACGTCATAAATTTCCCTTTCAAGGGAATTTTTTAAAAATAAATAAAAACCATGGGTACAAAATAATATACTTCAGCTCTTCAGTTAATTTGAACATCAAAATCTATTTGTCTCACCAACTTGGTCTTAAGTTCTCAGCTACAATCATCAATTTTAAGAATGTAGTACAAGTTTCCAAAGGAAAAAGAAGTCCTCCTAAAGAGAAAAATTTCTATGATGAAAAGCTGCTAAACAGGATCAAAAAAGAAATAAAGGTTAAATGACTGTGGAAAGAAATGGAACTTTGGGGAAAGGGCAGTTTCTGCATCTGAAGAAAATGATATTAATATCAAAGCAATATATGAAAGCAAAATAAAATGCTGGATTCTTTACTAAGGGCCAATGACTCAGAACAATTCAAACTTCTCTGACCCCATTCAATGTAACTGCCTTGCAAACTATAATTTTCTTGAGCCAGCTCCAAGTAATTCTACTGAAAACAGAGATAACCACTTACTTAAGATTCTTCCTCACAATAAAATACTGTCTATAATTTTGTAAGAAAATACAAGACCAAAGGCAATACCACTGCAAACCATAAAAGAGAGATAACAGAATTAATTAAAACTCCTTCATTGCCATTCTACCAACATTCTAGCTCCAACCTAATAATAAATCCCTTGACATTTTCAAAGAGTTTGAAAAACCCTTCCACTTGGCCACACCTGTTCAGATGAAAAAGCCAAATGCTCTCAGTCATATTTCAGGGTACTTTCTACCTTGAAATCTTATACTCTGTTTGTCTACTCAAAGGTCAGAGGACAGAGCTCCATGAGATTTCACCATGTGTCTTGCCCAGCTTAGCATTAGTATGATCAAACTTAGCCCTTTCCTGATAGCAGTCCAACTGTAAATAATAGCACTTGGGACCAGCAGGATTTCTGATTTCTTTGTACTTTTATAAAGCTTTAACCATTAAACCATGATCAAACAATCTGCCATGGGAAAGCCCATGCACACGATGTTGCAGTAAAGTCATCAGTAAGTAACCTCAATGACTATCCATTTAATAACACTTCGCTCTCTACTGTCCCTTTCTGGCACTCTGCTGTTTCCAAAGCAAGTGCTGCAGAATAAGATATTAAATACTTCCCCTTGTGTAGCTTCAACTGAATTACACAAGACATGATATGTTAATCTAACAACAATAGCAAAAAAATCTCTTAGCTGCTAACACAGCTACATCAACTATTAGTTTTGCCTAGCAGCAATGAAAAGTTAAAGACAATACCTGAAAGAATCACTTATTTAATAAATATTTTAGAGGCTCATAATACAAAGTAGATATTTCTTTTTGTCTTCATTTATCTATTCCCAGGATTCTGTAAAGTCAATACACACTCTTTATTATCACAATTTCTTGATTGAAGCATTGCATAAAACTCTGTAACTTCATCAGCATGTATTTAATCTTATTTCAATATCTGCATTTATGTTCTCAAGTTTCCTCTTCCAATTATATCACTAATGAAAAATTACCATTGCTGGCTTGTCTGATAAAAAGTGCATAATAATTCTAATAAAGTTATTCTTCTGCAAGTATATCAAGGCTTGCGACCTAACTTAACCATCATGTGTAATTTCATTATGCTGTGAAATACAAAACCCCAATCTGAGACGTAGTAATCAGAGGACCAGGCTTTCCACTGAGTTGTTTGGATTTTAACTGCAGATGTATAGATACCTCTTTCAGTAGCCTCCAGCCACAAGAAAAAAAGGTAAGAGAGCAGAGCCTAAGATAATAGTTAAAAGCACAGGCTCCAGAACCGACCTAATCAGTTCATGTCCTTCCTCTGCCACTTACTAGCTGTGTGACCTTGAATGTCTTACTTAACCTCTTTGAGCCTCAGCTTCCCCATATGCATCCTTTCTTTTCCAAACAAACTTCCTCAAGAGCAATTTAAGATAATTTACTCAGAATTCCTACTGTCTCTCTTTGCCCTGACCCCCAACTATGATCTGGCTTCTAGACTAAAACAACTCTTACCAAGGTCAATGGCCAACTCTATTTGTTAAAACCCAGTTTCATCCTCTCAGTCATTAGGGTCGCACTGGGCACAGTTACCTGTACCTCTTTCTCAAAATCCTCTTTTCCCTTGGTTTCTACAACATCCTCTCCCTTTTATTCCTCTAGCCTAGGCTCCCTTGTTCTCAGTCTGATTCAGGTCTTCCTTCCTCTGCCTTTAATAACAGACATTCCTTATCCTTCCCCCTCTTCTCACTCTATACTACATTCTTCCTTTAGGCAATCTCATCTTCTTAAAATGAGTTCATTACAGATAACTCTCAAATACTCATCTCTAGCTCAAACCTATATTTAAAACTGTCTCCAGGATATTACAACATGAAAGTCCCCACCAGCACCTGAGATTCAATAAGACCAAAATCAAAGTCAACATTTTCCTTTCCTGACTTTCTTATATCTGTCCTGTTTTTAATCTTTAAGTTAATGTCATCACTAGCCAGATTAAATATGCTGGAGTTCCATTGTCCTGAACCCTCTCCCTCATTTCATTCATATTTATTGACTAGAGAAGGCACTTTTACCTATGCTCTTTTAGTCCTTACAAAAACCTTATGAGAATGAGGTCAATATCATTATCCCAGTTTTACAGAGGTGAAAACCAAGATTTAGAAAGAATACCTGGTTCATGATCACAAAACTAGTAAATGTCATAGCTGAGATTTGGATTCACATGTTTTGTCTACAAAGCCCAACACTGCACATTATAGTACATTGGGAATGTTTAACCCTGAAGGTACACAATCCAGCCATTACCTCTACTGAGAGCCAGGTCCCAAGGAGACAACAGAGATCAAGACAAGACACGGCCCCCGCCTTCATGGAACTCAACACATCACAGAAGTGTCAAACAATTAAACCAGCCAATTATATTCAAATATACGAAGTTCTATGATACAGGAAGCCAACAGTGGTACAGCAGTGCCCACTTAAAAAGAGGGGTACAAGCAGCTCTCAGGAAGGCTTTCCAGTGGAGGTGACTTCTGAGCTGAGAACTAAAATTTAGTAGGTGATAGCCAACCAAAGGGAAAGGTGGTAAAAAATGTTTTAGGGATACCCCCCCTCATACCCATTGGGATATAGCTACTACCAAAAAGAAAAAAATAATAATAGCAATAATAAGTACTGGTGAGAATATGAAGAAATTGGAACCCTTGTACACTGACGGTAGGAACATAAAATGGTGCAGCCACTATGGAAACAATCTGAGCATTTCTCAAAAAAATTAAAAACAGAATAACCATATGATCCAGCAATTCTACTTCTAGGTTTACACCCAGAAAAATTAAGAGCAGGGACTCGGAGAGGTATTTGTACTGCCATGTTCATTTCAGCACTATTCACAACAGCCAAAAGGTGGAAGCGACCAAAGTGTCCATCAATAGATTAATAGATAAATAAAATGTGGTATTTTCACACAATATAATATTATTCAGCCTTAAAAAGGAATAAATCTCTGATTCATCCTACAACATGGATGAAACTTGAAGACACTGTTAAGTGAAATAAGCCAGTCACAAAAGGATGGATACTGTATGATTCCACTTATATGAGTACCTAGAATAGTCTGATTTATGGAGATAGAAAGTAGAATGGTGGTTACCAGGGGCTGGGGGAAGTTAGAAACAAGGAATGAATGTATAATGGGTTAGTATGGGATACTGAAAAGTTCTGTAGATAGATAGTGGTAACAGTTGCTCAACAATGTGAATGTATTTAATGCCACTGAACTGTATACTTAAAAACGGTTAAGATGGTAAATTTTTATGTTATAGGCATTTTACTACAAGTTTTAAAAAAGTGTTCAGACACTATGAACAGTTGTGTGAAAGTCAGAAAGAAAAAAAGAAGAATATCAATTTGAAGAAATCAAAAAGTTCAGGAAGTCTGGGGGGAAAAAGACCAAAACACTCATGCAGTTGACATGATTTTTAAACTAGAAATGATCTTTCGTGTCTGAGGCCACATACTGTCTTCCAAATACAGCAACAATGTATGATCTTTTGGCATCATGGAACTAAAGCAGTAAAAAATGTTAACAATTTCCTAATCAGAAATGAGAGTCTTCTCTAGCTTCAAAGTGAAGAAACTTTCCTCAAATTCCAAGAGAATTGTAAAGTTTTTCTAGGCTGGGGGTGCAGAGGAGTCTCACTCACATTAAGTCTAAACCACAGAGTCTTACAGCCCCATGACAGCTCTCTGAAATGACAAGTAGTACTTGTTGCTTTTGGAGAACAACCTCGCTCATGATGGGGATTAAAAAATTGCTTTTGCCTTGTGTTCTCTGAATATTTTGCAGATCTGAGCTCATGTTGCAGTTCATTACAGCTTTGCCTGCTAGTTATATTATACACGAGGTTATGCCAGTGGTTCCATTTTCAGGGTATCTCTCTCATCCATAAAATTCAATCCAGGCTGAAATCTGGCACACAAAGTCCTCGCTTCAGAGAATACCTTTATGCTTGTACATATGTAGATGAGCACATACAGATAGGTAATAATGATAGGTAATAATGAATAATTTTAAGGTGCACAGCTATAATAGATTTTAAGAAATCTTTCATCACTTTGCAATATATTTCGGCTTTACAAATGTCCTACAGTCTTAAACTAAAATATTTCATTTCCAAAATGAAATATGGCATGTGATTAATTTATTCAAACACCTGGTTCTTATTACTTACACAATATGCTTGAAGGGGAAAATACAGTTTTTGCAAACTTACTGATAGAGCACAGACTACATACAAGTAAGAGACACATACCCAAAATCTCCCTGTTCCCCTGAAGGTAACTGCCCCCATGAGACTAAAGTACAATACAGGTAGAAGAAAAACAATGAAGAGGAAATTTTGAAAAAGGGTAATGGAGTTAGAGGTTGAGCATGAATAAAGTCAATTTTGTATCAAAAGCAGAACAGCACATGGCCAAAGAGATGGAAAAAACAGGAGGTTAAGAGTAGAGAAAGAGCAAAGATGAAAGAGAAAGAATTTACAAATCTTAGTTAAGGCCTGTATCTGAAGAAACACCAGATTGTAATTTCCTAAACGGAGGAATCTCTACATTTTTACTACTAATTCAGGGCGCGGTTTCTATCAATGTTGACAGAACATCACTCGATGGGGACAAAATGTGGCCCATTTTGCTTCTTGTTGATCTCTACACCAGTCCTCTACTGTAAACAAAAGCATGGCATTTCTGAATACCATGCTTATGGTTAAGTCAAGGAAGAAGACTTGAGTGGGACAGGAAAATAAGGGGCCAGCCCCAGAATTACCTTATTATGTAGAATCAGCTTGACACATCTCTGGATCTGCTCTTTCATAAACCAATGTCAATGAATAATTCAGTGTGCTTAACTGGTCTGGACCTTCATCACTCATTACAGAGTCTAGACTCATTTGCCTTCTCTCTCATATTATATTTATTGACTTGATTTAACTGTAATTTCATTTGACCCACCTAGTCTGCTAGGGACACTCTATATAGTACAAGATGAAAGACGTTTATATGGTTAGTTAAATATACCAGATCTGCAGATGAGATAAAATGGGGGGGAGGGGAATTGACAGCTTAGAAAAAAATTTACCTGACAACATAGCATCAATCTCATCTATTCTTTCCAATGTCAGTCCCCTTTCTGTTCAACATTAGGTCTCAAATGTAATATGGTGAAACTATATGAGTCAGCCTAACATGAACAATCAGGTTTCTCCTACCAACAACAATTCCTCTGAAACCTAACATAAAAGAAATTAAAGAAAATAATTTTTTAATTCTAGTTGGCCAACAGGTACATCTATACATAGTATTTAATGTTAGGTAAATCCTCAGTTTCTTTATCTGTAAAATGAGTGGTTGTAGGTGACCTCTCTCTAGGACCCCTTCCAGGGTGATTTTATGACTACCAAAATCAAAGTAAGTCAGCAAATGTGGGCTGCATTTCCCATTGAGAGGAACCCTTTGTTCTTCTTTGCCTCTCCCAACAATGTTAGAACTACTTTCACCTGAGTTTTTCCCTTTGGCCCATAAGGCGATGCTGAGGATAGCAAGATCCCCCACCAAGACATCCAGGTTGTAAAGCAAATGCTGCTGCCCTCAAAATTGAAGGTGTATGCTTTGTACAAAGAAGATGTTTCTAAAGAACCAGTGCTCAAGTCACACTTAGCCTCTCTGCCATCTTATGTTCCAACAGTAGGTCTGGAATAACTAGCTTAAAGTTAATGGTTTCAGAGTACCAGCTATTAGCACTTCAGTGTGTTTTTCCGTTCTCCCACTCCGTTTCTATTAAAACTTCATAGTAACAGAGACCATCCAAGTGGATCACTGAATTTACAGCAGTCAAAAGGAATCTAGAATAATAATTCAGACATTCTAAATGCATAACTGATGCCTGTGTTTATAAGAAGGCACATTATCTCATAAACTAGATTTGAAATAATCTCTTCTGAATCCTATTCCATTCAAGAGCCAGAACTGAATTTTCTGATTTTATTTTCATCCTGCTTTGATTTGCCAAAAGAAACATAGCGTGCGCTGACATTCAGCCTTGAACCCACACTGTCAAAAATGCCTGGAACCACAGAACCATAGCCGTGCACCACCCTGAGTAGCACACATAGCTTGCTTTCTCCTTTCCTAGTATTCCTCATAGTTCAAAAAGATGAGTTTTCTCATTTCTGGCCAATAATCTCATAATCCAAGTCACACATCTAAAGATGATTTATCATGAAAAAATGTGCCTGTGTGTGTGTATCAACTTTCTAATGCAACCCTCTGAGACCACTAAACAATTTTCTCTATTCCAAAATACATTCCAAATCCATTCACCCCAGCTCCACTGCTACCCTGTGGGGCAAGCCAACATCATCTCTCACCCACAACACTCCAACAGCCTCCTCCTGGTCTTCCTCTTGTCCCCTGCGCGTATGGTCTATTCTCCACAGCAGTCAGAGCAACCTCTTTATAAAAGCAGACCAAATCATGTATTCCCTTGCTTAAAACTTTTTACCTTCTTAATCAGCTCCCACTGCACATAGAGTAAAATCCACACTCTTTATCATGGTTGTCTGTCCTAATCTTAGCAATTTCCCCCTGCATTCACCATTCTCAAGTCATGCAGGCCTTCTTTCTGTTCCTCAAACAATACTCCCTCCCCCCCTCAGCTTTGCACGACTTTCTCTTTCTTATCAATTCATTCCCAAACCAGCTCAATCCCAGCCAGCCTATCAAAAACAGCACCCTCACCCTAGTCACTATCTATCATATATCCTGTTTATTTATTTGTACTTACTTTTTATCTGTGTCTCCCACAAGCATGTAAGCTCCATGAAAACAGAGAGACCAAGTATATCTTCCTTTCCTCCTCCATTTGGTAATTATTTTGTGTCTACTTTGCAGAAGGCATTGTTCTAGTTAGTAGGATTAAGTAGTGAACCAAGGAGGCAAAAATCCCTCTCTGCATGCACTGATGCTCTGCCCCTGTTCATTGCTGAATCCCTGGACAGTGATGTGATCCTTAGGTTTTACTGTGTGCTTCAATATGCCTTTTTAAAATGTTTTCATTAAACCAATCAAGTTACTAATGAATTAAATCTATCGAGGCTGGTCACACACATATAAGTAATATGTAAGCTATGATAATGTCATAAGCTTAGCTCTGAAACAAGTATTTAGAACTGAATATTGTCCAAAGGCTACTTAATATTTATCTCTCCTATAAGAAAAAAACTTGGCTTCCCAATCCTAACCTCTTATGGTTTCTCAAAAATTACAACCCCTCCCCACTTCTCCCTCCTGCACCCTGACATATACTATACCACCTTGACAGAGGTAAACGAACTGAGTTAATGAACACATTGAAACGGTTTTGATATATGTGAATGTATATGCAATATCCAAATTCTAACTCCAAACATAGTCTAATCTGGGGGTTTTTTTTAGCATAAGGAACATCAGTTACCTATTTGATGACTGGTAATGAAACCTACTTGGCAATTACCTGTTAGATTTGTCACACCCAATTTAGCAGTTCAGCTATTATAATAAGTAAAGCCCAAATGTGAAATCACTTAAGCCTAGTCTGCTTTTTGCTGGTAGGATGCCCTGAGTCCCACCCAGAGGAGACAATCACTGCCAACACCTTGACAGCTCACCTATTTTCAGGTCTGCTGATATATGCCTGGCTATCTTTCCACTAAGTCAGGGAAGAAGAATCCTAGAAAACCACAAATCCATCTCTCACGTTCTACAAAAAAGTATTCATTTTTGAAAGTCAGTATGTAACCAATCCATACTTAATTAATATGCTGAATCTAGTTAAAGAATTAGCCCACACACATGAAAAGATATAAGGAGAGCCAAATGGAAGTATTACTAGTTTAGGTATTATTTGTTTGATGTTTACTGTTCATTTGTCTACATGATTTCAAGGAGTTTTCAGAGCGTGAATACACAGAGAGCAGGCATACTATTTAACTTTGCAGAGCCCCCTGGAACAGAACCACGTACATAAAATCTTTGAGGAAAAGGAAGATTCTATTAACACAGAATAATAGGCCCAAGTTCTAGAACCAGTATTCATGCTCAATACTCACCTATAAAACAGTGATATTTAGCTAGATTTAGCTGCTCATTACAACTGCCTATGTAGTTATTGTGTCTCAGTACAGCTTCCAAGGCCCCACCCTAGCTCTACTGATTCAGAATCTCCAAGAGTAGGGTATGGATGCCTGTGTATGTGTTGTTTCTAGCTCTCAAGGTGAAGTGATGATCAACCAGGGTTAGAAGCCTCTGATCTACAGAAACTAAACCCTGAATAAAGTCAAATGTCATCAGAAATCAGGCAGTTAAAAGAGCAAAGCTGGTGGGCAAAAGACATAGGAAGTATTGGAGCATGCCTCCAAATTAAATTTTAGAAAAATACTGCAGGCCCAATTTGGTGTGCTGCTCTTGAATGTATTATTTTTGTATTTAGACTATAACTCTTTGAAACTGGGCACCATATCTCATTCATTTCTGTGCCTGGTATAGTGTCTGATACACAGTAGTTTCAATCAATGTTTTTTAAATTACTGATAAAGATGGGGTGAAATCTCACGCTTTCTGACACTATTAAAACTGCCAGGATAGGGCTGGCTGGTTAGCTCACTTGGTTAGAGCATGGTGTTGATAACATCGAGCTTAGGGGTTTGGATCTCCAGACCAGCCAGCCACCAAAGAAAGAAAAATCCTTGTCTAAAAACATTATTAATCAGAACTGCCAGGGAAACTCCTCCTCATTCATTCACTCAACCAAAATTTATACACACCTACCATGCACAAGGTTCTAAGGATACTCAATTGAATAAGACAGACAAGAATCCTATCCTTGTGGGGGTTACATTTTGGGAGAACAGAGGAGGAGACAGGGATAGACATTCACAAATAAATAAGCCAATTTCAGACAGTGATGAGTGTCATTCAGCACTAAAACGGCTGCATTTTGTCTCAAATGTTTTTAAGCCACACAGAAGTCAGTAGAAGTTACTGGTTTTAGAAGAACTGAAGAGTACTCATCTGATTGCATGGGGAAGAAAGGGCCCCGAGCTCTGCCACTATCCCAGTTGAGTGACCTTGGACAAATCACTTAATCAGTCTGGAGGAGTTAGATTAAATGATCTCTAAGACTTTCTGGCCCTAAGATCTTACATACTATTAGGAAAGATGCATTAACAAAATTTCACAGACTGTGGAGGTCATGCCCAATCTAGAGTGCTCAAATACTTGGAGGTACCGTTCTTCAACAGTTTGCTCTTGCCATTTACACATTATTATAAACTGGAAATATTTTCCAAGCATTTCATGAGTCCATCTCTACAGTTTACCTAGGGCAAAACCACAGGCTCAGATATTTATTGCCACAGTGCAATGGCTACTGGCACACCCAGACTAGGTTATGAAGTTGGCATTGTCACAGGTCCTAAAGCAAAGGAAACCAAATACCAAGCTCAACGTGATTAAGGAATCCAGAAATTAGTTAAATTCCTCATTCAATAAACAGTATTAAGAGACTGCAGGAAGCCAAGCACTAATCTAGGTCCTAGGAAAGAAAAACACAGGCTCTTCCCGTAAGGAACTTTCTCTGGTGCAGATTCTCAAACTCAGTTTCAGAGGCTTCATGAACCCCGTGAAATTAAATGCAAAATTTTGGGTATATGGGCACTTTTCTGGAGAGAGAGTCCATAGCTTTCATCAGATTCTCAAAAGGGTCAAAATGGGGATACTACACAAGACACTTTAGAGAGCTCTCTCATTTAATTGATACAAATCCCCATAAACAAGGAAACTGAGGTTCAGAGAAGTTAAGTATGTGCCAAGACAGCCAAGAAGTAGCACAGCAGAAATTTGAGCCTTGATCGGCCAGTCTCTAAAGCCTGTATTTTATCTTCTGTGCTACGTTCATTTACAAATGAAAGAAAAGGGGCTGGGGGCATGCCATTAAAAGAATAAGACAGTGAAGCCTCCAACCCATGGACCGAGGACCATAATACTGTGCTGTCAGTGACAGAGGCAGATTCAGGCCTACTATTTTCTAGAAGCTGTAAGAGCAAACCTCTCAATTTTTCAACTTCTGCCTCCACCCACCAGAATAAGATGAGATGTCAGAAGTACAAGAGCCCAAACTAGGGATTCTTCCCATTCTGAAGTCAAAGCACTTGAATCTCCTCAGGCAGCCCAACCCTATGGCCTCTATCCTGCTCGTCTCCAAGGTAGGAGTCGGGGTAACTCTGATTCCACACCTTGAATTTGGTGGGTGGGCCTAGATCTCACTTTCCCAACTTGCTTCTGGGCCCGGACTCTTGACCTTGGCCTTTCAAAGTCACACAAATGGCTGTTTGATAATAGTCCTGAGATTTAGACTGAATCCTGATTCCAACAATCATGTTCGTTCCATTATGTCACATTACTTCAGTGGATATTTCCTTACTTCAGGTTCTGTCACGTTCAACCCATGCTTTTCAGGTTGCCTTTCTATGTAAATCCCAACATGACTCATGAAATTGAAACAGCCTCTGACGTAATGTGGAATAATAGAAAGAACGGGATTGTTGGAATCAGGATTCAGTCTAAATCTCAGGACTATTATCATTTAGTAGCTGTGTAACCTTGTGTAAGTTACTTTACCTCTCTGAACCCAGATTACTCCATTTGTAAAACAGAGATAATGATATTTCAGATTTTAATAGGCAAAAATAATTCAGTGAATGCCTACTGTGTGCCAAACAGTGTTCTAGGCTCTAGGGGTACAGTTGTGAATGTGACAGATAAGGTTCCTTCCCTCAAAAAGCTTATATTCAAGGTGGAAGTGACAGAAAAACAGCCAAATAATAAGCAATAAAATATGAAATGATTCTAGTAACATTAATTACATTCCAGTAGTAAGAGCTAACAGTTCCTGACCGCGTACAATGTGTCAGAAACTATTATAAGAGATTATAGGTATTAACTTATTTAATTCTCAAAATGAAAGGATATAATATTATTATATCCATTTTATAAAGAAGAAAACTAAACCCCTGAAAGGTTAAGTAATTCATCCAAAGTCACATAGCCAGTAAGTGGCAGGGCCATAATTGAAACCCAGACAGTCTACCCACAGAACCTCACTCTATACTGCATCAAATGGTTTAATGAAAATAAAATCTAGTGATGCAATACGAGGTTGCTGTAGCTTGGCTAGTCAGGGAAGTCACACTCAGCAGGTGTCGTGTTAGGTAAGACACAAATCATAGGAATCCAGGCCTAGAGTAAAGATCTGGAGAAAGAGTGTTGCAAGCAGGAAGAACAGCTTGTACAAAAATCCCTGAAGAAAAACCAGCCTGGTGGCTTCCAGGGACAGACACAAGGCAAGCAAGTCTGGAACACAGTGGACGAGGAAGAAGAGGGTGGTAGGATGAGTTCTCAGAGATAGGCAGAATCCAGATCGTTGTTGGGCCTGTTGGCCACAACAAGAAAAGGATCTCATTCTGTGTGCAGCTCAGAGTCATTGAAGGGCCTTAAGCATGGAGGTGACACAATTTGATTTACATTTTCAAAATACGAGTCCAACTGATTTATGGAGAATGGATTATGAAAGGGAGGGGGCTCTGAAAAGTTAAAGCAGGGAGAGCAAATTGGATGCAGACATCCAGGTAAGAGATAATGGTGGCTTGGTAGTAGTAAGGTAGGTGGAGAAAAGTATACAGGTTCAAAAGATATCAAGAGAGTCACCCAGAGGATTAGATGAGGGCATATAAAACACATAGTAAAGTATGTAAGGGCACACAGCAGGCATTTACAATGTTAGTTACCTTCCCCACCTAACCTTAATTAATAAAAGGTTTGAGATAAAATGATAAATCATACCCAAAACGATTAAGCCTCTTTGACACACTAGCCCCAATTTCTTGAAGAAGCCTGCAGCTTAGAGAGTAAACTGGGAGTGCACCAAATTCAAAACACAATGGAGAATTGATCTATTAAAGGAGCTAGACTGTTAAATTAAAACCGTTTCTGTGTGCCAAGCAGAAACACAAAGGGATCAGTCTTCTTTAACAATAAAGACCAGTTAAGAGGAGATTCCAGTTACACAATCTCCTCCTCTTCACCGTAAGGCACTTGGATGGAATTTTTTTTTTTAATAGAAAAGACAAACTCTTGAGTAAATGTAATAATTGTTTCAATGATGTGCACCAACCACCCAAGAAGTTAAAAAAAAGAAACTGGAAAATTGGGATTCTTCTATTACATGATCAGTTAATTGCTGCCTCAAGTCCAGGCTATATTTACACCAGCGAAGAGATCGTGCTATTTGGGAGATCTGGCAGCAATTCAAGAAACAGAAAGATTTCCTTCAAAATAAAAATAAATAAATAAATAAATAAGCAAACACATAATACAATCAGAGGCTTGGAAATGAGGCCAAGTGACTGAAACAATTTTCACATGTTGCCCAAAAATAGATTCTTTTTTAGAGAAGGCTTTCCTTACAAATGTCCCAAACAAAGGTCTTATGGCAGTCTCAGTCATATCACAAACAACTGATCTGTGACACCTGTCATTCATTATTTTTCTAACAAAAATAACAACAGAAAACCCCACAATCACACTGATTTAAGTTAAACATTAATTAACACCAAAGGCAGGTATTAAAAATCTTCCCGTGCTTCTTAAACTCAAAAAATCAAGCCCTAGGAATTTCAACTCTCAGCTAAATACAAACCCAGAATAGGAGAGAAATTTTCTCCTCTAGATTGCCTAACTCAGCCTAAGTGCCAGAGAAAAGAGGAAATTAGCCGTGAAGACACAAACAATAAAACTCTTATTCCACTCTGAATTTTTAACAATTCAAATCGTCCTAATTGGTCTAGTAATACCATTATTTGCTTTTTTCACTGTGTTGACATTTCCACTGATAGTTCAAAAGAACAGTGGGTAAAACTGCAGGTGCCTTGGCACAAATCAAGCTAATGGCACCAAACTGCATTAGTAGTCACTGTATGCTTTAATTTTTATTTTTAATTGACAAATAATTATATATATTTATGGGAAACGAGGTGATGTTTTGATATATATATATATACACACACACACACACATTGTCGAATGATTAAATTAAGCTAATTAACATATCCATCACTCCACATTTTATTTTACTTTCTTTGTGAGAACATTTAAAATCTCCTCTTAGCAATTCTGAAATATACATTATTATTAACTATAGTCGCCATGCTGTGTAATAGATCTCAAAAACTTAATAGTCACGATATTCTTTACCATGCATCCCAGTAAAATAGAAAAAAAAAGAAAGTTAGTTTCACTTAAATATGTCCATGGTAAAGCAGTAAAAATTATTAATTTAATTAAATCTCAAACTTTAAGGAGCTGTCTTTTCAGTATTCAATGCCACAAAATAGGAAGTAGACATATAGTATTTCTGATAAATACCAAAGTAAAATGGTTGTCTCAAAGAAAAGCACTTGTGTGATTAGAGTTGTAGGCTCAATTAGCCCCATGAATACCTCAAAAAATGGCTAATAGATATTTTTCTGGTATTTGGCAAACATTTTCTCAAAAATTAACGAAGTAAGCCTGTCACTTCAAGGAAAACAAATGACCGTATTTCCTGCCAATGATAAAATTCAAATTTTCAAGCAAAAACCAGAAATTTGGGAAATGTGTATTTGCCACCTTGAGCTTGGTAGCTTCCCAGTACTTAAAGACTTCTCTGATAAGATCAGTGGTGATACTAATGAGTGTGACTTTTTTTTTTTTTTTTAAGATGACTGGTAAAGGGATCTTAACTCTTGACTTGGTGTTGTCAGCACCACGCTCACCCAAGTGAGCTTACCAGCCATCCCTATATGGGATCTGAACCCATGGCCTCAGTGTTATCAGCACCGCACTCTCCCGAGTGAGCCACGGGCCGGCCCTGAGTGTGACTTTTTTAACATTGTATAATGAAATGCATAAACACTTGGAAGATCTGCATAACTCAGTAATCCAATAATTTTCCAAATAACCAAAATATGATGTTACAAAATTATGCGTGGTTAAGAGATCCATTCTAAGTGCAAAAGAGATCAATAGATTTTAGCATAACAGAATAGGAAAAGTTAGTTGATGTAGTTTCAGATTCCACACTGCAACTAACCTTAAGAAACTATCCCTTGCGTAAAGAAAATGTGGTATATATTCACAATGGAATACCATTCAGCTTTTAAAAAAAAGAAAAGAAAACTCTGTCATGTGTGACAACGTGGATGAATCTAGAGGACATTATAATTAGTGAAATAAGCCAGGTACAGAAAGACAAATATAAATGATCTCACTTATATATGGAATTTTAAAAAGTCAAACTCACAGAAGTAGAAAGTAGAATGGTAATTATCAGAGGCTTGCAGGGTGGGGGAGGGGGGTGGGAAGGGTGGAGCGGGAACAGGGAGATGTTAGTCAAAACATACAAAGTTCTTGGGCTCACTCAGGAGGGCGTGGTGCTGATAACACCAAGGCCACGGGTTTGGATTCCATATAGGGATGGCCGGTTAGCTCACTGGGTGAGCGTGGTGCTAACTACACCAAGTCAAGGGTTAAGATCCCCTTACCGGTTATCTTTTAGACAAAAAAAAAAAAAAAAAAGTTCAGTTAGACAGGAGGAGTAAGTTCCAGTGATGGTGACTGTAATTAATAATAACGTATATTTCAAAATTGCTGAAAGTAGATTTTAAACGTTCTCACACAAAGAAATGATAACTATGTAAGGTAATGAATATGTTAATTAGCTTGATTTGGTTGTTCCACAACATATACAGTATCATAACATCACATTGTACCCCATAAAAGAATACAACTATTATTGGTCAATTAAAAAGAAATAGTTTTTCTGGTTTTTTTTTAATATAAACTATCACTTGTCAAGTTTTGGTGTAATATCAAAGAAGAATATCAACCTTTAAAAACTGACTAAGCAATTAAAATATTCCCCTTTTCCATTAGTGTCTACGGGAGGCTGGATTTTATACATATACTTCAACCAAAACAACTTATTACAATGGCTGAACTGAAAAGTAGGAACAAGAATCCAGCTTCTATTATGCCAGACATTAAAGAGATTTGCAAAAATGTAAAACAATGCCACTCTTCCTGCTAATTTTTTGTACTGGAAAATAATCACTTTTCATAAAAAATATGTCACCATGTAATGGATTTTTTTTTTGCTATTTTTAAATGAATAAAGGTTTTTAAAAATTCCTCTGTTTTAGTACCTAATACAGTAAACATCAATGATATAACCTACATAAACAAAAGCTTTTTGGGTCCTCAATAATTTTTAGGAGTACAAAAGGGTGTTGAAGCCAAAAAGTTTGGCAACCTCTGGCGAAAAGCAAATATATAATAGCTGCCTTCTCACACACACGCCCTGCAAAAACAAAAAGCAGAAAGAAGACAAACTGAATTTCTTTGGACTTTGTTGTGTAATTTGCTTAAGACCCGTGGGCCTTGATAATTTGCATGTCTGATTTACTCAGAATCCTTTCTTCCTCCTCCTCTTTCTGGCAAGAAACCACAGACAAATTCCATTGCTATTTCACAACCTGCACTTAAGCCAACTGCAATGCAGTGGTATGGACGTGGAGCTCATCCAGCCTGGCAAACAGGGATAAGGAGCTCAACTCCAGGGTTTTCCCTCCCAGGGCTCTTTTTAAACACTAAATCCACAAAACACAGCATTAGTTTGCTCAAAGCAAATAGTTAATTTGTACTTTCAATAGAAATCAAAAAGACAAAATCACACAGCTAGAGTATTGCTTCAGCCCCCAAACTGACCATCCACCATCCCCTTTTACCCAAGTAAGTAGACGTCTAAACCATGAAGAATCAACAAATCAATCAATCCATAACAAATATTTATACTGTCTACATGAAAAAAAGAGGATATATAGTCATAAAAAGAAAACAAACAAAACAGGTAATATAATAAAAGTGTCATTCTAACAGTGCAATAAAAGTATGAAGAAAGCAGGAAAAAACTATGTGCCAAAGTAATCAAGAGTATGAATAAATGAGAAGAAAGTAGATTAAAAGCAGAGAATATGGATAGCAAAGCTGAAAAGTTAGTAAAGGACAAGACACACTAAGACGTCAGTGATTAGACCTTTTGGCTAAAATACAGTCACAGCAGAGGGAAAATGGAAGATAAGGCTAGAATGATAGATTGTACCCTGATTATGGAAGGTCCTGAAAGTCAAGCTAAGTAGTCTGGATTCAATCCCGAATGTAATGAGGAGCCACAAAAGGCTTTTTTTTTTTCTTTTCTTTTTTTTTTTTAACAATGTTAATGATTTTTTTTTTTTTTTTTTTTTTTTTTTTGTCTTTTTCGTGACCGGCCACACCGCGCTCAGCCAGTGAACACACCGGCCATCCCTACATAGGATCCGAACCCGTGGCGGGAGAGTGCAGCGCTGCTTTTGAGAAGGGCAGGGAACACAATGGAAGCATGTTCTTTTTTTATTTGTTGTTCTGTTTTTTTAACCTAATCTATTTATAATATGGTTGAGTTAAAAGAAACCAAGACTGAAGGCTAGAGGGCCAGATAAGGAGATTACTGAAAAAGCCCAGGCAGACATGAGCTGGACCTGAACAGGGAGATGGCAATGGAAATGAAAAAGAATCAAGAGTTACAGGGAGGGAGGTAGATCTAAAATCTAATACGGTGCCCAGGCAGTGTGACTGGGAAAGGCACCATACACAGAAATAAGGAAGTCAACGTCATTGACAACACATCTACTGAGGGCCTACTAAAGCTGGCTGCTGTGCCAGATAGTAAATGAAATACTGATTTGGAGGTAAAGATGTGATTTTAAACATGTTGGGAGAAAGGAGTAGATATGATGGACTGGCACTAAGCACTCTTCTAATTTCCTATTTTTGTGCCTTCCTATGCTGCAGAGGATGGAAAGGTAAAAACTTCATTTCTCACATCCCTTTGCAGCAAGGATTCTAGATGAGAATTAGGCTCCACCAATTAAACAGCTTCATGCGACACGTAGAAGGCAGAAATAAAATGTAGGCCATCATCTTGCTGTGTTGACTTTTTCTACAAGCAACATAGCCACGGAAATACTGAGGTTTTCTGTAGCAGCATTCCAGAATCTGACCATTAAGTTCATAGCTATCAAATGGCAGTTGTAACAGTGGTAACTTCCTGATCCCCGGATTGCAGCTAGTTGTGTGTTCTTATAAATCAACAGTTCTAGCAGCGGCTTCCTAATTCCCAGTCTTCCTGAGTGTGACCGATTAGCAGCTCACCTTGTAATATGATTTCAGAGCCCACCTCTAGAGGCTCAGCCTTGAGCCCATTTCTCTGGTCCTCCTGATGACTTCAAATGAACCTATTTCCCTACTTGACATAGTTTCTGTTTCTTGCAACTAAATCCCTGACATATACAATGGGATTAAGTAAAGGCAGAACAACCAAGTGAAAACATTTGATACACAGTTAAAAGAACCGAACTAACTAAAGCCAGGCCAGAGCATATGAACATAGGCAGGCACTACCTGCACAGATGTAGATGTCTGAGACACCAGACTATTCTAGTTCATTCTCTAAAATTTCTACATCTCGGGCCGAGCCCGTGGCGCACTTGGTAGAGTGCTGCGCTAGCAGCGCGGCGACGCTCCCGCCGCGGGTTCGGATCCTATATAGGAATGGCCGGTGCACTCACTGACTGAGTGCCGGTCACGAAAAAGACAAAAAAAATAAATAAATAAATAAATAAATAAAAAATAAAAATAAAATTTCTACATCTCATCTTGAAGTAAACAAAGAAACATTCCTCTTTGTTTTCTTAAGTAATTATAGCAATATCTTACTTTTATCTGGAGGTTTGAATATAAGCAAAGTTATTTTGAGGAGTTTTCATTTCATTTTTACCTGGCCTCAGAGACCAAAAAGGTGAATAATATAATCTCAGTTTTAAGAAATGAGAGAATCAAAGCACAGAGAAGGTAAACAGTTTGCCTAAGGTCACGGAGGGTAAGGTAGTGGTCCAACTAAAATATTTCCTGCTTTAAACCTATTTTCTCCTTTGGTCTTCTGTCAGTTAATTCTGACCATGTTCTAAAGTAAATGTTAAAATTGTTGGTGTAGAAATATTAGGAGCCTAAGAAGGCTTGTAAAACCACAAAGAATTAAATGGGGCCTAACTTACAACCATGGAAAAAATAAAAATTCCAAGTGTAATTTTCTTCTCCAATTTTAACCTGAAATGTGCTTGTGGCAGGCCCACAGTTTCTATGACATGCTTCCAACACACACAATTCTGAGTAGCAAGTGTCATCCAATTATTCAGGCAGCTATTCATTTATTTTTCTATCATTCTATGAGTTGAAAAATTAACAGTGTTGTGTTTACAAACCTTCACCAGGCCCTTACATAAAAGCTCAAATATGTTTATATTATACACAACTTTGGTTTGAAGAAGCTCAAAACCAAGTTAATATAAACCTATTCTGAAAAAAATGTGCAGAAAGTAGCCCTGTTATACAGAGGTTAAGCTTTGACCTTCCCAACTTCTTCCAGAGAATGTACAATCCATCACGTACAAAAACACAGCAAAGATGTGAGGTGTTGGTAAGTACCCCTGTTAGTGAGAAATTCTGCTAATTATTACACCAAATAAGCATAGTTAACAGGCCATGGCCACAAGAGGAGCATGTTTCAGGGCATTAAATAGCTGCCTAGGGTGGAGAGGAATATATTACACTATGCCCTTTACCAATAAAACAATTTCCCTGACACCTAGAAATCCAGTCAGCTGGAGCAAGATAAGAAAAGTGTTCTCTGGCTGGGCTGTGGAGAATGATGCTGGAGCGCCACCTAGTGACAAGCACATTTTAACTTATGGACTTCAGGGCAACCCACAGTTATCTTCAACCTAAGCTTGGAAGTAGGAAAAGGAAACACAGGTAAAAGAAATCACATTTTGAGGGCTCCTCAAACTAAATACTTGCTTTTTAAAGTATACATATATTTTTTTTTTGTCTTTTTTCCCTCACCTCAGCCTTCCTAAATAGCCACAAAGAAGTTATATCCCGAACATGAATTCTTCCAAAATCAAATCAAAGGCCCAAAGTAATCAGCCACTTTCCAGAAATACATTTTATTTTGCCAATAATCTTTGGGCAGACAGCCCTTTCAAAATTAAACTTTTCCTCCCAAGAAAGGAAAAGACAGCAGAGGGGTGCTGAATTAAGTGTGAGTAGAACTAGAGACTTTGAATCCATAAGAAAAACATGAAAAGGAGAAAACTTTACATAATATAGCAGCATAATGCAAATGGTTAAAAAAGTAGAAAAATTTACCAATCTATAGCAAGAGCTACCTGACAACAAAGGATTGTGTAACTGCTGAGAAGTTCCATGCCACCTTTTGAACCAAAATTACTTTCCCGTGGAGACTGTTTCCAAACCTCTGAGTTCTAACATAGTGCAAGCTAGATACACTGAATATCCCACCCAACTATACTGTATCCCCAAAGCAGCACGAGAGCCACAGACATCCATGTCTTTCTCATGCTAATGGTTTGGTGAAAAGAGATTTGGTCTACATTACTATGGATATACAGTAGTAAACAAAACAATGTCATTGCCTCATGGAGTTTACAGAATGGAGGAAGACAGACAATAAGCAAACAAGAAAATAGACCATATCAGATGATGGTAAGTGACACAGAGAAAAATAAAACAGGGCAAAGGGAACAGAGAACACCAGCAGGCAATGAGATGGGGAGTGCTATTTTAGGGTCACAAGAGAAAGTCTCTTGAGAATGTGATGTTTAGACAGAGATCTAAAGGAAGTGAGGGAAACAGCCCTGCAGATATGTGGGGGAAGAAAGTTCTAGAAGAGAGGACAGCAAGTACAAAGGCCTTGAGGCAGGAAGCACTTACCCATGTTTGAGGAACAGAATGGAAGCCAGTCTGAGTGAGTTAGAAAAGAACAGGAGAATAGTAGGAGAGGAGGTCAGACAAGACGTGAAGAAACAGATCAGATAGAAAGCCAGAAAAGCCTTTGTTTTTCTAATAGCCATTTCATTGAGACATAAGTCACATACCATACAATTTAACCTTTTGAAGAGCACAAGTCAGAAAGTGTATTCAGAGTGATACAATCATCACCATTACTTAATTTCAGGACATTTTCATTACCCCAAAAAGAAAACTTGCACCCATTAGCAGTCACTCCCCAATCCTCTCTCCCCAGCTCCTGGCAACCATGAGTCTATTTCCTGTCTCTATAGATTTGCCTGTTCTGCATATGGAATCATAGACTCTGTGGCCTTTCGTCACTGGCTTCTTTTACTCAGCATACGGTTTCAAGTACCATCCATGTTGTCCCATGATCAGTACTTCATTCTTTTTACAGCCAAATAATATTCCATGGTATAAGTATATCACATTTTGATTATCCACTCAACATTTGATGGACATTTGGGTTGTTTCCACTTTTGGCTATTATGAATAATGCTGCTGTGAACATTTGTATGCAAGTTTTGTGTGGACATATGTTTTCATTTCTCTTAGGTAACTAGGAGCAGAACTGCTGGATTATACAGTAACTTTATGCTTAACATTTTGAGGAAACATAAGAGTATGAATAGAGGAAAGACATGATCTGATTTTTTTTTTTTTAACTCACTTTGTTGCTGTGCAGAGATAAGCAAGTACAGAAAAGCAGGGAGACTAGTTAGGAAGAAATTACAATCATCCAGGAGAGAGGTACTAATGGCTTGGACAAGGATGGCAGAAGAAAGGGTTTTCAGAAATGGTTGGATTCTGAATCCATTTTGCAAATAGATGTTATGGAATTTGCTGATTAAGCGACGTGGATATAGGAAAGAAAAAGTCAAGAACGTCTGTAGGATTTTTGAAAGATAAAGAAGGATGAAGTTGCCATGTACTGAGATGGAGATGACTGTAGGAGAAATAATAAATATTAGTTCCCTCCCCACTCCCTTCCCTCTCTGGAGGTTCCCCACACTCCACTTTCAGAGATCCTCACAGTGCTTGATCATCAGAAGCAAATGCCGTATTTCTTATTTGAAAATCCTTTTCAAGAAGGTCTCTATCATGGCCCCAACCTGTTATCAAAGTCCCTTTAGAGCTATCCTGGACAGTCTGCTTTTGTAATACAATTGGTAGGATGTTTGCTAAATGTATAAATGAGCAAAAAATAGAACCAAAAGCTAGTATAATTAAGTAATCTTTGACAAGATCTATCATGAAACGTGGTTTTTCATACTGTATCTCTCAAATACTCATATAGAAGTGTCTCACTTCAGGAATTTGGGAGAATTTAGGAAAATAAAACCACGGTCCAAGAGGACAAGAATGACTCAGAAGGAAGACCAAAGCCTAGCTTTAAAACATTATAATCAAAAAGATGGACACCTTTCCTCTTCTATATCAACATCTACCAGACCAAGCACCTGGGTTATTAAATGCAGTGTAATTCATGTTCTTGGATATCACAGCAGCAAATATGTTACTAGAAACTAAAAGTGGAAAAGGAAAAAAAAAAAGAGAGAGAGAGAGAGAGAAGCCTAAGGAGGAAAATATCTGAGCTCAAAATGCAAAGTGTGTTTAGTTACCTTTATCACACACTTTTCAAAGCAACCAGAATGTGTCTGTGTACACTAAGATTCAACAACAGGACTGTTTTAAGACCTTTGTAAGCCATGATCCTGCTACTTTTGAAGGCCCCACTAAACATCAAAATAAATATATTAAATTGTACCCACATTTCACATTTAAAAGTTTCTCTGCAATAAAAAACTACTTGAGCAGATTTTTATAATTTTACATTTAAATTTATTTGACCTTGAGAAACTCATTTACGATTGGCTGGCTATGATTTCACAGCAATCACTAAGCGTATTTGAGAATTAGAAAATCCAACTTACAAATCACTTTTATAACATTTTTGCATACGAAATATAACAGTTTAGGAAACTGATATAAGGCTGCATTTTATAAACAATTAATTAAAGATTTATTCATTTCCATTCTGCAATTTTTTGTTTGCAGTTAGGAGTCAATACATTCTTTTCAGGTCTCATACATTTTTAGAGGCTCCTAGGAAACAGTGGCCAAGACTAGTAGCTGCCGTTTTCCTCCTCTTCCTGCTGAGTTCTGGCCAGTGGAATGTGAACAGAAGTGATGAGTGGCACTTCCAGCTCTGGCCCATAAAAAGCTCCTAAACACATTTCTGCATGCTTTTTCCTCTTCTGACTGGCTGGAATGGAGATAACCTAAGGTGACCTTAGAAGCCATGTGTGGAAGATGACAGAATCTCCTTCAGCTTACATCCCTAAATGAATGCATATTCATTTATAAAAAGGAAAATGTCCCACCACTCTGCTTACCTACTCATTACTGTTACAGAAACAAGAAATAAATTTTTATCTTTAAGAAATTATACAGCATTTTGATATGATTTACGCAAGAGCAGTAACCTACCCGAACTAATAATATAAACCCACAGGTCTAGACACAATGCCCATAGTGTCTCATAGACAAATGGCCCTGATTAATCATTTACACCTTCATCTTTTTTATTTGTGCAATTACTAATTACTAATAAAAATAATAGCTAACACTTGTACAGCAGTTACTATGTACTAGGTTCTGTTCTAAATGATTTACATAAATTAACGCATTTGATCCTGATAAAAACCCTCAGAACTGGAATACAGAGAAATTAAATAATCTCCCCAAGGTTACACGACCAGTAAGTGGCAGAGCCAGTACTCAAGCTCAGGTACTATGGCTCTGGCATCCACTCTTTTAATTGGTATGCTATAAATGTGGAGAAAAAAGGTGAAAACTTTAATTCCAAAGTAGCTTGATTTTCTTCTCTCTCTCTTACCCATAAGAAGGCAAGATAAATGAACATAATAGATTATTCAATACCACTTCCCCATGTTTGTCACATACATGTTCATTATTAACCTTATGGAGAACTTCAGATAACTCAGGACAATTCTGCTCTGAATCCTGATTTTAAAAAGGCAACCACTGCGTATGTGGGTAGATGGGTCCAAAAGTCAGTGGGATTATATACACACTTCCATGAAAATGCAAATGTCTCTGAAAGTAGCTAATAAGTAAATCAGTACTTTTCCAAAGAAGCAAGGATTAACTTCATTGTGGGTTAAATTAGCTGAATATCAGAAAAGGACATCCAAAATAAACAGTCATGTACTGGTGGTAGCCAGGGGTGATGTGACCAAATGCACACTTGAGGAGGAATTCCAAGTGTGGTCATGAACATTTTCCTGATTCCAAGTAAACAAAGAAACAAGGCAAGTTTTGACATGGACAAGACATTTGAGATCATAAAAAAGCAGCAGCCTCACCAGCAGACCACAAGTCTAGATTAAATGCATATTTCTGATGACTCATAAACCACCCCCCAAATGACTCTGCTCCTGAGCCAAAGAGAGGCCATTTTTCCAGTTACAAAGCTGCCTACCCATTCCATCAAGATACTTCTACACAGAATTGCCTCTTTATGTGGCAACAGGAGAATTTAATAGGATAAGAAATAACTATTTCACCTCCTCTCTCAAAAGAAGCCACAACCCCATTTCCCAGCATTGTCTCCCTAAAGGCAGAATTGACCAGCAGTCATGATTCTGAGTCAAATATTTATCTATTCTGTGCCAGGCACTGTACTAGGAATGCTAACATTTATTAGCTCCTTTAACTATAAAGGATTTAAAAACTGAGCTCTATCTGGCAGCTAACAAAGGAGACAGGCAGATATGGAAACGTTGGTCAAAATTCATATGGTTCCTTTTGAGAGTAACCATGTGGAGGACCAAAGAATGTCAGGTACCCAGACCATTTTAGAAAATACATTAAATAAGCTATGATATTGCAAGTGTGGAAGGAAATCCCAAATGACAGAGACATCAGTCAGTCACTAAGCATCTACCTAAATATTACACTTTGTGCCCAGGCCTGTGTTGGGTATTGTTGATGACATAAAAGGAGTTCACGGTTAATAACACATTGCAGCAGCTAATAATAGTTAACATCAATTGAGTACTTACTATGTGTCAGGCACTACACCATGTGCCTTAGCCTATATTAACTCATTTAATTCCCACATCAACCCTGTGAACAATCCAGCCAGAATTACCAGACATGGGAGAAAAATATATGAATCTTATCACAGTAGAAAGTCAAAACTCTTTTTTAGAAGATTTCTGGGAGCTCTTTCTAAACTTCAGGCCAGTGAATAATTTATCTCGATTGTTATTAAATTGTTCAAGATATCCTTAGAACCTGATCTATGAATGTTATAAAACCTGACCTGTATGTTGGATGCATCATATCACAATAACCACAAGGAAATTACTCTCCTTGATGTTACATTAAAATTGATGAGTCCCAGGAGTTTAATAATAGCACCTTTAAAAAAGGTACCTTTTCCTCTAAATTAAAAAAAAAAAAAAAAAAAAATCCATAAAGTAAGCCTTGTTCTAATGTAACATTAGAAAAGAAAAAAAAAAAAAAAAGGAAAATCAGATTATAGCATTTTAACAGAAAGTTTCACGGCAAATAAATACTATTGCTACTGATAAGAAAATAATTCCAAACAGTGTCAAAATTAGTCTTCACATTTACTAAGAACAAGAGTTAGGTTCCCATCTTTAAGATCAGATTAAGGTAATAGGCGGGATTGAGCCATCCGTCAGGTAAAATAAATGCTTCTGGACAGTGCCTAGACTAAATAGGGCCAAGAATTCCTAAGAAAAACACCACTTATAACAGTGGAGGTCAGCAGAGAGGCCTGGTCCAGAGGGGAGATGCCCTGTAGCTTCAGGTCTAGAAGGCTACCCTGCAAATTCTCATCAGACGCTTAATCAATATCATGCCTTAGGACCTGAACTGCTGCTATAAAATCAATATTACCTTTATTTTAAGTAGCAGAGGGAACAATGAGATTATCTTGTTCCTTACAAGTCTGTTATGGAAAATCTGGCTCACGGTGTGTGTCATCTTCTGTTTTTGTCTAGAAGGAACGTGTTTGTTGGGCTCGGTGACAGTCTGCCAACCCAGAGACCAGAAAAGGTGAAGGAGTAACACTTTAGCTTAGGAAAGCTAGGGCCTGAAAGTTCATTACAACCTAAAAAACAATGATGATTCATGAATAGAGCAGTTCCAAGGCTTCAACCCATCAGCTATATGCTGGATGACTCCCAAAATTTTTATCTGCAGCCCTGACCTTCAGATTCCCTCTCCCCAACAACCTATTTGACAGCCTCATGAATGCCAAACAGGCACCAGACATGTGATTGTTCAAAGGAGAGCACCTGATTTCACCCCCAGACCTGCTCCTTCCTCAGTCTTCTGATCTCAGCAAACGGGCACAATCTAGTCACTCAAGCCCAAAACCTAGAAGTTATCCTTGATTCCTCTTTTCTTTCAAACCACCTTATCCAGTCTAAAAGTAAATTCTGTCAGCTTTGTCTCTAAAATATATCCAACTCCTTTCCCTTCAGTCAACCTCCATAATCACCACCTGGGCCAAGCCATCAACACATCTCTCTCCCTATTTTTTTTCCCTAATTCTACTCTAACCCTCCAATATTCCCCACACTGCAGCCAGAGTGATCTTTATGAAATGCAAATCAGATCAAGTCACTCCACACACACTCTCCCCACCTTAGAACTGTCCAGTTGCTTCCCATCATACTTAGAATAAAACCGAAAAACAGTCTAAAGGCCCTACTGTGATCTGGCCTCCTTTCTTCTCCCTTTTGTCTCTTTCTCCTTAAGTTCTGGCCACTGACCACCTCTGTTCCCCCTGCATGCAAAGCTTATCAGCACCTCAGAGCTTTGTCCCTGTGGCTGGAATGAATGTCCTTGTCATCCTTTAAATTTCACATCAAAGGCCATCTCAGACACTCGAGCTAAAGTATTCCCCTCCCCTCAGTCATTAACATACCGTACTCTTTATCACTATTAGACATGGTCTTATTCATTACCTTAAATATTTGCTTGTTTGCTGGCTTTCTTCCTCTAACAGAATGTTAACCTCCGCCAGAGGGGCGACTGTTCTGTCACCACTGAGTCCCAAGAGTACAGCACAGCAAAGAACATATACAGGCCTCAGTTAAAATCTGTAAAATGAATACATGGGCAGCACCTGGAAATCTGACATTGATACCAATTGTGTTAAAGTATGAGCAATGTATTCTCCCTCAAAGTATGATGGTCAGAGATAAAATTTGAGAACAGATAAACATTTGATTTGCCATATATGAGATCAAACATCTGCACTTAAAAAGAGCGAGATGTTCAGGAAGAAGACACAAAGAAATGAATTCTCAATGTTGTATATGCTCTCAACTCCAATTTTGAGAAGCAAATAATGACAGTGGAAGTTCAGATATGTCTCCATCACCAATACCACATTTGCCTCTACAAGGCAGTGAATTCAGTCCACCTGTCCATTCCCTGTCTGTACATCTGTCCATCCACATCCTTCCTCCTCCCTCCAACACACAGACACCACTTCTCACCTCCTCACATGGGTGACTACAGGACTCGAGCCCCTTCTTGTGTTTCACTGATTCTTTCCTTCCATAAAACAAGAGTTTCTAAAAGTCTCACCTCTGAGATAAAGGCTTTTCACTTTAACTGAAGAGGAAAAGGAAAGGATTTGGCATTTACTGAGTGCTTCCCACATGCTGAGTACTGCACTGAATTGTTTAGAAGCTTTAACAAACGTTAGAAATAAATTCTCATTAGCCTCATTTTTAGAAAGAAGAAAATTGAGTCTTAGGTCCATGACTTGCCAGAAGTCAAGCAAGTGAGTGGCAGAGCCAGGATTTAAGTCCACGTGACTCAAACTCTAAAATCCTAGGTTTTTCCAGGGCATCATTTTAGCAATGAAAATAATAAACACACAAATAATATCTGGCTTCTGCTGCTTCAGTTTGATACATCCTTTCACAAATAGATCTATATCACATTTCACTGATGCTGGGTCCTTAAACCGTAAACTTCTTTGTAGGCAACGTGTTCCTGCATTACAAACAGTAAAGCCCTGTAACAGTTCCCTTATAATCTACAGACAAAATGTTACAGCTGCAAAGGAGTCTCACCAAAGTTTCCCTTCCAACACTACTACCTTTACAAGTGACAGAAGCTTTCAGACTTAGTTCAGCGTGATCATGGGGACAAATAACTTAGTTTAACATAACATATCAAACGTGCAGGGTGCTCAGGACACAGACCAAAGCCCTTAATGCCAGATGATCCCTTGAAAGGCCAAAGCCTATGGTCAACCTGAGCTCCTTTAGGAATACATGATTGAATTCTTTCTTTTACAACAAAAAAGCAAAAACCAGACATACTATATTAAAATACCTCCCCAACACAACATTGTGGGGTTTTTAGATAAATAATGAGTAAAATTAAATTCAATAAAGCAAATTATTTCTTGTTAATCTTTATTCATCATCAACAATATTTTTTTTTTTTAAAAGATGACCGGTAAGGGAATCTCAACCCTTGGCTTGGTGTTGTCAGCACCACGCTCAGCCAGTGAGCAAACCGGCCATCCCTATATAGGATCCGAGCCCGTGGCCTTGGTGTTATCAGCACCGCACTCTACCGAGTGAGCCACGGGCCGGCCTAACAATATTTTTAATAATATTATGTAACATCATGAAATCTTAAAAGGTTTATAAGAATAATTTACATAGGAAATACTGGGCAGAAGGGCAAAACAAATTGGTCCAGCATGTTTGTTTTAGCTCTTTTTTTATATTAGAAATTCTCTAAATATATTAGCCCCGATAAATATCTTCCAAACCTTTCCTAAGTAATCTAAACACTCCTTCCATTATGTTAATTTTCTCTGTGGACTATTATTAATGAAAACCATAAGCCAATTTAAAAGAGCATTTCATGAAAAAAATATATATAAATCACATATTCTGTTTGAAAGTATGATCATATTAGACTATTTGGTTCTTTCCTATTCCAGTCTATATTTTTACAGATAATAAAATGAAGTCTTTCCAGGCATGTTAAATCATGAGATATTGATTAAATTAAAACTTTAAGCTTTAAACTTGTAGTGGCAAGAATCCATTTCAGGTATTTTTCATCTCTTTTAAGGACTGGTTAAAACTAAACTCTTAGTAAGGTTACTGTTTACAAAAGGAGCCTTGCTTTTGTGATAAGACATTGCAAACAACAAAATATCACCAAATCAATATTCTTCATTCCCTCCTTATTTTCCTTTTCCTTTCTTTCTCTTTCTTTTTTTCTTCCTTTCTGTTTTGCTTTTAAGATCATAGAGTGGTGAGTTGTATGGCATCAGGTTCAACCCAAAACGATAAAAACCCACACATTCTCCTCCCCACACTAGCAAGCTCCATGGGTGTAAATATTTCATGGTATTACCATCATTCACTCGCTGCTTATATTGTCTGATCAAGCCTCTATTTCTGTCTGTTAGATACTCTGGAGGATAGCGTTTTTTCATGTCTGCTGCTCAGTCACATAAAGCCCTGGCTTCTCAAAGGTTCTTCAAAGTTCAATAATTTATTAAACACTGTGCTGAGGTTGGTAAGCACTCACAGAAATGCATAACTACAGAATATGTGGAACTATTAAAGAGTTTCTTTAATAAAAAAGGTGACTTTAGAGAAAATGACAGCATTGTTACCTATACAAGAGAGGCACACTCGGAACAACTGTAGCTATCTTGTGCTAAAAGGTGAGAGCTCAAAATAAACAGGAGTGCCTGTCCACAGGTAAGTCATTAAGCAAACCCACTGTGAATTGAAACAGGCTATCTACAGAAGTCTAAAATCAGAATTCAAGTCCCAGATTTCCCCTTCCTTGGTATAATGATAGACAGGTCTCCTCTTTCTAAATATAATAGAAAATTGGCAATTTCAGTGAAATACTTTTGAAGCTATAGACCAATGACATTTTTAACTTATCAATATTCCTCCCAAAGTCTCCTTGTTATACTCATTCTTTCCTACTGATCTCTGAGCTTAAAAACAAAGTAATAAAAATCTGAGTAGTTTACTTTGACCAGCATGTATTTATTGAGCTCAGATCCACTAGGAGCCATAGAGTATAGAAGAGCAGACTAAGACATCACACTGTGTTCACAGAAGCTATACAATCTAGTTCGGTGACAAAGGAGATAACAAATGCTTAGAGTAAGACCCCAAACAGTATAAAATCCATTGCTAAATTGGTCAAGGGTCTTCAAGGGTCATAGCATTTCAGAGAAGATAGAAACAAAACAAGATGAGTAGCAGTAGTCAAGGAAGACTTTGAGAAAGAAGAAACAATTTTCTACATATTAAATTCTGTTTTGTTTAATTTGATTTCTAAATAAACCTTAGGAAAAGACATTCTAATATCCAAATTAATGATTAACCCAACACATTAACTTCTATTTAAACATGCTGGATTCAAAACTTGCACTTGGCCCCTTCCCAAAACCTCACTGAAATGCCTTTAAAGAAATTAAAACAAAACAACATCAAACAAACAAATCGTCAAGGACAAAGGGAATGGGAGAGAAGATAACAGCAGATGAGAGATGTCCATTCTGTATTTGTTAAGATGAAAGGAATGTAACAGAACAGAAGAAGCTGAAACCGAAACGGCAGGGCACAGATTAAGGGAGAAAAGAGGAAGAACAGTAAGAAGTGAGCTCATTCATGCACCACCTCCAGAAAGGCTCAGGAATCACAAGAACCAGGTACTTCTGAGAGCGTGTCATTTCAGAAATGGAGCTGAAAACAGAGAAACTGGCTGGAAGTCTATGAGCAGAAGTAAATCCCAGATCCTTTCTTTCAATCCCAACAGCCAGGCAACCACCACATCCCTGACCAAGCAAAAGAGGAGTTTAAATATTTAGAGCGGTTGGCCCAGGAGGCCCTGGACCCTGGAGTGCCCAGCCCCGCTGAGGGCAGAAGCGAGAACTGCATGTCAGTTCTTGGGACCTTCTGCTTTCCTCTGGGGGGTTCTGAAATTTCATCATGAGATGCCTCAGTGGGGTCATCTTTCATCACTTGTGTGGGGCACTCGGTGGGCCCTTTTGATCTGGAAACTCAATACTTTTAGGTCAAGGAAATTATCTGGAATTATCTGCTTGATACTTTCTTCCCTTCTGATATTTTGGCTCTCCTTCTATAACTCCTAGAGTTAAATATTGGACCACATGGACTGAATCTCTAATGTTGTATCTTTCCTCTCATTTTCCATTGCTTTATCTTTTTTGTTCTACTTTCTGGGAAAATGTCTTCACCTTTATTTTCTAATACTTCTACTGAAATTTTTATTTCTGCTACCTTTTTAAAAAAAATTTTCCAGAGTTCTTTCTTGTTCTATAAATGTTCCCTTTTTTTAATGTTTTATAATGGAAAATTTCAAGCACACAAAAGTAGAGAGAATTATATAATAACCCCCCCATATATTCATCACAGAGCCTCAACAATTATCAATATTTTACCAATCTTGTTTCTTTTATTCCCCACCCTCCCTTTTGCTCTGGGTTATTTCAAAGCAAACTGCAGACAGCATACATTTCAATTCTAATTCTTTGGTATGTATCTCTAATACATAAGGACAACACTTTCTTAAGAAATACAACCACAATACATTATTAACAACTAACAAAATTAACAGTGTGAATGCTCCTTTTCATCAGCATCTTGTTCCTGTTTCATGTATGTAATATCTTCTCTCATCTCTCTGAGAATATTAATTATAATTTGTTTTAAAGTCTTGAAATTGTCTTCTGTTCTCCACATTGTGCTATTTCTCTGGGTTCCTTTTCTTCTGTTTTGTTGCTTTGTATTCCCTCATTCCCGTTTGAGGCACTGCTCAATGTCCAACGATCCTTGTCTATCAGTTCATAATTTCAAGTGAGGTAATACAAAACGGATCAGAAGCGAAATATGCAGATGCTTATTTTGTCAACGGGTGGGCTTCACTATAGCGTGATGTAATGGAAACCTGGCCTTTATATGTTTTACATCGGGCTGGTCAGCTTTCCTGACTAGGAATCCTCACTCTGGTTACAATGGTTACATAACCTCTCCAAATAACAGAAGTCATAAAAGGCAGCCCCTCCACTCCTTCCAGCCTATAGATATAATATATTTGGACCATATGAGTTTTAAATTTCCGTTAAGTAGACAGTTTTTTAAAATAAGAAGTTTTCAAATGAAAATCTTTATTTTCTTCTTCTTTTGAAAAACCAGAATATCTGGAAACATTAGGCCCATTATCACACATTGAACCTGAGTTCCTTTGGTACCAAACGTACTTCTTATTTCACCACTGGTACCACTAGTGCCTACTGTCTCCCCTAAACTGAGAAAGAGTTTTGACCTTCAGCAATCATCCTACACCTCGCTGGTAGACAGGCAAAGTTTAAGACTCTGGTTATGTAATGAGATGTGACCGTATAAAAGGAAAAAACGTTTGTAAAATATACCTTGATTAATTTTGTTTTTTGTTATCCTGGAAGAAAAGGCTGAATAATCCAATGAAACGGTCAGATAAGGCAAAATACACCCCAGTGCTCTACAACAACAGTCAAGTGAAACCTTGTATATTCCATACCCAAGAAAATAAATAATACACCAATATCTATGCACCCTCACCACAACCAGCTCTTCTCAAGGGGTCATATGCCAGATTTCAGCTGCATAAGATGGAAGGAGAGAGAGACAGAAAGGAAATGAGATCTGTCCTTTGTATACCTATAGGGAAAGGAAATTCTCAAGAATGCTTTTCCTCCAAACCAAAGGGCAGGCTCTCTAGGGGTAAAGAAGGATCAAGTTCTGAATTCACAGACTTCTAAAAGCTCCAAAGTCTTTTTACTTAGATAATATTCTTAAGTAGTTTACACATACACACACATATTATGTATATATGTGTTCATATATGTATATATTCATACGAATGACATGCCAAGCTTAGTAAACATATCAAGGAAATTCCCAGAAGTTTCCAAAGACAGCATAGACATGTTCAAATGATTTTTTAAAATACAAAATGGTACTGGCCAGCAACCAAAAAAGAAAAAGCCAAACTTATAAAACACAAAATGGTCAGCTATTTAAAAATGTTCAGTGACATTCAAGAGATCTATTGTGCCACATGGTGACTATAATTAATATCATTGTATTGTATACTTGATAATTGCTAAGAGAATAGATTTTAAGTATTCTCAGCACACAAAAAAATAAGTATGTGAGGTAATACCTATGTTAATTAGCTTGATTTAGCCATTCTACAATGTATACATGTCAAAACATCACATTGTATACCATAAATATATAAAATTTTGTTAATTTAAAAATTAATTTTTTAAAAAAGTATCCAGTGATGACTTTTTTTTACTGGTTGGAAACAGATTTCACTCAGTTTCAAGACTTAAAAGGCATTTCCTTGACTCCTGGCTATATACCTATTAGCTAAAAACAACAAATGCTACAAAATTTGTTTTCAGATTAACAGCCCTGTCATTTATCCTTTAAATGTTTATCTCCTTTGGTCACAATTTTATTGTAGTTAAATAGCAACTAGTGTGTGACCAAAAGCATTGAAATGCTATGAGTACACAAAGAGCACGCTGTTCTTTTTCCAGCTGAATGGACTTTTACTCGTGTGAACAAAAGACAAGATCCTGCTATTCTTCAAATTAAAAGGCAAGAAACAGCAAGGAAAAACATTGCACAGAAAACCTCTCTCTTGGTTCACTTTATAAATGCTAATAAGAACAGTGAACCAAACAGCTGCTTTTCTCTTTCCAAAGTTTTTTAAATGGTGAAAAATAATTACACATCTTAGCATTTCCTTTAAAAAGGTTGTGTTAATAATAACTTGCTATCCAGTATAGCTAATATCATACGTACTATCTAATACAAACAATATTAAAGGAAAGAAAGCCACATACAAACATTATGGCCAGAAACCACAGACAAAAAAAGAGCAAAACATAAACAGTAGTGTCATGCAAGAGACCTGAAATTTAAAAGAGACTTGACATTTGAAAGCTGAAATTTAAAAAATCTCCTGTAGGCCTTACAAAACAGAAGTTGAATTTCTAACACACTCTAATAATCAAGAAAAAAAGCTGTTGCTGCCACCAACACTAGAAGGTGGTGAGGTCCCCCTGACCTAACAATTACAGAAGGCCATTTAGACCAGTCCTGGTTATCATTTTCCTAAATGTGTTATTTTCTGTTCTAGCCTTCTTGCTAATCTCTCTCTCATATATCTCTCATACTAATATATCTCTAGTGTCTTTAGTTCTTAAATAAATTATTGCATTATTTTTTGGTAGGTTGTTTTTATCTGTAGGAGTTACAAAGAAGGAGAGCAATCAAGTTTAAAATTTGACATTAATAGTTAGGATGAGAGAAGGAAATCTAAGGGCTTGGATTTATTTTCCTATTCTGTAATGCATAGATAGTGTGTTATCTAGGTTTAGGTTTGCCTACAAGTGACAGAAAATCCAAAATAACAGTGGCTTAACCAGCCTGGTATGGTGGCTTTCACTGAGTCCCTTCTAGCTCATTTCTCTAAGGACTGGCCCTCACCTTCAAGATCCAAATGCAGCATTTACATTCCAGCCAACAGGATAAAAGAAAGGGCATAAGAAAAGGGCATGGGGCACATACAAGCTTTCTCTTAAAGAAACATCCCAGAAACTACCATAGAATAAATCCTCTCACTTAGTCACATGGCCACACCTAGCTGCAGGGGAGGCTGGGGAACGTAATCTGCATTTCGGGCAGTTGTATGCCCTGAAAAATCCATCAGAGGAGGCAAGAAGGGATTTGGGAGTTACCTTGCAGTCTCTACCACAGGAGACTTCTAAGATTTATAAAACTAGAAACAGTTGATGATTTCAGTCAAAATATCCTCTTCAGAAATGCTCCAAACAGAAGAGCAACTGAAATACGTAGATTTGACAATGGAACTCTTGAGCTACTCCCTAGAACCCCTCAAGTACACCTCAACGACCTGGATCAGACAGCTGAATATTCTCATGTTCTTCCTTCCTCAGGGGTGAGTATCCTGTTCCTGTGACTCCCACAGACCTGGAGGGACTCTTCTCCAGCTCATGTCAACTGTCCAAGTTCCTTAGCCCAAGTTCCCCATCACCTCCTATCATGAAGAAAGAGAGGCCTTTCACATTCAAGGGGCAAATCTCACATAAATGACATTTGGCTGATGCCCAAAGGTGACAGGGATGAGAGCAGGATAAATAAAGAATAATGTAGAAGCCATTTGGGGCAGCCTTTCATTACAGCCCTTTCAAGAGCTATTAATCTTGGTCATAGTCAGTTGGCTAAAAATAATTACTTCTTCTAACATGTGTTGTACACACAACTGGCAATAGTAACAGGTCAGCCCTTTTACCCAGGAAAGATATGGCTTCTGCCTTGCCTGTACCCATCTGAAATGATGTTTGTACAGTTGTTCTAGCACAAGGTCCTCTTCAGTTCTGTGTTGTCTGTCTTCTCTAACACTGATGTCAAAGGGAAGAATCACTATCAGCAATATTGTCATAGTAAGTTATTGTATAAGTACCTGGAAGAATATTTAAAGACTATCAGAAATATATTAAAAGAAGATTTGTTACTTCCTTTAATTATAATAAAAGTAAATAAAATTGTAAATGATTCAGCATTATTTTTTTCCAAAGTATTTCATTGCTGAGCTATTTTTATGGAGTGTTGTTTGTTTATCCAGCTGTGTATCACTCCTCTCCTAATTCACCATTAATTTATCCTTAAATCCAAGACCTCTTTGAGCTTTTAAGTCAGTTCAGTTTATGGAAAAAGCTCTGGACCTGGGATTCTAAATTATAGATTCAGCTCTATAATTAAGTAGCTGTGTAATCTTGAAGATGCCAACAAAATCTCTGGGCCTCAGTGTGCCTGTATTATGGGGAGGTCTGACTCAAGAAAGCCATATAGTACTTCACAGATTTAACAGTGGATGTGTTTATATCATTTAATAATAATAATAATCCACCTATACTTAAAAAATTCATAAATAGGGCTTAGCTGAAAGAGGATTATACAAGGACTCCCTGCAGGGTTTCTTTAAGTCACAGACATCCCAAAACCCAGTGCTCTAACAGTACACGCAAGATATAAAAATTAAACAAAGACGTCAATTGCATAAAGCAAGGTGCCATGTAATGGAAATGGAGAAACTACAGAAGGAGCAGCCTCTGGCAGTGGGTCAGTAGGTAGCAAGCAGCAGGAACACCAAGGAAGTCGACTACCTTTTAAACGCCATCCCTTTGAACAGCTAGATCTCCTGCAGTTGGAAAGACAGCATGGAAATCCTGGCTTCATGTGATGGGAGAAAACTTCTGATGTAGGGAGAACGAGAGGTGCTTCTACAATCCCACACTTAACAGCTGAGGAATGGTGAGATATAGCTCAATTAGCTCTTTTTCAAAGAGCTATCTAAACTATAGTAGTGGTACTGTGTTAAATACTGCGAACACCTCTCAAGGTGGCAGTCTTATAGAGTGAATGTGGGGGACAGGCTGGAGGTCTTACAGTAATTAGGAAGGACACAAACCACAAGTGGCACCAAATAATAAAAAGCAAGAATTACAGCCAAATTTTTCGTCCTCCTAGGACCAGGCCAAATGCCAGCAAATATTTTGTAAGGTACACCAAGTTAGTGTTATAAAGCAAGCAACACAGATGCAAAACTTGGAAGAATGTTTTCAATTATACCAACACCAAAAAAGTGTAAGTTCCTAAGGAAGCAGCTATCACTCTTATAACATCTTCATATTTCATTCATCCTTATTGGGCTGGATCAAATAAATGCCCACATTGAAAACCTATCCCTGGTTTAAATAATAAAAAAACAAAAAGCCTTTAATGAAGAATTCTTAAAAAAAAAAAAGAAAAAAAACCAGTCACATCTGACTACGTGAATTTTACTTGCACACTTTTACACCTGGGGGATATGGGTTTTATTTTTATTATAACTATAAACTTCATTTATCATTTCACAGGAGACATTAAATAATTGTGGGCAGTTTGATATTGCCCCTTGCAAACCACATTCCTGCCCTGCAGATACACTGCTACCACACAGCTGGGTTAGAAGACAGTGTTAAAATTACTGTGGAACCACATAATTGCTGCATCATTAGTGGTTGGGGGGTGGAGAGGAGGGATGAGTCCTAAAACAAATTATTCCGCATGGATTAAAAAGGGGCATGCACAAACAGATGCAAGATGGTTGCTGAGCTGTAGTCTAGAAATCAACTTTAAAAAATTTTAAAGATAATATTTGAACACCACCCTCGTGAATTAAGATTTCCTCAAAACAAAACTGATTTATATTCAAAACCCCTTTGACCCTACTTACATGAATGTATGAATATACTACATTTTGTTTATCCATTCATCAGCTGATGGACATTTGCATTATTTCTGCTTTTTGGCGGCTATGAATAATGGTGCTATGAAAAAAAAAAAGTGTATTAAAAAAAGCCTAACCCTATAAAAGGCTGTTCCTCTCCTATTACTAAACCCACTTAAACTTTCCCTCCCAAAGACATAACTACTGTTGAATCTTTCCAGTATATTCTATGTATATGCAAGCATTTTACACAAATAATAACACGGAATTCTGTACCTTGTTCTTTTAATTTAAATATCTTGAAGATTGTTTCATATTCATTGGTTTCATCTTCCTTTATTTATTTAACCTGTCCCCTACTGATAGATATTTAAGTTGTTTATTATGTTTTGCCATTACAAATAATGCCACAGTGTCTGTGTTCATATGTGCCAGTACATAAAGTGGAATAAATTTGTGTAAGTACAATAGCTGGGTCAGAGGGGATTTGACTGTAAAACCACATTTGTTTTTAAAAGATCTTAGTTCACTAAGGTAAAATATAAGAGATTCAAATCTTGGCTGTTGCTTGAATAAGAGGGAACATCACTAGAAAATCAGCAATCCACTCCATAACTATTTTGTTAATGTCTTTGAGACATAATTCATATAACATAAAATTTACCCTCTTAAAGTATCAAATTCAATGGTTTTTATTATATTCACAGAGCTGTGCAACAATCCCCACACTGTAAGTTTAGAAATTTGTTATCACTCCAAAAAGAAACCCCTGCACCCATCAGCACTCACTCCTAATTCTCACCTCACCCCAACTCCAGCCCTGGGGAATCAATCACTTTCTATCTTCATAGATTTGCCTCTTATAGACATTTTATATAAATGAAATCATACAATATATAGCCTTTTGTGTTTGGCTTCCACTCAGCATAATGTTTTCAACATTCATCCATGTTGTAGCATGTATCAGTACTTCATTCCTTTTTATTGTGAAATAATATTTCATTATATAGATACACCACATTTTGTTTATCCACTCATCAGCTGATGGACATTTTGGGTTGTTTCTATATTTTTTGTGGCTATGATGAATAATGCTTCTATGAGCATTTGTGTACTTCTCTTGGGTATGTACCTATCAGTGAGACAATGAGCAAGTGAACAGACAGAAACTTACATAAGTTACCAAAAAAAAGTGAGTATTGCCAGGGAAAGAAGAGAAAAAATATATCGATACCTGTATTACTCTGTTTCTGTTGCTTATAACAAAAAATCTGTAGCTGGGTAATTTATAACAAAATGAAATTTATTGCTTACACTTTCAGAGGCTAGGACGTCCAACATCCAGAGAACACATCTGATGAGGGTCTTCTTTGGTCGTGGCTTTACAGTAATATAGGGGTCTCACATGGCAGAAAATGGCAGAGCAGAGAGAGAGAGAGAGAGAGAGAGAGAGAGAGAGAGACTCTCACATGCTCTCCTTTTAAAGCCCTCATGCCCCTGACCACCATTATTAATCCATTCACTACAGCATGGTCCAACAATCTAATCACCTCTTCAAGTCCCCACCTTTCAATTACCATAATAGGATTTCCCACCCTCAACAGTTACAGTGGGAATTAAGCTTCTAATACATGAATTTGGGGGAACACAATTCAATCAATCTACATACAGCAATACCTAACAGATTAATAAAAAGATACTAACCATACTTTGATGCCAGAGTACAAGTTCATATCTTCAAAACTTTCCAAAATATGGCATTATTTGAAAGTGAATATGAAAATTAAATAAATGACCATACTCATTAGTTTTAAACAAACCCAGAAGTGCCACCACCCACAGAAATAGAGGGAAAAAGTTCTATAGCTTCAGACATGTAACCTTTCGTGATTTCTTCTCAGTTCTCATCCTTTCAAATACCTTCCACATCTCCCACTTTCTGTGTACAATTCAATTAAGTAAACTCATGTTCCATGCTAGACTGAAAGATATGGAGATTAACAAAACCCTTGAGTTCCCAATTCTCCAGGAAGTAACATTTTGGTAAGCATGATACTTTTTGATAATAGTTTTTGGACATTTTAAGAGTAGAAACTCAGAGTCAGCAAACTTCTTCTGTAAAGGGCCAGAGAGTAAATATTTTAGGCTTTGTAGGCCACATACAGCCCCTATTAAATATTCTTGTTTTTTCTTTACAATCTTCTAAAAATGTAAAAACCATTCTTAGCTCAAGGGCCAGACACTGGTATAAGCTATAAGCAAAGAGAAAAATTACAGGTTTACGATCTTACCAATTAAACATGTTGAATGCAATTTAAAATTAATTAATATTAGTTATGATAGTGTAAACTCAACTATCTTCTTATTATTTTTTTATTTCCATGACTCTGTTTGTACCAATGTTATTTCTCCCCCAGATTTCTTGGTAATTGATAAAACAAACTTTGTCACTAAATTAGGTCACCTTTCAATTACCAGTTGAAACTATATTCTTCAGGAAGGGCAAAAACTATACGACCATTGCATTAGATGCAGAAAAAGCATTTGACAAAACTCAACATCCTTTCATGATAGAACACACTCAACAAATTATGTATAGAAGGGTTGTATCACAACCTGATAAAGGCCATATATGATGAGCTCACAGCTAAAATTATACTCAACAGTGAAAAACTGAAACCCTTTCCTCTAAGACAAGTATGCCCACTCTGACCACTTCTATTCACCATAGCATTGCTAGAGCAGTTGGAAAAGGTAAAGAAATAAAAGGCATCCAAATAGGAAAGGAAGACATGAAATTGTCCCTGTTTGCTGACAACATGATCCTATACATAAAAAACTCTATTCCACCAAAAAACTGCTAGAACTAATAAATGAATACAGTAAAGTTGCAAACTATAAAATCAACATGCAAAAACCAGTAGGTTTCTATAAACTGACAAGGTTCTCTCTGAAAAAGAAATCAGGAGAACAATCCCATTTACAATAGCTACAAAAAAAAAAAAAAAAAACTTAAGAATAAATTTAACCAAGGAGGTGAAAGACCTGTAAACTGAAAACTATAAAACAGTAATGAAAGAAATTGAAGATGACACAAACAAATAAAAAGATACTCAGTGTTCACGGACTGGAAGAATTAATATTGCTAAAATGTCTATACTACCAAAAGTGACCTACAGATTCAATACAATCCCTATCACTATCTCAATGTCATTTTTCATTAAAATAGAAAAAATAATCCTAAAATTCATATGGAGCCACAAAAAAACCTGAATAGCCAAGCAATCATGAGCAAAAAGAACAAAGCTGGAGACATCACACTACCTGATTTCAAACTATAGTACAAAGCAATAGTAATTAAAACAGCATGGTACTGGCTCAAAAATAGACGCTTCAACCAATGGAACAGAGTAGGGAACCCAGAAATAAACCCACACACATACAGTCAATTGATTTTCAACAAAGCTGCCAAGTATACACATTGGACAAAAGACAGTCTCTTCAATAACTGGTGTTATCTATATGAGGAAGAATTAAATTAGACCCTTATCTTGTACCATATACAAAAATCAACTCAAAATAGATTAGAGATTTTAATATAAGACCTGAAACTGTAAAACTACTAGAAGAAAACATCGGAGAAAAACTACATGACATAGGTCTGGGCAATGATTTTTTAGATTTGACCCTAAAAGCATCAGCAACAAAAGGAAAAATAAACAAATGAGATTACATCAAAATAAAAAGCTTCTGCACAACAAAGGTGACTATTACCAGAGTGCAGAAACAATCTACAGATTGGAAGAAATTATAGAAAGCCATATATCTAACAAGGGGTTAATATCTAAAATGCATAAGGAACCAAACAACTCTACAGAAAGAAAACAAATAATCTGATTAAAAATGAGCAAGTGACCTGAATAGACAATTCTCTAAAGAAGACATACAAATGGCCAATAAGATATGAAACAATGCTCAACGTCACTAATCATTAGGGAAATGCAAATTAAAACCACAAGGAGATATCACCACCCACCTGTCAGAGAGGCTATTATCAAAAAGATGAAAGGTACCAAGTGTTGGTGAGGATACAGAGAAAAGGGAATGCTTGACCAATGCTGGTAGGAATATAAATTAATACAACCATTATGGAAAACTATATAGAGGTTCCTCAAAAAACTAAAAATAGAATTACCACATAATCCAGCAATCCCACTTCTGGGTATTCACCCAAAGATTTGAAATCAGTATGTACAAGAGATGTCTGCAGTCCCATATTCATTGCAGCACTATTCACAATAGCCAAGTTATAGAATCAACCTAAGTGTCCATAAACAGATGAATGGATAAAGAAAATGTGGTATATATACACAATGGAATAGTATTCAGCCTTAAAAAAGAAATGGATAAATTTCTGGACACATACAAACTACCAAGACTGAGCCAAGAAGACATAAAAAATCTGAACAGAGCAATAACAATCAAAGAGATTGAAACTGTTATCAGCAGTCTCCCAACAAAGAAAAGCCCAGGACCGGATGGCTTCACTGCAGAATTCTACCAAAGCTTCAAAGAAGAATTAATACCAATTCACCAAACTACTCCAAAAAATTGAAACAGAGGTCATTCTCCCAAAATCATTCTATGAGGCAAACATCATCCTGATACCAAAGCCAGACAAAAATACAACAAAACAAGAAAACTACAGGTCAATATCCTTGATAAATATAGATGCAAAAATCCTCAATAAAATACTAGCTAAAAGAATACGGTAACACATACATAAAATTTTACACCATGATCAAGTGGAATTCATCCCAGGGATGCAAGGTTGGTTCAACATACACAAATCAATAAATGTGGTACACCACATCAATAAAATCAAAGACAAAAACCATATGATCATCTCTATACATGCTGAAAAAGCATTTGACAAAATTCAACATTCGCTTATGATAAAGATTCTCTATAAATTGGGTAAAGAAGGAAAGTATCTCAACACAATTAAAGCCATATATGACAAACCCACCACCAATATCATCTTGAATGGGGAAAAGTTGAAAGCTTTTCCCTTAAGAACAGGAACAAGACATGGATGCCATTTTCCCACTCCTATTCAACGGAAATACTAGCCAGAGCAATCAGGAAAGAGAAGTAAATAAAGGGCATCCAGATTGGAAAAGATGAAGTCAAACTGTTCCTGTTTGCAGATGATATGATCCTATATATAGAACAACCTAAAGACTCTATTAAAAAAACTAGAGTTGATAAATGACTTCAGCAAAGTTGCAGGATACAAAATCAACACACAAAAATCAGTAGCATTTCTATACTCCAACAATGAACTAGCAGAAAAAGAAATCAAGAAAGCTAGCCCATTTACAATAGTCACCAAACAATAAAATAGCTAAGAATAAAGTTAACCAAGGATGCGAAAAATCTCTACGGCAAGAACTACAAACCACTATCAAGAGAAATTAAAGAGGACACAAGAAGATGGAAAGATATCCAATGCTCTTGGACTAGAAGAATTAACATTGTGAAAACATCCATAATACCCAAAGTGATCTACAGAATCAACCCAATCCCCATCAAAATTCCAATGACATTTTTCTCAAAGATGGAAAAAGCTATCCAGACATTTATATGGAATAACAAAAGACCACAAATAGCCAAAGCAATCCTGAGCAAAAAAATAAAGCTGGAGGCATAACACTACCTGCCTTTAAACTATACTACAAGAGGTTTCAAGATGGCGGCGGCTGCGGCGGCTGGCGCGGAGTAGCTGAGGTGGAAAAGGTGGCCACTGGGCCTCAGGCAGCCGGGAAACTTGTGGACCTTCCCCTGGCCATCTCTTAAGGGAGGACTGCTGCTGCTGGCCGGTCGTGGGGGCTCAACGCCACTTTGCCCCCGGCAGGAGAGGCTGCCTCATTTACAGGCAACAGCTTTGAAGTGTGGAGCAGGAAAAGAACTGATTCTTAGCTGCAAAAGTGAGTCTTGAAACAGGGAACACGGCGCCAGGGCTGCTGTGGATGCAGCCAGGATCCCGGAGACCGGGGCCGCGCTGAAGAAGGCGGCCAGCTGCCCTATTCAGGATTCGAGGTTTCAGGCCGGCATTAAAGAAGATTCCTGGGAGCGCCCGAGCGGCGCCGCGACTGAACAGCCCGAGGCGGCAGCGCCGAGAACACGGAAGGCAACAAACCAGAGACAGAGCGAGCGCCCGACCTGGCACAGCACTGTGAGTGATCCCTGGCACAGCTCTGTTCGGGGGGGTGGATGCCCACGCGGCTTCCGCCTGCACCACCAGGCCACTCATTGCCCCGGTGCTGCCTCCATTTTCCCAGGTGCGGGCAGCTCCGCCCTGCTCGGCCATCACTGAGCCCATTTGCTTGGCCTGGCGCGGGGCTTTCCGGACCCTGCGAGCCGACCTCCTCTCCCACTCCCTCCGCGGTTCTCTGGCAGGGCTGTGGGTGTGGGGCGTCCCGACCAGTTTTGGGAGGGCTAGGAAGTACGGGCGGGCCGACTGTCACTCCACCACACCCTGGACTCCGCCCCGGTAAACTTCCTGTTACTGGGAGGCAGATACCATCTCTGCGACCACCAGTTTGGAAAAAAGCCTAACGAATTTCTGGTTGGGAATAGTGTGGTAGGAGAGTTCCCAGGTCCGCTTGAACCTGCCGGAGAGCAGGCTGCAGGCGGGCACTAGACTCGGTTTATACCGGGGGGATACAAAGGTGAACAAGACCCGAAAAAGATCTACACAGTGCTACAAAGGCACCCAGAGAGACCGGTCGTCTGTGCCTAGCAGAAACCTGGTAGACTTCCTGGGCGAGGCGGTGCTGAGCAGGGTCTTGAAGGCCCAGCTGATAGACGAGGGGTGCAGAAGACACGCCCCAGCCCAGCACAGTGTGCACAGAGGGGGGAGACGTGCGGCCAGGGAGGCGGAGACTCGACAGGAACCACACACCCGGTGGGGTCGCCACTGCACGATCTAACAGCCTGGGCCAGAGCACACGGAACGGGGAGAAGTCCTGTACAGAAAGTGAAAGCTCAACAGAGATCACACACCCTGTGGTACGTGATCCACCAGCCCAGCAGAGTACAAGCTGACCAGAAAGGTGGCTCCCCGGAGAAGCCCAAGACCCGAGGCAACCACACACACAAGACACTAGAGGCCAACTGAGCAGTCACGGCGGGAGCCATACCAAATTGGCAACCACAGCAACATCCTAGTTAGTCATTAGTCTCAAACCGGTGGACTGTGAAACCCCCTGCCACAATGAATAAACACCAAAAAAAAGACACCAGAAATACAAAAAATCAAGAAAGTACACCACCAAAAGTTAATAAATCTCATACTCTAGATCCTATAGAACAAGAAGCCCTTGAAATAACTGACAAGGAATTTCGAGTGATAATTCTAAGGAAACTGAATGAGATACAAGAAAACTCAGCTAGACATCATGATGAAATGAGGAAAAGTATACAGGATCTGAAAGAGGAAATATACAAGGAAATCAATTTCCTGAAAAAAAATGTAGCAGAACTTGCTGAACTGAAGAAATTATTCAGCGGAATAAAAAACACAACGGAGAGTTTAACCAGCAGGCTTGTCGAAGTTGAAGAGAGAACCTCTGAACTTGAAGATGGGCTGTTTGAAATAACACAAGCAGACAAAAAGAAAGAGAAAAGAATCAAGGACATGGAAGAAAATCTGAGAGAGATATCAGACAACCTCAAGCGCTCAAATATCCGAGTCATGGGTATTCCAGAAGGGGAGGAAAATGGAGATTCCATTGAAAACATATTCAACAAAATAGTGGCAGAAAACTTCCCAGGTATAGGAAAAATCACTGATCTTCAGATCCAGGAAGCTCAACGATCTCCAAACGTATTCAACCCAAAAAGGCCTTCTCCAAGACATGTCATAGTCAAATTGGCAAAACTCAGAGACAAAGAGAGAATCTTAAAAGCTGCAAGAGAGAAGCGTCAAATCACCTATAAGGGAGCCCCAATCAGGTTAACATCAGACTTTTCATCACAAACCCTAAAAGCTAGAAAGGAATGGGATGATATTTTCAAAATACTAAAAGACAAAGATTGCCAGCCAAGAATACTCTACCCTGCAAGGCTATCCTTCCGAAATGAGGGGCAAATAGTATATTTCTCAGACAAACAAAAACTGCGGGAGTTCACTACCACAAGACCACCCTTACAAGAAATCCTCAAGGGAGTACTGGGTTTGGTTCCTGAAAAATAACTACCACTGCCATAAAAACCCAAGAAAAATCAAAACCCGCTAGTACAATAAAAATGGCATTCATGAAGAGAAAACAAGCTAACAAAAACACTATCTACAACCTAAGGAACCAACAAACAAAGAAACCAAACAGTAAATCAGAAAGCAAGGAACAAAAGACACCTAAGACAACCAAACAACCAATAAAATGCTAGGAATAAATCAACACCTTTCAATAACAACTCTTAATGTTAAAGGCTTAAATTCCCCAATTAAAAGACACAGACTGGCTGACTGGATCAAAAAGCAGGACCCAACTATATGCTGCCTACAAGAGACCCACCTCACCCATAAAGATTCACACAGACTAAGAGTGAAAGGATGGAAAAAGATTTACCATGCAAACAGAAAAGAAAAACGAGCTGGAGTGGCTATTCTTATATCTGACAAAATAGACTTTAAACTAAAAACCATAAAAAGAGACAATGAGGGACACTACTTAATGATAAAAGGACTGATCCATCAAGAAGACATAACAATCATAAATATGTACGCACCCAATGTTGGAGCAGCCAGATTTATAAAACAAACTCTATTAGACCTAAAGAAGGAAATAGACACTAATACCATAATAGCAGGGGACCTGAACACTCCACTGTCAATATTAGACAGATCATCTAGGCAAAGAATCAGTAGAGAAACACAAGATCTAAACAAGACTCTAGACCAATTGGAATTGGCAGATATCTACAGAACATTCCACCCAACAACCTCAGAATATTCATTCTTCTCATCAGCACATGGATCATTCTCCAGGATAGATCACATATTAGGTCACAAATCAAGTCTCAATAAATTCAAAAAAATTGGAATTATCCCATGTATCTTCTCAGACCACAATGGATTAAAACTAGAAATTAATAACAAACAAAACTCTGGAAACTATACAAACACATGGAAATTAAACAGCATTCTACTTAATGACATATGGGTCCAAGAAGAAATCAAGCAGGAAATCAAAAAGTTTATTGAAACTAATGAAAACAATGATACATCATACCAAAACCTGTGGGATACTGCAAAAGCAGTATTGAGGGGAAAATTTATTGCATTAAATGCTCACTTCAGAAGAATGGAAAGATGGCAAGTGAACAACCTAACACTTCACCTTAAAGAACTAGAAAAACAAGAACAATCCAATCCTAAAGTTAGCAGACGGAAAGAAATCATTAAGATCAGAGCAGAACTGAATGAAATTGAAAACCAAAAAACAATTCAAAAGATCAACGAATCAAAAAGTTGGTTTATTGAAAAGATAAATAAAATTGACAAACCATTAGCTTGGCTAACAAAAAAAAGAAGAGAGAAGACTCAAATAACAAAAATTAGAAATGAAAAAGGCGATATTACAACTGATTCATCTGAAATACAAGGAATCATTCGAGACTACTATAAACAACTATACGCCAACAAATTTGAAAATCTGGAGGAAATGGATAAATTTCTGGACACACACAAGCTCCCAAAACTGAACCGTGAAGACGTAGAAAATTTGAACAGACCAATAACAATAAAGGAGATTGAAGCTGTTATCAGAAGGCTCCCAACAAAGAAAAGCCCAGGACCAGATGGATTCACAGCAGAATTTTACCAAACATTCAAAGAGGAATTGACACCGATTCTTTACAAACTATTCCAAAAGATTGAAACGGACGCAAATCTCCCAAACTCATTCTATGAAGCAAACATCATCCTGATACCAAAACCAGGTAAAGATATAACCAAAAAAGAAAACTACAGGCCGATATCCTTGATGAATATAGATGCAAAAATCCTCACTAAAATACTAGCAAACAGAATACAGCAACACATACGAAAAATTATTCATCACGATCAAGTGGGATTCATCCCAGGGATGCAAGGTTGGTTCAACATACGTAAATCAATAAATGTGATACACCATATTAATAAACTCAAACACAAGGACCATATGATCATCTCTATAGACGCTGAAAAAGCATTTGATAAAGTTCAGCACTCATTCATGACAAAGACCCTCTATAAGTTAGGTATAGAGGGAAAGTATCTCAACATAATTAAAGCCATATATGCCAAACCCACTGCCAATATCATCCTGAATGGGGAAAAGCTGAAAGCTTTTCCTTTAAGAACAGGCACTAGACAAGGATGCCCACTCTCACCACTCCTATTCAACATAGTGTTGGAAGTACTAGCCAGAGCAATCAGAGAAGAGAAGGAAATAAAGGGCATCCAGATTGGAAAAGATGAAGTCAAACTGTCCCTGTTTGCAGATGACATGATCCTATATATCGAACAGCCTAAAACCTCTACAAAAAAACTGTTGGAATTGATAAATGATTTCAGCACAGTAGCAGGATACAAAATCAACACACAAAAATCAGTAGCATTTCTTTTCTCCAATAGTGAACATGCAGAAGGAGAAATCAAGAAAGCTTGCCCATTTACAATAGCCACCAAAAAAATAAAATACTTAGGAATTGAGTTAACCAAGGAGGTGAAAAATCTCTATAATGAGAACTACAAACCACTGCTGAGAGAAATTAGAGAGGATACAAGAAGATGGAAAGATATTCCATGCTCTTGGATTGGAAGAATCAACATAGTGAAAATGTCCATACTACCCAAAGTGATATACAAATTCAATGCAATCCCCATCAAAATTCCAAAGACATTTTTCTCAGAAATGGAAAAAACTATTCAGACATTTATATGGAACAATAAAAGACCACGAATAGCCAAAGCAATGCTCAGCAAAAAAAATAAAGCTGGAGGCATAACACTACCTGACTTTAAGCTATACTACAAAGCTATAATAACCAAAACAGTATGGTACTGGCATAAAAACAGACACACTGACCAATGGAATAGAATAGAGAATCCAGAAATCAACCCACACACTTACTGCCATCTGATCTTTGACAAAGGCACCAAGCCTATTCACTGGGGAAGGGACTGCCTCTTCAGCAAGTGGTGCTGGGAAAACTGGATATCGATATGCAGGAGAATGAAACTAGATCCATACCTCTCACCGTATACTAAAATCAACTCAAAATGGATTAAGGATTTAAATATACACCCTGAGACAATAAAACTTCTTAAAGAAAACATAGGGGAAACACTTCAGGAAATAGGACTGGGCACAGACTTCATGAATACGACCCCAAAAGCACGGGCAACCAAAGGAAAAATAAACAAATGGGATTATATCAAACTAAAAAGCTTCTGCACAGCAAAAGAAACAATTAAAAGAGTTAAAAGACAACCAACAGAGTGGGAGAAAATATTTGCAAAATATACATCTGACAAAGGATTAATATCCAGAATATATAAGGAACTCAAACAACTTTACAAGAAGAAAACAAGCAACCCAATTAAAAAATGGGCAAAAGAGCTAAGTAGGCATTTCTCTAAGGAAGATATCCAAATGGCCAACAGACATATGAGAAGATGCTCAACATCACTCAGCATCCGGGAAATGCAAATAAAAACCACATTGAGATACCATCTAACCCCAGTTAGGATGGCTAAAATCCAAAAGACTATGAACGATAAATGCTGGCGAGGCTGCGGAGAAAAAGGAACTCTCATACATTGTTGGTGGGACTGCAAAATGGTGCAGCCTCTATGGAAAATGGTATGGAGGTTCCTTAAACAATTGCAAATAGATCTACCATACGACCCAGCCATCCCACTGCTGGGAATATACCCAGAGGAATGGAAATCATCAAGTCGAAGGTATACCTGTTCCCCAATGTTCATCGCAGCACTCTTTACAATAGCCAAGAGTTGGAACCAGCCCAAATGCCCATCATCAGATGAGTGGATACGGAAAATGTGGTACATCTACACAATGGAATACTACTCAGCTATAAAAACGAATGAAATACTGCCATTTGCAACAACATGGATGGACCTTGAGAGAATTATATTAAGTGAAACAAGTCAGGCACAGAAAGAGAAATACCACATGTTCTCACTTATTGGAGGGAGCTAAAAATTAATATATAAATTCACACACACACACATACACACACACACACACAAACCGGGGGGGGGGGAAGAAGATATAACAACAACAATTATTTGAAGTTGATACAACAAGCAAACAGAAAGGACATTGTTGGGGGGGAGGGGGGAGGGAGAAGGGAGGGGGGTTTTGGTGATGGGGAGCATTAATCAGCTACAATGTATATCGACAAAATAAAATTTAAAAAATAAAAATAAAAATAAAAAAAATAAAATAAAATAAAATAAAATAAAATAAAATAAAAAATAAATAAAAAAAAAAATAAACTATACTACAAAGCTATAGTAACCAAAACCACATGGTAATGGCATAAAAAAGACAGACCAATGGAACAGAATAAAGAACCCAGAAACCATCTGATCTTCAACAAAGGTATACCAAGTCTACACTCTGGGGAAGAGACTTCCTCTTCAACAAATGGTGCTGGGAAAATTGGATATTCATATGTAGGAGAATGAAACTAGACCCGTACTTCTCATCATATGCCAAAATCAATTCAAAATGGATTAAAGAATTAAATATACATCCTGAAACAATAAAATTCCTTAAGGAAAACATAAGGGAAACACTACAGGAAGTAGGATTGGGTACAGACTTCATGAATACAACCCCAAAAGCACAGGCAACCAAAGGAAAAAGAAACAAGTGGGATTATATCAAACTAAAAAGCTTCTGCACAGCAAAAGAAACAACAGAGAGAAAAGACAACCAAGAGTGGGAGAAAATATTTGCAAAATATACACCTGACAAAGGACTAATATCCAGAATATACAAGGAACTGAAACAACTTTACAACAAAAAAACAAGTAACCCAATTAAAAAATGGACAAAGGAGCTAAATAGGCATTTCTCAAAGAAAGATATATGAATGGCCAACGGACACATGAAAAAATGCTCAACATCACTCAGCATTCAGGAAATGCAAATCAAAACCACACTGAGATACCATCTCACCCCAGTTAGGATGGCTAATATTCAAAAGACTGAATGATAAATGCTGGAGAGGCTACAGAGATAAAGGAACTCTCATACACTCTTGGTGGGACTGCAAAATGGTGCAGCCTCTATGGAAAATGGTATGGAGGTTCGTCAAACAATTGCAGATAGATCTACCATATGACCCAGCTATCCCACTGCTGGGAATATACCCAGAGGAATGGAAATCATCAAGTCAAAGGTATACCTGTATTCCAGTGTTCATTGCAGCACTATTTACAATAGCCAAGAGTTGGAACCATCCCACATGTTCATCATCAAATGAGTGGATAAGGAAAATGTGGTATATCTACACAATGGAATATTATTTGGCTATTTAAAAAAAAAAAAAAAAGAAAGAAATACTACCATTTGCGGCAACACGGATGGACTTAGAGAAATTTATATTAATTGAAATAAGCCAGGCACAGAAAGAGAAATACTACATGTTCTCACTTATTTGTGGGAGCTAAAAATAAATAAATAAATAAATATGCAAACAAATAAATGGTGGGGGGAAGAAGACACAATAATCACAACAATTCCTTAAACTTGCTAAGTGAACAGATATATGATGATGAGAGGGAGGGGGTATAGGGAGGGGGTAAAGGAGGTGGTAAAGGGACATGAAAATCAACTACACTGTATATTGATAAATTAAAGTAAATAAATAAAGAAGAAAATGTGGTATATATATACAACAGAATAGTATTCAGCCTTAAAAATGAAAGAAATTTTGCCATTTGCAACAACATGAATGGAATTAGAGAACATTATGCTAAGTGAAAAAAGGCAAGCACAAAAAGACAAATAACTTACGTCCTCACTTACATGAGGAATCTAAAACAATCACACTTGAAGTACAGAGTAGAATGGTGGTTACCAGAGACTGGAGGTGTGGGGGGAATGGTGAGATAATGGTAAAAGGGAACAATGCCTCAATTAGACAAGAGGAATAAGTTTTTTTTTCACATTCAGATGTATAGCACAGCATGGTGAATATAGTAAATAATAACATATTGCATATTTCAAAATCACTGAGAGTAAGTTTCAAATATTCTCACCACAAAAAAAAATAAGTATTTGAGGTAATAGATATGTTCACTAGCTTGAATTATTCCACATTGTACTCATAAATCATAACATGACTTTGTACCCCATAAATATACACAACTATAATGTGTTAATTTACAACTTAATAATAAAAAATTTTTTAAAAAGTACATTCTGCAAAGCTAGCTGAAATCCTGTTGAATAACAGGACCTAGATAGCACACACAGCTCTTCCAATCCTAATACTCTTCCTAATTAGTATTAGAATTAATACTAATCCCACTGTATTAGTGACAATGGTCTAGGCAACACTGCAGTAACAAATAAACCCCCAAATCTCAGGGGCTCAATGCAACAAAGGTCTCTTTCTTGCTCAAGTTACCTGTCCAACATGGCTCAAATGTGGGTAGGGGGTGAATTCTACTCTACACAGTCATTCATGGACCCAGCCTAATGGAGACCTCACCATCTGGAACACACGGCCCCCAACCAAGGTCACTGTGGCAGGGAAAGGGAAAGCATGAAAGTGGCACACTAGCTCTTAAATGTCTTAACCAGGAAGTTATACCCATCACTTCCACTTTCATTAGATGGAACTAAACACATGATTGCACCTAACTGCAAGGAAGCTAAGAATTGTAATCTTCCAATGTGCTCAGAAAGAACAGGAAAAACTAGGAGTCGAACAGAAAAAGCTGAAGCAGTTTTAGGCTGCTGGAAAGAACCTCACCAAGACTAAGTGCACCTTACTGATCTCTGAGTTATACATTATGCAGTATGATTGCTAAGGTATAGTATATAGACCACTCAGGCATAAATAAATCCACATTCACTATCCTCAGACTCTCCAGGCTAGTAAAGCCACATTCCTGACTTTAGTGCACCAGAAAGGAACAAGGGTCACTTACCCAGTCATACCCAGGATAACATTATAAGGCTTATCATATAAGCAGTTCCAAGATTAATCAAATTTTAGGCTTATCCAAAGCAATATAACCCTTGCCCAATACCATCAACAGAAAATAAGCAGTGAAATGCATATCTGAGAATGTGGTGAGAAAATGGCAACTGATCATTCTGACAAAAAGACCCTAAGCCTCCTCCTCTAGAACCCTATGTCTCTCCTATATTCGCTATGCTCCCTTTGAGGACATATCACATAAAATCTAAATGCTCCCTTTGAGAGCACATCATATAAAATCTATCTTACCCCTGTATACACACAGTGCCGTGCTCTGTACTTGATACCTAGTAAGGTACTCAATAAATATTTCTTTATTTAAATGAAACAATAAAGGAACTGAATCAATGAAATTATAGTGCAGCTGAATTCTGTCATAGCCTCTTCTGTTACAGCCTCTTTCGTAGCAACATTCTAGTGTTAAAAAGCTGGGACAGAGAGAGCTGCATGTTTTCTAGCAGAACTGGAGAAGATATGTGGAGCAGGTAGCCAAGACTGGCTTTGGCTCACAATGCCCCAAGGACACTAACAAATAGCCCAATAATAACCCATCTGAGTCTCAGAAGTCACTCCTTAGAGCTGCCCTATAAAAGCCAAAGGGAATTATTCATTAGCAAGTGTGAATAACACTAGATACCACCAGCAGATTGTGTTTGGCTTTGCTGAATTATTCATTAGCATTTGTGAGAAATGTACAATCCAAAGGGTGTTAAACCAATCCAGATTGTTCGGCAATGTTTGTTTTCCTTTAAAAAGATTTTTTTTAAAAATCACCTCCAAACTACAGTTCTTATGTTTAAAATCATTTACAAATCCAGCTAAACAAGTAGGTGAAGAGTAGAAAGTCAAATGAGAAAAGGATATCCGCGATCTTACTTAATATTCATCATTAAAATGACAGGTAGTAGACTGAACCAATGTTGTCTACCTGTCCACATCTTGCCTTTTTTAGATGCTGTATGGTCAAAGACAGTAGGAGCTCTACAACGAGATTCATATGTGAGGGGGGAAAAACTCCTTTGAGTCCTGTCACCGAGCAGATGCAAATTTAATTACTGCGCGTTAAGCTTTCCATCTTGTCTAGGTGTCCTTGGAAAGCAACTGTAAACAAGAAACACTCGGCAATCAGGTGTCAGGGGTTCATTTGATCTGCTACGAAATATGTCACAAATCACTGGCAGGAAGTGAGTCAGGAAGGGGAACAAAGAGGTAGAAGTGACAGTGTTGGAGGCAGATCTTGTGGGTGTGCCTGTTACTGCTGGGGATTGCTCCCACTGCCAGCTCCGACTTCCCAGAGAAAGTGCTCCCTGCCTGACAAAGCTCTCTCATCTCACATTTGTTATACATTTTCCTATGGTCTGCAGAAATCACCACCACAACTAGGCAGTCAACTGGAGAGATACTAAACACTATTAAATTATTTGTGACTAAAGAAAACCTAGCATGAGCTGATTGATTTTTTTAAGACGATTGGAAAAATCTGGAAATTAATGCAGAATCTAAATTCAGGTAAAAGAGAACATATCATCCAGCAGTCTCAAAGAAAATCGTAGGCCTAGCTGCCTTCCCAACTTTTTAGTGCGCCTCTAATTGAATAAGAAGAATGTTCCATTCTATCAAGCTCTGGGTCTGAAACTGAGCTGTCAAATGCCCCACAGTTCCTATGATAAGGGGTGCTGCATTTGTAGGCAAGTGAAAGAAAGTGATCCCTGAGTGTACACAATTTGTAATTCTGCAAAGAGCTTATAGCCTTCCTGAAGGAAGCCCACATGGAGGACACTGCTCCCTTCTACAGGACAACTAAAGAAAATAGATGTCTATACTCACAATGAAACCATGGATCCAGAAGTACTTTCTGCTGAATTATTTCAGAGAAATTTTAAAATATATTGACTTAAGTTAAACTCTCTCCACCACTATAATGAATTAACAACTTCAAATGGAAGGGGGAGAATCTGAAAGCAAACAAACTATTCAACTTGAAGCAAATAAACCCATCTCTCCAAGCTTTAATTTCCTCATCTCTAAAATCGGGGAAAAAATGGCAACTATGTAGGGTTTCTGTGAGGATTATAGGAGATAATACATGTAAGTTACACACAGTACTATTATATTAAAGAGGGAAATTAATATTAATAATGCAATCTTTATCTGCCTAGTAACAAAAGTATTCCCATGATAATAAGTTATATTAAGAACTGTGCCTAAAGTTCTCTGCAAATGTTACTATTATTTTATTACCTAACATATTAAGATTAGCACAAAAATTCTTTCCCCCATTTTCCCATTTTCATAAAGGAGAAAGAGATATCAAAGACTCATCTAAGGTTCCAGAAGATTGATATATTACCTAAACATCAGCCTGTGAGCAGAGGAGAAGCAAAAAAAAAAAGAGATGCAAAAAACAACTGAAATCATCAGAGTGCACATCCCATTCATTTTCAGAGGTCTTTGTCTAATCTTCTTATATCCATTTTAGGTTTCTTCTAAAAGAGTGGCACAGGAGAAAGGACTGAACCAAAAGGGGACACCTAGTGGCCAAGTAAGTTTCCATTCCAACTACTTTCAGCAACAAATAATGGTGCCTTAATAACTTTATAATCCAGGAAGATATAACATGTCTATTAAAAGAGAGAGAAACATAAATATAAAATAAATATAATACTTTGTGTATTAAACTAAAGTGCATTTTAATTCCCACTTCAGCCTAACTAAAATCCACCATTCTGTAGACTGGAGAAAGCCTGTGAGCGGAAAGAAGACAGGCTTCTGGATACATACCTGGGTTCAAATTCAAGTTCTGCCACTCACTCATTGATAGAGGAATACATTCTCACCTTTTCCTCATCATGAAGCATGTAGAAAATTATGTTTGCGAAGCACACTGAAGTAACCAGAAGAGGCTGCCCAGGGCTGGAGATGAAGGGCCTAGAGGCTCCAGCTACCCCAGTCTCCTTTGCCCACTCCAAGAACTAAAGGAACCAACATCTGTACAACCCACAACCCATTCAAGGCATACTAGTAGAAAGTGCTCCTTAAACAATTTACCTAATATTACTGGGCCTTAATTTTCTCATCTGTGAAATGGGGTAAATAATACCTATATCTTGGGTTTATTATGAGGATTAAATCTAATAATACATATAAATAAAATGGTTCATACTATGGACTCAATAAATGTTCATTTTCCTTCTTCTATGCTACTTCTTTCAGTATTAACACAAAGGGATCTTGTTCTATCAACAAGCTAACTTCCAAAACTACATTATAGGATTTATAAGTAATAACAATAACCATAGTTTATTTGAGTGTATATTATAAAACAGGCAAGTGCTGGGTTACCTCATCAAACCCTTGCAACCATCTTAGAAGGCAGATATAGTAGATACCTTCTGTTGACCACCCAGTGTCTATTCTGACAATTTTTCTTGATTTGGACCTGGACAACAGTGTGTTGCCCAAACAGCTTGCTTTCCCAGACTTCTTTGCAGCTAGAGGTGGCCACATGACATAGTTCTAGTTAATGAAATGGAAATACAAGTTTACCATTGTTTTCCTGATTTAAAAAAGCCTTTCTTCCCTCTCCTTCCTGAATGGACTACTCCCATTGGACAAATACCTTTAAAAGAAACTGCATGCTGAATGATGTAAGCAGCCTCTAAAAGGCCCCCAATAATCCCTGCCTCCTGGTATTCATACCATTGTGTAATTCCTTCTCTTGAGTGTAAGTAGACTTAGTGACTCACTTCTTTTAAACAGAATACTGCGAAAGTGATAGGATGTTACCAGGTTACAAAAAGACTGTAACCTCCCCGCTACCTTCTCTTTCTCTCTCTCTGAGACAACTAGAAGCTAGTGAACATGTTGTGAGAGGCCTCCCTTAGAGAGGCCAGTGTAGCAAGGAACTGATGTCTCCAGCCAACAGCCAGTGAGGTTCTGTGGCCTGCCAACAGTACATCAGTAAATTTGGAAACACATCCTCTCCACCCCAGTCAAGTCTTGGAATAAGCGAATTTCTAGCCAACATCTTGAGTGCAGCCTTGTGAGAGACTCTGTGACAGAGACATCCTGCTAAGCCATATCTGGATTCCTATCCCACAGAAACTAAGATAACAAGTATTTGCTGTTTCAAATTGATACGTTTAGTCACCATCTTTCAATGAAATTACATGCTGAGAATAGCAGAATAGAATGCTAGAAAGATCCTGGCTCCCCAATAACCTTGGGCAACTTGATCACTGCCTATCTCATGATTCAGGTTATGTGAGAAAAATAAACCTTTATTTCATTAAACAACTAAAATCAATTCTAACTTATATAGTGAGTACTATTATGACTATAATTATTATTACTATTATTATTATTCCCAGGTAACATCTAACGAGTTTATATGATACAAACATAAAAAGAACAACATAAAGGTTCTCTGATTTTAATTCTATGGAATGAACAAACAAACAAAGAACGCAATAGAAGTTATTGATAACCAATATTCAGGAAAAGGGGTAGATTACAAAAGCACATAGGATGGCCCCATTGTTTAAAAATCCACACAATGCACAGAAAAAGTCTAGAAGGTAACAGACCAGGTCAGGAAATTTTTTTCTGTAAAGGTCCAGACAGTAAATATTGTAGGCTTTGGAGACCTATTGTCACAACTACTCAACTCTGCCATTTTAACATGAAAGCGTCACATACGATATATAAATGAATGCCATGGCAGCGTTCCAACAAAGATTTATTCATGGAAACTAAGTTTTGAATTTCATATAATTTTCACATGTCACAAAATGTTATTCTTCTTTTGATTTTGTTTCAACCATTTAAAAACGTAAAGACTGTTCTTAGCTTGAAAACCATACAAAAACAGAGTGGCTGGCTGGATTTGTACCACAGGCAATAGTTTGCCATCCCTGTTATAGGCCAAAATGTTCATAGTGATTATGCATTTCTGGGAAGTAATTTTAAAATTGACTTTTTCAAGATGGTGATTAGCTTTAAGAGGCAAGGACAGGTTTTTGATCAGGAAAGGCCTACACTGGGCTTCAAGAATGCTGCAACGTTCTATTTCTTGACTTAGGTGGTGGTTACACAGCCGTTCCCTGTATAATTATTTATTAAACTATATTTATGATTGTGTATAAAAAATAAATAAATAAAACTGACTTTTACTTTCTTCTTTAAACCTTTCAGCATTGTCTTATTTATAATTATGTATTGTATAATTAAAATATACAGTAAACTTTTGTTCATGTGGTGTGGGCAGGAGAGGAAGGAAAAAGTTTCTTGTGAGACAGTGGAAGTTTGAAATGCACGAAAAGGCAACAGACCTGGTTCCCACCAGATCATCAATAAAGACTGTCAACTAAGCCAGAGATAACATTTTCAGTGCCCCTAAGTAATTCTCCAAAGTAGAAAGAAACTATGTAGCTATTCGAAAAGAAGCATTATGAGATGGAAAATTGAAACAGACTACTAAGCTAAATCTACTGTAAAATGTGCATGTTTTCCTTTGAAAAATAAAACTATGATACATTGAGAAGGGAAGAAAAACCTGAAAATATTATATAAATCACCTCTTCAGACCTATGTATGTATTCGTAGTTTCATAACTTCAGAAAATATTGTGTTCACTTAGCAGACATGTAACATGGAAATACGATTTGCTATAAAATTCTAAGTTGCCATTTTTAAAAAAATATACATAAAATTCTTCAGTACTCAAAACAGATGTAACCGATGACATCCACTCACTATGTCCAGTTCTTTAAAAAATAAACTCTACACCCACCTAGGTAAGTACACATGTAATATTCAGCTTTGTGGGCGCAATGTCACGAAGCCATTCTAGCTGTCAGCATTCTTGTAGAAAAACAATAGGACAGGGAAAACACAAGTTCTGGTGCTTCTTGTTAACATTTACCATATGATCCTAGGGTTAGAGATGGCACTGCTAAATATTCATGTCAGAACAGGAAGGAAGACACATCCTTCTAATTTTGAAAAGGCTATACACAAAGGGTGAAGAAACGTCAATGTAGTTATCTTAATTACTTCAAAACAAGTGATTTTTAGTTTGCCTTATGGTCCTTATGTTCTTGTTCCCTCTATAGATCTACGATGGCTCCCTGGGACACCAAATTTTATATTTCTCCCTTTTTTTTTTAAGAAAAAAAAAGAGTTCTTTAAACTTTAAGTGTATGCAAGTATTTTTTAAAGATAATATAACTATTAAAGCACTAAGAAATAGGCATGATCAGAGTAATCAACTCGTACACTTCAAAATAATTTTATGTTAGGTGAATTACACCTCAATGATAAAAAAAAAAATACAGGCAAAAAAGATACAATCACACTGATTAAAAAAAAAAAAACATGGTGGTGGGAAATATGACCTCCAACATCCAACATACTCTTTAAGTGTCTGATTCAAAACTTTTAAATTACTTTTGGATAATTTGTTGTTTTGAACTATCTGCACCACTTCTTTCTCTCCATTCACATACATACAAGGCATCTCATTCAATCTGCTGGTTGACTTGAAGTTCTCATCTAAAAAATAACAGCAAGAATATTTTTCTTTGGCTAACTCATTGAATTATGAGAATTAAATGAGAGAGGTAAAAAGATGGACAATAAGTGTTGGCAAGGTTCTACAGAAACTGAAACTCTCATACACTGCTAGTGAAATGTGATATGATACAGTCACTTCAGAAAAGTTTGGTAGTTCCTCAAAAAGTTAAATGTAATCATATGACCCAGCAATTCTACTCCAAGGTACATGCTCAAGAGAAATGAAAATATATGTCCACAGAAATGTTTATGAATGTTTATAGCAGCATTATTCAAAATAGCCAAAAAGTAGAAACAACCAAATGTCCGTCACCTAATAAAAGGATAAAATGTGGTATATCCATACAATAGAATATTATTCAGCCATAAAAAGAAATAAAATACCTTCTATCACATAAATAAACTTCGAAAACATTATGCTAAATGGAAGAAGCCAGTTACAAAGACCACATATGGTAGGATTCCATTTACATGAAATGTCCATAATAGGCAAACCCATAAACACAGAAAGTAGATTAGTAATTGCTTAGGGCTGGGAGTGGATGGGAGGAAACGGGGAGTGACGATTAATGGACACAGGGTTCCTCTTAGAAGGGATGAAAACATTCTGAAATTTTTTTTTTTTTTTTTAAAGATGACCGGTAAGGGGATCTTAACCCTTGACTTGATGTTGTCAGCACCACACTCTCCGAAGTGAGCTAACCGGCCATCGCTATGGGATCCGAACCCATGGCCTTGGTGTTATCAGCACCACACTCTCCCGAGTGAGCCACAGGCCAGCCCAAAAACATTCTAAAATTTGACCTTAGTGGTGATAGTTACATACCCTGTTAATATTTTAAAAAACACACTGAACCGTATACTTTAAATGGGTGAATCGTATGATATGTAAATTATATCTCGATAAGCCTATTTTTTAAAAAAGAGTTGTCATCTCTAATTGGGGAAGTAGGGGAGGAGTAGGGTGGAGGGTCATTATTTCCCATTATAGTCCTTCTGTACAATGTGATTATTTTTAACACATGAATGTTATTAATGTGATGAAAAAAATTAAAGTAATTCTTGGAAAAATTACATGCAAACCAATACAGACATCATACAGTACACATCCTTTCCTCATAAAGTTAAATCTAAAGGAACAAGTCAATATATTTTTCCTTAGAGGGCACTACATAGACAAAATAAATGATGACTCATATTGCTACTGGTAACAAGGAGCATCCTTCCTACACATGTGTATGTATATGTGGGTGTACATATGTGTGCATGTGTGTGTATACATACATAGACATACTTATATATGAAATATACATAGAGAGAGACATATTTATAAATGAATCTCCCTCCCACAGGGAAATAAATAAAATGTGTCCACCACGCAAAATGAAAAACATATTCTCAGGACATGAATCAATCCTTCCACAAGTATTACAAGAGAACTTATGGTGGCAAAAATTGCACCGTACTCTGTAGAAACAGTTGCAAACAGAGTTCCCACCTTCCAGGGATTCACCATCAAAGAGACACCAAGTACTCCAATGCCATGGCCAAGAACAAACTGACCAGAAACTGAAGTAATAAATGGGCACAATGAAAGGGAAGGATTTGTAGTGGCAGAAACTTCAGAGCTGAATCTTAAGATGGAACTCCCCCTATATGATTTGGGGGTGGGGGGCATGGGATGAGGGTGTAAGGGAAAGTTGAAGGAGGTATCCCTCACAAAGTGAAATAGTAAATAGCTGGGGCTGGAAAGGGGGAAGCGGGTAAGGTCAGAACTGGGAGTGGTGGCTGGTTACATTAGATGTGCTCTGGAAACCTGTGGCACTTGGACTTTATTCTACAGGCAACAGGGATACATTTAATTAAGACCTACATTGAATCAAAGTCAAACCAGAGTCAAATAATAAGAAAAACCACTTTGTAAGAAAAGTGAAAGATGGACTGGCAAAAAAAAGAGGATGTTCGGGGGAAGAGAAAAATAGAGGAACGAAAACCAGTTAGGAGACTATTGCAATTTTGTTGGAAGGAAGTATTCTGAGTTAACCTAAACTACAGAAGAAGCAGTAGAAATGAGTAAAAATGATCAGATTTTAGAGCTGTTGACAGACTGTATGGTCGTTGATTGAAGACAGAAGATGAGAGAAAGGAAGGAGGACACCAAGATTTCCAGAGAGGACTCAGTATTGATCTGGGTAAGGGTAGAAACTATTAATTGATGGTGGTGTATTTTGAAAGACACTAAGCTAGGAGTTTCACCTGGTTTATCTCAAGATAGTAAAGTACAGAAGAACACAGTCGACTTACCTCAGTACAATGTAGAGGCTTCTCAGTACAACGCATTGCACAGATTCAGGAGCCAGACAGCCTGTGTTCAAATCCCAGCTCTACCAGCTACTAGCTGGAGAACTTTCAGCACATTACTTACCTCTGCCCCCAGTTTCTTCATCAGTGAAATGGAGATAATAATAAGACCTATTTCATAGGGTTAACATGGTATTAAGTGAGGTAAAGTGCTTAGAAGAGTGCCTTGTACACATTAAGTGCCGTATCAGTGCTTGCCATTTCTATTATGGCATCTACACGACAATGTATGATGTCCATTTTACAGAATAAGAAACTTAGGCTCAGAGAAACCCTGTTGCTTACACAGATAGAGGCAGAAACCATATCTGTCTGGCTTCAAAGATGATGTTATTTTCACTGTGCTATGCTGCTTCCTGAGCTGCTGATTGAATTATCCACTCCATGAAGCACATGAAATGCTCAAACTGCCAGTGCCCACATTAAGAGCACATTCGTTTTTGCCTTGATTTCCAAAAATACCTAAATAAAAAGAGGGTGGTCAATGCACCATATTTGGAGGTGAGCCGACTACTGCCTCAGGACTTAGTGAGGATGTAACCTCCTCCATGAGGTCTTCCCTGATGCCCTGAGCATGGGTTAGTTGATTTGCACTCACTGCACACACAGCAAACTATGCATTTCCCATTCTAAGCACTTATACCACTATTTTGAAACTATTTCCTGATTTCTCTGTCCTACTAACTATAAACCCTATGAGTTCAGGGGCTGTTCATCTTTTTCACTGCAATATCCCCTGCTTCTAACAACAACCTAGAACATTACAGTGCTAATTAAATGTGTCGAATGGATGATTCAAAGTTCCAATCCTGGTCTTAAATATGCTTGTCTCAAAGGATTATATTACATGGTAACAGAGTCCATGTCCCTTGGCCAGTCTGAAATAACAGATAAAAATCCCATTTCCAGTCATACATTAATTGAATGTGACAGAAACCACTGGCTGCCCACTCAACAGCTACTCTTTCTCTTTCCGTGCTAATGAGGGCAGCAATGAGCCCAGATGCAAGGAATGGATCATGAGCTCTCTAAGCCAGGCATGGAAATCTCATTCCTTTTGCCAGATACTTCTTTTCCCAGTCTCCCTTGTAATTGGGAACAGCCAATTAATCCAGATCTGCCCAATGGGACATAGGTTGCTAGGGAGGTGGTGGGAAAGATATTCCTCCTAATATAGAAACTCCTTTTTATTTTATTTTCCCATCCTCTTTTTCCTGATTTGAACACTGTTACATGAGGACATGATACTTGGCATTGTCGCAACCATCTTGCGATTACTAGATTACAAGTCAAAGGACCAAAAAGCCCACATGCTAAAGATGGCAAAGCAGAAACCCAGAAAGTGTCAGCGTTTGGTAGCATCAGTAAGCCACCGCTCTACATGAACTTTCTTCTTCCAGACAGCTTCTGATGTGGGAAAAGTCATGTCTTTACTGTTCAATCCACTGTTAAATGGGAATTCTGTTATTTTCAGCCAACATTTTTCAAACTGATATACTGAGCAAAGGCACAAAACATTATAATGCATATCAACTTTAATGTGATATTGGCCACCTAACCTGAGTTGTAGACAATTGGGCTTTGCAATCAAATGAACACTGGACTTTTCTGTTCTAGGGGAAGAGAACTGTCATTTTGGAAACATTAAAGAATCCCTACATCACCACAGCATGTCAGTTCCTCTCAAATTTTGTAAAGAGGGTTCATAACATGCAGAACAGAATACATAGTACTAGGAATCTAAATTAATTCCTTTTAAAAGTTAGAATATGAATCTCTTATTCATGAGGAAAACTAAATAATAGGCCAGAAATCCAGAATCTGAAGTTGTGGTAATAACTAGCTTTTTTACCTTCCAAAACATGTTACCAAGTGCAAAACTTCATGTCTTAAGGAGAAAGGAAAGTTCTGGCAGGAAACTTCATTGTTGGATTTGACCAGGGTAATACCACTAAACCAAGAAATATTTTTTTTTAGTATTTTCCATTCTAAACACTTTTTAAAAATATTTTATCATGAGTTGATTCAAATGAGGGAGTTAAATTTCCAAAAATACCTTCAATTTGTAGAATTCACGTGCTTCTTTGTATGCATAATGTGTAGAATTGTGTACGTTAGTACCATTTTTGCTGTTTTGTTTTTGTTATTATTATTTGTTTTTTTACCTTCTTTCTGATCAGTTTTCCATTAATATAAAACTCTTTTATTCTAGCTGAAGTAAGTTACATTTTAAAATTTAAAAATTCTAGAGAAAATCCTCACGTAATGCTCTTTACAATAACTCAAGAGTGCTGCCATGGTAGACATGAGACAAACGCAAACCTTTTTCTGAGACACCTTGAAGTGTCATGTATAGCTTTTTTATGTTATCTCTGTATAATTCATATTTCAAGATGACAGGTTAAACCACACAATTACTGTCTATAAAAGCCTTAAATGATACCAAACATCTCAAAATAACTACAACTTTGTCCAAGAGTTCTCAGACTCTGGCCTCAAAGCCAAGTAAGTAACTGAGGAGAAGATCCTCCTTTGTTGAGGAGTGGATAATTATCTCTAATCTTCCACACTGGATTCTCCTCAGAGACTATCAACTCTACACGTAGCCCTGTATTTAGTTCACCTTTAAAAAAAGGCAGCCAAGCCATGTCAGAGATTTGGCTCTAAACAAATACAAGTTAAATAAGAAACAGACTGAAAGCAGAGCTCCCTCTAGGATTTGAGGTGTTAGGGCTCTGCCATTAGACTAGGCTGGTATTTAAGTCCCTTTATGTCTTCAAATCTCCTTTTTTTCCTTACTCCTTCATTCCTTTCCCTGCAACAATGCTCCTTCTTCCCCTCTGCGCAGCATATTTCTTCAGGAGCCAAAAATGTCAAACATTTCCATGGGTAAACAGAAATCTGCTGGCCCTTTTTTTTTTTTTTAATGCCTTCCATTATTATGAGAGGTGACAATGTAATCTTCCTCAGGCATCTCTCTTGCCATCCATGCCAGGCAGGTCATTCTCCTTTTATCAGAAAGAAGAGTGGGTCATCGCATTTTAGTGCATGTTGACACCACTGCTAATAAAAGCAAGATAAGAAGTCACTGCCCTTAAGGTGCCTTAACCTCTACTTTGCCTAAAATCTACTTCATAGTTCCTACACTGGGGTTGGAAGTGGAAAGTGATTTTCTACCACACTGCCTCCATCACACAAATCTCAACCAGGTAACAGGATATCTGTAAAGTGCAGTAGGACACCTAACTCAGGAGGTCACTCCTCTCTCATTAGGGGTAGCAACATGGTTCCTTTACGAAGGTGACAATGAGCTAGGACATTGACTTCTCAAATAAACAGCAGAGGCATGAACAAGGCAATTCCATTTGAATCATGTGTCTGTAAATGGTAGTAGTAAACTTAGAGAACTACTAATCAGCGGATTTCAAACTTTTCAAGGTTGCAACTATCAATTTGAAAGAAATCTTACCCAAAAGTACAGACAAATAAAATACATAATCAGAAGCTGAGCTGTTCTCAGGCCCCCACCTCCAACAGCAGGGCCCTATGGGGTACTCAGGTCACAGTTTGAAAATCACTGACCCACTGCCTGCACACCATTTGAGAAGTTCAAAACGAGATTGTGTTGTTTATTCTTTCATTTCTTTATCTTCTTTCTTCTTCTCTTAATACCAATTACTGAACTCTCCTCTAGATCACTCTCACATTTAAAATTCTCACTTAGATCCCAAATTCACTCACAGATAATCTAAGAAACACACTATAAAACAAGACCCTTTTTACAACCTATCTTGACAAAGATTTATACGCCTTTTCCAGGAAGTAATTTGGCAATATGCATCAAGGGCCTTAAAAAATATCCTATCTTTTGACCCAGCTGTTTACTTCTAGGAATTTATTAATAAAAATAAATAAAGCACATACAGATGTTTAAACACACTGGCTCAACACACCATTATTTATGCTAACAATGAAACAGGCTGAATGGTCAACAATAGGCTACTATTTAAATAAATCATTATATCCATATGATGTCTCTACTGTGGTTTGGCATTAAAATGCTTCTAATATAATGAAAAATGCAAAAAATCATGACAATGCTATACAGTATAATCTGAAAAATGTAACAATAAATGGATGGATAGGGAGACTATAAAATTTACTTACTGATTGGGAATACTAAATTTGGCATTATCCTCCTTGCCAAAAGACACATCACATGTTGGATTATAAAAAAAAGAAACATAAAAGTTTATCTAGAGCTAACTTGCTCACTGATACTATATGGTAGTGGTAATTATTGGGAAATTAATATACTATTTCTATTTTCTAATGTTTTCATGCTTCACCATCCCTTTCTGGTTATCTGAGCTAGGCCAAAGGGAGAAGTCAAAACGCAGTATTTTGACTGAAGAGCTCTTCAAAAGGCATACTGTCCAATCTGATTATATTTAAAGTCCATGATAAATCTGGCTCTCCATGTTTCCAAAAGTGTATGCTATAACAGATGACCGCTTATTGAGTGCTTGTGTTGTGCCAGACACTATGCTAGATATTGAAAATACAAGAGGGGAATAAAAACACAGTTCTCGTCCTCAAGGAGCTCAGGGACTAGAAAAGTAGAGGGACAAACAGATAGAGTGAGGTAAAAGCTAAGAAAGTGTGAACCACACTGAGGATGGCAGAATCTGAGAGAAGTTTCAGAAGAGGTGGCATTTGAGGAAATTGTTGAAAGAAATGTCATTTTAGCTGCCAGTGAGAAGGGAGGAGAACAGTCCAGAGAGAGAGACATGCATGTGTAAAAGCACAGAGGCATATGTAAGGGCTGGAGGAGACCACTTTCTTACAGCAGGAGTATAGGGGGTAAAGTTATAGGGGCGACAGGCTAGGGGAGGGGGTTAACAGAGATAATAAATAAATGAGACTGAAACAACAGGAACCTCATATAGCAAGCCCAGGGGTCTGAATTTTAACATGTAGCCAGCAGCAAATTTCTGAGAAATTATAAACAGTCGAGTGACATGATCACTTTCCATTTTTAAAGATGGCAAGGGAGAAGAATTTGATGGAAGGGGAACCACAGGCCTAGAGCCTAGGGAAATAAAAAGGGCCTGAACATAGCAGTGGCATGAAGATGAAGAGAAGAAAGAAGGAAAGACATTAGGAGAAAGGCTGGAACTTGGTGACCAACTGGAAGGGGAGCAGGAGGCAGCATGCAGCCCCCTTTTATCTGGAAGCCTCTTCCCCCATCTTTCCAGGGCTCTCACCATGCCTCTCAGTTAGTTCTCTCCTAGAAAGAACCTTCCACTGATAGCTCTTCCTTGACCACCCAAATAACTCTGATTCCTCTTACCCTGATTTCTTTTTCATCATAGTATTGAGAACTACCAAAACGTGCATACTTGTTCCCTGTACCAGCCAGCTTCCAAACAACAAAAAACAAAAGTAAACATTTGTTTACTTGTTTTATGTCCTTCCCTCAAGAATGTGAGCTCCATGAAGGCAGGTACTGCCTTTCTAATTCACGGCTGATTCCAGAACTTAAACCAGGACCTGCCACATAGTAAGAGCTCAATAAATATTTGTTGAGTGAGTGAATGAATGAATGAATAAATGAACAGGAAGGAGGGAAAGTGGGATAAGGAAGGTAGGCAAGTTACTCAGATTTGTGGTTTGAGTGCTTGACTAACGTGAGGTCATGAGCTAAAATCAGTAGTATGGGGAAAAAAGAAGTTGAAACACAAAGATTGACTGTGTTGGGTTCTGGTGTATTTTTTTCAGCTCAAACATTGCCTTATGACTATTTTGGTTTGGTTTGGTTTGTGGGTTTTTTTGTTTCTGTTTTCTTGTTTTGGGGAGTTGGCCGGTAGGGGGATCTGAACTCTTGACCTTGGTGTTATAAGCCTTATGGCTATTTAATACATCATTCCTACTAACACTGGATTTAAAAGAAAAGGACAAAAAAGAGATCACGGAGTACCTATTATGGGCCTACAGTACTTTACAAAAGCAAGTACTTTACAAACAGTATCTCCTTTAATCCTCACAACATTAGTATCCCTATTTTTCCACATAAAGAAACTGAGACTGAGGGGTTGACTGACTTCCACATGTTGACACAGCTGCAAAATGGCACGAGCAAAACTAAAACTCAAGTCTCGTGACTCCCACCCCACCCGCTCCATAGGCTAGAAGCAAACCAAGATTAGTTACCAGAACTTTTCATGTACTTGAAGAATATTGTTAGGTTTTCCCTCATCCTCCACCACTTCAAGATGCTTTTCAATCCAGTGTTTCAAATTTACAAGAAAAAATAGATTTTACTGTCATATTTTTCTATATCTAAGAAATGTATTGCATAAGATTGACCTCTGAAGTTTCTAAGACTTGATCACAGTCACTTAAACTTCCTGTATCTGAACTTTATCATGAGGGGGAAAAAAGTCTTAAATAAGATAATAATCATACATCCAATATCCTCCCCTTCAGTTACGTATTTTAAATTTCAATCCCTGCTTCACAATCACATAAATGGGCCTCTATACCCCTTTAAAACATTACATAAAGAACAAAGTAAACATTTCATCCTGTGAGCTAACCCCAGGTGCCACTGGGTAGCATCTAGTCCCTCAAACGAATAACTGAAAAGCTGATAGAATATGCAAGACAAGTCAGAGAGTTTAACTGGCAGAGCAGCTCAGATCTAAATTGTGCTATTTGAAACTTACACCACTTGAGACAACAGTTCACTTTCTCAGTGACAACAGATCCAACCTCTTGGCCCTGTGAAAGTCATCTGAATATATTTAACCAAAAGTAAGACAGAAAAAGAGAGAGAAAGAAAAGAAAAGAAAAGAGGCAAAAACTTCTATCTTCTGATTGAAGATATATTCAGTACTCTATTTTTTATGCACATTTGATCATACTGTTGACAGCCTTGGAAGTTAAGTAATATGGACTGCTGCACAGAGGTTTCAAACCTTGATGGAAACCAATGGCAGGCTCCTTTTGACAGTCAAATAATGACAAGCACTTTGCAGGCCAATGCCCGTCATTCACCAACATCTCCAACCTGCTCCAACTGCTGCACAGCGACTAAGTGGAGGGTCAGAGGTTAAGCTCCAAGAAGCCAGCAATGAAGGGCAACTGTCACGCACCACTGCCTATTGTGAAACAGCAAGGAGTGGCTGTCTCCTCCAGAACATGCAAAGTGTTCTCATTCTGTCCAGGCACAGACACATCTGAAGGTCCTAAATGAGACCATTGCCAATTCATGAAGCTCCAAACTGACAGCATGCCATTCAAGCTGTCTCAAATTTTACTTTTTTTCCTATTTCAAATCACAAATGCATGCAAAGTATACAGTTAAGCATAACTCTTCAGCCACGGTTTTAAGCATGCTATGCTTTTAGACACATACATGGCCTCAGACACATACACATTCTCAGATCCTAAAAAACAGGAAAGAAAATGCAAAATTAATGTATTCTTCTTTAAATCAAAATGGTACAGGAAAAAACCTAGATAAGTTTTCTAGGAAAGTTCATAAGTGTCTACGAAAGAAAATAATCTTAAAAAGGACTCATTTCATCATAACACACTCATTACTATGAGAACTGAGAATATACCTGTATATACAGAAAATTTTATTTAATGAAAATAATATAATTTTAAGTACATAGTAGTTCATCAACACATTTTATAATTTTTTAAAAGTCTGTTTATAAAAGTATAATCCACAAACAATACAGAGTCCAGCATATGACATAAATACATCTTTATATAATTCTAAATTTGGGCTCTTATTGCTTTTTTATGAAGTGGAATTACATGATCCCACTCAGATGTGTTTGCATTAACATATAACCTGCAAAGAGATTTCTTCTTTATTGAGTAAAAAGAAATGTCTCATCTTATTTAGAAGCCATATGACTGTCACTAAAAGTGACTGACTAAGATAAAGAATTAAGTTGGACAGGTCTTCTTATATCCTTTTCCTCAACAACAGGCTTTCTAACCACAAACAGAGCCCTAAGTGGCCCTCATCAAAGACAGTTTTTTGTGATATGAACCTGGAAATGAACCTCATATAAAGGTGTTGGTCTACACCAGCTGCAGCTCTAGTGTTACTCTTTAAGCCACGATCACTATCCCTCACGATCACTATCCCTCACACTTCCTCAAATGAACCTGGGGAGAAGCAATAGCCCATCATCTATAAGAAGTAAAGCTAAAACACCCCATTATTAAAGCTTGTATAGTCAAAGGTCAACTAATTGCCCTATTCTCTAGCAACAAAACATAACTAGTTTCTAATAAACAGTTGCAGATAGCCAAACATAAGTTATTTTAAGTAATGTATCAGCAGGTACCAACCTTCCACTCCTAGCAAACCCAGAAATTATGATGCATAAACCCAGATTACTATATGTAGTTGTTTTCTGTTTTGTTTTGGTGGCTGGCTAGTACAGGGATCCAAACCCTTGATCTTGGTGTTATAACACCATGCTCTAACCAACTGAGCTAACCAGCCAGCCCTACTATATGTAGTTTTGATCAAGAAATATATTCCAAGCTATAACTACACATTCACATACTATTGGGAAAGCTGCTTAAATACTATTGTTCAAAATAAAGTAATTAGGGCCGAGCCCGTGGCGCACTCGGTAGAGTGCTGCGCTGGGAGCGCGGCGACGCTCCCGCCGCGGGTTCGGATCCTATATAGGAATGACCGGTGCACTCACTGGCTGAGTGCCGGTCACGAAAAAACGACAAAAAATAAAAAAAATAAAAAATAAAGTAATTAAGTGAGCATTCTGCAATACAAAATACTTGATAAGGTTTTGAATACGAAGTGACTTCTCTTTCCAGAGGGATAACTGGAAGGAGAAAACTGCTTACCTAACATTCAGGCATATATGTATACAAAATCATAAAGTCTAAATTCAGAGACGGGATCTTCTCCAAATCCTTGTATTTTAGACCTGGGTTACACACCTCAAAGGTTAATGTGAACAGATATAGAACAAATAAAAGGAAGTACTCCTTTAGACACCATAGAGTGAACTAATGGTACTCATATTCCTAAGGGATAATACAGAACAAAAATTAAAATGACTTCAAAATCCGTTTAGCTGATCAATTAGTCACAAATCCATAATGAGTGACAAAGAAAACCAAGAATTTAGGAGAGGAAGATCCCAAGAAAAACTTTACATGGATAAATGCTCAAATTATTAATTTATCAGCAAGGTCTACACTACAGAAAATAGAGGGTGTGGTGCTTGAATTTGTTGTTCTCGACCCCAGATTCAGAGGGCCAACTAAATTCCTTCCTCGGGTCTTCCTGCTCTATGGCTTTACATGAAAGGGTCTCCCTTTCATCCTCTCACACAGATGACATACAGCAGGAGAAACTGACTGGATATAAACTTGTGGTCATAAAACTCATCTTTCACTTTTTTTTTTTTTTTTTTTTTTATAAAAGATGACCGGTAAGGGGATCTTAACCCTTGACTTGGTGTTGTCAGCACCACGCTCAGCCAGTGAGCAAACCGGCCATCCGTATATGGGATCCGAACCCGGGGCCTTGGTGTTATCAGCACCGCACTCTCCCGAGTGAGCCACGGGCCGGCCCAAACTCATCTTTCACTAACGCTCTTCAAATATCTTCTGGCGGGAAGGGCAGATGGCAGGAATAAGGAAGGTAGACACATTTTGGATTTGATAAAACTAGCATGACAGTTTTTCATAAATATTTAAGGGGAAGGGCTAGCCCTCATACCTGGTCTCTCTAACCTAGAACATAGTAGATACTCAATAAATGTCTGGGGAATGAATCAATAAGTGAATTCCCCAAAACTCCTTGTCAATCTTTCTACTGGGCTGATGGACAAAAGAATGCATCAGGATGGCATTTCTTAGAGAGAAATACATTTGATTCATATCCTCAAAAGGTCAGGATGATAACTGCTATGCTCCACTTTCCCATTTATCCACTATAACCCCTTCCACCTTTCCACATATCCCAAATGTCAATTTTAACATCTAAAAGATTCTTTCATCTGAATATATGACTTAGCAAGAGTCAAAAAAAATATGTTGCTGGATTCAGCAATATTCAGAATCAGGCAAATTCGTGACTCCTGCTATTTCAGTGTTCCACAGAAGAGTGGAGGGGAGCAGGAATTCCCACAAATGAGATGAGGAGTGGAAAACATGGCTTCAACAACTGTATCCTGGTATTTGTTCCAGGTGCTGACAGCAGCCAAGAGTCCCATTAGACCTAGACCAAGGTCATTCTCCCACCCATTAATTACCATGTGCCTTTTTGTTAGGTCCTCAGTGATACAGTGATAAAGCATCAAGTTGTTTAGATTTTTTGCCTTTATTTCGTAGATGAAAGCAAAAGCCTATATGACTATAACTCAAAAAATTTTAGAAACGGTTGCTGCATACCTGTGCTGGGGGGCAGGGAAAAAGCTAAATAGGAGTATTGCTCTTCTCTCTGTCTGATCCTGTAAGGTGAGATGCTTCACAGAAGTGCCTAGGTGCTTTGAGATCATTAGTTTAGAAGTATGAGCTAACCCAAGCAGGTGCCCTGCTTTTCTCCTTTCAGCTGAACAAAGGCCAGCACTCATTTTACCATATTCATTGTACATTGAACTGTTCAGTGCAAGGAGTACCAGTTGCCTCCAGGTCATGAAATAATACTAAAAACTTTATAATCATTCATTGATTTAGTTTTCAGCATACTATATCATTTGAATCCAATGGGAGCATAAAGAGCTATTTGTGAGGTCAACCACGGTACAGACAGATGCTGACATGCTATTGATGGCAAGGTGGAAAGAAATTGCTAAATACAGCAGATCAATACCTCGTTTCACTGTTACAGCCTTCTGCAGACATAAAATATATATCTTTACAGCTACAAAAATAATAATAATGAAAGTAGGAGATAAATGCTTCCCTCAAGGTAAACTATTTGATTAGCTAAGGGCAAAGGTGACAGCAGCAGTTACACTAAAGTAACTTTATAGTCTTAAATAAAAACAGGAGGAAGAGCAGTAGATGAAACGGCAAAATGAATCGGGACACATAGGTGGTTCATATATAACTCTTTTAGAAAATACAGTGATAGGTAAAAGGCCAGCCACAAAAATCCAAGATTTCTATGGCAACAAATACAGTTTCCTGAGATCTATTCTTTCATATGGTTTACACAAAACATTTTCTAAACAAAATATTTTATATTGTTGATGAAGAGCAAATCAAGAGGTAAGGTTAAATAAATATTCTGTAAAATAAAAAAACAAAACAAAACAAATAATCTCAACTTCCAGTCTACATATGCTTCCATATACATATTTCTTTGATAAGAAATATTGAGGGTTATTCACACTAAACACACAAAATAAATTTATAACATGGCTAGACACAAAAAATAAATTTATAACATGGCTAGACACAAAAAATAAATTTATAACATGGCTAGACACAAAAAATAAATTTATAACATGGCTGCTGGCCAGAGGGATTTTATAATCTCCCTAGGGAAAAGAGAATTACATAAAACACTTATAGATATAAGCAATAATAAAATGCCAAACTTAATATGACCAAATGCCAAGAAAAATGGTACCATACACCAGCAAGTGTACCATACACACACTTACTGTTGGTATCATACATTCTGACATAAGAAATAGGGTCAGTAAGGAAAGAGAGGAAGGGAATAATCCTCATGAGCTTCATGAATGAGGAAGGACTTGAAAAAAGTCCTCAGGAATTGGTGGATCTAATACAATATCACCAAATTAGTTTTTAATCCTTAGATGAAACATTTTTTTGCAAATCCCCACAGTGTGAGCTTAAAAACAGCAAAGCAGAATTTACCATCAATTATCTGAGATATGAAGTATCCTAGGAATATTTAAAAGCAGCCTAAAGGGTAAGTATCTTTGTTTTCAAAAAGTTGTACATACTTTTTTCTGCTGCTGGTTTCAAAGGGGGGAGGGAAGGAGGGTGACAGAGGGACTGCACCCAACATGCTTTACTAGAAGTCACAGTGCTGAAATGTCAGTGGTTATGAGAAATCCTTCAGTAAACAATATTCTAAAACAGAATATTTAATACCTACACAGAAAAATAGTCTCTCTCCACATTTGGACGATATTTAGCAATTTTAAAACAACCTGTTAACCTAAGACTGACTTATCAGATGGCATTCATTTCCCCAAAGTTCATGGGAACTCACAAGTAAGTGAGACTTGATACAATATCACCTCTCCATAGCAACAAGCAAAATAAAAAATAAAAATAAATATCAGTGCAAGAGAAACAATAACAATGTAATATAATTGTAATTGAAAGGGAAGGAATAATCATACTGCATATTTATTTTTTCTCCAAATAAGAGTAAAATTTTTAAAAAGCTGCTCTAATACTTACAAAAATGGAAAAGATTTTTATCAATTTTATAATTTTTTATCAATTTATATCAATTGCACTAGCTTAATATTCTGTGGTTCAGGAAGCGAGTTTAATGTCTCCAGCTTACTTAGGTAGAGAAAATGAGATTGCACCAAAACGTTTATGTCATCAAGATACGCATGTGCATTTCACTAACAGTTGGTGTATCTGTCTAAGCCACCCCGAGTAAAGTGGGAGCTGCAACATGGTTGGGGGCAGGGCTCCTAGGTTCTAGTACACTTAAGGATTACTCAGTACTGCACGTTTCAAAAGTGGATCTCAGAAAAATCCAATCAATTAATATTTCCTATATAACTATTAACAAAGTTCTATGCTAAATATTTCAGAGGACACAAGACACACACACACACACACACACACACACACACACACATTTTTTTAAACAGTTTCTCCTTCAAAGAACTTGATTATTTCTAAATGAGGTAGGAGTAGAGTGGTAGATAAGACAAGAATACTAAGAGCCTTCTATTTTAAATCATATTTATATCTACATAACATTGTTAGTGTCCAAAGTTATTTTACATTCATTACTTTTTTTTTTTTTTTTTCTTTTTGTGACCGGTAAGGGGATCGCAACCCTTGGCTTGGTGTCGTCCGCACCGCGCTCGGCCAGTGAGCGCACCGGCCATTCCTATATAGAATCCAAACCCGCGGCGGGAGCGCGACCGCGCTCCCAAGCGCTGCACTCTCCCAAGTGCGCCACGGGGCCGGCCCTTCATTACCTTTTTGACAACATCTCAGATGAAGCAGGGAAGGGAGTGGATAATCATCCCCATTTTACAGATGAAACATCACACAGACTGAGGGACTCATACAAGGTAATGCCTAGTAAGTGGCATAACTGAGACTGTAATAGCCTCCTAACTACCAGTGAAGTGCTCTCTCCACCACAGCAGGCTACATTGTACCTGTGTGGAGTGTGGGGGTGGGGGGATGGGGCGATTGGGGGAGGTATTCACGGTATTCATTCAAGAAACATTAGTTTAGTGCCTATTGTGTTCAAGACTCTGCATGCACCAGGGTAGAAAGGTAAAATATAATCTGTATTACTAAGGAGAGGAGAAGGAAATTGAAAAAATCATTACAATACTATAAGTGCTACAAAAACATGTACAAAGTGCTACAGAAACACAAAAGAGAAAATTATTTAACATTTTGAAATACTTTCCATATTAAACAAAAAATAATAAAAATAAATTAACTAAGTATTCATCTCAAGAAGTTAGCAAAAGAAGCTTAAGCAAAGTAGGATAAAGAAAACAATACAAATATAGGTAGAAATTAATGAATTTGAGCACAAACTTGGGAACTAGTTTAAAGAAAATAAACAGACTACAGGCAAATATAATCAATATATAAAGAGAAGATATGAATATAGAAAATTATAACTAAAAAGGAGATATAAACAGTGAATATGGAATTTTTTTAATTATAAAGCTATACATAATTCTATCCTAGCCACCAGATAATGCTGTGTTCAATGCCATGCCAATAAATTTGAAAATTTCCATTTCTGAGAAAATATAATGACCAAAATTTACTCAAGAAGAAGAAAACTTAATAGACAATACCTAGAAAAGATACTGGAAAAGTCATCCAAAAATTATCTTCCTCAATATTCCATGAAGAGTTTTAGAAGTTAGTTCAAACTTCCAAAGGACAAATAATTCTGATACTTTGTAAATTGCTCCCAAGTACAAAAGGAGGAGGAAAACTCTGCAATTCATTTTATGATACCATCATAATATTACAAAACTTGACAAAAGAAAGCACAAAAAGGAATGTTTCTCAGTATTTTTACACACTTTACTTCAGTCTACTGTTACCTTATCCCCATCAGCCAAAAGAGCTTTATTGTCATTACTAACTGTAGTTTAAATTATGACCACAATGTGTATATTAAATATATGCGAACTAAAGATTCTGATATACTCCCTGGAGGTACCAACCTGCAGCTTCCATAAGAATCATTGTGACAGATCCACCTTACTTTCCTAAGTTGAAGTCAGCTCTATGTTAAAAGACCAACATAATGTAACCAAGTAGGATTTATCTAAAAGAACCATTATTAGAAAGTCTATTAATGGATTATGTTCTATCTGTAGAAAAAGTAAAAACATTACCATCTAAATAGAGGTCTAAAAATTTTAATAAAAATTCAACCTCAGTCCCTAAAAAGGGGTAAACTAGGAATCAAAGATTACCTCCGAGGGCCGAGCCCGTGGCGCACTTGGGAGAGTGCAGCGCTGGGAGCGCGGCAACGCTCCCGCTGCGGGTTCGGATCCTATATGGGAATGGCTGGTGCACTCACTGGCTGAGTGCCGGTCACGAAAAAAAGACAAAAAAAAAAAAAAAGATTACCTCCGACAACTATCATTACACTTAATACCAGAATCCCAAAGTATAACTGTTAAAGGCATGGCTATCTGCTATCACCACTACCAGTTATAGGTTCTAGACAATGTAATAACACAAGAAAAAAAAAAAGAAGAGGAAAGTATAATGACTGAAAGGAGAAAGAACAAATTATATTTGCAGATGACTAGATGACCTATCTGGTATATATCTACAGAACCTAAGAAATTCAACTAAAAAATATTAGAATGATGAAGATGCATTCTGTACTACCACTAATTACAAAAATAGCACACACATAAAAAGTTTTCTCATGTACCAGTTAAAAAATATAATTTTTAAATATCCCATTTGCAACAGTAACCAAAATATAGTAATCAAAAATGTAAAATATCCAGGAATAAGCCCAAAAAGTAATAAATAGTGCCTAATTGAATAAAATTACAAAACTTTCTGAAGATCATAAAACTCAAATAAATGTAAACACAGATAACATTGTTAAATGAGAAAAATTATTTACCATAAATATTTCGGTTCTTTCCAAATTAATTTATAAATGTAATGTAATAATAATTAAAATACCAAAGAAATGGTGGGACACATGAGGAACCATGAAAGAGTGATTTTTAAGTTTATCTGGAAAAAATTTTAAGTTGTCTTCTCAGTACAAGAACAAAAGGACTTTTGAAAACTTTCTTATGCCAGATATTAAAAAGTATCATAAAACTACAATTATTAAAATGGTGTGTCAAGAATAACAAACAAAACAAAGGAACAAAATAAAAAGAAGATCTAAGTATTTGGGCATTCAAATCAGTATGTAAAAGACAAGTCAATAACTGCAGTGGAGATAACTGGTTAACCACTTAGGCGGAAAAAGATATCTACTCCATACCATATACCAACTAAATTCCAGACACATTATAAGAATTACATGAAAAAATTTAAAACATTAAATAAATAGAAGTACACATAAATGACTATTAATCTAATATTGAGGCTGAAAAAGTTTTCATATAGATAAATGAAGAAAAACTTTTGAATAACAAAAATACAAAAGCAAAACGAAGGCAATAAACAAACTGAGAAAAGTATTTCCATCACATGATTAACAAATGATAACATTCCTAATCCATGAAATATGCTTATAAATCAGTAAGAAAATACAAACACATATAAGCAAAATAAACAAACACTACATGAATAAATGAATTACACAAAAAACTATATTTGACCAATAAACATGGTAGGATGGAATTCAAACAATATAGTAGTTCGAGTAAAGGGCACAAAGAAAAATTATGATTTGTAATAATGAACATGCTAATAATAAATAAATAAATAAATAAAATAGCAATTAGTTCTACAACGAGCTCGTACCTCACTTCCAAATTGGCAAATATTTTTGTTTCATGATAATTCCCAGCATTCTCTTGAATTGCTTCTTATCTTAGACTGGAAACTGGCAACAACTCTCTGGGTGGCAATTTGACAATGAGAAACAAAAATCTTTACAAATGTTAGCTAATACAGTTTGCCCTCTTTTAATTTACCCTACGGAAAATTCCAGAAATTTGGAGAGATGTGCAAGAAAGTTCACTGAAGGAAAATCTATAAGGGGGGAAAAATCCATATGCTAAAATACCATATAATTGTAATAATATGAAAAAATATTCACAATATATTGGACACTGGTAAGTGAAAAAAGCAGAGTACAAAATATACAGAATATGATTCAAATTTTTGTTTAAAATGTATTATGTATTTATATAATAAATACATTTTAAATAAAATTGGGATCATACTATATATACTGCAAATATAATAAGCATAATAATATTCTGAGCAATGCACTAATATAAAGTAACAGTGCTTATCTCTGGAGGATTTTAAGAGACTTTGTTTCCTGCTTGGTATTTTTCTATTTTTTTATTTTTTCTAAAATAACAAATTATTATATAATCATAAAAAATATTTTTAAAAATATTTTAAAGCACAAAAGGATAAATACCACATGTACTCACTCATATGTGGGAGCTAAGAGAGAAAGAAGGAAGTAAAGAAAGACCACAGTAGTGCATTGGACTGGCACAGGGAGAGACCATTCCTTGGGCTACAAAGTAGAGTTGGAGGTGGGGTAAGAGGGAGGAGGGAGGATGGGGATAATTGGGTGGGGGTCACAGGGTACAAGCGCAGTTTTTGGTAATGGGTATGCTGCCAGTATGAATCTGGCCCTCACATCGTGGGCATGAGGGGTGACAATCAGCTTTGTATCTCATGAATATTCATAACCAATAAAAAACATATATATTTTTTAAAAAAGAAATGCTTCACAATCTTATTACATTTACATTGCTGACTTTTTTTTTTTTTTTTTTTTTTTTGTCAATATACAATGAGGTTGATTATTGTGGCCCATTACTGAAACCTTCCTCCCTCCTTCCTCTCCCCACTCCCTCCCAACAACCTCATATCTGTTTGCTTGTTGTATCAACTTCAAGGAATTGTAGTTGTTGTGTCTTCTTCCCTCCCCCCCAGTTTGTGTATTTATTTATTTATTTTTAGCTCCCACAAATAAGTGAGAACATGTGATATTTCTCTTTCTGTGCCTGACTCGTTTCACTTAATATAATTCTCTCTAGGTCCATCCAGGTTGCTGCAAATGGCAGTATTTCATTCATGTTTATAGCTGAGTAGTATTCCATTGTGTAGATATACCACATTTTCCGTATCCACTCATCTGATGATGGACATTTGGGCTGGTTCCAACTCTTAGCTATTGTAAATAGTGTTACAATGAACATTGGAGAACAGGTATACCTTTGACTTCATGATTTCCATTCCTCTGGGTATATTCCCAACAGTGGGATAGCTGGGTCATATGGTAGATCTATCTGCAATTGTTTGAGGAACCTCCATATCATTTTCCAAAGAGGCTGCACCATTTTGCAGTCCCACCAACAATGTATGAGAGTTTCTTTTTCTCTGCAACCTCACCAGCATTTATCATTCACAGTCCTTTGGATATTAGCCATCCTAACTGGGGTGAGATGGTATCTCAGTGTGGTTTTGATTTGCATTTCCCGAATGCTGAGTGATGTTGAGCATTTTTTCGTGTGTCTGTTGGCCACTCATATATCTTCCTTTGAGAAATGCCTATTTAGTTCTTTGGCCCATTTTTTAATTGGGTTATTTGTTTTTTTCTTGTAAAGTTGCTTTAGTTCCTTGTACATTCTGGATATTAGTCCTTTGTCAGATGTATACTTTGCAAATATTTTCTCCCACTCTGTTGGTTGTCTTTTAACTCTGTTAATTGTTTCTTTTGCTGTGCAGAAGCTTTTTAGTTTGATATAATCCCATTTGTTTATTTTTCTTTTGGTTGCCCATGCTTTTGGGGTCGTATTCATGAAGTCTGTGCCCAGTCCTGTTTCCTGAAGTGTTTCTCCTATGTTTTCTTTAAGAAGTTTTGTTGTTTCAGGGTGTATTTTTAATTCTTTAATCCATTTTGAGTTGATTTTGGTATATGGTGAGAGGTATGGGTCTAATTTCATTCTCCTGCATATTGATATCCAGTTCTCCCAGCACCATTTGCTGAAGAGGCAGTCTCTTCCCCAGTGTAAGGGCTTGGTGTCTTTGTCAAAGATCAGTTGGCTGTGGGTGTGTGGGTTGATTTCTGGATTCTCTATTCTATTCCATTGATCAGTATGTCTGTTTTTATACCAGTACCATGCTGTTTTGGATAGCGTTGTAATATAGTTTAAAGTCAGGTAGTGTTTTGCTTCCAGCTTTATTTTTTTACAAAGCTGACTTTTGCAAGCCACATGTGAAAAATAATTGCTTTATACATATTAAATAATTTAATCTTCCCAACTATTATTATTCCCATTTCACAGATAAAGATTGAGGCTCAAGGAAATTAGGTACTTGTCCAAGATCACTCAGCGAGGTAAGTAGCAGAGCTAGAGGGTAAAAAACAAGGCAGCCTGGCTCCAAAATCCACACTCTTAACACCACAGCCTACTATCTCTCTTGATAAACTACACTTTCAAGTAATAAAGCCAATTTATAATAGAAATACCAGAACATAAACAATAACATAAGCACTATCCCTTTTAAGTAGTCTCTTTGGGAAACTCTACACATATCCAAAGATGCAGGGCCGAGCCCGTGGTGCACTCGGGAGAGTGCGGCGACGCTCCCGCCGCGGGTTCGGATCCTATATAGGAATGGCCGGTGCACTCACTGGCTGAGTGCCGGTCACGAAAAAGACAAAAAAAAAAAAAAAAAACAAAGATGCAGTCACTGATCAAAATATTTTCGGAAATCCTTCCTTTGTCCCCAGGAAGTAGTAAACATGTCTCCAGTGATGAAGGAAGAGATTTCTTCTTAAGAGGTAGAAGTCACTCAGAAGCAAGTCTAAAAGTGTGATTAAAAGGCAGAATTCTGCTTTTGGTAACACAGCAAGTAAAACCAATGAGGCTTATTTTACTATCACACCCGTAACTGGTGTCCGCTCCCAAAAACTACATTCGCAGTGGATTTTAGCATTTACTATGCTGCATAATTGTATTTTTATTTCCTGACATGCCTATCTTCCTAATGAACTAAAGTCCTCAATGGCAAAAATTATATCTTATTCATCCTTGAGTCTCCAGCCACAGAATATTAATTATTTCTGAACGAATTCTAACAGGGAATGCCACACAAATGCTTTGACATCAACGATATATTAGAATAAATAAAAATACTACCAAGAGGGCATCTGAGACCATATACGAATAAACATATGAGTAGAAGGTATGCAGAAAGGGACTATAATGAAAAAACCGAAATGTTATGAAGTAGGTCCTAAAATTCTAAATATTAAGGAAGAGAGAAATCAGTTTTTAACAGGTCTTCTTATAATAATGTGTAGCTGTAGTCATTTCTCATAAAACACAAGGAGAGGAATGGATAAGCCTCATTGTCTAAAAAGCAATCTACTGAACCAAGGATGCAGAAATAACCATAAACTTTCTCAGACAATGATGCAAAAACACATCTGCTACACAGAAGACACCAGGATGCATCCTGCCTATGGGTTCAATTGACAAAGCACAACCTGGTGCCTGAAATATAAATCAAAGAACCTTACATCTCCGGTACTTATTGACATTTGCTACCTGCAAATTTCTAATATGTGCAAGATGGGCCTATTTTATTTACAGCACAAACCACAGACTGAATGTAAAACAAGATGCTTAATAAATCCAGAGGAACATAAAACAGCAGCATAACTCAGACAGGAAGACAGACACTCACTCCTTAATTAAGTGGGTGATGTTCTGTTTAAAACAAAAAGACAACCCTGGGCTATAGCTAAGATTAAGCACTCAGTGTTGCGAGGGAAACGCCGACCATTTTCTAGGCAAAGGCTTTAAATCATGAAAAATAAACCATCTAATAGTCTGTATTCAATAGTAAGTAGACAGTCAGGACACAGACTGATTTGGATTAACACATTTTCAGTTATAACAAGTAATTTTACAGAGGATTAGTATCTTGATGGTCTGATCAATATGAGGTACCGCTGCTATTACAGATGAAGAGAAAATTGCCCCTCTGGTAATAAAGTGTGTGTGTCTTCGTTCTCCTTCATTTGCTGAGTCCATTACTGTAATGGTTCCAGCATTAACAGCTGGGGCAATTTAAGTAGCAGGGGTCTGATGATTTTAAAAGCTGGGAACACTGGCTACTCATCCCTTCCTCCCTTTCAGTCTGCATATGCAACTCCTCTGCCTGCCTGTGGTTCCAATACAAGGATCATGTTTTACGAGAACAATGACTACTATTTCCCAATTATTGTCTCACTAATAGTGTTACCAGCCAATAATGTGACTAAAACAAAAATTGTTCGCAGCATATTGGCTGCTGATTCAGCGAAAAATTGCACACTATTTAACCTAAATAACATGATCGACATGACAACAGGCTAGAGTCCACATAAACGGTAATGTTTGCATTCGTTAGCCCAGTGCTATTCTCACGCTCTCAAGCAAAAAAAGCAGAAAGTTCGTGCTGACAGAAAAAAAAAAAAAAAATCAGCAGAATTTTCCATCTCTGTTTTCAAAAAATGGCAAACTGGAAAACAGTGAGATAATGGACTGCTGTACACAGAAACAGAAAATCCATATTTATGCAGCCTTGAGACTTTAATCATGCCCAATTCAGCAGAGTGAGTTAAGGCTGCAACATCAGCCCATTTTATATTATTATTGGAGAAATGCTGGCCCTTGAGGCTCAGCCTTGAATGATCCAGTCACTAAATGAAGGTGCCAAAGGGCAGACTTAGGGCTAATGCAGAAATCAGAGCTCTGACTTTTCTGATCACAAACAGTTATGAAAACACTCATGCACTGGCAACAAATCTCCTCCTCAGACCAGATGCCACATAATTGGGTCCTTCAAACTGAGTTTTGTACTTGGTTTCTACCAGCTGTAAAGGTCTCAACTGCCCCTTATCCATATGGCGGTTCTTTAACATAAGGGAAGGCACGGTCACTTTGCAAGCGGGTCATTTCCAAAACTACAGAGCAAATAAATGATCAGCATAGCAACAAGGACATATGCTTGCTGCATAAACAAAAATGCAAGCCTAACAGTTAAACTCATCGAATCAGAGGGTATAACAGTGATCACCAGGGGCTTGGAGCAGAGGAAGGGGAGAAGAATGGATAATGAACGGGCATAAAGTTTCAATCATACAAGATGAATAAGTGCTAGAGATTTGCCTATAATTAACAATACTGTATTGTACACCTAAAAACGTGTTAAGAGGGCAGATCTCATGTTAAGTGTTCTTACCACAGTAAAATAAAAATATTTTTAAATGCAAGTCTATAGGACCTACTCAAGATTTAGCTTTCAAACATATGCTGGCCTTGCAAACATTACGCCAAGGACAAATGTTTGGAAACAAGTCCCTATCAAAGTAAATCTTTTTTTTTTTTTTTTTTTTTAAAGATGACCGGTAAGGGGATCTCAACCCTTGGCTTGGTATTGTCAGCACCACGCTCAGCCAGTGAGCAAACCGGCCATCCCTATATAGGATCCGAACCCATGGCCTTGGTGTTATCAGCAACGCACTCTACCGAGCCCCAAAGTAAATCTTTATCTCCTAAACATGTCCTGACCCAACCCAGTAGTCCCCAAGCTTCCTCCCTTATAGCCAACACTGTGAAATCAACCAATGAGACAACTTTGTAAAATAATACAAAATCAGTTGATAACAGAAGATTAAATGAATGAGCTTATCAGCAGAAATGTAAATCCACCTTCTCCAAACTATGCCTTTTCTTTAAGGTTCCAAAAGTACCATCTTAACTAGAAAGTTCTTTTCTTCTACAAGTTAGAAAATCACACTATAAATATAACTTTATCAAGAAATCTACCATAATAAACTAACAACAACAATAATAAAATACCCTAAACCTAGAAGGTAAACTAGCATTTTAAACTTGAAAGAGAACACTAGAAAACAATTGTTGACAGTTGCTAAAGTATGTGTAGAATAAAAGAGTCTTGTTTCTCAGAATTAAAGTCTATACCTATGGTATGTTAAGTAATTTAAAATCCATAAAGTACCTAGTCACTTTCCATTATTTCTTGCAGTTTCCATTTCCATCTCTCACTGTTAGAAAACCTAATGACCAATAACAAGTGAAGCTCTTAAGAATTCATTCATTCATTTGAAAAGTGTTTATAAAATATCTACTATGTGCCTGGCAATATGTTAAGTGCTAGGGATAAAATGGTGAATAACAAAACTAAAAAAAAAACGGTTTCTACTTTTTTTGGAGCACACAGGCTAAATGCCAAAACCTGTATTGCGAAACTCAGCCACAATAAATCTAATTAGCAGCCAGGGAGCCAGTATCATAATTATTAAGGATCACAGGTATCATATATCAGATACTGGAGGCTCTGAACCCCTCAATCTTTCTTCAACAGATACTTATTAATGTCTCCTACATGGAAGACATTCTACCAGCTATACTGGAAAGATCAAATGATGAGTTAGACACAAATGCTGTCTTCAAGGAAGCTAATGTTTGTTCAAAGTGTCTAAGACATTTTTTGAATGGCAAATTTAGTTCTCAAAAACCAACACCAGGATGGTAAAGAAACAGACCTGTATATAACAGAAAGTGACAAGAACTCACTATTCCGCAATGGTTTAGCTAGTAATTTTCAAGTAAAGTATTTAAAGTGGTTTGGAAACAATGATCAAATACACTAACGCTTCTTCTATTACAGAATGCAATCGAACCTACAAAATGATGTTTAAAGGCTGACCCATACACTTGAGAAGAGATTAAGCAAAAGATAAAGACGGATTGGGGTGGGGAGAACACAGAATAGAGTCGTCTGGGAAGGTTTTAATTTTTAAGTCTCTTGGTCATTCATTGGCCAACCACCAAAAATGTCCCACACTTAGTTTCCAGTTTAGATAAACTGGTGACACATCCAGGATGGTCCGAGGTAAAGGTGGAGGCCAAAAGAACATTCTCAGGACCTCACTAAAGTCCCAAACTGCAAAAAATAAAAATAAAATAAGGTAAAAACACCCAGTGGAAGACTAACTAGTTAGCTCAGTTGGTTAAAGTGTGGTGCTGATAACACCAAGGTCCACGGTTTGATCTTTCTCCTGGCCAGCTGTCCCCCTCCCCCAAAAAATAAACACCTAGTGAGTATATACATTTATATATGTACAAAAATAACAAACTTCCTTTTGTTGAGTTATTATTTTCATAACTCAATAAACCTTATAATTTAAGGTTTCTCTTGTTAAATGATATTAAGACAAATACCACCAAAAATAGAAGACTTTTTTAATGATTTTATTTAAAATGGCTAATTTATCTATTCTGGATATTTTCCTTCATTGATAAAAATGTACATTACTTAAAATTATTAAATGTTCTTATTAAATATATAACTACTTCAGTAATAAACTTAAACTATTTCTATTTTTAATATTTTAAAAAGATGATCTAATCCAAGCCAGCATAAGAATCCTTAAAGCTAAGAGAATTCAACATCCACAACTTTTTATTCCATGACTAATGAAATAGTTTTAATATTTCTGAGAAAACTCTAAAGGAGTCTCTGGCATCTCATAAGGATACACCTTTAAACAGACCTTCCTTAAGAAAGGAATTCTATGACCCCCAGACCAGTTTAAACAGATCTTCCTAAGGAAGGAATTCCATGACCTCTAGACCATGTAAGATCCTCCTTGCTACCATGTCCTACTCCTATAATAAATCCCACCACGCTACTATAGTACTTGCTTATCTACCTTCCATGGACAGACAGCCAGCTCCATGGGACCATGACTGCCCACATGTCCCCAATTCTAAACACACTGCTTGGCACTTATCTGAATTCCTCATCTGAACCACAGAACACAGAAAATGGCTGAGTGAGTATTTTCTCAACTTTCTGGAGGGTGGTACACAACCAGTAACATGCTGAGTTCATATGAGAGAAGTTAATGGAACCCCAGTTGAGGAAATCTGCTTGAATAGATACTCAACATAAATTTACAAAATAAATGTTCTGAATATATGCTAAATATCTACTGGGATCAGTTAGGTGATGGTAGAGGTAGTGACAAGGAGGATGAGATGATGATGATAATAACAATGTTTATTTTTACTGCATGTCAGGAATGTTCTAGGTGCTTTATACATATCTCTCTCATTTAGTCCCAATTTTATAAATGAGGAAACTGAGGCTCAGAGAAGTTAATTACTAAAGTAAGTGATGGAGCAGAATTCAATTCCAGGTGTCTGCTTCTAAAGCTCCACACTCTAAGCCACTGTCCTATGACTGAAGGTGTAAAGCTGACTTGGCAAAATGGAAAGCACATTTCCCATCAAATGGAGCAGACACTATTCAACTCTAGTTAGGAAAATGCATGCCCAGTGCTGCCAGATACTCTAGTTCTTCAAGAGAAACAGACATCTAGATTTTTATGCATAATCCCTCAACTTCTGAATATTAGAAAATAATTCCAAAACTTTCAAACACAGTATGTTTGGGCCAAATAAAACACATCTACAGCCAGGATCAATATGTGGATTATAAATTTGTGACCTCTGGTGGCCTCAGCTTTCCTCAAAATACATATGCCAAAAATGTGTAATCTGAATCTAATCATAAGGAAACATCAGACAAATAAGAATGCAGGGCCAATCTACAAAACAAATAGCCTGTACTCATCACAAATGTCAATGTCTTGAAAGATAAAGAAAGGATAAAGAACCAATTTAAAGGACATCAAAGGAGACCAGATTAAAGGAGAAAAGACATGACAACTAAAAATCATGTGTGATCCTGGATTAGAACCTGGGCCAGGAAAAAAAAAAAAAAATGCTATAAAAGGGCTGAGCCTGTGGCGCACTCGGTGGCGCGCTGCGCTGGCAGCGCGGTGACGCTCCCGCCACCGCGGGTTCGGATCCTATATAAGAATGATCGGTGCACTCCCTGGCTGAGCGCCGGTCACGAAAAAAAAATAAAAATAAAAATAAATAAATAAATAAATAAATAAATATTTTAAAAAAAAAAAAAATGCTATAAAAGCTAGTACGAGGATGTGAGCAAAATTTGAATACGGACTTTGGGTTAAGTAGATTTTAAACACATACTTCACAAAAGAGATATACACATGTCTATTAAGCATATGAGAACATGCTCAAAATTATTAGCCATCAGGGAAATTCAAATCAAAACCACCATGAGATATCACTTCACACCCACTATGATGGCTACAATCAAAAAGATGGACAGTAGCAAGTGTTGACAAGGATGTAAAGAAATTGCAACTAAAAATCGCTGGTAAAAATGTAAAATAGTGCAGCCACACTGGAAAACAATTTGGCAGATTCTTAAAATGTTAAACATACAGCTGGCCAATTAGTTCAGTTGGTTAGAGCATGGTGTTATAACACCAAGGTCAAGAGTTTGGACTCCCACACCAGGCACCAAAAAAAAAAAAAAAAAAAAAAAAGTTAAACATAGATTTACCATATGAGCAGCAATTCTATTCCTAGGTATCTACCCAAAAGGAATGAAAATATATGTCTATATAAAAACTAGATTGTAAATGTTCACAGTAGCATTTTCCATAATAGCCAAAAAGTGAAAACAACTCAAATATCCATCAACTGGTGAAGAGATGAAATGTGGTATATCCAGACACTGGAATACTATCTACTAGGTAATAAAAAGGAACAAAGTACTGATACATGCTACAACACAGATGAAACTCAAAAACATTATGCTGGGTGAAAGAAGACAAATACGAAAGACCAAATATTGTATGATTCCATTTATATGAAAATGTCCAGAAAAGGCAAATCTAGAGAACAAAGAGTAGGTTAGTGGTTGCCTAGGGGTGGGGGTGCAAATGAGAAATAACTGCAAGTGAACACAAGGTTTGTTTGGGGGATGATGAAAATGTTCTAAAATAAGGTTCTGGTAAGGGTTACACAACTCTGTAAATATACTACAAACTATTTAATTGTATGCTTAAAACAGGTAAATTTTATGGTATGTAAATTATACCTCAATAAAGTTTTTAAAAAAGAAATGTACAACCTCATTGGTCACCATTTTGATTTTCATTAGGCAAATTAAAATCAAAATGAGATACTACTATACACTAGAATGGCTAAAATTTAAAAGTCTGACAATACCAAAAGTTGGCAAGGATCTGAAGCAACTACAATTCTCATACACAGCTGGTGGAACTGTAAAATGCTATAGTCGGTTTGAATATTGTTCCCCAAAAAGATATGTCCATGTCCAAAATTTTAGTACCTGTAAATGTGACCTTATTTGGAAAAAGTGTCATTGCAGATATAAATAAGTTGAAGATCTTGAGGATCTCAAGATCAGATCATCCTGGAATAGGAAAGAAAGATTTGAGACACCGAAACATAGGGAAGAAAGCCATGTGAAGGTGGAAGCAGAGATTAAAGTTAAGCAGCCACAAGCCAAAAAACAGCAGGAGCCACCAGAAGCTGGAAAAGGCGAGGAAGGATTCTCCCCTAGAGCCCTCAGAGGGTGTGGCCCTGTGAATATCTTGATTTCAGACGTCCAGTCTCCAGAACTGTGAGAGAATAAATTTCTGTTGTTTTAAGCCACCAAGTTTGTGGTAACTTGTTGCAGCAGCTTTAGGAAACTAACATAAGTGGTAAAATAACTTTGGAAAATTGTTTGGCCATTTCCTGTAAGGTTAAACAAAGAGTTCCCACATGTCACAGCAATTCCACTCTTGGGCATTACCCAATATAAATAAAAACAGAAAGACTTTTACATGAATGGTCATAGCAGCTTTTTTCATAATAGCCCCAAATCAGAAATAATACTAATGTCCAGCAACAGGTGAATGAATAAATATGCGATATATCCACACAATAGACCACTGCTCAGCAATAGAAAGGAACAAACTATTGATACACACAACAACATGCGTAAATCTCAAAAATCGTTATGCTGAATGAAAAAAGACAGACCCAAGAATACATACTGTATGCGTCCATTCATATGAAATTCCAGAAAACACAGACTCATCTATAGCAACAGAAAACATATCAGTAGTTGCTCTGGGGCTAAAAGAGAGGGAGAGATTGACTGCAAATGAGCAACAGGAAACTGTTAGAAGGAATAGAAATGTTCTTTATGCCAATTGTGGTGATTTTGCAGGTACAGATTGGCATCCCTAATCTGAAAATCTGAAATCCAAAATGCTCCATAACCCCCAAAATTTTGAGCACTGATATGATACTCAAAGAAAGCACTCATTGCAGCATTTCAGATTTTGGATTTTCAAACTAGGAATTCTTAACAAGTAAGCATAATGCAAATATTCTAAAATCTGGAAAAATCGAAAATCCAAAATACTTCTGGTCCCAAGCATTTCAGATAAGGAATACTTAACCTGTATATACATCTGTCAAAACTCATCAAATTGTACACTATAAAGGGTTGCAAGTTACTGTATATAAATTATATCTCAATAAAGTCAATTAGAAAAAAAGAAAATAATTTATGAGTAATTGCACATTTTATACAGTTTTTAAGATTTAAAACAACTGGGCTAATCTGTTAGCTCAATTGGTTGGAGCGCAGCCTCATAATACCATGGTCTCAGGTTCGGATCCTCGTACCACCCAGCCACCAAAAAAAAAAAAAAAAAAAGATTTTAAAACAACTGACTATATGTTGTTCTAACCAATAATATTTCATTAAGTAAACAAATTTTAAATAAAGATCAAAGAAATTTTTAAAAGCAAACAGGAAGACGACTTGCTCTATCAAGTCAACATTTCACAAGCAGAAAATGGGAAAAAGCTTTGAAATTGGAATCAGAAGACCTGGTTCTGGGCCCTAGATCCACCTAGAAACCCAGTGGCCTTGGGCAAGTCACTTCTACAAGCCTCAGTTTCCACATCTATAAAACGTGGATGACATTAATAACTACCTCACAGGCAAAGATTATGGTTTCAATGGAGTAAGAGCTCCTTGGGAGCAGGGATTCTATCTTAGCCAAAATTATTATCCCAGTGTCTAGCAAATAATAGATGCTCAATAAATCTTTACAGAATAAATGAATTACTTTAAAAATAAATGTGAAAGGTGAGAAACACATCATGTGCAGTGCCACTGGGGGACATTTAATTGTTTCTTTACACTGTGCAGACTAATGCAGAAGGATCTTCCCCCTTCTTGTCCACCATGAGTACATTACTCACATCACATGCAGACTCAGACTCAAGCATGGAAGCTTCAGATCCCTTGTGAAATGTTGCTATACCTCAGGTCATTATAGAAAAGATTTTATATTTTAAATTCTTATTTTATATTTTAAATCCTTAGGGTGTACTGCCATAAGACAGACTCATTTGTAAGACTCTACATTCAATGAGAGCAAGAATTGTGTCTGTTTTATTCACCACTGACCCTCACTGCCAATATTTGCCTAACATAGAGTAGGTACCAACTAGCACATGCAAAGACACTGTGAACAAATGAAGTGTAAGAAAGAGAGACTTTTAGGAAAGCCAAAGTGTGATAGGCAGAGAGAAGAGTGTCAGATCCAATGAAGCTGTCAATTTTTGCACTTTGAAAAGATCACATTCTACAGTGTGAAAAGAGACTGGTTGTTGGGGGGAGGGAAAAGAAGAGGGCAAAGTTAGGGTGTAGAATGAGTGTAGTCCAATAAGTAGGCTATTGCAACAGTCCATTAAAGAGATAATGGTAGCTTAGTCCAAGGGAGTGGAGATGGAAAAATGTGGACAGATTCCCAATATACTTAGACATATCAATAGGACCTATGAAAATGAAAGGAAAACACTCAATTTTTCTGAGCCTCAATTCTTCATCTGTGAAACAGAACTGTTAATACTCCATCTGTATAATATCTATCTTGCAATCTACTGTGATATGAATAATAAATATAATGCACCTATTGCATTGTCTAACAAACAATAAATGCTTTTTTTAAAAAATCACTATTGCTTTATTATTGTCACCTCCTAGAATGACAACTACCAGAAGCTGAACACCAGATAGAAAGTAGCAATGTAGTTAAGATTCATATCTATAGTGCAGAAGACACAGACTTTATCAGCGTCCACTGAGACAACTGTTCCTAATAAAGACACCTGCCCGCACAGGTATTGCATCAAAGTCGATCTCAGTCCTCAGAGACTATTATCGATGAGAAAGCACAGCTGGTATGATCACAGTCATCTGAGAGTCCGGTAAACTAAGGCACAACAAGGGTGGCTATAAATTTAGCCAAGGAATAGGTGCAGAAGCAGGACAAGGTAAAGAATGTCTTGATTCTCATTTCTCAGCTGCATCCTGAGTAGCACGAATTTATAAGCCCCCGCCCCCATGTCTCCAGGTCTCTCGCTGACAAGGCCCTGTCATCCCTTGGCTTAACACCGTGCATCCGCTTGCCATCAAACCAAGCCCTTCCTGTTCCCTGCCCCTAGCTCCAAGCGCACGAAGAACCCCAGACTCCGGGGAGCAGGACATACCTTAGCTTCGCGCTCTCGTTCCTCGGAGGTCGGGGTGCGCTTCATGCTGCCTCTAAAGCCGCCTTCGCCACTGCGAGCCGCGTAGATCCCTCGCCTTGGACCCCGCCTCCTCTGTGTAGTTCTCTCAGCGTCCCGCTCCCGCCCGGCGCCATTCTCCTTCAGCGCCGTAAGAACTACCACTCCCAGGATGCACCGCGGCGACGGCCGAGAACGCCCCGGGGTTTAGAGCAGAATTTCCCAGGTCCGACAGCTGCGAGCGTAGTCCCCTGCCCAGCGAGCAAACAGGTTGGTGGCCAAGGAGAACTACATTTCCCAGGAGACAACGAGGCCTGCCATGTTTTTCCCGTGCTCCTCTCGGACAGCCGCCCAACGCGCCGTCGCCGCTATAGCAACGGTAGCTAGCGGCGGGGAGAGAGTGGCGGTGAGTACTCTCGGGGAGGATGGGGGTGGGTGGAGGTTGGCCGACCCTCCGCCTGCAGCACCAGCCAAGGTCATAGTGTCTGTTCTGTGGCCTGGAGAAAGCCCTGGAGTTCCGCTCGCGTGAAAAGCAGCCCAGCCCGAGACGCCTCTACATCTTCGGGCCTGAATCACAGCCCGCCCTTTATCCCCACGCCCGATTTGATATTTACATCCCAGCCATAAATCCTAGCTGATGAGAGTTGATGCTGCTAATTGCCGTCCCTGTCCAAATCCTTCAAGTAGAAGACCACGAACATTTGCCTTGGCCTAGGAGTTGATTGGTAGACCCTAGACTTCCTGAGTGGCCTGTTGTTTGCTTATTTGCTTATTTGTTTACCACTCGATTATCTCCATAACCTGTTAGCTCCATAAAGGCGGGGATTTTGCCATTTTAGTCTCAGTTCCTGGTATTCATTTATTCATTCAATAAATATTAATGTTGGTGTCCAACCACTGTTCCCAACCAGCTGTTGACGAGACCAATACCAGTCTCAAGACGTTTATACTTTATTAGTGGAGACAGACAGTGAACTAATAAATATAATTTCAGATAGAGGTTGTTGCTATAAAAAGAAATAAACAGTGAAAAAATTGAGAGGAAGACTACTCTAACATAGGATGGTCAGGGAAAGCCTCTCTGAGGAAAGGACATTTGAACTGAGATCCAAAGAATGAGGAGCCAGCTAATGCAAAGCCCTTGAGCAAGACGATAGTATAGTGGGTTTGAGGAAAGTAAAGTGTAGGCGAGCAAGGAAGGATAGCATGAGATAGTGTTGGAGAGGCATTACAATGTTGTGCAGGATTTCTTGATCCACACTATTAGCATTTCGACCGACCAGGTAATTCACTGTTCTGGGTCCTGTACACTGTAAGATGTTTAACATCATCCTTGACCTCTACTCATTAGAAGCCGGTATCACCCTCCCTTCCTAGTTATGACAACCAAAAATATCACCAGGCAACTACTTCCTACCTGTATGACCTTAGGCAAGTTACCTAATCTGTGTCCCAGCTAACTCAAAAGAATGTTGTGAGATATTAATTCTTATAAGCAGAGCATTTAGAACAGTGCATGGCACATAATAAGCATTCAATAAATGTTAATACCATCATCATCATTATTGTTACTCTTAAAAGCAACTTTAATTCTATCATGGAAAAGTAATCATTTTCACAGGTGGCCTATGTTTAAACTTCCGGATAATTTGGGTTCTAAAATTGACCTCTTCTGGAGCAGTGTTTCCAAAAGAAGTAGATTATCTCCCAGACATTTGTCTGTTAACTGTTTCTGTCACAGCAAAATGCAGTGGTTATCAAACTTTTGTGTATAAGAAAAGTATGAACCCTCTCCCTAAAAAAATTGCATATGTATATATTCGTACAAAATTTTGTAAACCATCTCTGGATTCGCAGACCCTGAAGCCCCATGGACTCCATTAATTACACTCTGTGAATATGCCAAGCTCTGTGCCAGCGTCCAGGAATGCAGAGGAGAATGAAACAAACTAGCTTGCTACTCTGCATTCTAGGACCAGCATCCTAGAGCTTGAAAACCTCTGTCTTAGGGTATTTTCTTTGGCAGTTTGCATTTGGCTTTCTAGGGAGATCAAAATGAAAATATTAAAAAGGTTTTTTTGCTTCATACTACACATTGTGTGGACCACTCACATCCACATACAAAATAAAGATACTGTGGTGCAGCTCTGTAAAGAATAGAAACTGTAAAAATACCAGAATTAGCTAGACAGACTATATGTTGAAGTGGTTAAACCGTGGGACCTAGCCCTCATGGCAACAAAGGGAGAACACAACAAAAACAAACCCAGTTGTGAAAACTCTTTCACAAAACTTGTAACTACCCACTCATTTGTACGTCAAGCAGAAAATTAATATTCAAGTAATATTGACATCCAGGCACGTGTGCTAAATGCCTTTAATTTACCATCTTACTTACCTTTAGAATAACTCTGTGAGGTAGGTATTATTTTCTTCATTTTTAAAGTTAAGGAACTAAAACGCAGAATGCTTAGGTGACTTGACCAGATGGTAAATGATGGAACAACCATTTGAATCAAATTTCTGACTTGAGTTTTTTCCAAGATACCTGCTTTCTTTTAAGGGTTGGGTTTGAGGAAATGGAGAGGAAGTATTTCTTAAATTTGGGAGAGTTTGTTTTTGTTTCAGATAGAGGAATAAGAAGAAGAGAGAAGGAAGAATGATAATCTTACCTCGTTTCCTAAGCAAACTATAGGAAATATACTGTTGAAAGGAACACTGTCTTCATGATTGAATGTAGTGTTACTTTTAGAATAGAAGCTTTCATCTTTTTAAAGCAGCACATGTGGGGAGTAAGATGTCCATTAAAGTTCTAGTCTCTTATTCATTTTATTTGATTCATTCTATTGCATAGTTAATATAATAACTTGGAAAGAGTTTATATGAATTTTCTTTTCTCCACAGATAGGCCATGTCTGGTCCAACTGATGAGACTGCAGGAGACCTGCCTGTGAAAGATATAGGTCTAAACCTCTTTGGAATGGGAGGGTTACAAGGTATGTCCCAGCTGTTATTTATTACAGTTATGAACTTTGATCAGTGACTTCTTTACTTTTAATTTAAAGTATTTCTGATATTCATACAAACCAAACCATTTAAGTAACTGTATAAGCTCTTGATTGGACTAAACAAGAAGATGGAGATTTTAGAACACATGTGGTATTTTACTGCATGCATCAATTATCAACAGCTCATAGAAAATGTAAAATCCCCCTCTGTTCTGATAAAGTGTTGTTATAAATCATCTTTTAAAAATTCCACACATCAGTGGAAACTACATAGAGAGTATCAAGCCTCCAAACTGAATTGCCTGGTTTAAATCACATTCACCATTAAAACATTTCTTTATGTTTAAATTTTATATGGGAGGAAATGCCGTATATTAAAATTTTTGCCTTTCAAGTAGAGTATCTCAAAATGGCATGTTTATGCAAGCAATAGTGACTTTTATTATCAAATTAATATACATTAAAGTTTTCTTTAACCTTTTATTGCTTAGTGGTTGCTGTAGAGCTAAAAAGCCCTTTCAAATTGAAAACGAAAAGTACTACTTTTAAAGAACAATTGAGAATATAGAGCTATGTTTATGCTTGCGTGTACAGTGTGTCAGCCATGCTCTCATGCCACTACATTTGCTATTGAGAAGGCTAGGGATTTAAAATATATTCCACTAAGGAATCTTTGTCTACCTTTTAATCAGAACAGTGTAAGTGGCCACCTTGGACTACCTCAGAAAGGTGGTCAATGAAAGGTGGTTCATTGAAAGAGAAAATTTAACTGTACAGATTTTATTGTTAAAAGTAAAATGTTGAAGCTTTGTTTTAGATCCTTGAGGCGATATCAGGTATTCAGATACAAATAAATTTAAAGTATGCAAAGCTATTTATTGGGTTTTAATAGTCCATAAATTTGATTCTTGTCTTCAGTAATACACCATAGGACGTTAATCTCTGTCAGTTTGTTCTTTGTTTCTACTGGAAGATTGTTGAAAATTGACTTATGTCACTATGATATGGAAAATATCAAATATAAACATCTATAGAAAGATATCACATACACATGTTAAATTATTTTCACTTTTGCCTTTGTAAAAACAAACAAAAACAAAAAAACCCTTTCAGATACTCTTTTAGTTTAGTTTTTACAACATTCAGCATATAAATTGAATGGTCTTTATTGATCATAGTTCCAACGTATATTGTTAAAGAATGGTTATTTGAATGCATTTTTGAATAAATACTACTGTTGCTCAAATTCCCAATACTGTATATAAACTATTAATAGCAAAGATTTTTATTCTCACCTGAAATTATTGCTGTGAACAATGATATAACATTTCCTTAAAGCCGTCGTAATTATAGGTAACAGAAGAAGAAATCTAAGACAAGTACATCAGAGATTGTATTAATGCCAGCAGTTATCGTTTTTAGAGAATGTTTTAAGTAATCACACAATTAATTACCTTGGCATTTTTGCAGAAACTTCAACAACGCAGACAATGAAATCTCGCCAGGCAGTTTCACGTGTCAGTCGTGAAGAACTGGAAGACAGATTTTTGCGTTTGCATGATGAGAACATTTTACTTAAACAGCATGCCCGCAAACAAGAGGATAAAATTAAAAGGTTATGATAAAAAGCTTTTAGCTTTTCTTCTTGACTCTAACATTTGGAGGAGATGCTTTTTTATAAACATAATTGAAAACCCCACCTTGAATCTTTTTTGGAAAAAGGAAGGTTGTAAATAAATACAATTTTTAAAAATGGAAAATCTTGCAAACTAGAATAATAAACCAAAAAATTATGAGTGTTTATGTCTGAAGTTGCTGTTTGAAAGAAAAGAGCTAATAGCTAAGAGTGCCGTGAATGTACCATATCTATAAATAACTTTTGGTTTAATATTTATAGTTTAATAAGCAAATGGCCAAATCATCTGTTTTTTAAATGTCTTGATTTTAAAATGAAAGTTTTTAGAAGTAATTAACTATTCTAACTTGTTAGAATGCATGTTCCCTTAAAATTTGGGATTTACTAATGAAAACATCACTTCAATCTCTGGAACATATTTAACTTTGCTTGGGTTAGTCTAGATTCTATATTTATTTCAGAAAGTCTCTACTGTTTCTGAAGAATATATTGTCACTTTTGATTTATGTGCAAAATATTTGTGCAGGAATAATTTTTTAAGAGAAGATATTCTTTAATTCTTTTTTTTTTTCAGAAACACTATGCCTGTCTTCTGAATGTATGGCATTAAAAAAAAAAAGTGCATTCACATTTGTAAGCATGAGCAGGTCTGTATTCATATTCATGTTTTAGTTTTAAAAAAAAGGTGAGACAGCCATTGAAAAAAGAAGATAGGGTTTTTTTCTGCTTAGAATTCAGCCTAAAGAGGTGATTCCAGTTCAATTTCTGCTCTGTGGACTCTGTTTTAACATCCCACTGACCTACTGTGTGCAGGCCTTTTACTTTAAGTTGGTTTTTGAGTCATGATGACGGCTCTTTTCAAAACATGTGATTCACTTGCCTGATTCCCTTTCTAACCAATAGCATACACATGTCAGCCAGTCAGAATGAGGCATGTAGTCTTGGACCACTAAACAGTTTTTTTTTTTTGGCAACCTAATTGGTCAGAAGAAAATTGAATTCACAACCTTGACCTCATTAGTAATTTGTCCTAGCCAGAAAATAAAAAACAACTTAATAGTGAGCCATCTAGTTTATTGGGAAAAGGACTGGGCTAGGAGTCAAGTTGCATGTATGTGTTCCATTATCCCTCCGCCGCTAGCCTATGGTGTGTTCAAACCATTCATCTTCCTGGGATTTTACCTTACTCAGCTGTGAAAGTAGTGATCCAGTGAACACTCTGACCTAGAGCTCTAAATTCCTTCTCAATCTCATACCACTGATAGTGAACTCGAACTTGGGTAGAACTGTCTTTAAATTTATCCTTAAGATATAATTAGTACACTTTCTTTAGTATTGGTATAAATTTTATAAACCACCTTGTTAAATAAGTACTCATACTTTACCAGATCACTTATGATTCATTAATATCATAAAATAATCAAATCCAACTAATGAAATGTATTGCTATTACTACACAAACATATACAATCATGTTTCTTGACAAAGTTTACTTGAACATCATTTAAGGAATTTAAAGGCACTCTATTGATTTGATTTTCCTGTCATTTTTTTTTCTATACATGTTGACTGCTTTTCACATTAAATCTCTTTCTTTTAAGTGTAATCTATATCTCTGTGTGAAAGTCTCTCTGTAACAGAAGATTCAAGCAAGTATTTATGTTGACATCTCATTTGGATGACTACCTTATTTTTACGGGTAGGCATTGGATGAGGCTCAGGAGCCTGAAATTATTAAAGGGCTAGGTAGAGTGTGTGGCTCTGTTACACTATGATACGTGTCCAAATTTCCCAATGATATATCATTCTCTGGATTAGGTGGAAAAGGAACTAATCCATTGATTATTTTACAAGGGTGTTTGTGGTCCTCTTGGATCTTGGTTTTTATTATCCTGTATCCCTTATAAAGCATGCTTAATAGATGTGCCTCCAGGGAAAGAGAAAACAATCTTAACTGATTATGTTATGCATAGCTCTGCCTGATGCCACATGCTGTAGACTGAGTAGTCAGAAGTGTAGATAGACATGTACTACTACCACATTTACAGAGGACTCTGCTTAGGGAAAAAAAAAAAAAAAAGTTCTATGACATCCCAAAGCGATTAAGGATTTTTTTATTTCACTTTGGTTCTCTTAAGTAAAAGCTTCTGTCCATAACCATACTAAAATAAAGCAAACCCCATTTAAAGAAAAATGAAGTGTGTTTTTATTTTCAATCTCCTGTCTGGATCTTTATAAAAATAGATTCACTGTAAACTAGAATCAGCTATTGAAGATGTGCGACCAATTTTGTAAAGTCTTGAACTTGTGTCTCTCATCAAAGCCACCTTTTCTTTCTTGTCCTGCCAAGATTTTTCCATTCACTGTCAGGCATGTTTTCTGTACGTGTATATTACATCACCCCCATGTGCCCTCTCTGTCTTTTGTTCTGTCTAACCAGTTTTTATCAAAACTTAAAAGAATCAGAGGTATAAACTCCTGAGATGACAAAAGCATAATTTATGTCTAAATTTAAAGGTAGCATTAAAATGATACTTTTTGCATCTAATTATTTACTAATATTAAACTCGAGTGTTGAACACTAAGCAACATTTAATGGTGCATTTTGGTTTCTTTTGTATTTTTCTTTGAGCTTTATGTTTGCATCTATGCCTTCTAATATTTTTATACTTATATCTTAATCCTAGAGAAACTGAAAACAATATACTACCTAAATGCTGCATAGTCTTAACACACTTTTCAAAAGTTTTAACTTACTCTGAATTGCAGATATAACCCACCACATCCACAATCCCTAACTACATTTAAGTGCATACAGCATTCCTATATAAGGTCATGCATTAAAAATTGCATTTCAGGAACATATGGAGTAAATATGTGTCCTCTCTTTACCAACCTTAAATGATAAGCCTTAGGAAACTGTTATTTGTCAGTGCTATAAAGCAGATTGTTGCCCAGTGGTTTCAATTATCATCAAAGGATTCTTCACAGGCAGTAATAGTTACATCAAAACCTGAAATTTATTATTCAGGTTCTGCACTGAAGTCTTCACAGTGATTATGTTCCTTTCAACAGAATGCATTTTATGCTGACTTCTCACATTCCTTTTCATCTTTTTATTATTTCCCTAGAATGGCCACCAAGTTAATACGGCTAGTTAATGACAAGAAAAGATATGAGCGGGTTGGTGGCGGCCCCAAGCGGCTGGGACGAGATGTGGAAATGGAAGAAATGATTGAGCGGCTACAAGAGAAAGTTCATGAGCTTGAAAGACAAAATGAAGTCCTCAAAAACAGACTAATTGCAGCCAAACAGCAACTTCAAATCCAGGGTTCTAGGCAAACTCCGTACAATTATGTGCATTCTCGCATTAATACTGGCCGTAGAAAAGCAAATGAAAATGCGGGCTTACAAGAATGCCCCAGGAAAGGTAACACAAAACTTAAATCTACACTCAAGTTTTATAATAGATTGTTTTACACGTGCACGAAGTTTTATTTCTCTATTATTCATGTTTTTAAGTGTACTTAGCGATATAAAAATACTCTTTTGACTTGCTTTTTGATAAAATCATAATGTCATGAAGGTCGTTTTATTTAAGGATCACGTATTACTCTCAAATATGTTTCGTAATACATTCAAGATAACTGTTATCCTGATAAAAGAGACATGTGTGAAACTAAGTAAAATTTTAGTTGAGTTTGAGTTGGTTTTTTGTATTACAGTTGGAAATCAAATTGACTCAGGCAAGTGGGGAAACCAGCTAGTTTGCTTATATAGGACCACAGGTATATTGTTTTAAATGTTCATCTTTGGGCCGAACCCGTGGCACACTGGCGCTGGGAACACAGCGACGCTCCCGCCGCGGGTTCGGATCCTATATGGGAATGGCCAGTGCACTCACTGGCTGAGTGCCGGTCACGAAAAAGACTAAATAAATAAATAAATAAATGTTCATCTTTAAGTCGTTTTCCAAAGACCTTTTACAAAATTTGCAAAAGTATTGAAATCTCTCTCACTGTGTGGAGGCAGCATGACAGTGGAATATGCACATAACCAAAGGCTAAAAGAGTTGGATTCTTGCTCCTTCACTTATTAGCTGGTGACCTTGGAGAAGTCTCCTAATCATTCTGAACTTGAGTTTTCTTTACGTGGAAAATAAAAGAATTAAAGCTAGTGACTACAAAAGTCCCTTCCATCTCTAAAAATGACCATAGATCCAATCACTTTCTTCATTTTGAAAATGAATAACCTAAAACCTACCTAAGTTACAGAGCAATTCTATTGCATAGACAAGACTCAGTATAGAGCCTAAATATTTCTAATAAAAGTTCTCAGTTCTCTTCACCCACATTTAAATTTTATTATAATGGGACTAAAAGTCAATAAATATTTTAAGTAACTTTTTAAAAATTTTAACTACTATGGAAGGAAATAAAGTTTTAACTCTATTGATTTTGTTTGGAATATGCTTCCTATAAAGACCAAACATTTTTTAGGGATATTAAAAAAATGTAAAACTTCAGTTAAAATTAATTGAGGAAGGAAAAAGTTCTATATGAACAGAAAGGAAGAAAAATTTGTTGTTGTTTTCTCTCCAAGCCAAAATGTTAACACTGTCTGTTCCCTAGATAGAGTTCCTTTGAAGTAAATAAGGCCTCCACACAGGCAGAAGGCAGCTGCAGGATGAAAGGGCTTGGCTACTCCTAGCTATGTGAAATTGGCAATAGACTTTGAATATAACGAAAGTAATGAATTATAAATGAGAAAACACATTCTGCCACTTATTAACTTTTTTACATGGAAGAGAACACTTGACCTCTCAGCCTCATTTTCCTCATCTGTAAAGTGAAGTGATAATAACACCAAATTAAATAAAAGGCCAGAAAATAGTAGCTCCACAATAATATATTCTACCTTTAAAAAGTCATTTATCCTCTCTGAACCATAGTTTTGCCATCTGGGACTGTAAGTGGGCAAGTTGATCTCTAAGGTCTGAAAGGTATTTTATACTAAGTAAAAATAACGCTCAAATTTTAGATTAAAATGCCAAGCTAATCTAGTACTATAAATTGTTGTTTAAATAGAAGAGCTTGATCAGAATTTCTCCTTATAGGAAAAAAAAAAAAAAGAGCCACAAAGCAGCAGAGTCTTTTAATAATGTGACTACGTAGCTTAAATTTCTTCTTCTGTTTTTATGCTCTTAGTAAGTCAGACCTTTTTCACTGTTCAGTATAGAGTCCAGGACATGGAAGTTGCACAAAGTATTAAATAGTGATGGATACTTTCTCAACCACTATCTTTCTGAGTAAACCTGAAGCATCATTACCAAAGTTAATATATTAGCAACCTTAATAGACTCTTCAGGACTGCCTTTTAGGCTGGGACTTCAGCCAGACTTGTCAGGAATATCTCAGCCTGCGGTGGCTGGTTGAGAACCTCAGACCCTCTCAGGTCACAAGCAGCCTTTACCCCTAAGTTGCTGTACAAATATTATTTTTTTCTGTTTGTGCCTTGTCAGGATAAGGAATGGAAAACACTGGCTTCAGGTGTGATCAATGTGATGTAAAAACAATTCTAAAGCTGGTCAGTTAGCTCAGTTGGTAGAGGTCAGCTGGTTAAAACACCAAAGTCAAGGGTCCAGATCCTTGTACACGCCAGCCTCCAAAAACAAAAAAAAAAATTTATTGTAAAAAAACCAGAGGGACAAAGATGTTTGTAAAGTTTATATGTTTTAAAATATAACATTGGCAAATCACCATAACAATCTAAGTTTTAAGAAATGTTTTGACTATTGATCTTTTTTTTTTAATTCCACTGATAATGTTGAATTTTTCCATGATTTATGTAGGAAAAGCTTAAGAATTAGTATTACTGCCAATATCATATAATTGCCAAATTCTAACACAATAAACTATTTTAATGTTTTAGGCAGAGCCTTTTCTATTCTTTAGTCTGGATTACAGCAATAGATGTTGAACATTTTGGAAAAAGCAAGTTAATAGTTTCACTATTCTAATTAAAATTCTCATTTTTAAAAAGTAAACTTTTCTAAAGAGAATGAATTTGTTCTATACCTTTATATATGGGAATATTCTCCATTTAAAAATTGAAATCATTTGTTATAGTTTATCTACCTTACACCTAATAATTTAATTATTCTATAAATGTAAAATAACTCACATAATTAACAGTATGTCTCATTTTTAACAATGGAACTATCCTTGTAAAATTGCATATAACTGTTTTTATAAGAAAAGTTGTATTTTAAGTGCAGCGGTGAAATGTTTTATTTAAAAGAATCCTATTGGTGATTTATTTTCAAATTACATTTGTTTGAATAGGATTTTCTTATTGAGGCAGAAGAAACCAAAGTACAGGACAGTTTTTCACTTAAAAATGTAAGATCAAAAGATGTGAATGCCTAATTTAAAAATCAAAAAATCTTTATCAGAAACACTACAAAAAAATCAAGTTTTTGAAACACTTTTTCTTTATACTTCAGTTTACATTGTAAACACCTGAATTGAAGATTTTGGTTCTTTCAGAAATTACTGCAGGAGTTGTAAGTCTTAAATTGAATCAAATTATTTCTAGGCAATTTGTTTCCCATAGTAGAATTTGTTAAATGGGCAATGCTTGCGGCTGAATTTTATTTAATGGCTACTGGTGGCTGATACTAATATTTCCTTTGGCAGTATGTTCAAATTCTCTGTACTATAGAACACATATCTTTTAGAACTTAATAAGATTTTACTGCATTATAAATATCTTTATGATAGCACATCAAGGATCCTTCTTTTCTAACTTCACTCCTATAATCATATTTTATTACTTTATTTTTAGGTATAAGATTCCAAGATGTAGATGTAGCAGAAACTCTACAGCCCATGCTTACAAAATATGGCAACAGTTTACTTGAAGAAGCCAGAGGAGAAATAAGAAATTTGTATGTACTCTTTTTCATCGTCATTTAAGAACTTTGTTTATTGATCATGTCTTTTTTTTTATCCCTCCCTTTCCTTTATTTTAAACAAAATTGGATTGTTTATAAATAGCTCCACTAAAATACAGCTAATTCTGTGGGATAACAACAGATATTATATAACATGTTTTCAGTAAAATGAGGAAGATGAACAACTTATCCAATTGTTTTGATAGAAGTCTTTCTAGAATAGTCTTTTTTATTGTAATTTTACCCCAAAAGGAATGGCATGAAGTCTGGTCATTTAGAATAGTATGAGAATAAGATTTAGAGGCAACATTTTCATTCTGAGGAAAATCACAGGTGATTTTTTTTTTTTTTTTTTTTTTGGATACTGAATCAATTACCCTTTTTTGTGGTTTTAAAAAATAAAAAAAAGAATCGGGAGAGTAGCTTAAAAGTTTGGAGTTATCAGATACACATGGATTTCAGGTTTTGTTTGCGTGTGATTTTATAAAACTATTCTTCATTATATCATGGTTTCAAAAAAGTTACTTCTGCTACTTTTAGCTTACTTTTTCAGTTAATCAAAGCTTCTTGCTTTCAGAGTCAGTGAGTCACACAGATGAAGGTATGGTTCCACCTTATCTATAGGCCTTCACCTGGATCATAAAAAAGTAACAGTATGAGTGAGGAAAGAAAACGTGACACAAAGCATATCATACTTTAGATAGTTGCTTAAGAGTATATGGGTTTAAAGTGTTTCCTTTTGAATATTTTAAATATTAGTTACAGTAATGATAGCCTGTGAGAAAATAAAAGGCTAGGCATAATCTTCTTACCTGATAATCAGCTGAAAGGCCAGGGTTCATACCAGTTTTCTGAGGTTCATTACACTGGAATGCCTCCAGATGTGATAGAGGTGAACACGTGCCAGAGACCACTAAGTTATGTTTGGTGCATTTCCTGCCATCTCCTTCTGAAGTGATAATTTGGTTGATATAGGCAGATGTACATATGTGAAAGAACAAAAGTGTATAAATTATCTGAAGATCAGATTGTGGAGTATGTAGTAGGTGATCAATAAGTACTTAATTGAATTGAACCAAAGTTTAATCCATTGCCTGGGACATTATCTTGTAAAAAGCAATATCTTGAGCTGTTCCATATGTATTTTCAAATTGTCACATTTAACCTGCTATTATTTCACCATGTGCAGAGTCATTGACACTAAAATTTTTAATTTTTGCTTGCTCTTTATTAAGAAGAAATTTCTTTGCCTTGATCTTAAATACTGAACAGTTTTCCTCAAGCTATAAATTCTTATAAAGGCTCTTTATTTCAGAGAAAATGTTATCCAGTCACAGAGAGGCCAGATAGAAGAGTTAGAGCATTTGGCTGAGATTCTGAAAACTCAGTTGAGGAGAAAAGAAAATGAAATTGAGTTATCTCTTCTTCAGCTTCGAGAACAGCAAGCTACAGATCAAAGGTATCTTAAAACAGAAATATCACTTTGATAAGGTCAAAATTAGTTTAAGTACTTTTATCATGTGCCATATAAGGATAAGTTTATCAAGTCTTTTTACAAGTCACGTTTTTACTTAACATTCTTTATATAAGCCTGCTCTAGACCTACTAACCGTTATCAACAACTCTCATCTAAGGATAGTTTCCCTAACGTACTCTGCTTTTAAGCAGCTTCTGATGGGTGGAAATCACTCTCATCTTGTATTCTCTGTTTGTTTGCCCCATTTGCCAAGACTGCAGGGAGTTCTGATACCATTTGATAGTAGTTACCCAGAGAAATATGGGTGACAAGAACTCAGCTGTTGGCATACCTTGCACATAGTACAGCCTCATTTAAGGTTTTTTTCCCGAGTGAGCCATGGGCCCGCCCCAATTTAAGGTTTTTTTCAACCTTAAAAAGTAGTACATTTTATAATATGGTACCAGTTTGTGATCCCAAAAATATGTTCCCTCTCCTAATATTCAGAGTTTGCATTGCATTCTGTTGATTGTTACAGATTACAGTGGAACCTGTCAGTAGTATCCTTGCTGCCTTTCCATTTTGACATTTTATAATGTACAATATTTTCTCATCCTCCTTTGTTGTTTTTGGTTCCTAATACCTGCTCACTTGTTTTGTGCTTTGACATTCTGTTTTCAATAAGACTTTATTGTTTTTTTTTTATTTATCTTCTTCCCTTTATGGCTTTTCTCTTTTCTTTTTGTTTGTTTTTCTCTTTTGGACCAAGCATATCCTAAAGTAGAGAGAGTAGTATATTGAACCCCCATGTAGCCATCACTCATCCTTAACAATTATCAGCATCTTATCAGTCTTGTTTCATCTATCCCCTCACCTTTATTTTCTTCAGTTAATTAGCCCTAGCCAGATATCATGTCATCTCACCCACTAATACTTTAGCATATAACTCTGATAAGGAATTTTTTTTAACATAACCACCATGCCATTATTACACCTAACAAAATTAACAGCAATTCCTTGATATCATCTAATAACCAGATTATATTCAGACTTCCCTGAAGATATCTTTCCACTGTTTATTTGAATTAGAATCCAAATAAAGTCTACACATTGCTTGTTATATCTCTTATGTCTCTTTTATTTCTCTCTAATGTTTTTTTTTTTAAACCAGACCTAGTTGCTCTGCTTGTTTTTCCCCTTTGCAATGTGTGTGATATCGTGTTTATGTGGCTAGGTTCTTATTAAGAAAAATAAAGTAAAATTTTCTAGCTTTTCATTTCAGATTCAGAGTTTAATCTTAACAAATTTACCTTACATGGTAATATATGAAGATGCTAAGAAAAGATGTATAATATCAGACTTGTTTTAAAAGCTTTATATTTCAGAGATTTAAAAGATTAGTATTATGTCTAATACTTTCTATTCCTAAAAAGCTATATGTAAAATTAAATTACAGAAGGAAATTCTATGTATCTAGTGACATTATATACTCTTATAAGTGCAGGGCAAAAGAAACGTGAATATTTTTGAGAACTATATTTAAATTAGGGGATATAATTTGAGCCCTGGCTTTAAACCAGCTTGAATACCCAGAAGTTATCCATGTTCCCCTAGGAAGAAGAACTGAGTTAAACTCTTCTTGGAAAACCAAGAAGTGGTTCTTTGTGAGGAACAGAGCTAAAGTACCAGACCCCAACACTGAATATGATGATAGTAGTGTATTGCCAACAGGTACTTTTAAGACATTATCTGAATATAAAAATTTATGTAGGCCAAGCCCAAGCTTGGAGCCTGTTCCTGTCAGCTTTACTCAACCAATGAGTACAAGGTTATCATAATCTGCTTTTCTTGTAATATTTCTCAAGTTTCTACAGAGTAAGATGGACATTGGCATTCCCTTTTCCAAATGGATGTGATCCTCTAGGAGCTAGATGTTCAGTATTAACTGAAAGGGAGATCTAAAAGCCCTTCAATCCTAGGACTAGAACAGCAGAAGAAATAGAGTGATAGACAAGGACACATATTAGGGTACTTCAAAAAGTTCATGGAAAGATTTGTATGATCTTTTCATTCTCTTTTTCCATGAACTTTTTGAAGTACTCTTGTTCTTTTCTACGATAAATTTTGCCAGCAAAAGACACCAGCATGTACACATAGAAGAGTTAAGGCCCTCCTCAGGGGGCTGTATTATTCACTGTATAGCACTCTATTTTTTGTCACGTCAAGAATTAGAAGCAGCGACCCAATGAGTATTACATGCAAAGGAACTTTTACTGCAGAGGCAAAAGAAATAAATCACTGATTTATTTAAATTGTCACTGATTACTACCTCACCGATTTTATAAAATTGAAAATTTGCATGTTATTTGCTTAGAAGGAAGGATGCCTGTAGTAATTACATATTGTTTCTTGAAATACAGTTGTTGAAAAGTGAAGAAATAACTTAAAATAAGGCTCTTCAAGGCTTTTTTAAAAAACATGTTTACACATAGCTCAAAATTTTATGTGTAACAGCAATTTTTTTTAGACTAATGGAAAACTGTTGAAAAAAATGTTGGGGAGAATATAAAACTTGGTATAATTTACTGTAGAGAAAAATCACAAAATGGAAAACATATTTAAACTTCTCTTTCACGGATACATTATTTCAGATTTGAAATTCTAGAAGTCTGATCTCAATGTTGGACTCCTTGTTCTCAGACATGAGCCTAACGTAGTCATAATCTTCAGAGTGGCAGTGCTTGATATTTATGGCAAAGAGCCTTTTCATAGAATATTACAAAAACTCTTCATAGTATGTGTTTAATAGACCAGTTTGGTTTGGCATCAGCTTGACATAAACTTTTGGTTATCCAAAGCCCTTAATTGCTTTGAAGTAAAAGCTCAGTACTGCTCTTTTTTATTAAAATCATGTTTTTTCCTGTTGTTGTGGTCTATTTTGGAAGACTGAGTTGTGATTTTTGCATATGTTCTACATAATGCCTCATTAGCAAAAAATCTTGTATCATTTACAAGTAGCCTGAATGTCTGTGTTGTTTTGAACAAAAATCCACATTAAAATTTAAACAATATAAAAAATGTACATTTTCTGCTTATTAAAAAGGCCGTCTTAAATTAAATGCAAAGCAGTAACCAGTGAACACATGTACACGAACATTAAAATCAGAATAATTTTACTTTTTATTGACTTTTTCAACTCCAAAAATATTTATACTCTTACCAAATGTGTAAGTAGTTTGTACTAAGTGTTTTTTTAACTAAATGTTTTGACGTTTACCTTCTTAATTAAAAATCACATAAGAGCTGTAATGTCCCAGTGGAGGAAATTTAACCCATAAATATTTCAGACACTCTGACTTGGAAGACTTTGGCAGACAGTGGACTGTCATATCTTACAATAGAGAGGCCTTTTGCAGCCATGTGTTATAAGAAACAACTTGGCTTTAGGGGCTCACTCTTTCCCCTCAGCACAGATGCAGGATTTCATGCCTAGCACTCTCATGTTCTTCCCCAACTATTCATTTTGAAAAATTGCAGACCTACAGTAAAATGGAAAGAATAGTAGGGTAAATACTCCCATACCTTTCACCCCTTAGCATATTTGTGAATGGTACAACAAGCCTGTTTCTGCATTCTGCATACTTGTGCACAAGCCCTTCTTCCTCCCTCTCTTCTCTCCTATCTTGTCCTGTCCTCTCCCTCTCTTCTCCCTCTCTCCCTCCCTCCCTCCCTCCCTCCCTCCTCACCCTCCACCATCTCTCACTTTCTTCCTCCTTCCTTCTCCCATTTGAGAGTACAGTACAGCCATCATATTCAGGACATTTAACAATGAATGATAACAGTAGCATCACCTAATATACAGTCTATATCCAGATTTCCCCAATTGTCCCAATAATGTCTTTTATAGCTGAGGGGTTTTTTTTAATACCTGGTTTGGTTTGGTTTGGTTTGGTTTGGTTTGATCTAGGCTCCAATCAAGGATCATGTATTAAATTTAGTTGTCATGTCTTTAAGGTTTCCTTTGTTCTAGAGTGGTTCCCCCACTTTTCCAGCCCACTGACAGTTTTTTGCAGAATGCCCCTCAATTTGGATTTGCCTATTCGTACAGCCCCTTAGTTTAGAGGGCACATCTGGTTCTCTGACAGAAGGTTAACTGAGACCAGGGATGGCCATACATACATTGTTACTCAGGGAGGTGATCTGTCATTTTTTAAAAATATATTCACCAAGTTCTTATTCCGGTTTTGAATAGCCTAGAATTTGCCCAATGAAAATTGTTGCACTCAAATGCCATTCTAATTTTTTTATACCTGTGTTTTTTATTATTAATATTATCTAGGGTTTTTCTGTAATAGCTTGACATATGTACCCAGCACTTTATATAAACCACGGAAAATGTCACAATTAATAATAACTAGTATATTACTGCTTACATGATAGTAGAGGGAAAGTTAAAACTTAGGACGTCTTAGAGGAAGAAAGCAATTTAGAAAAGTGGAAAGAATTTAGTTCTTAGAATTTGATTTGAGTGTTGGCTCTGTCACTTAAGGACTGGCCAAATTATTTCTCTGAGCCTCAGTTAGGTACATGAACTGTAAAATGAATAGATTGAAATGAGTAAATGGTTCCCTACCTTTTAAACAACAGCTATATTCTCCCTAGGGACCTTGTGTTTATGAGAGATTTTGCCTACTAAATTAGCTGTATTTATTAGTTAAATCAATTTTTAAATTTTGTATTCATCCGAGACTGGTATGCCAATCATTCATTTTGGTAATTGTGAAATAACCTATGTTATAGCACTGGATTGCCATAATTCATAAAAAAATTAAAATAATACAAAACCTCTAGCTCACTTCTGCAACTTAATTCCCAGTAAATCTACATTTTTCATTGGGATTTTTTAAATATTGACTATACGTCCCAGATTCCCATTCCTATTACTGTAAATCTCTAGTTGGAATCCATTAAACTTGATCCTAAGAATGATCCCTTTAAGAAGATGAGCCAGGAATTGGGTTCTTCCTGTCCACAACCAGTCTGTGGGACTGCCCCTCCACTTTGATGAGAGTGTGATTATATGCATGTAAAGACCCTAACAGAACTGTCCCATCCATTCCTGTGAGTGATGAGAGTAAGAAAATACTGAGATCTGATTTATAGTTTTACCCGACATCACAGGAAAGTTGTGATCCAGAGGCAAATAAACATATGCAGACAAATTTTTCCCTTTATGTAATCTTAAATCAGGGAGCACTATTTTCACTTGTGAACTCTAGTAGCAGTTTTGAGCAAAACCATTCTTTCAAATAGACTTTCCTCAGCTATTTTAGTGAAGTTTATTCCGTTGAATTTGCTGGGAGCCTTCTGTAGTCCTATTCAAAAGTGGTACCCTTGCTAGTAATTGCTACCTATATATCCCTAATAAGAGCTATGAATGACCTACATTTCTTTCAACAATACACTTACAGAATGTCTGCCACTGTTTAAACTTTAAAATCTAGAGTTCTTTTTTTTAACCCTAAGATTTGTTTTCAACCTTAACTCCAAATTTAGTCAGCCTAAAACTACTACTCAAAAAGAGCCTCTTCATTTTGTATCATATTTGACCTAACTACTTCTCAGAATCTCATAGCCTAGTTTCTGTGTTCTAAAGCCTTTTCTTATAAGTGGTGTTAAAATTATATCATAATATTTTATTCTCAAAAAATCAAGAGGCTTTTTTTTTAGCTTTCATAATCCTTACTGTAGCAAAGAATGCAATGTTGGCAGAGGGTGGGAGAGGGGAGTTGAGGACTGGGGGAATGAAGTATATGAAACTTTGACTAGAGTAAAGGTTTTTGCTTCTTAAGCTTTCATTTTAGACTATGCATTACACAACTCCACTGAAAGTTTTTCCTTCGCCAGTGTATCTGAGGTTTTAAGTTTCTGGATTTATTATGGCACCCAGTAGCAAAGCTGGAGTCAAGTGTTTTCAAGGCTTCCATTAGAAATTCCTTTTTCAGAGTTTATTGCTTGACTGTTTCAAATTATATGAGAGAAACTTGGCACACAGGTTGTTAAGCTAGATTACTTTTTTCAACATAAAATCTAATTTATTTCAGTTTGTTTTTAATCTAGAGACAGGCTAACAACTGTTCTCAGAGTTTTAAAAGATTTGATCATAATTCTAAATCATACGTCAGTAAAACAAAAAAAGAAAAAGAAAAGAAACTGCATTTCCAACTTAATCATTCATGGTTTTTTCAAAATCCTTGTTTAAAAATTTGGGAAATTTATTTTTGCAGAGCACTTAATGAGTGTGCTTGATATCTGTTTGCAAATTATTTCACCATGTGTAATGCAGCATGTATGAATTGGTATACAAAGGTCACAGTTCATCTGAATGTTTTTACCATGCATTGTTCTTTATTTTAGAATGTCGTTATCCTAAATATTTGGTGTTCCTATCATATAGTGTGTGGAAGAGGGTAGAAAAGTATTATGTGGAAGTCACTTAAAATATTGTTCATAAAGTTAGCCCTATGTCTGTTCTTCAAAGGAGACCAACCTGAGATCTTGCTTGACATGCATAGAGGTCTAGGACTGGCCACTTAGCAATGCCTCTAGCTCCTTCTTGCCTCCAACATCCTTCTCATTCTCATCATCTTTTTGTGACATCTCCTTTTCTCTTTGTCTCTTGCTTCCACCCTTATTCTCTTACCATATTTCATCTATATAAAAATGCTGATTGTCAGGCTTGAGGTGCTTTTCACTGTACACCTTCTTAAAGGCCAGACCACACTCATCACATTGCTGATTTTAACTTTCATATACTTTATATCACTGACCCAACACTTTGAGCCTAACAGGTTATCCTTTTCTTCTCATTGTTACCCTCAAAAAATATGCAGTTGTAATAATAACTATTATGTATAAAGCTCCTAACACTGATACTTAAAAATAATTGTTGAAGACTTGTAGATTTTGCATTGTCCCAGAATAGGTGTGTTCTGTAAAAAACTGGCTTTTTATTTAAAGTACCACATTATTATTGCTGTTTTCTAAGTACTACTTATGTTGTATTTATGCCCACTTGTTGGGCATTATTAGTATAAAATGCTCTATCACTTTTCTTGGCAATATTTTGAAAACTTTAAACTGCAAGGAGTTTAGGGAAATGGTCAAGAAAGCATTCACTAATTAAATTGAAAGTTTTTGAAATATGCTACTGTCCTTTGCCTTACAAAGAAAATTCAGAATGAAAGCCTGTTATTTCTATGACCCTGTATGGCTGAATGGATTATTGAGATTTAATTGCCTGTTACTATCATTGAGTGATAGGCATTATTCAACTATATCTCAATCTTCTTGAAAATATTAACATATTTTGAAGCAAAAATAAAATATTAGAGATAAAAATATAAGAAAGATTTTAAATTATTTGAATCACGTTCTGTCCTTACATGTTCGTTATATGTCACTCACTGTTGAGTGCTCAAACCAAGTAATTCTGGGGAAAATAGGTAAATTATATTTTGGCTTCTAAATATGGAAGTAAAATGTGAATATTTTCTTTAAACTTTAAAATATATTTTTCTTTTTATATATAGAGAGAAAATTTTGTTTTGGTTTTTTTAGTGAGTAGAGTTAATACTGAGGAGAATAACAGTGAGTGTACTGTTGAATATTTGCTCTGAACTACTAGATAACATGTTTTAGACATATAATCATTTTAACATTGTTTTAAGACTGTACCCTGGGCAAGATCCAGGTTCTCGGACTTGTTTATCTTCTGTTTGAGGACAACTAACTGTCCAATGCCAAAATACAATGAACTTTCAAATATCAAAGAGGAAAATTAAGTATTTCAAGTCCTCAGCTGGTTTACAGATGTGTGAGCTTTGTAGTCCATTTTCTGGTTCCAGTAGGGCATTGTGACAATTTTTCCAATATGTGTACACTAGATAAGCTTTGGAAGTAAAATCATTTACTTTACTGAAATAATATTCTGAAATTAAAATTTTTGCCTTTATTTTTCTTAAAAAAAATGAAGTCTAAAATCAAGCTTTATAATTTAAAAAATATTTTTGAATGTAAAACAAATTAAGGAACCTTTTTCTGTCAGGAAGATAAATGCCTTTTGCAAACAGGTATTCATTTAGATCTGTGATTAACCTTTAACAAGATCTTCCTGTTAAATTCTACATTTGCTTTAATCTCAGTAGGAAAAATACAAAATAGTATTGCAGCATATAAGGTTTCTATATACCCTGTGGACATCAAATGATCTCTTACAGCTAAAAGCACATCTGCAACATATTTAGATGCCAGCTTTGGGCATTTATTAGTATAAAATGCTAAGTCACTTTTTTTGGAAATATTTTTAAAAGTTTAAACTCCAAGAGGAAACTCCAATAAATGGTAATCTTATGATACCATTTGCTTCGAGGGAGTGATAGGAAGATGAATGACTATATTGCATATTTTCCATTTAGGGGAAATAGCATGATAGTTCTCCTTAAAATAAGTGTAGATTTTGGTGGGGGAACCATTGCTGTGCTAAAAACTACTGTGTTTTCATGCCATCTTTCAGCACACTAAAAAATGATTTTAAATCCACATTATCAGTCATTGTGGAGGTGACATAGTAATCAAGTTCGGGGGCTTCCTTCAAACTCTGAGAGTCTGTGAGTTTATGAAAGTTTGAGAAGCATTATTGGTTGGTTTAAAATAATCTGTCCTACATTCATAATAATCTAAAAATCTCAGTGACTGATGTGCAAGTGTGTAAATATTTTCTAGGTAATATTAATTGAAAAACTGTGACTACACTATAGATTCTTTCTATTTTAACTTGAATTTTTTGACTTTTGTCTCTGCTTCTCTTAAACACAACTTTGAAGGTCAAATATTCGGGACAATGTAGAAATGATTAAGCTTCATAAACAACTAGTGGAGAAAAGTAATGCTCTTTCAGTAATGGAAGGAAAATTTATTCAGCTTCAAGAGGTATTGTGTTAATTTATTTTATTATAATGATACATGGATACGAAGAATTCAAAAATAGTGTTCAAGTTGTATATTTTTATTAAGTAAAATAGTCATAACACTAAAAAGTAATTCTTAACGATTGCTTTTTTTATTCTTAAATGTGTATAATTTCTCTTCATATATTGTTTGTTCTTTATAACCTAATTACTAAAGAAATAATTGACTGCTTGGACTTTTTATAAATATCTGTGTCATCTTAAAATACTAAACAATTTTATCACAAATCATCTTATGCCAAGATTTATGTCATTTTAAAATTCCTTTGTCTGAATTCATTGTGGGCACATAATGTTTCATATGAGCCCATAGGTTTTGCTGTATTTGCATATATCTTCAATTCTAAGCATTTATAAAATGTCAAAGATAGACCAAAGTTAGGAATAGGTCAGAGTCATGTTCTGTTAAATCTTTCTATCATGTGGATTTTCTTTTTTTTGATCACTGTCATTATCAGAAAATATTTGAGTACCCATAATGTCAACTGCCTGTATACTTACTTTAAACTTTAACAATTCAGGTTGACAATACCTGGGATTCTTCATCCCCGTATTTTAACAAGGACTGTGTCCCCATAGGAATGGGCCATCAGAGGGCTCCTATTTATTGGCAATGCATAATTAACATAGGTTCTGGAATTAATGAACTCCAAAACATTCCAGATGAGCAGAATTTATATTAAGCAGTACTTTCTTTGATGTACTGAGACAGGGAAAGCAGTAAATTGATGCATAGCATAGGGTCATCTGAAGACTAAATTCACTATTGAATTATATAGTTAAATATTTTCAGCCATACTCTGGGTAGTATTTTCATCCTGCAGGAACCTCTTTAAATGCAAAGTAATAACTACCTTCCATAGTTATGTGAGAGTTTGTAAAAGAGAAGAAACTGATTAGAGAGTGGGAATGATGTTATTATCTGCAGATAAATAGAAGAGGGAAATTAAAATTACATGTAGTTGAAAGCTGTTTCTAAAATGAGGAATCAAGAAGGGAATTGAAAAATGATTTTAGATTCTCTTATCACTGTACCTATTTTGATTTCCATTTAACAGTGACCCCAGGTATTTGTTTAAATACCAATGATTACAAGTATCTACTATGGTACAGTTTCCTCTTTCGAGAATTGACAAAGGGTAAAGATTTGAGAGGTTAATGCTAATAGCCTGAAAGAAGTGGGAAGCCCAGATGAATCTAGCTATAGAAGGTGTTCTATAATAATACCAATATTAACGAAAATTGACCTGAAGTAGCTCAATAGCCATGTTTTTTTAAATGAGTGAAGAAAATCTTCAATAGCACTAAAGTGACTCTAATTAGCAGGTGAGGCATTACATGTTATGGTCATATGGTCTCTATGTAAAGACTTTAATGTAGTAACCTTATTTATTTATAAAAGACATATGTGACATCAAAGTATATAAAATTGAATAGTTTTTTCCATTTCTGAGAAAAATGTCTTTGGAATTTTGATGGGGATTGCATTGAATTTGTATATCACTTTGGGTAGTATGGACATTTTCACTATGTTGATTCTTCCAATCCAAGAGCATGGGATATCTTTCCATCTTCTTGTATCCTCTCTAATTTCTCTCAGCAGTGGTTTGTAGTTCTCATTATAGAGATTTTTCACATCCTTGGTTAACTCAATTCCTAAGTATTTTATTTTTTTGGTGGCTATTGTAAATGGGCAGGCTTTCTTGATTTCTCCTTCTGCATGTTCACTATTGGAGAAAAGAAATGCTACTGATTTTTGTGTGTTGATTTTGTATCCTGCTACTGTGCTGAAATCATTTATCAATTCCAACAGTTTTTTTGTAGAGGTTTTAGGCTGTTCGATATATAGGATCATGTCATCTGCAAACAGGGACAGTTTGACTTCATCTTTTCCAATCTGGATGCCCTTTATTTCCTTCTCTTCTCTGATTGCTCTGGCTAGTACTTCCAACACTATGTTGAATAGGAGTGGTGAGAGTGGGCATCCTTGTCTAGTGCCTGTTCTTAAAGGAAAAGCTTTCAGCTTTTCCCCATTCAGGATGATATTGGCAGTGGGTTTGGCATATATGGCTTTAATTATGTTGAGATACTTTCCCTCTATACCTAACTTATAGAGGGTCTTTGTCATGAATGAGTGCTGAACTTTATCAAATGCTTTTTCAGCATTTATAGAGATGATCATATGGTCCTTGTGTTTGAGTTTATTAATATGGTGTATCACATTTATTGATTTGCGTATGTTGAACCAACCTTGCATCCCTGGGATGAATCCCACTTGATCGTGATGAATAATTTTTCGTATATGTTGCTGTATTCTGTTTGCTAGTATTTTAGTGAGGATTTTTGCATCTATATTCATCAAGGATATCGGTCTGTAGTTTTCTTTTTTGGTTATATCTTTACCTGGTTTTGGTATCAGGATGATGTTTGCTTCATAGAATGAGTTTGGGAGATTTGCGTCCGTTTCAATCTTTTGGAATAGTTTGTAAAGAATCGGTGTCAATTCCTCTTTGAATGTTTGGTAAAATTCTGCTGTGAATCCATCTGGTCCTGGGCTTTTCTTTGTTGGGAGCCTTCTGATAACAGCTTCAATCTCCTTTATTGTTATTGGTCTGTATAAAATTGAATTTAAAGCATGTTTATAAATAGACCATTTTTATTTAAATTAAGGGTTTATAACTATTTTACTGGACTAAAAATTTTAACTTTAATATAATTAAAAGCTAACCATCCAAGGCGGTTTATATAGTGTGGTGGCAAATCCTTTCAGTTCGAATATCTGTGGTCAGCATTTTTGACCCATGCTGCAGCATTTTTAGACAGTATGCCCAACCACTGTTACCACAGCAAAAATATAAAAATAAAATAATAATTGCCCAAACTAATTTACTTACTGGTCACTACCAACAAGTCAAAAACTAGGAGGAAATAAAATAAAGGGCAAAAACACTTTGCATTATGGGACTCTGTGCAAAGATAACCCTATATTTTCTTCCTCATGTCACACTTAGGTTAGAGTGTCTCCTGTGGATAAGTAGCACATCTGCATCGTTTGTGATGTGAAGAACAAGCTGTAAAATGTGCATTTCGGGAGTAAATTCATTTATTGAATTGTAATCATTCATTCAGAGCATAATCTAAAAAATAATGTTTAAAGATTTTATTTTTGGTTTTTAGAAGCAAAAAACTCTTAGGATCAGCCACGATGCCTTGATGGCAAATGGAGATGAGCTAAATAGGCAACTTAAAGAGCAGCGTTTAAAATGCTGCAGTCTTGAGAAACAATTGCATTCCGTGAGATTTTCTGAAAGAAGAATAGAAGAGGTAAGCTCCCAAAGAGTTCAGCCATCTGTTGCTTAAAAACTTCTCTGTAACTCCTCTGAAAAAGTAAAATAGAGACATTTCAAATATTGTGTTTATTTTAAAATTCTAAGCTACATATATGGTGTTTTGAGCACAGTAAAATACAGTAGTTAATATAACCTACGAATGGCGAACCATTGCTTAACAATACTTGCAAATGTGGTGTGATCCACTGTTTACCTAAAGGATTAAAGATCTTTGAGTAAAAAGAAAAAACAACGTTTGAAACTGCTACCAAATTACCTATGGAACTTAACTTACTCAATTATAAGAGCTCACTAGGCATTTGAGATACCAAAACAAAGTTAAAGGAACATATTGATTCCTGAGGATATGGATGTTCTACAATATCAGCAATTTTGTGAAATTATCTAATTTTTTTTCTAGGAAGTTGTTTGAAAATTCATCTTCCTATTATTGTTGCTACTCATACCTCCCAACTAGCACAATCTTTTTCTGTAGTTTGTTAAATTTGTTTCTGAGGAGAATGAAAGTGAAATAAGATGCTCATATTCTGTTCTGATCTTGGGAGAACCTTTAACTGTCTCTTACTAGCATCAAAAGAGAATTTTGAAGATGGAGATGAATTTTAAGAGTATTCTGATCCATTGGAAAAAATTGTGACTACAAAATATATTTATGAATAAAACTTAAATACTAGAGTGTAGAAATCTACGTTTTAGTCATACAGATGTAATCATTACTCCATTTATTTCTGAAAATATTATTCATTGGGATAAAACAAGGTATATAATTTTATTTATTCTTTTATTCATACAATATGCTAGTGGCTGTTTGTAAATTCCAGGTAACATGAGCGATTGTATCTTCAGAGTAAATAGAGACTGACACAATTTGTTTCAACCATGAACCTAAACATAATTTAATTCTTTTATTCTTTTTACGGGCAAATTGGAAATTAATACAAATTGAATATAATGATGGAATTCATCCTGGTGAAAAGTAAAAAATATTATGTTTCCCAGGACTTAACAGCAAGCTCTTAACACATTCTTTATTGAGTTCTGGCACATGTAGCAGTGCATATGTTTCTACCAAATTAAAACAAGAATATTAATTTCATGTTTATTTAACAACTTTGGAAAAATCAGTGCTGAATTAAATGCAGACAATGTTAGTGGTCTAGTTAGCAGCTACAATTTAGAAATCAAGACTGAAACATGTTAGCCTCCACTCATTTTTTTTTTTTAACCTCCATGTAGTTTTATACAATAATCACTTAATGTGTAATTTTCTTATTTTAGCTGCAGGATAGAATTAATGATTTAGAAAAGGAACGGGAACTTTTAAAGGAAAACTATGAAAAACTTTATAACAGGTAAATCATTATTCTATGTGTACTTTCATTCTCTTGTTTAAGCTCTTTTATATCAAAGCATTTGTTGTCAAATCTAATATTGATTAAAGAATCAGCAATAAATGATAGCAAGAAATATGCATACTATAAAAGAAAATAAACTTCGTTTAGGTATTGATAACATGTTTTTTAACCTGAGCAGTGTATCACTACTAAGAAAAGCTTATCACTTTATTGCCAGTAGCAACTTCCATCATTTATTGAACACAAACTGTAGGCTAGCAGACACTGTACTCAATACTCTACATTCATTGTTATAAATTCTTCACAACACCTTGAAATGTGGATATTGTAAATGCCCATATTGCATACAAAGAAGATAAAACAGAATTAAATAACTTTAGGAAGTATGAAGTAATAGAGCTTGTATTTGAACCCTCCTGTTCAAGAACTTATATTGAGCCCCTCTCTGATGGGCTCCCCAGAATACTAGTTAAGAGTGATTCTGTTAGGGGAAAGCAAAGGTATTCACTATAATTGTCTCTGTTCCTTAATAAAGAGAAACACAAGCAACTTTATCTCACAATGAATTTTAAAGGGCTGCTTCAATTTTGTTTCTTAATCTGTTTTGTAATTACAGTATTTTAGAAATTAACTCCTTCTGGTAATGTTAGAAACAAAATTCTACTCTACAGCTAAATTTGGTTAAATGATACAGATCTGTGTGTGTGTAATTTTTTTAAGTGTTTTCAGTGTTTGACACTGATAAATGATAAATACAGGTTTACACAAAACCAAATTTAATATATAGTTAAATATATATGTTATAGCCAATATTCAGTAGTTGCTTCTATTGATCATATCTTTGAAAACTCAGAAAATAGCCATTTGAGCTATAAATACATCTAAATTTTTAACTGTATGTTTTATGTTTTGCAAATTAAATTTACACTTTATAAATTGAACAAATCATAACTAAAGAGTGTGGGGATAGGCTTTTATTTTGGTTTACTTAGAGGTTACCTAAATTAATGTCAGCCATTATTCCAGTGGTTGGTATCATCCATGTTGTTTACCTACTAGTGTGGACTGTCTTTGTACAGTGGCTCATTATATTAAGGGCTACCAATGGCAGGTTCAGACACCAGTTAAAATAATATTCATGCCCCCTCAGTAAGGGTGGACTGGCCAAAAATCCTTACGTGGAATTTGACTTGTACCTCCTTCCAGATCATTAAGCTCCAGTGTTTTTATTTTGGTCCCTCTCTCATCAGCCCAGATTAATTTTACCTAAAGTATTTATTATGTCCCAGTTTTATATATTTCCATCTCCATAGACTACTACATTGATTTATATTGACATATATCTAAGTATTTAGAAATTATGTGTTTGAAAATTTAAATGTCAATATACAGATTGTACAACACCATATTACATGGCAGGGAAGATGATGTTATCCCCATATTTTATAAATGAGGGAATTGAGACTCTGGGAAAATTAAGAGACTTGTGCCGTCGCACGGCACTGCTGAGACTCCAGTATAGGACTAAAATCCAAATCTTTTGACTCCAAAACTTGAATTTCTCTCCCTATGCTTCACTATCTCTCTGATTTTAATTGCATTGGAAAATTACATATGTGAAAGGGAAACATTCATGGAATAGTGGAACTGTCATCATTCAGAAATTTTTACTGATTTATATTTATCTTTAACATCTTGCAATTTCAAATAATTTAACATGGTCTAAGTACAAAAAAATAAGTGCCGTTTGGCAATTCTACTTCTCAATTTGAGAACTTGCTGAATACACTTTCTTGGAATAAAAAAAAATCAAACTTAGCTTGGAATAATGCATAAATGGAATTTTGAGAAATACATGATTTTCTCATATTTACTTTATCAGCATAAAACTTTATCTTTTCATATTAGAAGATGATCCAATAGTATAAATCTGACTTTAAAGGTTTTTTAAGAATATTTTATGCTTGAACTACATTTTTTTCCTGTCACTAAAGACAGACTTCATTATGCCACTTATGCTTGAATTTTAGCTTGAATTTTATGTGAGGTATATAGAAGTAAATGTGTGTAATGAGTGTCTAAACGTTTAATGTCAAAAAAACACTAATGTCACTTAAGCACAAAAACCCAGCAAGCACTCTAGTACAGTTATTTAAATATATATTTTCAGAAGTGTAGTTGGAGAAACTTTACAAAATCATCATCATCATCCCTAAGATTCTTTACAGCTCTTTTGTTTCATGGCACTGCTGCTCATTGTTGCCAACAACTAATGTTCATCAAAAACTACATATACTCCCTGTTTGGTTAGTCATAATGATACATGTCTTAAAAAGGAGATCATTTGTTTGTTATTCAAAATTGGCTACATTTCAGGGGGAAAATATTGCTTGCAGATTGCATTCTCATCTTCCTTTTTCAAATAAAATTTTGAATGTGTTTATTACTTGACATGTGACATATTAGGGAATCATCTGGTAAAATAAAATCCTCATGTTAGTATTTGGTTAAGTCTTTTTTAATATGCTAAAGCATTTTTGATACAATGCCAAGAAATAAGTGTAACTTTAAGAAATGTTCAATTTAAAAGTTCAAAGTAATTTTTTTATAATTAAATATTTCTATTTGGTCAGAGAGAAATTATACTATAGTAAAAGCTGTGTTCCATTTTTGTTTTGGGGCCATGTAACTGATGAATGCAGTGGTACTTCATTCAACTATAATGTATACAAATAACCTGGAAACCTTATTAAAATGTAGGTTTCACTGCCCCTTCAGAGCCTCCCCACGTATTCACTCCCCTCTCCCGCCCCCCACCGCCACCGTCTTATTCAGGTTCAGTCAATGGAGGCTGGGCTCAGAGAATCTATTAAAGGTGAGTTTAAGATATTAACTCCTTGAGAGACACTAATCTAATGCCTATTTTTTCAATGTTTGTTTTTGGTTTTTGAAGATATTAACCCTTTTAAGCATTGAGTGGATCAAATGTTTGCAACATGATAGTTATCTGACATTCAAAATTTAAAAGAGTTTTGGTGACCACCCATAGACTCTTGGTGCTCCGTTTCTGTAAAATGAGCACTTGTTTCCTGCAATCTTCTAAGAATCATGAAAGTTCATGTGATCAAATATGAGCATTTTGTGCTTCCCAGAAATCAAACTCCAAGTACATTTTCCTCCAATAAGTGAAATATCTTGATGTATATATGTATTTAATTTTCATTAGGCCCTAACTAAAGTACCCTTGGATTTCTTTATTAATGGTTTAGAGTTTATTCTTTTCTCTCTCAAGTTAGGATTCCCTTGAACGTTGGACTAAATCGAATTAATTGTGTCAGAAATAAAAAGACCTTAGGGTGGAGATGAATTCTTTGGCTTTTATTACTATCCTATCATGTTTTTGATCAAGGGTGTGTATTTACACTATGCTGACCCATGGCTGCCAGTGGACATGCCAGTGACCACAGGCACCAATGGGCATTTCACTGCAAACTGACATTTTATGATCCCCCCTCAGTTGTCACTATAGGCAATATACAAAACCATTTTCATGAATAAAAGGTTCTCAAAGACTGTTTTCATATGCAGATTTAATCATGTACACAGCCCTTTCAAAGAAAATGGAGCCAGATGTGGTTCACCATTTATAGTTACACAGATGGCTCCAAGCACAGAGGAATACAGTAAATTCAAAAGGAATTCCTCATGAAACTCCAGTGGAATGTTATCCTAAATTTAGAGGGAAGATAGCAGTAGACTAAATTCAGATTGACTTATGCTGATTTACACTAGTATTTTGTGGGTTTGGAAAAACCAGGCTGCTAAATTGTTCTTAATTTAAACACGTACAGCTTCTGATGTTTCTGCCAGATTAGCTGTTGGTGATCTTTTTGCTGGTACTAATGCTATTGGAACACTACTGTTTCTAATTTTTGGCATCTGATATAATGTATAGTTGTGCCTATTTCATCATGCTAATTTTTTTTCCAGGTGGTATGTTTTGAATAATAAAAGACACACACATACACACACGCATATAATACCTATATGTACTCACATTCATGCATATATGTATGTGTGTTTGGTATATATAATTTGGTCAGACACAGAAATTATATTTGTTCTTTATTAAAAAATGTACATATAAGGGAATATTATTTAGCTTAGTATTTAAAATACATATTTTATTTGAGTTTCATTTAAATTTAGGTTAATTGTACCTTTGATAAAACTAAACCTAAAATATTGGTATATCAGATCAGTGTACTTTTCAAGGTTCCATATGTGAAATGAGAACATTGATAGAAGAAACAGATGTCATATTTAGAGGAGCTTCCAGATTTCTGTTTATTTTCAAGGTCATGTTCTTTTAAATGCAATAAAAATATTCAAAATGTGAAATGAATACACAATTTTGTTCTTTTGAAAGCTGTGCCTCCCAGAAAAGTATCTTTTTTGGAATAAAACCTCAAGACTAGTTGGGAGCAACATTAAGGGCAGTTTTCAATAATAGGTTTCTTTTCCATTTACTTCGTTATCAGTATAAAACCAGGTTTTATAAATTCTTGTTTCATTTACTAGGCTTAAAATAAGTAGAAGGGTCAAAGCTGCTGATGATTATTCAGTCACATCAAGCTTCACAGATAATGGTTTTCTGCTGAAATACAGATCAAGATCAGTTTTTCTAAAGCCTGGCTATCACCTGGGGAGCTTTATAAAAATATGAATTCCTGGGCCCTGGGAAATTCATTTTTAAATTTCCCTATGTGCCCTTAGTGCAGCAGGTCTAGCAAAGTGTATAGTCTAGCAGTTAGAAACCACTGGTATGAACAAATGTTTATTGTATACCTTTGGTGTACCATTTAGTTATTTTTTAACTGCTTCTGTCCTCTGTTATGCTGGGTCTTGATCATTAGCAGATTTTAACCATAATTTAAACTGCTACACTTTTATTGAGAAATAATAATTCTATCTTTGTCCTTATCAGGCACAGAGCATTGGTTTTCATCCTAATCATGTGTTACAAGTAAAATTGTTTTTTAGGACAAAAACTGTATTATCACTACTTCTTAATATCAGAATATTGTCTTGTGGTTCGATGTACTATCATTTTGTGGCCAGTAGTTTGTGAATATGTTATTATCACAGACTCTTTAAAAGTTTCACAGAATTAAAGATCAGGTGGAAAGTCCATTTTCTCTGCATTAAGTGGATTTGTAAGTGGGAAAGAATGGTTTTGTACGATGTCAACTGCTGAGGTTTAGAATTGTGGATTCCTCTGGAGTATGTACAGTATCTGAATTCCTTTACTAGTCCCACAAAAGCTACACGCTGCCAACTTTTCTGACTTTAGAGCTCTAAATTAAGGCCAGTTCCTTTGCTCATCCCACAAACTCTTTCATGTTCCCTAACCGCAGCCTGAGAAAGGCGCCTTGGTTTCAACAGCAGCAGACCAGCATATGTTTACTTAATTCCTAAGACATGATGACAGTGGTCTCTGTGCCACTAAAAGCTTTTCTCTTTATTATTTTCGATTGAAGCAGATTTCCAAGCTTTCCTTGCATGTCATGTGTGTTTTGCAGTGCCTTCAGTGCTGCCCATGAAGAGCAATGGAAGTTAAAGGAACAGCAGCTGAAAGTACAGATTGCTCAGCTTGAGACTGCCTTAAAATCTGATCTAACAGACAAAAGTGAAATCCTTGACAGATTAAAAACTGAAAGAGGTACATATAAAATAACTACTGACTTACTCATTTCAGACATCTGATGTTTATTCATTGAATCAATCAGTACTAATTGTGGTACCTACTCTTTACCAGCCACTTTGCTATGTATTGGGGACACAGCCTGTATTAACAGCCATGCACTTTCATGAATTTATTGGTTGACTAAAATTTCACTTACTCAGCCTACCATATATGGCAAAGGAATTATATTTATTCAGAATTGTCCTTATTCAGGTTGTCTTTAATTTGTTTAATTTTCCTAAATTCTCAGCCTTTCTTTATTTGAGTCAACAAGTGTTTATTGAGCACCAGTATGTGCTAGGCACTGTTCTATGTACTGGGGATACTGCAATCAATAAACCAAAGGCCTCACCCTCATGAAAAATAAATGTAATAGGGAGAACCTGACAATAGTTTAATAAATATGCACTAGATCAGGTGGTGGCAAATGCAGTGGGAAAAAACAAAGCAGCATAAGATGACGGAGTGGCAGAAGTAGTTGCCTGTTGTTTTTGATAGGTTGAACAGAGAAGATCTCTCTGATAATGAGATTTCTAATTCTACTCTGTGACAGTGAACTTAAATACCAGGAAGCTTTGTCAAGATGTCCCTGCTAGAATAATAATTAGAAGTTTCATGTTATAAGTCATAGATCTCACCCTTCTTATCTCATAGAAGTAAAATAATTATAAAGAAGATGTCTGAAATACTATATTACACACTCGTACATATACACACAAATGTACAATGAGTGAAGTGAATTATTTGTTTCAGGGGTTGTATCTGTTTGCTCATTCACTAGATAAACCAAGTAATGTGATAATAAGGTTGCTCTTTCTGAATATTTGCAGTTCACTTGCATGAGAATATTTAAAAGTTTAATACAGACTCTAAAAAATTTTTGTTTTTTAGTGCATTTTTTTTTATGTTTTAATGTCTCTAAAATTGGGATGCATCTTACAAATGATAGCATTTTAAAATTGTGGTATCACATTTTTTTCATATTTTAACAAGTGTGAAATCAGAACACATCTTACAATCAGTGGAGTCTTAATGTCAATAAAACACCCTAGTGTAATATTTATTCACCAAGTGATTACATTTGCTGATAGATTATAAATTTTTCTCTAGAATATTGTGAGTGTAATAACATGGTGATATATGTCCTGACCTGGTGGTGGATATTTAAAAGTTTTTATGTGAAAGATACATAGTTCCTGATTTTAATGTGCAGTATCAAATACCTAACAGAGTGCTTTGTCTTAGTAGTTGCTCAATAAATTGTTACTCACTGAAAGGAAGTGGAAATGCTCTATATACTCTCTCTTTTCCAAAAGTGGATAAATTGCTCATTGTTAAAGGAAAGGGAAATTAAATAAAGCTTTTTTTTTTTTTATCTCTGTGCTTTCTGTATCTCTTTAGATACCAAGAATTCCAAAACTGATATCTTTTAGACATCTGAACTGGTCTCTGTAAAGAAACTCTTCTTAAGGGTGTACTATGTTAGAGTTTTTTTTAAACCTGCTTATTGTTGTTGAATTAATTCTGAGTGGTCTTATTAAGTATTGTGATTGCTAAGTTATTTTAATTCATCTATTTTATTCCTCATCTTTTTTACTGGTTATTATATCTTTGGGGGATTTTTTTGAATAATAAAAATAATTCATGTACACTGTGGGGGGGGGATGTCCAGCAACCAAAAAATTTTAAAAATCAGTAAATCCCACAACCCTCAAGATAATCATTGGTCATATTTAACATGTCCAATTATTCTCTAAAGAAAAATTGCTAGAACTGAATCTTTATTTTTTTTTTTTTTTTATTTATTTTTTTTTTTTAAAGATGACCGGTAAGGGGATCTTAACCCTTGACTTGGTGTTGTCAGCACCACGCTCAGCCAGTGAGCGAACCGGCCATCTGTATATGGGATCCGAACCCGGGGCCTTGGTGTTATCAGCACCGCACTCTCCCGAGTGAGCCACGGGCCGGCCCCTGAATCTTTATTTTTAATGCAAGTGTTATTTTCGTTATTTTTGTTGAATACCTCAAATTTACAAGTCTAAGGATTTATTTTTTTGTCTCTTTGTAAAAATGTTACAATAGGTTATAAGAAAAATATTATATCTTTTAGCCATTTTTACCAGGAGAATGATAAACAAAATATTGGAATTGTCTATTTAAGGTAATCTTTTAACATTTAGAAAGTTCTTTATTATAATACAGATTTTGAAATTGTTTAATTTTACTTTGAAGTCTCTTCACACATTTACCTTTTCATGTATCAAATGTTCTTTGCCAGAAGATGTTTCCCTGGTTTCTTGTAGTCATTCATCTAACTGGCAAATTATTTTTAGAGAATACTCACCTCTTTATTCAAGGTACAAATTAGTTTCAGATTGTGTGAATATGTGGGGGAAGGATATGTAAATGCAGTTTGCATTTGGTTAATGCTTAAATTAACTGCATGTGTTTAAGGGCTTGCTTTTGAAAGTTCCTTTCTATCTTTAGCTGAAATGCATAATTCAGCATAATGCATATGGTTATATTGATCGCAGCTGAAGATATTAGCACAAAGGAGCTCTGAAAATTGTTTAGTTGAATTGTTCTCTGCACTTTGCTTATTAATGGTGTGCTGGAAGAACATAATTTTTAAAGAGTGAAATGTTATCTCATTTGAATAAAATGCTGTTTAGCTTAACTTGCTTTTTGTCAAATCATAAGGTAAGGAGGTTATTTTTCCTTTTGTACATAGTGCTTTGATTTTTCATATTATAATTCAGCAGGTCTATTTCCTCTTTGAACTATAGCGTTTCAGTACTTTTTAAAGAACCAGGAGTTATATCCCCAATAAACAGTTTGAGAAAGGAAAAATATAGTGGATAATTCTACATAAAATTCAGTAGGGAGAAGGTTATTGAGAACTTATTTTCCCACTAATAATGCCCTAGTTTTAAATATATCAGTGAATGGAGACATAGCTGTTGACAAAAATCAGTGAAGGATGGAACATTTAAATGAGTTTATTTGTACTTATTAGCATATCATCCTTAGCAACCCTACTCTGAAAAATTGAAAGCATACATAAACTAGAGCATAGAAATAATAATCAAAATACAGTGTGTCTGGATTAAGATGAGCAGTCATGTCCTTTACGCTTTACTCACTCTTATAACCCCTCAAAGTTTTACTGGTCAGGAAATGAAATTATATTATCCTCAGTACCTTTGGTTTTACATTCTTCTGACTATACTTACCTTCTTTTTGTTACCTAATCATCCTATCCAGATGTCGTTTTAACATAATCAACATGAAAGAGTCCCATATTCTTATTCTACTTCGTAACCAAAAAAGTTTATTTCACAAGAATTCATTTGTATTATAAATCCCAATTTTTAATTTAAAAACAAGTATTTGTCTTTACCTTCAAATTTTCGAAGTATTTTTTACATTCAGAAATTCCTTTAGTTCACTAGATATAAGCAATTTATTCTCTAGGATAATCTTTAATCTTCTATCAACATAAAAGTTGTCAATATCAATAAAAGTGTTTATATATTTGAAATTAAAATGACTGTGTATACCCTAGGGTCACTTTTTTTTTTTAGATTGTCAGGAAATATGACATTAAAAACATCCAAATTTAGTCCATTTGTTTTTTACTGTGTAATTTAACATTTTTACTTGTATGTAGTGTTTATACCTTGGGAACACAAAGCCTTATAAAAGTCAGAAACATATTTTTGTATAAAATGCAGTCAGTATGCAAACACATTCATGTAAAGAATTCTTGGCAAATGTATTGATTTTTTTTCTTAAGAAAAGGAAACAAAAATGTACATTTTAAATTGAAGACTTAGGATAAATTTAAATCAATGACAGCAGAATGAAATTAGTGGGGACACTTTGGATGACATGGTTTAGAGTTAATCCACAGGAAGGCAACAAAGGAGGACCCCTGACCACCATAATGAACTCTAGTGATGAGTACACTTAAGAACATGAGCCTGAAGGCTGCAGTACATTTGTTTGCTATATTATGCTTTTTTTAAAAAAAAAAAAAAGTTAAATATGTTTAATGCAGAGAGTGAAAAATTAGTCTCTTTATGAATCTGCTGTCTCTGTACCTCTACTATACACTCCTGCTTGCGGGCCATGGCAAATGAGTGCCTAGGCAAGCACATGTAACCCATATCCATTTCTTTTTTTTTTTTTTTTTTATTTTTTATTTTTTTTTTATTTATTTATTTTTTTTTTGTCGTTTTTTCGTGACCGGCACTCAGCCAGTGAGTGCACTGGTCAGTCCTATATAGGATCCGAACCCGCGGCGGGAGTGTTGCCGCGCTCCCAGCGCAGCACTCTACCAAGTGCGCCACGGGCTCGGCCCCCATATCCATTTCTTAACAATAACCCTAACTCCATGTCCTTCTAACTAATAATAGCATGAACTCAGTGAATAAGAAACACACATGAATTATGATTGATACTATCATACATTGGTTGAGAATCCATTCCTCCTATTGTAACAAATTTGTTGGAAGTAAGTGTGGTTGATTAAATTATAGATTCAGAGTTTATCAGAGAAATTGTCTTGTTTTAATACATAGACATCATGCTAAGTTGGGAAGAGAAAATTTAAAGTCAGAAAACTAAAAAGTCAAAAACTTATTTTGCATGCCTCTCAGGACCCTTAATAAGTAAGTAAAAATCATAGATTTAGAAACATATTTTTTTTAGGCATTTTAAATAGAATGTACCTTTGAAGTCCCAGAGGCCACAATTTCCTTATGTTAATACTATGAACTTAAGTCTTAAGTTTTTGGTAAGCGAGTGAATCATATGGTAGACACATGATAGTATACATTTAGTCCTCATTTCCCTGCTGCCTTTGTCTAGGTGCTAGATCAATTTTCTCTCTGACCAGAACAACACTAGACCAAGCTTGATGTCTAACAGGAATTAAATTAATTTAAAATGTGTTCTTAGACCCAATTCTCACTTACCTTTTTAATTGCATTGACTTTATTTTTAAGACCAAAATGAGAAACTCACTCAAGAGAGTAGAGAACTACAGTTACAGTATCTGGAACAAAAGCAACAACTTGATGAACTAAAAAACCACATGAAGTTTTACAACCAGGTGAACTATTTTCTTATTTAGAAAATAAACTCAAAGTGTTTATGTAGATATTTTATGCATAGAGAAAACACTATAGTACAAAGCAAAAGAATACAAATATATTACTTGGTTTATTAACTCATGGTATAAGGTAGCTTATGTTCTATGAGGATATTCTGAATAGTTAGAATGTCTCTTATTCTTAGTTTGTTAATTCCATGGTATCAGGCAGCTTATGTTCTGTGAGGATAATCTGAATAGTTGGACTATCTCTTGTACTTTCCATTAATATCTTATTGTGAGCTTTTACTTAATCTATTGCAGGAGAGTGCTATAAATGCTGATGAACTGAGTGAAGCTCTCCTGCTTATAAAGGTAACTTTCTGAACTTCACCGTGAATTTCACGTATAAATATAACTCTTTCAGCATAATGATGACCCTTATCTGTCACCCTTATATTTGGAGAATGAATTATTTGTGTATCTTCTGAAAGTTTGTTCATCTTTTACATATATATCACATATCAGCTCTACTAAGACTCAGGAAAGTGGTCAGGCGACATTTAGTTACAACATATGCATATTTCATAATGACATCGAAATTACATTAAAATAGACCTAAAAAATGCTTATTTAAAGCACTTTCTTTAACTATAACAAACGTTCTGCTTTTACCTGCCTTACTATAAAACTAATCAACAATTTTCTGCCCTAAGAGATCTTGGTATGCACCCTATTATCTTAAGTAAAATATTAAATTATAAATGTAACAGAAAGATATTTTTAGTTCTAGCACATTCTGTTATTTACAAGAAGATACAAGAAAATACACTTCTTTTCTTTTAGGTCACAGTGTAAATTTTAATCAAGTGAAGAAATAGAAATAAATGTGCATAATTCTTTTTTATGTTATGAAGTAATAAGCTATTTTTTATTTCTTTGTAATTGTTCCAAATGTCTATTAAAATATATTTATCAAGACTGCTTTATTTCTATGGAAAAATAGAAATATATCTATTTTCAATTAATGATTATTTCTTGTATATCTATAGTAATTCACAAAATCACATTTTAGAAATTCTTATTTTAGTAATAAAACATGTATTTGTTTTAGGCTCAAAAAGAACAAAAAAATGGAGACCTTTCCTTTTTAGAGAAAGTAGACAGTAAAATTGATAAAGATCTAGAACGCTCCATGAGAGAACTGCAAGCAGCTCATGCAGAAACAGTGCAAGAACTTGAAAAGACAAGAAACATGCTAATTATGCAACATAAAATTAATAAAGATTATCAGGTAACGTAATACAATAAATTGAGAGGGTAGGTTATCTGTAATATTCTACTGATGATTTATTTTTCTAAGAAGTATCATGTGTTATCATCTGTTATCTATTATTTTTTTTTTTTTTTTTTTGTCCTTTTTCGTGACCGGCACTCAACTAGTGAGTGCACCGGCCAGCCCTATATGGGATCCGACGCAGCGCTCCCAGCGCCGCACTCTACCAAGTGCGCCACGGGCTCGGCCCCCTGTTATCTATTATTATGTATTACCACATCCCTGGAATTTAGCCCAGGTACTTAGAACAAATAGATTAAAAGCAAATAATTTTTTAAAAATCCCTGGTTTTAGGGAATGAGTAGTGGCAATGAACTCACCTTTATTAGCATTAGCACATTCTGCAGATAAATAAGTTATTCTGAAGTCTTGCCACATGTTGTGTTAGCTTTTAACAAAATGAAAACTCACCACCATAAAAAAGAATTTTACTTCTGATTTTCAACATCACCAACCGTAATTTTCTAAACTGTAAGCTATCTGAGGTCAGGAAAACATGGTTTACAGCTCCTGGTATCCCCCAGGATCTAGAAAATGCTTGAATCATAGTAGCTTTGAAAAATAAAAATGAAACTAATCCTAAGTATTGAAATTTGATATCTCATTTTTTTAGATGGAGGTTGAAGCAGTGACCCATAAGATGGAAAATTTGCAACAAGATTATGAACTGAAAGTGGAACAGTATGTTCATCTTCTTGATATCAGGGCTGCCCGCATCCAGAAACTTGAAGGTACAGTGTGCACAATTTTTTGTACCAGAACTAGAGGAATGATTTTATAAAAGCTAAAAATGTCTTCCAAATGTCTTTTTACTGTGTTTTTATCAATTTCTAGCTGTAATAAGTTACCAGAAATGCTATTTTCACTTGATTCTTTTCTAGACAAGAATTTTTAGTAATTCCTGACTCCTTTTTGAATTCAGTTTTGCCTGTAACATTTCAAAGTACTTCATAAAATACCACAGATTCAAATTTACCACTCCTTTTCTAATTTCTCTTCTAAGCAACCTGTGCAGCTGAGCCAAACAGTTCTGCTTGCTCTTTGTCAGATTCACTGTGCTCAGTCCCACCACTATGCCTCTGTTCTTGCTCTTTGCTCTGCCTAAACCTCCTTTCTACCTTGATTCCAAGATATACTGTTCCCTGCTTTGAAATCTAGTCAATGATCACCCATGCCAGGAAGCTGGCTCTTATCACTCCTAGATATCCCTCCACTTAAATTGTCCTTGCAGTGATTTTCAGATTTTAACAAGTATGAAAATCACCTGAGGAATTTGTTTAAAATATAGCTTCCTGTATACTACCCCTAGGGATTCTGGGGCCCGTGATTCTACATATTTAGAAATAACTACAAGCTATTCAGATGCAGGTGCAAGACTATACATTGAAAAACCATAGCTCAGCACTTACCTACCCAGTTTTCCTTTCACATAGTCAAAACATGTATGTTTGGGGAGTATATAAGTGTTCTTCAGCTGTTGAAGTTTTGCATATTTTCTGTAACTGCAATACAAGTTCTGCAATGATAAGTATATGTCTCTCTTTCATGTCCACTGCCATATACTACGTAATTCAGTGGTCTATGCTAGCAGTAATTTTATACTCTTAAAAATTATTGAAGATCCCAAAGACCTTTTATGCATGAATTATACTTATTGATATTTATCATAATGGAAATTAAAAGTGAAAAAATTTTTAAATATTTTAAAATTTATGTTAAAGTAATAAATATATTACATGTTAACATAAATTACAGTATTTATTTTTTAAAAGTTATATTTTACAAAATGAAAAAAAAACTGAGAAGAGTGGCATTGTTTTAAATTTTAGAAATTTTTTAAATTAACATTTTACAAATCTTTTTAGGGTCTGGCTTAATAGAAAAGAGCTTCTGCACTTAATCTGTTATAATATCACACATCATGTAATCTCTGAGAAATTCCATTATACACTTGTGAGAGAATAAAAAAAAAAAGAGCAAATAACATCTTGGTATTATTATAAAAATAGTTTTGAGCTCACTGACCCCAAAAATGGTTTCAGGGACCCTCAGGGGTTCCCAGACCACACTTTAAAGACCTCCACTCTATGTAGAAGGGCTCAACAAATATCTTTATCTGACCAAAAAGTGTTTTCCAAAAGTCAAGGAGCAGTGTGTACTTTTTATACCAAGTATAAAAATTTGCTTAATGGAATTTTCTTCATTAAAAGGGAGATCACAGAGTTTGGGATTTTCATTCCTTACAAATCTTACTAAATCTTTACCAGTATATTTTATCTGTCCTCAAAATTCATTGATTTATTCCATGAACATGACCAAGCCCCTAATGCATCCTAAGTAAAGTGCTAGGCAGTGAGAATACAAATAGAAAAAAATTAAGGAGTCACCTTTAGGGAACTCATAGGATGTGGACAAGTAATAGATGGTTGTACTTTACTGCGAAGCATGGGAAGCTTAGAAAATGCAAAGGCTATCAAGGAAACATAGAGGGGAGAATGCCTATTTCTACCTCAAGATTCAGGACAGACTTCGCACAGTAGGCATGGAGTCCTTAAAACTGACAGAATTTACCACTAAGTAATGAAAGGCATCTCAGGCAGTAAGTGAGGCAGATAAAAATGCCCTAAATGTGAAGCATTGCAGTACAGTCGAGAAACTGCATTGTGGGTCCCTCTAATTGGATCTCAGGATTAGCAAAGGGAGGAGAATCTGGAGATAGGGCTGGAAAGAACAAAATCATGAAGGCCCTGTTTGCCACTCTGATGAGTTTGAACCTTTTAACCTAGAGAACCTGTAAGGGATCTTAAGGCAGGTAGTGATACACTCAGAATTGCATTTTGAAGATTATGCTACAGTTATCAAGAAAAATGGGTAAGATTTGAAGGAAGGAAGCAGTTTGAGTTTCATAATAATCTAAGTAATAAACTGGAAGTATAAATAAGGTGTGCAAATGGAGAGGACAGAGACACATTTGATAAACAGTTAGGAAATAGTGTTAAATAGCAGTGACCTATAGATGTAGGGAGAGTAAAAGAAAAAGAGGAATCTAGGATGACTCTCTTGTAGCTAGCTTGGGTGAGTGGATGAATGCTAACACCATCACTTGAGATTTAAAGTATGGAAATAGCTAGAAGACAATATGCTTCATTCTATTTTGGACATGTTGAGTTTGATATGCCTATGGTCTAGATAGATACAGGGTTATACAAAACATTACAAAAATGGGTCTGGAATTCAGGAAGGAAATTTGAATAAAAATAGAAATATGGAAGCCTTCAGCATATTGATAGTAGCAAAAGTCATAAAAGTGGATGAGATCATCCATGAGAATACATAGACTGAGAATTAAAAACAGATCCCCAGCAAACTAACAGAGAAAGCGAAACCTCTACAGAATGAGAAGAGAAGTAGGAGCAGAAGCAGGGGAGACAATGGCTTGGAAGCCACGGTAGGACAGAAGTTCACAGAAGGGAAAGTGGTCATCAGTGTCAGGTGAAGCAAAGGAATCAACAAATGCAAGGACCAACATCCATTAAGTCTAGCAACTAATTGGTTATAGGTGACCTTTTCTGGAGTAGTTTCACAGAAAGTAAGGCAGAAGTAGTTTTCAGGAGTCACAAATGAGTAGTTGGAGACACACATTATTACATTACTATATTAAGAAATTTGAGTTCAACATTAGGGAGAGAACATGTATCTAGAAAGAGATATATCTTTAAGAAAACAGCTTTATAGAAGTATAATTGACTTACTTTACACTGCACATGTTTAAAGTGTACAATTTGGTGAGTTTTGGCCTAGTATAAAACAATGAAACCATCACCATAATCAAGTTAATAAACACCATCACCCCTAAAGGTAGAAAAGTATATATCTTAATAAGATAAAGGGAAGGAGCCAGTAGAAGGAGAAATTGACTTTACAAGAGGGAAGAAGATCATGGGTAGAGCAGAGGCAGAGGAGCAGTTGGAATCTAAATAGTTACTTCACCTGTTCATTCAGAGGCCTTTTTCCTTTTTTCTCTTTCCTTTTCCCTGGCTTAGGCTATATTGCAACTGAAGTTGTAATTTTGTTGCTGTTTAATAAGTGATATCAAAACAAATGGTAAATTTCTGTATAATAAAGTATTATTTACAGAGAAATGGTGTGGTCATAGAATTTAAGATTGAGACTATTCAAAAGTCCTCAGACTTCCTACCACTTCAAAAGCCATTTTGCATATTCACATGTCAATATTTTAAAATCTCAAGACTGCTTGTCTTCTCTTGCAGCCCAATTAAAAGATATTGCCTATGGCACCAAGCAGTACAAATTTAAACCAGAAATCATGCCAGATGACTCTGTTGATGAATTTGATGAAACCATCCACATAGAACGAGGTGAAAATCTGTTTGAGATCCATATCAACAAAGTAAGCTTTTCTTCTGAAGTTCTACAGGCATCTGGAGATAAAGAGCCTGTCACTTTCTGTACCTATGCTTTCTATGATTTTGAACTACAGACAACCCCCCTAGTACGAGGCCTTCACCCAGAATATAACTTCACTTCTCAATATCTTGTTCATGTTAATGACTTATTTTTGCAATATATTCAGAAGAATACTATCACGCTTGAGGTCCACCAAGCTTACAGCACAGATTATCAAACAATAGCAGCATGTCAATTAAGATTTCATGAAATTCTGGAAAAAAGTGGTCGAATATTTTGCACAGCAAGTTTGGTTGGTAAGTACAATTTGTAGCATTTGATGTTTCAATCACTATTTTGATTTCTATATTAAAATGATGTTCTACATTAGTTTCTTCTTTTATACATCAAAGGTGCCTTTAGGGTAAGAACAACCTTCTCTGCCCACCGTTGATTAGACCATCTTAAATGTCATTAATGATGTCAGTACAATGACTATTAATTTTTTTTTAACTTATAACTTCAGATGTGTATTTACCATATTGATACCCTTGTTTGATTAATTATTAATTGTAGTACATTCATTTTTTTTTTTTTTAAGTCCTTGTGTTATCACTGTTACTAGGCACTGGGAATACAGTGGTCAGTGGTAAATTAGAAAGACAAAGCCCCTGCCCTTGTGTAGTGTTGCTCTTCCCCCCACGGATTTGTCACCCACTTCCCCTGGGTGATGAAGCCACAGAGGATTACTCAAAGCCCATCTCTTCTGAGCAGTGAGAAGCCCCGAAGTGGTTAACTTCCCTGGAACCCTCAAGCGAGAGGCAACGCTTCTTGGAAAATTAACCCCGAATTGAGGTTCTCATCCTGCATTTATTTTCCAGACCAGGGAGTTAAAGGAAGAGAACATAGCTGGGGTTATAGTTTAACAATATAGGCTGGTAACTTTTAGTGAAACAAGTCAGATGACATTCCAGTAAGGCAATTAAGTGGTCCTATTAACAAAAGCTTGATCTTAGCAAACATTCCTTCTCCCTCCAGAAATTTTCCAGTATCTTTACATTTCAATCAGTAACTAGTCTGTCCTCGAGCCAGCAACCTTGCTGTGCCACAAATCTTTATCTTACACCAGAGACTTTATAGCCTGAGGAAAATTTCCTGTTTTCCACAAGGTCAATATTTGAAACTGCAAGGCTTTGGAAAACCAGGCCCTGTGAAGTACATTTGTTTTATGAATCCTCTACAGTGTAGCTTGCCTTCTATAGCGGAAGACAGGCAATAAAACAAGAGATAGATAGATAGATAGATAGATAGATAGATAGATAGATAGATAGACAGACAGACAGACAGACAGACAGACAGACACACACACACACACACACACACACATGTATACATATATACATGTGTTGTCAGATATGAAGAAAAATCAATCAGATAAAGAGGGTCAAGACTGAGATGGAAGGTTGCTAGTTCTGATAAGGGCTTACCCGAGAGGGTGACATTAGTAAAAACCTGAATGAAAACCCATGCCATGATCCAGGGGAAGAATATTTCAGGCAGAAGAAATAGCAAGTACAAAGACCTCAGGGAGGAACAAACCTGATATTGGAGGAATCGCAAGAAGGCCAGTGGCTGGAGCAAAGATGGGATTAAAGCAATAGGCAGGGACCAAATCATGTTATAGAGCCGTGTAGGTCATAGTGAGGAGTTTGGATTTTTTTTAGGTTTTAGAAAAATTATCCTGAGTGCAGTCAGAAGAATAGTCTGTAGGGGACGAGAGGGAAAATAGGACCATTCTCAGGTTATTGCATTGATCTGTGGAAAGATGATGGTGGCTTGGATTAAGATAGTAATGAAAGTGGTGATAAACAGTGGTCATATTCAGTATATATTTTATTAACTCTTCCTTCAACACTTGCTTATCAATTGAATGTGGGGTAATGAGGGAAAGAGAGGAGGCAGGAATTTCTGGCATGAGCAACTAGAGGAAAGGTGATGCTATTTATTGAGATAGGGGAGACTGGGAAAGGAAAAAAATCAAGAATTCTGTTTGAACAAATTAAGATTGACCTGCCTAGTAGACATCTAAGTGGAGATGTCAGGTAGGCAGTTGGATACAAAAGTCTGAAGGTCAAGGATGGAGATATAAAAGTGGGGGTCATTAGTGTTAAGCTGTGGGCCTAGATAATGTCACATAGAGAATGAATGTAGATGAAGAAGAGAAGATGGCCAAGAACTGAGCCTAGGGAAAATCTGAAAATTTAGGGTTCAGGAAGAGGAGGAAGAGCCAGCAAAGGAAACTGAGAAGTGGCCAGTGATATAGGAGGAAAGCCAAGAGTATGTGGTATTCCAGAGGCCAAGGGAAGAAACCATTTTAAGAAGGAAGGAGGGTGACTTAGGGCCTGGTGTAGGACTTTATTTTACTGATTGAGTGATTGACTACATAGGTAATTTTTCATATGACTCAAAAATCAAAAAGGCATAAATGTCTACCTCCCTGCCCTGCCCACCAGCCGCCCCAGGTCCCCACACCAAAGGTTACAAATTCTTCCAAAGATATTTTATGCATATAGAAGCAAATAGATGTATGCATTGATATTCTTCTTTTAGGGCTTTTTTTTTAAATAATGATTTCTCTCTTAGTCTGTTTCATGCTGCTATAACAGAATACTTGAGACTGGGTAGTGTATAATGAACATAAATATACAGCTCACAGATCTGGAGGCTGTGAAGTTGAATGTCAAAGTGCCAGCATCTGAAGAGGGCCTTTTTGCTACATAATAACATGACAAGAAGGGGCCCAACTTACTCTTCTATGAAGGCACCAAATCCACCCATGACGGTGGAGCCCTCATGGTCTAATTACCTGTTAAAGGCCCCACCTCTTTATACTGTTACAATGGCAAATTTCAACATGAGTTTTGGAGGGGATGAACATTCAAACTGTAGCAGGCAGATATTAAATCTTGTTTGTATGGTGATGAGAACAATCCATTAGCAAGTAAGAAATAGGTGAAGTAGGAGAAAGTAGAGGTACTATTTTCGATAATAATTATATAGATAGAAACTATGGCCCTTGCCCTCAAGAAACTTACAGTGAGGTGAAGAATAGACTTGTGAACAGTCAGGCCAAAGCAGTCAGTGTTCTAATGAGAACGTAGAAAGTCTGTGAAGGAAGCGTAGATTCTTACATCTCCTGGGAGCTACAGAGGAAGTCTTCACAGAGGAGGAGGGAAGAAGAACTGCCTGAGATGACAGGTGTACTGAGGGTGTGCAGGGAAACATCATGCAAAGGTATATTGCATACGGTATATATTTGACCTAGCCATGGCTTTTTTCCGCATACTTGTATAGTAGAGAAATGAGAAGGTGCCAAAAATTTCTTGAAAGTTGAATTAGAATGTGGAATATCACATTTAAATAATTTTGAGGTTTCATATTGTAAATGTCAGACTACATTGAGTACAAATTGTTTTTTTAAAAAGTACTATAGCGTCAAAAATAATCTGTGGAATATTTTATTCAATGTTTATATTTTTCTTTATATTTCAGAAGGATTGAAATAGTAAAAATTAGAATATCACAAACATAGCTTGACATAGTTCTTTAATAATATTTCATATACAGTGAAACTCATACTTCAGAAGTATGTTTTCTTCATCTCTGTTATTTTCTAATCACACAATTTGTGCAAGTCATATTATTTTACTTAGTATAAAATTTATAGTTTTAACGCATAATACCATTGATGTATTTTTTACCGGTACATATTTTAATATATGGGACTGTTTTAACCATGGGCTATGTATTGATTTGTAGGAACTAAAGGAGACATCCCAAATTTTGGCACAGTGGAATACTGGTTCCGATTAAGAGTTCCTATGGATCAGGCAATTCGACTTTATCGAGAACGGGCAAAGGCTTTGGGATATATAACATCAAATTTTAAGAGGCCAGAGCAAATGAAATCCGTAAGCTTGTTTGACTTAAGGCCCTTTTATGACATAGAAATTTTATAATATTTTTTTATATGTTATTCTTTAACTGAAATCATTTTCTTTCACAGCCATCAAGTGGCTTTTTTTAACTTTTTATTTTGAAATAATCATAGACTCACAGGAAGTTGTAAACACAGTACAGAGTACCCTTCACCCAGTTTCTCCCAATTGTAACATCTTACATAACTACAGTGTAATATCAAAACCAGGAAATTGACCTTGGTACAATCCTATTAACTAGGCTACATACCTTATTCAAATTTCATCAGTTTTTATATGCTGTCATTTGTGTGTGTACATCTGTGTAGTCCTTCTATGCAGTTTTATCACATAGATAGATTTATGTAACTACCACCACAATTAAGGTACAGAGCTGTTCCATTAACAGGAACTTCTTTGTGCTACCCAGGGCACCTTTGAATAATATAATCACAATACTGTTATCACACATCAAAAGACTTTTTTTTATTTAACAATTTCTACTGTTAAGGAAATAAATAGCAATTATTGGATTATCAGTTATTGTCCTTTTTCCAAACTATTTCTTCATGTTAGTTTTCTGAAATGCAAAATAGTATACAAAATGAATACTCTTTTGCTGAGAACTGGGAGTTTAAGTGCAATTCCTCAGGGCAACATTTCCCAAACTATGTTTCATGGAGTCTTAATGACCATATTTCCAAATGAATTCTGTGATCCAGTAAATGCAGAAAGCACTGAATTGAACAAAGTTAAATAGGATTCTCCACCTTTGAACTTCTCGGGTATAAAGTGAATCTCAACAGGAAGCATAATGTATGCGATTAATGTTGAATATCAGAAAGACAGAATATTGCCATTCCCAGATTTTAGAATGTCTCCTGAAGTCATAATCATCTTACCTTTTTTCTCTTGGAACTATTCCCACCACCAATCCATGGGGTCAGGCCCCCAAGTGGCCAGGTTTATGTTAGGTGATCTTATTTTCTCCCAATCCCCACGCAATTATAACTAATGATTTAGGAATATTCACGTGATCTCAACTGGGCTAATCAGCTTCTGCCTTCTGAGATGAAGAGAAAGCAAGACTCTTCTGCCTAGAACTTGTGAAATTGGGAGCTATGCACAGCCATTCTCTACCATATTAACCAGCAAAGGAAAGTGAGTCTGAAGAGAGAGAACAATGAGCAAGTCATACAGAGAAAAATGCAGACGAGATGGAGAATAAATTCTGGTGGTTTCCTAGTCACACTACTTTCCTAAGGCCCAACCACGTTTCTGATGTACAGTCCCAAGAAATATCCATATTACCTTATATTACAGTCCCTTTTTTGTTGTTTCTTGCTAGATGGATTAGGTTCTATAACTTTCACTTAAAGAACTGTGACTAATATAACACCGATTCCCGAACTTAAGAAAGAATGGAACCTGCTTCCCAGAGATCATGTTTTTTGGCCAATATTCTTCACAACATACTTTGGGAAATACTGTTATGGAAATAGGAATTAGAAATAAGGAGACCAAATTATTTGTTTGGTTTTGTAGTTTAAAAGTTTTTAGAGTCCCAGTTTCTGGCTTGAATAAGTCATTTACTGGTGGCAGTTCAGTTTTTGTGGGTAGATTGGTGGGGGGAAGTGGAGGAGGTACTTTTTATATCATTCCACTCTTCTATAGCTGAGTGCAAACTAGCCCTGGGAAAGCAGTACTGTGATTCCCTTCTCAGGTTTCCCCTCTCCACACCACCAGATGTCTCCACTGAGGAGATTATGACCGGGATTATAGCTCTATTTTTCCTTCTCCAGTAAACTTCCGATGGAGTCAGGAGTCTCAGATGGCCAATCCAGAGTCAGAAATTCATAGGGATCACTTTGTGGGAGGTAGAAAATTCTCCAACATTAAACAAGGCACTGAAACTAGCATTTTTTTTTTTTTTTTTTTTTTATCACAGATCACATTAGCTATGGAAAATTTAACAGTTACCACAGTTTTCTAAAATACTTGTGTGCTGGCCATCTCAGAAATAGTTCCAAAAGGGGCCTTAGAGTAGTTTCCAGCTCTGCCTAATAACTGCTTTTGCTCATCTCTCGTCTGTGTCCTCCCAATCCTAGGTTTTTATCTCTTCAAGGTTTATCTCTGATCCTGTTCTCTTGTTCTTATAGCAGTTGGACTTTGAAATACTGGCTAATCTTGGCCTCAGGTATCTGCTTCCTCCGTCCCCAGTGGTTCAGGATGAGAGCCAACCCAAACATTATAAAATCATCACTCTGGATGGGCATATTAATATCCTGTAGTTAGGACATTCATCTTTGGGCCCATAACTCACTTTACTCTAATTATTAAATAAAATTAAAGAACATCCGATTAACTTTTTTCTTGGTTTTTGTTTTAGCACCAATCTACATGTATGCTCAGTCTTCTATGTTTGTTGCTAATAGCAACATATGTCTAGGAAATATTGATTTTAAATAAGAAACAAAGATTCTTTTACTGAGAAACTAACTATGAAGTGAACATGTGCAGCTTTTGTCCATTTACAAAATTATTTTGTTTGGGGGTTGGCAGCTGTGGTTTATCTTTCATTGTATTATTTCTGTAATATAAATATGTATGTTTTTCCAGTTAAGTCAGCAAGCACCCAAAACTGCTCAACTCAGTTCTACAGATTCCACAGATGGCAATTTAAATGAACTTCATATTACAATAAGATGTTGCAACCACCTGCAGTCACGAGCAAGCCACCTGCAGCCACACCCCTATGTCGTGTACAAGTTTTTTGATTTTGCAGACCATGATACAGCCATCATTCCCAGTAGCAACGATCCACAGTTTGATGATTATATGTGTTTCCCAGTGCCAATGAATATGGATTTGGATCGATACCTTAAGTCAGAGTCTCTGAGTTTCTATGTGTTTGATGATAGTGATACCCAGGAAAATATTTACATAGGAAAAGTCAATGTGCCTCTGATTTCATTGGCACATGACAGGTGTATCTCAGGTAAGCCTATGTTCTTGAATCCATGAAATTGTAAAACAAAACTAAACTATGCCTCAATGTTGTGGATATGATTTGTTTAAAACTAGTCTTTCTAATCCCAATCTTTAAACTTTAGGCCTATAATACCATTTTTTTTAGTTATTTTCTTAGTAGTTGTTCTAGGGATTACAAATATGCATCTTAAATTATCAAAGTCTACTTAAAGTTAATACTAACTTAATTCCATTAAAATATAGAAAGTCTCCTGTAATATAATTCTATTCCATCTCCCCTCCTTTGTGTTGTTATTGTCATATATGTGTATATAATATGCCTATACATATTATGAATCCAACAATACAGCCTTATAATTATTGCTCTATATAATCTTATATCCTTTAAAGAAGTTAAGGGAAAGGAAAAAATATATAATTATAGGAGACTTTGATATTCACCTACATATTTACCATTTCTGGTATTCTTTATTTCTTCCAGTGAATTTGAATTACTGTCTGATATCATTTCCTTACTCCAGTATAGCTCCATTTTCTCCCCCTCCTTTATGCTACTGGCATATATATTTTATCTTCTTATAAGCCCAATGATATAATTTTACATTTATTATTTTATGAAATTGTCTTTTAAATCAATTAAAAGGAGCAACGATCCACAGCATAATGTATTTATGCTGTCTTTTACAATTACCTTTATATAATTACCTTCATTGGTCTCTATTCCTTTGTGTGGATTTGACTTACTATCTAGTGTCTCTTCCTTTCAGCCTGAAGAATTTCCTGTGATATATCTTGTGAGTCAGGTCTTCCTGGCAGTTAATTCTCTCAGTCACTGTTATTTGGGAATGTCTTTATTTTCCTTTATTTTTTGAAGGATAGCCTCACTGTATATAATATTTTTGGTCAACTGTTTGTTTTACTTTCACCACTTTGAGTCCATCAGACCATTGACTTCTGATAATAAGTCACCTATTAATCTTATCATGCGTCCCTTGTATTTGGCGCTGTTCAGATTTTCTATTTGTTTTTGGCTTTCAACAGTTCGACTGATGATTTGTCTAGATGTGGATCCCTTTAGGTTTATCCTACTTAGAATTTGTTGAGCTTCCTGTAAGTGTAGTGTAATGTTATGCACCAAATGTGGGGTTTTCTGCCATTATTTATTTAGTTATTTTTTTCCCTGTCCTTCTCCTTTTTGGACTCTCATTATGTTTAATGGTGTCTCACAGTGCTTTGAGGTTCTGTTCATTTTTCTTCATTCCTTTTATTCTTCAGATTGGATAATCTATGCTGATCAGTCTTCAAGTCCACTAATTCTTTCTTCTGCCAGCTCAGATGTCCCGTTGAGCCCCTCTATTAATTTTTTCATTTCAGTCGTTGTACTTTTCTGCTCTAAAATTTCTATTTAGCTCCTTTTTTCATATAATCTTTATTATATTCTCTATTTGATAAGTCATTGTCGTCATACTTTCATTTACTTCTCTAAATATGATTTCTTTTAGTTCTTTTAAAATATTGATATTAGCTGCTTTGAGGTCTTTTTCTGCTAAGTCTAACATTGTGGATGCCCTCAGAAAATGTTTATTGATGGCTTTTTTTCCTGAGGGTGTATCACACTTTCCTGCTTCTTCCTATGTCTCATGAATATTTTGTTGAAAACTGGACATTTTGGATAATATGTTGTAGTACCCTCCCAGGGTGGTAATTGTTACTGTTTTTGTTTGTTTGTTTGGTGACTTGCCTGGACCAATTCTATACAGTCTATTTCCTCCACTGTGTATAGCCACTGATGTCTCTGCTATGTTTTGTTTCTTTGTTTATTTTATTCTTTTTTTTTCAGTGTTTTTTTTTTTAATTTGAAATTGAAACATTGATTGTATATATTTATGGGGTACAGAGTTATATTTCAATACATGTATACAGTGTGATGATCTAATCAGGATAAATAGCATATTCACCATTGCAAAACTTTATGATTTCTTTGTGATATGAACATTTGATCTCCTTTCTTATAGTCATTTTGATAACATGCAGTAAATCATTGTTAATTACAGATTACTCGGTCGACTGTTTACCAATAGAACTTATTTTTCATATGTAGCTATAATTTTGTGTCCATTAACCAGCCTCTCACTATCCCCCAACTCCTCCCCTCTCCTGTCTCTAGTAACCACAGTTCTTTTCTCTCCCTTTAACAGTTTAACTTATTATTATTATTATTTATTTATTTGGTTTTTGTTTTTTGTTTTTTAGCTCCCACATATGAATGAGGACATGTGGTATTTCTCTTTCCGTGCTTAACTTATTTGTTTTATTCTTGTTTTAATTTTAAGCATGGGTCAGCATAGCTTAACGGTCAGCCATTGATTGTTCAAAGGTGTGCTTGTATATGTTTGTCTATGGGTCAGTCTATGGCTTAGGAAATGTGTTTCAAGTTCAATCAGTCTACATGTCTGCCTCAGCTTTTACTTTCTACATTTACTAGGCCTCTGGTTCAACCAGGGAAATGCTTACTAGGGTCCTCTTGGTTTCTCCTGAGCATTGCCTACAGCTTTCTGCATGCCACAGCCTTCCATATTCCATACCATGAGGCATAAATAGGATCTTAACAAGGCCCAGTTTGGTTGTCTTATTCCTTGAATCTTCCTTTCTGGTCTTTTGCTTGCCCCAGCCAGTATAGAGACCTCAAGCTGACTGCAGTGTTGGCCTTCCCTGATTGTTTGCCACTGAGATTGCTATTGTTTCTAACAAAGCCCCTGGGCATGACATTAGCTATACTCCGTTACAAATAAATTTTGCATAGGCTGCGGGTTCTCATAGCCTACCCCACCCTGGTAGAACTTCTGCATCATGAAGCTTAGGGGAAAAGAGGAGGATGAGAACAGTCCCACAGACTCCTCCTGTTCTTACTGAGGTTTAGTAGATTTTCTTGAGCAAATGCTTCTCAATTTGTTCTACACCTTTGATCATTTTCCGGAGTCCTTAAGTAGTTGTTTTGATCATTTTGTTCAGTTTTATCATTGCTTTTTAGGAAGAGGATTTATCCTGCCATAACTGGAAGTTCCTCCTGTACCTGTAATAGAAATTTATCACCTCCCTATATTCCACCTATATCCTTTTGTTCTGCTAGAGTTTGGGGGTTTTTTGGTTTTTTTCCAGCCATTAAAAGAGGTATCGACACTTGAGGTCCAAGTACAGGACACCCCTAAACAAAAGTTGTGCTTGAAATATAGGGGTTTTTTTTTCTTTTTAATTTATTTTTATTGGCATATTCATTGTTACAAATCATACTTATTCTTTATGCCCTTCATCCAGTCTCTCCCCACCTCCTTTCCCTCCACCCCTCCCCGTTCACCTCCTCCTCCTCCCAACAACCATAGATTTGTTCTCTCCATCTGATAGATTAACTGTTCCTCTGCCAAATGATCTGTCCAGTACTGTGACAGGTGTGATCAAGTCCTCCTCTATTATCATAAATCAGATGCTGCTTCTGTTACTCTGGAGTGTGCTTTGTGGGGAGAGAGGACCTCATTTTATTTTGGTCTCCACTGGTACCTCTCCTTGTGTCAATGCAGTCGAGAGTCTGGCATGCCATCTGCATGATGGCTGTGACTGCTGCTGTAGAGACTAGCCACTTTTGTGGCAGCCATGGCAATTGCGGCAGCTATGGTGGGCTACCTGTGTGGAAATGGTGTTTTTGGTGTGCTCTTTACCTGGTTGTAGCTGGGTTCGGCTTCCCCCAGCTCCATGCCCCAGGGCCCCAGCAGGGCCCCGGGGCAGTGGCGGCAGCTTGCCTAGTTGTGGCTGGGAAATATAGAGTTTTTTTAGTCAGAGACTTTTCATACCCTAAAATCTAGTGCAATGATTAAAATTTGTAAGACAGTGTTACAGATTCAGCTAGGTAGTACTTCTTGTTACTATTATTTGTTTTGGATAGTTTCTTTATTTTATTGACATTTTTTGTTTATACTACTGTTAAGTTGGAGTAATTTAATAAATCCCAGTAAAATGTATTTAAAATTATAATAGAATTATATAGTAATATAAAGATTCCTTTTGATGTATAAATTATTTGACGTTTAAAGTTTTAATATGTTTTTCTTTACACACAAGTCTAGCAAGAATATTCAAGTCAAATTGAAGTTTCATACTTGAGCCATAAACCAGATATCTTAGAGGAAGGCTAAGAATTCTGAATAATGTCTGAATTTAATTTCAGTGAATTAAAATATTTATAAATTCATTTTCACATCTTTGACGAATCAGTATTAAGTCCTCAATTTCTGAAAGAAGTCTGCCTGAGAGATGAACCTCTTATAGATCCTTTTGTCTTTATTTTATTCTCTAAGTCATTTGAGTTGTGACTAAAAACCAAAATTATTTTTAAAGTTGGGGGCAGTTTTTTGTTCCTCTTTAATTCTTATGGTAATAAAACTTTACTCTAGCATTAATTGAAATTATTTTTGTAATTTGACAGGAATTTTTGAGTTAACAGATCATCAAAAGCATCCTGCAGGCACCATTCATGTTATATTGAAATGGAAATTCACTTACCTCCCACCGAGTGGATCGATAACAGCTGAAGACTTAGGAAATCTCATTCTCAGAGAAGAGCCAGAAGTTATCGAAAGTCTACCTCCAACATCCTCTGTTAGCACATTAGTCTCAGTGAGTAACAGGGACTTTGAATTTCCTTTCAAATATAAATCTTTTAATATAAAACATATTCAAAATATAAAAAAAAGTAAAACTACCCCACCAAAAAAAAAATTGCTGAAACCTTATCTGAAATGTAACATCATACTGAGTCTGACATACTGGTTTATTTTAGGCACCAAGACCTAAACCAAGAAAACGTGTAACACCTGTAGATAAGAAGGTGTCTTTTGTGGATATCCCACCACATCAGAGTTCTGTAAGTAGTAAACACTCAAAATACTGTTTTGTTTTTTTCTGTAACAAAAATTTGAAATAAACAATATAGGTGTACTATATACCCTACCTGATTTAAGTGGAAACGAGTGAAGTACATCTTTTCTCTTTAAAATGATAGCTTTGCAATTTGGCACTAGGTATAAGTGTTAACTGTCCATATTCTTTGATCTAAACCCTCCCGTGGCCCCATACCTCTCTCCAGCTACTGCCCCAATCCTCTACTACCATTTACAGAAAAAAACGTCTTCAAAAAAGTTGTCTAGATTCTGTCTCCCTTTCTTCACACCATTTCTTGAACTCATTCCAATCAAGTCTTTGTCCTTCTTAAAACTACTCTTGCTAAGGTCACAGTGACTTACTCTTTGTCATATCCTGTAGTCAATTCTCAGTGCCCATCTTAATGTCCTAGTAGCATTTGATACTCACTCTCTCTTTTCTTGGCCTCTGGGATACCACGCCTCCCTAGTCTTCCTTCAACTTTACCAGTTATACTTCTCTTCTGGAGACCATATCTCTAAATGTACAAGTTCCTCAGCAGTCAATCCTCAGACCTCTTCTCAATTTATATCCACACTAAGAGATCTTATCCAGTCCCATAGTTTAAAAGGCATCTATATGTTGACACTCCCGTATTTATAATCTCTAGCCTCAACCTCACTGCTGAATTCTGTGTTTATTTTTACTGCTTATTTCACATGCAGTGGGTGTCTAATAAGAATTTAAACTTATCATAGCAAAAACCAAACTCCTGATTACACCAGTGCTCTTCCAAAATTTTTTTCTGTAACACTGAAAAGTGTTTCCCATTCTCAGTAAATGACATAATCATTCACTTCATTGCACAGGCATGAAATTTTGGAGGCATCCCCTTGACTCCTCTCATTTTCTCACATCCTACATCCAGTTCATTCATAAAAGTTCTCAGCTGTACTTTCAAAATACAGTCATCACTCCTTATCCATGGAAGATTGGTTCCGGGACACTCCCATACCAAAATTCATGGATGTTTAAGTTCCTTATAATAAATGACATAGTATTTGCATATAACCTATGGACAGCCTCCCATATACTTTATAATTACTTATAATACCTAATACAATGTAAATGCTATGTAAATAGTTGTTGTATTGTTTAGAGAATAATGACAAAAGAAAAAGTCTGTACATGTTCAGTACAGATGCAACCATCATAGGCCTAACTACATTTTAATCCACAGATGGCTGAATCTGTGGATATAGAATCTGCATGCAGAGCCAGCTGGGTTCACATCATCCACACTGTTACCACTCAAGTCACCATCATCTCTCATGTGAACTTTTAAAAAAATACGTTTTCGTTGTAATTGACATTTAACTTATGTAGTGTAAAGTACATATATCTTAAGCATATAGCTCAATAGATTTTTACATATGTATACACCTATGTAACAACCACCCACATCAAAATATTCTGTCTCCCCAGCTCTTATAGTAATGCCTAGCATATATAGAGCATTTAATATATATGTATGTGATAAATAAATGAATTCAGTAATTATAATTCAGGAGATGTTTTATAGCTAGCAATTATTGAGTGTTTATTATGTGCCAGGCACTAAACTAAATGCTTTATATGCTTGGACTCATTTAATCCTCACAGCAACCCTATATAGTTTATACTAGAATTATTCCCATTTAAAGATGGGGAAAATAAGTTACCAGAGGTTAAGTAACTTGTTTCTGTTCAAAGTGTTAGAACTGGAATTCAAACACAGGTAGCCTGATCCCTAAGTAAGTAACCATGGGTATTAAAATGGCATATATGTCATTTTGAGGTGTTTGTTGTAATGTTAGTCATAATATTCAAAAATTGTGAACTAGTTAAATGTCCAACAGTGCAGAAGTTCATTAAATCATGGTACACCTATTGATGTAATATTGTGTTATTTAAAATTATGTTTTCTTGAAGTTTCATATCAGGATAAAATATTTATGTTACAATTTTAATTTTTTTTTTTTTTTTTTTTTTGTCGTTTTTTCGTGACCGGCACTCAGCCAGTGAGTGCACCGGTCAGTCCTATATAGGATCCGAACCCGTGGCAGGAGCGTCGCCGCGCTCCCAGCGCAGCACTCTACCAAGTGCGCCACGGGCTCGGCCCACAATTTTAAATTTTTTAAAATGTAACAGTATATATTATGTTTATAATACAATTACCACTGTGTAACCAAAATTTTTATTTGCATCAGAAATAAATTTTAAATAAATAGAAATCTAACAAGTGATTGATAGGTATTACCATTGGGTAGGAATATGAATTTGTATTAATTTCTTTTATATTTCCTTGTTTATCTTTCACATTTTCTATATTGGGCATATTTAGCTTTGAAATAGTAAAAATGTAAATTACATTGAGTAATGTATAATCATCAGAGAAATATTAGAAAATATAAATAAGAAAAAAAAAACAGTAAAAATAAAATTAAATTTCTCCAAATTTATAACTCAGAGACAGTTTTCGTGAATTTCCTTTCATACTTTTCCCTATGGAAATATGCACATATATGTGTTTGATTGTGTATTTGTTTTTTAACAAAACATGATACAACTATAAATATTGTTCTGTATTTAGCTTTTTTACTAAACACTATATTATATACTCTATAATGTAATAAGTACAGATCTACATCATTTTTTTTCATGGTTACACAGAACTCAGGTATTTAGGTGAACCATATTTTATTTAACTAATGCCCTGTTGTTGGACATTTGCATTGTTTTCAGCTTTTTTGCTATTATACACAATGTTTCAATGAACTACACTTGCAATTCTTAAATTGTATCTATATATACTTCAAAGACTGTCAACCACCATTTTATAGAAATATACTAACTAAATTCAGTGTCATATGAGTAACTATTTAACATTTGCAGCCAGTTTTTATTAGTGCATCTATATATGTAAAAATCTTAGAATAACTTGGGATTTAGTAATAAATACAATATAATATACATCCATGTTTTCACATTAATATAAGGAGAGTTCTACTACTGAAGATATGAAGGAAATTTCATCAGAAGTGGAGCATACACCAAAAATAGAAATTAATACGCCATCTGTTTCACATATTCCTGAGGTATGCATTTGTATTAAAATTATTTTGGAAGGTTTAATTTGGTTCTTAAAGACCTTGTCTTGTGATTAACATGGGTCAGGAAATCATAGCATTTATTCTATTTTTTGTATATGACTTCATTGGAATAGAAAGGTCAAAAATATGAGAAATCTAATGACTACAATTATACTGATATCGGCAGGTATTATATAGATATGTGAATTAAAGTCTTAATGTAAAAGTCATTTTAAGATTAATCCATTTTTCATTCTTAGTGTATATTCAGATTTTTATTTATCTGTGTATTTTCATCTGTATAAATTTGTTTTCTAATGAGTCATATATATAGCATATCTATATAATTAAGTCTCAAATATACATAGTTTATTATTGAAGTGCTTTAGCAAGAATGTTATTAAGTGTGCTCTAAGAAGTAATAAATGTATCGATGTGCTTTCCTTTCTTCAGGTTTCACGAGGAATCAGTGCAGATAAGGTAAAAGAGAATACTGAGAAAGTGCAGCAAGGAAAGGAAAATGATGTGTCTTTACTATCCGAGGGTCAGCTTGCAGAACAAAGCTTGGCTTCTTCTGAAGATGAAACAGAAATAACAGAGGAATTTGAACCAGAAGGTGACTTTCTTTTTTAAACTAATATTTACTTAATTCTTTGCTTTGTTTTGTCTGTTAGAGTATGTATTATATACTTATTTCTTGACAGAAATGATGGGATATAGTTCAGTCTGCTATGATTATGTGGGATTGTGTATCTCTTCTTATTTCAACTTGGAGCTCCACAATATACTACAAGTGTTATCACTGACCAAGTTCCCGATTTATGTTTTAAACAGTTTTATATTCTCTCTGAGTCCAGTATTATCATCTGGATTCATCTAGAGGTCTTGAATTTTTAAAAATTAAGCCAAGAATCCAGACCAAAAAAAGACAACTTACTGTATGGTTTCACTTATATAAAAATCTAGTAAAGCAAACTAATTTATAGTGACAGAAAACAAGTAAGTGGTCCTGGAGAAGGATAAATGGGAACAGGGAGGGGTAGAAGGAGAGAGATTACAAAGGGACCTGAGGAAACTTTTGGGGGTGATGGATATATTTACTATCATGTGATGATGGTTTTACAGAATTATAAATATGTCAAAATACAAATTTAGCAGTTTAAATGTGTGCAGTTTATTGTATGTCAATTTTACTTCAATAAAGCTTTAAGAGTTTGAAACTTTTAAATACTAAGAATAACATTAACTTTTACACAATATTATTGGTTAGGCTATTAGGAAACATCTATTACCCTATGCTTCTCTTAAAATTTTGTTTTCCTTTAATTTCAGACTATAACAAGCTGTACTTTTATCTGTATTTCCTTTGTTTCTACCAAAATTAAAACTGGAATTTTCAGTCATTTTTGTTTCTAAAGTGTAATGTATATATAAATGTATTTGCTGCTAAAAAAGGTCTAGACGTGATTATTATATTGTTCTTTTAAGGTTATCCTATGACGTATGCTTGTTTTTCTCTATTTCACAAGGTATAAATACAGTTGGTTTAATTTGTGTAATGTTACCCTTTTATTTTTTAACAGATGAAGAGGGCAGATCAGCTTCTGACAGTGATGATTGTATTATTCCAGGTCCTATATCCAGGAATATCAAACAGGTCAGTAACTTGATGCCAACTAGAAATGTTTTGAAATGAGGCTGCCTTTCATTCATAGTATATCAGTATTTATAAATGAAAATCTTAAGGCAAAAATATTTCTGGAAAAATTTTAATGTATTATAATCTTAACCATTGGTAAGAATTGCAGTGCTTCTTTTAACTCTTTCACACATTCTTAGTTTAATCTCTCTGCAAAACAGAAAAACTTAGAACAGAACATTTCAGTTGTTGTCACAGATAACCTCCATGAAATAGAGATACTGATTGTTTCTGTGCTTGTTAAATATAAACAGGACATTTCATTTGTCTAAAGTTTTATTGGTTAGAGCACTGCCTAGTAACACCAAGGTTAAAGGTTCAGATTCCTGGGCCGACCCCATGGCGCACTCGGGAGAATGCGGCACTGGTAGTGCCGAGGCCGTGGGTTCGGATCCTATATAGGGATGGCGGGTGCGCTGCTGTCTGGCTGAGCGTGGTGCAGACCACAGCGTGCCGAGGGTTGCGATCCCCTTACCAGTCAAAAAAAAAAAGGTTCAGATTCCTGCACCAGCCAGCCACCAAAAAAAATAAATAACGAGGATAAAGCTTTATTATTATTATATAATTATTAATTATAATAACATCATCTAATCTGTGGCAACCAGATATATGAAATGTTCATTGTTCAAAATTAATAAATCAAGGAAGAAATCTTCCCTGAAGATCTTTAATTATGGCATTCAGTTCAATTAAATTTAATTTTTTTGCTTTATCAAATTTTAAGGTTTGAATTGTTAAATTATTTTATCAAACCAATGAATGGAAATTCTCTACCCTTTATTAGAACAATTTGATAATGAGTATCAGTGGGAAAATGAGCCACTTGTGTGAGATATAGCTTTATGGCCATAAACAGAACCGAAAGGATATAATTGAAAAAGACTTATTAAAAGAATTGGCTTATGTGGTTATGGAGACTGAGAAGTCCCCAAGATCTACAATTATCAAGCTCAAGACTAAGGAGAACTGATGGGGTAGTTCCAGACTGAGTCTGAAGGTCTGAGAACCAAGAACTCCAAAGGTATAAGTTCCAGTCTGAAAGCCAGCAGGCTTGAAATCCGAGAAGAGTGAATGTTTCATTACAGGTTTGAAGGCAGGAAAAGACAAATGTCCCAGCTCAAGGCAGTCAGGCAGAAGAAGTTCTCTTTTACTTATCCTTACTATTCTATTCAGTTCTTCAGTTAAATGGATGAGGCCCACCTGCATTAGGGAGGGTAAACTGTTATACTCAGTCTACCAATTCAAATGTTAATCTCATTCAGATACAGCTGGCACACTCAGAATAATATTTGACCAAATGTCTGGGCACCCCGTGGTCCAGTCAAGTTGACACATAAGATTAACCATCACACCATTTTACTAAAACCCCTCTATTTGTCGTAAGTCCACATGTTTGATTCAGACATTTCTTTCTTGTGCATCAATAGTTCTTCTGCAAGACTGTGCGTACTTCATGAGGATTTTTAGATACCTATATGATTTAGCCTTTTGAACATAAGAATACGAGAAATGAGATACTGAATCCTGGGGTCTATGATGACAGGTTTTAAGGGCTGTATTTACCCAGTGAATCTACAAACAGCACTCATACCTCTTCTTATAACCCAGTGATTCCCAGGGATTCACCACCTGCAGTTTGTGCTCACTCCTCCCTAAGATAAGTGAATATAGTATTCTGGTCCTGCCCTCAGGAGCATCTGCACTAATTGGGAAGATGTGCTTATAAAAAGTCAAGTAATAATTCAACAGTTGAATTACTTCATAAAACAATGTCAGAAGACAGTACCAATAATTAATATCATAACCATATATTCGAGCTAAATAATACTAGCTGGTTTTTTTGCCCATAATCCTCATTTTTCAGATGAGTGAACTGAGATTTTGAGGGAAAAAGTGACTTGCTCACAACCATGATACTAATTAAGGAACTTCAGAGGAAGGAGAAATTTGGAGTAATTTTTAAATAGACTTCATATAGGACATACCCATGAGCTGGCCCATCCAGCCTTCTTCCCTTTTTATGGGCTGCATGTCTGCTTTTTCTCATTTTAAGCTAAATTTCTTTGCTTCACTTGCTTCTTGCCCAAACATAGTCGCACAAAAATGCCCAGCCCTAAGGAGAAAGATCTGATTAGCCATGTCTAGCTTCTGGATTAGGTTCATCTTTATCAAGTATGCACTCTTGTTCCAGTCACAAAGTATAAGAAGAAGTGTCCTGCATAACTACGAAACCTCAACGACGGGGATGTGACAGCAGGGAGACTATCAGGTTCACTTCTGGTACAGGAAGGGATGCACATTGTGTGTTTCAGAAGTCAAGAATGCACTAAGTAGAGTGGCCTTGCTTTGGAAAGGGATAGAAGGCCTCAATTACAATGCATCAGTCTAAACATTTTAGATTTTATCCTGCAGAGTCTATGGAGACAATGCAATAGTTAATTTTATCACCTAAAATGAATTCTCATTGTATGGAAAAATTTTATCTAAATTATACCATCTTAGGCTGGTGATCCTCAACTGGGAATGATTTTCTTCCCAGAGGGACATTTGGCAATGTCTGGAAACAATTTTGGTTGTCCCATTGGAAGGAACTGCTACTGGCACCTAGTGGGCAGAGGTTAAGATTGCTACTATACATGGTACAATCCACAGGACCCACAATAAATGTCTATCTGGCCCAAAATGTTAATAGTGCTAAGGTTAAGAAATCCTGTCTTACACCTACAATACAAGGGTACTTCAAAAAGTTTATGGAAAGATTCATATTATCTTTTCACTCTATTTTTCCACAAACTTTTTCGAAGTACCTTGTAAAAACCATGTGTATGTTGGCAACATTGCTAGCATCTCAGTGAAGTTGTACATTGCTCTAAAGAACTTTGATTCAACACAGAAGTTTAGCAAAAGAAAGAACTATTCCTCTAAAATATTCAACTAATTCTAACATACACATATATTTTTCCTTTGTAGTAAACAAGGGTTTTTTTCTTGTTACTTCAGGGAAAGTAATTTGTGTTACTTTGCTACAGCCTAATACAGTCTTCACTACCATGTCAAAATGTGATTTCTTATAATGATTTTAGATGCTCTCAAATAAAGGAACATCATTTAAAGCAAGCATTTCTTTGTGGCTCAGTAGCCATTAATCAGCTCCATTATACTTTTAAATTTTTACTTTTAGTAGCAGGTACTTACTGGTATCTTATACTAACAGGTGAAATTTAGTTTTGTTAAGTTATATACCAAACAGAGTAAAATGGTATAGTCTATAAGCATGGGAACAAAACTCAAGAAACCATCACAGCGGTGAACATGACGGTTTGATTGGTGGTGTCCTTTCCAAAATTCATGTTGAAACTTATTCGCCAGTGCAGCAGTGTTAAGAGCTGTGGCCTTTGGGAGGTAATTAAATCATGAGGGCAGCGCTCGTGAATGGGGTTAGCACTCTTCTAAAAGGGTTCAAGATCGAAGGGAGAGCTCTGTTCTTCCACTATTTTGGCTTGTGAGGACACGGCATCAAGGTGCCATCTTGGAAACAGAGAGAGCAGCCCTCACCAAACATCAAACCTGCCGGAGCCTTGATCTTGGACTTCTCAGCCTTCAGAACTGTGAGAAATAAATTTCTATTATTCATGAATTACCTAGTCTGTGGTATTTTGTTATAGCAGCACAATGGACTAAGTGAAATATAGCATTTTCTATAGATTGTATCAGTTTTTCTGTGTGCTACTTTAGCAAATCATTCAACATGAATGGAACCTTTTTTCTTTAAAGATTGCAAAAGTGATACAAAGAACTGCTGTATATCTTGTACCCAGATTCACAAATTGTTAACATTTTGCCACATTTGTCTTATCATTTCTAGTCTGTCTCTTATATATGACTATATGTGCATACTTATGTATTTATAGACACACATTCTTGCATACATAATTGTTATGAACCGTTTGAGAGTTGCAGAAGTCATGCCCCTTTACTCCTAAATACTTCAGCACAATAATACATTGTTATTACTTTGTCTATGGTTCACATTAAAATTTTGCCCATTTTCCCAGTAGTATCATTTATAGCATTTTATTAACCTGGTCCAAGATCCAATCCAGATCACACATTGCATTTAGTTTTCATGTCTCTTTAGCCTTCATTAATCTGTAATGGTTTCTCAGCCTTTGTTTTGGTCTATCATAACACTTGACATTTTTTAAGAATGCAGGCCGTTTATATTGTAGAATATCCTTCAATTTAGATTTCTCTGGTATATCTTTGAGATCAGATTCCAGTTATGCCTTTTGGTGAGAATGCTACAGAAGCAATGCTGTGTCCTTTTCAGTGCATCACATAACAAAGTGATGTCGTTTTGTCTGATTATTGATGGTGTTAAACTTTGGTTGATGTGTTGTGTCATAAATCCTTTTTTAAACTTAAAAATGTTTGTGGCTCCTTAGTTTCCTCTTTTGTATAGTCTTTAAGAACTACTTTGGGTAGAAATCTCAGGATACTGATAGATAGCTTTTGTAGGAAGGAAGGTATTACTGAATGCCTCTTTCGTGCTAAGCACATCCTATGTAATATCTCCTCACGACAATTCTTCATTCATTAGCATCTACTGCATGTCAGGCAGACATAAAAGAAGCAATCTTTTCCCTCAAGGAATTTTCAGTCTTTGGGAAAAACACAATTATAATGCAGGGTGGCCAGCACTAGGAGAATGGAATGCACAGGGTGCTGTGGGAGCATTCAGGAGGGGTAAAGTCAGCATGAGGGACTTTCATCAAGGCTGACTTCCTAGAGTCAGTAAAGTTTGAGCCAGGTGTTGAAGAAGATTAGGAGTTAGTGAAAAGGGGGGAAGGATCATTATAGGCCAAAGGAACAAAAAGCATGAGAACTTAAGAGAACATGGAACCTCGCTTGTTCCAGGATTCAGAGTGGTTTTTGGATGGGCCAAAGCCTGGTATGGTGCACATGGGGAGCCCCAGGAGAATAGGCTGAAAAGTTAGGCACAGTCCAAAGCACTGAGGCCTCTGAGGATTTTTAAGGAATGAGAGAAGATTACTCATTCATTAACAGATATTTAGTGAGCACTTGCTGTATTCCAAGCCTTGTTCTAGGGATTGTGATTACAGCAGTGAATATGAGAAATAAGGATCCTGTTCTTAGGTAATTTGCATTCTTTGATTGTATTTGAAAAGATCGTGCTGTCAATAAGGTAAAGAATAAACTGGAGGCACAGACTAATTAAAAAGTAATTAGATAATCCTACTCTATAGTGATCCCCACTTTACAGACTTTTTAAAAATTGCCTCTATCCTATAATGTCATAAAATTAGGATTAGAAGTAGTGTCCTAGATAAATATTATTTATGCCAATTACACTGTGAATTTGAATTATCTAATATACTGTGTAAGCAATTTAAGATCATTCTGTTCCTTTTTTAATTTTTCATGTTCCAGATTCTGACATCTCATAATTATTTCTTAGATATGTTGATCCTTAAAAGGAATCTAACAGATTTCCCAGGACTTCAACATGGTACTTGGTTCTTTCTCTTTTCTTCGTGTCTGTGATGTATAATTAATCATAGATTACTTCATTTTGTTTCACTTCATTTACAACATTTATGAGTTTCACTTTGTCAGTATGAAATGCTTGTCCCCTCCTTTTCTTTCCAAAGTGCCGTAATTAGTGTTAGCATCTTTTTTAACAGGCTACATAAAGTTTAGTGGCTGGATTAAATCAAGTCATTAACATAATGTGCTACCCAATTTGCCCCTATCTCTCTTCGTTTCGCGGACATCAAAGTGCCACAGAGCGCAAGTGTAATTGGGCCTTGCTGGCCTGTCAGATCCCGTCAGCCTGATGACTGCTGCTTTTATTAAAAAGCTTCGAGGCATGATAATTAATGGGGGGAGGGGTGATGGAAGTCTGAGAAATGTAAAAGTTTGGACATTTCTCTATGAATATTTTATTAATTTGAATAATCAGAAGTTAACAGTATCAATTTGATGTATAATACATTGATTAAAAGCCTCGTTTCAGGTCCTCAAAATAGACATCAAAACAGAATTTGCATCTATCGTGGCATTAAAAGAATTAATCCTTTTTTCACATTATTTCTAATTGCATCATTTAAATAATGCAGCTTTTATTTTTCACAATAAAATGTATTGCCATCAACTCACAGATTTCTTAAAATGTGCCCATAGGTGAGAATGGGAAATCCCAGTCTGAAAGAGCAATGGACTCTTCTGTGCAGCACATATTTACATCATTCTCTTTCTCTGTTTTAGCAGCTTGTAAAAGCTGCCATATTCAATTGGACTGAATCTATAATTCCACCTGGAAACCAGGTTTTCTGAATGCACTGGCATTCCCAGGTGATTGCAATAATGATTTTCAGCAAAACATGTTTTAAAAACTTTGAAAGGCAAAATGCAAAAAGCAATCCCACTAGTTTAAGAATTCATGTATGAAAAATTATTAAATCACTATAGAATCAAATATGATATCCTATCAATGGGTAAAATAAGTCCCTCCTTATGTTTTACACGTTGAAGTCTAAGCTAGATAGAGAGGTTTTTTAATATATTTTATGTAAAACCAAAAATGTTGAATTACTCTCCTGATAGTAATTGCTTCTAAAACTATTTTTTTATGTTTTGCAACTCATCTCTTACTCATATACTATGAACATCTTTCTGTAGTAGTGTATACTATTTCTTTTAACATTATAATAATATTTTAATATTATGAATATTACATTCATAATATTCTGTTATATGGTTGTACCTTATTTACTTAAATAAGCCTGTTTTGAGGGACCCTGAGGTTTCTCTCAGTTTTTGCTAATACAAATATTTCTGGTTAAAATGAATATTTTATAGATAGCAATGTGTGAAAATTTTCAATTGTGAAAATTTTTCAACATTTGAAAAATTTCAAAAACAATGTATTTCCTCCCATCACACTCTTTGCCAAACTAATGGATAAGAAATTATGCCTCACTGATAATTCACTTTAAAAAGAAACAAAGATATATTCATATATACTCTTTTTTTTTTTTGAGCATACAGACATAACATTTAGGTTTATGTAAGCAAAGAAAATGTCTGGAAGGATATACACAAAACAGTACTAGTAGTGCCTGACTCTCTGAGGCAGGAGTCAGCAAACAATGGCCCATGTGTCTAATTCAGCCTTCTACCTGTTTTTGTAAAGTTTTATTGGAAGGCAGTCACACCCATTCATTTGCATATTGACTAAGGCTACTTTCACTCTACAAGGGCAAAGTTAAATACTGGCAACAGGGACTATATAGCCTTGAATGCCAAAAATATTTGCTGTCTAGCCCTTTACAGAAAAAAATTGCCAACCCCCAAGTTAGGGGATAGGATGAAACATGGAATTTTTATATTTTACCTTTTATAATATATATTGTTGGGTTATTTCTAAAGCATAGATTGTTTCTAAAAAGGAAATAATTTGATAGTCAAGTCTGTACTAAAATATTAAATAATAACTAAAGAATGATTTAATGTGAATGTTGTGGAAGGTTTTCTATAAATATCTTCAAAGGGTCAGTGGATATAGAATGAATGTTTAGGTGTAGAGCAGTATTTCTCAAAGTGTGATTCCCAAACCAGCAGCATCAGCAGCATCTGAGAATTTGAGAACTGCAAACTGGGGGGGCCCCACCCCAGTCCTAATGAATGAGAATCTCAGCAGGTGGGACCCAGCAATCTATGTTTTATCAGATAATTCTGGGGTCTGCTAAAGTGTGAGAAACACAGCTTTAGGAAAAGCAGTACTTCTCACCCTTGGCTGCACATTAGAATCATCTAGGGAGCATTTTTAAATGCCAGGGCCTGGGTTCCACCCAGATCAGTTAAATCAGAATTTTGTTCATAGCTCCCCTGGTGATTTTAATGTGCAGCCAAAATCAAGCACCACTATACTACAACATCTGTTCTCAATGATGGGGAAAGTGGAATAGCATATCAAAATCACCTGAAATTGAGGGTGATTTTTGAAATTCTTCTTCCTTCACATCTGCCGTAGTAAACCACAGTTAATGATGGAAATGTGTCATATCCCTCAGGTGTATTAAGGACAGGAAAAAATACTCCAAACCATCGCTTTAGAACATGTGGTAACAAGTGTCTTAATTTGCTGACCATTATAGACACAGTAATTTACATGGTGTGTAAGGGACACTATGACAATGGTCTAAAAAAAAGCACTCTTAACCCTAGCTCCATTTTGATCCCAGACACTGAAGTTTTCAACATTCATTTGTTCAGCATAGTGCACTTTAACAGAACGTTAGAAAAAATGGGTTACTACCACTGATGAAAACTGGGTTTGTTTTGTTTTGTTTTTTAAAAACATTATTACGTTGACATTTTGTTTCTGCAATTATCACCTTGCTAGCTATTGTTTTTTAAAAACTAAAAATTTTTCAATCAAAACTTTTTATATAAGAGTGGATATGATTCCAGTAAGAGGAAGTTTTGGAGCCTAGTATGAAGTCAAGGGAACTTTTTGAGTCTGACCAGCCTGCAGAAAGGAAGTTGTAAGAATCACTATTAATTAATATGCATTCCTAACCTATCACTATTAATTAATATGCATTCCTAACCTACTTATTACATATGGCTCTGTCAATACCAGTGATCAGTTTGAACCAACTATTTAGAGCTTGTATTAGAGCTCACCCCAATTAAAATTTGGACTGTTCGAGGGCATAGACATAGATCATAGCCTTCTATTTCTTTTTTTTTTTTTTTTTATCTCTATCACGTTGTTCCAAACTACCAAGTTCTTCATACTGTGGTTCCTATAGGTGGTCTTTATTTGTATTTATTTATATACACATATACATATATAAAATGTTTTTATGGTGATAAAAATAATAACCATGTAGATTGGTATAGCCATTTGGGAGATTAATTAGATAATTCTTTGAAGCTGGATTTCTTGTACCTATTACCCAGAATTCTGCTCCTAAGGGAATCATGCATGTATACAAGAAAACATAAAACGATATTCAATGTAAGATTGTTTGTAATAACAAAAAGTGATAACTTAATAGTTCATCAGTATTAAATAAATAAATGAACAATGGATTATGTAATATAAATGTGATTCTATACAGCAGGTAATATGAATGAATTAGTTTTAAATTATAAATATGAATAAATCTCAAAAACATACTATTGAATGAAAAACCAGATATTGCGGAATGATTAATAGAGTATGATACCACTAATCTAAAATCTTAAAATGGAAAACAATACTATATGTTATTTATGGATATATACATATATGGTAGAAAATATAAAAGCGTGTTCGGGAATGATATAACCAACTTCAGGATAGTGGTTACCTCTAGGGAAGGAGGGGAGAGGATTTGGCAATATGGGGCTTTGCCTGTGTCTGAAATATTTTATTTCTTCAACAACAACAAAAAGGTTTGAATTAGATACAGCAAAATGATAACATCTGTTTAAAATAGTGAGTACCTGAATATGGCAAATTATTTTCTGTGCTTTTCTCATGTTTGAAATGTTTTATAATAAAAAATTAAAGAAATGCCTATTCACTGTAGAAACTTAGACTGAAATTAAACTCACCTGTAATCTCGCCATACTTAGATTTAATTGAACTGACTGAAACAAGTTGTAAAACCTCTATCATAGGCCATTCTCAGTTATGAAGTACTGTATTTAAGGGTTGTCAGGTTGAATTAGTTTTTAGAAGCCTAGCAGTCCAACTCCAGTGTGCCTGCTGTGATGGCTGAAACCAGAGGAAGAATTCAGCACGATCCTCTGAAGTAAAACATGAAAATTTTAAATTTGCCAATAATAAGCCTAAGTAAACACTACAGAAAAATATGACCTAAAATGTGAATTAGCATCAGTCAGGAAGCAGTAGTGGAATTGAGCCAAAATCATGAGAGCTATAATTTCTTTTTCTCTGAGAATAATACCAGTTGTCATCACATTTCTAGATCATTCCATCACATAATGTGTAGTGTCCATCTATACAGGCAACTAAAAATAAGTTGCATGCAGTTCTTGTTTGAGTGACTTCTATCACTTCTGTTCACCACAATCAAAATTTATAAATGCGCTTTTTACATGCTGATGTTGGAATCTCACGTAAGGGCAGTTGGTGAACAAGACAAAGAGTACAGAGAAGAGGCATCTTACCTAGTAAGAAAGGTTCACAGACATAGAGAGTAAACAAAACAGGAAATACCTAAAGCCTACACTGCCTAGCCACCTTGCTGTATCTGAAGGATGCTAAATACCCTGAAGACATATTACCTGTCATGTTGCTCTAGTAATTCTGAACAGACGTCATTATGCATCTATCTGAAAAGGCTTTGCTTCAGTCACTGTCATTTGAATCAGTATTTATTTATTACCCTTTTCAATTCTCCTAATCGAAGTCTTTTTTTTCTATTTTTTAATTATGAAAAATTTCAAGCATATAGAAAAGTTGAATAGTACCCCTACCATCTAGATTCAACAATACTACCTGTCTCTGAGATATTCTTGATTAAATTCTAGAACAGCAAAATTTCTATATATTTTTCAACAGTTAATAATCACCCACTTCTCAAAATATAATAGACACATAATATTTTGTAAGTGAGAAAGCACTAATAACTGCAGCTTCATGTAGTTCTGTCAACATATAAAAGATGTTCTGAATATATAGAAGGTATTCAGCCTCATCTAGTTCATCACATTTTTACTAAAAGCATACTATGTGCCAGATGCTAAGGAGAATGTTAAATAGCAGAAGATGAATAGGGTGTGGTCCTGCCCTCCAGGAGCTCAGTCTGTAGAGAGAGGCAGATATGTAAACAAATCCATGCATGAGTACAATGTGACTGAGAAGTGCAGTGAGGGCCCAGAGGAGACAACCAACTCACTCTTTGAGATTAATAATGTTCTCATAAAGGACAGCGTATGTGGTTCAGGGCCTCATATGAGTGGAATTTCATCTGATGGAAAAGACGATGATTTCAGACAGAACAAACAGCACATGCAAAAACTGAGCAATATAAACAGCACACCGCGGTGGAGGGAATGGCTAGTGTGAGGTAATAGAAAGATATGCAGGCAGGAAGGTGATGCCTGACTGGTTTTTAGGGAGAGAATTCTGCCATAATAAGGAAAATGGTTGGGGCTGCAGGTAAGGAAGTGGAGGTAGGAGTGGCTCACCTTTCTCGCAGTCTTGAGTGTAGATTCACTCACCCATTGAGTGTGTAACTGCATACCACTCCAGTGGTACAGTAAACGACGTGCTCATGCTCCCGTCACGGAGCTTGTAGTCTCATCAGTCTGCTTCCAGTTCTGCCAACAAGTTATCTTTTATACTAATCCCTTCTATTTTCTCCCCCATTATTCTGTCAAATTTCTACTTTCTAATAAGGAGGAAGCTGTCGTATTAGTTAACCCCCTGAAAACCTAAAGAAGTTTAGCTAGAGATTTAAAAAAAAATGAGAAATGCAACCATATCTTGTTTTTCTTTATATCCTCAGTAGCTGATACAATGTCTGAAATATCATATGCTTTTAGTAATTCAATTAATCATTGAGATATTTAGAAAAAAATGAACAGGGAGGGTGACCTATAGGATATAGTGGGTGTGAAAATATGGAAATGGCAAGAATGGCTGCAGACGATGAGGTGGACGGTGATGTCATCAGCTGATGTCATCAGCTGAGGGGAAATATCAGAGGATGAGTGTCATGGGGGCAGAGGAGAGATAATGAGTTCATTCCTGACATGTTGAATTGGGGTTGTCTACTATGCAGTTGTGCTTCTGAACCTTCAAATCTTCATACACAATCTAGTTTAACTTTTGATTCATGGGGGCTTGAGCACAACCAGAACGGTTACAGTATGAAAAACAATATCACACCGTTAGCCAAGATTTATAACGTTTAGAAAATTCTTATTCAGAGCCTGCTTCTCTAAATATACACTATTTGAAATGTATCCCTTTTTGGACTTATTTTAAGTTGATTCATGTAGCATCAAATGCATGAAGAAATGATAACTGATACTTCTGCCAGTAATACTGGTCAGAGAATTTAAAAGGACATATGATAGAAGTATTGGGGGTAGGGGTAATCCCCCAAAAAGAAAAAACGACTGCAAAGAAGATAGCCACCATAAAAACAACATTAAAGTTCTTTTATTACTTTGGATAATACAGTGAGTTTTATTTTGTTGTTGACATTTTGGGTGTTTTTGTTATTTTTGTTTGTTTGTTTTTTGGCTCAGATCCAAGTATCTACTTTTATCTAGATTTATATTTTAAACTTTAAAGAGTTGTGTACAGTCTTATTTGACAGCCTAAATTGGTTCTTACGATAATGCAGGTTTTCATGTGGGGATTGTATAGTTAATATATTATTAATAAAATAACCACTTAAATAAATTTTATTCCCCTGCCATTTAAAAGTTTATTTTTTATTATGTTCTGTGATAAACAATTTTAAATTCCTGTAAGTGTATATCTCTTTTTCCTTTTTATAACTATTTCCTTTCATTCTTTTGTGCAAAAGCATGAATGTTTTCTAAGATGTTGTTGTTATAACAATTCTAAGTTTGTCACATTCCAACTTATGTAAAAGACTTAATTATGCTTTGTGCTACATTTGGACCAGAATTATAAAATATATATGTGTGCAATATTTTCACAACCACAGTATATTTTAAGGAAAAAATATTATTTAAAATATTTTCTTTACCATGTAGTCTTCAGCAAGCAGAGAAGGGCTTTTCTGAAGTGAGATTAGACAATAGAGCCAACTTCATTTTTTATGCACGTGAATGGAGAGGGCTTGAGGTTATTAGTTGAAACCGAGTAACCTTTCCAGGCTTTCATCTCTTTCTTTTCAAATTTGAATATGAAAAGCATATTCAAGTCAAAGACCATCACTTTAATGACATTTGGCAGTCATTTGATTTATTAGGTTTGAGAAAAAATTTTCCTTTAAATATTTCATCATACTATGCTAATCCTAGTAATATTGCCAGCTGCAGCCTTGTACCTGTATTAGTAGAGACAGAATGGTGTGGAATTTTCTCTGTCATCCTAGTAAAATTTCCATGAATCTACTGAATAATAAACTAACCTTATTGAAATATTCAGATTTGGGTTTTTAGTTAAAGTGTCTTAGAATACATAATAAAAGAAAATGTCTTTTAAAAGAAGGGGGTAATAAAATTACTTCATCAAATATTGAGGGGGTTTGACAGCAATGGAAATTGTTCTTTATGGGGATATTTTTACAATAGGATACTTATGCTTTACAATTTGATTAATTATAGCATATGCTTTGGAATATCTAAGTAATGACTATGGTGAATTCGCACATTGATTTACATTTAACAATGAATTACTAAAAGCTGGTTATATAAACAGGTCTTATTTTCAGGTGTTTCTAATTATTATTTGAAGTAATATAACTTACAGTAGCATGTTTCTGAATTTAGTAGAGAGGGATTTTTATAATAAAGAACAAATTTTAAATAGTAAAAAACATTTAACTGAGGCATTATCTTGATGTGATCTAATTCTTAAATCATAGTCTATTAATTATTTGAAATCATCAGTCAAGGAAACATTTGTGACTCTCATGATAATGTCTGTGACACCAAAATCTGTTAAACAGGATTAAAGTGAAAATTAAACAAATATTTTAGTTGTTAATTCTGTAAAAATGAAATAAAAAATTTCAAGAAAATGTATGTGTTAAATTAGACACAAAATTTTTTTCTTCTGTTTGAAAATGTATTACTTAATGAGTGAAATATATTATGGCAGAATATTTGAGAATGAACTGTAGTTTCTGCTCTAGTTAATATAGATTCATATAGCTACGTATACTAGCATTCTAGCTATAAGTATTCAACAGGCTTTGATCTCTGAATAATTGAAACTTTCTCAGGTATTGTAGGTTAAATAAAAGCAGTGATAAACATGTACTTCATTACATAGTTTGAAACAAGGCCAACTGATACTTGTCATTCTGAAAGAAATCGGAGATGAAGATCTCATAATCTTCACTCCTGATAGACTACTAGTGGAGTAGTTATAGCCTCAAATGTAAATCAGGAGACTATTGCCATGACACTGTTAACTTCAAACCCTGGGGCATTAGAATCTCATTCTCTCTCTCTCTCTGTCATGAATAATCTATCATGTGTAACATATAGTAGTGTACATGGCGTTCCAGAAAAGAAACCCATTGGCCTTTGTGTTTTATTTAAAATTGATTGTGGAAAAGAATAAAGGATTTTTTTATGTTTTCTTTCTTTGTTGTTGTTTTTTTGTTTTTGCTCTTTAAACAGCCATCAGAAAAAATTCGGATTGAGATCATAGCTCTAAGCCTTAATGATTCTCAAGTATCCATGGATGACACTATCCAACGGTTGTTTGTTGAGTGCCGATTCTATAATCTTCCTGCTGAAGAGACACCTGTATCACTTCCAAAACCCAAGAGTGGGCAGTGGGTCTACTATAACTATAGCAATGGTATGTATGATTTATCTATAATATAGACTTTTTTGTTTGTCTTTTTTTATCTGTGAAGGAAGTTGAAGGAACAAGGGGAAAGTTTAATTCTCTAATGTTCGCATAAACTCATGGAAGTCTTGTCAGAACAGATTAACAAAAATCAAACCTGTAGTGTAAGGATTAAGAACATAAAGTTGAATTAATAATAAAGTTAAAAGAAAACAAAAACAGTGTGAAAACAATATTTATAGATGTTCCTGCTATATAAAAGTATTAATAAAAAATGCCACCTAGGTCTACAATTGAATTTAATTGGAAAACATGATATTTCAAAGGAAAAAAAAGTAACACTTTTTAAATTATATGATTAACACCATTCAATGGCCTACTATTCCTCTACCTTTCTGATCAGTGTAATCACAAAGATGTTTATATATCTCTTTCAGTATCTAGATATCTATTCAGGATTTTAATTGTGTGAAACAAAAGTTCTTACAATGCCTTTTCATCATTTAGTCTGCGCATCCATTTATAACAGTAGGCAGGTTTTCTCTCTTCAGGCTTGATCTGTCAGCCAGTTGGACGTGTAAGTTTACTGGACCAGTACAGATCCAGTAGGCACCCTATAAATTCTTAGATCAATCAACTTTAAAGAGTTTTTAAGAATACTGTGTGATCATCAGGGCATAATTAGAGAGAAATAAAAAATTATATCAAGCCACCAGGACCCTAAGTTAAAACGGCTAAGTAAATTTTCCTAGAGCCTAACATTAAAATGAACCATAAAGATAAGAGGGTTGCATTATTTTTAGCAAAATAGGCCATCTATGCTAGTTGAACACTAATATTTTTTCTGACCAATCTTAGAAATTACATTTTAATCAAAACACATAATCATGCTATTGTACCAGCAAGATTACAAATGCTGATGGTTACTTTTTTTTTTGCAACTGGCATTTTTAGAAATGTGTTTATTGCTTGAAACAGTAATCTTGAGTATCCAGAGATCTAGTCTAGTCCTCCCTGTATTCACAGTTCTTACTAAATTATGTGAACTTAGGCAAACTGTTTAAATTTCATGATTCCTTATTTTCTTATCAAAAAAATAAGATGTTTTCTGAGATTCCTTCCATAATTCTGTAATAGGTGGGTTGAGAAATCACATGGGAAGTAAGTAGTATGTTCAGGATAAGAATCTGATTTCTTCTTTCCTTCATTCACTTAATATAAAAGATGTATTTCCAAAAACATTTTCTTAGGCTTCCTAGATTCCTTAATTGCAAAGTATCAGGAAAGTAAACCATATCAAAATATTATTAGTAATGAGAGAACTGTTCAGTCAATTAATTTTAATGAAGATACCCCAAGAAAAGAGACAAACTCCTTTGGCTTTTGTATTATTCTTTGTAAAGGTCAGCAACAAAATTGTTTTTAGAAGTTGATTGTGCATTGAGAAACTTGGCCATGTAGTAGAACAGATGTTTACATTTACCTGCAGAGCAAATCCTTCCTTGGATCAAACCTATGATTCATGCTCAAGTATCCTAAATTTTGTACATGCTCACGTGGTTACCTAGGTCTGTTTGGGGTTTTTTGTTGGCTGGTTGTTTTTGGTTTGTTTGTTTGCTTGTTTTCCCCCTTGACTGCAAGGTACCATGCTATCTAATTGGTATATTAAGAGTTGCTTATATTTCTAATGAATTAGCCATTTGATAGCAGCAAGAAAACCAGTGAATTATTAATTCAGTAGAAGTTTTTACTATATCTTTCTTAAGCTTCTATTCCTACGTAATGAGATTTGACTATATAGAATTTTCAAAATTAATTGAAAAGAATTTTTTTTTTTTATTTGAAAAGAATTTTAAGAAGATTTATCTCGAGAGAGGGAAGAGGAATGTACTCTCCTCTTAGAAGCAAACTAATGCTGTTTTTATCTATTACTCTGAAAAATGAAGTCCTAAGTCACCAGCAAATGTGTGAAATATTAACCTTGTTAAAGGTTTTATTTTAGTTTTCATTTAAGTATGGCACAATGAAAATATTTATTTTTAAATTATTATATTTGCATCTTCATTGCAGGGGGCTCTCCTTGTATCTTTGATTAATAAGCAGCTATCTCATTTAATCTATGTAATGATTTACCATTCTTGTTACTTGATATAGAAGGTCAATATAATGGAGCCTTACATCCTTCAAATCTCATTAAATGTTAATGAAAGTAATGTTATTTCCAAACTGACTTTTTTAATTCAAATGGAAAATTTAGAAGACAATTAGTACATGCTATCTCCTGTTTTGAACAACATAAAAATAGAGAGGTTAGCTTAACCTAGGAATGATTTTACCCTGCATTGCGACTTGAATCTATACAAAAGGGATTTGTGTACTGAGGCCTAAATTAGGTACATAAAATGAGAGGTGTAGACTAGTAATCCCTAGGATTATTCATAATCGAATTCAATGTTTATTAAGAGGTGTTGATACCAGTTTCACCTAAACACACAAAAATGTATCTTCTTAGGGCTACTGTCAGTTGAAAACTATAGTTGAATTCACTTGCTAGACATTGGTAGCAAGAACAAAACACTTGTTATTTTATTGGACTTGAAAATTTTGCTTGGAGAATGCTGAGAAAGCAAGAAAATAGTTTGGGGAAAAATAAGATTAATGGTAGGTCTGAAGAATGTTGTCTGGGCCGAATAAATCCTTCTAGGGAATTGACAGTGGGAAGAAAAAAGATTAATGAAATCATCCAAAGTTTTTATGAGGCTTATACAGATCTGGGCCCATAGTCTCTGAGGACTGAAGAGTCTATCTTTTGGAACAATTAAAGTTAAATTCAGAAGATGAAGAGGATGTAAAACATCAGATTTTGTTACTAATAGGAGGAGAAATTTGGCAAAGATAAGGATTACAGGATAATAACACTTTAATACAAAAGTTATCTGAGATTCAAGGTTATCAACCCTTTATAATTAAACCATCTGCATTTCTTACTTCTGCCATATGACATTGATAGAGAATAGAAGGATTTCTTCAACCTGCAGAAATGAGGGCTATGTTTTAAATGGTAGACATATGAAAATCAAATCAATTATTTGGACTGCTGATTTGTATTCTTTTTGAGACATATGCTTTCAGTAAGTTTATATCAAAATCTGGCACATCCTAAACAACCATGATTTCTGATGTGAATGAAAGTTAGATAGATTAACTTTTAATAATCACCAGAATCACATTTTAAAGGATGTATTTGAAGTTTTGAAATTGTAAATTTTTTTTACCATCTAGAGTTTCAGAATACCAAAGGAATCGTGGTATTCGTAGGATCATAGGATCATGACCTAAACAGAGGTAGCCAAAGTATGCCTATTCCCTACAATGTTCAACACGAAAGTGTTCACTGGTTCTTGATCCCATTTAAAAAATGGGCTAAGAAATGTTGAGCTAAACAATGGTTCTCAGTGTGTGGTGCCCTGACCGGCAGCAGTAGCAACAGCAACAGCAACAGCAGCAGCTGGGAACATGTTAGAATTGCACATTCTGAGGCCCTACCCCAGACTTACTGAATCAGAAACTCCAAGGGATTCTGATGCATATTAAAGACTGAGTACCATTGGGCTAGATTAAGATGCCCAATCTAGGCCTTGTTTGTACAAGCAGGAGAGCTGTAGTACTAATCTGGTACACCCTTGGAGAACTAAGCTTATTGGTAAGGAGCCGGAGTTTTTTCAAAAAGGAATACTTAAAAGTTTTCATCCAAGAGATTTGATTTAATTAACCTAGACAGGGTGTATCTAAGTAACATCTCTTTACGAAGGAGTAAAAGGAAAATGAAGTGGCTTCCCTTGATACAGTTAAAGAACTCTCACATTCCAGCCTTGTGCTAACAAAATGACTGCCTTAAATAACAGGACAAGTTTTAGCTTCATATGGAAGAAGAAGTTATAGCATGGAGGTTAAGAGGGCAGGCTCTGGAGGCAGACATCGCTGGATTCTAATTCTGGCTCTGCTGCTTTCTAACCAGGTGATCTTGAGCAAATCACTAACTTTCTCTGGGTCTTCTTAATCATCTATAAAATGGTTATTAATGGATCAGTATGTTTCTTAACCCATGTGATTGCAATAAGAAAAGTATTTAAAGTATTGGGTATAGTACCTAGTACAAAAACATCATTCAGTTAATGATAGCTATTATTATTTTTACCTTTGAAAAGCCAGAAGTTGGACCCAAATGTCCATCACAGGATGAGTATATTAAAAAAAAAAAAAAAAATTGGTGTGTATGTATGTGTGTGTGTGCGTGTATATATCTATATACACGCACACACACAATGGAATATTATTTAGCCTTAAAAAGGAATGAAATTTTGGTATATGTTACAACGTGGATGAACCTTGAAAACATGCTAAGTGAAATAAGCCAGACACAAAAGGACAAATGCAGTATGATTCCACATATATGAGGCAAATTCATAGAGACAGAAAGTAGAATGGTGCTTACCAGGGGCTGGGAGGAGGAAGGAATGGAGAGTTATTGTTTAATGGGTACAGAGTTTCAGTTTGGGATTCTGAAAATTCTGGAGATGGATAGTGGTGATGGTACAACAGTGTGAATGTTCTTAACGCCACTGAACTGTATAGGTAACATGACAAATTTTATGTATATTTTATCACAATAAAAAAATTTTTAAAGCCATTAAATTCATCAAAACTTGTCTAGGTTTAATTGAAAGACCCTTTATTTGGATGCTGGACTTTGAAATTCGGTCTCTTTTTTTTTTTTAATCACTGAAATTACCTTTGTCTTCAAACAATTGTAAACCACTGTGGCATATAAACTTTAGAACCGTGAGATCAAAAAGAATATGGTATATCACATCTTGTGTTGGTGATTAACAGCAAAAACAAAGAAATCCCACTTGAAGTTAAAAGTTCCCATTTGGCCTGGTATATTGGCACCCTCCAAAAAATGAGGTGCTATCTCCCAGCATTAGTGGAACTCATCTATTATAAGGATGTTTGGGCACTGATAAGCAGAACAAAATACTCTGAATGCTTTGTCTTTATTGATTTCTATGAATCTCAGTAATCTATATAATTAGTCACATTTACTAATATGGTAGCATGCATAGAGCAGTAAGCTAAGAGTTACTGTTTGACCTTGGCTATCCAGAGTTGGTTATTAAATTTGTTATTTTGTTGTCAATGATTCTTACTTCTGTTAAGCTACTAATCCACCCCTATACAGACACCTTTATGTCTCCCACTCCATGTGCCTAACTCGGTGCTGGGCACATCTTTGGCCCTCAGTTAATATTTGCTCAACTAAGCCTAACAATTAAATGAGTTGATAGCTTTATAATGAGGATTGAACTAAAATTATCCAGGGAAACATTTTCAATATGAAATATGAAAATATGTTCAAATATGTTTGAGGAGAACTGGCTTTAGAACTGTCATGATATCTTTCACATTTTGTACACCTGTGATGAGGGATAATCTCTAAATTGAGATCATCAGGGCACAGGGGAGCCTTTACGTCCAAAATGGCATCTAAGCCAAGGCATGGCTGAAAGTCTGCCGAGCTGAGAAAAAATAATCAGGATGAAAATTGGAGTGTTTGCACTCTGAGATGCCATTTTCCGAAAGTGCAGACACTTACTTATAATGTCAAATGTTTACCATCTTCTTCCTGGTGGGATGTTAGATCAGTTATCTAATCTTGCATTTCAGCTAAGTGAAGTCTGGCCACATTCTTGTATGCCAACATGTACCTTTAAAAACCAAAGACAAACTTCACACCCTAAAAAGCCTCTCTCTCCCTTCCTCCACCTTTCTCCCTCATACCCCCCACCAGTACACTAGCAGACGTCAGCCTGTGGATTTCCTCAACCCAATACACTAGATGCCTCTTTTATTGCATGTTATGGCAGGAGAGAAGGATTAAATTACTGAGGCTGTCAGGGAGGACAAGCTCTCTGCCATACATTATCATTATCACTTGCTTCTTGGGTGAAAGAAAATGCAGTAAATCCCTCAAACACAAAGCAATAAAGACCGCTGGCTTTTACTGTCATGACTGCCAGTGCCATTAACAGGCAGTGACAGTGATGTGGCACTCTTAGATGTTGCTTGTATCTTTTCTGACAGTGTGCACATAAACCTGCCAGTGACATGACATTAGATCACATGACTATTCAGATTTGATTCTGGTTTCTGGAGCTGTTTTCTTTTCCCAGGCATACAAGTGAGGTGGCATGACTTGCATCTTTAAGAAAAGGTATTCATAAAAAATATGGAATGGTACTAATATGGCATATTCCTGAGTGACTTCCTTTTGTGGATTTTTTTTCTTTTGGTATAGTGATCTACGTGGATAAAGAAAACAATCAAGCAAAGAGAGACATCTTAAAAGCCGTACTACAAAGACAAGAGATGACTAATAGAAGGTACTTTTAAGCAGTCTGAATTATCTAGTGGTTTAAAAAAAAAAGGCACAAGATGAGGAATCAGAACAAACACCTGAGTTCTCTTATTAACTCTGTGTCCTGAATGAGTACATGACCTCTGTGACTCTCTTTCCTCCTATAAATATAGTGGCCCTGCCTACCAGACAGAGTAACTATGAGGATCCTGTCACACTTTGAAAACCAAAAGACTGTGCAGTGTATATAAAGTATCATATTCCCATTCAAGTGTAATTGTAGAGAGTTTAACAAGTTGAAAGGAGGGTGCACTCTGGAGTCACATGGCTTGCATATGAATTTTTCTCCTATTACTTACTAGCTGTCTGATCCTAACAAGTTACTTAACCTCCCTGTGCCTCGTTTTCTTCATCATTTTTTCATCTGTAAAATGGAGATAATAATACCTTATGGGATTGCTTCGAGCATTAAATAAGTAAGATGGATAGAACAGTATGTGACAAATAGTAAATGCACAATAAGTGCTAACCGCATCCATTGTAAGTGGTAGTAATACTAACTGATATTATTTGTAATAGCTCATCAGCCTTTAGACTAACTTGTATTTTACTATCACTGTTTAAAAATTCATAATTTCATATTATTTTTTGAATGCTTTTTTTTTCTAATTTGAATAGGACACTTTGCAATTCTGGGTCAGTAGAGAAAATATTTTCTTTTCAGAAGAAAAACCTGATCTGCATAAGTTAGTCCTTCTGTGTGCGCACCTACCCATTCAGTTTGAGGAGTTGTCTAAGTGCTGCTTGTTAACCCCTGAGCTGGTTTTCACCAGTACCCCTTTGCTGGCTCTTCTCTCTTGGCCAGGGTAGATCGTTTGTCTCTTCGGTGTCCTCTTCTCCATGCCTTCATGATCCATGGATGACAAAGCCTCTCACTGCCTCAAAAATGGTGCTTACTGTCTTAAAAAGAGACCCTTGCTGTCTTAGAAAGAGGCTCAAGTTCTTTCCTTTCCTAGAGGCCATGAAGTGAATGGGTTTTTTTTTTTTTAATTATATTTTTCAAAAGCTTCCCGACTAGCATTTTCTCTTCTGTTTCCAGAAGGGAGACTGGAATTCATAGTTCTTGGGATCTGATAGTAGGTTTTTCATTAACTCCTTGAAATACACATATAATTTCTCTGGATCTCAGTTTTTCTGAAGAATGGGTGGTGAGACCCTTTAAATAAGCCTGAGATTCTGCTTTTCCCAGGATAGTAATCACTCAAGTTTTACTTATTTACTTTGTGTACTAGTTTCTTTCAAGGCCCCCTCGAAAGCCACCCAGGGCACTAGTGGATAAACAGCATTGGCCATGTCTGCTTCGCTACAGTCAATAAACGGGGCCATCCCAGGCCGGAGCTCAGCTCTGTTCCCATGGACAAATCCTGGGCTGGAACTTAGTAGTCTGTTCAGTCTTATTTGCCTGCTTCTGTGTTTCTTTGTTTCCGGAATGTTAAAACAAAGTAGCACTCTTCTTGGGACAGAGCAATTTTTTCCTCTAAAGTGTTTATTTTAAAAATTGAAAGGCAGATTCCGCTTTCATTTTAGACCTGCCTTTCCTCAGAAGGACCACTTATTTGTATCAGAAGTTTTTTTTTTTTTTTTTTTTTTTTTTTTTTTTAAGTCCACAGTAACTGTAGTGATTCCCATTCTCCCATCATTGTTTCTCTAAGAATCTCCAAACACCCCATGGAGACACAGAGGTTCATGTCATTTCTTAGAAAAGCTGAGAGAGGTACTGCAGGTGCAGAGCAATTGACTGAGGGCTTTCAACCATGAAGTGCGTGCTAGGGGTGCCTCTGACCACCGTCAGAGGATGGTCTCCTTCTAATGCCTCGGCAGGATCGTTTTCCTAAGGAAGAAAGGGAGTTTACATTTACATTTTTCCACAGCCAAAAGCCAATTGTTATTCCAGCGAATGTTCTCATCTTTTTGAAGTACTCGAAGGTCACATTACTTAAAGTACCTCCTAATTTATGAGAATTCATTTCTCTCAGGCAACAACTATGTGGAATATTGGTGATAACTTACAAAGCCACACAGTTAGAGAAGTTTGGCCAATCTTCCCTGACATGTCTAAAGTTACAGACATTGTATAATAAATTTTATGTGGTACCTTTTCATGCTGCTTCACGCTGTATTTGCAAATATACAAGTATCACTTTAAAGGGGAGGTCACACATTAAAATAGGACTTTGAAAATTATTTGAAGTCACAGTTTTGACACTGACTTAACATTCCTTTTTGGTTTTGTTTTCTTTTTAGCAGTATTCTATTGAGCAGATCTGTCACTGAGGAAGATAGACTATAATAACAAGCAATCAAACCAATTACATATTGCAATAAGTACTAAAGAAAATTAAACAAATTAAATGCTATAATAGAAAATAACAGGCAAATCTGAGGAGGTAACATTTAAGCTGGTTCATGAAGGATGAGAGGATCCAGTCAAGTCACAAAATGCCCAGGGAAGATCATTCCAGGCATGAAGGAATATACAGAGATGTGTTCTAGGAGAAGTAGGGGAAGTTAGCTGGGCTACGTGTCACTGAGAAGTGGACAGAGGTGGAAAGAGGAGGCAGAAAAAACTGAGGTAGCACGTGCTTTTTTTTACTTCCACTTGGGTACTTGGCACCTGCCCCGTGTGTACATCGGGTCCTCAGACTACACTATAAGTCTCTTCAACACATGGAACAAGGTTTTACCTCTTTGTTTTGGCAGGGTTAAAGGTAAGATATAAGATGTGTCTGTGTATGTGTATGTACATGTACAGCTTAGCCTTGGCCAGTTTTTACTTTTTTAATTATTTTAGTGTACTTTCCTCCCTTTTTAGCTTAACCTTATAATTTCTTCAGTTCATTTTTTATTTAAATTTTATTTTGTCGATATACAATGAGGTTGATTATTGTGGCCCATTACCGAAACCCCCTCCCTCCTCCCTCTCCCCCCTCCCACCCAACAATGTCCTTTCTGTTTGCTTGTCATATCAACTTCAAGGAATTGTAGTTGTTATGTCTTCTCCCCCCCACCGGGTTTTTTTTTTTTTTTTTTTTTTTTTTTTGTGTGTGTGTGTGTGTGTGTGTGTGTGTGTGTGTGTGAGAAATTATTCATTTATTTTTAGCTCCCACCAATAAGTGAGAACATGTGGTATTTCTCTTTCTGTGCCTGACTTGTTTCACTTAATATAATTCTCTCAAGGTCCATCCATGTTGATGCAAATGGCAGTATTTCATTCGTTTTTATACCTGAGTAGTATTCCATTGTGTAGATGTACCACATTTTCCGTATCCACTCATCTGATGATGGGCATTTGGGCTGGTTCCAACTCTTAGCTATTGTAAAGAGTGCTGCGATGAACATTGGGGAACAGGTATACCTTCGACTTGATGATTTCCATTCCTGTGGGTATATTCCCAGCAGTGGGATAGCTGGGTCGTATGGCAGATCTATCTGCATTTGTTTGAGGAACCTCCATACCATTTTCCATAGAGGCTGCACCATTTTGCAGTCCCACCAACAATGTATGAGAGTTCCTTTTTCTCCGCAACCTTGCCAGCATTTATCGTTCAGAGTCTTTTGGATTTTAGCCATCCTAACTGGGGTGAGATGGTCTCTCAGTGTAGTTTTGATTTGCATTTCCCGGATGCTGAGTGATGTTGAGCATTTTTTCATATGTCTGTTGGCCATTTGTATATCTTCCTAAGAGAAATGCCTACTTAGCTCTTTTTTTTTTTTTTTTTTTTTTTTTAAAAGTCCAGGGGCTTTTATTTTTTATTTTTTTTATTTTTTTTATTTTTTATTTTTATTTTTTTAATTTTATTTTGTCAATATACATTGTAGCTGATTAATGCTCCCCATCACCAAAACCTCCCTCCCTTCTCCCTCCCCCCCTCCCCCCCAACAATGTCCTTTCTGTTTGTTTGTTGTATCAACTTCAAATAATTGTGGTTGTTATATCTTCTTCCCCCCCCCCCCGGTTTGTGTGTGTGTGTGTGTGTGTGTGTGTGTATGTGTGTGTGTGAATTTATATATTAATTTTTAGCTCCCACCAATAAGTGAGAACATGTGGTATTTCTCTTTCTGTGCCTGACTTGTTTCACTTAATATAATTCTCTCAAGGTCCATCCATGTTGTTGCAAATGGCAGTATTTCATTCGTTTTTATAGCTGAGTAGTATTCCATTGTGTAGATGTACCACATTTTCCGTATCCACTCATCTGATGATGGGCATTTGGGCTGGTTCCAACTCTTGGCTATTGTAAAGAGTGCTGCGATGAACATTGGGGAACAGGTATACCTTCGACTTGATGATTTCCATTCCTCTGGGTATATTCCCAATAGTGGGATGGCTGGGTCGTATGGTAGATCTATTTGCAATTGTTTAAGGAACCTCCATACCATTTTCCATAGAGGCTGCACCATTTTGCAGTCCCACCAACAATGTATGAGAGTTCCTTTTTCTCCGCAGCCTCGCCAGCATTTATCGTTCATAGTCTTTTGGATTTTAGCCATCCTAACTGGGGTTAGATGGTATCTCAATGTGGTTTTGATTTGCATTTCCCAGATGCTGAGTGATGTTGAGCATTTTTTCATATGTCTGTTGGCCATTTGTATATCTTCCTAAGAGAAATGCCTACTTAGCTCTTTTGCCCATTTTTTAATTGGGTTGCTTGTTTTTTTCTTGTAAAGTTGTTTGAGTTCCTTATACATTCTGGATATTAATCCTTTGTCAGATGTATATTTTGCAAATATTTTCTCCCACTCTGTTGGTTGTCTTTTATTTAACTCTGCTAATTGTTTCTTTTGCTGTGCAGAAGCTTTTTAGTTTGATATAATCCCATTTGTTTATTTTTCCTTTGGTTGCCCGTGCTTTTGGGGTCGTATTCATGAAGTCTGTCTCCAGTCCTATTTCCTGAAGTGTTTCTCCTATGTTTTCTTTAAGAAGTTTTGTTGTTTCAGGGTGTATATTTAATTCTTTAATCCATTTTGAGTTGAGTTTAGTGTATGGTGAAAGGTATGGGTCTAGTTTCATTTTCCTGCATATTGATATCCAGTTCTCCCAGCAGCATTTGCTAAAGAGGCAGTCTCTTCCCCAGTGTATAGGCTTGGTGCCTTTGTCAAAGATCAGATGGCTGTGGGTGTGTGGGATTTCTGGATTCTCTATTGTATTCCATTGATCACTCTGTCTGTTTTTATGCCAGTACCATATTGTTTTGGTTATTATAGCTTTGTAGTATAGCTTAAAGTCAGGTAGTGTTATGCCTCCAGCTTTATTTTTTTTGCTCAGCGTTGCTTTGGCTATGCATGGTCTTTTGTTATTCCATATAAATGTCTGGATAGTTCTTAGCATTTCTGAGAAAAATGTCATTGGAATTTTGATGGGGATTGCATTGAATTTGTATATCACTTTGGGTAGTATGGACATTTTCACTATGTTGATTCTTCCAATCCAAGAGCATGGGATATCTTTCCATCTTCTTGTATCCTCTCTAATTTCTCTCAGCAGTGGTTTGTAGTTCTCATTATAGAGATTTTTCACATCCTTGGTTAACTCAATTCCTAAGTATTTTATTTTTTTGGTGGCTATTGTAAATGGGCTGGCTTTCTTGATTTCTCGTTCTGCATGTTCACTATTGGAGAAAAGAAATGCTACTGATTTTTGTGTGTTGATTTTGTATCCTGCTACTGTGCTTAAATCATTTATCAACTCCAAGAGTTTTTTTGTAAAGGCTTTAGGCTGTTTAATATATAGGATCATGTCATCTGCAAACAGGGACAGTTTGACTTCATCTTTTCCAATCTGTATGCCCTTTATTTCCTTCTCTTCTCTGATTGCTCTGGCTAGTACTTCCAACACGATGTAGAATAGGAGGGGTGAGAGTGGGCATCTTTGTCTAGTTCCTGTTCTTAAAGGAAAAGCTTTCAGCTTTTCCCCAATCAGGATGATATTGGCACTGGGTTTATCATATATGGCTTTGATTATGTTGAGATACTTTCCGTCTATGCCTAACTTGTAGAGGGTCTTTGTCATGAATGAGTGTTGAATTTTATCAGATGCTTTTTCGGCATCTATAGAGATGATCATATGGTCCTTGTGTTTGAGTTTATTAATATGGTATATCACATTTATTGATTTGCTTATGTTGAACCAACCTTGCATCCCTGGGATGAATCCCACTTGATCGTGGTGAATAATTTTACGTATGTGTTGCTGTATTCTGTTTGCTAGTATTTTAGTGAGGATTTTTGCATCTATATTCATCAAGGATATCGGCCTGTAGTTTTCTTTTTTGGTTATATCTTTACCTGGTTTTGGTATCAGGATGATGTTTGCTTCATAGAATGAGTTTGGGAGATTTGCGTCTGTTTCAATCTTTTGGAATAGTTTGTAAAGAATCAGTGGCAATTCCTCTTTGAATGTTTGGTAAAATTCTGCTGTGAATCCATCTGGTCCTGGGCTTTTCTTTGTTGGGAGCTTTCTGATAACAGCTTCAATCTCCTTTATTGTTATTGGTCTGTTCAGATTTTCTACATCTTCATGGCTCGGTTTTGGGAGCTTGTGTGTGTCCAGAAATTTATCCATTTCCTCCAGATTTTCGAATTTGTTGGCGTATAGTTGTTTATAGTGGTCTCGAATGATTCCTTGTATTTCAGATGAATCAGTTATAATATCACCTTTTTCATTTCTAATTTTTGTTATTTGAATCTTCTCTCTTCTTTTTTTTTTTTGTTAGCCATGCTAATGGTTTGTCAATTTTATTTATCTTTTTAAAACAACTTTTTGATTCATTGATCTTTTGAATTGTTTTTTGGTTTTCAATTTCATTAAGTTCTACTCTGATCTTAATGATTTCTTTCTGTCTGCTAAATTTAGGTTTGGATTGTTCTTGTTTTTCTAGATCTTTAAGGTGAAGTGTTAGGTTTCACTTGCCATCTTTCCATTCTTCTGAGGTGAGCATTTAATGCAATAAATTTCCCTCTTAATACTGCTTTTGCAGTATCCCACAGGTTTTGATATGATGTATCATTATTTTCATTAGTTTCAATAAATTGTTTGATTTCCTGCTTGATTTCTTCTTGGACTCATATGTCATTAAGTAGAATGCTGTTTAATTTCCATGTGTTTGTATAGTTTCCAGAATTTTGTTTGTTATTGATTTCTAGTTTTAATCCATTATGGTCTGAGAAAATACATGGGGTAATTCCAATTTTTTTGAATTTGTTGAGACTTGATTTGTGACCTAATATGTGATCTATCCTGGAGAATGATCCATGTGCTGATGAGAAGAATGAATATTCTGAGGTTATTGGATGGAATGCTCTGTAGATATCTGCCATGTCCAATTGGTTTAGAGTATTGTTTAGATCTTGTGTTTCTCTGCTGATTCTTTGCCTAGATGATCTGTCCAATATTGCACTGGGGTGTTCAGGTCCCATGCTATTATGGTATTAGTGTCTATTTCCTTCTTTAGGTCTAATAGAGTTTGTTTTATAAATCTGGCTGCTCCAACATTGGGTTCGTACATATTTATGATTGTTATGTCTTCTTGATGGATCAGTCCATTTATCATTATGTAGTGTCCCTCATTGTCTCTTTTTATGGTTTTTAGTTTAAAGTCTACTTTGTCAGATATAAGAATAGCTACTCCAGCTCGTTTTTCTTTTCTGTTTGCATGGTAAATATTTTTCCATCCTTTTACTCTCAGTCTATGTGAGTCTTTATGGGTGAGGTGGGTCTCTTGAAGGCAGCATATAGTTGGGTCCTCCTTTTTAATCCAGTCAGCCAGTCTGTGTCTTTTGATTGGGGAATTTAAGCCTTTTACATTAAGAGTTGTTATTGAAAGGTGTTGATTTATTCCTAGCATTTTATTGATTGTTTGGTTGTCTTAGGTATCTTTTGTTCCTTGCTTTCTGATTTACTGTTTGTTTTCTGCATTTGTTGGTTCCTTAGGTTGTAGATAGCCTTTTTGTTTGTTTGTTTTCTCTTCATGAATACCATTTTTATTATACTACTGGGTTTAGATTTTTCTTGGGTTTTTATGGCAGTGGTAGTTATTTTTCAGGAATGAAACCCAGTACTCCCTTGAGAATTTCTTGTAAGGGTGGTCGTGTGGTGGTGAACTCCTGCAGTTTTTGTCTGTCTGAGAAATATACTATTTGCCCTTCATTTCAGAAGGATAGCCTTGCAGGGTAGAGTATTCTTGGCTGACAATCTCTGTCTTTTAGTATTTTGAATATATCACCCCATTCCTTTCTGGCTTTTAGGGTTTGTGATGAAAAGTCTGATGTTAGCCTGATTGGGGACTCCCTTATAGGTGATTTGACGCTTCTCTCTTGCAGCTTTTAAGATTCTCTCTTTGTCTTTGAGTTTTGCCAATTTGACTATAACATGTCTTGGAGAAGACCTTTTTGGGTTGAATATGTTTGGAGATCTTTGAGCTTCCTGAATCTGAAGATCTGTGATTTTTCCTATACCTGGGAAGTTTTCTGCCACTATTTTGTTGAATATGTTTTCAATGCAATCTCCTTTTTCCTCCCCTTCTGGAATACCCATGACTCGGATATTTGAGCGCTTAAGGTTGTCTGATATCTCTCTCAGATTTTCTTCAATGACTTTGATTCTTTTTTCTTTTTTTTTTTTGTCTGCTTGTGTTATTTCAAACAGCCCATCTTCAAGTTCAGATGTTCTCTCTTCAACTTCGACAAGCCTGCTGGTTAAACTCTCCGTTGTGTTTTTTATTTCGCTGAATAACTTCTTCAGTTCGGCAAGTTCTGCTACATTTTTTTTCAGGGCATTGATTTCCTTGTACATTTCCTCTTTCAGGTCCTGTATACTTTTCCTTGTTTCATCATGATGTCTAGCTGAGTTTTCTTGTATCTCATTTAGTTTCCTTAGAATTATCACTCGAAATTCCTTGTCAGTCATTTCAAGGGCTTCTTGTTCTATAGGATCTAGAGTTTGAGATTTATTATCTTTTGGTGGTGTACTTTCTTGATTTTTCGTATTTCTGGTATCTTTTCTTGGATGTTTATTCATTGTGGCAGGGGGTTTCACAGTCCACAGGTTTGACACTGTTGACTGACTAAGATGTTGTTGTGGTTGCCAATTTGGTATGGCTACCTCAGTGACTACTCAGTTGGCCACTAGTGCCTTGTGTGTGTGGTTGCCTCGAGTCTTGGGCCTCTCTGGGGAGCCACCTCTCTGGTCAGCTTGGACTCTGCCAAGCTGCTGGGTGACGGGGCGGTACCGCAGGGTGTCGCTCCTGCCGCTTCCCCCACTGCTGCTGCTGCCGCCACTCATGCCGCTGCTGCTAGCACCACTGCCACCGGCTCCCCTGCCACTGGCTCCGCTGCCGCTTCCCCCGCTCCCACCACTGCTGCCACCACCGCTGCTGCCGCTTCCCCTGCTGCTGCCGCTGGCGCCGCTACTGCCAGTGCTGCTTACACCGCTCGCGGCGGCAGCACAGTTAGTTGCAGAGGCTGTGAAGTCCAAAGTCCAGGGAACACATCTGGTGAGCGCCTTGTTTTTGGTGGTGGCTAGTTTTGGTGTCTGTGAAGTCCAAGGTCTGGGAAAGACATCTGGTGAGGCCCTTCTTCTGGGTGGTGACTCACAACAGCAACTCAGGGTATCACACTGTAAGGCCGGACTTTACATGCTGGCATTCAGAGGATCATGTAGAGAATCCGGAATTTCTGAGGCTGGGAAGTCCAAAGTCCATCTGGTGGTGGCGACAGTGACCCGGGGTCTCATGTTGCAGGATGGTGGAAGCAGAGAGAGTAGAGGTCTTTAGTTCATTTTTGACATCTCATTTTCCTCTCAATAGAGTTTAAAGCCAGAAATATTGCATTTTTAAATTTCTAGCCCTTTCTCTAGTATTTGGAAGGTTTTTGTGCGGGTTTTTTTTCCTTTTTGTCTCAAAATTCTCATATATTCAGTGGAGGTATTTGTCTGCATATGTAAAGTGATACAAGATATGACCCTGAGATATGAAACGCAATATAAAGGTAACACTTAACATTATTATTATTACAGTCTGTGTAGCCTCTATCTTTTTTGTGGGGCATGTGTTATAAAATATACATCACATATCAGTTTTAATTCCTCCTCCTCCAAGCACATTCAGTTTAGGAAAATTTATTTCATCATTCATCTTCTTTAATTGAGTGATATAGCCAGTGTATAGTTTGGGAATCTAAGTTTTCAATTGAAACAAACTTTTCCCATGCCAACTTTCTTTCCCCTTAGAAATGCAGAAGCTTAAGCAACTCTACCTAGATTAAAAATAGTAATAATAAAAGAGCAAACATTTACTCGGTGTTTGCTGTGTTTCAGACACTGTTTACTTGTATCATCTTATTTGATCCTAACAAGAGCCCTGTGAGATTGGTATAATTAGCCCCATTCCATTAGATAAGGAAACTGAAATCAGAGAAGTTAAGTAGTTTGTCCAAGGTCACACAGTTAATAAGTAGGAAAGCAGAGATTTGAACCCAGAATGGGTGCCCTCCAACAAGCCGTTTTAATTCCTCTATCTTATACATCTTATAAAATATCCATCTTACTCACGTGAACACCAGGATCTGCACTCCTCATAATTATTGTGTGAATAGGTGTTAACTTTGATTTTTACTTAAAAGATTTTGGTTTTCTAATCAAAATGTACTGCTAGCTAAAAACAGACTTAGTAAAGGAGTGAAATGAGGAATACTTATTTTCAGCAAATTAGTTAAAAACATTGTCATGTTTATCTGTAAGTGTTTGGAAAGAATTTTCTTTGTATTTTTCAAGGCATGATTTCTCGGAGACTTAGATATTTATGTTTCTTGTTTTGTTTCTGATTTGGGATGGATATGTTTTGAAAAATTTTAAATGGTAAAGTTTACAAGCATGCATGGTTCAAGCTATGCTGCCAAAACATATCAAAAGAGTACTTAACGGTAAATTCCTGTCATTTGGTCAGTCCAAGTGTGTTTGGCCTCAGCACAAGCCACTAATTCAAATCAGTTCCATCAGAACCTTACAATTATATGTCTAAAAGTAAAATAAAACTTGGATGCTGTGATTGTAAGTTAAAAGATTGCTGTAATACAAACATTTGATATAGCTGTTGGGCAGAGCAACAACATTTATTTGACGTGATTCAGAATGTTACCCAGGGAGCATGAGCTCTGCATTTTGTAGAATGCATACAGTTAGTTAAATTGCTTAGTAGCAACTCCAGAGTTGCGCGTTTCTATGGAAATTGTTGTATTTCTATAGAAAATGCTGACCATATAACCTCCGTGGTCTTTATTCACTTCATCTTTTTAGCCTTAAAAGTAGAGGTGTCATAATATGATCAGATAGTGTATAGTAGAGTGAACAACTTGTCCTTCTCTTTGCCTTCTCAGATTCTAGAGATAAATGATAATCAGTGCTTAGAAAAGTGGATTAATGTTAATTTGAAGGTTGGGTGTGCTATAACAATTCTAATAATTCATATAATATCTTATCTAACTTAACGTAACTTTCTTCTTATTGGGATAATTGGAAACTCCAATATTTCATACTTACGGGCTGGCTGGTTAGCTCACTTGGTTACAGCGCAGTGTTTATTACACCAAAGTCAAGGATTTGGATCCCCATACCAGCCAGCCACCAAAAACAAACAAAACAGTTTATCCTTAGTGATAAAAGCCTATTTGAGAGTTTTGTGGTGATTTCTTCTCATTTGATGGTGATTTTTTCTGAGTTTTGGGGGGTTCTTTTTGCTTTTGCTTTTGTTTTTGTTTTTGCTTTTGCTTTTGCCTTCTCAGTGTTCGCTTCACCGTGGTCAGTGACCCTCCGGAGGATGAGCAGGATCTGGAGTGTGAGGACGTCGGCATTGCTCACGTCGACCTCGCTGATATGTTTCAGGAAGGAAGGGACATTGTGGAGCAAAATATTGATGGTACGGGTGGAAGTATTGCTCAGTTTGCACAACCAACAATTGTTGAAATCCAAACTCTTTATTAAAACATCTTAGCTGGCTGCAAGAGCCTTGAGTCACACGTTAGTCGAATCCTTTGCAACGTAAGCCAACTCCTCGTTGAAGCTGAAAGCCTCTCCCTACATCCCTCCCCTGGCCTCCCCCTCTGCCTTTCTTTGAGTCAACAGAAATTTTAAAATAATTAGTTAAGCTTCACAAAAGTATTTACTTTTTAGTTTTGGATAGGGTTGTGAAAAATTTGGCCATCTTTTTTTTTTTTTTTAATGTATATGGAAGCCTCGTTTCAGCTAAGGCAGTTAATCTTAAGTATGTTATTGATTGATGATGGTAGTGTCTGTCTCAAGGGCTGTCTTTAATTCAGTGTTACAGTCCAGTGATACGGTCACTACAAGTAACTCTGAGTAGTTTTGGTCACTCGTTTCCCACCAGGATTGCAAGAGAAATAAGGGGATTCCTGATGAAATGTGTTCTCCTGGATTTCCACCTAACCAAGCACGATTCCCAACAATGCTTAATTTCTACCCTCCACTCTTCTATCATATATTTAGAACATACTGAAGGAATCATATTTTATCAGACTTTTTTAAGAAACCTGGGCTGGGCTATATATAATAAATGGAGAAACGAGACTGATTCCTAGTTCATTTATTATGTCAGCAGAGCCATCTCTGGAAAAATGTACATGATTTGTTTACTTATTCATGTATTCAATAAACATTTAACTAAGCACCTCTTAAGTGGCAGGTGTTCTGCTTGTGCTATAGCTCAGCTGTGGTTCATACGTCAAGCTGCTTGTCCAGAGTATGTGTCATATGCTCAAAAGTCAGAACCAATCCAAATAATTAACAAAATTAGACCAAATAGCCAAATTAGAAGCCTGCTCTGGGAAATCTTTATAAACTATATATCTCTAACCACATGGAAATTGGTCACAACTTTGGCACAGAAGAAAAAGATGAGCAGATTAACGTATTAACCTAAACCCTATTAAAGACTCCCAGGACCAAGAGAATCGGACAAAAATGACCAAAATTATCTCTGCATTATATTCTTTCTCTTTTTTCCAGTCAGTTCTGTTATCAACCCATCTTCTTTTTCTGACCACACTGATCTGATATGGTCAGCTATTGTGACCATGTTTTGGAAAAGAGTCAAAAGATTAGGCACAGGTCAGGTCAGGATTTTAATGCTTTGTTCTGTGTCAGGCATAGAAGGTAGAAGTTCCAAAGCAGAGGTGAAAACTCAGGGGAAAGGGCTGGGAACCACTGTGCCACTACGATTTCCCTGCTGCTCATTTTTCCACCTAAGTCTTTGTATACTAAGTTTGGTTTAAAGGCTTTCTTACACATTTTCTTGGAATTAAAAAAACAGGCACAAATATTAAAGTTCAAGGAAAACCACAAGGAATAATAAACAGGAAACTACCAAGACTCATAAGTGCTGTCAAATTTACAAAGTTCGGCATTCGGCCTTGAGTAACTAGCAATCATTGTCCACAGAGGGATGCGGTCTCAGGTATTGAATCAGCGTCCCATCTGGCCCCCAGCACTGAGCTCGGAGAGAGCCCAAGGCTTCAGCCAAATAGTCTACCTATGGGACACCGCTGAAAGCAATGGCCCCTCTTCCAAGTAAAGCACATACGCTGAAAAATTTCATGGATCCTCAAAGCCAATCCACAGACCTTAAGATTCCTGGATCTGCCAATTGAACTTTTTCTAATTTCACGTAAAATCTATTTTAAATGGAATGTTTTCCTTAGAAAGATAAATAACCAATTCAAATTATGATCATATAACATCTTTACAGTGGTTTGCCATCCTGAAATTTCTTAACATTATGTGTTAGAACATATTCTACTTCATTGTCATAAATCCCTTTTAGACTTTTTATTTCTTACTAGCCTAGAAATTCTGATTGTGTGTTATTTGATTATATGTTATCATTATCCCAAGGCCTTTTCACTAGGTGAACTTCGGGATCAGATCATTAGTTTTAGCTCCACAAGCAATATGTATATGTACATGCAGTACATCTAAAATGTGCATTCTCATGCACACATGACAAGGTTTATTTTTTAGGTTTCTGACATGCCAGTGAACTTTGGACTTTTGTAGAACTGTTTTCACCTTTTCAATTACTGTTTGAGCTAGTCTATCTGAAAAAAAATCTGTTGAATGATATTAACACTTTCCTGCTATTTTCTCCCTAGTTTTTGACGCACGAGCAGATGGTGAAGCTATTGGACAACTCAGGGTAACAGTTGAAGCTCTCCATGCCCTGCAGTCTGTCTATGAGCAATACAGAGATGACTTGGAGGCTTGAAAGAAACTGCTCCAGAGGCATTTCGTGCCTTGAGTAAATGCTCACATGAAAGCTCCTAGATGAGATTTTTATAATTACTCTGGTGTATATAATCTATAATTCATGGGAGGCTGGGAGGGGGGAGACCTGGGTTTGAAGTGTTTAAGTTTTGTATACTTTTTCATTTGTTTATTTTTCTATTCCCTCCTTCCCTTAACTGCCACCCCTCAGGACTTAAGTTCTCCATAATGGGCAGCACCTTCTCAATAATTTATACCTAGATGATAGTATGAGAAAATCTATTTGCATTTTCAGCATTTTCTCATGAAGAACTGAAATGCAATTCCCATTTTTATTTTTAATAAGCAAAAGCATAAATCTTAGAAAACCTATGAAAAAGAAATACTTTTATGTTATCCCTAATCATCCCACTAAATGGAATGCCTGTGATTAGCCTCATTAGGAGTTTTATACTGTGAAGATTTTATTAGAAGCAATATATGAAAATTACTTGGATTAATGTGTTAATCTTCCTCTTTAAAATGCTAATATCCATTTTATGCACATTAAAGCTCAGTATGCATTTTCTTTGATGCATGCAGTTTCTATCAATTAAATATAAAGAATGAGACTTAGCACCAACTTATTAAATTACTGCAAGTTTTTGTTTTTCTTAAAAATTACAGTTCTTCCTATTTGTGTTATTTTTATGTATTTGTATGGTATATGGCATCCAGTGGTATGTGTGCAAAGAGGAGATAGACATAAATAGATTGATAGATGTGAAATTTATACCTTGAAAATTTAGCTTATGACACAGAAAGAAATTACTGAAAGTATGACTCAAATTCTACTATACTTAGACATGAAAGGAATATCTTTTTATCATTTTTAAAAAATTTACATCAAGCCAGTACAATGCTGGGGTGTATCTATCTGGATAACCAGATCCTCGAAAAGCAGCTCAGAAAGTTAATTTTCTAGCTTTTACCCAATCTCACTGAAGGATTTAATTGATATTTTTAATGGAGCTGTGAATCAATGCTGCAAAGGAATTGTCTCTAGAGGTCTAGGATATAATGCATTTCATTTTTTAATTTACTTTTTTATTTGTCATTTTCTTCAAAGGATTTTTATAGGCTGTGGGTTTTCACTGTTTGCAAACAGGCTATGTTCCTTCTTAAGCATATGTAAAGTATTCAGGAAGATAAGTAATTTATTAAAATCTACCTAATTTGCCGTGATATATTAAATCTCTGCTTCAGTGATCACAGACCATTTCATTTAGAGAATTAGGCATTCCCTCTTTGTGTGATTAAAGCTCTGGAAAATGAGTTCTTTGCTCCTATTTGTGAACATTCAAAGCCCACTAATGGCAAGAAGATGGAATAGATTATGAGACAATTCATTACAGTTGAACAGAAAAAAAAAGCAGCTATAATGCAAAAATGCAAGTATGAATATCTGCATATAGTTTGAACCATCTGTGCTCTAATGGCTTCAATAATGACTCTCATCTTTAGGAGGCTTTGAAATGATATCCGTACAATATTAATTTGTTGATGTACATTGTGGGACCAGTAGAATATGGTCTGACCACAGGACATCTATAAATTCTGTCTATACCATTGGGCCTCCCTGTCCTGGGGCCTGCCTTCTCCAAGAAGAATCTTGCTCTCATCAAACTCTACAAATCTTCATAACATCTCATTCCTCTGGAACCTTCTAGAGACCACAAACATCTGCAGACTAAACCTCTCCAATCCTAGTAAACAACCACATGTTTGTTGTCACTTCAGCTGGCTCTGAGCTCATCTTTTTGGCCTCTCTTTCTAGCTTTCTTTGGCTTTGTTCAGTTACAGTGTCATTAGACCCATAATATTCCCTGCAGTAATTTAAAACAGCCAGATTATACCCTTGGATTAACTTGAGTGGTTTTTGAGACATTTATTGTGGTATTCTCCCAGGAGGTTTGTATTATTGTTTTAAAACGTTACATCCCAAACTAAATACCCATTTTGCAGGGAGAAGAACCAGATTGAGCTGACTTCTTGGATCTTTAAGTGGAGAGGGGAAATTTTTATTAGAAAACTTCTAGGACCTAGTCAACTGTACAGAATGTATACCCTCCGATAAGATTAGAGAATTGACCATATTTCTGTCATGTTCATGTTTACTGTAATATATGTTAAAGATTCCTTTTCTAGTTTTAAAATACTCAGCTTCAAACTGTTGCAGATTTTCACAACACTCATTTTCATACGGAATTGCTGCTGACACATTTTGAAGTGGATAAGTAATATTGAGTGCTGTCATATGGATACTTTAACTGGGTTTCATAATCTGTCCAAGGGTATTTTTTTGTTTTGTCTTTTGTTAACCAGAGTACACTGAAAAGTTCACTACCTTTTGGATTAAAGAGCAATGGTTTTCTCTCAGTGAGCCAAGCTTGATCCATTAAATATGGCTTGGGGACAAGGTCTTCCACCAGGGTCTTTGCCACACATACACACAAGTTTACGGTGATGCCGTGTGGACTTACAGCTCTTAGTGTAACTGTACATGGTATACTCAGCACTTTTGGGGGCTGTAATGCTTTTAGTTTGGAAGTATAAATAGAGATGTGGTGTGGTACGTGGGAGAGTGTATTTTACATGTTTTTTTGCCTACTGTAGTAGAAATGTCAAATTCCGAGCCACTGTCATGAGAAGCAGTTGACAAAAATAAGTTTTATGGTTTACAGTGTGGTTTACATAGAGAACATTTCCCTCTCAGTTTCAACATGTTTTCTAAATTATCATGGTTTATTGCCATTTAACTTAAATTAGTTTTTTTAAGAATAAATAGAGAGTATGTTTAGTCAAATAAAGGCAGGCCACATTGAAATTCTGCTGTTCCTGCCGTTCATTCGTTACCACAAAACACAAATAATTTCTCTGTGTTATGAAGAAGCGTAGGCTGAGAAGTGGCCACGTGATTTGGGAGGTTCTGCGTGCACCCACGTTCCCACAACAAAACATAAATTATTTTAGTAATCTGACATCAAGAGCTGTGACAACAAAAACCAGCTCTTACACATGTTCTAACAAGAATCTTATTAACATTTTTGTGGATATGGAAAATAACTTTTTTTAGTCAAACTGGCACTATTGCTGAATTTAGAATGATTTCCTTATGCACTAGATAGCATAATGTGAATCATGTCTCAGAACAAGTATGAGAGTAAAATGCCATCTTTGTGTTGTACAGAACATCCAAGGGAGCGCTTTTGGGATATAAAGTTGTTGAGTACCTGACAATATCAGGATGATAATTCATCCCCAATGATGAGAGTACATTTTAATAAATCACTCATGCCTAAAGGCCTCTGACTACCTTAACAAAGAAAAACTAAACTTGTGATTTATTATAGATGGGGCAACATGGCTAATTAAATCCATGAATGGGACCATACATGGCTTTACATCCCCTTTGTTCAGAACGAAAACAACCTCCAGGTCAACGAAAAAGCCAAAAAAAAAAAAAAAAAATCAAAGCAATAGAAACACGTTTGTTAAAAGCTATAAATATGAAATTAGAAAACATCTTTGTCCTAATCTCTTTTATCTCGCAAGATAGAATTTTCACTTCTATTTCAAAATGCCACCAGTGGACTGTACCTTACAGTCTGAACTCCTGAAAAACTGGGCGCACATTACTGCTTTTGTTATACCTTTCATTCGTGCCATTTCATTTTTCACATGACATTCACTAATATATTAAGCCATGTTTATCCTTCAGACTTTTGAAGTGAAATCTGGTAATCTTGACTTAGAACATGACCTCTTCTCTGAGGCAGATGCCTTTAGACTTATGCTTTTTGTTCCTTCTTACGCTATTGAGATTCACCATTCTCATCCCTGTTACAGTATCACCACTCTCTTCACTGAACGCCATTTGTTTTGTTTTTAATAAAATTTAGCATCTTGATTTTTACATCTCTGTCCCCTTTATTCAGCTGAACATCTCCTCCCACCTGTCTGTCCTCCTACTTACTTTTAGTTCATCAAAGCACATTTTTTTCCTTCCTCTCTACTGTTTCTTTTCTTGATGCTACAACCACTTCTTTAGATACCAGCATCTGTGAGAGCACCAGTGGCCTTCCCAAAACATTCCTTTGTGTTAAGACTTGTCTTAATTGAACATGACAGGGGCATTCTTAGACAGCCATTATGAAACTGAGGAAACAGCAAGCTAATTTTTGTTTCTTTGCTTCTTGTACCTTTTTACAGTGAAGTCAGAGAGGCTGGAACTCAGAAAGCTCTCAGGAATCACTGGTAAGGAGCTGAAGCATAAGGAAGTTTTTTAAAAATTTAAGGAAATGTCATTAAAATCAAGCTTTATTTAGTGCAAATGTGTTTTGTCATAGTTACATATGTCATAACAACAGGGAAAATTAAGAAATTTCAGAAGAAAACTTAAAAGACTGTATATACAACTTAGAGGTTGGGAAGACTTCTAATGAAGAGAGGAAAGACAGAAGCTGTAAAACAAAAGATAGACATACTGAGTATGTAAACGTTAAGGCAGGGTAAGAGTTTCCACATCAGACAAAACAGAGTTCAAAGTAGAAAACAAGAGAAAGAAGGACGTTTTATGCTATTAAAGGGAACAACAGGTCAAAGATATATGAACTTAAACATATATACACCAAACAACTTAGCCTTAAAATACATGAAACAACAACTGACAGAACTATGGGAAAATATTGTGGCTACATGAATTTTAGTAGTAGGTTTTAACTTTCAGAGAGTGATAGATCAAAAAAAAATTAGAAAAAGTCTAGAAGATTTGCTTAACATGATTACTAAACTCAAACATATACAGGATGCACATGGAACATTCAAAGAAAAATCAACTATTTACTTAGCCACAAAAGAAGTTTCAATTTCCAAAGACTCAAAGTCTTACAGACTATGTTTCTCTTAGCAAAATGCAATTAAATTAGAAATCAATAGCAAAAGAATAGCTGAAACAACCAATCCTCTCTAAAAGTAAAAAATATGTTGTTTTAAATTTTTAATTGACAAATAAAAATTGTATATATTTACGGGTGTATTATTATCATTCTGGGTTCTAACAAGACAAGAAATAACCCACTCCTACAATATGGCAAGGAGACAGAAAATTCTACAAACTTCACTTTATGTGTAAGTGGGGAAAATAAACAAACAGCAGCTCAAAAGTTCACACCAAAGGGGAAGCAAGGCAAGGGTTAAGCATAAGAGAGGAGAGCGTGCAGGATTCTAGTGGTGATAGACACAGATAATATCAACTAAGGTTCCCACAGAAGGAAAAGGGTTACCCTGAGTGGGGAAATGCTGAGAACTGGTCTGAGGCCTGGTGGGTCAGAGCACTGGCTACTGGTGAAGTGAAAGGAAGGGGCTTGGAAAGTGCATAGGACATGGCAGCTTTGGAAAGGCACTTCTGGAAGAGAAGGGGGCATTTTGAAAAGGAGAAGTATTTCTTGGAGACGTGGTGGTGGAATGAAGCAAGGGACCAGCTGAAACTATGGGTCCCAGTGAAACAAGATAATATTATTAAATGGCATCAATATCAATAAAAAGAGGCCATTTATTTAAAAAACTGCACTTCACTATAGCAACAAAAGAGGACACTTGAGCTAACCCTAACCCTACCTCACCTGTTTGGCTGGTCCAGGAAAATTCAAAATAAATGTTTTAATAGAAAAGAGAATCCTGCATCCATATTCCATAATAAAACAAAATAAGGATCAAAAATTTTTAGCAGTCATCAGTTATACTTCAATAAAGCTGTGGAAGAAGAAGACTACCGACAATCCCACCACCCAAAATTAGCCATTAACATTTGCCATAGTGTTTCCTGTCTTTTCCTTACATATGAAAAACATTTTTGAAAATAAGTAATAGATGACTATATTTTTATTAGAGACCATAGTAATACAGATGGTTAAAATCCCCTTCTATCATACCACGCCTAATCCAGATCTGCTCCCCACCACCAAAGTTTACTGATTTTATATATTTGTATACATATACTCACAGAATTGTTTTGTTTTTTGTTTATACAAATGTCAGGCTGCAGAAATTATTTATATGATTTGCTTTTCTTTCACTTGATGTGTTTTTAAACTGTTATTAGAATGTACCCACTGTTTCCAATGTCTCACAATTGCTACAATAAGTGTGTCCATGATTCTTTAAAAAAAAAGAGAGAGAGAAGAAAAATAATACTTTTCAGTGGGATGAAATTCTACCCTAGTAATGGTGAATTTGATTATTTGAACTGACCTTCCTGTTGAGAAAAAGTGGAATATATATTCCCTATAATGTATATGAAGTGTTTCAAGACATTAACATGCCCACTAGCTACCTAAGCTGTGAGAAGTTGTAGGAACAAGATCTGGGAATAAGGAAAGCCCCGAAGGTGAGCCAGGCCCTACAGCTGATTTTTCAGTAGAGGTATCTGCCAATTTGAAGACGTGGGTGTGAGGCTTAACAGAGTTTTTAACAGACTTATGGGGCTTTGAGGGACAAAACTGGAATTCAGGGCTTTTCAAAGACTAGAAGCCCCAGCAGATCCCCCAGACTTTGAGTTGGGACTTTGAGAGGCTAAACCAGGAAAATAACGATGAGCAGGAAATAGACTAGCACTCACAGGCACTGAGCCCTGTTTTGAATCATCTCAAACTCTGAATGGATTATGATGATCTGAGATTGCCAGAGCCACTAGCCTAGCCATTTGTCAGGAGCAAAGGGAAATCTCATTTAGAATAAGATATCGTCCAGAACCTCAAATTATTTCTACATTTTTTTAATGTACATTGTTTGGTACACATTTAAAAATAACTAGGCACATAAGGGGACAAGACCACATGACTGAAGACTAAGACAGACAAGTGAAACACCCATAAGTAATTCAGATAATGGAGTCATTATCTATGAACTTTAAAATAACAGTGTTTGATGTGTTCACAGAGTTAAAAGACAATCATGATAAATATGACATAGAATTGGACGTTATTTTTATTTAAAGATCCAGATGGGAATCCTATAAATGAAAAGTATAATAACTGAAATGAAGAATTCACTGGATAAGTCTAACAGTAAATCAAACACAGCTGAAGAGGGATTTAGTGATCTGGCGGAAAAATCAAAAGAAAATATCCATTCTGATGCATGGAAAGAAAAATGGAAACTACTAAAAAAGGGAGGGGTAAAAGACGTAGGGTCATGTGGAAAGTTATACATGTAATTGAAGGCCCAGGAGAGGAAAAAGAGAATTAGGTGGAATCAATATTCTAAGAAAAAAAAATTATATTCCATTAAATAATACCTAAAATTTTCCAAAATAGACATAAGGTACAGATTTAAGAATAACTTAATCCTGTATTCCCAAGCTGGATAAACACAAAGAAAATCATTTAAGGCACACCATAGAAAAACTGCTGAAAACCAAAGGCAAAAAGAAAATCTTAAAAGCAGCCAGAGACAAAAAATACTATCTTTAAAAGAACAACACTATGACTGAGAACTAACTTCTTAACTGAAACAATGGAAGCCATTAGAAAATAGTATGAAATGTCTCTTGGCCCCTACCTTACATCATCCTTCCACATCTTTTATCCACACACAGGAGAGGTAACACCCCAGGGAAACTCTTGACCAATGGGATCAGGAGCTAGTGGATAAATATTTCCCCTTTCCATCCCTGTGGTGGCCATATAGCCATTCATAGGGTCTAGCAGGATCAAGCTGCAATCACTCCTAGATGTAATCAACTTGATAATACTACATCGTATTGGCCTTTCCATTATTCTGTTTTACTCCTCCCAGTACCTAATTCCTCTCTCTGGGATCATTCCTAAGTAAACTACCTGCATGCAAGCCCTTGTTTTAGGCCTTGCTTTCAGAGAACTCAGGCTAACAAAGTAGATACAAGGAGTGGCACTAGAAAGCAGAACATCAAGATGGGACTCTAAAAATGGATTACTCACTAATCAGATGGCTAAAAATGATGACACTACTTACAGTAAGTGGGGTGGAGATAAACCCTGGACTGTGATAGATTCTTAATGGTGATGAATTAAGATAAGTGTAGGTGAAAGTGAAGCATTGGGTTAACAGCTGTTTATTTTTCTGAATTTATATTATACTTCAATTTTTTTTTAAAGTTTAAGAAAAACTTTTCAGCAAATGAAAAACTCCAAAAGAAATAAAACCAGCCCTTATGCAAAGGAAAAGGTAACACAGTATTTCAATATGAATTAAGTAAAATTAAATAAGAATTGCAGATGGGGAAAAAACAGGTCAGGAATTTAAAAACTAAAAACCAAAATACATCTAATCATTATAAAAGAAAGCACAAATGCAAATTAAAACATAACAATAGGTGATTAACCATTGAATCAGAAGATATTCTAAAATATTATGTGTCTAAATTGTGTAATTCTCTGCAAATACCTTTGAAAATCTAGATGAAATGGATAATTTTCTTACTAAATGGATAATACAGCTTACCAAAATTGACCCTTATAGAGATAGGAAGCTTAAAAAATCATTTTCATAGAAGATAGAAAGTTATTAATGAGCTAATTCCAATAAAGCACCAGGCCCAGGTGGTTTTACAGGGGAATTCTAATAGGCCTTCAAAGACTAGATAATTTTAATGTGATTCAAACTGTTTCAAATGTGTTTGAGATATAAAAAGAAGAAAAATTTTCATAATCTTATAATAAAGTGGATATGTCATTGATTTGTAAGTCCAATAAACACTGCACACACATACACAAAACTATGGACTATCTCACTTATGAATATTAAAGCAAAAATCCTGAGTAATATATTAGCAAATAGAATTAACCACACTAAAAATATAACACATCATGATTAAGAGGTGTTTATTTCAGGAATGCAAACAGGTGGCTCATAAGATCTAGAAAGAGACCCAATACATACAAGAAGTTGGCATATCAAATTAATGAGAAGAAGTAAACTACTCAATAATGGTGTTGGAAGCATTAAAAAGGAACCTAGAAAAAAATAGATTGGATCTCTACATAACTTAAAGCAAAATAAATTTTATAAAGATTTACATGTAAAAAGTGAAAACATAAAAGTGCTAGTCGTGAACAAATATTTGTTTACAATCCCAAGTGGAATGGCCAAAGCATGACACAAAGTTCAGAAGCTATAAAAGAAAATAGTGGGCTGGCCAGTTAGCTCACTCAGTTAGATGGAGGTGCTGATAACACCGAGGTCAAGGGCTTAGAGTTCAGATTCCCATGCAGCCAGTCCCCAAAATAAAACAAGAACTGAAAAAGAAAATAGAATAAGTTTGACAACACAAAAATCAAATTTTCTTCGTGGGAAAAAAAAAAGTCAAAATCAAATGATTATAAACTTGGAAAAATATTTGCTAATATTAGGACAGCTAATTTTCTTAATAATAAGGAGCTTCTAAAGAAAACACCAATAGTGGGCTAGCCAATTAGCTCAGCTGGTTAGAACAGCCTTACAACACCAAGGGCACAGGTTCAGATCCCCCTACCAGTCAGCCACCCAAGCCCCACACAGAAAAAAGAAAACAGTAAGAAAAAGACCAACAGCCCACAGAAAAATGGGTAAAGGAGATGGACAAACAATTTACAGAAAAGAAAATTCAAATGACTTAATGAAGTAAATATGACATTAATATTACTGAATGTGATATTAATTGATATTAAACATAGAAAAAACATGCTCATAATAAGATACAAATTATAACCACAACGATACATAATTTTCAACTACCTGACTGACCAGATCAAAAATTTTAAGACGCATGGTGTTAGCAAGGCTGTGGGGAAACAGGCATACTCACACCTTGCTAGTGGATAGATAATTTCCTACCAGCAGTAAGACCAATTTGGCAATTCTATTAAAATAAAAAATACACTTATCTTTTAATACAATTCTCCTTCTAAGAATTTATCCCAAAGATATACTTGCAGAAGTAAGAAATTATGTATGGACAAGGTTATTATTTCAGCATTGTTTGAAAAAACTAAAATTAGAAACACCCTAGATATCCAATAGGGAGCACATCAAATAAATAATGAAATTGAATACTATACAGCTACTTAAAAAAAGAAGTCAACCTTAAATGCGCTGATATGGAATCATCTCCAAGATACGTTTTTGACTGCTTTTTTGGCTTTAAACAACAGAAACTTATTCTTTCATGGTTCTTCAGGCAGGAAATCCAAAATCAAGATGTTGACAGGGCCATATTCCCTCTGCAGGCGCTAGGGAAGGATCTGTTCTCTGCTTCTCTCCTAGCTTCTGGGGATTGTGGGTAAATCCTTGGTGTTCTTTGGCTTGTAGACCCATCACTTCAGCTGCCTCCATCTTCACAGGGCATTACCCTCTCTGCGTCTGTGTATCTCCAAGATACATTATTAATTGAAAAATAGTAAGGTAGTGTGTGATATATACAATAAACTATGGAAAAACACATATGTGAATTGCTTGAATATAAATAAAATATCCTTAGAAGCATATTAAGAAGTTGGCAAGTAGTATCTTCTGGGAAAGGAACCGGGTAGCTAGGGGAAGAGGTGGAAGAGAAACCTGCTTTCTACTGTATTTCCATTGGTATCTCATTCAGAGCTTTATCGAGATGTATTTCGCATACCACAAAATTAATCCATTTAAAGCGTATACAGTTGAGTGATTTTTAATGTATTCACAGACTTCTGCAAACATTGCCAAAATCTAATTTTAGAACATTTTCAAAACCCCAAAAGAAACCACATACACATTAGCAGTCATTTTTCATTCCCAGCTCACCAACCCCCAGCCCCAGGTGACCACCAATCTACTTTCTGCTCTATGGATTTGCCTTTTCTGTACATATCACATAAATGGAATCAATCACACAGTCTGTGGGTTTTGAGACTGACTTTTGTCACTCAACATGTTTTCAAGGTTCATTCATATTGTAGCATGCATTAGTATTACATGCTTTTTTTTTTTTTTTTTTTTTTTTTTTTTGGCAGCTGGCCAGTATGGAGATCCAAACCCTTGACCTTGGGGTTTATTCTTTTTTATTGCTTAATAATATTCCATTATAGTATGGAGGTTCCTCAAACAATTGCAGATAGATCTAACATATGACCCAGCTATCCCACTGCTGGGAATATACCCAGAGGAATGGAAATCATCAAGTCAAAGGTATGCCCGTTCCCCAGTGTTCATCGCAGCACTCTTTACAATAGCCAAGAGTTGGAACCAGCCCAAATGTCCATCATCGGATGAGTGGATACGGAAAATGTGGTACATCTACACAATGGAATACTACTCTGCTATAAAAACGAATGAAATACTGCCATTTGCAACAACATGGATGGACCTTGAGAGAATTATATTAAGTGAAACAAGTCAGGCACAGAAAGAGAAATACCACATGTTCTCACTTATTGGTGGGAGCTAAAAATAAATAAATAAATTCACACACACACAAAAAGAAACCAGGGGTGGGGGTGGGGGAAGAAGACATAACAACTACAGTTCCTTGAAGTTGATACGAGAAGCAAACAGAAAGGACATTGTTGGATGGGAGGGGGGGAGAGGGAGGAGGGAGGGAGGTTTCGGTAATGGGCCACAATAATCAACCACATTGTATATCGACAAAATAAAATTAAGAAAAATAAATAAATAAATAAATAAATAAATAAATAAAATAAAAATAATATTCCATTATATAAATATACCACAATCTGTTTCTCCATTCATCATCTGTAGACATTTAGTTTTTTTCCTACTTTTTTGGGTATTATGAGACTGACACACTGCCTACTGTGCTAAGGAGGCAGGTCTTTTTGGCCTTTATGAGTAAAGATGACAAGAACATTTTCTATAAGTTTTTATATACAAGTGACATGTTTTCACTATTGGGTATATAGCTAGGAATGAAATTTCTGGTTTATATGGTAACTCTGTGTTTAACTTTTTGAGGAGCTGCCAAACAGTTTCCCAAAATGGCTACATCATTTTCCATTTATTTATACATTTTGAATTTTAAGCCATGTGCTAGTATTACCTGTTTAAGACAATCAATAAAGTATTTTTAAAATAATAAGTCAGAACTATACTCATTGACTTGGAGAGATTTCCATTATACATTATGACCTAAAAACAAGATACTATAAAGAAAAATATATAGTAGTATGATAATAATTACAGTACTCTTGTAAATTGAACACCAAAAAATTAGTGCGTGTACATGAATTTGCATTTTGTATCAGGTATAAATGCTTTTGGATGCAAGATAACAGTAAACCACATTAACAGTGGTTTAAACAAATGTGAGTTTATTTTTCTTCCATGATTGGCAGTCTAAAGATAGTTTCTAGCATTGATTCAGCAGCTCAGAAGGGCCCTGAAGGACTAGGATCCTTTTCATATTTCTGCATCACCATCCTTAATGTATTGGTTTGTCATGTCATGTCCACAACATGCCTGCAGCACCTATAGGCATCTTATATGCATTCTAGGCAGGAAGAAGGTCAAAAGGCAAAAGACCCTACTGAAAGTTTTCTTGGAAGCCCCACCCAGCTAACTTCCACTAATATCTCATTGGATATTAGTGGGTCACATGGCTACCTCTAGCTGCAAGATAGGCTAGGAAATATGGGGAAAGGATTATCACTTGGCTTGAACCAGTCATGACCCATTGCCAGAGCTAAGCACATTGCATTGCAAATCAGAATTCTGTCAGCAAAAAGAAGGGGAACACTGATATCATGTACATATAGATGAAAGATGATTATATGAGCAAGGAGAAATGTATGGAAAGATGCACGTAAGAGTTCTCACAATGGTTTGGAAGCGGTGAGGGAAAGACTAGGACAGGTGAAGGAGGAGGAAGTAAAATGATGATGCTTTCATTAAAATAACATCTAAGGATTCAGCAATTAAGGCCTGAAACTAGGACACACTGTAGCATACATTGAATAGATTAAGGCCAACATGAGAAACACTCAAAGAGGATGTATAAATCTCAGTAACACTGGTTTAGGATTATTATCAGTTTCTTAAGAATGAGGAATTGGAGAATTAGACATTGATGTCAGGAATCCACTGAGTGTCCTTGGGTTTATATTGGATAATATATAATGATATACTGATAAAGATAATGATACACAGTAAATGGAACAGATTTGAACAGATTTCTTAATTTTAAAAAATTCAGTAGGAACTGCAAAGAGTACACTTTGAAGCTCCAATATTATCTTATAAAGTTGGAGAAGGGGGTAAAATTGGGCATTTATGTAGAAAGATTAATCTTAAAAGTAGGGAGCTACAATCAACAAAGTAAAACTTGACATGAAGTGTTTTACCAGAGGGCACAGTCTGTAGGAAGGTATAATGGGCATCGTGTGGTTTCTAGACGGCTAGACATCCTCCCAGGTCTCTTGCTCTGCTTTCCCAGTCTGATCATTGTTTTTCCTCGAAAGCCTGAGAGAGAATCGAGGCAGAGAATTTAAATCAGTTTTGGATGATAGAACCTAAGTAGATTGGGTGCACATAAGATGCCCCACCTTCTACTCAACTTGATGTTCCATCTGCAACATCTCATATTCCAGCTGTGGCTCTGGGGACCAATTGTACGAAGGCTTCAACTCACTGTAAGGGCAACAGCATATTGCCTCAAGTGCATACTGTCTTCTTTGCTTTCTGCTCTGGGACTTTTCTGAAGCTGTGCACACCAGTAGGAGTTTACTTAGTCTGTACACATGCTACAGGAAGCTATTACATGATGGAAATGGTAATTCAGGATCAGATCCAAGAGCCCAATCCAGAGAGAACTGGTAAGATCCACAAACAGATGGCTCAAATTTCCATGCCACGTGACTGTGTTACACCAATGTCTCTTTCTTAACTCACACCTATGGTCTTATGTGACAGGAAGGGTCTTCTCTACAACAAAATATCAAAGGAATAAAAAAATCTTGGGCTTGGTTTGTGGATTAGTAGGCTCAATTTGTTGGTGTGAACTTAAAGTGGATTGCTGCCAATAACAGCCTCACTCAACGATGGCCCCAAAGGACAGTGGTGGGAGGCAGTGGGGACTAGTCGTCAGATCTGTGAGCAGCTCCCTTGGTCATTCATTTTGATGGAGGAAGAAGTGGCCTGAGAGACACAGACTCCTAGAGAGTGGCAAATGGCTGACTGATTGGCCAAGGACTGGAAAGAAGCTGAATAGGAAACAAATAGGCAGGCAGATTAGAAACAAAGAGGTCTGGATAAGCAGCACAGGAATGGGCATGAAGGGTACCTATTTTTGTGTCTGGCGTCAATGCACACCAGAGAGTATCTCCCATAAAGTAGGCCCTCAACAACCTGATAGATGGCTCTAGTTGGTCTCTTTCGTTGACCACTCTATTGCTAACTCAGCAAGCCCATTGGAGTGCCCATGGTAGTAGGGATGGAGGCTCTGCATGGACCCAATATGATGAACTCCCTCTCACCAAGGCTGGTCCTGCCGAATGCTCAGCACCAGTAGCACAGACTAACAATGAGTCCTCAATATGGTGCCATTCCTCAAGGAGACCAGCCAGCCATCTGATGGCAAGTTAATTACATTAGACTCCCCCTACTCTAGAGTAGGCAGTAATTTGTTCTTAGTGAAATCGATACCTTCCCTGGATATGTGTGTGCTGTCCCTGTCCACAATGCCTCTACCAATACCACCATCAGAAGGATAACAGAATTCCTGATTTACCAAATGAGAGCCCACATAACATTGCCTCAGATCATGGATCCCTTTTGTGGAAGAGGAAATGTGATCAGTTCTACCATATAATGCCATGCCCAGAAGCAGCCACCCTAGAAGAATGATGGAATGGCATATTACAGGCTCATGGGAAGTGCCTGCTCAGAGACAAATGAGCAAATTGAGGCACTGACTTCCAGGATGCAATTTTTGTACTGAATCTATAGTTGGTATGATGCTTTGTTCCCAAAAATGTGGGGTAAAATATGTGGGTCCAGAAACCAAAAGGAAGAAGTAGGAGTATCCCCTTCACCACCACTCGCAGTGGCCCACTCACAGAATATGCGCTTCCCCTCCCCACCATCTCAGGTTCTGTAAGGTCCTGGTTCCCAAGAGTGGAACCATTTCACTTAAGGGAGCACAAAAAGAGTTCCACCAAAGCCACAACTAGAGCATGATTGTTTTGGACTCCTCATACCTATGAACCAATAGACAAAATGACAATAATATTAAAATTATCATAATTATAATTTTAATTATTATTATTTCTATAGGTGGTGAATTGCATATGGCCACAAATTGTGTCTTTCCCACCACCAAGAGGTGGGTTCTCTGTTTCCTCCCCCTTGAATCTGGGCTGTACAAGTGACTGCTTTGATCGAGAAAATACAGTGGAAGTGATGCTATGTCAGTTCCTGATATAGCCTTCAAGAAGTTCCCCACTTCCTTCGAGTTCTTCTTTAGTTATGTATCCATCTGAGCTTGTTAGCTGATAAATACACAGGCTGTGATGTCTCTTAGATTCCCAATGGTCTCCCTGAGATGTGTTTCACTGGAGTTCACCTCCCTGGAATGTCACTGTCTTGTTACTATCATTGTCACTTCTTGCTGTGGCGTAGTAATTCCTAATACAAATCCTGATGTTCAACATGTCTGCAGATTATAGTCATTAGCAGCAGTAATCTCTGCTTCTGACAACAGGGAAGGAAGGCATTCTTCTATGGAACACCATCACTAGCCTCCCAGGGGATGAAAAATCACCTGTGTTGAAAGTACCCAGCCTTGAGTCAAGCAAGATGCCAGGAGCAGCAGCCTGGGGAGTGGTTACTGCCTGCTAGTCCCAAGACAGGGCTAACATAGGCAGCCTGTTTCTATTGCAGACATTTCACTTGATATAGCTACACTAATAAGCAAAGTAATTGTATATATTCATGTTTTCACATTACATGTCCATGGAAGGATTTTTAAATACCAAATACAACATTACCATTGAGATCTAGTTGATACCAAATGGTTGCCTTTATGGCAATCAGCATCCCACTTTGGGTCAGTCTTATTATTGTCATTGTTTTTGTTATTAAAACCAACTGCACAACATTAAAGCCATGTGTATTTGTCTGTTTCTGTTGTTTATAGCATAAATGCCTGAAACTGGGTGATTTATAAAGAAAAAAAAATGTATTGCTTACAGTTTCTGAGGGAAGTCCAAAGTCCAGGGAACACATCTGGTGAAGGTCTTCCTTAGTGGTGGCTTCAGTGACACAGGGTATCTCATTGTGAGCTGGCAGAAGCTGAGAGAGAGAGACTCTTATGTGCTCTCCTTTTAAACCCCTCAGAACCCCACCCATTACCACCATTATTAATCCATTCAGTAGGCGTGATCCTCGGCATCTAGCCACCTCTTCAAGGCCCCACCTTTCAATTACCAAAATAGGATTTTCCACCTTCAACAGTTACAATGGGGATTAAGCTTCAATGACTTAAAACTTGGGGGACACAATTCAATCCACATCACCATGATTCATAAATGATGTCATTGATAAGTTGGACTTCATTAACATTAAAAACTTCTGCTCTGCAAAAGACACCATCATGAAAATGAGAAGACAAGCCACAGACTGGGAGAAAAGATTTGCAAAAGAGATGTCTGATAAGGACTATTATCCAAAATATCCAGAATTTACAGAAAATTCAAACAACTCAACAGTAAAAAAACAAGTAACCCAATTCAAAAATGGGCAAAGGAGCTGAACAGACATTTTTTCATATTAAGATATACAAATGGTCAACAGAAACATGAAAAAATACTCAACTCAGCATCAGGGAAATGCAAATCAAAACCACATTGAGATATCATCTCACCCCAGTTCGACTGGTTATTATCAAAAAAGACAGAGAATAGCAAATGCTGGCGAGGATGTGAGAAAGGAGAACCCTCCTGCACTCTTGATGGAACTGTACATTAGTGCAGCCATTATAGGAAACAGTATGGAGGCTCCTCAAACAACTACAGATAGAACTTCCATAAGATCCAGCAATCCTGCTGCTGGGTATATACCCAAAGGAATGGAAATCATCATGTCAGAAGGATACCTGCACTCACATGTTTATTGCAGCTCTACTTACAATAGCCAAGAGCTGGGAATCAACCTAAATGTACATTGACATATGACTGGATAAGGAACGTGTGGTATATATAGTCAATGGAATGTTACTCTGCCATAAAAAAGAATGAAATTCTGCCATCTGCAGCAACATGGATGAACTTAAAGAAAATTATGTTAAGTGAAATAAGCCAGGCAGAGAAAGGGAAATACCACATGTCCTCACTCATAAGAGGGAACAGAAAGAAAGGAATGAAGGAAGAAGGAAGGAAGAAAGGTGAGAAGGAAGCAAGGAAGGAAAGAAAGAAACAATCACAATAATACATTGAACTTTCAAAAAAAGAGAGAACAGAATTGTGATTATTAGATGTGGGAAAGAGGGAGTCGGAGATGGTTAGCAAGAAATTAGTTGAGAGTCACGAAGACTGATTACATTTTGTAAACACGAGTATGCTAGTTATCCTGATTTGATCACTACATATTGTACACATGTATTGATATTCAATTCTGTACCCCACAAACATATATAATCAATTATCTTTCAATAAAAAACTGTCAAAAATATAAATAAATATATATATAAATAGAAGAGGCTGAGTTGCAGTCTAAAAATTTTTTCCAAAAACTCTTAAAACTCAACAATAAGAAAACAAACAAACTGATTAAAAAATAGGCAAAAGACCTGAACAGACATCTCACCAAAGATACACAGATGGCAAATAGGCATATAAAAAGACACTCAGCAATCATATGTCATTAGGGAGTTGCAAATTAAAACAACAAGGAGATACTACTACACATCTATTAGAAATGCCAGAACTCAAAATAGTGACAAGAACAAACGCTGGTGAGGGTGTGGAGCAACAGGAACTCTCATCCGTTTCTGGTGGAAATACAAAATGGTACAGCCACTTTGGAAGACAGTTGTCAGTTCCTTTTAAAACTAAACATACTCTGACCGTGTGATCCGGTAATCAACTCTTTGGTATTTACCCAAAGAAATTGAAAACCTTTTAAAACTAAACATACTCTGACCGTGTGATCCGGTAATCAACTCTTTGGTATTTACCCAAAGAAATTGAAAACTTATGTCCACACAAAAACTTGCACATGGATATGTATAGCAGCTTTATCCATTAATTGCCAGTCCTTGGAAGCAACTAAGATGTCTGTAGTAGATTGAATTACGTCCCCCCAAAACTCTCTGAAGGTTGATTTGTGTCCCCCAAGTTTTATGTATTAGAAACTTAGCCCCCACCGTGACTGCTAAGAAGGTGGGAAACCCTATTACGGTCATTGAAAGGTGGAGTCTTGAAGAGGTTATCTGATTCTAGGACCATGCTGTAGGGAATGGATTAAAAATGGTGGTCAGGGACATGGCTGTGAGGGCTTTAAAAGAAGAGAGTCTGTCTCTCTCTCTCTGCTTCCACCATCTTGCAATGTGAGACCCCAGGGTGACTGTTGCCAACACCAGATGGACTTTGGACTTCCCAGCCTCAGAAACTGTAAGCAATAAATTTTGTTTCTCTTTATAAATTACCCAGTTCCAAGTATTTTGTGATAAGCAACGCCAATGGACTAATACAATGTCCTTCAGTAGGTGAATGGATAAATGAACGGTGGTATATGCAGACAATGGCATATTATTTAGCACTAAAAAGCGATGAGCTATCAAGCCATGAAAAGACATGAAAGAACCTTCAATGCATATGACTAAGAGAAAGAAGCCATCCTGAAAGAATAGATACACACTATATGATTCCAACTATCAGACCTTCTATAAAAGGCAAAACTATGGAGACATTAAAAAGTCAGTGGTTGCCAGCGTCTAGGGGAAAAGTAAGAATAAATAGGTGGAGCACAGAGGATTTTTAGGGCCGTGAACCTACTCTGTATGATACTATAATGGTGAATACATGTCATTATACATTTGTACAAACCAGTGGAATGTAGAGTGAACCCTAACGTAAACTATGGACTTTGGGTGATAATGACATGTCAGTGTAGGTTCATCGATTATAATGTGTGCAAGTAGTGTTGGGTGTTGTTAGTGAGGGAGGCTGTGCGTGCGTTGGGGACAGAAAGTGTATGGGGACTCTGTACATTCTGCTCAATTTTGCTGTGGACCCAAAACTGCTTTAAAGATACAGTCTAATTTGAGCATCACATCACATATATTGCACACAGGTATTGATATTCAAATCTGAACCCCACAAATATGTATAATCAATTATGTTTCAATAATAATAAAAAAGAATAAAGTCTATTAGGGCTGGCTGGTTAGTTCAGTTGGTTAGAGCATGGTGCTTATAACATCAGCGTCCAGGATTCGATCCCTATATTGGCCAGCTGATAAAAAATAAAGAATAGATTTTAAAAATTGTCTATTAAAAAAAAAAAAAAAAAAACTACAGAAGATCCTTTACATTTGTCCTCACACGCCTCTGAAGCCCTGAAGCCATTTGGATGTTAAGAAGCTTTTTTACATAAGCTTTGTGGGTGACAGTAGAAAACTATAGCTTCTGACTATGTAAAAGAGTTTAAGACACTGACTGAGGTTCACTGGTTCTGCTACTAACTGAGTGGTCCATAATGAAGCCACAGTCCTGGGAAAAGGACACAGGCCAGTGTTCTGCTGAATCAGCTGGTGGGAACGCAAAGCCAGCCCTGAGAGCGTGGGGAATGCTATAGGAATGCAGGTAGAGGCTTTTCCTTCTCTGGTCCTGTGCATTTACCAAGAGAAGAATATGAGTTATTGCGACGAGAAGCAGTTGCATAGTGTGAAATTTTCAAGATTCAGCAATGTTCAAGGCAAACATTTTTGGAGCCACGTCAGGTCCGGGGCTACACCACATCTTCCTGCTCTATCCTGCCCTTCAGCAGCAGGCAGCATTTCAACATTCACCTTGATCATCATTAGCGATAATTAGGGTACTTCTTCAAGCTCCTTCCAGCCCTCTGTGTGTGGTTCAAGAGTGTGAAAACAGAATGTAACAGGGGGAGGGGGAGAGATTGGTAAGGGGCATAAAGAATAAGTATGATCTGTAACAATGAATATGCTAATAAAAAAAAAAGAAAATAGAATGCAACACTAACCTGAACCAGGCAATCTTATGAGGGAAACGAAGATTTGAGTGTTCCTGCGTATTTTATGAGCGATTGTCAAAGCCACCTATACGATCGTCAATAACAATTAATGAAGTTGTTCTTTTATGCAATACTTTGGGAAAAAATTAAAAGAAAGAAACAAAGACTGGATAGACGTCTAGGTCTTGAGTCTTCCTATTTGTCTAAAAAATGATCCGTTCCTACCACCCGCCAGCTGTGTGATCCTGGCTTACATCCTTTCTCCTCACATTAAAATTGAGATGGTACAATTTGTTTTACAAACTGTGAACCACACACCACATGCTTCAGTGTGACCTGAAGTGTTTATCCAAAATGCAGCTTCCTGGGATCCACCCCAGAACCATTGAATAAGATTCTCTGGGATCATGTTATCCAGCAATTCTACTTTGGGGTATGTATTCAAAAGCCTTGAAAGCAGGGTCTTGAAGAGATATTTGCACACCTATGTTTATTACAGCACTATTCACAATAGCGAAGAGGTAGAAATGTCCATCTAAATAAATGGATTCAACAAGCTGCAGTATATACATACAAAGGAATACTATGCAGCTTTAAAAAAGGAAGGAAATCCTGTCACATGCTATAACACAGATGACCCCCACAGAGATTATGCTAAGCAAAATAAGCCAGTCACAGAAGGATAAATACTGTATGATTCCACTCAAGTGGGGCATCTAAAGTAGATTAATAGATCCAGACAGTTGAAAGGTGGTTACCAAGGACTGTGGAGAGACGGAAGGAGAAATGAGTGGTTCGTGAGTACAGAGTTTCGATGTCACAAGAGGAAAAAGTTCTGGAGATCTGCTTCACAACAATGTGAATGTAGTTACCACTACTGAACTGTAAATTTAAAAGTTGTACGTGTATTTTACATGCAATTTAATGTTATGCGTTTTTTACCACAATAAAAAAGGAAAAATTCGGGCAGGTGTAGATGTGACTAAGGCAGGGATTGTAACGTTGGACTAGTTGACCTCCGAGATCCCTTCCGGCTCCAGTATTCTTTAATTTCAGGATTCTGGGGAATACAGGCATGTCACTTAAGTCCCAAATCCTGGTCTTTCTGTCTGTTTTGTGGTTTGCTGGCTGAAGAGAGGTTTTGAAAAGCTGCAATAAATGATAAACCCAACACAGGCTTTAATAAGTAAAAAGTGGGGAGAAGCTGGTGTCGACCAAGGAGCAAAACAAAATCCATTTATAAAATTAATAGGCCACGTTCAAAGAAATAAACCATTCTTCCCGCTAATGTATTTCCTGCTGTCCTTTCCCTCAAAGCTCTGTTATTCATTGTTCTCACCATCAATAAATAAGAACTGTTGGTTACATATGTAACAACTTAGTGTTTTCCTTCCAAACCATTGTAGGCTGTTCAATAAAGAGCCCATATTCTTCCCACCTGTTCTGGTTGTCATTGGTGTTATTAAAGAAAAAAAAAAAATCTTTCCACTTGGGTTTATTCAGAGAGAGTTAACATCTGATTTTACATGGAACTCTTTAAAAGAAAAAGAGCAACGTGGCCTGAAGCACTTCTAGCATAGGGTGTGGAAGTATTTGATGTCCTGGTGCATGTTCATAAAAGAATGTTGTTTTGAAACGTGCGGTGAAGTCAGGGAAAGAGATCCAAAGAAAGTTCCCAGTGAGACAAAATCAAATCAATCCGCCACCCCCCAAACACTTTCCTCTTGGACCAGTGGGCACCATGGCTCTGTGCCCACCATCTGGGTCCAGAGGCCCAGTGAGGCCGAGCACCACTGACTGTACTGATGTGTGAACATGGGGCTGTCCCATCAGGGCACTAAGGGGCTGCAGGAGAGACATTTTTTGTCAATGGTGACACAGGGTCCCTGAAGGTCTTCTGCAGAAGTGTGTATCGCCCAGGTATCTGCCCTTCCCCATGAACCCACAGGCTTGTGAATAACTCTTTTCTTCACAGCAAATAAAATGTCTTGAGCTCCCACACAGGGCCGGGGCCAACGTGAGGCAAGTAAGGCACAACTTTTAGGGCCGTGTCCCCAAACTCAGCAATCGAGATATGTCATGTTTTAAAGCCATATTCCAAAAATTAAATCAAAATCAATGCAAAAAGACAGAATGAATAAACTAACACAATTTTAAATAAAGACAGCATCTACAAGACGGCACTGCTCAGCCACATGGGAGCCTGAAGAAAAAGGAAAAATCCGTAATGCTACTGTCTGTACTTAAAACTTTGGTATTTTGTTCATCATGTTTTTTTGCATTAATTTTTATTTTTTTTAATATGGCATGAAAAGATGACTGATGTTGACAGATGAGTTGTTTGGCACACCCTGAAGTGTTGTGCCCAAGCAGAGCCTCACTTGGTCACCCTAGGTAGTCCCAGCCCTGCACTGCACATGCCTCGCTAACAGGATCTGGCTTTCCTCTTCCATTGTACAGTTTCTAGTCACCTTTCCAGGAGGGTGGAGCACAACAGGGTTTGCTGCAGATCTGTGGCTCGGCCAGCAAGCACTGCAACCTTTCCCTCTGCTGCTGTTCATCTAACTGTCTTCCTCCCTGACTTGGCTTGGGTCTCCCATGCATTCACTGCCTGGAATTTCACCTTTACTTCCAGTGCACACTGTTGGGAAAATAGATTAATTAAATCAGGACCCCCTTGCCTTAGGTCCGGTTGGGGGTGGTGCTGCACATTCTTTGTAAATAAGTTGTGTGTGGGTGGAGTTAGTGCACGTGCACGGCACAGCCAACTTGGCTGGCAACTGCCTCAGGCATCCGCCATGCTGCACAGCCATGCTCTCCAACCTATGCTTCCAAGGATCTGTTTGCCCGTTACCTAGCTCATAGACCTGTGTGTGAGGGATCTGCTGACCCAGCCTGGCGTGTGAGGGGTCTGGGGACCCAGCCTGGCATGTGGAGGTTTTGTGACCCAGTCTGGACAATGGGCTTGAGGGGTTTGTGAGCTCCAGATCCAGCCCTAACTGGACACACACTACTGTATGTGACCAGCTTTGACTTGAGGACTTGGAGGCAGGGATCAGGGAGGCAGGTGGGTGACTACAGTTAAGTACTGCACTAGCAGGAAACAGCTTTAAGTTGGAAGTCGCTGGTCCTCACTTTTCCTAGATCTCATTAGCCAATGCCTGCCTCAGACCCTCCATGGGTCCTAGCAATATAAGACAATATTGGGGAGTCCTTCATTCCCATCTCTTTTTTCCAGGACCTCAAACTCCTTCTCAAGACCTCGGCAGGTAACTGAAAGTCCTTTCTGTTCTCTGTGATGCACAATTGAACTCTTCTTTGTCTAAACCTCTTCTCCTTGGTCATGCCCATGGGGCATGTGTCTTAACCAAGCAGATCTGTAAGGAGGTCTCTTCAAATATGGGGGAGACCTTCTGTGTGGAATTCTTTTTTGGAGGAGTTTGAGTTCCAATGTGTGGAATTCTGCCACGAGGCCAACTGGCTGCAATTGTAGCAAACGTTATCCCAACCCTTTTTTCCCTCCGCGTCACATGTGGAATTTAATCACCAGCACACAGGTCTTGGCGTCATCAGCAGTAAAGACTGTGTCTTTTTCATCTCTGGCCTCAGCCCCTGGAGCTGGGCCTGGCCTGGAGCGAATGCAGCTGACGATGCTCCAAGCCATCATGTCATCATTTCTAGGGGTGGGTCAGTGGCCTGCACCGGGATGTTAATGGAGTGGGAAATTATGGACATGCACACAGCTGTGAGGTGTCTCGTTCTGAGTTCTTTGGTTCCAGAGCCCCAAAAGGCTTCCAGGAAGACTCTAGTCCCACCTCCTCCTCCCTGAGTATGCTCGTGCCCCATACCCCTCCCAAGCCCCCACACCAAGACCCCTCCCCAGAAGATGCTTACCTCCCGATCCCACAGTGTAAAACCAAATCCCCCGAGTTTGCCCAGGTGCAAAGCAAAGCAAGGCGAGCCTGGGTTGCACTCCCAGCTCCTTTGCAGCACAATTCTGTGTGTGTTCCAGTCTCCCAGGCCTCTATTTCTTCCTCTGCAGAATAGGATCATAAACAATGCTACCTCCATGGTCATTGCTAGGAGGGTTACATGAGCTACGACATGCTAAGCACTTAGAAGAAAGCCTGGCACACAATGGCACTTGATGGACTTGGCCACTCTTACTGCCTCATGGCCTGTGGGGACAGAAGGCAGACGAAGCAGCTGGTCATCTTCTCATGCCTGCGACCCTGGGGTGCTCTCTAATTCACTTGTGGTTGCCTTGGGTGTTTTCACTCCCAGTAGCATTAGAGGGATTGGGAGGGCCCTGGGAAAAGATCCCTTTACTCCAAAGGAGAAACCTCAAGTGCAAATGACTTTTAAGACCTGAGCAATGGGAGTCAAGTGCGCAGAAGCATCACTGGAAACAGATCCATGGCTTGAGAGGCAGACCCCAAGCTCCCTCCCCACAGGCCAGCCTGGAACAGAGTGCATTGAAGTGATGGTAATGGAAAGAGGCAGAAAGACCACCTTCTTAAGTGTTTGCATAAAACGTGGGCTTTAGAGCAGTTTTTGTTTCCAGAGAAGAAGGCTTTGTGAGCGTACTGGGTCTCGCACAAAGCATGCCTCACATCCCATATGGAAGAGACCCCCCCCTGGGAGGGCCCAGGGGTCATGCAGAATACTTCGCAGTAGGAGGCAAAGAAGCAGCACTCCCTGTCTGTCCTCCAGGTCAGTAAGAATTCTTCCCTGTGAGGGATGATGACTAGCTTAAGCCCTGGAGACCAGCTCTGGCTGTTAGACCCACCCTGCATTCCACCCCCAGCCCTACCTTCCTGACCCCATCCTTTACTGGCTCAAAAGATCCCATCAGAGTCCAGAGCCTCCACATGGGCCCCCAAAGGAACTGCTGGGACTCCGCCAGTCAGCACTAGCACCTCCCAGGCAGCAAACAAGCCCCCAGGACGCAGTGTGACATAAGCTTAGCAAAATGCTCCAGAGCCAGCTGGCCTTACCTACTGCAGAACCTAATGCCAGGGAACTCTGGCTGGCTTGCCAAGTCCCCAGGACTGAGGGGATGGAGGACCTGCTGACATGTGCCGTTGTCCCTGGCTGCTCTACTCCCTTCCTCTCCCCCGCCCCCTCTGCCTGCAAAGAGCATGGTGTCTCAGCACTTCAGGCTGAATCCACTCCACTCTTAACACAAGGCTGGGAAAACCAGCTCCAGCGGATCAGTAGCTTCTTGCCGTGCCCATTTTCCACATGTTCCTGGGAATATGCTGCGTCGATGCTCCTGGATCCAAGTGCCAGGAAGTGGACGAGAGGCAGCCATCCCATGACCGCTCCTCATCAGAAAGGAAAGAGGGATCAACTCTTCCAACCAAAGGCCACAGTTAATTTCTTAGTGAACACCATCCCATAGCCTCCCAGGGATGCACTTTGCTTTTCTCCTCTCTCCTTCCTGAAGGGTGCGCCGTCAGAACTTCTGTAACCCAAATAGATCTGGACTGCCTCACGTCCCAGGTCCCCATCAGTATCACAGCACAGAAACCAAGAGCAGTCGAAAAGAAAGCACAATAGTAACAGGAGTCTCTGGGGAAAACACTCAAAGAGATTCCAGCCTTATCGACAGTAAAAGTTAATCATTTCTCTATCTCTTTGTTCCCCTCACGCTTTTGCCCCAGTCCCAACACTTCAAAACGACCTTAAGTCTCTTTTTTTCTGCTCCTTTTACACTCTCAAAACCTCTCAGCCCACCTTGCCAGAGAGTAGGATCTGCTTCCACGGATCCTGTCTTTCCTGCTACCTGAAGAATTTCTCCTTTAAAATCTCCCCGCGGCAGGCTTCTTCTGCAGCTAATCCTAATCCCCACATCAAAAGGCTCATGAATCTTGAAGGCAGACACCAAATTTTCCAGCTCTCAGCCCTGTGACTCCCCTCTTTTGTGAATGATCTTGCCTGCCTTTACTTCTGTCGCCCCTTAACCTGTCAGGTGCTAGCACGTGTTTTCTGATGATGCAAACCCCTCCATTCTGGAATCCTCCTGGAGACCATGCATACACTCAGCCATTCAAACCGTCTGTGCTAGAACAATTGACATGTGTATTTGCAAGGAAAACATAGTGTCCCTGGTAGACAGTATTTACTGGCATTTCTGCATTAACTCAAGTAGGCAAAAAAGGAAGCACCACAGACAAATACAACAAACCCTGATGGTCTTTCTCCCTCCACTAGAGAAAACAAGAAAAAAAGCACCCGTACCACCCCCAGACCCAAACCCCTCTCCACCCCGAGTTCAGACCTGATCTCCATCTCACCTTACAGAGTTCTGTGAGCACCGGCCTCAGTGAGGAAGGCAATAGGCTGGCCAGTTAGCTCAGCTGGTTAGAGGATGGCATTAGAACACTGAGGTCAAGGGTTCGGATCCCGGTACAGGACAACCACCAAAAGAACAGGGAGGAGGGGAAACCCCAGGGCTTGAGAGTTTCCACGGCCTGGATCCTCAGTCAATGTCCTCTCTTCCTATGAGTTTTGACGTGTGCTGAGGTCAGCACAGGATGAGGCGGGGAAATGAGCTTACGTGCCGACTGCCTGGAAGGTCTTTTCCCTTTTGTAGTGATTGACTGTGAGTAAGGCGTCTCAGGGAATAAGCTGCAAGTGGAGGTGAGTCTTTCCACATGACTCACATGAAAATTGAAAACGATCATCTAATGCAGGCCAGAATCCCTCCAAAATATTTTTTTTATTGTTTCGAAAAGAGAAAAGGAAAATGTAAGCTCTGCTGAACATCATGGGGTTTCTAATCCAACTTAATGAGGCAGGAGAGTGATGCATGCCTGATATCATGTCAAAGAGCAATCCCAGTGGGCGATAGGTAGAGCCCAAAGGACATTTAATAAGCACAATTTGATGATGGTGATGGCATGTCTGTACCCACAGGAATTCCAAAACTTCCCATTGTTTGATGAGGGGAGAGAGGCTGGTGAACTCTTGAGAGATAATTCAAAATAATTTTCTCAGTACTTCCTAAGGGGTTTTGGCATGTGAGGTGCACGAAGAGTTGGGGAAGATAATAAAGAGCAATTTCCCTACCAGGACTGGCACTACAGCAGAGTAGCTGGCCATATCCCCTATGCCCTGCCCCAAATACTGTCCCTCCCATAGATACCGGAAATTCCACTGTTAGAGATTCTTTCCCTTGGATTAAACATTGTTAACAACCATGGGTAGAAAATACGTTTCTTCCAAATCCCTGAAAAAGACTAAGTTATTTTTTATTTCCAGCCTGTTCTGGTGGTTCTACAGAAGAGTATGGTGTATTTAGTTTCAGAATGAGTCAGGTAATTCTTTTTATTTCTAATTACAAAAGTGATACATGCTTTATTGAGTATTTTGGAAGAGAGAATGTGATGTCTTGGATTTGCTTTAAAATAATAGAGAAGGTGGGGGAGTAGGTGGGGGGATACAGATGAAACAAGACCAGCTAAGGGCTGATGATTGTTGAAGCTGAGTGATAGGTACTGGTGTTCACTATCCCATGCTCTCTACTTTTGTTTATGTTTGGAATTTTCCAGAACAGAAAGGAGACTACTTGGTTAATTCCCCAGTTCACAGTCTTTCTATATTGACCAGTGAGAGACATGAAAGTCAAGGCAAAAGAATAAAGGCTTTCCATCCCAGACAAGAAGGAGATTCCACAGAGTTCTGTGATTAAGGCGGGAAACCAGCTCCCACTTCCTCCATTTGGGGAACTGAAAAAATGCTATTTTTCCTCATTGCAGAGATCAAAGTGTGAACTCCTGTCCCTACCACAACCCCCAGGACACATATGAACAGCTCCGGTTGGCAGCAGTAGCAACCACTGGCTTGAAATCAGCTGAAACAGAAAAGTTTAATTGAGGAGGAAGAACAAATTCCAACCCTGAGTTCCAAGTACCCTTTGCTTGGGTGAAGAGGAGCACAAAAGCTTTAGCAAATCTGAAGCTAAGCCTCGGTGTCCCCTCATGCCACCTGGACACAGGGCAGCCAGTTAAAGCAGCAAAAAGTTATCAAATGCTACAATGCAAAAGCCATCCCAGAGGTCATCTCACTCCCACCTCACCTCCAGATCACACCAAAGCCACCTAAAGCCACTCTGGATGTGTGGCCATCTCTCCCCAAAGATCTCAAAGGAGTCAACTTTCCTCATTCGTTCATTGTTCTAAATGAGCCATACTGACAGGAAGTTCCCTGCTGACCTACATGCTTTGTAGGACAGACAGAAACAGAAAGGGACATCTATAGAGCTTGCATTTCAACATTTTAATCAAAGTTGCCACAAATAGTGACCCCTACTGGCCCTAACCACCTGTTTATTAGTTTCCTGTTGCTGCTGAAGCAAGTCACTCCAGACTTAGTGGCTTAAAACAGCCCACATGTATTATCTCACTGTTCCGTAGGTCAGAATTCTGGGTGGGTTTGACTGGCTCTGCTCTGGGTCTCCCAGTGCCAGGAGCACGGTGTTGGCCAGTGTAAGGAAAATATAGGAAGGGATAGTCAGGGCCCCTTAGTTGTTCAGAATCTTGCTGAGCATCTTATGTAAATATGCACGTGCCCCAGATGTTCCTTGGTTATTGTCTAATGTAATTGCGCATGTGCCCCCAGGTGTCCTGGGTTATGACTTAAGTATAAAGGACGAGTGGCTCTGATCCACGGCGCCCCTCGCCCCCAGGATGTCCCCAGGGAGGGCCGTGGGGAGGCTGCTACTGCTGCTGGAGGCTGTTGCTGCTGCTGCCAGTGCCCCCGGCTGCCTTGAAAGGCTGCTGCCACTGCTGCTGTCACTGTTGTTGTAAGCTCTGCTGCTACTGCTGAGGACTGAGCTCGCGTTGTCTGCCAATGACTCCCAGGATCTTTCCCAATTACTTAGCATGGACCTGCATGTGAGGGGTTTAATGACCCAGCCTGGCGTGTGAGGGCTCTGGTAACCCAATCTGTACAATGGATTTGAAGGGTCAGAGCCCTAGCCCTGACAATATAAATGGAAACTTAGTATAACTAAAATAATGAAACATTTTGGCTTTAGTTACGATTTGCCTTACTCGACAACTGGCGTACTCATGCAGCTTTACAGCCTGCCTGGCTTCTTATCTGGAGACTCCGGGAAGAATCCATTTCAAGCTCATTTTGGTCATTGGCAGAATTTGGTTCCTTGCCATCGTAGGGCTGAGGTGCTGTTTCCTGGCTGGCTGTCAGCTGGGGGCCATGCTTGGCTCCATAAGGCCACCTGCATTCCTTGTCACATTGCCAGGTAGACTGAATCAGGCTCAACAAGCCACACTCTGGGAGACCCTGGTGGATGGGAGGCCGCAGACTGAGCAAGGCTCACTCCCTGCCCTTAAGCAGCTAAGGAGAGAGAGATGAAGAGGGTGTACCCACAAACTCATGAAAAATATACATGCAGTTTCCTCTTTCAACAAACCAACCGAAAGCACAAGCCCCCACTCCCTTTTTTCCTGGCTGTCTGATGTTTTGAGGGGCGGGTGGGCTTCTGAGATGCCAGCTCTGGGAAAGGGGGCAGAGTTGGTCAAGGTCATCATCTGTCTGTGATGATGTCGGTTGAGAGTTCCACAGCCACCGATTGTCAGTCCCCACGGGCTCCTGCTGCATCATTCTTTGTTCCTTTCCAAGAGCTTCTTTCTGGCTTGTATCAGTTTGGGACCCTTCAGAGTCAGAACACGAGACAGTTTATTTGGATGTGATCCCCCAATCCAGCAGGGGTGTAGGGGAGTGAGATGGTAGGGGAAGGAAGCTCACAAAAAGTGTGTATCAAGCAGTTACCTCGTGGGCAACTGGAGCTTAATCTTGACGGGGGACTCTGGAAAATGGTGTCGAACACGCATGCACCTCAGAGTTGTCCCACAAGAGCGGCAGGGGTATTTGTACACCAACTCCCAGCAGCCTTTAGGTTAGGGCTGTGGTGGCACTAATTTCCCAGCACGTTGCCTGCCATGTGCACAGGCAGGGCCAGCTCTGGCAGAGACCTAGGTGCTAGCAGCTGGATGTCAAGCCAGCAGGTAAGGAGGACAGCCAAGGGCCGTAGGAGCTGGGGGGCACCTGCTGTCTCAGCTGCAAGGCTTGGCTCTGTGTTTCCCTGAGTCCCTCAGTGGGAGACTGGAAACTGCCAGCCTGTCTCAGGCCTTTCCTCCCAGACCCATCCTGCATCTGGGTTGCTTCAAGACTCTGTTCACCTGTCCAATCTCTACCTAGGAAGGGAGGCCCGGGGATGCTCCACTCTCAGATCTGACAAAGTTGTCTGGAGATCAGTGGTTTTCTAGCCCACTGCACCCAGGGTTAGGTCTATGGGGCAGGGGCAGGGGGCCTTCTCACCAGCGTCTGCACACACACGCTCTTAAACTCTCCCTCTGCCCTCCCCCCACCCACCTGAGGACCTGCCCACCTCTTTCACAGCGCATAGTCACCTAAAACTTGTTTTTGCCAAGGACACCCCCATCCCCTGCAGGGCATGGGCAGCCACTCTGGCAGCTCGAATGCCAACGGAGAGAAGCCATAGTCCCTGGTATATACCCTTCTCTTCTCTTGCAATGATGAGCCTAGGAAGAGGGCAGCATACACATAAATATGCGACATCCTTCAAATGGTTATCTTATCACACAGACGTGCACCCAAGCAGCCGCAATCTGAGGTGACAATAGTTCACGCCATCGTGAAGTCCTTCCACGAGAGAGAAGAAATTTCCACTGGGGGTAAGCAGAGAGGGCTGCGTGAAGGAGGCAGGGCATGTCACCTGGCCTTGAAAGATGAGTAAAATCTCAACCAGTGGCGGAGGAATGAGAATCAAGTCACGAAGCGCAGGGGTGGGCTGGGCTTAGGGCATTTGGGCAGAGGGAGAGAGACGGGAGGTCTGTGCCCCTGGAATGTCAGCCCAAGGAGGCTGGACTTCCCTAGAATGAGAGCCAAGAGGAAGCCGTGGAATGTTTCGGAGGAAAGAGGGACGTGATGTCGCAGGCCGGTGGGAAGAACGTGGGACATGGCCTTTGTCTCAAGACTCTGGCTATGACACTCTGAGTGTGGAAAGAGACAGAGGGGAGGAGAAGGGGGTAGAAAGGAGAAGGGCAGGGAGAGAAGAGAGGAGAGAGAAGAGAGAGGGGGATAGAGAGGAAAGGGGGACAAAGAAAAGAAGGGGGAGAGAAGAGCCAAGTTTGCTCCCACGAGGCTCCCGGAGGCCACCGCCTGTGGGTGTCAAACTCACTCTGAACTTGGCTCTGGCCCAGGAAGTCTGGGGAGTTCCAGGCCTGAGAGTGGCTCTTGTGAAAAGAAGGTAAAAGAATGCAACGAAGAATTGGATTGGGGTCTGATTTTCTAAATGAATTCACCAGCCGAGTGGGGAATGATAGCCCCAGGATGCCCTTGAGCAGAGAAATTGCTGGAGAAAAAGGTGGGAGCAGGTGGTAATTCCGGGAGGATGAAAACCTAAGCTGCCCCAGCCAGGCTCTTGGCTTCTCCAAGCCCCGTCAGCTTCAGAGAAAGTAAAAAGCTCTGGGTTTTCTGGTTGTTCACACTCAGAAACTAAAGCCAGAAAACTTCCAAACATCTGGCTTTCACAGCACAAATCCCCCAACTCTCAGGCTGGGATAATATTTAGTAATGTTATGGCTCCATCTACAGCCTGAGGAAGGATCTCTAGATTTCTCTATGAGCAACAGTCCAGCCTCTGAGCTACACAGGCTCATTGCAATTAATGCTAAAAGGTCCCTTTCCTCTGTCCGCGCTGTTTATTCAGCGCAGACTTGGAACTGCACCGAAAGTTATTGATTTCAGACTGTATCTACGATGGCAGCTGTTCAGAATAGACTAGAACCCTTTTAGCCAAAACTGGTTTGGAAAATCTATTTTTAAACCACTGTTCATCATGAATTGAGTTAAATGGGGTTTTTGACCACTTTTTTTTTTCTATTTTAACAATGGAACAAATAAAAGCCCTTAAAATACTAAGATTGAGTTTCTTTCATTCATTCAACAAACATTGAATTTAATACCTACTATATGTCTGGTTCAGGGATAAGCACAATGGTAAGTCAGGTCTCAATACATCCCATAATTTACTCAGCAAAGAGTATTTTTGCTTGTTCCTCTTGTTTTTAGACTGGACCCCATAGAGGTCGAGAAAGAGGAAGGAAGAAAAACCAAGGCAAGCAATGAATATAGAGTTTGTAACAGCTGAGAAAAAGTGAATGTAGAATGCTTTGACTCATGACAAAACGGAAGCTGGAAGTCAGTTCCCTAAAAGTCAGGAAGATTTTTGTCCTGTTCTATTTTTTTTTATTTTTCTCAGAAGTAGAATTAGCTTTTTCCTAAATAAAAAAGTAATACAAAATTAATAACTATTTGCTTTGTTCAGAAAACATGGAAAACAAGACAAAAAGAAATTTAAAAAAACTATCAGTCATAATCCTTTCATCCAAAGGTGAGCACTGAAAAATGTTGAACGTGATCCTGCAGTAGTTTTGTCTTTATACACCTACTGTATTTTCGCTCACACATAGATGAACATTCTCTCGTGTCACTACATACTCTTGTATGTGATTTCGAATGACTGCCGCATATTCTTTCATACGAATATATCATAATGTATCTATGCCATACGTGATTACGGCTTTTTCACATTATAAGCTTTGTACAGATGACATTCCTTAAGAAAAGCCCTCAGTCATGGAACTTCTGGATCAAAGAGGATGTGAGCTTTTGAGGCCCCTGAGACATATATCAAGTTGCCACGCAGGGTCGACCTTCTAGAATTTCACATCACATCTGAACCAAAGTCTGACTTCGGGAGTCCTAAGTATTCAGCATTTCAGAAAGAGCTGGGTGTGGTGGTAAGTGGTGTTCCTTGGAGGCGTTAAGTAGAGCTTCACAGGGCATCACAGCTAGGGGTGGCCAGAGCAGTTCAGAATGTTTTCTGGTAAATTCTTTACTTTGTAGGTGATTCAGATTGGGATGCCTTTAGGAAAAAGGCAGCAAGACCTGTTTTTGACCTGGTAAGTATTTAGTTAATAGAGGGTTCGAGAGATTAAGATAGGATAATTTTATCCATTTTCATCATCCAAACCCCACCGCCTGCCATGATCAATATCACCCCTGGTTTGTTTTTCCTTCTCCCACATCCTGTCCACACTTTGGTCCCACAGACACTTTGCCTGTCCTTCATGTCTTTTAAGGTCGAGCTCAGTTCCTTGGAGGCCTCACAACACTGTAAGAAGCAACTACATTCATGAGGTCTTTGAAAAAATCGCAGTCCTCTCGAATATGAGGTGTGATCTGAGGGCTCAATACACTGGCTTAGGGACGCCTTGAGCATGTTTTTTCTTTGGAGTCGAAACGTTTTCCATGTTATACCTTCAGTCATTGGGTTCACATAGACTTGTAGAAGCAACTCAAGGGAGAGTGAAAAGCAGATCTTTAGATCATTCTAGAGACAGCTTCCTGCCTGTTTTCCCCTGCGTGCTTGACTAGGGCGATGGTAAACGTGGAGGGTGGAGTCAGACCCCATTCTTTTCTGATTCATGCTTCTGCAGGTAAACACCTTGTAGGAGAGGAGATGGATGATTGGCTTCTAACCCACAGTTCCTGCCCTGGCAGTAGTTGCACGGAGCAGGGGAGGGTGGGTGTAACCCAGAGGCCTGTCTGTTTTTGTGGAACATTCTCATCACATCGACATCCTTGCAGTTTCCTTTTAATGCACATGTGTTGTGCTGAGAGTACAAATGACTATCTTGGAAGTCTAGTGTTTTCTTACCTGTCCCACACCCTCCATGTGTCTCTGGAGGCCTGTGGGTGTGTGGGAGTGGGGACAGGGGCTAAAGTGACAGCTGAGAGACAGAGTGGCACATCTGCATGGCAACCTTCCCCCACCCTCCATGCCCCTGACTAATGGAACTTCTCACGGGTCTTTGACTCACCTCTCTATTTTTTTTTGTCCCAGTGGTAAAACCACAGGAAAAATGTGAGGCAAGGAAGATCTCCTCATTGCAGATGAAAAACCCAAGGCAGAGATGATATAACCCATTCTTTAGGAGCTCATAGTGGGACTGTTGAGCACGCCGGACAAAACAGCAAAGATCATAATTATGCTGATAGAAATAACTTGCACGGTCAGATACTTTCTACCCGTCCATCTCTAAACTATATGACCTTTTACTTTATGCAGCAATGAAATAAAATATTTTGAGGCTGGCATTTCAATAGGTCCAAGGTTATGAATACAGCTGAGCACTTTTCTGGGCCGTGATTTCCCCAGCTGGAAATGAAGGCTAATAATTCTGCCTTACCTCCCGTACTCTGTCATCACCTGCTTCTTAGAAATGTAGTGACATCACAAGAGACATTTGCAGTGTTTTCCAAACTCATCTGATGCTAAGAATCACCTGGGAAACTTGTTAAAATGCAAACTCCCAGGCCAAACCCTGGACTTACTGAATTAGCAGTTGCAGGATGGGCCTGGGTGTCTGTTGTTTCATGATTCTTATGATTCTGATTCTTATGATTGGGTGATCCAGCAAGTTTGGAAAACATTGAGTTAATAATCACCATGAAATCCTTTAATATTTCCTAAGACATCAAGCTCTGAACACTCAAAGGAGCATTTATTATTGTTATTAATGCAAGCCAGGGTTGCCAGTTTAGCAAGCAAAAGTATAGGATGTCCTTTTAAATTTGAATTTCAGATAAACAAGGATTTTTTTTTTTTTAGTATAAGTATGTCCCATGCAATATTTGGGACATACCTATACTCAAAATTTATTTATAGCTGGCAACCCTGTCAGATGCTCTGCACTCCATTTATTTTATAATATGGAAAAGCTGAAGAAGAGTCTAATCTTTAGGAAAAGAAAACATTTCAATGATAGAAGAATGCCCATTTAAAATTCCTCTCTGGCAAAATTTTCCAAGCCACTTAGCCCCATGGTGGAATGCTGCCTCTGTCACATGATACCTGACACCAGGTTGACAGTTCCTCCCAACACAGCTAGATATGTACCTGCCTCTCACTGGAAAGTTTTACAGTAGTGCCAATTTGGAAATCCCATCGTCAATTATAAAACAGAACTCTCCCAAGGTGAGAGCTGGAGGGAAAACACAGAGATGCATATGAAAATCCGCAGGACTGTATGGTCTAGGAGTGAAATGTTTTCTAAATCAAATTAAGCTACACGATGAAAATTGAGGAGAACGTCCTTAAGGTGACTTTTAAATGAAAATGAAATGTCTGTTAGTAAGTTACAGAGGTGCAATGATACCGAGTGGCAGGCTTGTGTCTCATTAATTTCAGACATAGATTTTCATGTGAGGCTATTTGATTATAATTTGATTATCTGACCCTGTAATTAAAGTTTATTGCCAATTTGGAAGCTTACATGTAAAATGAACTGATTTTTCTTCAAAGCAATATACGATCTTTTGGACTCATTGACTTCTGGTTTTGCATTTAAATGGAAAAGTCAGTTATAACGTGACAAACAGGTTGGGGTTTTGATCGTTAATCCTGCTAAAGCAATATTCATAAATTCAATTCTGAATCAGTTGGAATACTTTTCTTTTATTAGTTTCTGTGTTATTAAATGAGATTGTTTCTGACTAATATATTTCTGGACTCAAACTGTAGCTCCAAGCTGTTATTCAAATCAAATAACATGCCCCTTACTTGTGCCTTGCACTAATAAATGCCAACTTGTGATACATTTGCAAGAGACTGTCAGCAATATTAAAGGAGGCAATAATGCCACGGAGGTCTCAAAGTGAGCTGATTTTTCTAAGGGCTGATATCCATCATTTTTCTTAAGAACATACTCACACACAAAAACCCAGATATTCAAACCTTTTAGTCTTAAAGCCAGAAGTGTGCTTTGATTTATTATAAACATAATTCACTAGCGCTTAAACGGCCAAGGCTTTGGAATTAGAAAACTCATAACTTTAGGATCCTGAGTAAGAGAATCAGAAAGCTGATTTCAGAGCAGAATCAAAGTTATAATTAGAAGGAAAAGTGCTGCTTAATTTGGGAAAGGAGAGGGTCTTTCTTTCCAATATTCAGGTGGGAAGGAGAAGCTACATTGCTCTTAGAAAAACTTCACAAATCACCATTGGGTTCCCAGAGCAAAAAGGGGTGTTGGAGACCCCCCTTTCCTTGGCCCCATTTTAATGAGGGCTAAGAAAAAGGGTCTCTATGAGGAAACTGAGGCCCAGAGAGCAATCAGCTGGTCAGAGTTATGCAGTGAGCTGGGGGCAAATACCAAATGGAGACTCTCTCCTAACACTGCCCATGATTTCTGCCTGATACTTTTCCCACCACCCAGCTAAGGAAAGGCTCATAAATATTCATGAACACTCCACAGGGGCTGGAATCAGAGGCCCTGCCCCCACCCCACACACTCTGTTTGCCCTCCAACAAATCACCTGAACCCCAGGAGCCTCAGCCCCTGCAGTGTGGGTTACACCTGCCCTCTCTCCTGTTTCCTGGAGTAAATAACACCTGACATGTAAACTACAAGTGCAGGTAGCTTATATCTTACTTTTTAAGTCTCAAGTGCTTCATTGAGGTACGATTGGCATATAATAAACTGTGACTATTTAAAGTATATTTCCTAAATAATAATAGCATTGAAGCTTTTACTGTTTGGGGCAATTTTTCTCTGAATTTCTCTATGTTTGGGCCTCAGAGATAATCCTCCAGACTGAAATGTGGGTTCTTTTTCTCTTTACTGAGACCTCACACATTTCCATCACCTGTTGACTCGATGGGTTCGGGCAGGGTGTTGCTATATTTCCTCCTTACTACACGATCATTATGGGCAGGCATTGTCTCTCCTGCCCCAGAAGACAATTGTTCAAATTCATTCGTTGAATTCCAGAGTCTCTGAGTTGTGAGAAACCTTAGTGTGCACCCTCTGCTGACAGCTCCCCTCTTCCCACCACACCTGCCACATACCTTTTCCCTTCCCAGCCCTCCAGCTTGCCCACTAAGGGCCCATCCTGGCCTCAGCTTGGATCTCGGGCTTGAGCGACTCGGAGTCACCCAGGTGGGAAACACTTCCTGTGCTGTGCCCAGACACTGCCGGTGTGGAGGCACTGCCCGAGCGGATGCTGACCCCAGACAATACACCATGGCTCAGCCGAAGCAGGTGCTGCCCTGTCTTGTTAACAGCACAAAACAGGTGTCACTTCTGAGCATCTACTTAATACTTGCTGGGCCCTTTCCTAGGTGATTTGTATTTCCCACCTCCTCCTCCCAACCATCTTTAAAGACTGGCATTATTATCCCCTGGTCAGAAGTGAGGAAACTGAGGCTGGAGAGCTGGGCGGTGGGCTGATCTGCCTCTTGCCCTACAGATTTATGCAGATGACCCAAGGTGAGAGAGGGCTTGCAGGGAAGAGGCATTGCGATAGCTGGAGGCGGGATCTGTGATGGGGGCAGCAGGGGGAGATCATGGACTTGGGGGTGGTAGTGAACCTGGGTCTATTTCAGCACAAACCTCCAGTGTTCTGGTTGGATTTTGCCACCAAAAGGTGCAGACTCTGCCCTTCCCATTCAATATGCAACTAAAGAGCCATACCCTGGCTGACCCCAAGGCTAGGGTGGGGACAGATGCAGACAGAAGGTGACTGTCACCTGTGCTGCATGGTGCCTGATGGCAGTCAGGCATCGAGTCCTCTGTGACTGCTAGTGCTCAGGCCTGGTTCTGGGGAGACCTCACACTTAGGCTGCCATTTCCCAGACAATTGCTTCTGCGGCAGGCATTGGCCCCACGGGTGGCTAAACGGGAATGACGTCTTTCCAGCTGGGCGTGGAGGTTCAGGGGAGGACATCACGGCTGCTGCGAGATGATGAGTACTTTCTGCAGCTTCTTATTCCCCTGAGGGAATAGAGGTGACTGGGGCTCACAGGGTCTCAACCCTGGCTGCTCAGTGACACCACCAGGGCGTTCTTGCGATTGACTGGTGCTCAGGCCTTTCTTGGCCAGGGTGGAGATTAGGTCTTGAGTGTGGCAGCCGCCGCTTTGCTGCTGAGCACGTGTATACCCTACAGTAAACTGTGTGTGTACACTATGGAAAACTTTTTTTTTTTTTTTTTTTGTCTTTTTTAAGACCGGCCGCACCGCACTCAGCCAGTGAGTGCACCGGCCATCCCTATATAGGATCCGAACCCGTGGCGGTTGGCCCCACTATGGAAAACTTTGCAGGACTATATATACCCTGCCTTTTTTTGGGGGGGGGGGGCTGGCTGGTACTGGGATCCAAACCCTTGACATTGGTGTTACCAGCACCACATTCTAACCGAGTGAGCTAACCAGCCAGTCCATACAGCCTGCCTTTTTTTAAAAGACATAATTCATGAACCACAAAATCCATTTTAAAGTGTACAATTTGGTGGTTTTTAGTGTATTCAGGTGGTTGCGCAACCATCACCACTATCTAATTCCAGTACATTTTCATCACCCCAAAAGCATACCCTGCCTTTTGAATGGAGATCATAGTCAGGGTGGACACATTGTTGTGGGCATGGATGATAATGACGATAGTGGTGCCAGCAGCTATCATTGAGCACTTACTGTATACCAGCCACTGTGCTTAGTGCTTTACATATTTATGCACGGATATGTACGCATATTCGTGAAGTATGAATACATATTTCAGTCTGCCCCAAATAGGACAATATCGTTATCCTTACTTAACTGAGGGAACAGACGTAGAGCGATGGAGCGAGCAGCCCACCATCCTTGGGATTTGATCCCATGTGGAACGCGCTCTTCCTCTCCTCTAAGTCCAATGGGTCTGTTCCCTGTGGAGTCCGACAAGATCTCCCTACACCTACAGAGGCCCATGATAGCTGACTTTTCTTTTTTTTTTCCAGTTTGTTTTTTTTAATTGTGATAAAATATACGTAACATAAAATTTACCATTTCACCTGTTTTCAAGTGTGATTCAGTGGCTTACGTACGTGCACAATGTCATGCAACCATCCCCGCTCCCCATCTCCAGAACTTTTTACTCATCCCAAACTGATACCCTGTACCCACTAACACCAACTCCCCATCCCCACCTCCCCCAGCCCTTGGTGACCTACTCTACTTTTTCTATGAACGTGCTTATTCTAGGCACCTCATGGAAGGGGAACCATACAGTATTTGGCTTATTTCACTTAACATAATGTTTCCAGGGTTCAGCCATTGTATAATATGAACATGTATCAGAATTGCATTCCTTTTATGGCTGAATAATATCCCACTCCTTTTTACAGCTGAATAATTGTATGCATACACCACATTTCGTTTTCTATTCCTCTGTTGAAGGACGCTTAGGTGGTCTCCCTCTTGGCTATTGTGTATGTACATGCACTTGCTTGAGTTTTAATTCTTTGGGGTATATACCTAAGAGTGGAATTGTGGGGTCATGTAGTAATTCGATGTTTAACTTTTTGGGAAACTGCTGTGCTGTTTTCTGTCATTCCCACCAGCAATGTGCGAGGGTTCCAGTTTCTCCACATCCCTGCCAACACTTACTATTTTTCATTTTGTGAGCAGAGCCATTCTAGTGGGTATGAAGTGGTATCTCATTGTGGTTTTGGCTTGCGTGTCACTAATGATGTTGAACATGTGGCTTTTCATGTGGCTGACCTATTTGCAAAGATCACAAAATAGAAAAGAGGTGTGTGTTTTAGGGGATAAGGAGTTATCAGGTCAAAGGGGACCAATCTAATAACGAGCAAAGGCATTTGTCTGGGCTGAGTTTACCTCTTTTTTTGGGAATTTTCCGATCAGTGTTCTCAGCCTTAGCTATCTTATCAGAATCACCCAGAGAGCTTTTAAAACTATGGAGGCCAGCTGCACCCCAGCGCTTCTGGTGTGAGGGGTCTAGGAGAGGCCGGCATTTGCAGCTTCTGAAGCTCCCCACGTCATCCTCCTATGCAGCCAGGGCTGAGAACCTTTGCTCCGCACAAACATCATCAGGGTGAATCACTCGTCACCCACCCAGGCTCACGCACAGCCACTTTACAAAGTTTTTTTTTTTTTTTTTTTTTTGGTAACTGGTTTATCGAGATAATTCACACCCCGTACAATTCACCCATTTAAATGTACCATTCAATAGTTTTTAACATATTCAGTTTTTCCACCATCACCACAATCAATTTTAGAACCCTTTCGTCACCTCGAAAGGAAACCCCATATCCTTTAGCCATCGCCCTATCCTCCTTCTAGCTGCTGGCAACCACTAATCTGCATTGTGTCTGTAAGGATTTTCCTTTTCTGAACACTTTTTCCAGTTTTATTAAGGTATAATTAACAGGGAAAATTGTATATATTTAAGTTGTACAACATGCTTTGATATACATATACATGATAAAATGATTACCACAATCAAGCTAATTTCTGGGCATTTCATATACATGGAATTATAGACTATGTGGTATTTTGTGCCTGGCTTCTTTCACTTAGTGTAATGTTTTCAAGGACCATCAATGTTGCAGCATGTGTGATTTCATTCTTTTTTACATCTGAATAATATTTTATAGTATGGATATCCCACATTTGTCTATCCATTCATCAGCTGATGGGCATTTGGGCTATTTCCACTTTTTGGCTGTTGTGAATGGTGCTGCTATGACCATTCAAGTACAAGTTTTTTATGGACCTTTAAGCCTTTTTAGTGCACAATTAAACTCAGTTTTGTCCCCATTACAGGAGAGGCTCAGCTCTAATTTTTCATTAAGAAAATTGGAAACCATAAATCCTATGCCTTTTCATTTAAAATAATATTCTCCAAAATTTTCACTGCTTCGAAATGTTGGTTCTTCTTAACTATTGTTTTGCAGGCTTAGACCCACTTGGACTCAAGACATCCCTGAAAATCATCTCAAAACAGTTCTTGAACTTAGGCCCAGCTCCTCCCCTGGTGCGCTCCTTTCCCCCTCTCTAGAACTTCAGATAAAGCATGTTAATTTAGGACAACAGTAACTGGGACTAAAATCCCACCTTGTCTTTGTTTCGTTCCTTGCTCACTCTTGTCACACCTCCTTCACCTGTTCCAGATGCCACCCAGCCCTCTGAGAGGAGGTAAGAAGGGACATCTGGTAGGAATGCAGAGATGGAGAAACCAGAACCCACCTGGTTTCTGGGAGCTTAGGGAAAACAAGGGAACCAATCCCTAAATATATAATTACAATACATGCCAAATTCAACGTTTCTCAAGTGTGGGAGGCATATTGGTAAATAATGGGAAACGGTATCAGGTAGCATGTAGACGTGGCATTAAATAACACTGAATCACCAAAGACAAAGTTATTCCGTTTCTATTACTTTTTAAGCCTTCAGATAAAGCAAGGAGAAAGTCTCAGTTTGGTGCTAATAGGTCTTTAACCGCTCTCCAATTATATCCCCTTAGGTAAAAAAAAAGAGCAGACATAAACTCAAGTCTCCAGCTGCAGTAGTATTGAACCAGAAACTGGCAATGTTGTTTTGTTTTCATTGTATTTATTTTTCAGTTGGCTTCTAATTGGTTAATCTCACTGACTTTTTTTCCATTTACTATTGTCACATCAAGTTTACTTTTAAAAATAAATACATTTAAATTTAAGTTTTAAAAAGTGAGTTCATTTGAAGGAAAAGATTAATAGTAGAGCAGGTGGCCAGCAGATGTGGCAGAAATCATGCAAGTGGTACCCAAATGACCCTGGGAGATACATGTGGATGTGCTTTAGGGAGTGAGGGAACCCCCAGGTTGTCACCCAAGAAGCAGCATATCACTAAATCACAGAATGATGGCTAATAATTTATAGATGGAAGGGCTCTTAAGAGGTTGGCTCCTAGCTGTACTTTTGCAGGTGAGGGAAACTGAGGCTGTAAAGTGTTGAGGGTCTGGATCACATAGGTGTTAGTGGGGAATCCAGCCCTGGTCTCCGTGGCTGTGTCTCCACTGCAGCGGGTGATATGTCAGTGCTGTCTCACTCCACATAACAGCTTGTGTTATGTCAAAGGGCATTTCTCTTTTCCCAGATGACCCAATAAAATAGTACAATTTGCCTGCAGTAATGTGAATAATGAGCACTGGGAATGGCATGGTTCTGCCTCCACCACTTTACAAAGCCCCAAGGATGAGGCTCATTGGTGAAGAATCACCAAAACTTCTTTCTCTCTAGAAGTAAGACAGCAACATAGTTACAACTGGCTGTTGTGCTGCTCAGCAAGTTTCCCTTCCAATACATGGGAGCATTGTACTTCCCTGCCCCTACTAAGCTGTGGGTTAATTTTGTTACACAGCAAGAGATAACAAATACAAAGTCTGGCTTTTCTCACTTGGCACGATGCATTTGAAATTCACCCATGTTGCTGCATGTAACCATAGTTCCTTTTTATGGCTGAGTAGTATGCCTTTAAAGGGATGTAGCACGGTTGATTTATTTATTTTCCTGTTAAGGAATATTTGAGGTGTTCCCTATCTTTTGGCAATCGTGAATAAAGCCACTCTGTAAAGTAATATTTAACTTTGAATTTCTTTTTAACATAGAATCGATACTTCTTGCTGTGATTCTCAAGGACTTGTGTGAGCTGGCTTCCTGCCACTAACCAATCCCACCTCTTCCTGGGGTTCCCCTTCACCCCATTCACTCTGTGCATAGACCAAGTGATCCCCTCCCCAAGGCCTTTGCACTTTGTGTCCCCTCAGTGTTTGCCTGGCCCTTTCTATAGCTGGCTTTCAGATCCAATGCCCCCTCCTTGGGGGCCTCCCAGACATCTTTATCCAAAGTCCCCCTCCCCTATTAGTTGCTATCTATCCCCTAGCCCTCTGATTGTCTTCATAGCACCTGTCGCACTCTGTAATTATTTATGTTTACCTTTTTGTCTCTCCTCCACTGCAGTGTAAGTTGTAGGAGGGGAGAGATCTTGTCTCTCCTTCCAAGATCTTAGCATGTACAAAGGTACTTCGAAAAGTTCATGGAAAGATTCATAGTACCTTTTAATTCTATTTGTCCACAAACTTTTTGAAATTCCCTTATATTCTGGTACTTAAAAGATATGGGATGAATGAGCGGATGAGTAAGTAGATTGGGAAAGTAGCCTAGGTTCAGCTTATATAATTCTTGAGTGCCAGGTTACAAAGTGCACTGTGAATAGGCCATGGGGAAATACAGGCAGTGTTGAAAACGGTACTTTGGGGAAATAGTCTGTTCATTCAAAATAAAGTTTTGGTTACAGCAGGTCATAAAGCAAGGATTCATATACATATATCTTACAGACATTGAATGCCCTGCAATTGTGGTTTCCAATTCTGTTAACATAAGACACAAGGAAATGGCAGTTATTTAAGATATATCTGACTGATTTTATCCACTGAAATTTCATAGAATTTAGAGATTTATTATTCCAAAAAAATATATAGCCTTGTAAATTTCCCCTCAGACCAGTACTCACAGTTAAATAGGAACTGATGTTATCGTTGTGTGTATGCTCGAGCAGAAAGGCATAAACCGTATTGATGGGCATGTATCTCACTTTTACTAGCAGTAATGGTATGTGTGGAAAGACACAAATAGAGAAGAAACATGCAAGCCCTGCTGTGTTGCACTGTGAGCTGTACTTTTAAGTGATGGGCTCTTAAAATACTCTTCTGGAACAATAACAAAAGTGATAGCGTTTTATTAAAAGACTAGCAGACAAATCAGAAATCATTTGCTGTCTCTCAGGTTTCTGCCTGTTAGCGGATTCGTAAAAGCACACAGACGGTGGTTGAGATTTAACATAATGATGTGACATGGCTGGGGTACCAACTTTAACAATATTCCCTGCAACCCATCACAAAGATACTTTAAAGAAATATGGGACATTTGGCACTTCTCCCAATAAGTCCCATACTCCTTCATTCATTGCAGTTTTATTGAGTGCCTACCAAGTGTCCTGGACACTCTGCTAGGACTAGAGATGAGCCACAAGTAAAGGAGACACGTCCCCTGCCCTCCTGAAGCTCACGGTCTACAGGGGAGTGAGATGGCCACAAGTCACCACAAGGACAGCCCCTGCCTAGCCTGGTGGAAGGGACCTCTGGTCGTTTGATTTGGCTTTTTCACAATCTCACGTAGATCTCAGCAAAGCCAAAGGTGGCTCACGCCAGTACTGGCAACCAGGACAGACAATGGAAGCATCTCAGAAGCAGGTCAGTTCAGCTCTGAGCAACTCTGGAGAGAGTGTAGCTCTCTGCCCATGCACGGCTGGCCAAGTGGGGGAGGCCGGTGGCTGGGGGGCTCAGCAAAACAGCCTTGTAGATAATGAACACGGGACAGGAGCAGTGTTTTGAAAGAAATATTAATCACCTTTTTCCTCTGGCTTTTCTGCATGTGATCCTCTCCCTAGTTGGCTGGAGGCATCAATCTTGGAATGAGGAGAGGTCACAAGTGTTTACAGAAAGAATGCTAGAGAAAGAATTACGCTCAGCTTTTGACATTCAAAGTTGGATTTTGCATGGCAAGCCAGACTCATCTTGAAGATTTTCTTGATTTTAGAAAAAATTTCCTCAGCATATCAAGAGCCAAGCTTGGAAGCCTCAGTGCTTAGAGACCTCCCAGTATGGAGAAGCGATCTCTTTGCCCCTTGGGCTGTGCAGCTTGTTGCTCTGTGATAGAATATAAGGCAGAATAGGGGCTTTCAAACATGATTATCCATGACCCCCAGTAAGATGTTCATATGTGTGCACGTGCATGACACACACATACATACAGACGTGTGTGCCCACACACACATGCACATACACACAAAACAAATTTTAGAAACAATTCTTAGCATTGTTGTGTGTGGTATTTTCTCATTTTAAGAATTCAGTTTTATTTTTTATTAATGCTGGTCATGACCCGTGGACTTTATTTCCTCCCCGAGGAATGGGCCATGACTCATAGTTTGAAAGTCACTGAGTCAGAGGACATGGCCTTGGCAGATGTGGGGGGGGGAAGGCTGGAGAAACAGTGATGGGTGAGCGGGGCTGTGGGGTGTATGTCCTGACCTCCCCACTCCCTGTGTCATCCTGGAGGGGGAAAAGTGAGACTTAAAGGAACAGGGAGGCCAAAGGAAGGGGTATTGCTGCCCCAACTCCCCTTACAACCCTGGAAATAGACCCCGGCTCTTCACCCACCTGGATTAGGCCACCTGGATTAGCAAAGCAAGGTGGGTGGTTGTGGTCCCGCAGAGGAGGTGCACAGCTTCCCCAAGCTGCCTCCGTTCCATTGAGGTGCAGATGCCCCTGGGGGGTTCCCCTCCAGGAAGGGCAAGGAGATTCCACAGCAGAAGCAAGGGAGGCCAGATCCTGAGCTCCACCAGGTTAGAATCTCAGCAAGGTGAGCAGTAGCCAGTGGACAAGGGACACCTTCAGAGAGATGCAGGTGCTCAAGACTGCCCACCATATCCCACCCCATTCGCTCAAGGGCTACCTCAGAGGGGAGCTGGCCTGAGAAATCAGGGCATCCAAATTCTTTGCCCAAAAGAGGTAGAACATGGGCTGGCTGGTTAGCTCAGTTGGTAAAAGCATGGTGTTATAATACCAAGGTCAGGGATTTGGATCCCTGTACCAATAAAAAAAAAAAAAGTCAGCTCAGCCCAGTTAAAATCGAGGTGTTGATGGGGGAAAAAAAGATGAGGGAGGGGGGATAGAACATTACCTAGAGGTTGTTAAAATTATTGTAACTTAATCTAGCCTTTTTCTGCCCTCTTGTCTTGCACCAAATTGGGGTTCATGAAGACTCAATCAGTTCTGGATAAAATTTTTAAAAAGCCATGTTCTCATGCCCTCATGAGGTAAACATAGAAGCCAGCCACTTGGTGAAAGTGAAATCTCCCCTGTATGTTGCCCAAGTTGGCCAGTAGAGGGCTGGGATAATGTTGAAAAGCCTCTGTATTTAAAGCCCTGGTTTACCATGTTTGCCAATTTCCATGGTGTAAACAGTCCCACCATGGCCAATTTCCAGCCAACCACTAGGTCACTAAGTGCAAAGCTATCTTCACCTGGAGCAACTCAATGGGCTCTGGGGAGGCTGTGGTTTTCACTCAAGCCACAAGGCTCTTTGTCTACCCAGTCTTAGCAGACCAGGCTTGTGAATGTCCCCATGTGACTGCTGGCCAGATAAATGTCCCAGCAATAAAAAGTCCTTTCTCCAGACACTGGTTTAACTGACTCTGTGGAAATGGCACTGTATTCCATGTGGACAGCACCTCAATGGGGGCAGGCAGAACTCCCTTGTCCCCATTTTCTTCTCGAAGCTTCCCTTCCAGAAAAACTTCTGGGGTCCACCTACCCTCCCAGGACACTCTCTTTTGTTGGAGCCAGCCCAACTGACAGAATCAGAGCAAACCACCCCCTGAAGGGAGCTCCAGAGGTCATGGTGGCTGGCCCCCTGCCTCCAGGCAGGTCTCCCCCTAAATCATCCTAGACAGAACCTTCCTAGTTCTAGGCCCTTTGCTCCAAGCGCCCTGAGCAGCCAAGTAAAGTTTCATGCTGACTCTGTGGAGCTGCGACAGGGACAGCACACACCACCAGCTCATAAGGGAATCATTAGTGACACGCAGCGGTGTATGAGGGCCCGAAGGCCTGTGGCAATTAATCACCATTCCTCGCTCGGCAGCACCAGCTGTCTCAGATGCAGCCCAACTCAAGGTAGCCCCTTAATTGTCCCCAGAGAAGGCAGGTGGGTGAGGGGCCACCTGAGCTAACATTAGCCAGCAATCCTCCCAAATTAAAAAAAAAAAAAAAAAGATTTTTTTTTTTTTAGAGTATTCAAATAGTTCTTACTTACTTTCCAGAGTCTGTTATTGGTATAAAGGTTGAAGCTCAGGCAGCTTAACTGTTATGTGGAATGACCTTTAGTTTTAATATTAATATATTATCGTAAAGTCTGTGTGAATCACGAATGCAATTTTGGTATTCATATAAAATGCCACACGCTGAACCCGTTGCAACTTTTTCTCCCCCTCTCGTCCTCTAGTTGGCTGCAAACGGGTGAATTAATATGCGTCATATTCCTCTCCCCTTTATTTACTTAGAGAGGGTGGCCAGGCAACTTTATCAAGAGTAACATTACCAAGAGCTTTCCTGCAAGCTTCTTTATCATATTCACATCCGCGTCTGCTCGACACTTGTCAGTGTCAATCAAATCGCAATAATACGCAGATGATTTGCTCATTTGGTTTAATAAAATCTTTCTGCTTATTTGCGCTGCCTCCATTACACCACGTAATTGCTGTGCTGCGGAGGTGAAAGGCAGCCAGTTGCCTGGGGGATAAGAGGAGACGATTGCTATATGAAGGATTTGTTTCTTTGCCTCTGTCTCTCCCCAGTCACTCATATTCCTAAAATTAATATTGTATTTGAATCCAGCCCTGCTATTCTTATGCAGGCTAACATTGTTATTACTTATTATTTGGATGCGAAGTCATTTATTCTTAGTTTTATGTCCAAGCTGTCAAGCTAAATTTCATTGTGAACTGCCACATACAATTTTTAACTGCCATTTAAAACCAGATTCAAACTCTAAATTATAGAGTGAGCTTGTTCAAAGGGCCGGCCTGACAGGAAGTGCAGTCAGAAGCCCCGATTTCTCAGGAAATCAAAGGGGCTCCCAGTGATGATTTTCGTGGAAAGGAGAGCACGCAGCCTTAGTAGTTCATAACCACCTTGATGGTGGCTGGACACCCCGGCTGGTGTGCAGAGGAAGAGGGGCGTGCAGGTGGCCGTGGAGCCTGGGGCTGTGCTCGGAGCCCACGCAGCACCTGTGCTTGAGCTGCGCTGAGTCTTGGAAAGAGTCACTCACCTGGCTGCGAGGTGGGTGGGGCCCGTGTGGCTTGCTAAGGGCGAGCTCACAGGGAGCATGCCAGCCTGCAGGAGCAGGAAGGACCAGACAGCTCGAAGCCACGGGATGAATTTGAGCTGGGCCCAGGCTGCTGTGTAACCCTCTCAGGAGGTAGGGATCTTCCAGGGTGTAGCTGGGGAGACACCAGTTAACTTTAAAGTCATTAATGGTTTTGCTTTGGTGTTCCTGCAAAGGGAATGCTCTTAGCTGAGCACAAGTAAGCATTTGGAAGTAGGGAGGGAGACCTGGGACATTATCCTGCCAGCTTAGCTATAGGCTGGTTCTGTGGGCAGCGGGGAAGCCTGGGGCCTCCATCACACTCACGTCCAGCGTGTGCAGCAGTTGGGAGGGAACAGACATCCCACCCACAGTAGCCTCACAGGAGCAGCCACTTATTAAGCCCCTGTGGTGGGTGCTTTGCGTGAATCAGCTCATTAAATGTCTGTAAAGACAACCATCAGGAGTTGTCCTGCTGATGGAAAATGAAGATGCTGAGTCTTAAGGAGATTCAGAGGATGGAGGTTCTGGAAGCAGCTGGTCCAGCCCAAAGGGGGGCAAAGGAAAGAGACTTTGCCAGGGGGAGGCCCTGAGGACAAGCCACTCCTGGGAGAAAGAGGCAGCAGCCGCAGCAGCTCTGGGACCACAGTCTCATCACTAGGCTGCCACTAAGGACCTAGCCTTTCTTTGTCCTCCAGGAAGGTCCAGTGTGCAAGGACGCCAGTGTCAGGCCAACCCCAAGGAGAACTCCTGTCACTGCCCCAGTCAATAGCATTTTAAGGTTTGTAGCCAAGCCCAGGGACTCCAAAATGCTTTCAATGGCCTTTGTTAAAGTGTCCATGCTTAGAAATAGACACAGAGGGAGGATCTCTGAGTCCTGTTATTAAGCTGGACCATCCCAGACAGACCCACTTCTGATGTAGGTCTCCAGGTCTCAAGTCACACTGCACGGTAAGAAGAGGGAGCATTCGAGTCCCTCCTCCTCCCACTTTGGTTGATCACCCACCCCCAATCTCTAGTACTAAAAAGGCCTTCATTCTAAATGCACACACTTTGTCTTGGGTACAGTTTATGAAATGTAACATAGGCAGAGGGCAGAGCTGCCGCAGGGGCTATGGAAAGCTGGACTCCCGGCCATTTGGCAGGAGAGTGTTGGTGACTTCTCTGTTCCTCCATCCCTTCCTTGCTTTGGCACAGCAAAGAGGCTGGTGCTCTGTTGGTGGATGGAGAAGGGGGGAGCACCTTAAGGCAGCTTCTGGTCTGGGCCCACCCCGTGCCTGAGCTCACCTCCGGCTGTGGATTTCGGTGGGTGAGCCGTGGCACCCGGTGTGTTGTGAATCATGCATGGGTGTGCCACCAAGTTTTACACCGTAAGTAGTTTATTGAGAGAGAGTTCCCATACCGTACAATTCTTCCATTTGAAGTGTATGATTCGGTGGATTTTTGTGTAGTCCAGAGTTGTGCAACCATCACCACAGTCAGTTTTAGAACATTTTCATGACCTCAAAAAGAAACCTCGTACCTTTGTCTAGCTATCACCCTCTTATGCCCGTTCCCAGCCATAAGCCGCCACTAATTTACTGTTTCTGTAGATTTGCCTATTCTGGACATTTCAGATAAATAGAATCATATGTGGTCTTTTGTGACTGGTTTCTTTCACTTACGATAATGTTTTCGAGGTTCATCCATGTGGCAGCACTTCATTCCTTTCTATGGCCAAATAACATTCCATTGCGGGAATATAGCACAGTTTGTTTATCCGTTCATTCATTCATGGGCACCTGGGTTGTCTCCACCTCTGGCTATTGTGAACAGTGTGGCTATGAACACTTATGTACAGGTTTTTTTGAACACATGTCAATTCTTTTGGACGTATACCTAAGGGTGGAATTGCTGGGTCATTGCCAACTTTTGATCAATATTTAAAGCTACTTTTTGCCACAGTGACTCATATGTCAGTTGTCACTTCTCTCCTTAAACTCCCTCCCCAAACGAATTGCATTGGCACGGACATTGAGTCAGCTGTGTACCTTTTACTAACGATTTTGTATAAAGATCAAGGAATGGATCAACCCACAGTTCTTGGTGAATAAAACTCTCCATTTGACCTGCCTGGTTCTTCGTCTGTCTTGTTGCCAGCGTCCCCAGCACCACCTCCACCTGCCTCCCCGTCTTCTCCCCTAGTTTTGCTCCTTTCCTATGCACTGAAGCTCAGCCTCGGCCCCTCCAAGCTTGCTTGATCACCTCATGGACCCCTTAATCTCTTCAGGAAGAGAAAAGCTCACTTTATAAAGGCCATGGAACAAAGAGTGATCCTGAACTCCATCAACAAGATTCTTCAGTTACTGGGATCTACCCTCCTTAGAAAACAATGGGAGATGAAATATAATTTTTTCTGACATGTAACAGCTGCTGGTAGATTCTATCCCAGGGACATCTCTTCTCTACCCAGTCAGGAGGGTTCAGCTTTCCACAAGGCCAAAGGTTATACAGAAGTCACAAACTAGTGACCCTTAGGATGTAGTTTATTAAGCACTCAGTGTTTGAGAATTTTTTTAGTTTCCTGATTTTAAAAATTAGGAGGACTCCCATTAAAAAAAAAAAAAAAAAGATCCAGATGCCCCAGTCTTCCTTGAAAAACAAACAGATCTGACAACCATAAACCACATCCGTGCCTGGCACCAGGTGGCTAGATCTGAGCAGTGGCTGTCCTCAGGCTGGGCCTGTACCTTATCCCGGCCCCAGCCTGGCACACATCCCTCACTCTTATGCCCTATCTGGCCCCTGTGGGCATTTAGATTTCTAGCCCACGCTCTAGGGTAACCTCAGTGTGGCACCAAGCAAAGAGCAGGTACTAGGAATCCTCAGGACTCTGAGTACAGCAGTCAGGGTGGTAACCAGGGCTGCTGTGCTGGAGGTGACATCCAAGTGTCCAAGGGATGAGCAGGGATGCCGTGTAAGCCCAGCAGAGGAGCCACTGGGTAGGAACCCTTACACAATGTGGCACAAGCCCAGGAGGCTGACAGCCACTGCCCAGAGAGCAAACCAAGCAGATTCATTCAGCAAATACTGATTGAGCTGCTTCCAGACGCTGGGGAGAGCTGCGAGCCTGATAGACTTGCACTCCTGCCCTTGTGGACCAGACTTTCAAACCGGGAAGCCAGACAATATCCAAGGCAAATATGCAAAACCCAGGGTTTGTCTGATGGTGAGAAGGGCTATGGAAAAGTGGAGAGAGGCGAGTGTTGGTGGAGGTGGGCAGAGGCAGGGAGGACTGCAGTTTAGACAGAGTGGCCGAGGAAGGCCTCGCTGAGAAGGCGAAGTTTGAGTGAAAGCCTGAGGAAGTGAGCCATAGAGCTGCCTGGAAGAGGACATGCCCAGGCAGAGGGAATGGCAAGCGAAGGGCCTGTGCGTGGTGCGCTCGAGGGTGAGCGACGAGGCTCCTGTGGCTGGCACAGCACGGGGAAGGCGAGGGTGGAGATGAGCGCGGGAGGAAGGAGGGGATTGCAGGGGGCCTCATGGACATTGCAAGGACATCGAAGTCTACTCTGAGATGGGAAACCACTGAGAATTTGAATAGAAGAGCGGCACGATCTGAATTAGGTTTCAACAGGATCACGTTGGCTGGGTCTGCAGGGCAAACAGAGACCACTCAGGAGGCTTCATCAGTAACCCAGGCAAGCAACGGGCGTGGGGAGACCAGGTGGAGGCAGGTGAGCTGGTGACGAGTGACTGGGTTTCTGGATGGAGCTGAAGGCAGGACTGCCCGGGTGTGCTGATAAGAGGAATGTGGAGTGTGATTGGCAAGGATGACTCAAAGGTTATGGACCCAAGCAACTGGAAGGGTACCATCACCATGTACACAATGGAAGCCTGCGTGGGAGGAGGGATGCCATGACAGATGGACACGTTGGCTGTGAAGACATTGAGGGAGCAGCTGGCGACAGGAGCTTGGCATTTAGGAATCAGAAGATCAGGAGAGAGGTCCCAGCTGGGGACCCAGGCTGGAGCCAGGGGTGCATAGACTGGCTGAGGCCACCATGAAAGTGAATGTAGAAAGAAAAGAGGTCCCAGGCTGAGCCCTCGGCTCGCCAACATAAAGAGGCCAGGGACAGGTGGAGACAACAGCAACAGAGAGAGCAGTGGGTCACTTGCTACCTGGGGTTAGAAGTTGGGGAGGAAGAATGGGTAACAAAGTTCTGCTGACCTATGTACGTGACTAAACTAAGGCGCAGACTGTTTTGTCTCTTGTTCTGGTGTCAGATCTATTACTTAAAATGTTTTCATTATTTTTTTTGCATAAGAAAAATGTTCATCAGATGTTTCAAATTTTTCTGTATTTCTAAAACAAAAACTCCCACTGAGGAACTTTTACGTTGTTTCCAGGCTTTTGCTGCAATTAATAACCTTGTACACCAGTAGTTTTGCACTTGTGTGAGTTTAAACATGTTGGATAAGTTCCTAGAAGTGGGATTGTTAGGTCAAAGGGTACGTGCATTTGTATCTTTAATAGATATTGCCAAAGGCGGTACAAGTTAAGCTCCCGTTAGCATGTATGAGAGTGCCTGTTTTGATATGTTTTCCAACACAGTCTGTTACCAAATTTTTTGACGTTTCCATCTGTGAATTTTTTTTAAAAAATGGAGTTGTAGTTTGCATTTCTCTTATTACAGGGGAAGTTGTCTGTAGTTATTGACACAGTACCCAGAACTGTCCCTCAGCAGAAGGGTTATGTGACTAAAGTTGGCATTTAGTGCCCCTTTTCTTTGCTTGGCCTCTTCTAGTGCCCCATGGCTTTCTGGTCCCTTTTGCCCAGGAGGAAATAAACAGAGAAACTTATTACTTCGAGAGTTTTTATTTTGTTTTGTTTTGGGCTTTTTTGCAGCAGACTGGTACAGGGATCGAACCCTGGACCTTGGTGTTATCAGCACCACACTCTAACCAACTGAGTGAAGCAGCCAGCGCTCCCTTGAGGATTTGAGTCACTAAAAGTGGATATTCCCTGATATTACTTACTGTAGGAGTCAACATGGCAGAGCAATACTTCTCCCAAAACGATGACTCATCCACGGTAGTATCTGAGGCTCCGGTACTATTCATTCATTCAATTCAGCAGCTAGTGACTGAGAGCCTGGTGTGTACCAGGCACTGGGCTGGGCCTTGAGGAAATGAGAAAGTTAAGATCCCTACGCTCAAGGAAGCTTTATGTTCTAGCAGGGGCCAGACGACCATCAAGCAAACAGATGAGCATTTTAGGGAGAGGTCAGTGCTACAAAGAAAGTAAAATAGGACAATGCGACAGCAACTGAACAAGACAGATCAATGCGACAGTGACTGAACAAGACAGATCCAGGGAAGGTCCCTTTGGGGAGGTGACATCTCAGCCGAAGCCTGAAAGAGAAGGGGAGGACAGTCGTGTGAAGGTCTAGGGAAGAGGCATTCCAGACAGAGGGAACAGACCATCCAAGGGGATGTCCAAGGAGCAGACACAGGGCTCGTGAGTTTGTGCAGAGAGGGCAAAGAGGGGAGAAATGCCCCTGACTATGAAGAAGTGACACCCAAAGGCCACTGAAGAATTGGATTGTCTTTGATTGTACTTGGAAGCTCTCAGTAAAGGCTTTCAGCGATGGTGTGCTGGTAAATGTTCAGTCAGCTGGGGGGTGGGCATGGAGTGTGGTTTATAGCGTATGCCAATGGTTTCTATGGTACAGATACTCCCATCATGACCAATTTCAAGCTACTAAAGTGAGTTCATGAACTCAGAGTATGAAAGAGACGTGGACTCACAGACATCCGGTGGGCGAAAACACTCTTTCTCCAGACACATTTTATTGAAAGTATTCTGCTTTATACAAGTTCAGGGGCATTTTATAAAACGAGACTTTGCAAACTGGTAAGAGGCACACCACTGGTTTAAGCCAGAAAGCGATGTGCTTTGATTCCCGTTAAGATCATTCTGGCTGCTGTGTGGCCCTTCTTGAGACCTTCGAGTCAATAGATGCCGGGGCCACCCTCATGACAGGGCCAGCCGTATCATTTCCTTCCATTTCCTTCCCACGTCCTGCCTTTCTTTCCTGCTAAGGTGCATACCACAGCCTTGGATCTTAATTTTATTTCAACAATGACCTTGATTCTTTTGAGTCAGATTCATATCAGTGCCCAAAGCTACTTCTCCTTAACTTCTCCTGCTCTTGTGTGGAGAAAGTCCAGAGCAGAAAGAAAGCCCCTTCGCCTTTCCATGTTGTTTTTATTTCTCTCCTGCCATATGCATAGATATTGGTTCCACGTAGCCCCATGTGGGATCCTGCCCTTCCTCCCTGCTTTTTGCTCCCAAAGTCAGACACTGGGAAGCCTGTGCTCCTCTCAGGACGATCCGATTGCCTCTGTGCTTGGAATTCCACACATGGGGATGGAGAGGCCCTTTTCTCTTTCATTTCCACGTCTAATTTAAGGACGGGATGGAAAGTGTAAACAATTTTTTGATGTCTTATCATCCTTAAAATTCTGAAATTACTTTGGTCTTCGATGGTCAGCAAATAATTTTCAGTTGAAGAAACATCATTTTTCATGCCTTTCGTTCTGGCCTGGCCCCATCCCATGGTACAATTACTGATGTAACTGTGGCCAGTGCAGAGACCGTGAGAGCCGTAGATCAGAGGCTGTTTACCAGACCTTGCAGGCATCGATTTATTCAAGCTATCTGACACAGCTGATCATATTTTATCTTCCCAAATCTTCTCACCCGATTGATTTTTCAGAAAGTTTTTAATGCAGGTTTATTCACCTGGCTAATCCATTCATCTTCGGTTCCACCTGTAAAGTCAAGGAAATCTCTGGGGTGATCTGCAAAAGGAAAGACATTCTCTCTGTGCCTCTCCCCACCTCCCTCCCACCTTTCTGTGCACACACATACATGCACATGCACATGTACACACACACTCACATACATACACACGTTCACGCGCAACACCCCCCAAAGTGCAGCTAATTATCCATAAAACCTCATTTCATCATCCTAGGCCTCCATTTCTTCTGAAAAATTAAGGATTGCACTATTTTGTCTTTTAAGTCCTAACTTGAGGTGTTCGAAACCAAAGAGTTTTGAGTTGGAAGGGAAGAGAGAATGAAGCCCGATCTCCACCTTTCACAGTTTACAAAGCTGAGGCTCTTCTTCCATGTGATTGGGCGCAAGCCCCAGCTAACACTGGCAATCAAACTCCTTTTCCCTGCAGCCTGGGGTTATTTTCCTCCATTTTTCTCAAGAGCAGAAAGATTATTTTTTCTTAAGTTTATTAATATTATTTTTTTACATTCTAACAGGTTGCAGAGCAGTTGGGAGTGGGAGAGGGAAAAGGGGAAGGAAATAGAGTAGGTGAAAGAAGAAGGGGGTGTGTGGTCGAGGCCTGTGACACCCCCCTCATTCCTGCAGAGGAGACCAGGGGGCTTCCAGCAGTGGCTTGGTCATTGCTGGGCTGGATACAGATGTCAGGGGATGTGGCTGAAGCCCTCGGCCCCCCACCACCCCAGCTCAGGAGCCTGGGGCACTTCCTGTGGTGCTTCGATGGCCATCGCTGGGCTGGCTGTCGGTGTCAGGGGGCATGTCTAAGGCCCCTGGTCCTCCTCCATCCCTGGCTTGGGAACCCAGGGAGATTCTGGTCCTTCTAGGTTTTACAGGTGTTCTTTGCTGATGTGAGACCTTTACTAGTTAATATCAAACTTTGTCTCTGGTCTGTGGGTATTTTGTTTTTTCTTTCAGTTCTGTGTTGGATTATTTGCTATTCTCACCACTTCAATTCTGTCTGCACTGGAACTAATTTGTTGTCCTTTGCTTACTTCTAAAATGGGGGAACTTCCTATGGGAACCAGCACTTGAGTCCTATGGTTGAGCTAAATTGCTACTTTGCTGCTGATTCCCTGGGGAAGGTTTTTTTGTGCAGCTCAGGTTTTAATGGTTGACTTTGTACATACTTCTGAGTCTTATGAGATCCAGTGAACCCGGGTTGTGTGGAAACTCTGGCCTGGGCCTGAGACTTTTCAGCACACTATACTTGCTGCAGATCTGTATTCCTAACCAGTCTCCACTGAGTGGTCCTGTGCTGATTGGGGGGCAGATCAGCTGTCCATGCTGTCCCCCGGTGTTCCCCTGGTGGGCCTATCTCCCCCACCACCTGCACTCCAAACACTTCCCATGGGATTGGTCATAGCCAGTCCCTTGCAATGACTCACCAGCCTCTGAGTGGCTCTTTTTTTCAGTTGTCTGTCACCCCTTGCACCTATGTGGGTCCACGGGAACCCTGTCAGTGGTCTTGCTGGCCTGAGGGCCACCAAGACCCTCTTCTCCCCTGCCATTTCCAAGCAAATTCATAGGGAGGGCACCACTGTGGCTTTTGCCAGCTCTTGCTCCGTGTGCTCACCAGGGCCAGCCTTGAAGTGGCCAGGGCTGAAACAGTCGGAGTGGTCTTCCTTCTCTCATGTGGTTTCTCCTGCCTTTGTGAACTCCATAGGTCTCTCCTCCTCTTCCCCTGAGCTCTAGTGGCCACAGCTTGGCTGTCATTGCTTTTTAGTAGTTGTAAATTGGTTGATTGGTGGGAGAGAGTGATGCTGGGGGCCATCTATTCTGCCACCTTTAAGAGCAGAAAGATTTTAAGTTGTAGAAATGAAGACCTCTCTCTGGGGCACTCCAGCAAGTGGCCACATTGTCAGTTGTCTTTCTTCTGTTGCTGGAGCCATGGGTCAAGTAGAGAGACACCAAATGAGAAGAAGAATGTCTTGGAAAATAATATAAGTAACATGTGGAGGATGTTGGTGGCTGCGTGTGCTCTCCTGAAGGGCATTACCACCAAAGAATCTGAAGCATGACTCCAGCTCCTCCCATATTAGGCAACGAGAAAACAAGGGTGGTAGAGCCACAGTGTGAAGTTAACCTACCAATTTCCATAGGTCTGCATCTCAGAGGAAAGCACCTCTGTTCCTAGAGTCCTTGCCCTCTGTAGGTCCAAGCTGCAAAGTTAGTAACTCGTTGACCTGGCCAAAGAAGCAACCCAGCTGAATTCTGCAGAAAAAGGTCATGACCCTTCTGCTGTGGTTTGCTGGAGCCAAAATGTGCATCATCTCTCATGATCCTACCTCAGAAGGGGCTGCTCCTTTGATGCACGTCTCTGCCTTTTCCCCCCACTGTTGGGTGAGTGGTTTGCAGAAGTAAGATAGGAGGTGCTTGGTTTACCTGGATTCGGTTACAGGACATGCCCCTCCCTGATGTCTCAGGCCCCTCCTCTAGGCTCTCCCCTAGAAGAAAGTTACTGTTGCTACTTAGACCTATTTTTGGTACCAACAGGAAATTGAGACCACAAGGGGCTGGCTTATGCAAATCCAGGGGCTGGGCATGCTCAGTAGAGAAGGGTTATATAACCCTGGTAGTGGAATGACCTTCTACTAGAGGTGCCAGAGAGCACAGAATATCCGTGAATATGTCTTGTTCGTGATTGGATTTGACCAATGAACATGCTCCAAAAGGAGACCAGCTGAGCATGTGCAAGACCAGATGTTACATAACCAGGAACAGCCCCCCTTAACTGAACATTCACTAGATAAAGAAACTGTAAAAGCTGAATCCCAGCAGAAGGCAGTGTTGTTGGCCCCCACTTTCCTGGGGCCAACCTGCACTTCACTGGCTGAGGTGTGTATGCTTTGCTTTGTATCAAATTCACTTTCAGCAAGCGGCTGCTCACTCTCTAGAGCCAGCCTGCACTGTGTACTGAACTTTAAGTGTGTGTTTCTTACTTTTGTGTTAAACTTGGTGTGGGTCCTGCTCAGTCTCTGGAGCTATGCTGCACTCTGTCTGTGAAATCTGTGTATCTTATTCGTTATATTAAACCTGTTCTCACTTTCTACTATGACTCTGTTCTTGAATTCTTTCCTGTGGTGGAGTCAAGAACCTGGTAAGAGGATGGGGTGGGTTGAGGCCGGGAGTCAGGCCCCCCAGACCGTTCCTCCCGCATCAGAAGGAAGGAGACAAGACTGTTTTGTGCTGAAATCCATCTTTTTCAAGCTCCCTCTTACCAACGTGAAGTCAGATGTGCCATGTGTAAGCAGAAATAAGAGCTGTGACCCATGCAAGTGGGGAAATGCCCCGGTGGTTGGAGGCCTCCCCTAGGCTCCACAAAGTCCTCACCAAACTCCCTGCAACACTGGCTCTGAGAGAATCCATAAGTGAGATTCTCCCTCACATCAGGTGTAGGCGGCAGAACTGTGGAAAAATGGTTACAAATGCATAGACAGCCACGGCTGATTGACAACCCACTTGTTTTGGAGTGGGCTGTTCTCTCATTTTTGTAAATTGTGTTTTAAATACTGACAATGGCACTTTGTCCGTGGGTTTGCAGAATGCTAAATAATAATAAAATGTGACCCTGCTACTAAAAATAAGAAGAGATCGTGGATGCCTTGGGAGCCACTCAGCCAAGAGGATTGTGGGGAGAGTGTTTTTCATAATGGAAATGACATCTTCCCTGTCATGGGTTTCTCACCAGTGCAAGAGTCACATGTCAAATTATGAAAGTGGCTGTGGTGGCTACCTATGTCTTGTCCCCTTGAGAGAGCCCGTGGGGCCCACCCAGGCAGGGACTGATGCAGTAACCACTTTCTCTTGCATTTGTCACTTCCCTTTGACTAGATGGCAAGCTTTTTGAAGTCAAATGCTACATCCACTCTTCATTTATTTATCCCTCACATAAACAGGACATGTTTTCTAGATCTTTGTTTCCTTGGGCCACTACCCAAATACATGGAGATCGATGGCTGATAAATTTCCCAGGATCTCTCATAGGAATGCACGCATCCAGCCCAGATGAGCAACATTTATCTGCTTTGCAGGGGTTACAAACTGGCAGCCTGGGCTGTTTTTGGTCATTTGTTCTTTGGCCCATGTTGTTTTAGAAGCAACATAACTAGGCAGGCATTCGGCCTGGCCACAGCACCAGAAATTTTAGATCTACTGGCTCACATTGACATTACCCGCTGGGCTGCTATAGACATGTGCCTTGTGCCCACCACTTAGAGAATTCTGTGAACATGCCATTGGTGAAGACAGCTCACAGAATCAGTGGGGATGCTGGGACCAAGCTGTTGGGGCCCATTTTTACCCATGGAGAGGTTGTGACCGTCAAGAGCTTTGACCTTCATTTTATCATATCATGTTCTTGCAGCCTCTGTGAGTGACTGGTGGTTTGTGTCCCCCCTGCATTAGCCATTGACACTGATGCGGAACAGAGGCCTGGCCTGTGCTAGAACCATCAGACTCGCCCTGCTGGGAACTGGGACTGCCCAACTGAAGGACATGAGAACTAAGTCTTGCTAATGGTAGAGTCCAGCGCTAACGTTCTCTGAGCTTAGTAACAGGAGCCTCTTGTTCCTAAGACTTCTGCCAGAAGTCTAAAACCCCAGGACAGGGGCTCTTTAAACTAATTTGTATCACATGACAATCCTCGGACCAGTGCAGGGAGTGGAGGGTGGGAAGGGATGGGCTGCTCTGATTGGTCAGTCCTGGTTCACTGGGAACTGGGGTTGGGGGTGGAGTCGGTCCCCTCTGAACCACCTGGATAAAGAACAAGTTAGAGACAGTGGTCCCCAGGGGAAATTAGGGTTCTGTTATCTGGAGGAGGAGAAACGGAGCTTAGTGAGAGGGGAAAATAAAAACAGATTCCGTTTCTGCTTCTCCTTGCAGCTGTGGCCTCCTTCTCTGAGCCTCAGTTTCCTGATCTGCGAGGCAGGACAGTAAGAGCTCCTGTCTCACTGGGTTATTGTAAGGATTTACAAAGCGCTTGCCAGCCTGGTTCAAAGTAAGAGCACAGGAAGTGCTGGCTCTGATCATCGCTGTTGTATTACAATCAGCCCTTCCCTTCATAAGGCAGGTTCTGCATCCACAGATTCAACCAACCATAGATCAAAGATAAATGGGAAAAAAAAAGCAGTAAAAAATAATGCAAATAAAAAACACAGTATAACAACTATGTTCATAGCATTTACATTGTATTAGGTATTACAAGTAACCTGGAGATGATTTAAAGTATACAGGAGGATGTGCATGTAGGTTATATGCAGATACTAACCCATTTTATTTAAAGGAGTTGAGCATCTGAGGATTTTGGTATCTGCTGGGGGTCCGGGAACCAATCCCCTGCGGATACTGAGGGACAACTGAATTACTACCACTACTGCTACCACTATGACAGTGACCTTTATGAGTCTTTTTGGTTATAGGGTTTTTTGACTTTGAATGTAGTCAGAGAGATGCCGTAGGCCAATTCTGCTGACTGTGCTACAGGCCGTTGGCTAAAATTTTAGAAGCACCTTGGCACAGTCATCCCCTGAAGATCTCCAATGTGGTCCATCTGCATTTTAGTACAGAGTGTGGGGAAATCTTAATCACAGGCCAGCTTTTCCTGGCATCGACAGATTCCTCCCGGAGCGAGGGCTGTGCTGCAGACACGTTAGTGTGGGAAGGAGAACAGAGGCTGGTCCACAGCTGCACAGGGAGCGACCATTTCTGACCTTCCAAAGACATTCACTTGGCGAACAATTATTTACAAGCTGTATCCGTTCGCTAGGGCTGCCATAACAAAGTCCCACAGCCTGGGTGACTTACACAACAGAAACTGAACTCCCACAGTTCTAGAGGCTGGAAGCCCAAGAGCAAGGTGCTGGCAGGTCTGGTCCCCTCTAAGTCCTCTCTCCTTGGCTTGCAGATGGCCACTTTGCTGCCTCTTCATGTGGTCGTCCTCTGTGAGCACATCCTGATGTCTCTGTGTGTGTCCAAATTTCTTCTTTTTACAAAGTCATCAAATTGTATTAGGGCCCATTCATATGACCCCATTTAACCTTCATTACCTCTTTATAGGCCTGTCTCCAAGTACGATCACATTCTGAGGTGCCTGGGGTAAGAGCTTCACTGTGTGAATTCTGGGGGACCTGTAACGTATGCCCATTATGTGCCATGCCTTTTTTTTTTTTTTTTTAAGGTGTAAGAGTTATAGAAATAACCAGAGCAGACCAAAAAAAAAAAAAAAAAAAAAAAAAGCCCTGCCTTCTCTGGGTTTATACAGGTCAGGGATAGGGATTGATGGGGGAGATAGACCATAAACGTGAATATTTAATATGTTTGATGACGGTAAATGCTATGAAGTAAAATAAAGCAGGTGCTGGAGGTGAAGGAACTCCTGTTCTAAATAAAGTGGTCAGGGAAGAACTCAGTGATAAATAGGAAACTGAAGGGGTTCAGAGAGTGGCCTGTGCTGATATCTGGGGGAAGCACATTCCCAGCAGACGGAACAGTGAGCACATAGGCCCTGAGGCAGCAGTGTGGCTGGAGTGTCCCAGGAACAGCAGAGTCCATCAAGGCTGGTGTGGAATGAGGAGGGGAAGTGTGGCCGGGGATGAAGTCAGAGAGGGAGCTGGGGATGGGGGAGTAGGTGATGCAGTTGGATTACCTGGGACCTCGTGGGTTTTTAGCCCATGTGAGATGGGAAACCACTGAAGGGTTTGAGCAGAGGGTGACATGACCTGACCAAAGTTTAATGTGCTTCCTGTGCTCGCCATGCTGAGGACAGACTGAAAGGAGGCAGGGGAAGCAGGAGTCCAGGGAGGAGGATGGCCCCTCATCCAGGCCAGAGGTCAGAGGCACCGTGGCTTGCACCAGGAAAGTAGCAGTGGAGGCACAGGAATGATTTGGGGAGTATCTGTTTTGCAGTGTAATCCTTTGGTCCTCTCCCCCTCCACTTGTGTGTGACATTGCATTTTACTGATGAGTGATATTTCTGGTCAGGAAGCAATAGTGACGCACCCTGTAATCAGCCCATGTTTCTGGAAAGCCTGCATCTGGCATGGGTGGCTCAGGGTTAAGTGACTGTGGCTGCTGCAGAAGGGAAGATGAGCAGTAGCTACACGCAGCCTCCTACCACACCCAATGTCATGTGACTTACAGAAGAGAGATCCAAGGAAACATTGATAGCCATTGTGACAATGTGGATGGGTGGTGTTTGAGGTTGAGGGATTTCTCCCAAGCCCTCTTGGTAATTGGGATTTCCCCAGCTGGCCCCAGAGAGATCATCACCTGGGTTAATCTGCTTTCTTGCCTAAGTCTGCTGATGCCACCAGACCAGTACCACCAGTGCAGCGCTACTTAACCAGTGATTAAGGTAAATATTTGTCCTGAGTAGCTAGGTCACATGACCCTAAGGTGATGGCCTGTCAAGTGACTTGTATCACCAGGAGTGCTGCACCTCCCCAGTGACATCTCCACCCCAGCATTTCCACTTAAACACAACCTTGGTCAGAGGCACCATGTCCCAGGTTTATAAACTGATCCTTAGTCATTTGGGGCTGGCCTTATACCTAGGCAATGTTGACACACTCACTCCTATATAGCATAAGTGTGGAGCCTTGGTGGGGGGGTGCAGCAATACCCCACCTTTTCACTGCCAGCCCTCCCTCTCCCTAACCCTTTCCCCCATCCCCTCATTTCCCCAGACCATCTCCTATGGAAGACAGAATTCATCACTAAGCTCTGGGCCAGTACTGGGAACTCTACCATTAGCATTTCATCTCTTTAGTTTAGGGCTTTGAGCCCTAGTGTGTGTGAAAGGGTTAAACTCAGTAGTCATTTATATTCTAGGGAATGCAGATTCCAAGGTTTGGTTTTGATGGGGTGGGAAGAATGCAGATGTAGATGGGGAGATTCCGGGTGTCCAAGGCATGCATTTTCTTAGGCGAGATAATACTTATAGAGTGTTTAAGGCATCTTCATTGGAAAGCTTAGTGAACGTGTTTCTCTTGAATTTACCCCTCCCTCTGTACTTGAACCCTTGATGGCGATGCCACCCTGCTTCAGATTATTAAGCACTTTGTTTAAGGAAAATATAAAACACTTTTAGGCATGATTTTTTCAGGAATTCAAATGTAGACTCAGGATGTTTTTTAAAAGCATGGATTTGTTTAAAATGTACATAAATGTTCTTGGAGAGAAAAACACAGGTGAATTAAATTCTGCTTTGCTGCTTGCATTCTTCCTACTGTCCACCAGAGGGCACTCAACCACCCAACAGGAGGAGGTCAACTGGGTTATTTAAACTCAGCCAGTGCCTTCCCGGGCTTGGAGCTGAGTTAGACCAAGTAGCGGAAGTTTTATGTGTCAGCCGCAAGAGGAAGGGCCATATAAATGGTGTCAAAAGAAGCTGCTGTCTGTTACTGGGGAAGAAACAAGTTACATTCAGATGAACACGTTAGGGTGTACAGCAACCGTCTTCCTTTGTGGAGATAAACATCCCAAGAGGTAGCAACGGTGTACCCGGTCTTAATATTCCTTCAAGCAGTCTTTATTTCCTCTTCTCAGACGCATTAAGAAATGTTTTGTACCTCGTCACATCACAGAGGGGAAAAACAGGTGGACTTTTTAAGAAAGAACGTACAGCATACCAGTTATCAAGAACCTGAGGCCTGGGCTTGACCACAGGTAGGACGTAGGTCATGCCTGACTGTGGAGTGCATCCTTCAGATCCTGCTGCCTTCCTCCCAGTTACTAGCTCAGTAACCATAGTTCGCCACCTAGTGTCTTCTGAACCATGTTCAGTTTATTTTTAAACTGGATTCAACTTGACCAGCAGTAAGTATCCAGCAAGTAGCCACAAGAAGTCTGATTTATGGACTCATTGGTACTTGGGATAACAAAGTTATTGACAGTAAGTCAGCCTTAAAAGTGGGAAATAGAATGACTACAATACCCAACTGAAAGCTTCACAATTTACTAATGTGTATAGTACCAGATATTCAAGTAACTTTTGTTGGTACTGTAGGGAAAACAGAATAATTTAGTCAGGCTCCCTCGGCTCAGGTCTGACTGGGGGGTCCAGCAGCATATTTCTTGTAAACAAGTTGTGTGGGTGGAATTAGTGCACATGTGCACCAGTGCATCTGTTTTGTTTTGTAGCTATTGTGTGTTCTGCAGTTTGTGAAACAGGCTGGCAGCAGAGGGCTCATGTCTAACAATAGAGCATGTTTACTCTGCTGGCTGTTGTCTTTGGACTTTGCTGGTAGCTGTTGAGTTTCTGAGTTTCTCTTTGTACTGCCTAGCTCCTAGATGTGTGTGTGCTGAACAAAGACTATTCCTTCTTCATCCAAGGCTCCAAGGACCTTTTGGCCGGTTACATAGCTCATAGACCTGCATGTGAAGGGTTTGTGAATGGGCTCGAGGGGTCTGTGAGCTCCAGACCCTAGCTTTAGCTCTACGAGTAAAAAGTATATTTCTGTTTTTAATTGTTGGTTCATCCACAACTGTCAGGGTGCAATTCTACTAACTCAGTAGTTCAAAGAGTCATATAAGCTTCTCACACTTGAGGTACTCCTGCCAAAAATGCCGAATTGAAGGAAGCCATCAGACCTTATAGTTTACATGAAATACAGGGATAGAGAATCAAGTTCAACGACATCACAAGAAAACAGTCAGCCAAATCCAGAATGCAGAATATCCTGGTCTTTTCAAATTGTCAGTGTTCTGAGGGGAATAAAAAGGTAGAAGGGCTATTCTGGAATAAAGAGATTAAAGAGACATAACAACCAAATGCAATGACTGAATCTTGATTGGATCCTGGTTTAGAAAAATGTAACTGTCCTAGTCCATTTGGACTACTACAACAAAATACTATAAACTGGGCATCTTATAAACAACAGATATTTATTTCTCACAGTCTTGGAGATGGGGAAGTCTAAAATCAAGGTGCCAGCAGGTTTGGTGTCTGCTAAGGGCCTTCTTCCTGGTTCACAGACAGCCATCTGTTTGCTGTGTCCTCACATGGTAGAAGAGGGAAGGTAGTTCTCTGGGGTTCCTTTCATAAGGGCACTAATCCCATTCAAGAGGGCTCCACCCCCATGACCTAAACATCTTCAAAAGGCCCCACCTCCTAATACCATTTCATTAGTGATTAGTTTTCAACATGAATTTTGGGGGACACAAACATTCAGCCTATAGCAACAGCTATAAAATCTTTTTTTCTTGGTGTGTCAAAATTTGGGCAATTTAAACAAGTTGGGCATGAAACAAGCCTAGAAATTTAGAGTGAATTTTCTAAGGTGTGGTGACTGTACCACTGTAGATCTGTAAGGGAACATCCTTGCTCTTAGTAGACATTGAAGTATTAAGGAGGTGAAGGTCATGATGACTGAAGCTTCTTTTTAAATGACTCAGGAGGAAAAGTCACATAGGAAAAGGAAATATGGCAAAACCTTGAATATGGCAAAAATTGTTGAATCTAGGTGGTGAGTATAAGGGTGTTCATTGCACTCTACTTTTCTTTTCTTTTTTTCTTTTTTTTTTTTTTGTCTTTTCTCATGACTGGCACTTGGCCAGTGAGTGCACAGGCCATTCCTATATAGGATCCAAACCCGCGGAAGGAGCATCGCCGTGCTCCCAGCGCTGCACTCTCCCGAGTGCGCCACGGGCTCGGCCCGCACTCTACTTTTCTGTATGATTGAAAGTTTTCACAATAAAATGTTGAAATAAATGATTGTGACAATGTCATTTGGTGGGTGACTCTCAAAGTCACTGAGATTCCCTGTCTTTCAGCTAATTGCTATTTACCTATTGCAAGAAAGAAAGGTATCTATGCCTGGAATAGTGCCTTTCCCACACCAGACCCAGAATTATTTATCAATGAATGAATATTGCTTTCTCCCTCTCTTTGGTTTTCTTTCTCTGAGTCTGCCACTCTAGCTAAAACTGACTGTCAGCCTTTATCATCTTTCCAAACACTTTGAAACCACAGTGTGAGGTGGCTTTCCAAAGATAACATCAGTCAAAGAGAAGATTGCTCTTGTGGCTGGTATGTATAGTCATTAGCATGCTAAGAGAATGGGTAGTTATTTGTAGTGTCATGCCTTGTTCAAAATGCTGCTTGATTATAAAAGGAAATCAACTCTCTTTGAGCCCTGCATGAACAGCAACATTGTTCATTAGTTACTTTTCCTTAAGGCATAAATATTCACAGTGGTCCATCAGTTACTGCCATTTAATTTTGTAAAATTCATACATCCATCTATCCATCTACCCAATGACTTCCAGGGCTGGGAGTTATGGGTAATAGGGCAGGAGGAAAATGTGATACAACCAAAAACTGGAAGTACATGTGTGATGCTGTAAGCAAGAACTGTACCGAAAGGTGAGGATGTAGAAGGGAAGAAAGCTACATCATCCCTCTATGGCAGTGTTTCTAAACCTTCAATAATTCTCAAATTCATTATTTATGCCATATCTGAAGATCATTATTAACTATAGGACTATTACTTATTTAACATTTTCTCTGAAATTCACTCATTAAAAAAAAAACATGCCTACTTTGTTCTCATCTTAAATGTTACTATCCATAAAATCATGGTTTTGATGTGCTAATTATACAATATTTTTTCTAAGACATTAAAAGGCATAGCTAGATGATCATCTCATTATCTTGAACAACATGTGTAATTAGTGACATGTTATAGGAGTAGACCCTTCAGAAAAAGATTTAGGGGCAAATGGGTGAGCTAAAAACATTGGCTCATGTGTGCATACATGTATAAAACGTACATGTTTCAACTAACCATTTCGTCCCTTCCTCCTTTCTGTCAAGGCCTTTAGCAATAAGTCAGTGACCCAAACTGCTTTGTACAGTTAATTTTCCAGAGACCAAAAGAAGAACGAATCCAGTGGATAATTTGCTGACTATAACATGAGCAGGAGTCCTGAATTACTCATTGAGAACACATATTGTTTAAGTCCTGATACAAAAAGAATATTTTGACTCAAATATATCAGATATGCTGCAAAATTTGGAATAGCAAATATAATATGAAGCAATTAAAAATGTTTTATAGGTATGGTTTAGGGTCAATGGTTTTTCTCCTCAGAACTTTGTTTTAATATTAAAGAAATGGTACCCATATGATCCAACAATTCTACTACTGGAAATATCCAAAGGAGATATATCCAAAGGAGATAAAATCAGTATGTTGAGGAGATATCTGCATTTCCATGTTTATTGCAGCAGTATTCACAATAGCCAAGATACGGAATTACTCTAAGTGCCTATCAATGGATGAATGGATTTTAAAAATGTGTTATATACACATAATGGAATACTATTCAGCCATAAAAAAGAATGAAATCCTGTCATTTGTGACGAAATGGATGAACCTAGGGGACATTATGCTAAATGAAATAAGCCAAGCACAGAAGGACCAATACCACAATCTCACTCATATGTGGAAACTAAAACAGTTGATCTCATTAAAGTAGAGAGTAGACTAATGGTTACCAGAGACTGAGGAGGGGAGGGAAGGAGGAAATAGTGCTATGGGTTAAATGTGTCCCCCAAAAGATCATGTGCTGCAAACGTGATCCTCATTGTAATAGTGTTAAGAGGGTGGAAAATCCAATTATGGTATTTTAAAGGTGGGGCCTTGGAGAGGTGATTGGATCGTGAGGGCTCTGTCCTCATGAATAGATTAATCTGTTCACGGAGTAATGGGTTAAGGGTTTAGTGGGCTATCATGGAGTGTGGTGGCTTTATAAGGAGAGCACATGAAAGAGCTCTTGCCATTCTCACCTTTTGATACCCTGTGTTGCCACAGGATTCTGTACAGAGACCCCACCATGAAGAAAACCCTCATCAGATGTGTCCTCTGGACCTTGGACTCTCTAGCCTCCAAAACTGTAAGAAATAAATTTCATTTACTTATAAATTACCCAGTTTTGAGTATTCTGTTAGAAGCAACAGAAAATGGACTAATACAGATAGGGAGAGGTTGGTCAATGAGTACAAAGTTACAGTTAGATAAGAGCAATAAGTTCTGGTGTTCTATTGCACAGTCGAGTGACTATAGTTAACAATAGTATATTGTATATTTCAAAATAGGAAGAAGAGAGGATTTTTAATTTCTCTCCACAAAGAAATGACAAGTGTCTGAGGTGATGGATTAGTTAAGTACCCTGATTTGATTATCATACAATGTATACATGTATCAAAAGATCACACCATATGTTGGGAAAATAGAATAATTTGGTCAGGCTCCTCTCACCTCAGAGCCAGTTCAGGGTGGTTCTGTAAACATTGTGTACGGATGGAGTAAGCGCGCCTGTGAGACAGCACTGCTTTGGCTGGTGTTTCACTGCCTTGGGTGCCCGCTCTGCGTGGCCATGATTTTTGCAGACCTGCAGCTTCCAAGGACCGTGTGGCTGGTTGCCTAGCATATAGACCTGCCTGAAGGGGTCTGGTGTACCAGCCTGGCGTGGAGGGGTCTGGTGACCCAGGCTGGCATGTGAAGGGTTTGTGACCCAGTCTGTGAATGGGCTTGAGGGGTCTGGGAGCTCCAGACCCAGCCCTAGCTTAACCATTGGCCCAGTCGGTGCAGGATTACCAGCAGGTAAAAGAGCCGCGACAACTAGCATGGTCACCTAGCTTTACAATTGGCATCACCAACAGGATTAAGAGCTAGACAATTGGTGCTGTGAGCAGGATTTGTGACATCAGCCTTAGCCTCACAGTAGCGTTTGTCGTAGCCAGACACCATACCTCATAAATATGTACAATTGTGTCAGTTAAAAACATGAAACTTAAAGAGAAATGGTTCCTCAAGTTGCCTCCTCTTTTCCCTTTGAATAAATCATGCTGATTTTCATAATGAGCTACTTTCTTGGTGCAGAGCTGGGGGCATGTAGGTTGGTTTCCAAATATACTTTAGTTGCTTCTGTCCCTCACTTGCCAAGTATTTGTTGCATATCTACTACATCCAGGCATTGGGCTGGATGCTGGGGAGACAAGGGGGAACTAAACAGACATGGTCCTGCCTCCCGGAGCTTATAGTCCAGCATGGGCAATTAAAAACTAACCAAGTCATCTTTCAAACAACAAATTGCCCTGAGGAAGTGGTGTTTGAGCTGAGATCTGTGCGGAGGAGAGATGAGAATGATTCAGGCAAAGGGAACATCCAGCGCAAAGAGGTGGCCTCTTGTGGTGGGGCAGTGTGGGAGAGCATCGCACCTCCAGGAATTGGGAGAATGCCAGGGTGACTGGAGCCTGGAAGCAAGTGGGGCTGGACCTACAGCCATGGGGAGTTTGGTCCTTGCCCAAAGAGCAATCATTGAAGGGCTCGAACTCCTTAACAAAATTGAGGTTCTATCAGCAATGAAGGGGAAAATGGGTATCACGGACACAAGCAATAGTCCTTACAGAAACACCCCAGATATTACCTATCCAAAACAGAACTCATTATTTTCCCATTTCCCACATTCCCAAACCAGCTTATGGCTTACTGTTTCCCATCTCACAAGTGGCCTCACAGCCCATCCAGCCACTCAAGCCAAAAACCTAGGCCTCATCCATGATACCTCCCTCTTCATCTCCCCCATATCTAACCCATGGCCAAGTTCCACCTCTTAGATATCTCTGCGACTTATTCAGTTCTCCATTTCCACCATCAAATTCACGCAATTGTCTCCTGCCTGAACTACAGCGATGTTTTCCAATTGCTCACTGACTTTTATGTCCCTACCATCTATTCTCCACAATGTGATGTTTTCAGAATACAAATCTGATCATGTCTCTTCTCCACTGAAAGTCCAGGGACCCAGGATTTAAATCTTCATTAGCCCAAGGCAATCTTTTCACTTGCCTTTGATCGGTTTAGTTGTGGGCAGACTCAGTGACTCATTTTCTGGGGAGCATCTGGGAAAGGTATTCTTGCAGTTCAAAAGTGACTGCTGGAAGAAAGAAATACTTTTTATTTTGCTAGACATTAGATGTGCCTGGAATGGCAGCAGCCATCTTGCTACCTGAAAGTGCAATTCCAGAGACTTTGAGGAAAGCAGTGCCTGGAGTCCCACCCCTGGAGACTGCCCTACCATGTGAGAGAAATCCCCTTGCTATGTAAGCCACCTGGAGTTGGGATTCCTGGCAAGTGCAGCCATAAGCACTCTGATATTGGTACATGTCTGAGGCATCTGGTGCCAAGTGGGCAGTTGGATACATGCATCTGAATCTCAGTGGACAGACTTGAACTGGAGAAATACATGTGTGAGTCCTTGGTGAAAACTGAAGCAGGGGGAGGGGATGAGCCTGCAAAGAAGATCAGGAGGAACTGAGCCAGAGAGGTGCCAAGGGAGACCACCTGTGGCCAGAAAAAAAGGATTTCCTGCTTTTTATCTCAAGACTAATGTTAAGGGATTATAACATTCCTAAGTATATCCGAACTGGACAAAAGGAAGTGGCTCAGGAATGTTTTTAGCTGGGGGAGGAAGTTAGGTTTCAGAACCAACCTTTGGGATTAACATCAGGGGAGTTTGGCTTCCTGCCATTTAATAAGTCATTTACCAGAATCTCAGAGACAACCAAAAATTAGACAAACAACCTGGTCAGAGAATATTTCTTCTCTTCTGAGTGTTAGATATTGAATTAGGTGGTGTCAGAGACACAAGTCAGTGCCACTGGTGTCTAGAAAAGGGGTAGAAATTTGGGGGGAGGGATGTCACGGGTGTTTAGTATTTTGGTGGCAGAGATTGGAGGAACATCTCACAGGGAGGCACTATTGCAAGAAAAGGAGGGTGTGAAAGCCAATAGCAGTGTTCACAAAATTAGGTTGGAGACAGACATCTACGGGAAAGGAAATGGGAATACGGGAAAGAGGCCAGAATAGGTCGTGTCTTGAAATCGAGGATGAGTTTAGATTTTATTCAGAGTGAAATGGAACCCGTGGAAGGCTTTTGAGAATAAAGGATTAGATGTGGTAACACTGTTCCAGATCAAAGTGCGGTTTTGTTGGTTAAAAAAGAAAAAAAGGACCAGAGCTAGGTTGCGACGGGAGAGGTTCTCAAACTTCAGCGTGCACCAGAATCAGCAGGGGGCCGTGGGACAAATGTAGATTACTGGTACTCACGCCCCACCCCCCGTTCGGATTCTACAGGTTGGGGCCGGCATGTACATTGTATAAAGCTCCTCTGGCTGCGCTGTGCCAAGGGATGACTTGGAATTTAGCTCCCTCCAGCTCTGGCCCTTCGCTCCTCCATTCTGAGGTGCAGAGATGGGCGTCTCTCAGTGTTACGTAAAGCGTTCTTCCGACCTGACAGCTACCCAGCCATCCCCATTCCGGCCGCCTGGGTGGGACCCCGACGTGGCAGGCCCGGTCTCGCAGCGCTGAAACGGTGCGCGGCTGGCCCTCAAGTCTCCCCTCAGGGCAGGGACACCAGCCGGGCGCCCAGGCCCTACAACACCCGCAGTCACAACCTCGGCAAGGTGCGGCCGCGGCTGCGGCCTACACGCACAAACCGTTGGGCAGGTCTCTATGGTGACTGGTGGACGCCCTGACCAATTACGTCGCGGCGCTGCTTTGTTTCCTCCCCATCCCTCCCTGGGGACTGATACTTCCGTAACTGACAGATCGCTCCTGGGGATGTTACGTAGAGGGCGGGTCAAGGGCGGCCCCACCCGAGAAGAGCTGGTTTGATTGGCTGAGCCGAGTGCTGCGTCCCAACGCCCCCGGAAGAACGTCCCTGACGGACAGGTGTGGAAGCCACTTGGCGCCGGGAGGCTGGGCGGAAGCGTCCGGGCTCAGGGGCGTGGGGCAGGAGGAGGAGCCCGACGCTGAGGGCAGGGCAGGGCGGGGCCAGGAGCGGGCAGGGGCCGGGCTGGCTCGGCGGCCGGAGATGCTGTCGGGACGTGACGGCACTCGGCAGCCGAGAGCTCTGCATTGAAAGCACCAGAGTGAGGCGCAGTGCCCGGCCAGCTGGTAGGTACACGAGGAACGAGCAGTCAGTGGCTGCTGGCCACCAGCGTCTTCGGGCCCGGCATTTGTCCTACGGAGCACTCTCGATACCGCTGCGACGGCGGCCGCCTTGGGACACGGGGGCGGGGCCGGGCACCTGTGCGCGTTTGGAGGCACCTGCTGCGCCGGCAGCCTCGGGTCCGGGAGCCCGGGGGCTGTGGCGTGAGCCGAGTTGAGCCGGGCCGGCCGGAGGGAGAAAGGGTGGTGGGCTCAGCCGGCTCGCCCCGTCCGGAGCCCGCCCTCCCCGGCCGTCAACCCAAGCTGGGGGGGTGGGGGTGAGGGTCGCCGAGCCCCGGAGGCCCTTCGCCCCCTACCAGAGCTCTGGGCTCTCCGGCGCTGGGCTGGCCTCACACTAGCTGCGAGGCCGGGACAGGGCCCCCGCCTTGCATCACCTCGAGACAGGTTTGTCCAGATTCTCTGCGTGCTGGAAGACGGGTTTCCGCCCCCAGCGAGGGTGCCGGTCCCAGGCCGGCTGCGGGTCCCAGCTGTCCCCAGCGAGCCGGGTGAGCCGGGGTTGTGTCCGTTCTGTGGACCTGCTCTGTCGCCTCATAATGTGAAATTTCTTAAGTCTGTTTTGGGATGATGTGGTGTTAGTGTCTACTGAGACACTATGGCACGCAGGAGGAACAGCATCCCTTGTGTTTAGTTTTGGCTCTGACATGTACGGATCATTTGTACAGGCCAAAGATACTAAGCTGTATCATATAAAGGCAGGCAATCATGTTTTGTTCTCAGTGCCGAACCAGCAGAAATTCTAAATCGTTTCCTCGTGACAAGGACATAGCTTGTGTCCATCTGTGTCATTCCTGTTGGACCATGTCACATTGTGCCTGTCGCAGACTAGACATCTGATAAATGGTGTAGTCAGTTCCTGAAAAGTGTGCTATAATTTCTAGTGATTACATTACTGCCAGAAACACCGGATTAAAAAAATCCATCGCAAAGCTAGGCAGCAGTCGACAATACCCCTTGTTTAAAGATAGGAAGAACTGGGGACAAGTTTTACTTAATTTTTAAAGGCAAAGTCATAGAATCATAACGTGTTGGATTTGGGTCTTTACAGGGATTGCTCCATACTCGTACATTTACATGGCCAGGAGCACCACTGTTTCCCAAGTAGTGGGGGTCTTCTGTTAAATCAGGTCTGTCTGAGAGGACAGTGGAGTGTCACACGGTTTTAGATCTAACTGTAGATACTGTTATATATGAAAGCTAATGTTTCGTTTGGGCCAAACAGGAACATGCCTCACATGTTTTTGATGTCCCAACTGTTTTCATTTGTCATAGTCACCTTTAAAGGCAGATTTGTAGAGCTGTTGCTACTTATTAGATATAAGTCAACATGTTAGTGGAAGAACCAGGATCCTCATTCCTCTTGATTTAATGATTGGGTGGCATTATTTCTTGGAAAGCAAAACAGCAGTAATAGGCACTGGAAGCCTGGTAGCCACCTGTGGATGTCATAGGATGTCAGAGAGAACAAATGATTGCTGATTAGGGACATTTGTTGTATGGTTTGCTAATGATTTGCTTTTTATGAATGTAGGAAAATGTTAAGTTGTGATCCTTTTCACTTTCAGCCTAAGGTGCCAGTAGGAATTTAGAGAAGGATCTCTTCTTTAAACATACAGAGCCTGAGGGAAAATAACCGAAGCAGAGAAAGTGCTGTTCTTACTGCTGAGCTTGGCTCCTTTTCCTTTGCTTTTCTTGTATTTTTAGTAAATGACCAATTGACTTTGTGATCTTTGAGACATGCTTTCTTATCCACTACTTGAAGCTTCAGGTGGAAGATTTGTGTTTGTGAAATGTCTCTTTTGCGCTTTTCTTTTGCATTTATAGATCTACTGCTTAGCAATTCCTTAAATGCCTAATCCTGCACAGCTTCCATATTTTTAGCAGTTGAAAAAGGCAGTTTCTTGGGGGAGTCCTAACAGGACTCAGGTATCCACTCTTCTCCCCTTACCTACATATGTATGCTATATCTTCCCTGTTTTTCTTATTTCTTTGGTTAACAGTTTTGCTGGAGGGAATTATTTTGTACTTGAGACAACTCATTTAAGACACTCTTAAATCAGCCACCTTGGATCTTTATCATTTGTTCCCATAACCCTGGAAATAACTGATACAACTTTTGTGTGTATGGGTACAGTGCATTCTGAATCCAGCTTTCTCATTAGTTAAATGCCTAGATATGCTAGTAGCAACTGTTGTAGTCTATATCTTCTGAATGTCTGACACCAGTGCTGAACTGTGTCACTAAAATTCTAAATCCTTGCCAGGGACTTGGTGCACAAATTCTTGTAAACATCTCAAGGTGTAAAAGAAATTACAGCCAGAAGAGGAAGTACAGAAGGAAACTATATCTGAAGATGCCTGAAAACATTTCCTAGGTTTTAACAACTATATATTATATAGCATTATATTGTATCTCTAGGGTTTCTGATTTAATTTTTAACCATATTTCTGAAGTCTTAACTGTTGGTGTTGGTATATTTCTGTGTTTTCCCATGTTGTTTTAAGGTAAAGTGAATGCTGAGGACAGAAGAGATTGATGACACAGACCACTGAACTTCTTTGTTTGAAGTACACGTTATGAACTCTTTCTGGAGCATGTCTACAAGTTCTGTACGCAAAGTAGGTGTAGCTGATAAATATAGTGAGGAAACCTATTTGCTTTTCTCTCAGAAAAGAGGGTCACAATAAAGCTAAATAATCCATATCAAGGTCACCTGTAATCTTAACAAAATCACCTGGTTTTTCTAGTTTAGGTTTTACTTTTGAGAAATATTATTTTGTCAATTAAAGTGTCTGAAACTGAGATTGCATCTCAGATATCATTCTGGTAATCACAATTCTAAGATTATTTTCATTCAGGTTATATTTACACATGATGAATTTTTTTTTTCCCCCCTAAAAGATGACCAGTAAAGGGATCTTAACCCTTGACTTGGTGTTGTTTAGCACTACACTCTCCCAAGTGAGCTAACCGGCTATCACTATAATAGGAATCCAAACCCATGGCCTTGGTGTTATCAGCACCACATTCTCCCAGGTGAGCCATGGGCCTTACACATGATGAAGTTTGTGACACATCCTCATAGTAGTTTTTCTATTAAACTTGAAGATTTCAGGGTTACAGAAGCCTTGGGAAAGGCCAGTACAATATGGTCAAGTCAGACTTGGAGGGGCACTAACTTAATTTTTCTAAATAAATTTTTTAAAAAAAATAATACATTTTCATTTTAGGAAAGCTTAAAATATGCAGAGAAGCAAGAGAAAATAAAAATAACCCATAATTCCACCTCTAAGAGAAGACCACTATTACCAATCTTTTTTCCTATGCACATGATAAACATTTTTCATACAGCTAATTAAACAGCCTTTGGTTGTACTTGAGCCAAGCAAGGTACCTTTGAGATGGCAGGATAGTCTCTGACTCATTTTGCCCTTGTTTTTGACTAAGGATAATAGTTTGTGCTGGTGATATTCCAAATATGGAAACATATTAGGGATGAGATCAAAATCAGACCCAAGCACATAAGAGAAAGCTACATTCTTTGTTTTTAACCCAAATGCTAACATCAGGTAGTGACTAATTTCAGTTCACATTACTTATTTTGAGCTTTTAGCACCTGACCTTCTATAGCATGTGCAAGGGGACGTTTCTAGACTTGCACAGTTGTCGAATTGCTTGGTAGCCCCTTGCCCTCTTTTTGAGGCCACCAGAAGAAACCATTTCTTTCTCTGTTTCAGTTAATCCTGTAAATATTGACTATATCGTCCTTATAGGATACAGCTAATGAAAGAGTTTCCCTAATGCTTTAGTCTTGCTTCAGCTTTGTCTGCTCTTTATATGACCTACCTGCTCAAAGGACTTTAAAGTCATCTTGATCATGGTGTTAGTGTTAGAATGTCCTTGTAAAAGAATAATGTTCATTTAGTCACAGAGCTAATATTGTACTCTTGTGATTTAAGAATCATCCTAACAAATATTCTCACAACTTCATCTTCAATAGCGATCTGAAGGTGAAGAGAAGACGTTATCAGGGGAGGTGAAAAGCAGTCCACCACGAACTGTGCCAAAGAAACAGCTGCCTTCTATTCCCAAAAATGCTTTGCCCATAACTAAGCCTACATCTCCTGCCCCAGCAGCACAGTCAACAAATGGCACACATGCTTCTTATGGACCCTTCTACCTGGAGTACTCTCTTCTTGCAGAATTGTAAGTTTTTAACAAATATTTGTTTAAATTGTGAGTGGTCCTTGAAGGTGAAGAATGAAATTTAATCTGATGAACTCAATAAGTGGTAGTCATTTAATCTTAAAGCTCAAACCCATCCCCCTCTAATATCAGCCTTAATGAATATAGAACTTTGGGCACTACTGCAGGCAAAAACAATCTTTCTTAACCAAGACCTAGGTAGTGTTTTGTAAATATCCTCTCTTAAATATAATGGTTCTTATTTGGAGCTTGGATAAATAAGATTTAAAGGCAGGTGTGTGCTTTAATTTCCATATCTGTTTTAGAAACAAGAGGAAGAAACTAAGATTTAAGAACCAGTAGTCTAAGAACTTAATAACTTAATTTTGATTTCCTTTGTAAGAAGTGAGGAATTCACTTCTTGAAGAGGTTTTTGTAGAGTGGGACAGTGGGAGGATGGTTATCTATTCTTGGGTCAGACCCACCTGGAGGACTGTGCTCCATTTTAGTTATCACCTTGTAGGAGGCTTCCTAACAGAATGAGGCGATGGGCCCTGTAGAGAGGGGTAAGGAAGCCAGATTTTAGGGATCAACAACTGAAGAAACTGGAACCACTGTTGTAGAGAAGAGAAAGCTTAAGAAGTGCTTATTAAAGTTGGCTTCATATATTTGAAGGCCTGTCATTGGAAGAGATTTGACTTATTCTGTATGGCCCCCAGAGGGAGGACTTGGCAATTACAGGGAAATTATAAAGATTTGGGCTCCTTGTAAGAAAAAACTTGACTCAGCAGAAAAGTCTGCAATTGGACTGAAGTGACACCTATCTATAGAGTGCAAGGAGTTAAGCACTTGTGGAAAATGCTGGTAGTGACAACACAGTGCCTGGCACATAGGGGCTCAAACAGCACATGGATTCAGATGGCATTTGATTTGATAACTTATTAAAAAGACAAATTTTGGGGAATTCTTAATTTCCATCATTTAAAAATTCCTTTGTATATGAAGTTATTCTAAAAGCATCATTAACCCCTCCCTCAATAGTACTAATGTTGTAATGGTCAGGGGGTCAGAGGCTCCAGTGTAATTGGCTGGGTCACTTTAGCTTTATAATGGAGGTCTTGTTTTTTGAGTCTGGGCAGTGAGTTGGACAGGCTTCTATTGTAGTAATTAAATCTGCTGTCTTTATTTAGAACAAAAATTGCCTTTCTGGCAAACCTCACTCTAGTAGATGTATCTATCAACCATGATGCTTGCTGACACGCTGAATTTTAATGACTTAAAAATGGTATAGATAACTTATAGAATTATTAAAAGTGTGATGGCAAATAAACTAAGGCCCAATAAGCTACTTCTCGATAAAATTGAGGATTGACAGGTTAATATGTTTTAAGGCCCTAGGCAAATATTGTTCTTTTCAAGGTCTGATCACAGCCTTATTTAGGCTCATAGCTGTAATTGCAAGGAACAGAGCAGAATGGCTGTCAGTGGGTAAATAGGTCCCAGAAAAAGCCAGTGGAGCCTTCGTGTTAGTATACTTGTTTTCCCTTGTTTTCAGCATCCGCTGTTTCTCACTCCCTAGCAAAGCCCACAGCATTCAAGTGTCTGAGTTGGGGGGTGAATTTGAGAGCCTCACATAGATGCCTGCCTCCACCAAGCAACACTGCAGATCTAAACCCTGTTCTCTGCTGCGTGATCTGGTGATTCAAACTCAAAATGACAACTACGTGACAGCAGTTCCATGGGTTCTTAATGTATTCCTAATTACCTGAACTTGTAATTAAAAAGTTTTTGAATGTGTGTGTGAGATCTGTACTCTGCAGTCACAAAAACAATACTTTTACAAATACTCTCATTTATCTCAAATTTAATGTCTAGAACTTGACATCAGGTTGCATTATTCAGAATTACCTACAGGCTGGTTTCCAGGATGATGTTTTGGGGAAGCTGGTTTCTGGGAGGAAAATTTGATTCTTTGTGTATACCTTGCTTGATTTCCATTTCTTAATCTGGGGACTTTTGTTGGCTCATGCATTTCTTTTTGACCTTGTGCTACGAAGCCAATAAATGGGTAGCAATCAGGGTCCATGCTCAAAATTGTGTCAGTTAAGAGATTGTAATGACTTTAGCTTATATGGTTTGGGTATCAGCTGCCCCTTGAGGGACCAATCCTTTTCTCAAAAAATGAGTGTGGGGTGGTTTGATCTATAGGTGTCATTTACATCCATAAAGTTATTGTGCTGTTTTTGTTTTAGTACCTTGGTTGTGAAGCAAAAGTTACCAGGCGTCTACGTGCAGCCATCTTATCGCTCTGCATTAAGTAAGACAAGGATTCACTCTAAATTTATACCATATTTGGTTCCTCGGACACAAATTTAGGCCTTAACCATTTTTATTTTTTCCCTATAGTGTGGTTTGGAGTAATATTCATAAGGCATGGACTTTATCAAGATGGTGTATTTAAGTTTACAGTTTACATCCCTGATAACTATCCAGATGGTGACTGTCCAGTAAGTAGGAGATATAGTTTAGCTTCATTTGTGGGTCAGCAAGGAGGGCTTAAAGGTTTCTGTCCTGACCCAATACTTTTATCATTTCAATTTCCAAAATGCTTGTCTGCACATTAGTCTTTCAAGGTGCCTTTGGCACTTTGTTGCATCTTCTGTCATGCCATCCTTTGCCTTTAACTCTCCTTGTTTCTCAGCTCAGAGTGTGCATGTGAGGCTGGAAGCTGTACTGCAGCACTTACTGTGTGATTGGTGATAGCATGCTGTAGCGGACAGTGACTTTCCCCCTCTTCATTGCAAAATTTAGCTTTAAAGGAAAATGGTAAAAGTAGTTAGGTATCCCTCTTGAGGCAGCTCTTTGACTTTAACAACATGACTGCCTTGTGCTGAAGCTGCTTTTACCACTACCTCTACAGGTCTAATAAGCTCCAATGCCTCCATTAAAGGATATGTCTCTCTTTAAATATAGCGCTTGGTGTTTGATATTCCCGTCTTTCACCCGCTAGTTGACCCCACCTCAGGTGAACTGGATGTGAAGAGAGCATTTGCAAAATGGAGGTAGGTAAAAAAGTGTTTCTTCTAGTGACATAAGACAGCAGGAGGAAGCCTCAGTAATCATGCCATGTTTCCCTTTAGGCGGAACCATAATCATATTTGGCAAGTATTAATGTACGCAAGGAGAGTTTTCTACAAGATTGATACAGCAAGTCCCCTAAACCCAGAGGCTGCAGTACTGTATGTTACTATTGCTTTGTTAAGAAAAATTTGAAAATGTAGCTAAGTAGATTAAGGTGGTAACTTTATGATTTAAACTTTTAACACAGATATGAAAAAGATGTTCAGCTTTTTAAAAGTAAAGTGGTTGACAGTGTTAAGGTGTGCACTGCTCGTTTGTTTGACCAACCTAAAATAGAAGACCCCTATGCAATTAGGTAAGTATTATGTCATCTAAATGAACTGTCCTTTGCAGTATTGTGCTTCCATTTTCCAGGTGGTCTTAGAATGGTTATTTAAAAGGAAATGGATACTCTTTTAGCCAATAACCTTTATAACTTGGTGTCAACTTGATTTCTGATGCCTCCTGAGCTCTTAAACCAAAAGCTTTACAGTGTCTGGCACATTATGCTAATAGCAAGTTATTTAGTGGCTTTGGTTTCCTAAGGATCCTTGTAATGTGCTCATTCATTCACATGTCAGGACTTTTCAGTTGGAAGTTTTAACTAGAGCCCCTCTTAAATTGCCATACCCCATCAGATTCAGCTGCATTGAACGGAGGGAAACTGCTTAGTGTGAGAGTGGTCGGTTCCTATAGCACTATATTTGATCTTGAGGAAGAGAGCCTGAGAACTGAAGAATTGGTGATTTAGCTCTTCAGCAACATTGGTACTGCTGAGGAGGCAGCAGTGAATAGTTGTTAAGGGCTTGGACTCAGCAGAAGGACTAGTTGGCTTTTACACTTTTTGGCTCTTGTGACCTAGAGCAATTACCTAATTTACCGTCTTGCTTTCTTTAAGTAGTAGTACTTCAGGGATTGGTGTGAGGCTTAAATGAGATAATTTGTGTACAAGAGTGAGAAAATCACTTAGATAACATCTAAATCATACGTGTTGGCAAATAATTATTTAAAGATTACTACTTAAAGTATTGTTCCTTGTTAAGTTTTATTCATTAGAGGAGTTGGCTTAATTATTGAAAAATGGATGTAATACAAATTTAGTAAGCCAAAATAGTTTTTAAATATTTTTCTCTCCCTCAAGCTTTTCTCCGTGGAATCCTTCTGTACATGATGAAGCCAGAGAGAAGATGCTGACTCAGAAAGTAAGTAGACAGCTATTTTTGAAATGGCTGACTCACTGTTTCTTTTTTAAAATGTCTTCATCGGAGAACACTCATTACATACCAGTCACTTTTTGGGAAACAAGTTTGTACAGTGTTGAAACCTCATCAGTCACTTTTTTAACATCTGTTTTTCATTGTGCCTAGAAGAAGCCTGAAGAACAGCACAATAAAAGTGTTCATGTTGCTGGCCTGTCATGGGTAAAGCCTGGCTCAGTACAACCTTTCAGTAAAGAAGAGAAAACAGTAGCAACTTAAGAGGTGGTGAACCTGGTGCACCATGCACTTTCCTGCTGGACTCTGGCCTTGTTAAAGCTGACCAATGGCAAAGGACTGCCTGAAGAGTAAAACTGTGTCAACAATGACTGATTATCAGTGTTTGTTTTCCATGTATGCATAGGTTCTAACAGCAGATTTTGGAAGTCTCTCACTAAGCAGTGCATTACTTCTGTCAGAAGTGTCTTAGGGTGGTTATCTAGTTTAGTACTCCAAATTATTGGGGAACTTGAGGCTTAAGTATTTTTCTGAATATAATGCTAAAGGTAAGTGCATTCATTTAAACTAATAGAGCAGATGAAATTCAGCACTATTTAATAGTTTTCAAATCAGTGGTTTCAGTTGTACATATGTTAGATATGGAAAGGAGAGGTAGAGAGAGCAGGTTCCATAGCTCAGCACTTTTAAGTGGAAGATCAATTGAATCTCAGTCTTTAGTCTACTGTCTTACTGATTTACAAACTGCTATCACTGAGAAACATTATTGAGTGAGAAGAAACCAGAATACTTGTTCCTAGTTTTTTTAAGCAAATTACTTACTGTATTTTTATGGCAGGAGGGAGAAAAGGTGTTAAAATGGTTTCTAATGAAGTCAGATATTTAAATGATGAATGACTGATGTGTTTAATAGACAAAATAAACCAATAAATGATTGTACTTTGTCATTTATGCAGGAAACTGCCCTTTTCTCAATATAACTAAACAGAGACTACTTTATAAATGCTTTATTGAAAAATACACTTGTCTTCATATAAAATTACAGTAGTAGGATCTTGAAGTCATAAATATTTTTGCAGAACACTATTCTAATTGAACAGTGTAAGTTCCATATTTCTTTCAAAGCAATATGAAGTTACCTAGTAACTTTGTTTATACTGATTCAATTTACAATTGAATTTTCTCCCTAGTAAGATTATTAATTCAACTTTAAAACTGCCAGCGCAATAGTGATTAATAAAGGTATATGTGGATAATTCAATAGCTGTTAAATAACATTTTCTAATTTGTATAAATGGTACTATGTACTAATAAAAACCTAAATTCTCCAACCTGTTTTTTTAAACTGCCAGGACAAATCCCAAAATATTTTAAAAGATATCACCTTAATAGACATGTCTTTTGGATAACTACTTCCTAAATAAAGGAAGAGGTCATAATTTTTTCATATTAATTCCCTCAATTCAACTTGATTTAAAATCGTTACTTAGCCAGTATCTTTACTGATCCCTATATAACAACAACAAAAAAAAAACTGGAGAATTTAAAACATATGCCCAAAAGGTGGCTACTGCCGCTTTAAAAGTTTTTAAAAAGTACAAAAGCATTAAAATATTGGATGTTTAGCCTAGAAGTTTTGTACTTAATAAAGTTCACATTGTAGAAAGTGCTATCACAAATATACAGCAAAGTCTGGGTTACAAAATCATGCATTTTACAGCCCTAAAGTGCCACCACTTTTGTACAGATTCACTCAAACATTGCACAACCGAATGATCAAGCACTTTTCACACTGCAATACATCTAATAGGGAAAGGGAAGAAGTGCACAAAGGGAACCAGGAGACATGGGCTAATGACGTAGGACCTCTGAATTGGGGCGCTCCCCTTTGTTCTGTTTCAGGAATGTAAAAATCTCACACTCCTACCAAGTGTTTTAGGACAAAATGCCTAATTTTTGTTTTGCTTTTTGCAGGAACTAGAGCTGACCAAAAACAGGTAGGAATGAATTTGAAATAGTTCCACTGTTAGAGCATGTCAACAGCGATCTCTTATACTCATATTGAGTACACTGTGTTCTCTGCAATACTTGTAAAAGCTATGCCAAAGAGTTAAAAATCCAAGTTTGGTTTCTTAGCAGCCTTGATGATAAGCACTGAATGGTACTTAAAAAGGCAACTGGGATGAATAAAAATATCCTGATAACTGGATGGAGTAAGTCCAGTTTCTCACAAAAATGTCCCTTCGTGTTACTACTAACAGCATAATGGATTGACTGGATTAAGGAAAAGAGCTCCATAATCTAGCACGCACTACTAAATGATGCTGCTAAATCATTTGTGAAAAGACAGTTTCAATACAAAAGACTAACCTCAGTGGGAACCTCGGTCATTAGCTACATCCTGGAGACGGCGTAATAAGGCAGAATGATTTTCTGGGCAAATTCTTTTTGCAGGTGATTCACTTCCGTCTTCCAAAAGAATCCCTCTCTTTTTAGTTGGAGTTTCTCCTGTCTGTATCATACTGTTAATTTCTCTCAGTCTCTATGGTGGGAAAAAAATAGATATAAAAACTTTAAAATGCTAATGCGCATAGTTCAACACTCATATTAAGTTGAAGAATCGCAAATGAGTTAAGCAGTTTACCCAGAAGAATTTCAACACCTTTTCAGAGAAAAGAAACACTAGCTTAAATAACCTGCCAAATTTACTTCTCAGCTGGCTGAGACTGGTGACTATTTGGGTAAGGACAGTATTTCTATGTTTAAAAAGCTCCATAGGGGTTTCAAGATGGCGGCGGCTGCGGCGGCTGGCGCGGAGTAGCTGAGGTGGAAAAGGTGGCCACTGGGCCTCAGGCAGCCGGGAAACTTGTGGACCTTCCTCTGGCCATCTCTTAAGGGAGGACTGCTGCTGCTGGCCGGTCGTGGGGGCTCAACGCCACTTTGCCCCCGGCAGGAGAGGCTGCCTCATTTACAGGCAACAGCTTTGAAGTGTGGAGCAGGAAAAGAACTGATTCTTAGCTGCAAAAGCGAGTCTTGAAACAGGGAACACGGCGCCAGGGCTGCTGTGGATGCAGCCAGGATCCCGGAGGCTGGGGCTGCACTGAAGGCGGCCAGCTGCCCTATTCAGGATTCGAGGTTTCAGGCCGGCATTAAAGAAGATTCCTGGGAGCGCCCGAGCGGCGCCGCGACTGAACAGCCCGAGGCGGCAGCGCCGAGAACACGGAAGGCAACAAACCAGAGACAGAGCGAGCGCCCGACCTGGCACAGCACTGTGAGTGATCCCTGGCACAGCTCTGTTCGGGGGGTGGATGCCCACGAGGCTCCCCGCCTGCACCACCAGGCCACTCACTGCCCCGGTGCTGCCTCCATTTTCCCAGGTGCGGGCAGCTCCGCCCTGCTCGGCCATCACTGAGCCCATTTGCTTGGCCTGGCGCGGGGCTTTCCGGACCCTGCGGGCCGGCCTCCTCTCCCACTCCCTCCGCGGTTCTCTGGCGGGGCTGGGGGTGTTGGGTGTCCCGACCAATGTTGGGAGGGCTAGGAAGTACGGGCGGGCCGACTGTCACTCCACCACACCCTGGACTCCGCCCCGGTAAACTTCCTGTTACTGGGAGGCAGATACCATCTCTGCGACCACCAGTTTGGAAAAAAAAGCCTAACGAATTTCTGGTGGGGAATAGTGTGGTAGGAGAGTTCCCAGGTCTGCTTGAACCTGCCGGAGAGCAGGCTGCAGGCGGGCACTAGACTAGGTTTATACCGGGGGGATACAAAGGTGAACAAGACCCGAGAAAGATCTACACAGTGCTACAAAGGCACCCAGAGAGACCGGTCGTCTGTGCCTAGCAGAAACCTGGTAGACTTCCTGGGCGAGGTGGTGCTGAGCAGGGTCTTGAAGGCCCAGCTGATAGACGAGGGGTGCAGAAGACACACCCCAGCCCAGCACAGTGTGCACAGAGGGGGGAGACGTGCGGCCAGGGAGGCGGAGACTCGACAGAACCCACACACCCGGTGGGGTCGCCACTGCACGATCTAACAGCCTGGGCCAGAGCACACGGAACGGGGAGAAGTCCTGTACAGAAAGTGAAAGCTCAACAGAGATCACACACCTTGTGGTACGTGATACACCAGCCCAGCAGAGTACAAGCTGACCAGAAAGGTGGATCCCCGGAGAAGCCCAAGACCCGAGGCAACCACACACACAAGACACTAGAGGCCAACTGAGCAGTCACGGCGGGAGCCATACCAAATTGGCAACCACAGCAACATCCTAGTTAGTCATTAGTCTCAAACCAGTGGACTGTGAAACCCCCTGCCACAATGAATAAACACCAAAAAAAAGACACCAGAAATACAAAAAATCAAGAAAGTACACCACCAAAAGTTAATAAATCTCATACTCTAGATCCTATAGACCAAGAAGCCCTTGAAATAACTGACAAGGAATTTCGAGTAATAATTCTAAGGAAACTGAATGAGATACAAGAAAACTCAGCTAGACATCATGATGAAATGAGGAAAAGTATACAGGATCTGAAAGAGGAAATATACAAGGAAATCAATGTCCTGAAAAAAAATGTAGCAGAACTTGCTGAACTGAAGAAGTTATTCAGCGAAATAAAAAACACAACGGAGAGTTTAACCAGCAGGCTTGTCGAAGTTGAAGAGAGAACCTCTGAACTTGAAGATGGGCTGTTTGAAATAACACAAGCAGACAAAAAGAAAGAAAAAAGAATCAAGGACATGGAAGAAAATCTGAGAGAGATATCAGACAACCTCAAGCGCTCAAATATCCGAGTCATGGGTATTCCAGAAGGGGAGGAAAATGGAGATTCCATTGAAAACATATTCAACAAAATAGTGGCAGAAAACTTCCCAGGTATAGGAAAAATCACAGATCTTCAGATCCAGGAAGCTCAACGATCTCCAAACGTATTCAACCCAAAAAGGCCTTCTCCAAGACATGACATAGTCAAATTGGCAAAACTCAGAGACAAAGAGAGAATCTTAAAAGCTGCAAGAGAGAAGCGTCAAATCACCTATAAGGGAGCCCCAATCAGGTTAACATCAGACTTTTCATCACAAACCCTAAAAGCTAGAAAGGAATGGGATGATATTTTCAAAATACTAAAAGACAGAGATTGCCAGCCAAGAATACTCTACCCTGCAAGGCTATCCTTCCGAAATGAGGGGCAAATAGTATATTTCTCAGACAAACAAAAACTGCGGGAGTTCACTACCACAAGACCACCCTTACAAGAAATCCTCAAGGGAGTACTGGGTTTGGTTCCTGAAAAATAACTACCACTGCCATAAAAACCTAAGAAAAATCTAAACCCGATAGTACAATAAAAATGGCATTCATGAAGAGAAAACAAGCTAACAAAAACACTATCTACAACCTAAGGAACCAACAAACAAAGAAACCAAACAGTAAATCAGAAAGCAAGGAACAAAAGACACCTAAGACAACCAAACAACCAATAAAATGCTAGGAATAAATCAACACCTTTCAATAACAACTCTTAATGTTAAAGGCTTAAATTCCCCAATTAAAAGACACAGACTGGCTGACTGGATCAAAAAGCAGGACCCAACTATATGCTGCCTACAAGAGACCCACCTCACCCATAAAGATTCACACAGACTAAGAGTGAAAGGATGGAAAAAGATTTACCATGCAAACAGAAAAGAAAAACGAGCTGGAGTGGCTATTCTTATATCTGACAAAATAGACTTTAAACTAAAAACCATAAAAAGAGACAATGAGGGACACTACTTAATGATAAAAGGACTGATCCATCAAGAAGACATAACAATCATAAATATGTACGCACCCAATGTTGGAGCAGCCAGATTTATAAAACAAACTCTATTAGACCTAAAGAAGGAAATAGACACTAATACCATAATAGCAGGGGACCTGAACACTCCACTGTCAATATTAGACAGATCATCTAGGCAAAGAATCAGTAGAGAAACACAAGATCTAAACAAGACTCTAGACCAATTGGAATTGGCAGATATCTACAGAACATTCCACCCAACAACCTCAGAATATTCATTCTTCTCATCAGCACATGGATCATTCTCCAGGATAGATCACATATTAGGTCACAAATCAAGTCTCAATAAATTCAAAAAAATTGCAATTATCCCATGTATCTTCTCAGACCACAATGGATTAAAACTAGAAATTAATAACAAACGAAACTCTGGAAACTATACAAACACATGGAAATTAAACAGCATTCTACTTAATGACATATGGGTCCAAGAAGAAATCAAGCAGGAAATCAAAAAGTTTATTGAAACTAATGAAAACAATGATACATCATACCAAAACCTGTGGGATACTGCAAAAGCAGTATTGAGGGGAAAATTTATTGCATTAAATGCTCACTTCAGAAGAATGGAAAGATGGCAAGTGAACAACCTAACACTTCACCTTAAAGAACTAGAAAAACAAGAACAATCCAATCCTAAAGTTAGCAGACGGAAAGAAATCATTAAGATCAGAGCAGAACTGAATGAAATTGAAAACCAAAAAACAATTCAAAAGATCAACGAATCAAAAAGTTGGTTTTTTGAAAAGATAAATAAAATTGACAAACCATTAGCATGGCTAACAAAAAAAAGAAGAGAGAAGACTCAAATAACCAAAATTAGAAATGAAAAAGGCGATATTACAACTGATTCATCTGAAATACAAGGAATCATTCGAGACTACTATAAACAACTATACGCCAACAAATTTGAAAATCTGGAGGAAATGGATAAGTTTCTGGACACACACAAGCTCCCAAAACTGAACCGTGAAGACGTAGAAAATTTGAACAGACCAATAACAATAAAGGAGATTGAAGCTGTTATCAGAAGGCTCCCAACAAAGAAAAGCCCAGGACCAGATGGATTCACAGCAGAATTTTACCAAACATTCAAAGAGGAATTGACACCGATTCTTTACAAACTATTCCAAAAGATTGAAACGGACGCAAATCTCCCAAACTCATTCTATGAAGCTAACATCATCCTGATACCAAAACCAGGTAAAGATATAACCAAAAAAGAAAACTACAGGCCGATATCCTTGATGAATATAGATGCAAAAATCCTCACTAAAATACTAGCAAACAGAATACAGCAACACATACGAAAAATTATTCATCACGATCAAGTGGGATTCATCCCAGGGATGCAAGGTTGGTTCAACATACGCAAATCAATAAATGTGATACACCATATTAATAAACTCAAACAGAAGGACCATATGATCATCTCTATAGATGCTGAAAAAGCATTTGATAAAGTTCAGCACTCATTCATGACAAAGACCCTCTATAAGTTAGGTATAGAGGGAAAGTATCTCAACATAATTAAAGCCATATATGCCAAACCCACTGCCAATATCATCCTGAATGGGGAAAAGCTGAAAGCTTTTCCTTTAAGAACAGGCACTAGACAAGGATGCCCACTCTCACCACTCCTATTCAACATAGTGTTGGAAGTACTAGCCAGAGCAATCAGAGAAGGAAATAAAGGGCATCCAGATTGGAAAAGATGAAGTCAAACTGTCCCTGTTTGCAGATGACATGATCCTATATATCGAACAGCCTAAAACCTCTACAAAAAAACTGTTGGAATTGATAAATGATTTCAGCACAGTAGCAGGATACAAAATCAACACACAAAAATCAGTAGCATTTCTTTTCTCCAATAGTGAACATGCAGAAGGAGAAATCAAGAAAGCCTGCCCATTTACAATAGCCACCAAAAAAATAAAATACTTAGGAATTGAGTTAACCAAGGAGGTGAAAAATCTCTATCATGAGAACTACAAACCACTGCTGAGAGAAATTAGAGAGGATACAAGAAGATGGAAAGATATTCCATGCTCTTGGATTGGAAGAATCAACATAGTGAAAATGTCCATACTACCCAAAGTGATATACAAATTCAATGCAATCCCCATCAAAATTCCAAAGACATTTTTCTCAGAAATGGAAAAAACTATCCAGACATTTATATGGAACAATAAAAGACCATGAATAGCCAAAGCAATGCTCAGCAAAAAAAATAAAGCTGGAGGCATAACACTACCTGACTTTAAGCTATACTACAAAGCTATAATAACCAAAACAGTATGGTACTGGCATAAAAACAGACACACTGACCAATGGAATAGAATAGAGAATCCAGAAATCAACCCATACACTTACTGCCATCTGATCTTTGACAAAGGCACCAAGCCTATTCACTGGGGAAGGGACTGCCTCTTCAGCAAGTGGTGCTGGGATAACTGGATATCGATATGCAGGAGAATGAAACTAGATCCATACCTCTCACCGTATACTAAAATCAACTCAAAATGGATTAAGGATTTAAATATACACCCTGAGACAATAAAACTTCTTAAAGAAAACATAGGAGAAACACTTCAGGAAATAGGACTGGGCACAGACTTCATGAATACGACCCCAAAAGCACGGGCAACCAAAGGAAAAATAAACAAATGGGATTATATCAAACTAAAAAGCTTCTGCACAGCAAAAGAAACAATTAAAAGAGTTAAAAGACAACCAACAGAGTGGGAGAAAATATTTGCAAAATATACATCTGACAAAGGATTAATATCCAGAATATATAAGGAACTCAAACAACTTTACAAGAAGAAAACAAGCAACCCAATTAAAAAATGGGCAAAAGAGCTAAGTAGGCATTTCTCTAAGGAAGATATCCAAATGGCCAACAGACATATGAAAAAATGCTCAACATCACTCAGTATCCGGGAAATGCAAATCAAAACCACATTGAGATACCATCTAACCCCAGTTAGGATGGCTAAATTCAAAAGACTATGAATGATAAATGCTGGCGAGGCTGCGGAGAAAAAGGAACTCTCATACATTGTTGGTAGGACTGCAAAATGGTGCAGCCTCTATGGAAAATGGTATGGAGGTTCCTTAAACAATTGCAAATAGATCTACCATACGACCCAGCCATCCCACTGCTGGGAATATACCCAGAGGAATGGAAATCATCAAGTCGAAGGTATACCTGTTCCCCAATGTTCATCGCAGCACTCTTTACAATAGCCAAGAGTTGGAACCAGCCCAAATGCCCATCATCAGATGAGTGGATACGGAAAATGTGGTACATCTACACAATGGAATACTACTCAGCTATAAAAACGAATGAAATACTGCCATTTGCAACAACATGGATGGACCTTGAGAGAATTATATTAAGTGAAACAAGTCAGGCACAGAAAGAGAAATACTACATGTTCTCACTTATTGGAGGGAGCTAAAAATTAATATATAAATTCACACACACACATACACACACACACACACAAACCGGGGGGGGGGGGGGAAGAAGATATAACAACCACAATTATTTGAAGTTGATACAACAAGCAAACAGAAATGACATTGTTGGGGGGGAGGGGGGGAGGGAGAAGGGAGGGAGGTTTTGGTGATGGGGAGCAATAATCAGCTACAATGTATATCGACAAAATAAAATTAAAAAATAAAAATAAAAAAAAAATAAAAAGCTCCATAGGGAATTTTGATATATACATTTCTATAATAAGACTTCACAAATTAGTGATTTTTTACAATAATTATAGAGCATCACACATTGCTATGCTATATTTAATCTTAGACATGTAAAAAATAATAGGCACATGTCCATTTTTCTTTTAAAAAAATAGTATTATTTTACACATTATGCCCTTTTTTTAAATCTAGTGTTACTCATTTTTTAGCAGCCATTCTTAACCAAGCTTTCACTAGAAGTAAGCCTTAATTCCCTAAGGTATCCATCCATTGTAGGTAATGAATTAGTAATATCTAAAATGATGTTATATATTGTCCTTGGGAGAATTGTGAAAGTTACTCAAGTTATATTCTGTGTTCTGTGGCTCAGATGAGGAACTCTTACTGAGGAAGACATTGCCAGAATACTAGAGACTGGATGTCTTCACAGTGCCTTCAACATTAACTTTCTCCAAAGCCCCAGAAGTCTTTGAACACATTATTTTCTACTAGCTTGTTGGTTAAAACTTTTTTTTTCATGTGCTGCTTCATTGTTCATGTTTCTCTATAGAAAGCATATTGAGCAAATTCACATACATTTATTATAGGAAATTTCAAACATACAAAAGCAGAGAAAAGAGCATAATGAATCCTCACGTGCCCATCACCCTACTTCAACCATTTTGTCTAGTCTTATTTGGTCTATACCCCCATTAATTCCCATCCCCCAGATTATTTTGAAGCAAATCCTAGACATTTTATTCATATTTGTAATTTTTGTTCTTTAACTTTGGAATAAACTTTTCTGAGGTTTTTAATAAAATTTCATTATCAGCATATGTACCTTTGCAAATTGTAACCATCTTAAGAAAGCTTCCCTTTGACCCTTTGTCTTCTACCTCATATACCTTCCTAAATGTTTGGTCTGCATTTGCTATCTCTGTAGTCTCCCATTTACTTGACTATTCCTTATATTGTTGATTGTATACACTAATTGTATGTTAATGGTATGTAATGTAGACATCATACAATGTATACACCATTACAGTGTTTAATTGTATGTCTTAATATACATAGCACACTAACATACATTAATGTATAGCATGCATTATACATTGTACATTCTTGTGTTAATTTTACGTATATAAAATGTATACATAATTTATACATTATTTACACAACATACACATAATAATTTAAACATGAATAAATTCTTACTTCCAAAAAATTTCATACAGAATCCGCCTAGACTCCTTATCTTCACTCAGTCCTGCAGATACTTACTAGTTACTATTCATCCACTGAATGAATTGGGCTGGTATGTGTCCTTTCACTCTTTTTCTAGGAATGTACTCATTCTTAGAAACGTAATACTGTGTATTAAGTGGGGTTAAAAAAAAAATTTATACTTTGTGTACTGTTTGGAATATTATTTTACCAGTCAACTTTGTCTTAGATCTTCCCATATCAGTATATATGGATCTACCACATCTCTTTAACTGCTATATAGTATCCTATAGTACATGTTTCATAGGCTAATCCCCTATTGATGATTGCTATAAACAGTGCTATAACTTATTCAACAAGCTGTACCAATCCACTGAAATTGCCCTGACAAGTGTTGCTGATCATTAATCCATCTTAATTGATCTTGTGTGGTATTTGGTAATTCTTTTCTTTTCTTTTCTTTTTTTTTAAAAGATGATCGGTAAGGGGATCTTAACCCTTGACTTGGTGTTGTCCGCACCACGCTAACCGGCCATCCCTATATAGGGACCCGAACCCGCGGCCTTGGTGTTATCAGCACCACGCTCTCCCCAGTGAGCCACGGACTGGCCCTATTCTTTTCTCTTTAAATGTTAGTATATTATTGGTTTGTTCTAGAGCCAAGCTACTTCTAGCTTTGTAATATTCTTCCTTGGTTTTAGCTATCACCTATCAAGTCACGATGACAAATCTTTCTCTAACCTACAGTCTAATAGTTAAAATTTACTGGAGAAACTCCCAATTCTGTGCTAAAATTTCTTTTGAAACCTCGCCAGGTGGTGATAATATAATATAGAGGCAGGATCAAAAACCACTGATCTGGATGTTGAACATTTGAGTTTTTTTGTTTTTTGTTTTGTTTTGCTTTTTAACATGAAATATCTCTTTTTTCCATATTAGCTTGTCTTTCAAGGAATTTGTCCATTTCACCTGCATTGTCACATTTACTGGCATTAAGTTCTTCGTCCCTCATTATACTTTTAATGTATATTAGTAATGTGTCATTTCTTTTTCCTGATTTGTCTGCAAAGGGACATACCAATTTTTTAAAATCTTCTCCAAAAAACCTAGCTTTTGATTACCCTGATTTTCTCTATTATTTTTCAGTTTTCTATTTCAATGATTCCTGCTCTTTCTCTAGTTTCTTAAGCCAAAATCTTAGGTCACTAATTTGAGACCTTCTTTTCTAATACAGATATCAGTGCTATAAATTTCCCTTTTAGCACTGCTTTAGCTGCAGCCCATACATTTTAATATTTTGGATTTTCATTTTCATTTAGTTCAAAACACTTTCCAGTTTCTCTTGTGATTTCTTCTTTGAGCCATAGAAATATATGACTGAGTTTCCAAAAACTGGGGGATTTTCCAGATACTTTTTCTGTTATTGATTTCTGGTTTAATGCCATTGTGATCAGAGAAAATACATTATTGGAATCCTTTAAAATTTGACACTTGTTTTACAGTCCAGAATGTGGACTATCTTGGTAAACGTTCTATCTACCCTTGATACTGTTGGAGTGTTCTACAAATGTCATTTTGGTTCACATGTTGTTCACATCTTCTATATCCTCATTGGTTTTCTCTACTTGTTCTTTCAATTATGTTGAAATCTCTTGACTATGAACTATTTTTTTTCTGTTTAGGCCTGTATGGCCTATCATTAAGAAATGACCTTCTTTATGCCTGATAATATTCTTTGCTCTGAAATCTACTTTCTCTGATACTAGTAGCCACTCCAGCTTTCTTTTGATTAGTGTTAGCATATAACTTTTTCCATCCTTTAACTGTTTTTTAAACAGCTTTGAGATGTAATTCACGTAATATATATTTTATCTATTTAAAATATACAACTCCATGGTTTTTAGTATGTTCCCAGAGTTATACAACAATCACCACATTCAATTTTAGAACTCTCATCATTCCAGAAAGAAATTTCTGACCCATTAGCAGAAACCCTCTATTCCCCCCAACCCTAGGCAACCACTAATCTGCTTTCTGCCGCTATATATTTACCTATTCTGGACATTTCATATATATGCAGTCATACAATATTATTGTCTTGTGACTAACTTCTTTCACTTAATGTTTTCAAGGTCCATATTGTAGCATGTATCAGTACTTAATTCCTTTTTATTGCCAAGTAATATTCCATTATAAGGGATATACATTTTATCTATTTGTTAATGGAAAAAAGGTTGTCATCCTTTTACTTTAAACTGCATCTTCAAAGTAGGTTACTTATAAACAGCACATAGTTTGATCTTGCTTTTTTGTCCAGCTGGACCATTTCTCCCTTCTAATTGGTGTATTTAGACCATTTACATTTAATTGCTGTTTGTTTACTATTTTCCCATATGTTCTTCCCTTTTTCCTCATTTATTAGCCTTCTTTTGAACTGTTATGATTCTTTTGTCTATTACCCATGTATTATTATTTTTACAAAGTCTTTTCTTACTCTGTGGCCAAACAAGCAGCAATATATATTATCTTCTAGTTTTATGATTCCTTTTTTCCATTTAACTCTTTAATACATTTGCAATTTATTTGGTTATAGGATGAGAGTCTAATTTTAGAGGGACTGTCAGAGTCATTTCCTCTGACTCCAGTTGCCTTTTGGGGCTATTATTGCCAATTTATACTTCCAAGTTTCACAAACAATCTCACCAGAATTAGAGTAAACCTATGTAATGGCTGGAAGAAATAATATCTTTTTAATGTTTGATTTTCCTATTCAGAAACATTGTCATATCTTCATTCATTATAGTTTTTAAAAATCTCTAATTCAAGTTAAGTAATTTCTTAACAAGGTATATATTTATTCTAAGGCATGTGACACCTTTTTTATTATGGTAGGAAAAGTTTTTCCATTACTACATTTTCTAACTGATTTTTGCTGCTTTATTTTTACTTTTTTTTGTTTTCTTCAACTTTTTAAAAGATTTCAAACCAACAGAAAATTTGAAAGAATAGTTCATTAAGCACCCATTTATCAATCATGAACACTTTACCATTATTTGCTGTTGCTATATATATGTTTTAGCTGGATCATTTGAAAGTAAGTTGCTGACATTGGGACATTTTGCCTCTGAATACTTTAAGCACAGTCTCCTACATAATATGGTATCATCAATACCAAAGAAATTTAGACATAAATATTACACTGAAGTCCCTATTAAAATTTTCCTAATCGTCCCCCAAATTTCCTTTATAGCAGTGTTTTTCTATGCAAGATCCAATTAAAAATCATGCATTGCATTTGGTTTTCATTTCTCTTCAGTCTCATTTACATTATCCTCCCCACCCTCCACCACTTTTTCATGTTATTGCCTTTTTCTTTGTTGACATGTCTAGGCTATTTGTTTATTATATAGATATATAATATAGATATATTATATAGCTATATTGATATGTTTATTTCTAAGCAACCCTTATAAATACAAATCTCATTATGTAAGGACCTTCGCGATCCAGTTCCATTTAACACAGCATGATTCCCAGTGCACTATCCTAATTGCCTTGAGGACACTGTTTTCTTCCCCTTTTCTGCCTTTTCCTGGATGTTCTTCCATACCTCAGCAACTTCTAACTTTTCACCACTAAAGCCTGACTCAAGCTTCCCTCTCCTTCTCAGACTGAGGCAGATGGCTACCACACAAACCTATGTTAATATGAATATCACATTGCACTGTCCAAATGTCCATTTCGCTCGCCTTAGAGAAAGAGTCCAGAGATGCTTCCTGTCCCAGAAATAGACCATCAATAATCAGTTTAGGGATCCAAATTTTCTTTCCTGCACAGACATTTGGAAAATTAAAATTTTACCAATGGAATAAAAAACGAACTTCCAGGCTTACAGCAGAATGTTTGAAATACACAAATAGAAAAGAAGGGAATAAAAATAAATCCAAATCCTTTACCCTATTTCCAACCCTAAGATTCTCCAAGAAAAAAACAACATACTCTGGATTTTGCTCCCAATACTGTTCTGGAAGTTACCATCACTCTAGTGAGTGCCTAGACCTATCACAAACCTTATTTCTAGCATCCTAAGCATTTTGGAGTTAGTAAAGGCCAAGATATATGTTAGGCTCACCTTTGAAGGACTGTTGCTGAAGTAGTAGAAAATCTTTTCTCGAGGAGAAAGCATTGTTTCATTTTTATGTGGGGAAACATAGATGGGATGATTTTGAGACAACTGTATTCGGCGAGGGGAGCCTGTTCTTACAAATGGATAGGGAGAGAGTGGAGGAGCATCCATCTGTTAAAAAAAAAAATTGGCACTTAAAAGAAGACAATTTCTAACCAGGTATTTTTATTGATAATGGTTATTTTTATCGAGTGAAGAGATATAATCAGTAGTTTTACGAATGGTAAACAGCAGTGTACTGGCAACAACTAAACCTGAAGAAAATCATACAAATAGCAAACACTTTCAAGTGCTTAGATTGTACCAGTCACTGTTTTAAGCATTTTTTATACATTATTTCATTTAATCCTCACAACAACCCTATAAGCTAGAAACTACTTATATTTCCATTTTATATACGAGGAAACAAAGAGGCACAGAGAAAGTTAATAATTTGCAGGGTCACCACCATTGCTCAATACTGGACAATTTGAACCTATGTAAGCCTATCTCTTGTACTACTATACTTTGTAGGGAATCCAAATACAATCTTATTCTTGTTTAATGCTTAATTAACAACAATAGAAATTATATTTGGCAAATTAATTGTTAGAAACTTCCTCAATTTAATAAAATAATTATTTGTAAAACTAGTTTTTATCTGGAACAGGTCCAATTTACATGTTCTTCATCCCTCACAAATGAAAAGTATGAAATAATCCCCGTCAAACTTACTATGTTTGCCTGTGAGTACTTCATGGCAAATGTTTTGATTTGTTTTATGTAGATGTTGTTGTAGAACTGAATGAGGTCTCCCCTCTCCTCTTCTTCCATGTCACTGTTGGCACCTGTGAGTCGAGTAGGTGTAGGAGGGGCACTGCTAGGTTGTGGAACTGGTAAGGTGCTGCTTGACCTCATGACAGGACTGGAGTCTCTACTGGCTACAGTCGGTAGAATGAAGAGTGTTAACTACAAAGACTGCTAGTACAGATTGTTTTAAAAAAGAAAGTCACTAGGAAGAAGATGAACAGCTACCTGCCCTACTTGTTATTGGCAGTAAATAGCAATCTATTCTTCATACCAAGGAGCAAGGCTCAGATAGGATATAACTTTACCCCCATGCCATAACCATAGCAAAGGCTTACTGAGTAGTTTCCATTAATAAGTTACACCAAGTATTTTATGACCTGAGCCCTGCACTAAGTGATGCAAACCAACAATTAGTGATGGCATTTCCTTAGTGTGGAACATGCCAGAACTTTCTGGAAATCAGGCCAGCAGATTCCTGTCTGGAGAATAATGTTATGCACTATGTGATTCAAAGCTATGGAATGAAGGACAACTTTGCCACTAAATTTAGAATTTGGTTTACTGCGCCAACAAATCCTTTGTCCATAAAACACTTTCACAGTTTCTATAGTAGCTAGTTCATTTAGTAATCCTTAGTCTTTAGGCCTGAAAAAAAAAGCTCCTAATTTTGTTTTGTGAGTTCATGATGATCCCACTTACTTCTATCTTTGTTTAGTTCTGTTGGAGAATTCTGATGACTTCTGCTATCACTGCTGCCAGAATTTCTTCGTTTTCTTTTCCCTTTTATCAAAACATTTCTATATACCTTTAGAGAGACAATGAAAAGAGGACATAAACTAACATTTCTTGAGCACATCCTAGATGACAGGACCTTGACATATGTTACTTGACTTTCACAACAATCCCAAAAGTAATAGTTGTCCTCCTCAGAGGAGGTTAAGAAATACAGCCAAGTCATAAAGCTATTAAATAACAGATCCAGGATTTACATTAGAGCCTGTCTGGCTTCAAATTCCATGAACTACCTACAGTACCACAGGGCGATAATAGTACCAACCATAAAATCAAGTCATTCTAAGTAAAATACAAAAATCTGGCATATTTGCCCCTCAGAGACAAATGAATGGTATTAAGGTGAACCAGATTTTAAATTTTCATTTACCATTATCTTGGTTAAATGTACAGTACTATGTTTACTGAAAAGTGACATAGAAACCAAATAACTCCTTAATTTGCCTCTATCTTGTGATTCTCTGAATTAAGAAGGCAATCAAATATCTCACATGGTTGCTTTTTTGTGTGTGTGTGACTGGTAAGGGGATCGCAACCCTTGGTATGGTGTCGCCCACACTGCGCTCAGCCAGTGAGCGCACCGGCCATCCCTATATAGGATCCGAACCCGCAGCCTCGGCACTCCCAGCACCGCACTCTCCCGAGTGAGCCACAGGGTCGGCCCCACATGGTTGCTTTTTGAGGAAAAGACGACTTAAAATAATCAACATGTGATGTTGTCTGTCAATGACTAAAAAAGATTAAATTAGAGACTTCCCTTAAAGTGGAATCTTAGTTGTTTATTTTGGAAAAAGGGCCACAGAATCAACCGTTGTTAATTTTTGTATTCGTCACAGACTTTAAGCTTTATTTTCAGCCCTGAAATAAAATGTAGTTACCTGGCTCCGGGCCTGTGGCTGAGTCCTATAACATCGCATGATATTTTGGAAAGACTTATCTTCTTTTGTGACCTGGCAAAGAATAAGAGTGCTCTGAGAGGGATATCAACTTTTGGCATGAGAAGCACTGGTGAGAAGCTCCAAGAACCTGTTCTCCAGTGAAAGTGGGAAAATTATAAAAAACAGCCATTTAAAGTCTCTGGAAATGGTCTTAAGGGCACACAGCAAATGAAGAAACACCTATTCAAGAAAACCTACTTTCCATCTCTGTAGACTGGGGAAAAAAGAAAGAAAATATACTAAAATTCTGTGAGAGTGGTGGGACCCTATAGTATGTGAACCAAGACCCAGAGTAGAAAAATACAATAATTCACTAGAAGCTAGGGGAAAAAAAGTAGATTTGAACTAGCAAAGAAAAAAAATTGCTAATTTTTTAGCAGAGAGAGAGAAAGAGAGAGATAGCAAATATGAAGAAAGAGTTTGTGTGATCTGAAGAACAGAGAGAAAAAAGAATGAGGAAAAATAAAAAAGGCTCAGAGAATTGTGGCACACCATTAAGCACACCAACATATGTGTAATGGAAGAACCAGGAGAGAGGAGAGAGTGGAGAGAGAGAAGGGGGGGGGAGAGAAGAAAGGGGGGGAGAGAGAGAAGAGGGGGGAGAGAGAGAGAGAGAAGCAGAAAAATATATTCAAAGAAATAAAGACTGAAAACTTCCTGAGTTTATTTAAACACAATAATCTACACATTCAGGAAGTTTGACTAACTCCAAGTGAGATAAAGTGAAAGAGATCCATACCCAGACATATCATAGTAAAAATGCTGAAACTCAAAAAAAGAAAGAAAATCTTAAAATCATCAAGAAAACTTTTCACTTATAGGAAAACCACAATAAAATAACAACTGACTTCTCATCAGAAACTATAGAGGCCAAGAGGCAATGGATACCATATTCACAATGGTGAAAGAAAAAAAATGGAAGAATCCTATATATAGCAAAATAAATACTTTCAAAAGTAAAGGTGAAATAAATACATTCTCAGATAAATGAAAATAAAGAATTTGCTGCTAGCAGACCCACCTTACAAGAAGTACTACAGAAAGTTCCTCAAGCTATAAGCAAGTGTCCCTGGGAGTAATTCAAATATACATGAAAAAAGCCAAGAGCACTGGTAAAGGTAATTATTTAATTGTAAATATAGTATAAATGCATATTTTTCTCTTTTCTTAACTGCTTTAAAAAGCAATTGTATAAAGCAACATTCATATAAAATATTGTTGGACCTATAACAGATAAAAATGTAATATATTTGCCAAAAACAGTGAAAGGAAGTGGGGGGGGAGCAAAGCTGTACTGGGCAAAGGAAATGACTGCAGATGTCAACTCTAATACACAGAAACCAATAAGAGCCAGAAATGACAAAGAAGGATAATATAGCAAAAGCTTTAAATAAATACACTCCTCTTTCTTCTCTCAGCTCCTTTACAACTCATAAAATCTTATCAAGTAATAATTATAACAATGTACTGTTGATTTCATAACATTTATGGATGTAATATGTATAGCAATACCACAAAAAGGACAAAAAGGAAAACAAGAAAGAGGAAACAGTAACACTTCTATATCTCACTGGAATTAAATTAGTATGAATCTGAAGCTGATTTTTCATAAATTAGGATATATAGTAAGCCCTAGAGTAACCACTAAGGAAATAAGTAAATATCTATGTATCTCTATATATGTGTAGTGAAAAAATCATTACTGCAATTAAAATGCTATATTAGAAAATATTCACCTCCTGCAAAAGAAGGAAGTGAAGAAGTGAAATAAAGGGACAAAGAGATATGAGACATATGGAAAAGCAAAAGTAAAATGGCAAATGAAAGCCAGTTACATCAATAACATTAAATGTGAATGGATTAAATAACACAATCAAAAGGCAGAGATTGTCAGATTAGATTTTAAAACAATATCCAACTATATTCCATCTACAGGAGAAACTTTAGATTCAAAAATATAAATACGTTTGAAAGTAAAAGGATGGAAAGGGATATATTATGCAGGTGGCAACCACAAGAAAGCTTGGTGACTATACAGATATCATACTATAAAACAGATTTTAGAACAAGGAAAAATGTTACTAAAGAGGAAACTCTCATAATGATGAGTCAATCCATCAGGAGGCTGTAACAGTTATAAACATATAAGCACCTAATAACTGAGCACCAAAATACATAAAGCAAAAACTGACAGAAACAAAAGGAAAAATAGACAATTCAACAACAATATCTGGAGATTCCAATACCTCACTTTTGAAAATGGATAGAAGATCTAGGCAAAAAATCAACAAAAAACCAGGATACTTAAATACGATAAAATAACTAGACCTAACAGACATCTATAAAACACTCTACCCAAAGGCAACGGAATACACATTCTTTTCAAATGTAGATTGAAATTCTCCAGGATGGACCATAAGCTAAGCTATAAAACAATCTTCAATAAATTTTTAAAAATTGCAATAATACAATGTGTGTTTTTGGACTACAATGAAATGAAACTAGAAATCAATAATGGAAGCAATTTGGGAAACTAACAAATATGCAGAAATTAAATAACACACTCCCAGATAGCCAGTGAGCCAACAAGAAACTAAAAGAGAAATCAGACAATACTTTGAGATGAAGACACAACATACCAAGAGTTATGAGATGCAGCTAAAGCAGTGCTTAGAGGGAAACTTATAGTTATTAGTGCTCATATTTAAAAGGATGAAAGATGTTAAGCTATTCTTTAAAAAAAAACAAAGAAGGATATTTGGGCTGGCTGGTTAGCTCAGTTGGTTAGAGCACAGCCTTTTAATACCAAGGTCAAGGGTTTGTTTCCCCGTACTAGCCAGCTAACAAAAAAGAAAGAAAGAAAGAAAGAAAGAAAAAGACATTAAATCAATTACCTAACCATCCATCTTAAAACACCAGAAAAAGAAGAGCAAAAAACTAAGCCTAAACTAAGCATAAAGAAAGAAATAATAAATATAGAGTACATATTAATGAAATAGAGAATAGAAAAATAGAGAAAAAAAACAAAGCAAAAACCTGGTTCTTTGAAAAAATCAACAAAATTGACAAACCTTTAGCTACACTGACCAAGAAAAAAGAAAGACTGAAATTAATCAAAAATAAAAGAGAACATTACTACTAACCTTAAAGAATAAAAAGGACTATAAGGAAATATGAACAATTATATGGCAACAAATTAGCCCATACGAAGTAGAAAATTTCTTAAAAAGACACACACTATGAAAACTGGTTCTACAGCAAACGGATGATCTGAACAGAACTATAACAAGAAAGAGACTGAATTATTCATCTATAAACTATCCACAAAGAAAAGCCGAGGCTCCAGTGGCTTCAATGCTGAATTCTACAAAACTTTTAAAGAAGAATTAATGTCAAAAGATAGAAGAAGTAGATCTTCGTATTCGTAACCTAGACAAAAAAAAAAAAAAAAAAAAAGAATTTCCTTATTCATTCTATGAGGCCAGTATTGTCTTGATAATAAAACCAGATAAAGCCATAACAAAAAAACTACAGATTAATATCTCTTATGAATAAGGGCAAACTTCCTCAACAAACTACTAGCAAACCAAACCTAGCAACATATAAAAATAATTATACAACAGAAATAAGAATTTACACCGGGAATGCAAGGTTGGTTTAACATATTAAAATCGATCAATGTAATACACTACATTAATAAAAAAATTTTTTTAAGCTAATCATCTCAATGTACATAGAAAAGAGTAACTAACAAAATCCAACATCCTTTCATGATAAAAACACTCAACAAACTAGAAATAGAAGGGAACTTCCTCAACCAGAAAGGGCAACTATGAAAAAACCATAGCTAATATCATACTTTAATGGTGAAACACTAGATGCTTTCCCCTAAGGAACAACACAAGAATCTCTGCTCTCAATACTCCTATTCAACATTATACTGGAGGTTCTCTCCAGGGTAATTAAAAAAGAAGAAATAAAAGGCATCCAGTTTGGACAAGAAGAGGTGAAATAATAAGCAGATTACATGATCTTGTATATAGAAAATCCTAAGGAATCCAGTAAAAATCTATTAGAATAAGTTCAGCAAGGTTGCTGGATACCAGACCAAATATCCAAAAATTGTATTTCTATACATGTGCATTGATCACATCAAAAATGAAACAACTGCATTTATAATAGCATCAAAAAATATATAAAAATAAATTTTACAAAAACAGTGCAAAAAATACACTCTGAAAAGTACAAAACATTGTCGAAAGAAATTAAAGAGCTAAATAAATGGAAAAACATCCCATGTTCATGAATCAGAAGACTTAAAATTGTTAAGATGGCAACACTCTCCAAATCAATCTACAGATTCAACAACCCTATCAGAATCCTGAGTCTTTTTGTGAAATTGACAAACGATTCTAAAATTCATATTTGGATTTTAAGGGACTTAGAACAGCCAAAATAATCTTGGGAAAAAAAAAGTAGGAAGACTCACACTTCCCAATTTCAAAACTTATAAAAAAGCAACAGTACTCAAGAGAATACACTAGTGCATAAGGATAGGATAGATATATAGACCAATGGAATAGAATTCAGAGTCCAGGACTGATTTTTGACAAGGGTGCCAAGACCATTCAATGGGGAAAAAATAGTCTTGTCAATAATGATGCTGAGACAGTTGCACAGCCACATACAAAAGAATGAAGCTGGATTCCTACCTCACGCCATACACAAAAATAACTCAAAGTATATCAAAGACCTAACTGTAAGAGAGAAAACTATAAACATCAAGTGAAAATAGGGATAAATCTTCATGACCTTGAATTTGGCTATGGATTCTTAGATATGACACGAGAAGTGTCGGCAACAACCACAACATAATAGGCAATTGGACTTCATCAAAGTTTAAAAGTTTTATGCTTTAAATGACACTGTCAATTAAGTGAAAAGATAATACTCAGAATAGGAGAAAATATTTGCAAATCATATACTGGACAAGGTAGTCAAATCCAGAATATATAAAGAACTACACCAACTCAATAACAGATGAATATCTCAATTTTAAAAATGAGCAAAGGATTTACACAGTTATTTCTCCAAAGAAGATATACAAATGGCCAGGAAGCAAATTAAAAGATGTCTGACATAATTAGTCATCAGGCAAACGAAAATCAAAACCACAATGAGATAGCACTTGACACATACTAGAGTGGCTAGAACTAAAAACTCAGATAATAATGACCAACAAAGCACAATAAAATGTGCTTGAGGTCATTAGAGAAATACACATCAAAAATATGAGACACCACTCAATACCAACTGGAATGACTACAACAATAAAAAAAAAAAGTAGGTAAAATAACAAGTATGCTGACAAGGATGCAGAGAAATTGGAACTCTCGTGCATTACTGGTAGTGATATAAAATGGTGCAGCTGCTGTGGAAGATAGTATGCTGGTTCCTCAAAAAGTTAAACATAGAATTACCACATGACCCTGCATTCCACTTGTAGGTATAAACCCAAAAGAAGTGAAAACTGGCCCTCAAGTAAGTACACACGCACACACGCTCACACCAGCACTATTCACAATAGCCAAAGGGTGGAAACAGGTGACATACTCATCAATAGATGACTGGATAAACAAATTGTGGCATATCGATACAATGGAATATTGTTTAGCCTAAAAAGGAATGAAGTACTGACACATGCTATAACATGAATACACCTCAAAAACATTATATTAAGTAAAAGAAGCCATACACAAAAGGTCACATATTGTTTCATTCCATTTATATGAAATATCAAGAATTGATAAACCCATAAAGCCAGAATGTAAATTGCTGGTTGCACGGGCTGTGGGAGGGAGAATGGGGATAAACTGCTTAATGGGTAAGGAGTTTTACTTAACAGGGATGGAAATGTTCTGGGACTAGATAGAGGTAGTGGGTGTGTGACACTGAATGTACTAAATGCCACTGAATTGTTCACTTTTGAACAAATGGTCAAGTTTATATTACGTGAATTTTGCCTCAATAAGTTATTTTTTAAAAAAAAATGTTGATGAGAAAGTGAAGAAATTAAAACCTTTGTATATTGTTGGTAGGAATGTAAAATGGTATAGTATTTAGGAAAACAGTCTGGCAGTTCCTTAAATGGTTAAACACAGAATTACCATATGACCCAGCATTCCGTTCCTAGGTATATACCCTAGAGATAAAAATATATGTCCACACAAAAACTTGTACACAAATGCTAAAAGTAGTGTTATTCATAACAGCCAAAAAGTAGAAACAACCCAAATATCCATCGACTGATAAATGAATAAAAATACTGTCATATATATCCACACAATGTAATATTATGTTCTAAAATTGTGGTGATGATTGCACATGTCTATGAATATACCAAGACCCATTAAGTTGTGCATTTTAAATGGGCGAATTATATGGAATATGAATTATATCTCAATAAAGCTATTTAAAAACGTTCTGAGTAATAATGTAGCATCTTTTCCTTTACCTTTTCAGTTCCAAATGGTACTCACCTTTGCCATCACATAAATGGCACACATTAATAACTGGTCCAGATGTCTGTCCATCATAAGTTCAGGACACTGAATTATAGAGAATTCAAAGCAGGTCCAAATTTTTTTCCTCAGTTCATCTGAAATATCTAGTTTAACACAAAGATCCCGAAGGCGAACACCTGCTAAGTGGTAAACCTAGTAGATAAACAAAAACATTTCAAACTTTAACACTTATATTTCCCAAGCTCATGCTCTGAGAAAGGTACATGAAAAATTACCTTTCTAAAAAAAAGGGATAAAGAGCTGGTCTTCCTGGGTCTAATATTGCTGGTGATTAAAGGCTGGCCTTCTTTCTGCTGTTGTCCACCTGGGGAAATCTGTTGAATTGTCATTTGACCAGGGACTTGCAAAGTTGTTCCTGTCACCTGTTGAGAGCTCAGACTTCCAGCCAGGGCCTGTGCACTAAGGGGCTGGATGGAGCCAGTCATAGCTTGTGCCTGCCCCCCAACATTGACTTGGACTGGAAAGAATGTTATCCCTCCATTTTCATTGGCAATTCCTACAGTTTGTTACAGAGAAAAAAGACATGAAGAAAATGTTGATAGTACAAGGTTCTCCAGGCAGAGGTTTACAATTTCTCCTTTCTCAACGCCCCCTCCCCATAATTCCTCTGTCCCACATTCTCAGTCTTGCCAAATCTCAGGTAACTTTCCAGTAAATGTCATAGAGAAAGAATTCAATATTCCACTCTGCCTTCCTTACCTTGTACAGGAATGGTCACTGTTTGTCCATTGTTAGCTGTGACAGTGGCTGTTGCCATGGTAACCAAAGTCTGTCCAGGAACTGGTGTGACAGAAACAGCCTCCGCAGATACATTCTGCACAGGGACAGCATTGACTAGGGGCTGTGGGGGAACACGGCCAGGTGTCCCTCCATCGGAGGGGCTATCATTCTCAACAAATAGCCGCCTTCTGGTAGTGCTGGCTGTTGGGGAGCTGTACCTATCATATAATGTGGTTGGAGATGTTATGCCTAGGGTCAAAACAAATTAAACAAATCATTTAACTTAAGGGAACTGAGATCTGACTTCCATCTAAGAAGTTATATTAAAAAATAACTACAGTGTTTGAAATACTTCGTAATTTAAAAATCAAACAAAAATTACAGAAGTCATTTCATACCTACATTCAAGTAGTGAAAATTCAACTGAACACTGTTGAGAGCAAAATTTTAAAAAGGAATTTTTTGTCTTGCAGTGCTCCTCTCTCTACTCCACCATCTCCTGAATCAAACTAGACTTTGTCCTCCACTACTACAGGCCTTCATGACTTAAGGTTAAGGAATTATTCTATTTTTCTGTAATATTTTTGACTATATTCAATATCTACCTAACACACATGTAAGATGTGATTTCACTGTAAAGCCACTACTTGATAAGGGGACATGATGATAGTTTATCATCTGGGAGCATTTCCCTCTTGTTTTATGAATTACCATCTTTGTCTTTTTCCACATACAGAAAATTACTAAAACTCAATGTTCTTCAGCAAGGTTGACATACATGGTTTGGATTCAATTAAGGTTAGTTTATTTTTTTTTTAAACAGCTTTATTGAGATATAGTTCTCATACCATACATTTCACCTATTTAAACTGTACAATTCAAAAGTTATTATATATTAGTTTATTAATTTTTTTAATTGTGGTAAAAAACATAAAATTTGCCATTTTAACCATTTTTAAGTATAGAATTCAGTGGCATTAATTATATTCACAATGTTGTGAAGCCATCACTACTATCTATTTCCAAAAAATTTTTATGACCCCTAACAGAAAGTCTATAACCATTATAACTTAGTTTACTTTTAAGTATTCACACCAATATCTGAACTTTTGAGAAGTAAGCATTCCTTTTCCTCTCTGCGTCCACCCGTAAAAACTGCACATCAGTGGGTTTTTATAATTTAAAAAATATATGTAGGGAAGTCACAAGAGGTATTGATAGGAGTAAATCCTGATAGACTGTGGCTTAACATTTCTATTTCCTGATGCTACAAAAGTAAACAAACTTACTAGAGATTTGTATTTGGTACAAAGCTGCAGAATCAGAAAGAATGCATTATAATCATTCTCTTGTAAAGTATCAAGAGACCTCAGGAAAATGGAAAAGTGGTAATTACAAACAAAATGAAGTTTAAAATCAAGTCCTAATCCATAAATTGTGAAAGGAAGAACTCTATGGAAATAGACTGAGGAAGACCAGTGTCAGATCCGTGGATGGGTCTGAATAGGTAAGAAGCAAAAAAATAGTTAAGCCATCATGACTCCACTTTCAAAAAGGAGAGCATTTTCATACAGACCATCCATATTTACTGAGTATACACTGACTTAGAGTGATTCTTGACTTTAAAACTGATCTTTCATCTATAGCCTGTGCTTACCAATTATATTATAAAACTGATCTACAAACAATATTCTTCTAATGGCTTGCAAGAATTTGGAACTCTCTGGATTTATAGAATTGCTCTTTAAAAAGTAGTTATATCACACATCTGTAAACTCAAACTTTGCACCCGTCAGATCTTCTAAGGAGTTTCCTAAAATGTTAATCAGATGCATAGCAAAATTGCCCTTTTCTGTATTTCTTGGACCCGCACTGGTGTCACACTAACCAGGGTAGCACAGCTCAACTGACAGACTCAAAGCAGTTTAGATCATGCAGCTCTGTCTTTAAGAAGGCTTTTCTATTTCTCTTGATTTTAAAAGTATACATATTTGCCTTAAAAACTTTACAGAAATCACTGGGAATTCTATCACATGACAATAATCGTTTCTCCATTTCTGCACTTCCGTATGCTTATAGACGAATATACAGTTAAAAAATAGGGATCACATTAGACATAGCATTCTATCCTTTTTAAAAGATACTTGTTATATAATGCAGTTTCCTGTGTTCTTAAATATTCTTTAAAAGCATTACTTAAGTGATCCATGTAGTACTAAGATGCATATAATATTTTCTTCTATATATTCCCTATTACTTCACTTGTAGGTTTGTTTACATGAAATTTAAATCTCCAGATACTAGGCCCGAAAGTATTCCCCCTAGTATTTTAAACTTACTTTTTCCAAGTCCTCCAGTATCAGCACGAACTTCACTCACCCTTCTGGGAGTCAAAGGGGAGCCAGCAATGCAAATTTCATCTGCTCTTTCCAGGTTCTGAGGTGGCATGACCTATAAAGAATTGTTTACACAGAATGATAATACCCCCCAAAAAACCAAAAAACAAAAAACATTTAACTAGAAATACAATAATAATCTAAGAAAAAAGAAAACTATCTTGGTTGGCTCATCAGCTACTCCATCTAAATAAAATCAGTTGTTTTTTCCATTTTCATACTAAAGTTAAAAAAAAAATTATGACAGTCTTAAAAAATTAAAAACCTGATAACTTGATACTAAATATTAATCAACCTTCACTACTGATTTGGAGAGTTAGAATATCAACCACTCTAAGGGACAGAAACTTATTCAGAAAATTAAGAAAGAACACCAATTTTTACTCTGTAACCAAAACCCTGTGGCAATCACAAGTTATTCCTGACTCTTGTTTCCTCTTTGACATAGGGGTAATTGTGCCATATTAAAGCCAACTGCCACACCCCAAAAGGGAGACATATTATAAATTTAATAGCTGTCTGTGAAATGAGATTATGAATAGACTAAATACTGATACACTTTTCTTACAGAAAAATGTTAAGATATTTTCACAAACCTCTTCACATGTAGGAACTCTGTTTTCATTGTCTCTAATTCTATCCCAGAGTGGGGACTCTGGTTTCCATGCCAAATGATCTAAGATCTGTTCTTCAATCTGATTAAGATGTTTTACCACCTCTCTACAAAGGCCATCTTCTGCTCTAATGAATACTTCTATCACCTGAAATAAAGAAAAATGCCCTGGTTCATTTTATAGTAACTGTTATTACTTACTATTATTTACAAAAAGAAAAATGTGTGAAAGCAAAACAGGTACATCTATTTAAATATTATTTAATATTTAAACAAATAACAAAAATTACAAGTTTAAAAAATAGTACTATTTTGAAATGGCAGCTCTTTCTTCCTTTCACTGTCTTTGTAAATAATTATTGTTTTAACTACATGTATGAGTTAAATAAAATCTTTTGTATACTGTCTTTCAAAATTTATTAAATGAAAAACATGCCTTGTAATATTGAGGTTAAAATTTCATATAAAAAACCTCTAAACATTCAATTATGCCACAATAAAAATTAGTTTTGACTACCATATGAGAGTTAAGATAAACTCATATGCTAAGTCAAATATCAAGAAGGAAACAGCTACCAACTCAGTGCTATAACTCTGTGTTTCTCTGTAACATGTGAAAGAGGTTTTATTTTTTTCTGAAAGATACTTCCAATGTTATTTAATTTTCATAAAATAAAAAAAGTTGCTACACAAGATTAACTAGTGAAATGTGTGCTACTTTTTTTTAAAGCCTTAACTCATAAAATCACAGTATTCTAAAAGCTTTTATCAGATAAAAAATCAAATGAAGCTTTTGCACAAAGTAGGTCTTTCATAAAGAATTTATGTCTTAAGACTCCTATTTTTTCTCTGCTCCCCAAGTAGAGATTATTAAAAATGTAATTGTTATTTTATTTTATTATTTTTTTACATTCTATGATGTTGTTGCAGAGCAGTTGGGGGGCGGGGAAGGAAATGTGATGGAAGAAGGAGGGGTGGGATTGAGGATGGTGGCACACCCCATATTCCCACAGGGGAGACGGGGAGGGAGGGAGGGTGGCTTCCAGGGGTGGCTTGGTCATTGCCAGGCTGGGTACAGATGTCAGGGGGGTGTGGCAAAAGCCCTCGCCTCCCACCTCCCCAGCTTGGGAACCTGGGGCCCTTCTTTCTGTGGCTTGGTGGTCGTCGCTGGGCTGGTTGCTGTACTTAGAAGTTAATTTGAACTAAATGACTCAGACAGACAGTTGGTCTCATCTACAATTTCTTCATCAGTATCACATATTTTAAAATACCTTATAAAAATGATAAAGTGGCACATCAAATATTTCAGTAATAAATGGAAAATTCCCAGGAGGCTTATAAGAAAAAGTGATGACCTCAAGGCAGCAGGCCAAAAGTGATCTGTGGAATGCATCTTGTTCCAGAATACCCTATAAAACAAAGTTATTAGCATTTAGAACCATGAGCCTATTCTAAAAAGACATTTCATACCCAGTTAAGTAAAAATACCAAAGAAAGTCTTATTTTCTGAGTAGTTATTTTCTTATAAAACTTTTCTTAACTTTATAAGCCCATTTTTTAGCAAAAAAGAATATTAAAGGAATGTATAAGAACTTCTAAAAATTTTTACATATTATGAAGTATATTTAAGAAAAGAAATTATATCCCTAACCAAAATACACACATACCCTGAATAGAAGAATAATAAGAATACCCTACTTAGAAGAATAATGATGTGGAAAAATGTTACAAAACAGTATTTACAGTAAGAGGCTACCATCATAAAAAGATAGCTGGAAGGCATACAGGCAGGTAACTGGCTAGAGGGCTTTGTGCCAAAAATCAACATGTTTACCACAGGGTGACATCATCACAGATGATTTTTATTTTCTTCTTTTTGCTTATAATTTTCTAAAATTGTATATAAACATTTTTATTTTTTAATTATAAAGTTACTCAGGCATCAAAAGCGCAGGCAACAAATGAAAAATAGATTTGATCAAAATTAACTTTTGTGCATGAAAAGAGACTGTCAACAGACTGAAAAGACAACCTACAGAATGGGAAAAAATATTTGCAAATAATGTATCAGATAAAGGACTAATATTCAGAATGTATAAAGAACTCCTACAACAGGACAACAAAAAAACAAACAGCCCAAATCAAAAACGGGCAAAGGGCTTTAATAGACATTTCTTCAGAGAAGATACACAAAAGGCCAACGAGCACATGAAAAGAGACTGAACATCACAGTCATTAGAGAAATGCAAATTAAAAGCACCATGATGGCAATGAAATGTTTTCATTAAAAAAAAAAAAAAAAGCACCATGAGATACCACTTCATATCCATTAGGATGGATACTAACAAAAAAATGGAAAATAACAAATGCTTTGAGTATGCGGAAAAACTGAAACCCCTATGCATTGCTGTTGGGAATGTAAAATGGAACAGCCACTGTGAAAAACGGTATGGCTATTCCTAAAAATGTTAAACATAAAATGACTATGTAATCCAGCAATTCCACTTGTTGGTGTGAAGAACCCAAAAGAACTGAAAACATGGACTCAAACAGATACTTGTATACCAATGTTCATAGCAGCATTATTCACAGTAGTGAAAATCTACAAACAAACATCCATCAACAGATGAATGGATAAACAAAATGCAGTATATACACACACACAAAGGAATATTATTCAGCCTTACCAAGAAATGGAATTCTGATACATGCTACAACATTGATGAACCCTGAAAACACTATGCTAAGTGAAATAAGTCAGGCACGAATGGACAAATATCGTATGATTCTACTTATATGATGAAGTGGACTGAATTATGTTCCCCCAAAACTCACTGAAGCTTGAATCATGTCCCCCAAGTTTTATGTATTAGAAACTTAGCCCCCACTGTGACTGTTAAGAGGGTGGGAGATCCTATTACGGTAATTGAAAGGTGGAGCCTTGAGGAGGTGATTGGATTGTAGGACCGTGCAGTAGTGAATGAATTAAAAATGTTGGTCAGGGGCATGGTTCTGAGGGCTTTAAAAGAAGAGGAGAGCCTGTCTCTCTCTGTTGCTCTCTCTGCTTCCACCATCTTGCAATGTGAGACCTCTGTGTCTCTGTCGCCACCACCAGATAGATTTTGGACTTCTCAGCCTCTGAAACTGTAAGCAATGTCGTTTTTCTTTATAAATCACCTAGTTTCAGGTATTTAGTTAGAAGCAACATAAACGGACTAATACATATGAGATACATAGGACAGATAAATTCATAGAGACAAAGCAGAATAGAAGTTACCAGAGACTAGACAGAGGGGCAAATGAGGAGTTAGACTTTCAGCTTAGTACAACGAAAAAATTCTGGAGATGGAGAGTTGTGATGGTTACACAACAACGTGAATACTTAACACCACTGAACTGTAAACTTAAAAATGGTTAAAATGGTAAACGTTATGTTATATATATTTTATCACAATAAAGTTTTTAAAATTAAATTACTTAGATGAGTATACAGGTATTCACTTAACATCAGCCCCTAAACTACAGCTATGTTTTATATACCCTTCTGTATATGTTTACACACAAAAAACGTAAGTCATAAAAACGGCCTTTAAATTCATAAGCCATTTTTAAAATATATAAAAAAAAAATCTAAATAGTTACAAGGAATTAGAATCATTACTGTTCAGTTTTACAAATTTCTTTAAAATGTTATTTTAAAAATTAGCTTTTTAACAAACTATTTTTATTAATGTTATTAAAAGTAAATATCATTTATAGAAAAATGACTTTACACTTCCTGATTAGTAAAATATAGGAAAAATAATTATCTTTGCCAAAGAGGAATGGTTAAATACTTACGTTAAAGTCCCATCCAGTCAATACTCAATTTATCCTTGCTATATAAGGCTTGAGTAAAAATTCTTTTTAACAACTCAGTTAAGGTTAAGTCTGAATGTTTTAATTCTTGACTACAGAGTCTCCTACCTTCAGAGGTTATATGTTATCATACATGGCCTGCTGAAACGAGAAACAATCTTATTCCCTCAAAGCCATACATTATTTTTTTAATAATGGCTTTTATTTTTTTGGTAGTTGGGGCAGGTTTCATTGTGCTGATCAATCCACTGGTTATTTTACTCACAGATAAATCCATGTCACCCAGTCTTTTTTGTTCCTGCTCAATAACAGATTCTAATACTTTATAGTAAAGCATCTCTGCAAAACGAAAATGTTTGCTGGCAATTTCTGTAGAAATAATAAAAAACAAACAAAAATGACATACAAAGAAAATAAGTATTGTGGGAATGAGGGCCCATCCCTCCTTCTCTACCCACAAAATAATATTTAAAAACAAACACAACACTTCAGATATATGTACTTCATGCAATTGGTCTTTCAATTACTCCTAAGATTCCTTAATTTTCTTCATGGTAACATTCACATTTTTTCCAAAATTGTGAAATAAAATTTGCATATAAAGAACTGTAATATCGTTCCATTAAGATTCACACCCTTTTTTGTCCGTATGTTTGAACAAAACAGCTCTACACTACAAGGGAAGTAATTGGTTCACTATTCCACACACACTTCGTTCCAATTAATGGCATCAAACAACTCTTAGGCCAGGTTTGGGCATGTAACAACTATATCTTCTGTCCTTGTTCTTATTATGTGAAGATCTACTATGCTTCTATTTAATTTCCAGTCTACAAATGAAAACTCAAAATTTGGAAATAAAAAAAGCACAATAAGTCGAATATAATAAAGATACCCGTCTAAAATTTTTCTCTTACTGAGAGGTGTCCAGAAATCACTTGGTTGGCAGAAAAATGGGACAACTGTATCCTAGCCCTCAATCTAAAGTCATAAATCTTTTCCTCATATTTCTGACTATTACAAGAAAGGATTCCATGTAATTAAACTTCCAAGATGAGAGTAGTACAGACAATACTAAGCCTCACCTTTACCACAGTTACTGAAATCCTCATCTGGCTGGGAATGCTGACAATATATTTCATACATTTCTTTCAATCTGCTAGCAATAGCTTGGGTTGGATCTCTGGAACATGTCCTAAAAAAGTAGTAAGAAATTACCTAATTTAAAGGTCGTGCCAAGTCACAAAGGGATAAAATACATACAACTCTGTAATGTCACTAACATATAAATATAAAATACTTTAAACAGAAACTATATACACTTCCCAAATTAATCAAAGAGATCCCATACTTCCTTATCAAAGGTGGTGGTATCACTAGTTTGAGTGAAAAACATTTTCTTGTGTGGCGCTGTACACTTACCTCAATAAGGTCAGCAACCTTGGCCTGGGCGCCTTTGATATGTGACTGGCCCCTACCCACCGTACATATCCCCAATCACTAATGACAACCAAAACTGCCTTAACTGTTTCCCTAGAGGGTAGTACAACTCCCATTAAGAAATCCTGAAAGAGGGCCGAGCCCGTGGCGCACTTGGTAGAGTGCTGCGCTGGCAGCGCGGCGACGCTCCCGCCGCGGGTTCGGATCCTATATAGGACTGACTGGTGCACTCACTGGCTGAGTGCCGGTCACGGAAAAAAAAAAAAAAAAAAAAAAAAAAAAAAAAGAAATCCTGAAAGAAAACAGAATGATTGGGTATATAACCTACACTATAGACTCATATAAACCATTACTGGCACTCTACATTTATTTCCCCCAAAACAAGTTTTATTTCATTGGTTTTTTTTAACCTTTGAAGGTTGGAGAATCTCATCATTGACTTATTTATTTATTTATTGTTATTTTTTTGGTGGCTGGGTGGTACAGGGATCCAAACCCTTGATCTTGGTGCTTCAACACTGTACTCTAACCAACTGAGCTCATTGACATTTTTATTACAAAGCAATATATTTCTAATGCAGAAGCATCATACAAATTATCACCATGTGAGCTTCTGTAACAACTACATCCTTATCTTCATAAATATACATATTCATCATAAAAATGAAGCAAGTTTAAAAACATTATAAAGAAAATAAAAATCATTTAGAGTCCTGCTAGAGATAACTATTGAATATCATATATAAGCAGAATTTTATTTATGAACACACACACACATTTTTATAAAAATAAGACCCTTTGGTTTTACCTAGTATCTATTGTTAATATTTAACCCCACTAATGGTACTTAAGATTAAAGAAGCTGTTATGCCTGGTTAGTGCTTGTAAAGATATCTGGAAAATATACAGATTAAGACAGGCTTCTAAAATGTATTTATAAAATGCTTCTAAATTCAAGGCAAAGAAGACCCACCTTTGCAGGTTAAAGGTGTTTTAGAAAGCTTACAAAAGTTATAGTGGTTTTGCTCTTGCTTTATAAACATGTGGAACTCCATTAATCTTTTCAAATCTGACCCACCACTCAAACTTTGCTCAGGTCCAATCCTCTTCATGAAGTCCTCTGACAATTTACATCATAATTGACCACTTGCCCCCATTCCCCTTCCCTGAATCTTAAGATAGTTGGTAATAAGACATTTTGGTGCTTTATTCTATACTATCCAGTGTTGTTAGTTACAGTCTCCAGTATTACATTAAAGAAATCTGGGGAAAGATAATCTTCTATTTGTACATCTTATATTGCTATGTCTTCTATGGACTAACAACAAGACTGAGCATGCAACTGATAAAAAAATTATTAATGTGTTAATTAAGGCACTAACAGTAAAAAATTAAAATAGCAAACTGGAAAATGGTCAACAAGCAAATCTTAGACGGCAGACAGGGCTCAAACTAACCTGAGGATCTGCTCCAATTTCTCACTTGGTGCATTCCTGAGGCCCGTCAGCATGGTATGAAGACGACTCAAACTATGTGTAGCTGTAGAAATCGGGGTCACACAAGGGCTGTTCTCCTTAATGTACCTCACACCAGTAAGTGGTGTGGAGACTCTAAGTGCTTTAGACTAAAGGAGAAAAATTAAGTAGAATTTTTTTTATAAAAGAACATTATTTTAGGTCAGAAGTACTTTAAATTATTTCACAAATGGGAATTCAAGTTGATCAGACTTTATCTTTACAATATTAGTAAATTTTAGTAACTCAAAAATCACCATTCCTGGAATTTAAATATAACACCACTAAGAGCCACCACTATCCATGTGAAGACGTGTGAAAGGACAATTTGGGTTTTAGCTAACCAAAAGTTTGTCTCTTAAAAGTTAAATCTTTAAGATAAGGTATATCTCCTTGTTATCCCTCTTTCAAAACTTAAGCTCGTAGGCAAATATATGCATTATACTCATTTAGAAAAATTAAGAATAACATTCTCATCTCTGAGAAACAGAATTTCAAGATACTACTAATTTTGCAAACATTCATTTAAAGACTGCAAAAGAAAATGGTGAATTAAATCTGGTCCAAACAAATCTATGATTTAACAAAAGCCCATCTAAATTATTCAGTTTGCTTCAGAGAGAGAGGATAATAGAAACACTCCCAAGAAAGGCAACCTGATGCAGAACAGCCGTCATAGGTCTTCTTGCCCTTCCCTTTACCTTTAGTTACTAGAATCTATCACGGTTTCTTCCCCCTAAAGTGGGCACATCTTCAGAGAAATAAGTTAAAGTCAACATTCTTGAATATAAATACAAAAAAGATGTGACTTGGTGTCAAAGAATTTAAGCATGAGTATACATGCTAATAAAACACCTTTTCTAATTTTTCAAATAAACTCTGAAAGGTTAAGATAGCTTAATAATATCTTTTAATATCCAAGATAAGCCAAATTTCCCTATGTATAATGAGCTTATTCCAGAAATAGGCTTTTTTTGGCGGGGGGGGGGGCATCTGGCAGGTACGGGGATCTTAACCCTTGACCTTCGTGTTACCAGCACTCCACTCTAACCAAGTGAGCTAACCGGACAGCCCTCTAGAAATAGTTTTAAAAACACCTAGCAAAATTTTCACCTGGCAATAGAACAAACACTCAAGCTTCATAAGATATAAAAAAGCACAGAAATTTACTACAAACAGAAATAAATCTATATGCTTTCCCTATGTCATAAAGAACAGTAGAACTAAGAACTTCACTGTGTTTCAAAAAAATTTATTCTATAATTTTGTAAGGCAATAAAATGATCTGGGTAGATTAACTGCATTCAGAAGGTTGCTCCCTGCCTTAGGTTGCTTGCAGCCAACTTCTTCAGTGTATATAAACCAGTGCCTATGCTGGGAGGGAAAAACATCTTGTACATGTACAGGAGAATCAACAGCAGCCAGCAGCATAAACCACATCACTCACAAGTAGCAGAGGTTTCACAGAGGAAACAAGGTAAGACAACCACAAACGGCTTCCTGCCCAAGTCCTCAAGATCAGTATGGGGCTTCTTGGTAGCACTGTTCAAGTGCTTAGCTTAAAGTTTCCTGTGCATTCTGATGAAAAGGATTATTTAACTCAGGTACAAATATTAAGTTGATATTTTTTAAATACTAGGACATAAAATTGGGAGTGCCTCAGACCTCTATCCTTAGACCTCTTTTATTCTCTATGAATTCACACCACGAGATAATCTTTCTTCATTCCATCTGTATCCTGATGACTCCACAACATATACATACAACCCTAACCGGTACTGTCAACTCTAGTCTTCAATATCTAAACTGCCCACTCAACTTCTTCACTCAGATGCCTAGAAGACATCTCAAATTTAACATGCTAATAACCCTAACTCTTGATTTTTTCCCCCCAGACCTCCTCTTCCCTCTCAACAAATGTCAATAGTAAATATTCTGGGAATGCCTACAATGTGCTGAGCATTGCATAGAACACTGGTCACAGCCCTCACGAAGCTTATATTCTAATACAGGGAGACAGATAATGAACAGTTATTTCTACCTACCTACCTACCTACTGTCAGACAGTGATAAATACTAAGAGGAGCACTAATAGCAGAGTAAGGGTGAAGGGAAGTCCTGAGGGTTAGGAAGGATGTTGGTGGTTATTATTTTATATAGTAGTCAGATTATCATAGACCTGAATGAAGTGAGGAAATAAGTAATGAAGCCATATGAATATCTTGAAGAAACATGTTCTAGGCAGAGGAAACAGCAAAGGCAAAGGTTTTGAGTTGGCAGCATGCTTGGCATATCTCAAGAATGAAAAAGGAGGTTAATGTGACATGAGTGGAATGGGTGAGGAGGAAAGTAGTAGGAGGTGAATTCAGAGAGGTAACAGGGCCAGATCACTTAAGACTTTACAGGCATTTGTAAGGATGTTAGCTTTGATACCTGTCGGGCCTTAAAAACTAACACCACCTTAAGTGACATTACAAGCAGCGCCACTATGGGCCCACAAGGGCGTATTAACGTGGCAGCCTAAGACTGGCGACCAGAGGAAGTAGGGTGGGAGTGTCTGCGGGAACCTTGCCTTAGCCCTTATTGGCCAAATACGCGCTTCCGTGCTCGTGAACACTGAGTGATTGCAATAGCTAGGCATTGAGACAGGATGCATGCTCTCGTAACCTTTAAGCTGATTGGAGGATGTAAAACACCTCCCTTCCCCATTTGCCTTTAAAAGCAAGTGCTTGTGTGATAATAAACGTAACTGCTCAACAGAACCCCCGCCACGTCTGAGTGTCCTTTAACCAGGCTGGTTGGGGCCAGCGGCTGTGCTCACCTCTCTTCACAGCTCTCTTCCCCCGTCTCCTTCCAAAAGGAGACCGGAGAGAAAGAGGAATCCGGGCCATTCACTCACCCACCAAAAGGAACGAGGCTAGGGCTGTTCGGGTCGGCCGGTGGCATACCCAACAGATACCATTCACCCACCTGGAATAATCACTGTTTTCTCACACCCTAGATGCAAAGCATCAGTAAATCTTGTGGGTGCCATCTCCAAAATACAGCCCCAAGAAAACCATTTATCTGAATCAAGGCACCATGACCATCACCAGAATCATAGCAACAGCCTCTTAATTCCCTTACTACCACCCTTGCCCCTCATCCCACTTCACCACAAGACCTTTATGAATGTCAGATCACATGGAGGTCACTCTTCTCAGTAACACCCTTTTAATGGCTTTCACGTCAATCAGAGCAAAAGCAAAAGTCTGTACAATGGCTTCCAAGGCCTACATGACCTGTCTGTCCTTCTTGGTCCCTCCTCCCTTCACTACTTACCACTCTTCCCTTCATTAATTCTATTCTTACACACTAGTGTTCTCACTATTCTTGCAGAAAGTCAGCTGTATTCCTACCTCATGCCTTTGCACTTGTTATTCTCTTGGCTTCCAATACACTTCCCCAGATATTCACATGGCTTGCTTCCTCACTTACTTCAGGTCTCTGTTAATATTTCCTCCTTGGAAACACCCAAGGACCACCCTTTCTCCTCTTCCCCCAATACTTTGTATTAATACTCTATTTTATTTTTCTTCATGAATCATCTGACATACATATTTACTTCTTTGGATATCTACTGTCCATCTCCCCACACGAGAAAACAAGTCTTTAGAGAAGGGTATTCATGGCTGTTTTATTCACTGCTATATTCCAAGCATCCAGTACACAATCTAGGATACAAAATACCTTTAAAATATTTGTTGAGTATATAAATAGACCAGTCTCAAGTCTGAAGCAACTCACAGGTGAGTTGCCCCTTAGGTTATCCACACTGCCTCTGGAGGCACTTGTCAGAAGCTTCATGTTTTCTGTGAACACCATACAACAGAAGGAAGACTTTTAGTCTCCATGATCCTAAGTGTCTGCTTGAAATAAAACCACATGATCCTGAAACTCAGTTTAACAGAATTTTCTTAAAGACTGTAGATTCTTAGTTTCTCCAGTCTCTTAAAAGAAGGCCCCAATACAGGTCAGCTAACATTTTCTTTTTTAAAAAATTTAATTTAATTTTATCAATATACAATGTAGTTGATTATTGTGGCCCATTACCGAAACCTCTCTTCCCCCTCCCTCCCAACCTCATATCTGTTTGTTTGTCCTAATAACTTCAAGGAATTGTGACTATTGTGTCTTCTTCCCTCGCCCCCCTCAGTTTAACTGTGTATTTATTTATTTTTTAGCTCCCACAAATAAGTGAGAACATGTGCTATTTCTATTTCTGTGTCTGACTCGTTTCACTTAATATAATTTTCTCTAGGTCCATCCGTGTTGTTGCAAATGGCAGTATTTCATTCCTTTTTATAGCAGAGTAGTATTCCATTGTGTAGATATACATTTTCCTTATCCACTCATCTGATGATGGACATTTGGGCTGGTTCCAACTCTTAGCTATTGTAAATAGTGCTACAATGAACATTGGAGAACAGGTATACCTTTGACTTGATTTCCATTCCTCTGGGTATATTCCCAACAGTGGGATAGCTGGGTCATATGGTAGATCTATTTGCAATTGTTTGAGGAACCACCATACCATTTTCCATAGAGGCTGTACCATTTTGCAGTCCCACCAAGAGTGTATGAGAGTTCCTTTATCTCTGCAGCCTTGCCAGCATTTATCATTCAGTCTTTTGAATATTAGCCATCCTAACTGGGGTGAGATGGTATGTCAGTGTGGTTTTGATTTGCATTTCCTGAATACTGAGTGATGTTGAGCATTTCTTCATGTGTCTGTTGGCCATTCATATATCTTCCTTTGAGAAATGCCTATTTACCTCCTTTGCCCATTTTTTAAGGTTACTTATTTTTTTGTTGTAAAGTTATTTCACTTCCTTGTATATTCTGAATATTAACCCTTTGTCAGATGTGTACTTTGCAAATATTTTCTCCCACTCTGTTGGTTGTCTTCTAACTCTGTTAATTACTCCTTTTGCTGTGCAGAAGCTTTTCAGTTTGATATAATCCCATTTGTTTATTTTTCCTTTGGTTGCCCATGCTTTTGGGGTCATATTCATGAAGTCTGTGTCCAGTCCCACTTCCTGGAGTGTTTCTCCTATGTTTTCTTTAAGGAGTTTTATTGTTTCAGGGTGTATATTTAATTCTTTAATCCATTTTGAGTTGATTTTGGTATATGGTGAGAGGTATGGGTCTAATTCCATTCTCCTGCATATGGATATCCCGTTATCCCAGCACCATTTGCTGAAGAGGCAGTCTCTTCCCCAGTGTATAGGCTTGGTGCCTTTGTTAAAGATCAGGTGGCTGCAGGTGTGTGGGTTGATTTCTGGATTTTCTACTCTATTCCATTGATCCGTGTGTCTGTTTTTATGCCAGTACCATACTGTTTTGGTTATTATGGCTTTGTAGCATAGTTTAAATTCAGGTTAGTGTTACGCCTCCAGCTTTATTTATTTATTTTTGCTCAGAATTACTTAGGTTACACGTGGTCTTTTGTTATTCCCTATAAACGTCTGGATAGTTTTTTCCATTTCTGAGAAAAATGTCATTGGAATTTTGATGGGGATTGCATTGAATTTGTATATCACTTTGGGTAGTATGCACATTTTCACAATGTTGATTCTTCCAATCTAAGAGCATGGGATTTCTTTCCATCTTCTTGTGCTTTCTCTTATTTCTCTCAACAGTGGTTTGTAGTTCTCATTATAAAGATTTAACACATCCTTGGTTAACTCTGTTCCTAAGTATCTTATTTTTTTGGTGGTTATTGTAAATGGGCTAGCTTTCTTGATTTCTCTTTCTACATATTCACTATTGGAGAACAGAAATACTACTGATATTTTGTGTTGATTTTGTATCCTGCAACTTTGCTGAAATCATTTATCAACTCTAAGAGTTTTTTTGTAGAGGCTTTAGGCTGTTCAATATATAGGATCATGTCACCTGCAAACAGGGAGTTTGACTTTATCTTTTCCAGTCTGGATGCCCTTTATTTCTTTCTCTTCTCTGATTGCTCTGGCTAGTACTTCCAACACTATGTTGAATAGGAGTGGTGAGAGTGGGCATCCTTGTCCAGTTCCTGTTCTTAAGGGAAAAGCTTTCAGCTTTTCCTCATTCAGGGTGATATTGTCAGCAGATTTATCATACATGGCTTTAATTATGTTGAGATACTTTCCGTCTATACCTAACTTGTAGAGTCTCTATCATGAATGAGTGTTGAATTTTGTCAAATGCTTTTTTAGCATCTATAGAGATGATCGTATGATCCTTGTATCTGATTTTATTGATATGGTGTATCACATTTATTGATTTGTGTATGTTGAACCAACCTTGCATCCCTGGGATAAATCCCATTTGATCACAGTGTATATTTTTGTGTATGTGTTGCTGTATTCTGTTAGCTACTATTTTACTGAGGATTTTTGCATCTATATTCATCAAGGATATTGGCCTGTAGTTTTCTTTTTTCATTGTATCTTTATCTGGTTTTGCTATCAGGGTGATATTTGCTTCATAGAATGAGTTTGGGAAGATTGCCTGTTTCAATCTTTTGGAATAGTTTGTAGAAAATTGGCGTCAACTCCTCTTTGAATGTTTGGTAGAACTCTGTGGTGAAACCATCCAGTCCTGTGCTTTTCTTTGTTGGGAGCCTTCTGATAACAGATTCAAACTTTTTTATTGTTATTGTTCTGCTCAGAATTTCTACATCTTCTTGGCTCAGTTTTGGTAGTTTGTCTGTACCCAGAAATTTATCCATTTCCTCCAGATTTTCAAATTTGTTGGCATATAGTTGTTTATAGTAGTCACTAATGATTTCTTGTATTTCTGTGGGATCAGTTGGAATATCACCTTTTTCATTTCTAATTTTTGTTATTTGGGTCTTCTCTCTTCTTTTTTTAGTTAGCCGTGGTAACGGTTTGTCAATTTCATTTATCTTTTAAAAATAACAACTTTTTGATTCATTGATCTTTTGTATCGTTTTTTGGGTTTCTTTCATTTTCATTAAGTTCTCCTCTTATCTTAATGACTTCTCTCCATCTGCTAACTTTGGGTTTGGATTGTTCTTGTTTTTCTAGTTCTTTAAGGTGAAGTATTAGGTTGTTTACTTGCCATCTTTCCATTCTTCTGATGTAAGCATTTAATGTGATAAATTTCCCCCTTAGTACTGCTTTTGCAGTATCCCACAGGTATGATGTATCATTTGTTTCATTAGTTTCAATAAATTTTTTGATTTCCTGTTTGATTTCTTTTTGGACTCATATGTCACTAAGTAGAATGCTGTTTAATTTCCATGTGTTTGTATAGTTTCCAGAGTTTCATTTGTTATTGATTTCTAATTTTAATCCATTGTGATCTGAAGAAATACATGGGATAATTCCAATTATTTTGAATTTGTTGAGAGTTGATTTGTGACCTAATATGTGATCTATCGTGGAGAATGATCCATGTGCTGATGAGAAGAATGAATATTCTGAGGTTGGTGGATGGAATGTTCTGTAGATATCTGCCAAGTCCAATTGGTCTAGAGTATTGTTTAGATCTTGTGTTTCTCTGTTGATTCTTGGCCTAGATGATCTGTCCAATATTGACAGTGGGGTGTTCTGGTCTCCTGCTATTATGGTATTAGTGTCTTTCTCCTTCTTTAGATCTAGAAGAGTTTGCTTTATAAATCTGGCTGCTCCGACACTAGGTGTGTATATATTTATGACTGTTATGTCTTCTCGATGAATAAATCATTTTATCATTATGTAGTGGCCCTCTTTATTTCTTTATATGATTTTTAGTTTAAAGTCTATTTTATCAGATATAAGAATAGCTACTCCGGTGTTTTTCATTTCTATTTGCATGGTATATCTTTTTCCATCCTTTCGCTCTTAGTCTACATGTGTCTTTATAGGTGAGGTGAGTCTCTCTTGAAGGCAGGATATAGTTGGGTCCACGTTTTTATTCCAGTCAGTCAGTCTGTGTCTTTTGAGTGGGGAATTTAATCCTTGTACATTAAGTTTTTATTGAAAAGTGTTGATTTACTCCTAGCATTTTATTGATTTTTGTTTGGATGTCTTAAGTGTCTTTTGTTTCTTTCTTTCTGATTTAATGTTTGTCTTCTGTATTTCTTGGTTTCTTGGGTGGTAGATAAACTTTTTTTTTTCCTCTTCATTGTTAGCATTTTAATTTCACTAGTGGGTTTTGATTTTTCTTCAGTTTTATGGCAGTTACTTTTCAGGTACCAAACCCAGTACTCCCTTGAGAATTTCTTGTAAGGGTGGTCGTATGGTAGTGAACTCCTGCAGTTTTTGTTTGTCTGGGAAATATACTATTTGCCCTTCATTTTGGAAGGATAGCCTTGCGGAGTTAAGTATTCTTGGCTGGCAATCTCCGTCTTCTAGTATTTTGAATATCTCATCCCATTCCTTTCTGGCTTTTAGGATTTGTAATGAAAAGTCTGATATTAGTCTGCTTAGGTCTCCCTTATAGGTGACTTGATGCTTCTCTCTTGCAGCTTTTAAGATTCTCTCTGTCTTTGAGTTTTGCCAATTTGACTATAACCTCTCTTGGAAAAGACCTTTTTGGGTTGAATACGTTTGGGGATCTTTCAGCTTCCTGAATATGAAGATCTGTGTCTCTTCCTATACCTGAGAAGTTTTCTGCCACTATTTTGTTAAATATGTTTTCAATGCAATCTCCTTTTTCCTCCCCTCTGGAATACCCATGACTTGGATATTTGAGCACTTAAGGTTGTCTGATATCTCTCTCAGATTTTCTTCAATGTTTTAAGTTCTTTTTTCTTTTTTTTGTCTGCCTGTGTTATTTCAAACAGCCTGTCTTCAAGGTCAGAAGTTCTCTCTCTGGGCCGGCCTGTGGCTCACTTGGGTGAGTGTGGTTCTGACAACGCCAAGGCCACGGGTTCGGTTCCCATATAGGGATGGCCGGTTGGCTCACTGGGTGAGCATGGTGCTGACAATACCAAGTCAAGGGTTAAGATCCCCTTACCGGTCATCTTTTAAAAAAAAAAAAAAAAAAAGAAGTTCTCTCTCTTCCGCTTCTGCAAGCCGGCTGATGAAACTCTCTGTTGTGTTTTTTATTTCGCTGAATGAATTCTTCAGCTTGGCAAGCTCTGCTACATTCTGTTTCAGGGCACTGATTTCACTGTACATTTCTTCTTCCAGGTCCTGTATACTTTTCCTCATTTCATTGTGTTGTCTAGTTGAGTTTTCTTGTATCTCGTTTAGTTTCCTTAGAATTATCACTTGAAATTCCTTGTCAGTCCTTTCAAGGGCTTCTTGGTTTATAGGATCTAGAGCTTCAGAGTTATTACTCTTTGGTAGTGTACTTTCTTGATTTTTCATATTTCTGGTATCTTTCCTTTGGTGTTTAGTCATTGTGGTAAGGGATTTCATGGTCCACTCATTCAACAATATTGTCTGGCTAGGATCCTGCCAGGACTGCCAATTTGGCGTGGCTGCCTCAGTGCCTGTGGGCAGAAGGTTCAGGCCTCTCTGGGCTGTGGGGATTGGACTGGGCTGGGAGTCCAGCAGCAGCTCCTACCTGTTCCCACGTGGGCATCTCAGGGCGCATGGTTGCCACCGCCTTCCGGCCTCTCCCAGGGGGCCTCTCTGGTCGGCGTGCACTTGCCTGGGCTGGTGGTGGGGTCTGGCAGCAGTGGCGCCTACCTGCTTGGTTGCACTTTTGCCTCAGGGTGCGTGATCGCAGCAGGTCTCAAGCCTCTCCAGGGGCGCTTCTCTGGTCAGCGCGCACTCGCCCAGGCTAGGGGTGGGGTCTCAGTTAACATTTACTAAACACCTACTATGTTCATTATGTATAAGTCTGTGTATTACTAGCCCACCATTTCAAAGCCAACAATTATCAGCATGAAGCATTTTTTAAAATTAACATTAAATTATCTTCTCAGATCTAACTAAAACTTTTTGAGTAGATGTTAACAAATAGTAAATCAATAAAATATAGAGATAACTTTTTCAGTTAAGGGAAGTATGATGGGAATTTTCTTTTCATATTGGAAGCACAGAAAACACATACATAGAATTACCAAAATAAAACAAAACCCCCACCTTATCTGTTCCTGTATTTAAACTCTTCTGGTGTGGCTCAACTCACCTTGTCAAAATGCTGCTGTAAGATGTTTTTCATCTGCACCCTTTCAGCAGTCTCTGTTCCTGAACCAGTATTCAGACACCTTGAGAGAGTCCCAATTTCCTCCTCAGCATCATCTCCAAGAAATATCCGTTCATCTAGATTCCCAACAGATAAAACATACTCCTCATAGGCCTTATTGATGGCTTTACTACAAGAAAAAAAAAAAGACAAAATGGACACTCTCAAAGAACTGCCTTTTTAGTTAATGTTTCAGGCTACTTATTTCATTTTTTCATTTACTAAAAGGTCTAATGATTTAGTGAAAGTTAAAAGTTTAGTTGGATCACTATTAATTATAAAAACTGAAGAGTATAAAATGTAAGCTTGCTACGCAATGCTCATCCATCACACAGCAAATATATTCTGCTGCCAGTTTTTCAGGGTGGGTACCCAGTAGTAATCTGCCTGGTAGATGCAGCTTCCAGTGAGAAGCTTAACTACCTTTTCTAGCTGCTCTAAGCACTTCTGAAAATCTCAGTACTTCCACATCATCATTTTTCACCTGTATAGTTCCAAAAGAATTTTCTTCAAAATTTATAATCCAGAAGCTTAACTAATCGGGCCCGCCCCGTGGCGCAGTCGGGAGAGAGCGGCACTGGGAACGCAGCAGCGCTCCCGCCGCGGGTTCGGATCCTATATAGGGATGGCCGGTGCGCTGAGTGGTGCTGCCGTTCACGAAAAAGACAAAAAATAATAATAACAAATAAAATAAATAGAAGTTTAAAAAAAAAAATAAAGAAGCTTAACTAATAAAGCTTTAAAGAAAAGTTATACAACTTTTTTTTTTTTTTTTAAAGATGACTGGTAAGGGGATCTTAACACTCGACTTGGTGTTGTTAGCACCACGCTCTCCCAAGTGAGCTAACCGGCCATGGCTATATAGGGATCTGAACCGGTGGCCTTGGTGTTATCAGTACCACACTCTCCCAAGTGAGCCACGGGCCGGCCCCTTTACAACTTTCAATAAATTTAAAAACATGTGCTTATAGTAGTTGATGGAAGTTTCCCTGGTTCTCTGTATTCTTCCACAAAACATGTTCTAAATTTCCAGAGAACAAAAAATAAAAACACAAAACTCCAAGGTTTTCTAAGTATACAATTTAAAATACTGAAACAGTTTCATAACAGAAGTACTCACAAACTCTCTCCAAAGTTCCCAGGTTCTAGAAACCCAGTAAGATTTTCTTCTTTCCCCTTAAGGAGCTATGATGAAAAAGGAGATCCTTAAGTCATCACAATAAATCAAGACTTTCTCCAGAAAACATTTTCACATTACTTTGTTACTTACAAACCTTTTTTTCATAAAGTTTCCTAATATAGGGTTTCCAGAAATGTTCCTTTATTCCCTTTGCTTCCAAAACTAGGCCATCATGTAAGGAACAAAGCTTCTCAATAACACAAGGTGGGTCTAAGGAAGGTTTAGAATCCTTAGCATGAAAATCTTCAGATAGGCCTATGATGTACAGAATCACAAAACAGAGATATCAGCACTCAATAAACCAAACTGTAATAAAACAAAATATAAATTATAGAAAGTCTAATTGGCATATGAGTTAGACATGAATATATAGGAAATGGTGCATATGGGCCCAATTTGACTCTAAATATACCTCAAATATTGGCAAAAGGAAGTCAAGTATATCACTATTCAAAAGATACCTATTTGGAGATGGTTAAAGGAGAAAACTAAAAAATTAATATTAGTACATTGCTCTAAGATCTAAAAACCACGAACATAAAACTTTGTAAATAAGCCTTACATTAAAAAAGAAAATAAACTTTTAAAAGATTATGCTGTTCAAAGATAATATTCTTTGATTTAATTGTATTAAATATATTTATCACATTAATTTACAATTTATTCTTGCCCCAGGCTCAGCATAAGAGAAAAAAATCAAAGAAAAATAAAAAACAGTAAAAATTAAGAGAAGCAGCTATACAGAAATATAAAAGACAGTTAAGATGAAAATGAGAGAAAGGGTAGAAAAGACTACAGAGAATATTAACTTTACCAAACCTGGAGCAACTGTAGTAACTAACTCCACTAACCTTAAAAATCTACCTGGACAGTCAGACACATTGAAATTCTAATTAGAGCCACCCCAAAATTGACAATCACCCAGAAACCTACCAGAGTATTATTCAAATGGTAGCAACATTATATATTAGCTCTATACATATGTTTTAATATTTGCTTTGTAAATCATAATTTGTGCTCTTAACATCATTCATAGAAATTACACATCTTAAAGCCTACTAAATGCACTGCCAAAATAATTATCATTTCCATATATCTGTTAGTTTAGGAGATGAAAGTTCATTTACTTATTTTAGAACCATAACCACTCTTCTGCAGCAAAAATTTGAAACAAAGAGTCTTTCAGTAAATCCTTTTTTTACCTTCTACAGTGTGTCAGGCACAGAGCATGCTATATAGAAAAAATACTCATCAGTTTTAATAGATGGCATCTTTGCTACTCCAAGTTTCTAAATATCTTCCTGTTAAGTATACATTTCAGAAATTTCTAATGTTGTCATCTACACTTTACACTTGGTTATATATGCAATTGCTTTTTCCAAAAATATTGTTATACAGAGCTTGACTCCTAGTTATAAGTACCCTGTATAATTATGTTGATGGAAGCTTTTCAAAATATTTATGTTCTCTGCTGCTAGGAAACCTGTACTATATATATTAACTCCCAAGAGTAAACATAATGTAGAAGTGTGGGTTGTCCAACAATCTTTGATTTACAAACTTACCTTTAAAATTAGGGTTCACAAGTTCTTTACGATTGGAACATTGAAGGGCATTTCCATAAACTAAGTCCAAAGCACACAGCAGAAGATGATAAGAATTGACCAAATCATCACTAATCATGGGGAAATTACCTACAGGATTATAAACAGTCATAGAGTTAAATTAGCATCAACTTTAAAGTCTTTTAAAAATAATTTTTTCCTTTAATTATAATGCCATTATACAACATTATACAAAGTTCACTCAAGAGTTACATTGAGTATTTTGGCAAATTTACATTTTGAGATATTACTGCAATATTTTAATAAATATCTGAGAGTTTAAGGTAAACTAAAATTTTACTAAAAATGCCATTAATTCATTCAATATTCATTTAAAAAGCATTTATAAAATACCTAGGACCTGTAGCTGAATAAAACTTTATCATCATTAGTCTTTTCATTGAAAATTTTGAACACTAAGAATGTTATAAATTATCTCAAACTGTAAGAAATTGTTTTATATGAAAACATCTTTCTGTCATAATAGAAATACTTAGATGGGGATAGCTGGAAAAATAATTCATATAATTATTTTTCTCATATATATACTTTAAAAAGACCAGACCTTTAATCAGATTCCTAACAGTGACATTCTTAATACTTTTCTACATAATATAAACTCATACAAATTAATACAACAGGAACACAATTAGAGATATTTAAATTCTAGAGCGACCATCCCAAGAATAATTGTCAGTGCCTGGTAACAAAGAAATAAAAAAACAAAACCTAAAACTACAAAAACATGTCATTTCTTCAGTGCTGGTTTAAGTCTAACACTGAAAGCAGTTTTTACACGCAGCATAATAGTTTTTGTTATTCTTAGAAATTAAAAAGTTTCTAGTCTTTTAATAACTTCAAGCCTATCCCTTTTTTGATTAAACATTGCATATACAAGTATATGCTTCATGATTTTACATTCTTATGTCATCAGATGAACTCAATTTAAATAGCTAACATACATCTGAAGAATTATTTCTAAACCTTAGCATTTTCACGCTTAATGCCTACCCAAAGGTATGCATGTATACACACACACACACACACACACACACACACACACACACACACACACACACACTCACAGAGAGAGAGCGAGCGAGCTGTGTTTCAGGTTTTTTTCTCTCCTTTCCTATGAAGAAAGTTACCACTTACCTCAGCATACCAGGATAAGCAATTCCTTTTTGGTACAGATGGAAATATTCAACAACTCAACTTAAACGAATTAGAGAGGAAAAAAATATTCTTCTCTTGCCAGAAAGGCAAATGATAATAAACAGTTGAATTCTGCACTCATATAACCAAACTAACTTGCTTAGTTCTCTACTAAAAAGAGACTTTATATTAAAATACATGCAGTTCCTCACATGTAGAACAGGAAGTGGCACCTACTGGTTCCAAGCTGCAACACTGATACTGACAAGCCTAAACTTGTCACCAGCATGTACTTGCCACAGAAGGCAAAAAACAGCAGCACTGTAACTTTTAACAAAAAGCTGAAATGTCCCTAAAGATCAGAATTTAAATTCCAGAAGTCTCAACATGACATACCTTCCACTTCAAATCTTGACCTTACAAAGAAATCTCACTTTGTGAGATATTTTTATCTTTCAGTGTACAAAGATAACAGGTAAATGGAAACCCATTTAACCTCCAGAGTTGGCTTATCAGGAATGAGAATATTTGGGAGTTCATGTTAAATAAGAAGTGGTACCTATTGGTCTTCTGGCCACAAAGCCCTTCATACGACAAGTCCAAACTTGTCCACTGGTGTGTACTTGCCATAAGAAGTTAACAAAGATTATAAGCAAAGAGTTGGTTTAGTTATCAGGAATGATATAATCTGGGATGCCCACACACTTCAGAGAAAATCATGAGAAAGGTGGCAGTAAGAGTACATTTTCCCTAAAAATAAATAAATTGAGAACTGAATAAAACTAATTAAACTACTCTATTAGAAAAGATCCTAGCACATCATAAAAGATAATAGTGGTGGATTGTGAGAGGACAAATGTTCTTCAGATCAAATTATTACAGACTGAATTAAGAAGATATAATTAAAATAGTGAGTTAATTGCAGAGGCAAAAATATGCCACTGCAGTTGATCAAGTGAGAACAAAATAACAATAAAATTCTTTTTAAATAGTTTATGTAATACCAAATACATTTACTCCTAAGCACACATATACCATTAAAAAGAAACAAACAGATAAAAATCCTAGAAGTCAAATATACCTACCCAATACAGTTATGTGAATATAGCCACACATTCTAAAACTTGTTGCAGCCACTATGAAAACGGTTTATATACTTCTAAGCCTTTATTTCATGCAACTGATCGTGTGACCTTTATCTCCACTAAAGAAACACTCCAGTGTGATGGAAAGTATAATAATTAATGGCTCATATTTGACAGGAGGAAGATTTTTCTTTTAAATCAAGCATGCAGCTCAGAGAAGGAAGGATGCCTCTCATCTAACTAGCTAGAGAGGAATAGCTATAATCAGACAAATCAAACCTGGCAACCAACGGCATGACACATCCTTGCCAGAGGCATTTCATGTCCAGCGTGAAACCAGAAGCCAGGAGATCCGGGTTCATATCCTAGCTCTATCCCTAGCAGCTAGTTTCTGGGCCTCAGTTGCCTAAGCTTTAAGGTGAATAATGACTTTCCTTTTGTTTATTTCATTCTCTCAGTGCCATAGTCCCTACTGTTGTTAGTAATTTATTTCTTTAGTTCATTTTTTTCCTTAGTTAAGGGGAAGAATCATTCCTCACACTGCTTTCAAGCTGGACTGAGCCATTCTCATTCTGGAAAAGAAATGTTGTATCCAGAAGAACTAGGCAGCTACACCTTCTTTTTCCCCTCAGTCAAAACATCACTAACTTTAAGGCAGTTTTTACCTGCCCAGAAAGGAGTGCTTGAATACTTGAAACTGTTGCAGTGTTCTATTCAATGTTCTGACTGTCAGAATGTTCTTTGGTAGGCAACACGCCATGATGTAATCATCTATCTCCATATCTGTTTTCAAGTTACACTGTGAAGTTTGCCACCCTTGTGAGGTGGTCAAAGATACAGATTGCTTGTTATTTAACCAAGTGTCCTAAAGCATGTACCTGAAGTTGTTATAACATCATTATTTTTTATTCTAAAAAGCTATGCAGCATATATTCTGAGAACTATTAAAACATATATCACCAAAAAGAAGTAAAGAAATAGAAACATAAAGTGAATAAGTCGAGCTAGTTGATGTATTAAGAATCTCTTACATTTATGCAACTCCTTCAAGCTCTATGATTCCGTATATTATTGGGCTATCTAAGAGGCAAAGGCATTCCACGTAGTCTATAGAAATAAGCTATGTAACTAATATAACTGTACTTTCTTTTCTTCTTTAGCTTTTGGTGAAAAGATATTGTGTAACAACAAAACTGAAGGCTTTCCATTTAATAAGAGAAGATTTGGATATTGTAAAGAAAGTCAAAAGACCCTTTTGTGAAAAGCTGATACTTTAAAAAGAACCCGGAATTAAAACCATTCAGAAGGGGTTGCTGGTTGGCTCAGCTGGTTAGAGCATGGTGGTGGTAACACTAAGGTCAGGAGTTTGGATCCCTGTACATGCCAGCTGCCAAACAAACAAACAAACAAAAATCCCTTGAGAAAAGTTCTAGTGAGAATCTTTTTCTGATACATATTACAAGTTGACAAACTCTTTTCTTACCTTTTGCATATATAAAAAGCACCCAACAAAAATGGAAAATTTCCGACACGGTACAGGGCTGTCGCCTTTGGGGGAGGGAAAAAAAAAGTCATGAGACAATAGAAGAATTAGAAAAAGACATCCCAAATGACTGCAAATTAGGTGTAAAAGAAACCCACACCTTTTAGTTAGAGGGAGTGATATCAGAGTCAGCTTCACATGGAAAATGTGCAAGAAGTTCTGCCCCAATCATACATCGGTTGGAAATAGCTGGGACCAGGGAAAGAGCTCATCTCAGAGAAGAAAATTCTCAAGAATTTAAAGTTTTCTTAAATTTAAAAAATTTTAAATTTAGGTCAAAATAGGAAAGGTGGAAAATAAAATGAATAACCATAGTTCTTTTGATGACAATAGCAAGGCTAATGCTGCTTTAAGACCCCTATATGCAGTCAGATATTTCCCCATTTTCCCCCTCTATCACAGCTGATGAACTGTAACCTTTCCTCCCTTAAGATACTCAAGATTATGTCACATCACAAAAGGCCTTTTTAATGTAAATTCTGGGTTACCTATGATTCCTTATACTTCCATGCATTAAGAGTACCTGCTGTATTCTGCCATTTGTCTGCTAAAGGGAATTTCAGACTTGCTTTAAGTTTGGCTTTTCTTCTAAAACCTCTGCCAATGTTTGGACAAGAGATCTGTGGTATCTACATCCCAACAGCCTTATTCTAACAAGGTGCCAAGAAGTGAAAATACCCTGGAGGAGATCACAAGATCAGGTTTAATTCCAGCACTATCATTAACTAGGTACGCTGGCTCGCTCTCCTTGGGCCTTAGTCACTTTATCTATCAGAAGATTATTCTACTTGGGTATACTGTACTTAATTCACCAGTCCGTGGCAAGGATTAAATGTCAGTGCCCTGCTTTAAAAAGTAGCCTCCCTGCCATAGGTACACGATAAACTAATTCTAATTTTGATTGCTTATCAAGATAAAATTCAAATGTTTTAGCTTAACACTTAAGGCATTCTAAATTCTGGTTCTACAACTTGAGAACTCTAGAAAAAAACTTGACTAACGTTCTCTCTTCCAAATTTCCCCTTGATTTGCTGCTTCTGGGTCTATCTTGTTATTTCCTTGGCATAGAAAGCTCTATCTGTATCTCCAAATTCACTTATCAAAATCCTATCCACCTTTCAAGACTTATTTCTATCTATTTCATGTAACTTTACCTGACTGGCTCATCCAGAGTGATTGATTATTGTCTCCAAAGTCCTACCTTTCTATTATCTATTGCATTCATACCACGTTTATACATTGCATTGCACAAACTGGAATTTTTATACCTGCTTCCTCTCCTTGACTGGACCATAAGCTCTCAAAAGACAGAGACTGTGGGTTTGTTTTTAAATAATACCTAACAAAGTACTTATTGTGAATAAGCTCTCAATATAAACAGTGACAAATTTTTAAAAAATAGTTTATGTGAGATGCAGTATACAGTCAGTGGTTGAAATATATATGTTCTGGAGTCAGACTACATGATTTACAATAACAGCTCCACACTTATCAGTTGTGTGACCTTGGCCAAATTACTTAACCTCTAAATGGGTTATTTTTCCCATCTGTAACAACAGTATCAAGCTCATAAGGTTGTCATAGGGATTAACTGAAGTAATACATGTTTAAGTCTTAAAAGAGTCCCTGACCCATAATAAACGCTAAGTTCTGTTCATTGTTATTACTACTGATAGCAGAAAGTGCTAATAAGAAGTTATACAGTGATATTAATGTAAAATTTTTAAATAAAGTGATTTTACAATTTTCTTAATTAGAATTAGGTAGTTATACACCCTAATAATATCAAAACACATGCAATCTGAAGTCATTTTCTACACACTCCAAAGAAGATATTCTGTATCCTTCTACAATCACATTGGCCTTCCTCAGACTCAGAAGAAAATTTCTATCCAAACTTCAGAATACTTCGATGTAGTCAATTCCTTAAAACTGTAAGCTAACTGGAGCAGCTGCTTCCATATCAGTGATGTCAACTATATACAAATGTAAATAGTTTGTTTTATTTTAAAAAGTTTACATGTATTGTAAACATATTTCACAATCTGGGAAAACTTTTGTATTTATGAGAAGCAAACATTATTCATTCTAGTCAAACAATTATAACTTCTTTCCCCCGCTTTTCTTGTCAACACTTTTCTAGTTCTATTTTAACTATAAATTTCCTTTTCTATTTTATGAAGAAATTTTCATGATAAAGGAAAATTTGTATCTTATAATTGCCCTTATCAAGAAAGATAGAAAACAACTTTGCAGATCTGATCAGAAAGCACAAATTCATAATAGTTTCATTTCTCCTCTCCTCCCCAAATCCAGTTTCTCTATTCTTATTGGTTATAAACTTCAAAATTTCAGGGGGATTATTTATTACACAGTGTGACATAAAGTCACATAATAGAAATAGTCTATATAGTCAATAATAGAAACTTGTCTATATCCAGAGTGGCTAATTGGTGAAAATCCCTAAGGTTTGGCTTGTGCAATCTGTATTTCTGGTTGCTTAAATGAAAATGGAAAGTTTATGTAAACAAAGATGCCATACATTTTGTAATATCAAAGAAGTCAAACTCTGTGGCTAACACACAATGAAAAGCAAAAAATTATTATTATAAAAACTGTTGGGGAAAAAGATTATTTATGAAATCACATTTCTTTCTTGAGACTAGGAAAATAAACCAAGGAATCGAAACTGTAGCACAACAGATACGATGTGGCGGGGGAGAGAAAGAGGTGGAAAGGAATGGGTAGAGAGGCATGAAAATCAAGTACAATGTATTTTGAGAAGTAAAATTAAAATTAAATTAAATTTTTTAAAAAAAGAAAAAGAAAACAAAACTATAGCATAGACAATGTTTATTCCCAACTAACAAATATAAAAACATACCGTTGTTTTCTTCCTCTTTGTTGACAAGGTTGCTCCTCTTGAGGATATTTAAAAATGTCCTGAAAAATGGGTTCATATTTCTTAAAAATTACAGCAGAAACCGTGAAATTTCTTTCTAATCTCTCAGTACGTTCTCTGAAATGTAGGGGTAGATTTGCCATGTCTTCCCACTTCTTCATCTTGTTAAAAAATTCAATCAGGCTGATATTAAACATAAAAAATGAGATATTTTCACAATTAACATAAAGGGAAAGTATACAAACATAAATAATCAGAAGTAAATAAAAATTATCTCATTAAATCAGATACTTTTAGACAGTGATATAATATCACAACTCATGTTTCTTACTAGCTTAATCTCTTACAGTTTGATTTATTTCTCTTATCCTCCTAACCTACTATCCTTTTAGATAACCTGAGCTTTAAAAAAAATTATAGAATATTTTAAAATACAAAACAAAATTAACAAGAGGAATGTAACCAACATTCATGTACCCAAGTGCCAGGTTTAACAAATGTTAACATACTGAATAAATTTTGTAATGTTTGCTTCAATTTTTTATTTTATTTTTTAATTTTTTGGCGACTAGCCAGTATAGGGATCAAACCCCGGACCTTGGTGTTATCAGCACCATGCTCTAACCAACCGAGCTAACTGGACAGTCCTTCCTTCGTATTTTTTTAAGAACTAAAAACACTACAGAAACAGCCGAAATTCCATTCCTCCTCTTTCTTCCCTAAAGATAAGCACCATTCCAGTTAGTCTGAATCATTCTCATACATGTATTTTCCCACTTACTACACATATAGATGTATCCATAAACAATTAGTATCTTTTGCATGTGTATTTTTGCATTTTATATAAATGGTACCATACTGAAAGTAGCACTTTGCAACTTGCTTTTTCATTCAATAATGTATCTGAGCTTCAACAATACTGATACATAAAGACCTAATTCATTCATTTTGATTGCTAAAAATGTTTTTTCATATGAATATACCATGACTTTTTGCATACACTCCCCAACCAATGGAAATTTAGGTTATTTCTAACATCCTTGTATACGTGTGGAGGAGTTTCTTTAAGGAGTACCCCAAGAAGTGGAGTCAGAGAATGAGCACCTTCAGTTTTACTAGATATAGGAGTCCCTCCTTATCCGCAGGGGTTATGTTCCAAGACCCCTAGAGGATGCCTGAAACTACAAATAGTACCCACTTCTATATGCTAGTTCTTTTTTCCCATACAGTAATGTATGTGTAGCGTATACAGAATGGATATGCTGGACATGATTCGCATCCAGGGTAGCATGAAGTAGGACAGAGTGCAATTTCATCAAGTTACTCAGAAAGGCACATACTTTAAAACACAGAAGTTGTTTATTTCTGGAATTTCCCATTTAATATTTTAGGACTGTGGTCAACCATGAGTAACTGAAACCCTGGAAAGCAATACTGTGGATAAGGGTGGACTACTGTACTGTCAAATTTCCCACTAAAGTGGTTATTCCAATTTATACTCTCACCAATGTACACCAGCAATATAGAGTTCCTGTTTCTCTGTATAATGACCAAATTTGGTATCATCAGACTTTAAATTATCTCAATCTGATGAGAATGAAATGTTGTCTTGTTTTTACTTTGAAACTTCTTGATTTCTAGTGAAACTGAACATCTTTTCCTATGTCTATTTAGAGCTGTGTGAGTTTTGGCCTTTGTGAAGTCATATTTTTCACCCATTTTTAGTGGCTATTCATCAATTATTAATCAATCAATTAATTAATTACTAACTATCAATCATTAGTAGTTCTTTATATACTTCTGAATACTGATCCTGTGTCACTTATATGCACTGTAAACATCTTCTCCCAGTCTGCTCCCATAGTTCATTTAGTCTGGCAGAAAAGTAAATAATCTGAACACATAGGTAAAAACTGAAGATAAAAACTGAGTTTTTTAAATGGAAATAAAACTGAAACTCAGGATTGTGTTACTTGCATTAAAATATTAGGTAAGTTTAGTTTGTTATAGTTTATTATAATTCCATAATTTGACCTTTACTTCTAAAGTTCTTTGCCTGACACTTAACTGGATTACTCTGCATCCACTTTTCTTCTTCATAATGATTATACCTTTGCACCTTATTTAAGTCCACTTCCACATGTTTACACCCCAGATGTTCAACTCTTTATATACTGCTTCTTGTTCTTAGGCCTAAATATAACTCAGGATGGAGTTAAGGGTTAATAGAGTATAGGTAAAACATTACATTTCTTGTTATTTTAATAAGTGATTTTTTTAATCATTAGGTCCATAAATTTTGACAGTGGTAATCCCACCTAAATGCCAAAATCCTTTTTCCCATCTTTAATAAGCCACAAAAGAAAACTCACCCAGAAGATACAAATAATAAATGCAATCAATTCAATTACACAATAGAAAAACAAAGCAACTTCTGCATCTTCTGTTAAACATTATTGACCCTTTCTATAATTGATCATAATAGTGTTGTTTATCCCCCAAATGGGAAACTAAGAAATATTTACACATTCCATATGTATTAAGACACAAGTCCTGTGCATGTAGGTCTAAGTACAATACTTTATAAATAATATTTTATTTACCTTTTCAACCTATGGTATCTCCTAAAGTTTCTCACTACCCTTATTTAGATTTCTCCCAATATTATACAATGAGTCATAATCTTTAAAATAAACTCTTCCATACAAATACCTAATATATTAAAATTTAAATATTTTCATCAAAGTAAAATATAATGGATATTAACTTTGATGTGGTAAAGAAAAATCATGATCTAGCTTCTAAAAGCCATCCACAGGTACAAATGCTCAGAAAATGATGAAGAGAGAATTCTTGCTATCATTATGATTTATTTATGAGCTTTTATATTAGCCACACTCTTTTTTTCCAAACTCTAACATAGTTACCTCTGCTCTGAACATCGCAGGATTCTAGTTAAAGATACATAATTTCCTTCAATTGTTCCTTTGCTTACAGTTGGAACAGATTTTCTGCAAGCCACATATAAGGCACATGCTAACCAGTGAAGTTCATTTCCCTGTAAAATAAAAGAAAATTGATTATTTCAACATAAAAAAATTCCTTTCTTTCTTTCTTCTTTCTTTCTTTCTTTTTTTCTTTCTTTCTCTCTCTCTCTCTCTCTTTCTTTCTTTCTTTATTACCCTTGACTTGTGTTGTCAGCACCACGCTCAGCCAGTGAGTGAACCGGCCATTCCTATAGCCTTGGTGTTATCAGCATCTCCCGAGTGAGCCACGGGCCGGCCCTAAAAAATTCCTATGTTTAAACTGAAAGTGTTGTTTCTGTTTGTGAGAAACTGTATTTTCCAGTGCTAACTCTATACCATGTGTTCTTATAATGTGACATTGACATTCTTCCACTCAGATGTGTCTGTGTTCCCTCATCTTGAACGTAGGCAAGGGTCTGTGTTCTTTCACACTGATTAATTGTCTCAAACAATAGCATAGGTGGAAGTGAGACAATGTAAGTTCAAAGATCATGAAAGGCAATACAGATTCCACCTGGCTTGTTTTCTCAGGACATATGCCTTTGGATGTCCTGAACCAACATGCAAGATGTCCTGTTACACTGAATCACCATGTTGGCTGTACCCTGTCTAAATTCCTTACCCACAGAATCTGTGAGCAAAATAAATTGTTGTTTTATGCCACTAAGTTTTAGTGTAATTTGTTACATAGCCATAGTAACTAAAACAATATTATTTACATATATTTTAAGTCTTGCTCAAAATCTAGAAAAGTAAAAGAAACAAATATAACATTAAGCTTGAATGTACATTCAGCCACTAATTTTATACCTAATCTAAAAATATACATGAATACATAAAACTTATTTTTATAACCATATGGACTATTGTGGATCCATTTACCAGATATCATTCAAAGAAAATAAATTTTAAGGTATTATTTCTAAAATATCATCTTCACAATTCTTCCCCCCACCCCCAAGAAGTGACAGAACTTTCTTTCCTCTCTCCATAAAGGCTGAGCTAGAAGATGTCCTTTAGTGTCATGTATCCAATGCTGTTCTAAATGAAAGTGTGAGAAACTGGAAATGCTCCATTTTTCATGTTGATACATTTTGACACATAGATTAGTCTAAAACCCCAATTATAGTTATTACAGCACATATTTTCTATTAAAAAAAGATGTATGTATTAAACACATCTCTGGGAAATGGTTTCATAATGTTACAAAGTTAATTTCTCAAAGTTAATAACTACTGAGTTTCTCTACTATATCAAGATCTCTTAGGAAGTACAAAGTTAAGTCAGTCACAGCATTATCCTGTGTTTTAACGAAGGGTTTAAAGAAAATAATCTATAATAGTCTACTTTCCTTCTAAAGAATTCTCTGCTACATCTTTCCTAAAAACAAGAAAATTAGTCTGACAGGAGAATTTTACAGTGCTTAAAGGACAATATGGATGCGGATGCTCTCTGTAAAGTTATCTTTGACCAGGAGGCAACAAAGAAGATCAGACTCTGTGCCTGTCTTATCTTTGATTCTAAAAAAATTGTTGAAAAAGTCCATAACACTAAAAAATAGTTATCCTCTAAATTAACAGCTCAAGGCCATACACTTACAGGGTCAAGTATATCTGGTTTCAAATTCTGGCTCTGCAATATATTAGCTATAACACCAAAGGTAAATTACTTAGTCTCAGAGGCTCCATTTTCTGAGCTGAGAACTGTGAGAATTAAATGAGTTACAAGTATAAAGCACAGAAAACACAAGAAATCAAAAGATAAAATTATATAACCAGCAATCTGTATTAAATATCATATGAGCTTGACATTGACATTCTACATTATCTTACAGCATACTTGATTATAATCTCCACAAGGGCATGGATTTTTAGGTTCTGTTCACTGCTCTATCCTTAACACCTAAAACAGTGTGTGGCTTATAATAGGAGCTCAAGAAATATTTGATAAATGAATATTCATTAATTTATTAAGTAAACTGGGCTATGAATCTGAGACTAAAGTAAAGTCTCAGTAATCAAAAAAACTGAGTAATCAAATATGTGTTTTCAGGGGCTGGCTGGTTAGCTAGATCACTTGGGAGAGTGTGGTGCGGGTAACCTCAAGGTCAAGGGTTCGGATCCCCTTACCAGCCAGCCACCAAAAAATATTAAAAAAATCAATAAAACAAACATGTTTTCAAAAAAAATTTACTAACCATCTATTATGTGTTCCTTGTTTATATAACACTAGACCTCATATGACTTAACCTCTATGAGTTGAAATTCCTCAACTGTATGATGATAATGCTTGTTCTATCTAATTTACAGGATTATGCAGAGGGAAAAAATAAGAGCTGGTTTGGAGGCATTTATGCTCCCCACCTAAAAGAGTACTTCTCTTTGCATAACTATAGGAAAGCACTGAGAATAAATAGGAACATGGCCTATTCAGCCACATCACCCAAGTATATGAAAGAGCATAGTAAACTCTAAAGCACAGCCCATGTGAGTGCTTTACTTACTAGGAACTACATATTACCTTATTTACACTTCAGTACAGCTCTGTGAGATAGGTACAAATATCTCCAGTTTACATATCACAAAACTGAGTTTTATATTGGTTAATTAAATTGTCCAAAGTCACCCAGGTCTGTCAGAGTCTAAAGCCACCATATTACTGTCTTTTTTCTGTAAATTCAACTATTGGGAGAGGAACTGGTAATTGGATTAAAATTCTATTAATGCAAGAATACATAAAAAATAACCTTAGTCAGCAGGGTGACACATAGGCAAAAACACTATATTATAATTAAATAATACCTTGGTAGGCCTTCTCATCCTGAGACTATTTGCCCTACTCTTTCCACAAACTATACATAAAACTACTTGAGAAAATCAAATGGCCTCATATTTAAATGCCACACACACAGGCAAACAGCTGATAAACAATCCGGACTTCCGTGTTTCTTCCCATTGGCCCACGAAGGGGAGGTGCCTACAGGGTTGAGGGTCACTGGCTAGAAAGGCCATTTTTCTCACCAGCAAGCCCCGTCCGAAAAAAAGAAACATAACATGCCTGGATCACAGCAACAGGAGTCCCGTGCAATGTCTAGAGTGACCAAAAAACAACAACAAAAAAGTTTTCAAAGCGGTCGCAGTCCTGATTCCCAGTGACAAATGGGGCTGTGTGTTTATATCCGGGTAGGCAGAAAGCCCATTTCATTTGGCTTGGGGAAGATTAGTCTTAATTTATTTACACACACGTAAACACAGCTCGAAACTTCACAACACGTTTATTCAAACGGATGCAGTTCCTGAGCAAAAATTTAATGCAGTAGGAAAAGAACTGAAGGAACCGTATAGACCCCAGCACTAAAATCCAGCTGATCGCCGTGCAAACGTGGGCAAATCCCCTCCCCTCTTCCGTACGGTCTTGACAACTACACCTGTTCGTTCTATTACCAAGGTGGGTGGGTGATCAAACGAGTCACACGCGTCCCCTTTTCTACTCGTGATCCCAGCACCATCTCCGCCCCACTGTGCTACTTTGAGGCAAGAGGTGTTGCCGGTTCTGAACCCGAGAGGGAAGAGCAGCAAGACTAAGTTCACCTTCAGAGCTGCTAAGAGCCTTTTAAAAGCCCGTTTTCCAGAATCACGGCGCGCAGAGAGCATTCCCACCCCTCCCTAGTCTGGGAGCCCGGAGACCCGGAGCCTGCCGGAGGGTCCCCGCGGGGCGCTCGCACCCCATTCCCGTGGCAGGGTGTGCCGACTAGGCCTGGAAAGCCCCTCGTCTCCTCCCCGGAGCGCACCTCCAACGTGTAGCTCTCGCTCATGCTCCGGTAGCTCTCCCAGGCCTCGGCCCGCGCCGCCTCGTCCATGTTGAGACTGCTGCACAGCTCGTCGAACCGCTGCTGGACCTCAGGGGCCGGTGACCCGGCCGGCTGAGCGGCGTTCTCCGCCTCGCCGTCGTCATCCTCCTCCTCATCCGAGGCTGCCGCCGCCGGAGGGGCAGGTGGGGGCGGCGGCGACTGGTCGCCTCCAGACGGCATTGCGCTCTTCTGGGCAGCCGGTCCTCAGATGAGATGAAGGCCCGGGCCCTCAGCCATTCAAACCGCAAAACGCCCGCCCGTCGGCCGCCCGCACCGCGACTGCGCCGCCGCCAACGGCACTAGACTCCATGCAGGCACCCGTAGTTCTGAGCACGGCCTGCTGGGAAATGTAGTTCAGGCCGGAGGCTCACCGGGGCCAAAAATTATGTCAAAAAAAAGAAAAAATAGCTCGGGTAATATCACTCGGGCTGAAATGAAAGCTCCTTTTCCGTATTTTAAGTACCTTTCCATCGTGAGACCATTCAGCAAGGCTGTACTGGAGAGAAAACGTCCCAGAAACATTGACTCGTGAAGGTTTAGTATCCAAACTGTTTAAAGAAATAATACTTCCTCATTGCCTAAAAAATAAGGATAATAGCAAGGGCCTGTGTGCCTAAATTCAAATCTCAGAGCTACTCCTAATTTCTGGTTCTTTCCTATGTCTTAATGTTATGTGATCCTTTAAAGTAATTATTGGATTTTTAAATCCCGTTATTCTTTTTTCTCATAGGGCAAATTTATGTTCTCTGTGATATAGTGGTACTATCCTCAGCCACCCAGTTGTTTTAACGCTATTTCTTTCTAATTTTTATTTTGCTTTTTCTTTTCATATCTCCCGTAGACTTGAATCACTTTATTTCCAATTATTCTTTTTTCTACTTTAATTTTTTAAATTGTCAGTGCTCTCTGATTTATAAATGGTTATATTTTTAAACATTTTTATGCTTGAGGAGCTGTAAGGCATTACCGTTTTCTATTTTGGTTTTGCTCAGTGGGGTATGTAAACTGAGGGGGGAAAGTGCTGGGATAAAAGCAGGGGTTTATGGAAGCTATAATGGCAGAAGGGAGGAGAGACGGCAGAAACCTGCAAATAGGAGAGAATCTGGTGGAGACAGGTAACAGGATATTTCGGGAACGATTCTGAAACAGCGAAACCCTCCCTAAGAAACTTCAGTAAAATTCACAGTAATTAGCAATGCTTTTGCTGTTGGATTTGCTTTATAAGTACTGAATCTCAAGGTGACTATGAGGCAAGAACACAGGTTCAACACAAATAGCTTATAAATGTTTTTAAATAAGCTTGTTAAAAATTCTACTACTGTCTTTATATTTAGCCTGGAAAAACTAAATTTAAAAAGGATGGTATTGTTTCTTTTGGATACAATTATCAACACTTTACTATGTTAAAGCAAACAAGGAGACAATTAGCCTGAGTTTGTCTCTGTAACTAGAGCTCCTTTCTAAGCAAACCAAAACCGAATTCAATGTAGACAGTAAAACAAAACTTAGGCTTAATCAATCAGAAACTTAACCAATCACCAACTAACCTCTAACTAGGGACTTTCCACCAGATAATACCCAAATTAGGTAAATGCCTAGCTGTAGCCAATCAAGTAATTTCTTTACTTTGCTTATGTGTTAGGTCTATAAAGGCTTGCTAACCACACTGCAGAGAGGAGCTTTCTGAACCTCTTCTGGTTCTGTGTGCTGCCTGATTCATGAATTGTTCTTTGCTCAAATATATGCTGTCAAACTTAGTTTGTCAGAGTTGAATTGTCTGTTGAGGTAAAATTATCTGTAAACTAGTGCTAGGGCTCACAGACCCCTCAAGCCCGTTCTACAGACTGGGTCACAAACCCTTCACACGCAGGTCCACAAGCTAGATTATAGGACAAGATCCTGGGAGCCATGGGTAAAAAATTAATAGGCTTTATTCAGAGCTAGGAACAGCCACCCTAGTGGCCTCCTGGAGCATCCTGAGAAGCACTGGGTATCAGAGCCGTCAGTCCTTTATACTTAAGTCCATAATCCAGGACACCTGGGTACACCTATGCAATTACATTAGACAATATCTAAGGAACACCTAGGCATATGTGCTTATTTACATCAAATGCTAGGCAAGATTCTGAACATCTGAGGGGCCCTGACCATTTTCCTATATTTTCCCAACATATCTTTACCATTTTTAGTAAAATTTAATGTAATTTAATTAATTGTAATTTAAGTAAGATTGATGGTACTAAGCCATCAAATATCTATTTTATTATAATATCCTTTGCTTGCTAATACCAATATTTTAAAAGCTTTCTGTGGTAGACTGTATGTTCCAAAAGTGGTTAGAAAGACAGAACAATATTTTTACTCACGTGCTCTTCCAGAACTTGCCCTTCAACTGGACAGATATGTGGGAATGGGGAACTTTTGAAATTTCCTGGAGCTTATTATTTGATTTCTGAGGCTTGTTATAAAAATACAACAAACCTTTCATCTGGCTGGCACGTGTGCTCTGTCTATCTGTGTTCCTCTCCCTCTCTATCTACCCTTTGAACCCAGTCACCATACTGTGAGGAAACCCAGGTCACATGGAGAAACCTGTTGCCAAAGATAAACAAAGCTAGAAATTAGAGAAAGCATGAAAACAGGTTTTATTCAGTAACTACTGACAGACAATAGAGGAAAGAGCTGAGTTTTATTCTGATTTGTGCAGAGCTGACTGGGCATTTTAAAGGGAGAATAAAGGAGTAGAGAGAAAGAGGGAGAAGAGCTCAAGTGAAAATTATAAAGGGTTGGTCAGTGTTAATGTCATCAGGCCAGCTGTGTCTGCTGGCAATTCTGAGAGTGGGGCTTCTATCCTCCCACAGACACTGGGAGACAAGAGCTCCTATCTTTCTTGATGAGTACATTTTAAAGCAACAGCTTTCAGTTCCTTGAGAAAGACACTCCTGAATTGCAGGAGATACACATACATCTCAAATGGACAGAGGAAGAATTACAAGTGTAAGCCCTTTTTAGTAAATGTTCTAAGAAAGAAAAGTCAGGGGCTTATCTTCAGGTTTTGGCTGGAACAAATGGTAAATTCTAGCAGTGATGAGCTTTCTCAGGCAGACATTTTAATGGGGGCAGTGGGAAGGGGGCTTGGGTCATTCTAGAAACTTGGCCTTAAGCTGCCAGAAGCCATGCCAGAGTTTGGTCATCAGTTAGTGCAGAGGTTTGGAAGGAATCTTTATGTGCTGAAAGTTCTATAGGTCTCACCATGTGTATAGGACCTGAGGCCCCTGGCCTGCAGCCCCAGCTATGTTGAATGAGCCATTTTGGAAGCAGATCCTCCAGCCTTCAGTCACCTGTCCCTTGTTGATGTTATATGCAGCAGAGATAAACCTTCCCACTGAGCCCTACCCAAATTGCACACACTTGAAATTTGTGGGCAAAAGAAACAATTATTTTTGTTTTAAGTCACTGGGTTTTAGGGTGGCTCATTATGCAAGAATAAATAATCGGAACACTTACTAAGTGTAAAACATATATATAGCAACTATTATGAAAGAAAAATCCTTTAACAATTGAATATTTTTCTTGGTAAATTTTTATGCCTTCTCCAATCTCAATAACAGCTTCTATTTTTATAACCTTGAAAGCTAAAATAACTTAATAATTGACATTAACATTCCTTCAAAGAAAGAGATAGGTTTTAAATCACAGACACTTTTGATCTTTTGAAGATGGAGGTTAACATATTAAGAGATGAAATTAGACTCCTCGATTATGCTTACCTCTTCTGAAGGAAAGTGTCTTAGTCTTCTTCTGTTGCCTATAACAAAATACCTGAAACTGGGTAACTTATAAAGAAAAGAGGTTTATTTGGCTCACGATTCTGAGACAGCTTTGTCTGGTGCGAGCCTCAGGCTGCTTCTACTCATGGCAGAAAGTGGCACGCAGCTGGCAGGTGCAAGATCACATGGCGAGAGGAGGCAAGAGAGAGAGAGAGAGGGAGGTGCTAGAGTCCTTTAAAAAGACAAGCTCTTGGGCTGGCAGGTTAGCTCAGTTGGTTAGAAAGCCACCTTGTAACACCAAGGTTAAGGGTTCAGATCCCTGTACCACCAGCTGCCTTTAAAAAAAAGAGAAAAGATAAACAACCAGCGCTTGCAGGAACTAATAGAGTGAAAACTCACTCACTACCTCCCCTCCCATGGGAGGGCATTAATCTGTTCATGAGAGATCCACCCCCTTGTGACCCAAACCACTCCCAACATTGCCAAGTTGGGGATCAGATTTCGACATGAGCTTTGGGGGGCACAGCATATCCAAACTCTATCAGAAAGCAAAATGTTACAGCCCAAAATATACTTCTTTAACATATTTCAAGATGGCTAATTCAGAGAGCTGGAAAAACAGCAAGAGCTAGAAGGCTGCCTTTTGTGGAAGAAGTTTGCATCTGTAGAGAAAAAAGTATGTAGAGGGCTGGCTGGTTACCTCAGTTGGTTAGATTATGGTGCTGATAACACCTAGGTCAGGGGTTCAATCCCTGTGCTGCAAAAAATAAATAAAAAGTTTTAAAAAATATGTATGTGTCTATATATATGAGTGACGCCACCTTCTCCAGAGCTCAGAGAAACTTGATCCCAGGCCATCGTTCTTTGGGACTATATCCTCTCATCTCCCCTCTCCCATGTAAAGACTGGTATATAGTCTTCTCTACCTCATTGGGCTATTGGGCAGCTGCACTCTTGCAATTCCTTTATGCATTCCCACCCCCCAGCACATTAAAATAAAATTTGTTATGCCTTTTCTTCCTATTAATCTGAATCTTGTCAGTGGACTTTCAGTGAACCTTCAGAGGGAAAAGGGGAGTTTTTTCCTTGGCCCCTACAATTTTTTCCCTTATCTTCTTTCTCCTCCCAGAAGCTGGAGTAGCCATCTTAAAACACAAGTGTGACCATGTCTTCCTCTACTTTACCCACTTCCTGCTGCAGTTAGCACAAAGTCAACACCTTACACACCTACAGGTTTTCTCCCTTCTGCCCCTTCATCTCATTGAAAATTGCTCTCCTACACTTTCCCCACCGCTTCAGTCACTTCTTTCCATCAGTCAGGTACCACCTTAAATGTCTCCTAGGTATTACTATTGAATATTCTTATGACACTTATTATAACCACAATGAATTATTTACATATTTGACTATCTGTTTCATGTCTATTTTACTCTCTGTGCTAAGTGCTATGAAAGTAGCAACTGTGTCTGGTTCTGAGCTGTAATCTCAGTGCCTAGTACAGTGCCAGGCATCAAGTTGAATCTCCATAATGTTTGTTGAATTAATGACTATGATAATTGAGACGTGTCTTGTTCTTATTGAAGCCTCAGATTTTGTGGGTGTAAAATCCTTACATATGTTACGATCTGATAGCCCAATAGAACTTTAAAGAACATAAATGGTAGTCATCTAAAAACAAATTTTTCCGGGGCCAGCCCGTGGCTCACTCGGGAGACTGTGGTGCTGGTAACACCAAGGCCATGGGTTCGGATCCCATATAGGGATGGCCAGTTGCTCACTGGGTGAGCGTGGTGCTGACAACACCAAGTCAAAGGTTAAGATCCCCTTACCAGTCATCTTTAAAAAAAATAATAATTAAATAAAATAAAAACAAATTTTTCCTATATCTTATATGTATCACCTTTAAAAATATGGCTTAACTGTGAAACTTCACATAAACCTTTTATACCACAAAACACAATGGTCTTCAAATTTTTGGTCAGGTCCTCTTAAAAGAATATGTCCTCCTGGCATATTTTAAAGTTGACACCTAAAATTTTTCATTGAACACCTGATTAGGTGCAAAAAAAAGTAATATTCAGCATTGTAATAATAAGCCTTTTAAACCAAAATTGTTACTAAACTTTACATATATTCAATGGACTCCAAATATCATAGCAACTTGATACTCACATCATCCACTTAAAAAATACATAAACAGACACCGCACATGGCTTTGCCACAGCCGCTGTCGCACTGTTACCTGCAGGGGCCCTGGGGGCAAGAGGGAAAATGCTGGAACACCTGGAAGCCAGGAAATGGATGCAGTGACCTGTGAGATGTCGTAGTGACCTTTGCTCTGAAGGAGTGGGCTTTGCTGGATCCTTCCCAGAAGAATCTCTACAGAGATGTGGTGCTGGAAACCTTCAGGAACCAGGCCTGTATAGGAAAAGAATGGGAAGACTAGAACATTGAAGATCAGTACAATAATCCCAGGACAAATCTAAGGAATTATGTGGCAGAGAGAGTCTGTGAAAGTGAAGAACGTAGTCAGTGTGGAGAAACCTTCAACCAGGTTCCACGTTGTCATCTGAACAAGAAAACTCCTCCTGGAGTAAACCAAGTGGAAACAGTGTGCGTGGAGAAGTCTTCATGTGTCATTCATCCCTTAATATGCACATCAGAGTTCACACTGGTCACAAATCATATGACTATCCAGAAATATGGAGAGAGTCTATATAAATGTAAGGAATGTTGGGAAGCCTTCAGCTGTCATCACTCTTTTGAAATACATGAAAGGACTCACACTGGAGAGAAACTCTGTGATTGTAAAGAATGTGGGAAAACCTTCATTTCTCCTGTAAGCATTCAAAGACACATGATACTGCACACTGGTGATGGACTTTATAAATGTATGATGTGTGGGAAAGCCTTTTATTGCAGTTTCTTTCGAACACATGAAAGAATACGTACTGGAGAGAAAGCCTATGAACGTAAGCAGTGTTTTAAAGCCTTTAGCTCTAGTTCCCTTCAATACCATGAAAGCTGGAGAGAAGCCCTATGAATGTAAGGAATATGAGAAAGCCCTCAATTCTTCCAGTTCTGTTTGAAAACATGAAAGGACTCAAACTGGAGAAAAACCCTACGAATGTAACAAATGTGGGGAAGCCTTCAGTTCTTGTTCAAGCATTTGCAAACACCTTATACTACACCCTGGAGATGGACCTAATCAATGTAAGGTGTGTGTGTGGGAAAGCCTTTGCTTATTGCAGTTATTTCCAATACATGTAAAAACAGACACTGATGTGAAACACTGTGAATGTAATCAATGTGGTGAAGCCTTCAGTCATTAAAGTTCCCTTCAAAGACATGAAAGAACTCACACTGGAGAGAAACCCTAAGTAAAGAATGTGAGAAAGCTTTCATTATTGCACAACGTTTCTAGCACACATGAGAATGCATTCAGGAGAGAACCCGTACAAATGTCAAGCATGTGGGAAAGTCTTTACGTGTGCCAGTGCAATTCAGAGCCATAAAAGAACACACTGGGGAGAAACCTCTTTAATATAAGCAATGTGCAAAAGTTTTCAGTTGGCCCATATGTAAGAATGCACACTGGATCAAAACCCTGTCCATATGAAAAATACAAGAAAGTTTTTAGTTTTAACAAATACTTTTATAATCGTGTGAAGACTCCTAATGTAGAGAAGTCCTATAAATATAAGTAATGTGAATATCCTGATGCAAAGTAATAGATATAGACAGTTCCAGAAAATACACAGCCTGAAGGAAGTGTTCTAAAACTTATAAACATATTGTCTTAATCAGTAGTCCAGAGAGCTACTTAAGCCTTTAGGCAGCTACTTAATCCTTTAAGTAGATCTCTGAATTGTGAATTTCTTATTCTTACTCTTGAAAACAAATGTTGAGCTGACAATTCTGTAAGTATTGTTTGGACATGAGTTTCTCAGACTTGAGACTTCTCTTTACTCTTGGCCACAGGTGTTTGCGGGTTGTCTGTTTAACATCTTCCGAGGATTTTAAAGTACCTTTTATATTTGGCTTTATTGTTTTCATGTTGCAGAATGTGAGTGATGCAGTATGTCATGTATCACATGACATGGAGTTCCTCCTATTTTGAGAAAAGGTTATGGTCATCTGCACAGTGCTAGCCCACCCTGGGTTTTCTCATGACTACAGCGATATCTGTGCAAGTCTAACTGGTTTCCCAGTTGAAACACCAAATGAGATATGAGTGTTTAGAGGTCAGTTATCCAAGTAAAATTTAGGTGAGCTGCAGACAGTGCTTATCATTTTGAGTAATGTCCTAATTTAGTGAAAATGGAGTATATTTGACATTCTCTCTTTTTTTAAAAATTTACTTTATTTATTGAATCAAAATCAATTATACATATTTTGGGGGTTGAACATTGAGATGTGTTGATTAAATCAATATTACTAGCATATATACTGTTACAAATCGTAATTATTCTTTATGCCCCTGTCCAACCTCTCCCCTTTCCCCTATTCCCTCCCCCTCCCCCCCTCTAACAGCCCTAGATTTCTTCTCTCCTTCTGAAAGAATAATGGTTACTCTGTTAACTTGTTGCCTAGATGATCTGTCCAATGCTGAGAAATGTGATCAGGTCCCCCAATATTATCTTAGAGCAAATGCTTCTTCTGTCACTCTGAAATGGTTTTTGTGGAAAGAGACATCCTCTTCTTTTCTTTGTCTCTGCTGGTGACTCTTCCTGTGTGAATGCACTCCAGTGGTTGGCAGACCATCTGCGTGGTGGTTGTAGCATCTAGCTGCTTTTGCGGCAGCCATGGTTATTGTGGTGGCTGTGGTGGGCCACCCATGTGGAGGTGCTGTTTTTGGCATGCTCCTGGACACTGGCAGTGTGCCTGGTTGTGGGTTGTGTTTGGTCCCCTTCTCCATGCCTCTGGTCCCTGGGCAGGCCTCAAGGCGCTGGCGCCATGTGCCTGGTTGTGGGAGGAGGGTTGGTCCCCTTCTCTATACCTCTGGGCGGGGCAGTCCCCAAGGTGCTGGCACAGTGTCCCTGGTTGTGGGAGAGAGGTCCAGTCCCCTTCTCCTTGCCTCAGGTCCCTGGGTGGGCCCCGAGGTACTGGCATGGTGTGCCTTGTTGTGGGAGGAGGGTCTGGTCCCCGACTCCATACCCTGGGTCCCTGGGTGGGCCCCAAGGCACTGGCTCAGTGTACCTGGTTGTGGGAGGGTGGTCCGGTCCCCTTCTCCATGCCTCAGTTCCCTGAATGGGCCCTGAAGCACTGGCTCAGTGTGCCTGGTTATGGGAGAGAGGTCCATTCCCCTTCTCCTTGCCTTGGGCCCCAGGGCAGGACCCAAGGTGCTGGTGTGATGTGCCTGGTTGTGGGAGGGTGGTCCGGTCCCCTTCTCCATGCCCCAGGACCATGGGCAGGCCCTGAGGCACTGGCTTGGTGTGCCTGGTTGTGGGAGAGAGGTCCAGTCCCCTTCTCCTTGCCTCAGGTACCCAGGTGGGCCCTGAAACATTGGCTCAGTGTGCCTGGTTGTGGGAGAGAGGTCCATTCCCCTTTTCCTTGCCTCGGGTCCCTGGGCAGGCCCCAAGGTGCTGGCATGATGTGCCTGGTTGCGGGAGGGTGGTCTGGTCCCCTTCTGCATGCCCCGAGACTGTGGGCAGGCCCTGAGGTGCTGGCTTGGTGTGCCTCATTGTGGGAGAGAGGTCCAGTCTCCTTCATGCCCCAGGTCCCTGGGTGGGCTCTGAGATGCTAGCATGTTGTGCCTGGTTGTGTGAGGGTGGTCTAGTCCCTGACTCCATACCCTGGGTCCCTGGGTGGGCCCCAAGGCACTGGCTCAGTGTGCCTGGTTGTGGGAGGGTGGTCCGGTCCCCTTCTCCATGCCCTGGGTCCCTGGGCGGGGCCCAAGGTACTGGCACAGTGTGCCTGGTTGTGGGAGAGAGGTCCAGTCCCCTTCTCCATGCTTCAGGTTCCCCAGGTGAGCCCTGAAGCGCTGGCTCAGTGTGCCTGGTTGTAGGAGAGAGGACCAGTCCCCTTCTCCTTGCCCCAAGTCCCTGGGTGAGCTCTGAGGTGCTGGCATGTTGTGCCTCGTTGTGGGATGGTGGTCTGGTCCCCAACTCCATTCCCTGGGTCCCTGGGTGAGCCCCAAGGTGCTGGCTCAGTGTGCCTGGTTGTGGGAGGGTGGTCTGGTCCCCTTTTCCATGCCTCGGGACTGTGGGCGTGCCCCGAGGCACTGGCTTGGTGTGCTTGGTTGTGGGAGAGAAGTCCAGTCCCCTTCTCCATACCTCGGGTCCCTGGGTGGGCCCTAAAGCACTGGCATGGTGTGCTTGGTTGTGGGAGAGAGGACCATTCCCCTTTTCCTTACCCCAGTTCCCTGGGTGGGCTCTGAGTTGCTGGCATGTTTTGCTTGGTTGTGGGAGAGAGGTCCAGTGTCCAACGAGACTCCATACCCCGGGTCCCTGGGTGGGCTCCAAGGTGCTGGGTCAGTGTGCCTGGTTGTGGGAGAGAGGTCCGGTCCCCTTCTCCATGCCTTGGGTCCCTGGGCAGGCCCCAAGGTGCTGGCTTGGTGTGCCTGGAAGTGGGAGTGGGGTCCAGTCTCCAGATCCAAGCCTCCAGTTCCCAGGCAGGCCCCAAGGTGCTGGTGGTGTCCCTGGGCTGGAACTAATTTTTTGTCCTTTGCTTCTAACACGGAGGAACTTCCTGTGGGAACCAGTACTTGAACTGTGTGGTTGTTTAAATTGCTACTTTGCTGCTGTTTCCCTATGGAAGGCTTTTTGTGCAGCTCAGGGTTTAATGGTTGACTTTATAGGTACTTCCGGCTCTCTAGAGACCCGATGGATCTGTGTTCTGTAGAATCTCTGATCCGGGCCTGAGTTTTTTCATCAAACTGCACCCCATGCAATTCTGCATTCTTGACCAGTCTCCTCTGAGTGGTCCTGTGCTGATTGGGGGGCAGATCAGCTGTCCTTGCCGTGCCCCAGTGTTCCCCTGGTGGGCACATCTCCCCCACTGCCTGTGCTGCAAACATTTCCCATGGGACGGGCCGTGCGCCGGTCCCTTGTGATGACTCACTGGCCTCTGAGTGAGTTGTTCTGGCTCCTCGGTCCTGCGTGGGTCCACGGGAACCCTATTAGTGGTCTTGCTGTCCTGGGGGCTGCCAAGGCCTCTTCTCTCCTGCTGCCTCCAAGTAACTCCATGTGAAGGGCACAGCTGCAGCTTCTCCCGGCTCCCGCTCCATGCACTCATCAGCTCGAGCCCTAAAGCAGCCATGGCCCGAAATGCTCAGAGCAGTTTTTTCTTTCTCTCATCGTGGTTTCTTCTGCCTTCATTAACTCCGTAGGTCTCTCCTCCTCTTCCCCTGAGCTCCAGCGGCCCCGGCTTGGCTGATGTTACATTTTTATAGTTGTAAATTTGGTTGATTTGTGGGAGAGAGTCTGACATTCTCAAAGTGAGAAAATTTTAATTTTTTTTAGAAGAGGAGCAGTTGGAAGTTTTGGGTTTCAGTGATCAACAAAGCTACATGTCCATTTGGCTGTTCACAGGTGTCATTTCTATATGCTTAGACTTTAGCAAATGTTATGAAGGGTGTGGGATGGGTAAGTAACAGCTTTGTGTTTTATTAAAGAATGAAGGAAATCCAACAAATAAAAAAATAAAATAAAAATACATAAACTAAACTTTTCTTTAATAATAGAAATTGCATGTAATTCCTTTCTCCTTTAACTCATCTTTCCATTCTACTATCCCAACAAAATTTTATCCTAATATATTTTGTGCTTGGATGTCCTTTATTGATCTCTATTTTCCTTCAGCAAAAATGTACATTCAAGTTAATTTTTTGTCTCCCTCTCTTTATTTTCTTAGTATCAGATTCATTGAGGTATAGTTTACATGAAGTAAAACTCACCCATTTAAGAGTATAGTTTTATGAATTTTGACAAATACGTAGTCATGTAACAACTACCATAGTCAGGATATTGAACATTTGCCTCACTTTCATAGTTTCCTAGTGCCCCTCCTCACCGAGCCCCTGACAGCTACTAAGGAATTTTCTGTCCCCACAGTTTTGGCTACTTTCCAGCCTGTCATATAGATGTAATATAATATGTAGCCTTGAGTCTGGTTTCTTTCCACTTAGCATAATTTACCCTTTGAGATTCATCCAAGTATTGTGGGGAAATAGGATTGCAATCTGGGGTATACACACAGATGGGCGTGGTCTCTGGAATGTTCAAAGAACAAAGAAAAATGTTGGGTGTTTCATTAGAGAAAGAAATGGTACGGATTATTTTGAAAGAAAGCTCATTGACACTAGTTAAGTTTTTGGGAGTTGGCAGGCTTTGATTGGTGAGTGATGGCAGTCTGACACACACACACACACACACACACACACACACACACACCCACACACACACACACACCCCTATTGCTTTTGGGAGTTGGCAGGCTTTGATTGGTGAGTGATGGCAGTCTGACACACACACACACACACACACACACACACACACACACACACACACACACACACACACACACACACACACACACACACACACACACACCCCTATTGCTTTTGTTTCTCTGGAGTACTCTGACTAATACAGCAAAGGTGCTTTTTAAAGAAGTAAGTCATATCCTGTCTCTCCTCCGCTAAAAACACTTCAGTGTTGTCCCATCTGATTCCAAGTGAAAGCCAACATTGAGAAAATGGCCTCGTAACATCCTGCAGGATCTGCACATCTACCCACCTTCCTAAGCACATCTCTTGCTACTATACTGCAACTCCCCCTCTCTACCATTCTAACCTATATATATTAAATTATCATCGACATAAATTTGTGAGTTGTCAGCATATAGATGATGTTTTTAAAGTCACACGATTGGGGTGTAATCAAAAGAGAGTGAGCGTAGAAAAGAAGAGGACCAAGGACTGCCTCCATTGTTAAGAGGTCTGAGGGAAGAAGAGGAAGAGAGGAGACAGAGGAATGACTAATGAAGTAGGAGAGAAATCAAGACAGTGGAGCATCTTACAAGTTAAGTGAAGTAAGAGTACCAAGGGTGTCTGATGGTAGTGATGTGTCAAATATGATAATTTACAAATAAACTTTGGATTTACTAACAATGAGGCCATGCATGCAAGAGCAGTTGAGGTGGGTTTAAGAGAGACTGGGAGGACAGAAATTGGAATGTTGAGAACTGTTTTGAGTTTTGCTGCAAAAGGGAGCAGAAATACAGTACAGGTGCTTGAGAGGGATGTGAGGTCAGAAGAGTTTTGTTTGGTGGTTGATTTGTTTGTTTGCTCTTGTATAAAGACAGGAGAAACAATAGCATGTTTGGTGCTGATAGAAATGACTCAGATCCTTCCTGATCCTGATCCTTCCTATTTCCTGTCCTCTTTAAGTGGAGGAAGTGACTTTCCTCTCCTGGATCTCCTCCTCTTCCACCTTCTCAGGAATCGTCTGCAGTTTGTGATTCCTGTGCAATGTAAGATGTTGAGAAGATCACTGGTATCTACCCAGTATATACCAATGGAACACCCTCCCAAGTTGTGACGCTAGAAATGTCTCCAGACATCACCAAATGTTCCCTGGGGAGGAAAACTGCCCCCCACTGGGAAACACTGCAGATAGGGTAATCAGGATAGGCTGTCTGTTGAGAATCCATGATGAATATACCTTTTAAGGTATTTTCTCAGGAGAAAATTTGTCAGAATCCCCCTGCTGGAAAATAAGTGTCCAGATGCCAGAATTCTGGGAGTTAAGTGGGAGAAAATGGCTCATGACAACTGCATTAAGCTATCAGTGTCAGTCACTTACTCCTTTTGTTTTTATACAGTACTCATGTCCTTGTCTGTGCCAGGAGTCCCCCAGTTCAAAAACACCTTTTCAGATAATAGACCTCTAAACCTCTGCCAATATGAGGGAGGGACAGTCAGTAAAATGAAGGGGTTCTAAGGCTTTAACTTTTTCTGTAAATAGCCATCCTCTTATCCTCAGCTATACATAAATTTGGTGCTGCCTGTTCCTAGAACTTTTCAGGATACAGCAATGCTGATTTGGAATTTAACTTCTTAAGCATAGAGTCTTTTGTCAGCTATCACTGGTCTATGTTCAGTTTCTGACATTCTGTAATTTTTTTTTCTCCTGTTATCCCTGTACTTACAGGTTTGTCATTAAAAAGTGAAGGAAATTCCCTTCACTGCAATATAGTGAAATTTGTGAGGATGTGAAATCATGTGCACATGTTCAGTCCACCACTTTAATCGAGAAAATAGAAATACAGAAATAACAGGATTTTTTGATGGTTTGGATATGAAGAAGTGTGAGAGAGGGGGTCAAGGATGACGAAGGTGTTGGTTCAGAGCAAGTAAGAGTATGGAGGGGTGTAATCAAGAGGCTAGTTTTGGACGTGTTAAATTCGAGGTATCTTTTGGATGTCCAAGTGGTGATGTCAGGCAGCAAATTATATATACTAGTCTGGAGTGGAAGTGGAGATTAGGGATGAGACATAAGTTTCAGAGTGTCACCATATAGATGGATTTAATATTAAAGACTGGATGAGATCACCTTGGGGGTGAACGTACAGAGGAGGAAAGGAAATTCCAAAACTCTCTTGGTCCTCAGGGATTGCCCTTAGTAGCAGAAGCTGCTGCTAAATCTGAGCCTCATTGATCAGTAAAAGGGGTAGACAGGGGGCACAAATCTTTCCACATCTTAGTAGATGCCCCATGGAGATCAGGAGGGTGATGAAGCTCTGATGTTGGAAAATGTGAGTTTTTATTAAGGTTAAAGTTCAAAAGATTTTACATTGAGTTAGTAGATGATACTTTCTGTCAGTTTTTTTTTTTTTTTTTTTTTTTTTTCGTGACCGGCGCTCAGCCAGGGAGTGCACCGCTCATCCTTATATAGGATCTGAACCCGCGGCGGCGGGAGCGTCGCCTGGCTGCTAGCGCAGCACGCTACCGAGTGCGCCACGGGCTCAGCCCTCTGTCAGTTTTTTAAAACAACTTTTTTTTAGATGTAATCCACATACCGTAGTATTCACTCATTTAAAGTATCCGATTCAGTGGTTTTTAGCATATTCAGAGTTATATAACTATTATCAACTTCTGTTTTAGAACATTTTCATCATCCCCGAAAGACACTCTATACCCATTTACAGTCACATACCAGTGCCCCCTGCCTTAGGCAACCACTAATCTCCTTTCTATCTCAATAGATTTGCTTATTATGAACACTTTATATAAATAAAATCATATAATACATGGTCTTTTGTGACCATCTTCATTCACTTAGAATAATGTTTTCAAGGTTGATCCATGTTGCAGCATATGTTGTTGCTACATTCCTTTTTATGGTTGAATGAATATTCCATTGTATGATATACCACACTTCATTTATTCATTCACCAGTTGATGGACATTTGGGTTTTTTCTGCTTTGGGGATATTATGAATAATACTGCTATGAATATTTGTCTACAAGTTTTTGTGTGGACATGTTTTCATTCCTCTGGGTATATACTAGGAATAGAATTGATGATTCATAAGGTAACAACACCATGCTTAATAGTTTGAGGAACTGCAAAACTGTTTTCCAAAGTGGCTGAACCATTTTCCTTCCAGAAATGAATGAGTTACAATTTGTCTACATCCTCGCTAATACTTGTTATTATCTGTGTTTTTGCTTCTGGCCATTCTAAAGAGTATGAAGTGGTATCTCATTTTGGTTTGATTTCCATTTACCCAGTGGCGAATAATGTTGAGCATCTTTTCATGTGCTTATTTGCCATTTGTATATCTTTGGAGAAATGTCTGTTCAAATCTTTTGTCCATTTTACAATTGGGTTTTTTGTACTTATTATTGAATTGTAAGAATTCTTTATATGTTCTGGATACAAGTTTCTTATCAGATATGTGATCTGCAAATATTTTCTCCGGTTCTGTGGGTTGTCTTTTCACTTTAAGATGTCCTTTGAGGCACTAAAGATATTCATTTTGATAAAGACCAATTTATTTATTTTTCTTTTGCTGCTTATGCTTTCAGAATCATGTCTAAGAAGTTTTTGCATAACTCAAGGTCACAAGGATTATCCTCATGTTTTCTTATAAGACTTTTATCTCTTATGTTTAGGTCTATGGTCCATTGTGAGTTAACTTCTGTGTATGGCATAAGGAAAAGGGTGCAATTTTATTCTTCTGTATATGGATGTTCAGTTGTTCTGAATATCCTTTGCCCCACTGAATTGTCCTCGCACACTTTTCAAACATCAGCTACACATTCAAAGGGTGCAAAGTTTCACTTATGTAGGATGAATAAATTCTGAAGAGCTAATGTATAACATCATGACTATAATCAACAGTACTGTATTGTGTATTTGATATTTGGTTAGAGTAGATCTTAAGTTCTCACCACACACACATACACACACAAATGGTAAGAAGTGATGAATGTTAATTAGCTTAATCGTGGCAGTCATTTTACAATGTGTGTGTAAATCAAAACATCATGTTGTACATGTTAAATATATACAATTTTTATTTCTCAATTATACCTCAGTAAAGCTGGAAGAAAAATCTACTGACTAAAAACGTAAGGGTTTACCCTCATTTCTGTCCCATTGATCCATTTGTCTGTATCAATTCCTATACCATACTGTCTTGATTACTGTGGCTTTGTAGTAAGTTTAAATTTGGGAACTGTGAGTCCTCCAACTTTGTTCTTTTTAAAAATTGTTTTGTCTATTCTGAATCCCTTGTATTTCTATGTGAATTTTAGGCTAACATTGTCAATTTCTGCAAAGAAGCCATCTGGGATTTTGATGGGGATTGCATTGAATTTGTAGATCAATTTGGGGAATCTTGCCATTTATTTAGGTCTTCTTTAATTTCTTTCAGCAATGTTTTGTAGTTTTCAGTGTACAAGTTTTGCACTTCTGTTAAATTTATTCCCAAGTACTTTATTCTTTATGGTGCTATTGTGAATGGAATTGTTTTTAAATTTCACTTACTAATTATTCTTGCTTGTTTATAGAAAAACAATGGGTTTTTGTATATTGGTTTTGTATTCTGCAACCTCGCTGAACTCATTTATTAGTTCTAACAGTGTTTTGTTTGTTTTTAGAGCATTCCTTAGGATTTTCTATATGCAAGATCATGTCATCTGAAATACACATATTTTTATTTCTTGCTTTCCAAACTGAATGTCTTTTTTTTTTCTTGTCTTAGTGCCCTAAATAGGACCTCCAGAACAGTGTTGAATAAAGGTGGCAAGAGTGACTATACTTGTCTCGTTCTTGACTTAGGAAAAAATATTCAGTCTTTCACCATAAGGGGTATGGTGTTAGTTGTGGAGTTTTCGTAAAAGCCCTTTATCAGGTTGAGGAAGATCTCTCTCTATCCCTAGTTGTTGAGTGTGTATGTTTCTTTTAAACCATGAAATGGTATTGCATTTTGTGAAACGTTTTTTCTGCATCTACTGAGATAATCATGTGGGTCCCCCCTTTATTCTCTTAATATTATATTGATTAATTTTCATACATTGAATCGACCTTGAATTCTGGGATAAACCCAACTTGGTCATGGTATATAATCCCTTTCATATGCTGCTGGGTTAAGTTTGCAAGCCTTGGCTGCCTGCTTAGTTCAGTTGGTTAGAGCACTACCTTGTAACACCAAGGCCAAGGGTTTGGATCCCTGCAGTGGCCAACTGCCAAAAAGCCCCCAAAAGTTTGCAAGCGTATTGTTGAGGATTTTTGAACCTATACTCATTAGGGATATCGGTCAGCAGTTTTTTTGCAATGTCTTTGTCTACTTTGGTACCAGGTTAAAACCAGCCTCATAAAACAAGTTGGGGAGTATTTCCTCTTCCATTTTTTAGAAGAGTGTGTAAGTAGATTTTAATTTCTTCCTCTCCTCCTCCCCACATTAAGTCACCTGGTCCAGGAACTTTCTTTATGGGAAGTTTTTTTTTAAAATTAGTAATTAAATCTCTTTAACTATTATAAGTCTATTTGGAATTTCTGTTCTTTTCAGTTTTAGTAGTTTCTGTCTTTCTAGGAATTTGTTCATTTTATCTAGATTATCTAGTTTGTTGGCATATACTTATTCATAATATTCCCTTATGACTTTTTATATTTCTGTAGGATTGGTAGAAATATCCCCTTTCATTTTTGATTCTAGTAATTTGAATTTTTTTTCTTGATCAGTCTTAAGGTTTGTAAATTTGTTAATCTCTTAAAAGCACCAACATTTGGTTTCATTAACTTCCTCTATTATTTTCTATTCTCTATTTCATTAATTACTGTTCTAATCGTCATTGTTTTCTTTCTTCTGCTTGCTTTGGGTTTAATTTGGCCTTCTTTTTCTAGTTTCTTAAGGTGAAAAGTTAGGTTGATTTGAGATTTTTTCTTAATGTAAACATTTACAACTATGAATTTTCCTCTATGCACAGCTGTGGCTGCATCTCATCTTTTGGTATGTTGTGTTTTTGTTTTCATTCACCTCATGATGTTTTCTAATTTCCCTTGAGATTTCTTCTTTGATCCATTGGTGTTTTAGGAGTATATTGGTGTTTAGGAGTATATATTCCACATATTTGCAAATTTCCAAGCTTTGTTATTAATTTCTATTTTTTTCCCATTGTTTTGAAAAAATACTTTGTATGACTCAATATTTTAAAATTTGAGACTTGTTTTATGGCCTATAGCCTATCCTGAAGAATGTTCCATGTGTACTTTAGAAGAATGTGTATTCTGCTATTGTTGAGTGTAGTGTTTAACAGATGTCTCTTAGGTTTAGGTGGTTTATAGTGTTGCTCAAGTCTTCTGTTTTCTTGTTGATCCTTTGCCCAGTTGCTCTATCCGTTATAGAAAGTGGGATATGAAAGTCTCCAACTACTATATTTAATATTAAATATACAATTTAACATTAATATTAAATTGCATATTTCTCATTTTGATTGTATTAGTTTTTGCATGTAGTTTGCAGCTCTGTTGTTAGTTGCATATGTCCTTTTAATTGTTGCATTTTCTGAAGAGAGCAACCCTTTCATCATTATGAATGTTTTTTTATTTCTACTAACATTATTTTTTGTTTTAAAGTCTATTTGATATTAGTATAGTCACTCGTTTCCTTATGGCTACTGTTTGCATAATATACAAAACAGAAAAAAGTCTACAATACATCATGCACGCATATAATATGTATGACCTAAATAATTGATAATGTATATATAAATTATTTAGATTATGATAAATGCTGGCATGTCAAATCAGTGGCAGTATTGCATACTAAATGATGGTAGGACATTGAGTTAATACTTGGAAAGATTTTAATTATGATTCCTATCTTATACATTACATTACCAAAATAAGTTCTAAGTCAAAAAAGACACTACATATTTTTTAAAAACAAAGAAAATAAAGGTAAATATGTATATAATTTGGGGCAAAAAGACTTTTCTATGGAAAAATATAAAAACTGAAACCAGAAAAAATGGAAGATTGAAGCCACATAAAAATTGAAAACTTGCACATTAAAAAAACCCCACACACATAAAAATTAACAAACTAGAAAATATTTACCAGTTATATAACAGACAGTGTGTAAAGAACATGAGCAGTTAATCCATAACAGAAGAAATACAAATGGCCTTATAAAAAAAGATATGGAAAGTTTTATATTACTACTACTAAAAAACCCCAAGAATTTATTTTTTTACCTATTACATTGGCAAAGATTAAAAAAAAATTACAATGCCCAGTGTTAGCAAGGATACATAGGGAAGGAGGTAGTTTCATGCTTTGCTGTTGGGGTATAAAATAATACAATCTTGCTGGTTTTAAAATTTAAACACTATTTCATTCCTAGATATTTATTCTAATGAAAGAATCATAAATGTATGCAAAGACTTAACTACACATTAGTGTTTAAATAACCCCAAACTGAAAAATATCTAAATGTTCAATAATTGGATATTAAATAAATTATAATAATCTATATAATAGAATATTAGAAAGCCCTTAAAAATGTTGTGGAAGATTCTTTAATGATATGGAAAGATTACCATGATATAGTAAGTGAAAAAAGCAGGTTACAAAATGATATGTACAGAGGCTGGCTGGTTAGTTCTGTTGGTTAGAGTGTGGTACTGATAACACCAAGGACCAGGGTTTGATCCCTGTACCAACCAACTGCCAAAAAAAAAAAAAAAAAAAGCCCCACAAAGAAATGAAACAATAAAACATATGTACATTATAACTTCATTCTTATTAAAATTATTTGTAGTATGTACATGCAAAAAAAACTGAAAGGTTAACAATTATCTTTGAATGTCAGCATTGTGAGGGGTTTTGTTTACTTTGCACCTCCCCTCCTTGAATTTTCTGTAATATGTATGTCTTATTTTTCACTAAGAAAAAAGAATGTTAATTTTAAAAATCAAGATATTATTTTTGCCTATTAATTTGGCAAAGATTATTTAAAAAGGCAATACACAGTATTGGTAAGGATTTGGGGTAAATGGGCGTGCACATAATGTATTCTGCTAATGGTAGTATGAATTGCTGCTAATAGCTTCATTATAAACTTGGCAACATAAACCAAAATCCTTACAAGCAGAGAAGTATTTTCAGTTCTAGGAATTAAGCACATGATTAGGGATACATGCAAAAATGCACATATAAACCCAAATATTCATTTTTAAGTACATGATTAAATAAATTACATCTGTATTCGCCAATACTATGTATTAAAAATCACATTGCCAGATTCTTATTGACATAGGTCCATATATTAATGGTGGTACACTAAATATTATGTACCATATAATACTGATTTAATATAAAAATTTATTAGTTTCCTAAGACTGCCATAACAAATCACCACAAACTAGGTGAGCAACAGAAATTTATTATCCCTCAGTTTAGGACAGAAGTCCAAAATCAAGGTATTGGTAAAGTTGGTTCCTTTTGGATGCTCTGAAGGAGAAGTCTGTTTCTCGCCTCTCCCCTAGCTTCTCGTGGTTGCTGGCAATCTTTGGTGTTCCTTGGCTTATAGTTACATCACTCCAATCTCTGCCTCCTTTGCCGCAAGGCCTTCTTCTCTGTGTGTCTGTGTATCCTCTCCTCTTCTTTAAAAGACAACAGTCATTGAATTTAGGGCCCACTCTAATCCAGTATGACCACAATTTAACTTTGCATCTGCCAAGACCCTATGTCCAAAATAAGGTCACATTCTGAGATTCTGCATTGACAGAGGTTTTTGGAGGACACTATTCAACCCACTACATGTATGTAACATACATGTAGAAAATATTGTAAACTTACCCTATCTCTGGGTAAATTTACAAATGATTTAAGTATTTTTGTGCTTTTCTGCATTTTAAAATAAATTATGTAGTGGAGTTGCATTTATACATAGGTTAAGTTCTACACTTATTATATACAGTAAATATTGTGTGTAGTAAAAAAAATTCTTTTCCTTCGTATAGCTCACAAAATACCAAATACATCATTTTACATATAGTGTATCCTAGGGGCTGGCCAGTTAGCTCAGTTGGTTAGAGTGTGGAGTTATAACACCAAGGTCAAGGGTTCAGATCCCCATACCAGGCAGCTGCAAACAAAACAAAACACATAGTGTATATTCTCTCAAAAACATCCAACATAGCCAATTCATTCTCCAGCACTGGAATAAACTACTGTTCCTTTGAGTGAGTACTAGATAAAGTAGTTGGCTTGTGTTTATATACTATATTATACAAAAAAAAAAAAAAAAAAAAAAAAGAAATGGGTTCAAGTTAAATGAGTGTATGACAAGACTCCACTGTTTTACTTTGCAATTAGAGGAAAAACTATTTTCTTTATACGAAAACTACCAACCACGGCAATGAGTTAGAAAAAAACTGTTAAGACCAAGGAAAAAAATAATTATTGATTTCCAATAATTCAGAGGTTAAGGCAATATCTCTGAATCTTTCTGGATTTTTTAAAGGTCCAGGGGAAGAAGACTTAAGAAAATATTTAATGTTTGGCATGAGGTGGAGATTGGGCTGAACAATAAGGGTTCCAAAAAAGAAGCTTTTTTAAAATTTGCAAACATCATTATCAGTGGGCCAACAATGAAATTAAATGAAAATGAAAAATTGGTAACCTTTAAGATGATATTGAAGATATAATTATAGCCAATTTCTGTCTTTTTAAAATTCTTCTAAAGTACAGTTTCCTCTTAAAGATTTATAACTATTCCTTCTTTCATCACTGGAATAAGATAAATTATATATAAAATTCAATTAAAGTATTATCATGTACAGAGGCTGACATCATGGGTAGTCAAAGAATATGTTTAATAAAAAATAATTAAACTTCCATTTGCTCTATAGAACATCATAGAAAGTAATTTAATAAATTACAAATGACTTTAAGACGTTTGCTCAACTACAGAAAGCAAATTCAGACTACACAAAACACAACTGGTAAATATTGCAAATGTCCAAAAGAAAAATTGGACTAAGACTTGAATCATGAAACCTGAAACAAGGGCTATAGATACAAGGCAATAACAGCTATAATTTTTTAGTAACTACCAACACATACTTGGATATCCTTTCAACTGCAACTTTAGTATTATGTAATTCTACTGATTTTTTTCCTTATAACCCTTAACTTTACACAACCATATGTGCATGTTTTCTTTCTTAGGTAATAATTGGACAACTTTTCCACTATCAGTACAAAATAGAAGTGTCTTGAAACCCAAGAGAATGTTTAAAGTTAATATTAGCCTTAATGCTTTGAAAACTGTAATTGCCTTATTACATAGAAAGAGAATCACTAGGATGTTAACCAAATTCATTTGACCATAATTAGGAAAATACTTTATCTCATAAATTTGATATAAATTAGATTTTAGTGACAAGATCTAGAGTTTTTTTTTCTTTCTTTTTTTTTTTTTATTGGGGAAAGAAAGGAGTAAAGATCGTGTGGGTAGAACTAGAGAGAGGAAGGGAAATATGGATCATGTTGAAATACTCCACCAGGAAACTAAGTTAACTGTGTTTGAAAAACTTTGGCTATCTCATAGGTGTATTCTAGTTAAACAAAAGTGCAATACTGCAAAGGGAAGATACTAAATATGTAATATATCATTTTCATGATGAGGAATTACTACCCACTTCTGGATGGGCATTATAGTGACTATTGCTAAGACATTGCATAAAGGACTATCAATTCAAAGAACTATTTTGGGAAAATACAAAACTCAATACAATCCCAATGGAACTTGTATAATTTTGCAGATACATATAACACTGTCTTTCTAATTAGGGGTTAGTTATTTTACATACAGAAACGTAATTTACTGGTAAAGGTCTTGGAAAACCTAATATAATCACTTAATTCATGACAAAGCAACAGTTTTATCAAAACATACTGAAAATTATTTTTGCTGTAGGAGAGAACTGGAGTACTTCCCCCCCTAAATTTATGCTTTTCCAAACTTTATCACTGATTAATTAGAGTACCATAGAAATGCTAACATATCTCCTTAGAATGTAAATATTTTTACGTCCAATTCAGTTCTAATTGTTTCATATGTATGTTTAGGTGAACCTGGACCTTGTCAGAATAATAGCAGCTTTAGCAGGAGAAATTGTATCACAAATCAATATCAGACAAATTTTACATGGTAAAGGGTTCTAAGAAATTGAACAGAAGCCTTGGGCTTCATTTTTGTGGTTTACAGGTATAACTTTTTGAGATTATTCAAAGTGCATTTTCACAATGGGCAACTAAGTATATTTAATATAAACCGATAACTCAACACTGATTCTGGGCAACACTTAGTCTGCTTACACCTAGAAACTGAAAATGAATTTAGGTTATCTTCATATTACTTTACCACTATTATCTGTTAATTTTGGAATATTTCCATGACATAAAACACAAATAGAAATCTACACAAATAAAGCAAACAAACAATTTCTTTTACATGAAGTATGCTGTGTTGAAAGTTCTTTTCAGTGGCATTTCATGAGTTTGCCTTTTCTGAACCCTGGAAACAGACATTACTCATCTGAGACATAATTATTTCTAATAGGAGGCCAAACTTTGAAAAGTTAAAAATTAAGTATGTCTATAGGGTGCCAAAGTCACACGACACAGGATTTTTTTATGACTTAATTTTACTGACATCCAAATTAAGCTCAGCAAAAAGCAAGTCATATTTCTTGCCAGATTAACATGATATTATAGGATGTGTTTAAAAAACCCCTGAAAACAAGTATAGAATTAGAAACGAATGTAAACTTCCTAAACTAACTCAGCTGAGGTAACAGGTAGCCAGTTAAATTGGCTGATTGGGAAACTTATTTCTTCTTTAAAACGTACTTGTACCTGAACTGGAAACATCAGCAGTGCATCACAACACTAGAGCATTTTCATGTAATTAAAGCAATGGATGGTGATGTAGATTCTACAGCTTTCATGACATTCATTAGCTGCCCAAATTATTGCTGAGTTTTGATCTGTAAATTATAGGTGTCAAGGAGGCTGTAAAACTATATTCAAATTAAATCAGTAATATGCATAAAGTATTCTGTGTTCACTGCAAATATATTAAATATACAACTCTCATTGAGCATAATTTTCATAAAATTAACCCCCAACAAAATTATAATGCCTTTTGTTGTAATTTTACACCTTTATGTATTTGATAGTACATATGAGTTCAGAAACTTATGAATCTTAAGAAATATTACATGCAAAACGTCTCTGAAAGCAGTTTGCACTTCTAAACAAATAACTGAAATGTTCGGTCAGTAAGTTATTGATGCACTCAACACTGGGTATTTACAATTAATAATTAAAGGAAAAAAATCCAAAATCAGTTCATAATTTAAGTGCAGAGTCTGGGAATCAGTCTTCATTACTAGAATCTGAATCCTCAGATGATGATGATGTACTATCAGATCCAGATGAAGCATCAGCTTTCTCTGAACCCTCATCTGTGCTGTTTTCATTGAGAGGACTTGGTTCAGTTTCTCCTTTGTCTTCCTGATCTCTAACTCTGGAATCTTTTTCCTTTACTTCTATAGACTTAGACGAACCTAAGTCACTGTTTTTGTTTTTCTGTACATCAAAAGTATTGGACTGGGACAAAGTTGGAATATGAAGATTAAGGCTTGGAGTGAGAAGCATCCCTGGATAAAGTATATTAGATAGTAATAATGGGTTAAGAGCTAATGGGTTGGCAGCTGCAGCTGTATTCAATGCAGCAGTCGAAGACGTTGAAGGAGAACTTGACACAGAGTTTTCTCCACCATTCTCTGAACTTTGGCTCTCTGTCCTTTCTTTTTTTCCTTCTAGCTCTTTAGAATCATCTCCCTTTTTCTCTTCTGTCCCAGATTCTGTAGGCTTTGTTACAAGCCCTCCCATGCCCAGCAGACTTGGTAATCCCGCCATTCCTGACAACAGCATGGGGAACATAGCAGCCATGTTTTTAGCTTCTCCTCCAGAAGAAAGGCCAGCAGGCATTCCCATTAGCCCTGCAGTTACTTGCAGTGACTGCAAGTTTTGTAGGTTTTGTTGTAAGGCCTGAAGAGTTGTGAGATCCACACCTGGAAGTAATCCATTGGCTAACAAAGGATTGCGTGAAACACTGGTAGCAGTGGCAGTGGCAGCTGCTGCTGCTGCTGCTGTGGCCTTTGCAATTCCACTTTTAGGCCGTCTCCCCCGCCTGCTTACTTCCTCTCTCACGACAGGACCAGTGAGAATACGTTCATACATACTTTCTGGAAGAAATCCCTGGAAGAAATATATATTTATCAATAATAGTTACATGAAAATAAAATCAATAGCTATTAGTTTATCACAGGCATAACCCATTAAAAATAGGTTATTTGTAAACTTATTCTGTATTGATGTGCAATAACCAATTATGAAAGAGATAAGAGATAACCTAATTTTATTTTAAGTAGTGGCTTGAAACAGCTCTCATTTTTTTTTTTTTTTTTCACTACTTGGTATGTGGATCCAAACTCTTAACCTTGGTTTTATAATACTGCACTTGAACCAACTGAGCTAACTGGCCAGCCCCCCCTTCTCATTTTACCATAGGATAAGAGAGTAGAAAGAAGCCTTTAGCCTTCCTCCATATTGTGAGTCATAAGTTTATAGAATATTTCTAGAATACATAAGGTTCATGGGTACTTCTATAACCCTTATATGTTTCATATCACCACTCGTTCTAAAAGACCAGAGAAGTGGCCACCTTCTAATCTGGAAGAAAATAAGGAAAAGATAGGGGAAGTAAGTGAAATGTTATAGTTATAACAAGATGCTCCATATGAATCTTTTGACTGTCACTTTGAGAATAAGGGAGATAGAGCCAAGCTGAAAAAGATGCTCTAAGGGGGAATGATGAGTTGGTTCAAAACAGCAGCAGCACCTGCAGATTGAGAACCATCAAGCCCAGGACAAAAGAGAACAATTTATGCTACTTTCATGTAATTCTCCCATGATTTTCTGGGGCTCAAAACTCTTTAGAAGTTTAAGGAGTTTAGAACCTCTGGACCAGCATCATCTAGTAGGAATATAATACAATCTACATATGTAATTTTAAATTTTCCAGTAGCTACCCTAAAAAAAGGTAAAATAGAAATAGGCGACAATTTTAGTAACAGTCTATTTAATACAACATAACCAAAATATTATCACGTCAATATAATATACTCTATAAAAATTATTGATATATTTTACATTCTTTTTTCCGAACTAAGCTAGTGTGTATTTTACACTTACCAAAACATCTTAATTGAGGCCGGCCACATTTCAAGTGCTCAATAGCCACATGTGCCTAGGGACTACCATTTGTGACAGTCAGCTCCCGACAGTGATTTAAGGAAATAATCATGGGACTACCTGTTTACTTTGTTTTGATCAACTTATTTTTTCTCTTTACAAAGGCATTAGGGCTCATTCCAGAAAACATGACAACAAAAAATACAAACAAAAAAATCATCTATAATCTCACCATTCAGTGATAACCATTGCTAACATTTCAGGATGTGTTCTTCTATTTTCTCCTTGTGCCTTTATACACATTCTACAATACTCCCACCTCCCTTTCTAAAATAAAAAAATAGAATCATACTGAACTTAGTTTTATAGCCTACCCTTTTCATTTGCACACTTGTAGAAATAATAAATATTATTTATTCACCATTTATCATATGGGTAGGTTTGACTATTCCAAGAACTTAACTACTACCATATTTAATATACTGTGACCTTTTTCTCCCTTGTCATTAGAAGTTCTTAAGATATAAATTTTAAAATAATTGTAGTTTTCCAATATATGGATGAACCATTAATTTATTCCCAATCTTTTACCACTATACCATGATGAATATTCCTATATATATTTCTATGCCCACATATTTGGTTATTTTTTGTGACACTATTCAAACAGTATCTTAGAGGTTAAAATAAAAACAAGTCAGTACACATTGATTTTGCATTCTAACTCAACAAGCATCTGAAAAATTTCCAACATATTCTGCAAAATAAAAATTGTGAACTAAAAAATACTTTGTCACATGTTCATGAAATATTTTATTAATTCTTAAAATTTAATCTAAGATTTAATAATTTTAAAAATGATGTATGAGTCTGTATTTGTGAAATACTCACAGATTGCTTAACAACATCTCCCCATTCAGGAGCTACTCCATATTCTGAGTTTTCTTTTAGGAATCTACATAAATCTTTCAAAGGGGGAGCAAATGCACCTCCAACCTGTAAATGAAAAACAGATTGTTAGATACTTAGAAACTGTTGAATATGTAGCTATTTCTTGCTTTTATTCTGTGCTCTACAGAGTTTATTTCTTTAAAATGCATATTTTTGAACCACCTTCAACAACCTTTATGATTATATGAGGACACTTCAAAAAGTTCATGGAAAAATAGAATTAAAAGATAATATCACTCTTTCCATGAACTTTCTGGTAACCTTGTATTAAAAAGGACCAACACAACCCATGTGAGTTATTGATAAACAATATAAACATGTGGTAATGTAAATTTTAAATGTTTTAAGTAGAATAACTAGAAAAATAAAATGAGTAGCTACCATTTACTGTACACTTACTATGCTGGATAGGCAGTATAGCCTAGTTAAGAGTACATCCTTTAGAGTAAGACTTATCAGCTATGTGAACTCGAACAAATTAGTAAATTTCTTTGAGCCTCGGTTTTCTGATCTGTAAAATGGGGATAACAATAATACTTCCCTCATAGGATTTTATGAAGAGACAGTTCAAGTGTTTTAGAATAATCCTGACACATCAGAAATATGTTGTTGATGTTATTATCACATGCCAAGTATTGTACTAAGGACTTTAAGTGTATAATTTATTTTAGTTCTCTCTATATCCTTTTGAGATAGTATTATTTCTATATTTCAAATGAAGGAACTGAGCCTCAGAGAAATTATATAATTTGCCTAAATTCAGCTAGTAAGTGTTAGGGTCAGGATTAAAACCTAGGTCTCAAAAACCCATACTCTTATCTGTTATGTATATTGACAACCTAAAAGTATGAAATTATACCTATCCTTTGTATGTAAAAAGTGACATAACTAACCAATCATAAGTAAATTTGAAAAAACCCCCACTCCCTATAATAATTAGTATGACATTGACACAATATTTTGAAATTTAAATCAAGAATATTAGATTTGGACAAATGATTTAGACCTACCAATTTAATTTCCCTCTGGAGACAACAGATATTTCTTGAGTAATGAATTCTTCCACACTCCTTTGAATGAATACATGGTATGTATATGTTGATAAGATATAGGCAGGGTTTGATATGGTCAGTTATATTACCTATAGTATTCTTATCTAGTATTCTTTACTTAGTTTCTGTAATTTCTGTTGCCTTCTCCTTTTTATTATCCCCTTCATTAAACCGTCCTATGGGTTTATGGAGATTCACTAGGTAGATTCTTTTCCTTAGTAACTCATCAATCCTTAAGCCTGTACCCTAGAGACTCAAGACAATAAAGAACTCTACAAATTAAGGGAAATGAACAGGCCCCTCATGAGATTACCACAATTAAGACTGAAATTTAGAAGGTTTAATATTAAACCTAACAAGTAAAAACTCAAACCTCTTCCATTTCCTTAAAACTGGCTAAGACAAATTCATTCCTAATGTGTAGTAATGGGGATTTTTGGTATAAAATATAGTGCAAAGATAAGTAACAATCTATGCAAGCACAAAATTAAGTTAAATGCTACTAAAATGTCACCCTGTTCTTCCTCTAAGACATCTATGCTATCACTTTAAAATACTAACAAAAGCTGAATAAGCTATCTCTACAAGATTAGGGGAGAATTAGTATTTATTTTAAATACTGTACACAACAATATTAAAACAACTGTTATTTTAAAAATAGTTTTCTTCTAATTCCAATATTTCTTATGAGAAATTCAAATATTTTTATGTATTTTTATCCTAGCAGTGAGGGCATTTAACACAGAGCAAATCAGAACCAGGGAATTAACATGACCTATATAAGTTGATTTAGTTTGTGAGTGGAAGAACTCAATGAGAAATTTGCTGTTTTTACCGGAGCCCATTTTTTTTCTTTCTTTCTTTTACTGCTTGTTCATCAGAATAAAAAACAGTGTCTCAAAGCTGTACATTTACAAAAGGGTATTACAAGTCTCTATCATTTGCTTTGTGAGGTAAAAGAGATATATACCCATCCAAATGTAAAACAAACAATTTGGGGAAACAAATGTTGAGTCATATCTACTTCAGAAAAACCTCAACTTTTACCATTCATCAATCAGCCATGAGTCTACAAGGTACCTGTGTTTAAGACATTCTACTTCTATCTACTGGAAAATTACGTAATATTCTGATTTTGATTGAACAGGACACTAAGGTTATCTGATGAAAGCTGTAGTGATAAATATATAAATTTATGATGGCTTTGATATGAATGGTGTCCCCTTTGATCGAGGTTTGCTTAACCTTTGCATTGACATTTTTGGATTGGTATTGTGGGGAGGTTGTCCTATGTACTACAGGAAGTTTAGCAGCATCTCTGGCTTCTACCTACTAGACAAGAGTAGCATCTTTCCCCTGCCCACTACCTCTTCATGTCACTGAGCTGTAGCTACCAAAATGTCTTTAAACATTACCAAATGTCTCCTGGGGGGCAAAAATTACCCCTTGATGAGAATCACTGCCTTAAATGTAGTACCCTTATGCGGCGCACAACCATATGCAATGGCACTGCTTAGACACAGATACGTTAAGTGACTTGCTCATTTCATTTAATAGCTTAGCCAGTCATGTGGGATTTGAAATTAGAGTGCATAAAATTATAGTCCATATCTCTCCCAACAAATCTGCTAGGTTCAACACATTTCTACATCTGTTAATGAAATAGCATTCTAGAGATCTCAAATAATAAATTAATACAAAAGATTGACAACAAATGTATAAATACCTTTCTGGCATTTCTTCTGTTAATCAGCTGAACACGTTCTTCTCCAGTAAGACTATTAACATCTAGTTTATTAGGATTTCTGCAACGATGCCTTTTTTGTTTGGGCCTTCCCTCATGAAGCTGCACTCTCTAAAATACATAGATATGTCTTTAAAATATTTACCTGTGTAAAACTATTCAAAATATTACAAATAAGCTGATCCAAGTAATTTAATTTTATATGATATGAAAGCATTTACCCTTTAGTTATTCACACTTTAAAAATATTTAAACTTTAGCACTGGCCGGTTAGCACAATTGATTAGAATGTGGCGTTGTAACACCAAGATCAAGGATTTGGATCCCTGTACTGGCAAGCCATCAAAAAGTAAATAAAATGCAATTTTAATTTTAATAAAAAATATTACATGTATTTTCTCTTCAAATTATACATTTAAAAATTATTCAAGGCCAACACAATGATCACAATTATGGCTCTAGATGAAAGCAGGGTCCTTCCATTTGCTTCTGAAACAAGCCAAGACTTTGCTAGTTCTTTCCTTAAATGCTCTCAAAGACCACAGTATTCCTAGAGTGATACCTGAAGGGATTAGCAATGATGCTGGAGGATTTTCCTCTAAATTGTATAGTTCTTTACTTTTTCTTCTGATAAACTTCTCCTGAAATTTATCTGGAGAAACTTACCAGACTTTCCCTGCACTGTGACAATTTATAATTTGTACTAGTGGCTTTCATTTCTCTTCATCTCATTAATAGTTTTTCTTATCGCTTCACATGTAATACTCATAATACTAAAAGGTATTATTCTTATTTTACAACTGGGGAATCAGAGAGGTTCTCTTCCTGAAAGGTCATACAGCTAGCAAGTGGCAGAAGCAGATTAAGAACTCATATCTGGCAATAAAAATAAAAAACTTTCCATCGACCATAGTACTTATCTCTACAACTGTTAACAAAGTGGGCTTGATGGTTGTAGCCATTTCCAGCCAATCAGAATTCAAAGAAAATAATGCTCAAACTCTTCAGCTTGGCATACCAGTCACATCGCAACCCAAACCTATTCAGCTCACCTTTTCTATTCATTTACTATTACCCCACTCACACACCCACATCCTCTAGAATATCAAACTAGTCATTGTTTTATGTATATGCCTTATAGTTGTATCCTCTTTTAATTCTATTCATAATTGTCCTATGATGTCTAGAATATCCTCCCCTTGTCTTAACCTGGTCAATGCCTCCTTATTCTTTATTCATCCACCAGCGAAATGTCAACTCTGTTTTCTTTCTATCTTTCCCCAGATACTTTACTCTGCCTAGGCAGAGTTAATTGGTTTTATATCTGTTCTCATGGCACTTTATACATACCTCTGTAATAGTATATTCTACTCCATGTTATAAGTATTTAGCTATAGAGATACCACAATAGAGTATGAAATCCAATAATCACTAATGTAAAGCATCCTTGGAAAAGCATTATATGTTATATTCTTTACCAGAACAAATGCCACCTTTTAAAAATATGTTTTTAAATCTTAATAATGAAGTTATACATAACATTATGATAAAAGGTTTATTTGCAGTGAAAATGATAAATGGATACAAAGATTTAAAAAGTTAATAGACTTTTTTTTACAGTGATAAGAGAAACGTATGAAAATCCTTCAGAGACTAGAGACAATGTAAGTGCCACGGGGGCAAGAACTTTATATTGTTCACTGTTATATCTTCAATCCCTTAAAATTGAAACTAGCACATGGTAGTAACTCAAAAATTTGTTGACTGAATAAATAAATGTGATTTTCTAACATGTTAAGAAATTATAGGGTTAAACTAATAATTCTCATTATTTTTAGAATTGCGATATTCATTCTGTGATTACCCATTATATTTAGTGAAAAACCCTCCCCCTGTAATTGTAAGGACAGATTTGGCATTTTTTTTAAAGCACAAGGAATTGAATAAAAATTTGAGAATTTGTGGCATCTTTTGAGTAAACTAGGGATATGAAGGGCATCCAAAAGCCAAGACTGAGGCTCTCTGTTTTAGACTACCAGGTTGTTCCTTGGTGACAACAGCAGCAATATAAAATACTGGAACTAAATATTATGGATGCAAAGTCCATTCGAGGGACTAGGGCTTTTATGGTTTCTTTTTATGAAAAAAATAACAAGGCAATTTTTTCTGTTAATAAAATAATAATCACTTTATATTATACATTTTAGTTTTCAAAATATTTTCATTTTTTAATCATAGATTCAATACGTATTTACATGGAATTAGATACTATTCTATGTATCAGGAATTATGTTCTTAGTCCTAGGGATACAAGGGTGAATAGGACATAGTCTTTAATAAGGCCATAGGGTAGCATGCAGCTTCACTTGGGTTATCTATTTAATCTTCATAATGGAGGCATATAGAACAGGCCTGCTAACTTCACTGTATAGAGGATACGCCTTTATTCTCTTACCTTATAAAGTACACATAAATGATAAGAGATACACAAAATTTGGTACATTAGTGTCTGATAGTGAAGTACTAGAAAAATCAAATAATAGATTTCTATGAATGAGAAAGCCACATGCCAATAAGAAGATAGTAAGTAGGCAGTATTTCAAAAGATAAGGAGAATGCAAATAAAAAATACCGATTCTCATCTTTGATTAATGTAAACTTGTTATGCACCTGGAGGGACAGAAGCTGTACTCTTACAGCTTGAAGAGCTTAACAGTAGTAGTTTGAACACTGGATTTAAGACTTTATTTGCTGTGTGGCATTGGACTATTTACTTAAAACTTCAGTGCTTCAATTCCTTTATCTATAAAATAGTTATAATAATGTCAATCTAATAAAGTTGTTATGTTAAATGGGATAATACATATTAAGTGCTAAGTATAATGGTAGGCACATTGCTAAATTTCAATAAATGTTTACTACGATCCTTATTATTTTATTTTATTTATTTGGCAGCTTCTGGTATGGAAATCTTACCACTTGACCTTAGTGTTTATTATCATTTTATAAATAAACTCCTGAGAGAAAGGATTGAATATTTTATACCTCTGGGTCTAACATAGTACTCAGTACTGATTTTTATTATTAAATACTTGTTGAATGCAGAATGGAAAAATGAAAAATGGCACTGTACTGTATCATGGGAAAGATGATAATTTGTTCTTCTACTAATTTTCCTAAATCTTAGAAAGAACACATATTTAGCATCAGTGGATGAGAATTTATGCTTCATTATTACAGGTTTGATGAGTCAGAAATAATATATACCAAGATTTTTAAGGTATCACCTACAGGAATAAATGCTCCTAAATCTTCCACATAACCTGGGTGTTCCTTAAGCCATTTTTCCAAATCCTTTCTCTTGGGTGCATCATCTCCTGCAAGTCTTGTCCCATCTTTCAGATTAATAACTGGAACTGGACTTTCTGTATCAGGAATTCCTTGAGGTTGAGTGTAGGATAGTGCTGGATTTATCCCTGTGGAAATCTGTGAGTTGGTTAAGCCTAAAGTAGCCTGTAGAAAAACAAGAAAGGAAATTTTTATTTCCATGCTTTATCATTCTAATTTTGGTCCAATGAAACAATTCTTTTTGAAGAGGAAAAAAATAAGTTGTTGCTTAAAATTCTGCTGAATCTTTTAAACTTAAAATTTTCATGAATTTTGGCCAGTGTCAGATTCAACTAAGATACAATCTATAACTATATAGTATACTTCTTTCTCACAAAACAGCAATATTGTACATATTTACCAGGACTGAATTTTGGACTCTAGCATCAGTAGTTTTTCAGTATTGCTTTACTTACATGATTAGGTGGTTTACTTCTGTTAAAAAAGAGGATGTCAACACCTTCTACATTCTTCCTCCTTCCCCGCCTTTTTTTGATGACAGGTTGGTCGTCTAATATCACTCCATTGGCACCAAGGTTTGATTGAATGGAAGTACCTAATCAAATTAAAAATGCAAAATAGTGATAAAAATTTAGTTCTTAAATAAATTGAAAGTAATCATTTTCCTAAATACATGGAAGTGTAGTTCTTATTTTATATATCTAAATCAAGAAATTCTTAGACTAAAAGAATTACTAATCCCTTTACTAAATCAAAAACTAGGCTAATTGTCATCTAGGCCTCTTTCAAATTTTGACTTGTCTTCTCAGTTTCCCCCCCTCGATATTCACATACCTTCTCTTCCTTCCTCTTTCACAGGAAGAAGCATGCCTTTCTCTTGTCCAAGATAAACCTTTCCCCTTTCTTTGAACCCATTAATTTCTACATTTTCTAAAAGCTTATTTTTATCATTTGTCTCTGCCAAAATGTCTTTTTGTATATTAGATTCTTCTTCTCAAATTAAAAATATGGCCTACCTCAAACAAAAAATAAACTTCTTTTGGCCTTTTTGTAACCCTAAAACTTTTGAAAGACTGGTCTCTATTGTGCTCCTTTTTTTCACAACCAAGTTGTTTTTCAGTTTCTCACAGTCCACCTCATGGTGCTTTCCACAGGTTGTGTTCTTACACTGACTGTATAGAAAGAGGAGGCAGAGTAAACCTACCCCATGTACACCTCAGCCCAGGCCCTATGCTTGGTCTGGATTGTGAATAGGGGGACATGGTTTAAAAAAAAAAAAAAAAAAATTTCTAACAGTCCATTCCTGCTCCAACCTACTTGTGGTATTTTCTTGAAGATCACCAATAACTTTTTAGTTCCCAAATTAAACTGACCTTTCTTATTTCAGTAGGCAGTCAATAAAAAATGTTTGTAAGAGGCATGAATGAAACAATTCCATGCATTCAGTCATTTTTTCCAATAAATAAGTATTTACTAAGTGGATATGTAACAGGCAGCATGATGGTTCATATCAAAGATGAATAAGATACTGTTCCTCAAAGAGTATATAATTGTGAATTCTCTTAAGAGAAAATATTATTAAGGGTGGTAGATATCTATCTATCTATCTCTCTATCACCCTTAATAATATATATATATATCACCCTTAATAATACACATATTTGGCAGATGGCCAGTATGGGGATCTGAAACCTTAGACCTTGCTGTTACAAGGCGGTGCTGTAACCAATTGAGCTAACTGGCTAGCCTGAGATGTTTGTTTAAAACAGTTCACATGCTTGTAGTGAGAAATGCATGTTCGATCATTCAAGGAGAACTTATAGAGCAAGTCCTGTGTGTTCCTGAATAAGGTATTGCCCTTTGGTTGTCTGTGTAACCTTATGGAAGTCACTTGCCTTCCTCCCATCTCAGTTTCAAAAGGTACCTTAATTCATAATGTAAAGAATAAGTAATCACAATGACTAAAAGTCACTTTCGCATGTATGAAAGTACTACAGGAATTGGACACAACACTTTGGGGAAAAAACGCTTTCATAATGTCCATATACTGAATTTCATTATAATTTGATTAACAAAATATTGTGAATATGATGATTTGAAAATACTTTCACTGTAGTACATTTTAGCAGTAATAGAATAACTCTCTTAATGTACAACTTTTAAAAGTACCATTCTGTTTCATAAGAACTTCTCATGGCTTCCTATTCTAAGGTAAATAGACTGCCTTGCATCAACCCCCAACACCTGCCCTAGAGCTCAATTTTTGATGCATTCTAGAATTTAGATTCACCTCTCCTAAACAGGCTCTAATCTTGTACCTATATCTATCTCTCCAGTAAAAATTTATATGATAGTTAGGTCAGTCTTATCACAAAACCATACTATTTTACTCACATCTAGTCTCTGGTTTATGCTATTCCCTGCCACTCTTCTACCCCTCCCACCAACCCTATTTTCCAGAAAGACCATTATCTAATCTTATCAAATCCTATTCAGGTCATCTCTTCACAGGACTTTGCCTAAGTTTCTAGACATCAGTGACTTTTCTCTTTTCCAACATTTATTAATTATAAGCTAAAATATATTGTCCTGTTTTCCAATGTATTGTCTATTATTTTAATGTGTAGGTCTAGTCTACCAAGCAACTGAAAGGCAGAGAAAGTGTCTTACATTTCTTTTACTTTCCCTTTAGCACTGTCCCTGTGCTACATAACAAAGAGAAGTAGTTAATATAATCTACAGAAAAACACTTTGTATACATACCAAGTGCACGTTCATAAACATATCCTACTTGGCCAGTTCTTTGTACTAATTATATACTACCCTGACTTATTTATGAAAATAATTTTAATAAACATTACCAGTTCATTTTAAGCTAGAATCCAACATGGAAAATTTAACTTTATAAAGTCTGTGTTGTCTTTATCTTACATGTAACTATAGCAATATTAAAAATAGCCTCTTTCTATTGAAAGCTTACTAAGTACCAGATACTGGACTAAGTTTTACAAATACTATCTTAAATAATCAAAAACACAACAAAAACACAGAGGTATTATTAAGCCCTTTTTACAAATGAGATCAGAAACATTAAGTCACTTGCTTAGTATCCTAACAGGTAGTGAATGAGAGAATTCAACCTGAGCTTGCTTGGGTTTGCCATCCCTTACATACTATTCCAGGCAGCTTATGAAATGGGCTCTTAAGTTTTATCCTCTTGTTATAATCTATGCTATTTTATCCTCCTTTACTAATTAAATTATATTACATCTGGTATCTTTATTCAAGGCTTTTGGATAAAATTCGAGGAGTAATCACATAAAAATAAAAAAAGACATAGCTGATGGAGTTTGTATGTGTTGTCCCGGCCAAAACTCATGTGGAAATTTGGTCCCCAATGTGGCAGTGTTGGAAACTGATTGAGTCATGGGGGCAGATCCCTTATGAATGGTTTAATGCTCTCCTTGGGGGAGGGGGAGTAATGAGTGAGTTCTTGCTCTATTAGTTCCCCCGAGAGCTTGTTGTTTAAAAGACCCTGGCACCTCCTCTCTGTATCTCTCTTGCTTCCTCTCGCCATGTGATCTGCTTGTACCCACTGGCTGTCTGCTGCTTTCCGCCATGAGTAGAAGCAGCCTGAGGCCTGTGCCAGATGCAGCTGTCCCAGAATCATAAGCCAAATAAACCTCTTTCCTTTATAAATTACCCAGTCTCAGGTATTTCTGTTATAGCAACACAAAACAGACTAATATAACAGCCTTAGGAAATAATTTCAATAATAACCTCTGTTAAACATCTAATGCTAAAATCTGTGAGTACCTAATTTTAACATCTGTTTAGCATCTGACTGTGTGCCATGCTCTTTGCCAGCCACTTTACATAGTTGTTTTATTTAATCCACTCAACATCACCTCTCTCCTTTCCCCCATCCCTCATTTCACAAACAAGAAAAGTAAGGCTCAAAGATGTTAACAGATTTCCCAAAAGTCATATAGGAAGACAGATCCAAATTTCACATTTGCAGGTATTAAGTTGGATGAGACATAATGCTTAGATAATAACTACATATAGTGTTACTATATGAAACTTTTAAATATTTTGTACAGCTCCAAAACCAGTGTTACAATTACTATTGATATTACAAGTGTACTTCAAAAAGTTTGTGGAAAATGGAATTAAAAGATAATATGAACCCTTCTATGAACTTTAGTTATTTATTTATTTAATTGAAACACAATAGATTGTACATATCTGTTGGGTATCACGTTGAATATCAACACCTGTGTGCAATATGTGATGTTCAAAGTAGGATAATTAGTGTATTCAACATTATACAATGCGATCATTTTTTGTGGCCCATTACCAATTTCTTGCTAACTTCTCCTCTCCCTCTCCCTTTCTCACCTCTGGTAACCTCATTTCTGTTCTCTCCTGATGAAAGTTTAAGGTATTATTGTGATTGTTGTATCTTTCTTCTTTTGTTTTTTACGTATTTGTTTATTTTTTTTTTAGCTCCCACTTATGAGTGAGGACATGTGATATTTCTCTTTGTGTGCCTGGTTTATTTCACTTAACATAATTTTCTCTAAGTTTATCCGTGTTGCTGCAAATGGCAGACTTTCATTCTTTTTTGGCAAAGTAGTATCCATTGAGTATTATATACCACATTTTCCTTACCTAGTTGTCCGTTGATGGGTATTTAGGTGTGAAGACCCCTCATAATAAAAACAGTATTATTTGCCAAAGAATTACTTATAGGTGAAGGCCATACAATAATTTAGGTACAATAGCAATAAAATATTCAGATGACAGAAGTAACAATCCCATTGTAAGAGTTATCAGGGTAAGAGCAGTCATATTATTCAACCTCACTTATGTTGAGCAAAAGAGTCCACAGCTTATCTTCCCCATCTGTTCCCATTTTCTGGTGAAAAAAGAGCTCTTTAATAACAAAACTATCATTGTAAAGCATAATTTGGGGTACTTATATTTCAGTGTAGAAGTATGGTTGATTCATATTTGAACTGCAATTCATACATGTGTGAAAGTCTAATAATTGGAAAATTACACTGAATGGTTAATGAATCCACAAGAGACCAAACTGATGCTGATGAAGCTAAAACAACTAATTTGTAATTAAAAAGTGGTAACAGCAGCAATTGGAAACAGCAATCAATTCAAGACAACACTTCTAATAAAACATTATTTTCCCAAATTGTAGGAATTCCACACACTATATACATGCACAGGAGGAATTCTGAAATGTTTCCAAGTATGGTGACCAGACTTAGTAGAATACTGAAAGAGTCCTTATCCTAGTGTACAAAGAAGGTATAAAGGAAACTGAAGTCATTCATCTGCTTTAAAACTAGAATATTTGGAGATTAGTATACTGTGGTCCACACACTGAGACTCAGTTGACCTTGAGTATCATTCTCAATTCTTGATACTGCACTTTAAGCAGGACACAGATAAATTAAAGTACAACTAGACTTAGATAAAACAAAAACAACATCTAATATATTCATTAATACCTATAGAGCACACAGCACATGGCACCGATTAGGTATTTAATAAATATTTGTTGATTCAAATTGTTAAAAGCTTAGGAGAAATATAGATAATTTCAAGGAGAGATATGATAACTGCTTTCAAAATGTTAAGACTTATCATGTAGCCATAGAGCTAGGTTAATTCTGTGTTGCCTTTATGCCTTTTTGTGACTGGCCGCACCGCGCTCAGCCAGTGAGCGCACTGGCCATCCTTACATAGGATCCGAACGCGCGTTGGGAGCGCTGCTGCACTCCCAAGCGCCGCACTCTCCCGAGTGCGCCACCGGGTTGGCCCACTGTGTTGCCTTTAAAGACAGAACTTCAATCACTGAGAGGAAACTATAGCAAGCAAAATTTACTTCCAAATAAGGAATTTTCTGACAATTAAAGCTGCTTAACATAAAAAGAATTTTTTAAGGTAGTAAGCACCTTGTTCCTGCAAATATTCCATTAGGATAAAAGATTATCCTTCAGAGATCAGTCATAAATAATTCCTGTATGCTGTAGATGCCTGACTTTCTTATTTCTAAAATCTTCCTAAAGCTTCTGGGCCCACTGCCTGAGCAGAAGCCTAGGGGAGCGATGTCCCACACACTGCTGCCCTGGGCCCAGACCCGATCCCTGGAAAGGTCTGCCCCTGTCCCGAGCAGGAGCCAAGGTGGTCTACCACAGCCACCGCCACACCTACTGCCACCACAAGGACAGCTCACCACCACAGGCTAGGGCCAACCTACAGAGAGCCCACCTCATGCTCGACTGCACTGATATAAGAAGAATCACCAGCGGATCCTACAAATAGAGGTGGAAGTCTTTCTCCTCTAGCCCACTCCAGAGTAATAGAAGAAACAAGTGCCCAGCAGATGACCAAACATGAGTTAAAACTTCTCATTTTAACTTCTTGTACCTATCACCATCAATTTGTGATTTAGATGTTTGTTTTTTAATTCATAATATACATTCATATGGAAACACTGTTTTAACTTTTATCTGTATAAAGTTACTTGACAAAATGAAGTTCTACCTAAATATTCAAGCCCATAATATGAAATTGCCTTCTATGCTTTAAAATGTTATATTAAAAGTTCCAATAAAAATTGATTAAGATTTAAAATTAAATTGATTACAGGCTTAAGAGAGGTACCAACATTGAAGTAAAAATGAATTCTTATTATAAGAACTTATAAAAGAGGACTTGGAAATGATAGGGAATATTTTATACCAAGACAATTATTATTTGCATAATCACCTGATACTGGCATAGATTTTGGAAAATTAATAAGGCTCGTCTCTGATGCACTTTGAAGCTCCCGAAGCCGTGTGAGGTACTGCTGTTGCCCCAGAGCACCATCTTCACTATCAAATGGCCTTTTCTGAGCAAGCCCTTGCTTCTGAAATGTCAGCTTCAAACCACCTTCCTGTTAAACAAATACCATTATTAAGGCAGAAACTGTTAAAAAAAAAAACCTTACTGCAGGATATTAAGAGAAATTTTTTTACCTAAAGTGAAGTAAAAACCATGAAACATTAATGAAGTTCTCTTCTCACTGATGAATCAATTGAATAAAACATTTTAAATCAATTTCTATAGTGAATATGACATTTTCTATCTTAATGAAAAAAAATAATCCAGGTACAGTTTTCTTAGCACATTGTAACATTTTCAGCTTTAGACATATGTCTCTATGTACATTATTCATATGACATTTTAGAGGACATTACCCATATTTGAGACACAGAGTAATCAATTATGCTTCGAAAATCATACTAAAAAATTAAACGTTACTGATAAAAAAGCATGCTAGATGTTTAAAACAGACAGGACACTGACATACCATTTAAATATTATATAAAAGAACCAAAACAGTTAGAAATTTTCACACTATTTAAGAAAGCATCTTGATCAGCAGAAGAACTATTTTCAGTAGTACAGGGAGAGAAACATTTAATGACGATCTCTCTAGTAGAATATTCAAGTCTATAAACCTGGATATCAAAAAGAAAACAATCCAAATACCAGGAAACAAGTATGTGAAGGAAGAAGAGTAAGAGCAGGCAGCCATTTGCAGGAAAAGCATGCTGCACACCGCAATCGCAATCAGGCCCTAGGGCAATAAAAATACACATACGTCTTTGATTTTCACTGTAAACTCCTTTTCTCGTACATGCTTCTTCACCTTTGACATCTGTGTTAATTGATCATGTTCTTCTTTAACACCGGCACCTGGGGGAGTGGGTACACTGGGCTCAATATATTCTGTAGCTGCTCCAGGGCTGTCCAGCAGTTTTGTGGTATAGAAAGAAGCCACTGTGTTAGCATCATAACTTCTTCTAGCTGAAGGCCACTTCCCTTTCAGAACTGTTTGACAAATACTATCCAACCGGTTGATCATCACACGATCCTAGAAAAGCATGCAACATCAAAGTATAATTTTAATAATTAGGCCAGACCTTTGGAGATCAAATAGCCCAAGAGCCTTGATGAATTTAATCTTGGTACGACATATGTGTGTGGCATGCATATGTATTCTCACATACATATTACAACTCTGTAAGAAGTTATTCAAGTACAAATTCCCTTTAGTGAAGTTCAAAAATATTATGTCATAAAGACAATTTTCTACTCTTTGTTTTTATAGTTATAAAAGTAATACAGGTTCCTTATAAAGGATTCAAACGACTTAGGAGTATACAAAAGAGCACAGAATCCTTCATTCCTGCACTTTCCAATCTCATTCCTAAAAGTAAGTTTTCCTACATTAGTCTAGTTTCATGGTAGAATTGTATGAATTCAATCTTAGCTTTTTCTACCACTGTTTGTACATGTGCTCAAATGAACTTTTTTCTAGGTCACAACTAGCTATTGTAATTTCTTTGAGGAGACAGTTCAAAGCTGAGTCTTTTCATAAAGAACCACTTCAATATTAACTTGAATGTAAGAGTCCATTATCTTTTATTTCAAACATTATCTTTCTACTTCAAACCTTTCTAAGGTTATGTTAAGAAGCACACACATTTAAGTAGAACACCAAAATGCAAACCTACACTTTACACTGCCCTATTTTTCCACAAAATAAGAACATCTATCATTAAAGCAACAGAAAAATACTAAAAAGTGAACTTTCCCAAGAAGAAATTATTCATTTACCTTTGGCCAATATGAGGCTGCCAGCATGTATCCACCTTGTAAGATGTAAGCAGACTCTGGTGTCCCATTATTCATTTGGAAACTATCCTGGGTCTCATCCTGGGTAGTGCTCAGTGATGCAATGCTTTCTTCATCATAGGCTTTCATGTGAGGGGTACCTTCTGCTAAGAACAATGATAACCATTTAAGAAAGACTGCATACAACAATTTTACTATATATACTTTAAAAATCTTATATGATTATTCATAAATATTCACAAATGAAAAAATTAAAAGTAACGACAACAACAAAAAGCTTTAAAAAAAGTAAAAAAATTAATCTAGAATACAATAGAGCACCTATCACTTTTTTTTTTTTTTTTTTTTTTTTTTGGTCTTTTTCATGACTGGTACTCAGCCAGTGAGTGCACCGGCCATTCCTATATAGGATCCGAACCCGCAGCGGGAGCGTCGCTGCGCTCCCAGCACTGCACTCTCCCGAGTGCGCCACGGGCTCGGCCCAAGCACCTATCACTTTTAAAATGACTCCTTATAGGTAGACTTCATCTGGACTGGGAGGACTATATAAATACCTGATGGAGATACCATAATTCTCTAAATGAGGTGATTCTTAGAATTGGGCATGTTCCTTGTGGCAACCCTGAAAGTTATCCCTATGGAGTTGTTATAAGAGATTGTGGCTCCTGCACACGCATGATGTTGACTCATTTCCTTGCATTTGAACTGTTGGACTAGTGCAAGGACACCTGCAGAAGAGGACCAACCTAACACCACTACTCTGCTGACAAACTGTAGTTCTTATCGTATATCTTCTGAGTGTCAAGTATGGCCTATGATACAGTTGTTGGTCTGTTTATTCTAATACACCTGGTGACTGCTATCTTTCATTTGTTTACTAAGCAACTTGTTCTAGGGAAAAATATAATACTAAATTTAAGACATTCACAAAGAAATAAAGCTATTTTGTAAAAATTTTAGTTCCTTTGTCTGACTAATCTATTTTGCAATGCTTCAAATACTGAATAGGGACTCTGGTCCAGTAATTCTAGTTTCCTTTTCAATAGTGCTTTTCTAAGTTTTACACATAAAATTAATAATTTCAAGCATGCTTAAGTTATCGTTTCCAGTTAAGTTTTCATTTTCACTTGAAAAGTTGTCTTAAAAATAGCAAAATTTCTTTATGCATATACCTCGTTTTTGGACTTCCTCTTCTTCACTGTCACTTTCTTCTGATGAAGATGAAGATGATGAGGAGGAGGAAGAGGAAGAAGAGGAGGATGAAGACGATGCTGAAGAACAAGATGAGGATGAAGAACTAGAGCCTGATCGAGAATGGGAACAAGAAGAGGAGGAAGATGAAGAAGATGATGATCTGGAAGAACAGGATGATCTCTCAGAATCAGAGTCAGAATCAGAACTAGATTCTGATCCTCTTTTGTGGACTCTCTGTTTTTTAGAAGCTGGGTTTGGAGTTAGGGGTTCTGTTCTGGCTGCAACCATGCGTCTGTCTGTTTCACTTTTTCCACTAGATTTCTGGTCTCCAGTAGCCTGTGGTAAAACACCATTCTTTGGACTTACAGGCTCAGATTTTATTAGTGTCCTGGTTTCCACAGAAGACATAGATTCTTCTTCAGAAGACTGAGGCTCCTCTTTAAGGTTTTCACTTTTAACTTTCATATCCTCTAGAATAATACCTTTAGTATCTAGAAGCCTAGGCAGAGAGGTAAGAGGAGAAGCAGAAAGTGCTACTTGATATTGCTGTAAAAGTGGAGTAGAAGTCCTTGAATGAGCCATCTTACTTTGACTGTAGTTCCTTTGAGCTGCCATAAATGAGAGTTCAGGATCACGAAGAATGTGATAGTCTGTTCGGCTCACCCCATGTTTGGCAGCACCAATAAGCAAATCCCTATCATGAGGACCACATTCCCACCAGACTGGTAAATCTGGATTCGGATGACAAAGCTTCAAGCGTTCAAACAACTGTGGATGTCGAAGGGCCTGTTCCCGTACTTTCCTTAGAAGTTCAATGCGATACAAAGTCCTAGAAGCTCGTTCTTCTGTGATTGGTTGGATAAAAATATTTGGATCTACCAATTCTACATTGAAACAAGGACAAAAATATCAACCACAAAAGTACTTCATTAAGATTTAAAACAAATAATGCAACTTCTAAAATGTACTTCTACTCAATGTCATTGTACAGTTTCCAGAATTTTTAAAAAACATTTAAAATGAGGAGAAATTTAAGTTTTAAAAAGAAGTACTAAAAATCATGTAACATAAAACAATGAATCTTCTGAAATTAAGTAAAACATAAGATTATTTTGGAAGTACATTAATATAACCCGGAATTTACTCTTAAGAATTTTCTTATGGCTGTGCTTTTACTAACACCTGTCTTAAAGAGAAAAACATTTACTCGAAGTCACTTATAAATACAAATTAGAACTGTTAAATGACACCCCATAAACAAATGTAAGTTGGTGTATCTCAGACTACACGAGATAACTTAGGGCACTACAGTGAATTCACAGGGGCTTTTTTAAGTTTCAAGGGAAACACAGGCACATCTGTCAAACACTGTACAATCTACTAGCTTGAGGTAGTTCAGTTTCAACATTAGACCATGCTACATTCCTTCTGATGAGGTCATATCTTTGCAAAGCTGGGTTACTAGCACTTGGGAAGTGCTCAAAAAAGATATGAACTTGTTGAAATAATGCAGGGACCAACCTGAGGAGCTTCTAATGGACAAATTTAGAACAATGTGGGCAAAAAATAATGATAGTATTGGATTGTAACCTGTAGAGTAAAATAAATATCCATGAATCCGTACTGATATGAATAATTAAGTAAATAGATGAAGGAGAAGAAATGGTACTTCATTGCAGCAGAATTCCACAGTAAAAACTATTGCAGACAAGATTTAGTATCTTATAAATACTTAAATCAATGGGTAAAAGTTTGAGGAGAAACAGGATTTGTGAGGCTCCTCAAGATATTTGTTAATTATAGGGAAACGATAGTAATTTTAAACTGGAGAAATGCAGCATAAACTACCTTAACTCAGCGATTAAAGTCAACATCTTCAAGTTGACATCACAAATACCATGGTATTACATTCTGACACCATGTCATTCTGTGGTCCTTTTGCCAAAAATGCATAAACTCAATCCAATCATGTGAAAACACAAGACAAACCCAAACTGAGGGATATATGGCAAAATAACTGATCAATACTTTTCAAAGGTATCAAGGTCACGAAAAACAAGGAATGACAAAGAATGTGTTACAGACTGCAGGAAGCTAAGGAGTAAGAACAACCAAATACAATTTGGGGGGAATCCTGGAACAAAAAAAGGACATTAATGGAAGAACTGGTAAAATTCAAATAGGTATTTAGTTTAGTTAATGGCATTGTACTACCATTAATTTCCTAGTCTGATAATTACACTATAATTAGTTGTGTTAAGATTGTAACGTTAAAAGAGGCAGGATGAGAGATATATGGAAACTCCTTGTACATTTTTTGCAACTTTTCTGTAAGTCCAAAAGTAGTTCAAAACAAAAATTAAAAAAAAAAAAAAAGTCAAGGACCATGCAAAAATCAATATGGGACAAGAAACAAGGGTGGAAGTATCCAGTCTACTTCCAAGATTTAAGAAGTTGTACAATGCCTAACAGGTGCACACATACCATTAGTACGTAATTGTGGTTATTTAAGAAAGAAACAGAAGTATTTTTTCTATCAATATACGTTATATGTTTTCAGATAATTACTAGATTGTTAGGACACAAACACTTAAGTTGTTTGGATCTAATTATTCATTAAATAGAACTGTTAAGTATTTCTTTTGGCCTCAGGTACTGGGGAAAAAAATCACTGTTACATTAACGGTGCTGTGAAGTGAAGAAGTTTGGGAAACTCTGATCTTAAGTAAAACCTCACATTTCTAACAAGGAAGCCCAACCTTTTCAATGATTATTTAGTAATTAACTCTTTCCCTTTTCTTTTAAAACTAGAACCAAAAGTGATGAATTTATTCAATCACTACATTGCTGATGGGAATTAAGAAAAAAAAAAAAAAAGAGGGCTTCTTGGCCATAAATAATGAAAGACACAATATTTTATCTGTCTTTTTAAACCTATTTATTGTCTTACAGCAGACCTGAAAGCAGACTGAAACCTTGCCTGAGTTACCCGGTGTTTGGGTAATCAAGTGATTGGCTACTCTGTTTAGTGGACTGACAAAAAATCTGTTAGGAAATAAAATTAAAACAAGTAAAGAAACCCACATGGAATTTAAGTCCTTTTATAAACAATTTATATTTTTACTCTGAAATAGAAATAGGAGGCGACTGGGTTTAGTAGTAAGAAATCATATTCAACAAAGAATAGAGACAACTGCTTAAAACATAGCATTACTGAGAGGAACTGCTAACAGGATGAGCTATTTCTCTGCGCTGTGAAGACTGAAATTCATTTCAGAACAGTTCCTTAGCTGAACATCAACACCTCTGATTAGCTGTCTTTTTTGAAGATGGTGCTGGGTGAAGATCTTTCCTATGAAATTTTAAAAAATGTCTTATGAGTTAGGGCCTCATTCCTTGCAAAATTATTCAGGTAAATAATCCCTCTAGCATAGTTCCTATAGGATGGATTCAAAATATAGGTCAGTTCTGTTTACCAAAAGCTATCCTTTATCTTCTACCTCTTCCTAATCATAAATCTATCACTAAACGCTAGCTATTTTCTTAAAACTCAGTGTGTATCTTTATTCTCTTTAGATCTCAGAGGATCTTTAAGCATAATTTACTTACAATTCTGAAAAACTGCTGACATTTTGAATCAGATAGTATTGGAATCTCACATAAAAGGAACTGGAAAGTTCTGAATTTTAGTGATATTGCTTCTTTGACTGAAACAAGGAAAAAATATGTACACATACCTTCTTTGGAAGGAAGACGACAAACCCTCCGACACATGGACATGAATGCATACAAATATTTCTCCAAACTGTCATCAGTTTTCTTATGTAGCCTAGCCATAGCCCTAAATTTTGTCCAATCAAATTGTCCTCTGTCAGGATCAAAAACTACTCCAAATGTAGATACGACTCTATAAAAGTCAGCTTCTTCTCTTCTTGTCCATCTATTTTGAATCAGATTAAAAAACCACATTGGTCACTAAAATAAATACTTATTAATACTGAATATAATAACTATAATGTAAACTTAAAAAACTTCGAGTATCTAAGACTTTAAAGGATAAATTCAGGGTTATTGTCTTGTAAATATATTTTTAAATGCTAGTTGACTCATCTATCCAACCACACTTCTTTTAGTATACATTGTTCCTTTAGACAATAATAGTTCTTTTGCACAATTACTAGGTGAGAAAATATGCACAGCATACAAGATTATATAAGATGACCCTGCCCTTCAGGAAAAAGATAAAAAACTTTCAAAAACATTTATAATATAAGGTAGCATGTTTTTAGTCGTATGAGTTACAGAAACCAAGAATTTTAGGAGAGCACAGAAGATTGAAGGATCACTTGAGACTTTAACAATCATAAAAGGCATCACAGAGTAAGTGGCATTTCAGATGGGGCAAGGCTAAGGTTAGGAAGGGGATGTTAGGAAGAGGGCACAGAATAAGCAAAGTAGAAAGTACTTTGTATTTTGGGGAGATAATAGTATTCCAGATTAACAAGGATATGGTTCCTATTGGGGACAAAGCAAGATAGAGTTGGGGTCAGATTACGAAACACTCTAAATACCTGGCTAAAAATAATCTTCCTTCTGTTGAAAGCTTCTGATACTTTAAGAGGCTAATATTATCATCATACACCACAGATCTCCAAACTTCAGTCTCTATTTGTAGAAACTTTTCCTTGCTTAACTCATAGGATTGTTGTATAAATGAGAAAAAAACATATGGGAAAGACCTTTGAAAAATGTTACAGGGCCAATTTTATCATAGTGAATTATTAAGAAGCTTAACATAATCATAATTTAAAAATAGCCTGGGAAATCCATCAAATCATATGAACATTAGACCTGGGTGACAAGAATAGGAATGGAAAAGAAAAATTAAATTGAAAGACTACACAGGACACAAAAAAATATGACACGGTCTACACTCAAAGAATTTACAACTTAGAAAGACAAGGCATAAACAGGAAAAAATAACTGTCATTACAATATATTACTGTGGCAAATGAGTAATTTATTTAGGTAAGTACTATGTGAGTTCAGAAAATGGAGGCAATAGTGTGAGATAGATTCGTTGAAAAAAAAATTAATAGAGTAGATGAGCCACGTGCTGAGCTCTGAAGAATGAGCTAAGTGTGGACTAAAGGGTAGAAAGAAGGGTATTCTGGATGATAAGAACAACATGAGCTACAGTACTGAATAAACAGCAAGTAGGACATTCTGGCTGAGGAAACAGTAGTGGATAAACTTAGAAATGCATGCTAAAACCTAAATTGAAGAGACCTTTGAACTTAGGGCCATTCAATGCCATGATAAAACTACTATTTTAAGATGATTAATCCAGATCTGACAGAATAAGGGAAAATGTATGTGGTAGATAAAGATGGCCACCAATTCTTTGCCACTTCCCATTGAGAGGTAGAATCTATTTCCCTTTCCCTTAAATCTGAGCTGCCCTATGACTTTTTTTGACCAACAAAAGGTGGCAGAAGTGACACTTTGTAACTGCTGAGTCTGAGCCTTCAGAAATCTGTAGTTTCCACTTTTGTTACTTGGAATGATCCCCCTTGGAATCTGAGCTCCCAGTTCGCAGCTAGTACAAACTGCCAGCCATGTGAACAGGGCTACTTTGGTTCTTTCAGCTGTCTCATAACCCCAATGTGAAGAAGAAGAACCACCTGGTTTACTCAAAGAATCAAAAGAAATAAAAAATTGACGCCATTTTAAGTCACTATGCTGCAACAGCAGAAAACCAAAACAGTGTATTTACAGAGATAGTAGTATTTGAAAATTATGGCTAGGATAGCTAAAATCTTAACTTTCAGACTGACTAAAAAATTCTGGCTACAATGAATGTGCTGCAAATGAATCAAAAGAACAATGACTTATCTTCCAGAGAACATCCAAGGACCCAGGTTTAACAAGGAAGCCAGGTTATTGCTAAACATTGCTATTCTTTTCCATGTGCTCTATCCTTTTTGAGATGTTAAAGCTTTTAGGAGAGAAATTTGCCTGTCTTTTTAACAAGGTCTCTTGCAATTTGCTCCCCTTGACTTCAGTAGTTCCAAGGGTTCATCTTCTGTTTAAAGCAGAGGTAGACTTGCCTTTTATACATTCTTATATTTCATAAAATGTCTTAATATAAAATAAGATAGAATGAACTTTATTTCATATAATTTAAACTTCTGTTCAATTCCTAATTCCATTCTTGAGTTTGCTCTGCACCTTCATTTTTTAATACCTCAGGGTACTTAAACACGACAAAAGAATGATTAAATGTGAAGTATGGCTGATAAGTATAAGATGTAATAATCTGTATTAGTTTTACTATATTTGTGAATATATATGTGAGTATATGTGCACAACGCACTTTACTTTGACCAATTTTTCTATGTATATTTTCAAAACATGATAATCACACCCTGACAGCCTGTAGAATAACAACTATATTTAGATACTATATATTAAAACTTTAGTGCTATGGTCTTACCTCTGCTGTCTTTCTATCTTGGCTGCCATTTTAGGATTAAGAGTGGCTTCTTCATAAAGAGGCTGCATTACACTGGTAGGTACTAAGAAAGTTGGTTGTATCTGCTGGATTTGTCTGTTTTTATTAGTACGCTGATATGCAGTGATGAGACGCCTCAAACGTGTAGTTAAAGCTGATTGAGTAGGCCAATAAATTTTATCACCTTCCATTAGTTGACCATCTATATTTAAATAAAATAAATAATGTAAATAATAATAATAATAAAAACTAAACAGATACTGTATAAGGTGTACAAAAGTACCAAAACTTGTCTATTAAAATTTTTTTCTTCAATGTAATTATGTAGGTGAAAAAAACAACCAAATCTTTCATCATAAAAAAAAATTCTTTTAATTAAATACACAACAGAGTTTAACAGCAGTTCAAAATAAGTAGGACACAGTGGAATAAAGATGTTATCTATTTAAAGGAAACAACTATTGCATTTCCAGGTCTAATAAATCATAAGGGCTGGCAAATACTCAATGCCTTAGCTTAAATAAATTAAAAGCCAAATGGAATCCCATGAGAATCTGAATACTGTAAGCTATTCTAACTAAAGTCTTATCTCAATTTAGTTAGAATAAAAACATTTTTTATTTTTATTTATTATTTATTTATTTATTTATTTATTTTTTGGTCTTTTTCGTGACTGGCACTCAGCCAGTGAGTGCACCGACCATTCCTATATAGCATCTGAACCCGCGGCGGGAGTGTTGCTGCGCTCCCGAGGCAGCACTCTCCCGAGTACGCCATGGGCTCGGCCCTAAAAACATTTTTTAAATCACTAGGAAGAAACATATGTTTTAAAGATTCAGGATAAAAAAATTTACAATGCTGCAACTTTAAAATTTTTATTACCTAAAAAAGTGCAGGATCTATTTCCAAGTTGTAATATTATAATTTATATATGATAATCAAGCTGTAATCATTCACACTAAGCTAAAACTACTCCTTGCATTCCTAGGTGGGAATGAGTATGCTCTAGTGACAGTATGTTCCTATCTTGATATTAAAAAGACCTTGCACAGAAAACCTTTATATAAAGTGGGTGATAAAGAATGGCTCCAAACACACATAGAGAACTAATAAGAAATTAAATGTGTTACTGAATTAACACCTTAATGATAAAATGTCACAAACAAGTTTAATGATCAAGACATAAAGTCATCAGAGCCTCTATTCTATAAAAGGGCAGTGAGTTACTGCACAAAGATTTGCAACAACTAAAAGTACTGTTAAATTCCCAATTAACTAATATGTCCTATAATGATTACAAGTGTACTCAATACATATTTCATATACACTTAAAACATTATAAAAGTATAATAGCTTATTCATCTTATAGTATCATGAGAATGTAAATTACAATAATATTAAAGAAGTAAATGCAATTTACCTCCATCTGCTATAACAAGATCTCCTGGTGAAGAAACATCATCCTTTTAAAAGAAAATAAAAATCTGTCATAGGGAGATTGAGTCAAGATACATATAATAAAAGAGAATCAAACTTCTTTATAATGAAGAACATTTTTGCTATAGAAATTTTAATGATTAATTTAGCAAAAATAAACTTTTAATTCCTTGTTCTCAATTCTCACCCTTTCATAGTTATTGCTTTGAAAATTTAGACCAGTCTTTATTTACAAAAATTATTTCCTTTTCTATAATTATCTTTAAGTCTATTTCTTCCCTACCAACCTTTCCCTAATTTTGAGTATGCCCTAGGTTTTATTGCTAACCAATTGTTTTTTTTTTTTTTCTTTCCATACACCAACTCTCAGAAAATTTATTCATTCTCATATCTGGTTATTAGATAACCTGAAAATCTTTACTTTTTCAGCCTTAAACAGTTTGCTTGTGCTGTACATGCGATTTTTATTTGTTAACAGAGCATCTTCAATTATATATTCCAACATTACCTTAAACTTAATATTCATAAGTTTGGCAATTTTATTTCAATGACTATTGGCTTCTATTGTTTCAGAAAACGCTGAAGTTAGAATTATCATAATTCCTTTGTAGGAGGGTCTTTTTCTCTGGTTGTCTGTAACATCTTCTCTTTGTTTGGTGTTTCTGCAATTTCACCAGGAGGTTTCTTGGAGTGGATTTAATTTTATTTATCCTGCCAAGATTCATTTTATTTCTTGAATCTGAGGACTCATGTCTTTTATTATGTCTGAAATATTATGTTTTCTAATACTACTTCTCCTTTATTCTCTCTAGGCTCTCCTTCTGGAACACCTACTAGATATATGCCAGACATTATCACGCTATCCTCCTTGTTTCTAAACTTTTTTCCCACATATTCCATTATTCTGCTTATTGATTTATTGCCTCTCTGTTCCAAGTTTATTGCCTCTCACACCTTTTGCCTGCTCTAAGGAAACAGATCTGAGCTCTTCAAATATTTTTTCCTCTGCTAGTCAGTATCATGTTAAGCTTTGTCAGTACAGGGAACTGGAGATATGCTGTAGGGGGAAAAGGGTTTTACTTCCTGGTTCTGGTGAGCTCCTCCATTGCTCAGCTCCAACAGCACAGTGGCCTCTTCCCTAGAGTGCAGCTCCTGCAATTTGAGCAGTCTGTAGCACCCATTGGCCAGCAGCTTTTCCCAGTAACTTCTCTCTTGGGCGGTTTTGTAGTTGAGTGTCTCCAGTGAGAAATTTTCCCAGAAGAACATTCTTTGGCAACCCTAGAGGATGGATTTCCAGCCAGTTCCAGAGGGTAGGTTTCCAGCCAGTTGCACTGGTGTGGCAGCACAGCATCCCTTCTGACCATGGCCATATCCTCCCAACAAAGTCTGGATCTCAGCTCTGTTGGTGATGTGGCTCTTCCCTGGGTGCTTCAAGCCCCAGGAGTGGTGGATGTTACTTATATCTGCTATTCCCATATTGTTTAGAATTCTCTTTACTTCTTATTAGCCAATCTCTCATTACTCCAACCCCCCTATTATAATGAATAATTCTTTACATTAAACTTTCCCTCTCCTGACTAGCCCAGACTGATCCAACATGCTCTACTTTGGATAATTTCCTCATATCTGTTTTCCAAATAATTTCTTCTCTCATTTGCTGTGTCTAATCTGCTTATCCAGCAAAATATTTAACCTATTTATTGAGTTTTAAATGTCAACAGCTGTATTTTCTACTTTTAAAGGTACATGTAATTCTTTTTCATATCTTCCTAGTTTTTAAAAATCATATCTTGTCTTTCTTTTGTTTTTATTTTTTTTAACTGTCTTTAATCATTTAAACATGTACATGTTCTCAATTTCAATAGATGTATTAACAGAAGTTCTCAGGGGTCTAACCTTGTTCTTTGTTGCATGCTAACACTGACTCATGGTAAATTTCTCTTCATATATTTTTAAATTTTGGACTTTGATTTCACTTTATGGGGGCTTCATTTTCAGGACTCATACATAGTCTGAACTGAAGTTCTTTCTTCCAGAGTTCTTTTTTTTTCTTTTGGTTTTTACCAGGTACCCAGGGATACTACTAGTCAAGTACCCCTTTTTATATTACATTGAGGTTCCTGGACCTTGCAGGTGAAATAAAAGAATCAACCACAGACTCAAGAGAAGGCAGGCCTATGGTTATAAATTCTCAGGAGAGAGATCTTTCCTACCCAGAGCCCATGCTGAGATAAATTTCCTTGCCCTCTCCTTGTGCTTTATGTCTCAAAATACTGCCCTTTGAGAGTCCTACCTTTATACAGAATTTAAGTTTTCCTTGCCCACATACTGCGGTAAGCCTTGTCTGTTGTCCTCATACAGGCATCAATAGCCAAACCCCTTTGCTACCAAGACCAGCAAACCCTACCTGACAGCTATAGCATCATCCAGTCTTTTACCATGCTCTCATAAATATTATAGAAAATCCTCATCTCTTTTAACACCGTTTTCCCTACTCCACGGATTATTTTCTATATTTTCATCCAACTCTTCTTTTTGACATTCTAATAAATAGAGCACTTAGAACTATGCTTTGGCAGCTCAGCATTACTCTAGGCTCTACTCTCTATTTCAAATTTCTTCATATAGGTATAGTTTCTATCTCTTGTTGTCCACTCTGCTTTGGGACTTTGCCCTGGACACTGTGTTTCTTAGATCTAAGAAGTGTAGCAAGTGGGCAAACCCCATCCCACCCCCATGTCCAAATCAGCCTCCATCTTGTCAAGGAGGGGAGATCAGATGAATTCTGAATGGCTATTTGTGATATTTGTCAACCCAAGTTGATCACTTATTTAGCTAATCTTCTGAGGAACAGAGGAATTATGTATAATGAAAAGGAAAAACATGCAGAAGAAAAAGCAAATAAAAGATACTAAGGAGTACCTCAGATTGAGGATTTAAAAATATGATCCAAAGCATACCTCTATATCATCTTTAAAGATGGCTGGGGCAGGTTTGTATTCTGGATCTTCCACATCCCTGTTAAAATACCAATAAATGCTATAATACCATAGCGAATTTAAGATTTCTCTCGACAGAATAGAAAAACAAATGGAATCTCATTGGAGGAATTTTTTAGTTTATTTTAAAGGTCAGACTAAAATCTCTGCTCTCTAGCCAGAGAAGCCCAAGCCACAGCATGAAAGCTATTCTAGAGAAAGTAATAAGAAAGCTAGTTCTAATTTACTCTTACTTCCAAGTTCACTTTTAAATGTGCTATTATTAATCTCAACATGTCTTTTACTTTTCTCTTTTGGTAAGAAAAGGAAGATTATATAAGGACTCACAACAGGTATAATGAATAATATCACATCTCTCTTCAACTGTAATATTCTTGCCTTTTCTCCTCTTATATCCCTAGAATTTTATGAATACTTGCTAGAATGAAAAAATGAAAGACTCATCAAAGAATGAGTGTGGGGCAGGTCCAATGTCTTTCTTGATCATAAACTGTTGGACAAGCACTAAGTATCATTAGCTCTTTCAGACTGTAAACTCTAATTCTCTTAATGCGACACAACTTAAACATCACTGATACAGAATATGCTGATGTTGAACAGAAGACAGAGATACAGAGAATTCATGACTCTGAAACGCACATACCCATCCATATAATCATTTGCTCTCTGTTCAGCAGCAACTGCTTTGTCATCAGGTTTTCCTACTCTTTCCAAGAAGCATAATGCTGGGTCTGCTCGGATAGTGTTATATTTTTCATAACCTAGAAGCATCACCAATTACAAATGTAAAAAGGATAAAAAGAAGAAAGGTGTGTAAATATAAGCATTCCTTATAACTATGGTTGATAATATGCCTGAACTAAAGGGACCATATATTAAAATGATATAGGTTAAGTATGTTTTCTAGAAGTTATTACAAACATTACATGATCTGATAATATCTATAAAAATTTAGATGAAATTTATCAGTTAATATGGAAAATAGGTAAAACTGATCATTTCACATAAAAACTCTTCCTGAGAGAGGAAGTTGTGTGAGACATATCCAGGAAGGGCAGGTCACATATGCCACCCTCTCATGAGGAAAATGCAGTGACAGATAAACATAGTTTGATAGTGTAAGCTTTTAATGCTGTATATATAACATGGGTGTTACTGGAATAAAGCTGTTAGTGGAAGTCAATAAACTGAGAACTAGTTGAATTACATTATACACAGAAGGTGATCCTACCTACTTTACTTCTTACTTACCATGTTTAAAAACTCCAATAAGGAGTGACTTATCAGCATCAAAGTCCCACCACTCAGCAGGAACTTCTGAGTGGTCTGGTTCTGGTACCCAAACATCAATGTCACTAAAAAAAAAGAAATCACGATATAGCATTATCAAACAAGTCAAAAAGAAGGCAAAATTTTACTGGCTTTTAAAGCATTGTGGATTTTAAGAAAAAGAAGTTAGGATTTTATTTCATTGATTTTGTAAAATTTTCCTATAATTACCAATTAAAATTATAGAAGTGAACAATAACAATAAGGATATCATAAAATGAACGAATATTGTTAAACTCAACAGAAGAAATACATTTCAACAAGGTTTACTATATAATTCTCTTAAAGAATCATATTCTTTCCACTGATTTCCTTTACTCATAGACAAAGGGTTCTACTGGAAAGTAGAGACCTATGACAGCAAACAACTTGACAAAAATCATCTGCTTCAAATATTTCATTTAGTATATGAAGTATATAGTATACAGTAGATGAAGTACAGTATATGAAGACTGAAACTCTAAAAGGGTAAATGAATTGCTTTAGGCTGCAGAGCAAGTTTTATCTCTTCTAGACTGCTGTTACTAAGAAAATCACTGAAAATGGCAAGTTTTTGATTCATAATTTGATTAAAACACTCAAATTATATTTTTATGCTATATATAAATAATACCACGCCATAAAATGGCAACATAACAAAGTACTAGAAACTGTAATAATCCATAACGCTTTGGTAATTTGGCTGTTTTCACGAGTAAGAAATAATTATAGCATTGGTAATTTTGCAAACATAATTTCTTCTCCTTTACTTTCCCAGAAACCTTTTGCAAGTAACACATATTCAAGTAACACCTCTGAAGAGAAAAAAATGTCATGTACTAAAGGACTGAAATGTTCACTTCTTTACCTTAGTGATTTAAGCTGTTGTCTCCTTGTTTTTAACCCAAGGATAAGAAATAATGAAAGGAGAGACCTTTTTCTCTGGATTCTTAAAGGAATCTGTCAGCACTTTAAATGAATGAACGTCTTACTATATCTAATTTTGCTTTATAACAAAAGGGCCACAATTGAAATATTTTTTAGCTTAGTGCAGAAAAATAGAGAAAAAGGAAGAATGATTTTCCTATGATATGGCAGAAATTGACAAAGATTAAGAAAAATATGGTAAAAGGAGATATTTCTTTTTTATTGAGTTCCTAACGAGGACTAAAAAAAGCATTAGCATTAAAAGATAAAGGAAAGCAGAAAGAACACTAGAAGTAGGATCCCAGAGGGGGGAATAAAAAAGTGGGTCAGGTAGTTCCCATTGCTAACCATCAGGTGGCACGCTAAGCTTAAAACACTGTGATTATCAACTGAAGCAGAAAGTTTTTCTGCTGGTAAAGAGGAAGAGGTAGTCAGTATAACTCATGGTTCAAATGTAAGTGCCACATACATGTTAGGTCTTTGTTAACTGCTAGGGAAAAGGATATAATATGGTGGATGTGCAAGTGTGGTTGATTTCTGTTTTTAAAGACTCAGTTCAAGTGCCATCTCCTACATGGAGCCTCCTTTAACTTTCCTGGGCTATACCATTCATTCAAAATATATTTACTTACTTATTTATTTTTTTGGCAGCTGGTCAGTATGGAGATCTGAACCCTTGACCTTGATGTTATAACACTGTGCTCTAACCAAGTGAGCTAACTGGCCAGCCCTTCATTTAAAATATATTTAAATAGCACTTACCATGTGTCAAAAATGGCAATAATGAATTCAGACAGATGTGCCCCTCCCCCTGTGAAGAGGTACCTGCAATACTATGTGATGAATGCTGTGACAGAGTACTCTGGGTATGTGCCTAACCCAGTGTTGGGAGGTCACAAAAGGCTTTGTTGATGTCAGCTGAGCAAGAGGAGGAGGAGAATGAGGGAAAAGGAGAAAGAGAATGTTACAGCAAGAATGCAAAGGTCTGGAGACAAGAGTAATCAATCATGGCACATGTGAGGAATGTGGATCTAAAGTTCAGAAGAAAAATGTGGGCTAGAGGTTTGGAAGACATCAGCATAGAGATAAAAAATAAAGCCATAAAGAAGAGAACACCCAAGAAGAGTGACAAGAGAGGGCCTATGTGAAGACACTTTAAAATTTAAAAGAGACAGGTAGAAAAGGAGTCTGAAAAGCAACACACAGAGAGAAAAAAAGAAAAACCACAGAAGAATGGTATCATAGAAGCATTTTAAAAAGTAAGTGGTCAACAAAGGTAAAGTAAGGTAAACGCTATGGTATATTCACCAAATTTAGCAGCAAGAATGTTGGTAAAGATATTCCTGAAGTGGGTGGTAGAGTGAAGAGAAAGAAGCTGCATTGTAATGGAATGCATGGTGAATGGAGAAAATAAAAAGGAGATAGCAAATACAGATACTTCTTAAAAGAAGTTTGGCTGTGAAATCAAGGAAAATTAACAATATGGTAGTTTCAGGAAATATTGGGTCCAAAAGTGGCAAGGGTAGGTGTGTGTGTGTGTATGCACACATCCATCTGTATATGTGCATTTAAGATGAAGCAGATGCAAATGTTAAAAAATCCAAATGAAAAGTCAGAGGGGGAGATTAATGAAAGGCAAAAATGAAGGGATAATCCAGACAGAGCATTCCCTGAGAAATCACAAGTGGATTGGATCCAGTCAGGCCAAGGGAAAGAAGTCAATTAGTCAACAAATATTTACTGAGTGTTTAATAAGTACAGATTCTAGAGACTGGGAATACAATGATCAATAAGACAGCATTCTGACCTTCAAGCAGATTAAAAAGTAATGGAAGGGGCCGGCCTGTGGCTCACTTGGGAGAGTATGGTGCTGATAACACCAAAGCCATGGGTTTGGATCCCTGTATAGGGATGGCTGGTTAGCTCACTTGGGAGAGCGTGGTGCTGACAACACCAAGTCAAGGGTTAAGATCCCCTTACCGGTCATCTTTAAAAAAAAAAAAAAAAAAAAAGTAATGGAAGGAAAAGACAATATAAAAATAAACACAATTTTTAAATAGTAACAGGCATTATGAATGAGATAAAATTAGCTTAAGAAGCAGTGAGTGACTCCTGGGCTACTTCAGCTGTGGTGAGCAGGGAATTGAGACACAAATGATTTGAAGAGGCAGCTCTGTGGAAGATATGGAAAAAGTATTTGTATCAGGAGGAATAACATAAAATGAGCTTGACATGCTGAAGGAACAGAAACACCAGTGTGACTGAAGCATGATGGGTGAGGGACAGAGTGAATGAAGAAGTCACAAAGTTATGTAGGGCCTTGTAGGCCATAAGGAGTTTGAATTTTATTCTAAGAGAAATGAGAAGCATCTAGAGAGTTTTTAGAAGAGGAGTGCTATGACCTGATTTTTGCTTTAGAAAGATTTCTCTGCCTGCTGTGTGAAGGACAGGTTATAGAGAGGCAACAGTGGACACAAAGAGCCTCCATTAGGAGGCCATTGCAAAAGCATTAACATGAGATAATGGTGGCTTGTATTAGGGCTTTAGCAGAAGAGATCATGAAAAGTGCTCAAATTTGATATGTATTGTGTAGAGCTAAAAGGTCTTCCTGTAAGGTATGAGCAGAGAGGAATCTAGAATGATAACAGACCAAGTGGTGGTACATCTAATGGGATGGAGAAGACATATATGGGAAGTGGGAGGGAAAGGACTGCAGACAGTAGATTTGGGAGAGTCAGGGGAAGTTTAAGATGTCAATTAGATTTTCAAGAGGAAATGTTGGGAGTTGATTTGGAGCTTAAAACTCAGGGAAGAAGTCTGGGATGAATATGTAGATTTGAGAGTCACCTATTTATAAATCATATTTGGTATGAGACTGAATGAGTTTACCTAAGGAGAAAGTATAGACAGGTAAGAGAGCTGAGGAAGGTGCTCTATCTATTAGAGGAATAAGTGTTGGCAAGAGAGAATGAAATGGAAAGAGCAGTGAGAAAAAGGACAACCAGATGGGTATAGTAACATGAATGACAATAGATGACAGTATTTTAAGAAGGGAGAGGTAGAATAAATATAGAGAGCTGATCACATTGTATGTCATTAGTGGCCTTGTTAAGAGCCATTTTCAGTGAGATAGCAGAGATAAAAGATTAATTGAAAGGGGTGGAAGAGAAAAAGCAAAGTAAAGAAATAAGAGACAGTAACTACAGACAACTCCTTAAAGGAGTTTGTTGTGAAGGGAAGCAGAGAAATGGAGTGCAAAGGCGTTTATAAAAGGCATTTTTTTCCTGTTCTTTGTTAAGAGAATGATATTAAGGCATGTATGTATGCCAGAAGAATGATCCATTCAGCATGGCTTGTTTGATTTCTTCTAGCAATGTTCAGCTGGTCAGGTATAGGCAAGAAGCAAATTGCTTTAAGGTATGCAGAATGAAAGGTTTAAAATAAATGCTATAGAGAATGGAAGAGAAAATTGTGAATGATTACTTATAGTATTAAGAGGCAAGATAAAATTAGAAATAAAAGTTCCTTGTAGCACCTCCCTGGTATTCCATAAATACATCAAAGAATTCATTACACTGTGGTATAGTTGTCTGTTTGTCTATTTCCTCTTCACTGAGACCATAAACTCCTTAAGGATGAGGACTGTGTTTTGTCTTTGTATCCCTAGTGTTTCACAGTGTCTGGTATCTAGTACATACTCAAAAAAGTGTTTCAGAAAGAATGAGACAATTATTAAATTTATGCTTTAATGGCATCTAGATTAGATATCATTCTTAATATTACTACTACTATTGTTGTTGCTATTATATTAGGACTTTTAGAGACAGGGCCAGATGAGAGTACTAGAAGAAAGGCAACACATTGGCAACGGTTAATTCCCTAAGTTTGACAGATTTTCCTTCTTGTGAATTTACTAAATAAGGAGCCTCCTAATATTTTCTAGTCATATAATTTTTGTTTTATCATGTTGCTGAAAAATAAATACAAACATATTATTTAACTTACCTTGCATCAACTCCATCAAATACTTTCTGACACTCATTTCCAATGACTTCTTGCTTTAGATAATACAGCATTCTCACACGAAGCAAAACTCTAAAGATAAGGGAAAATGAATCAAAGGCACAAAAATATGAATCACTCTAAAAAATTCATCCATGGGGTTAAAATTAGGATGGAATTGTATACAGATTTTTTACTAATAAAATAATAATTACTTCAGACTAAATATAAAAGGTTTCTCCAAAATCTCACAATCATCATTATTTAATATCCAAGTAAGACATAATCAGCTCATTTGGAGGCCAGTTTTATTTATCTGTTGGTCAAAACAGTGACCCAAGAGGTACCAGAATTTGCTGAAGGATACTTTGTAAGGTTCGGATCCTATATAGGACTGGCCAGTGCACTCACTGGCTGAGTGCAGGTCACGAAAAAGACAAAAAAAAAAAAAAAAGATAAAGATTAGGTTTGGTCCTAGACCATGCTCTCTGTCCTCAAAAATCAGCATGCTTTAAGATTGTTAATAAATTCAGAAAGATGAATTTTTAAAGAGTTGTGTTAAAAACAACCTACTACGTACTTATTACAGTGGTGTTTTATATGTTTTTTGTAGCCTTCATCTTGAAGTAGCTGCTCAGGATTATATTTTCGAAGCCATTCTGCTTTCTGTATATCAAAGGAGCTTGTTTGAGTCTTTACTTTCTTCCCTTTTCGACCCCGGGGTACAGGAGCGGATAGGCCTGTTAAAATAAGAAATACATGTGAAATCAGGAATAATGTATATACAGATCTGCAACTTAAAAAATTTTTTCAATGCAAGAAATTTCTACAGACTTTCTCAGGTATGCACAGGTTATAGAGAAATCTTTAAAATAGTGGGAACAATACTGGCACAATCACAAGTCAGGATGACAGTTATACACATATTAAAACAATGTACCCCAAATATCTAATAATTCCACATCTAAAATGAATCATTCTGGGACTTCCGGTCAATATGGCAGAATAGACGGTCCCTAGCGTCACTCTCTCCCACAAATCAACTGATTTAAACTATAAAAACATAAGTGCATATGGAACGGAGAGACGTCCAGCGGGGGAGGCAGAAGCTCCACGGAGACTACATGCCCTGCGGGGCCGCCGTCACACTATCCGGCAGATAGGCTTCACCGCCACCATCCGGCTCCATTCCCAGCCCAGCCCAGTGTGCACAGAGTGGAGAGAAGTCTGGCAAGGGAGGCAGAGGCTAGGCAGAAACCACACACCCTGTGGGGCCGCCACTGCATGATCCAGCAGCCCAACCAAGTGCGCACAGAGTGGGGAGACGTCTGGCAAGGGAGGCGGAGGCTCGGCAGAAACCACACACCCTGTGGGACCGCCACTGCATGATCCAGCAGCCTGGCCTAGTGCACTTGGAAAAGAGAGACGTCCAGCAGGGAAGGCGGGAACTCCAAGGGGACCACACTGCTGCCGTGCAATCCAGCAGCCCGGCCCAATGCGTACGGAGCACAGAGATGTCCAGCAAGGAAGATAGAAGCTCCGTAGAGTCCACACACCCTGTGGGGGGGCCGCTGCCACGTGATCCAGCAGCAGGTAGGCTTCACTGCTGCCACCCGGCTCCATCCCAAGCCTGGCCTAGCGCACAGACCAGGGAGACATCCTGTAGGGGAAGGGGAAGCTCTCCAGAGACCACACGCTACGCGCTGCCTCAGTGCATCCTAGCAGCAGGGCCAGAGCACACAGAACAGGGAGAAGTCCTGCATGGGAGTTGGAAGCTCAGCAGAGACCACACACCCTGCGGTACAGCCCCGTGATCCAGCAGCCTGGCAGAGTCCAAGCTGACCAGAGAGGTGGCTCCCCGGAGAGGCCCAAGACCCAAGGCAATCACACACATAAGGCACTAGCGGCCACTGAGCAGTCACTGAGGTAGCCATACCAAATTGGCAACCACAGCAACATCTTAGTTGGTCAATAGTGTCAAACCTGTGGACTGTGAAACCCCCTGCCACAATGAACAAACATCAAAAAAAAAAAAGATACCAGAAATACAAAAATCAAGAAACTACACCACCAAAAGATAATAAATCTCAAGCTCTAGATCCTATAGAACAAGAAGCCCAGATGACATGATCCTGTATATCGAACAGCCTAAAGCCTCTACAAAAAAACTCTTGGAGTTGATAAATGATTTCAGCACAGTAGCAGGATACAAAATCAACACACAAAAATCAGTAGCATTTCTCTTCTCCAATAGTGAACATGCAGAAAGAGAAATCAAGAAAGCCTGCCCATTTACAATAGCCACCAAAAAAAAAAAAAATACTTAGGAATTGAGTTAACCAAGGATGTGAAAAATCTCTATAATGAGAACTACAAACCACTGCGGAGTGAAATTAGAGAGGATACAAGAAGATGGAAAGATATCCCATGCTCTTGGATTGGAAGAATCAACATAGTGAAAATGTCCATACTATCCAAAGTGATATACAAATTCAACGCAATCCCCATCAAAATTCCAATGACATTTTTCTCAGAAATGGAAAGAACTATCCAGACATCTATATGGAATAATAAAAGACCACGCATAGCCAAAGCAATGCTGAACAAGAAAAATAAAGCTGGAGGAATAACACTACCTGACTTTAAGCTATACTACAAAGCTATAATAACCCAAACAGTACGGCACTGGCATAAAAACAGACACACTGATCCATGGAATAGAATAGAGAATCCAGAAATCAACCCACACACTTACTGCCATCTGATCTTTGACAAAGGCACCAAGCCTATACACTGGGGAAGAGACTGCCTCTTCAGCAAATGGTGCTGGGATAACGGGATATCCATATGCAGGAGAATGAAACTAGACCCATATCTCTCACCGTATACTAAAATCAACTCAAAATGGATTAAGGATTTAAATATACACCCTGAAACAATAAAACTTCTTAAAGAACATAGGAGAAACATTTCAGGAAATAGGACTGGACACAGACTTCATGAATACGACCCCAAAAGCATGGGCAACCAAAGGAAAAATAAACAAATGGGATTATATCAAACTAAAAAGCTTCTGCACAGCAAAAGAAACAACACAGTAAAAGACAACCAACAGAGTGGGAGAAAATATTTGCAAAATATACATCTGACAAAGGATTAATATCCAGAATATATAAGGAACTCAAACAACTTTACAAGAAAAAAAACAAGCAACCCAATAAAAAAATGGGCAAAAGAGCTAAGTAGGCATTTCTCTAAGGAAGATATACAAATGGCCAACAGACATATGAAAAAATGCTCAACATCACTCAGCATCCGCAAATCAAAACTATACTGAGATACCATCTAACCCCAGTTAGGATGGCTAAAATCCAAAAGACTCTGAACGATAAATGCTGGCGAGGGTGCGGAGAAAAAGGAACTCTCATATATTGTTGGTGGGACTGCAAAATGGTGCAGCCTCTATGGAAAATGGTATGGAGGTTCCTCAAACAATTGCAGATAGATCTGCCACATGACCCAGCTATCCCACTGCTGGGAATATACCCAGAGGAATGGAAATCATCAAGTCGAAGGTATACCTGTTCCCCAATGTTCATCGCAGCACTCTTTACAATAGCCAAGAGTTGGAACCAGCCCAAATGTCCATCATCAGATGAGTGGATACGGAAAATGTGGTACATCTACACAATGGAATACTACTCAGCTATAAAAATGAATGAAATACTGCCATTTGCAACAACATGGATGGACCTTGAGAGAATTATATTAAGTGAAACAAGTCAGGCACAGAAAGAGAAATACCACATGTTCTCACTTATTGGTGGGAGCTAAAAATAAATAAATAAATTCACACACACACACACACACACACACACACACACACACACACACACACACAAAAACGGGGGCGGGGGGGAAGAAGACATAACTACAATTCCTTGAAGTTGATACGACAAGCAAACAGAAAGGACATTGTTGGGTGGGAGGGAGGAGAAGGAAGAGGGAGGGAGGTTTCGGTAATGGGCCACAATAATCAACCACATTGTATATCGACAAAATAAAATTAAAATAAATAAATAAAATTAAAATAAATAAATAAAAAAATAAATTTAATGAATCATTCTGATTTTCTTTTTGTTCCAAAACAAATGATGTTTTTTCCACATGTAAAAACCAAAAGATCAAATCTGTCCCTCTGCTTTACTTTTGCTTCCCTAGTTACCAAAACATACATTTTAGCCTCTTGATTTTCAAAATTGATTTTATTAATAATGTGGATTAGGTTAGCCATTGGGAATTCCTGTTCAAGGTAGCTAAATTCATTTTATTTGAGATCTTTGTCATGAAATATTTAAAAAATACAAAAAGTATTCCCACTCTTCATGTTCATATATTACATACTTGCTCAGTTCCTTTACGAAAGAAAATAATACACAGTTGTAGTCCTCTCCCATCCAATTCATCAGTTCCTTCCCAGAGGTCACCAGTACCCTGAATTTGTTTTCTAACTCCATGCATGTTTATGCTATTACTACATATGTGGAAAAACAAGTTTTCAAACATTATATTACGTGTATAATCCTGCAACTTATTTACAATGTAGATTAGTCCATTTCTTCTTATAATTTTGGCAGGGTTTTTTTGTTTTTTGTCTTTCTATTCTGAGTCTAGTTTATTAGATGTATATACGTTCATACTTGTTATATCTTCTATGGATTGTTCTCTTTGATTAGGTAGTCTCCCTTTTTATTAAAATCCCACTTAATACCTTCCATCTTAAATTCTACTTTGTTGTATGTTAACATTACTACAGTTTTATATGGTTTAGTATTTGCATGGTATAGCTTTTGCTTAGTCTATAAGCTAATTGTTTGATGCTTAGTGATATCTCTTTGATGTATAAAAATGCTCATTTTTCTCCATCTGACAATTTTTATCTTTTAACAGGTAAAGATATACATAGTCTGCTTACATATATTTATATTTATTTTTACTATTTTATTTTCTTCTATTATTCCCTCCTCCTTTCTGTGTTTTTTTGGAATGACTGTTCTGTACTCTGGTCCTCTCTACCTTTGTTGGTTTGGAAACTAAATACTGAATATTTTAATGTATACAGTCGGCCCTCTGTATCCATGGGTTCTGCATCCATGAATTCAACAAACCATGAATCGAAAATATTCAGGAAGAAATAAACCTGCACCTGCACCGAACATGTACAGACTTTTTTTCTTGTCATTATTTCCCAAACAATAAAGTATAACAACTATTTATACAGTGTTTACATTGTGTTAGGTATTATAAGTAATCTAGAGATGATTTAAAGTATATGGGAGGATGTGTGTATATTATATACAAATACTACACCATTTCATCTCAAGGACTAGAGCCCCCATCGATTTTGGTGTCTATGGGAGGTCATGGAACCAATCCCCCATGGATACTGAGGGATGATTATACATACTTAAGTTTTCCTAATAAAATCTACAGATACTCTTTATTTCTAATCTTCCTAACAAGATTTTCTCAGATTCATCATTCAGTCCTTCTATTTACCTTTTCATTTCAGCTACATGTTTATTTATAATTTATAGGTTTATTTGTGCTTTCCATGTTTTTTTTACAGCACCATATTCTTCTTTCAAAGTCACAGTACATTTGAAGTATCTTTAAAGATATTAATAATAGTTCAAAGAAAGTTGTCTTTCCTTTTGTATCTTTGTGTCCTTCAAGTTCATTTTAATGGTTTGTTTTAAGTCTCTGTCTTTCATGTTAGAGACTTTCCTCAGATGTCTGATAATCCAGGGTTGCATTTGATCATATTTAAGAATGACAGATCAAAAAGGTGATAGGTGGTATGAATGGGTGGAGCATACTATTATGGCTCACTGAAGGTTTTTCTCCTGTCATCATCTTTAGGTTTTGGGCTGGTCAGATTCACTAAAGAAAACTCTAGTTTTCTTCCTTGAGTACCACATAAGCCAGTATGCATACATTCATTTAATCCCCATTCAGTAGTTCCACACCTCAATTACCAAAGCAACCCAGGGATCTTCTATTTTACCCTCTCCAGAGAATGAACTTTCAGTCAGTTTTCATCCTAGCTACATGGAGTGAAAGTGGGTATTCAGGGATCTTACCCTCTTCTAAACAACTTTTAATGAAAGAACCTATATGTTTTCAAGCCCACTTCCAGAGGTTCCTGATGTAACAAATTTCTGAGACTTTTGGGAAATCTATGAAGCAAATCAGTTTGGGTTTTGTCTTTCCCTACTGCTGACCTAAGATTTAGTTCTCTTAGGTTGGTTAAGTCAGTTATCACTAATCTATTTGCTTTTAGCTTCCAAAATGTTGCTATTTCCTCTCCTATTATCCACACTTTTGAGGGTTTATACCCATTTTTTAAATTATGAAATATAGGCATATACAAAAGTAGATAAAACAGTATGATGGCTCCCCGTGTCCCATTACCCAACTTTAATAATTTTCAACTCATGGTCTCCTTTGTTTCATCTATACTCTGTTCACTCAACAAACTTCCATATTATTTTGAAGTAAATGTAAGACACTGATCATTTCATTCATAAATATGAGTTATCTTTTAGTGATATCTAAAAGACATTTAGTAATATCTAAAAACTAAGGCCTCCTTAAAAGTAACTATGATACTATTATCAGCCTGAAGGAATGCAATAATAGTTCCTTAATATTCAATATTCAGATTTCTAACAATCTCATAAAGACAATTTAAAAAATCTCCCCTGGGTTGTTTGTTTCAGTCAAGATCTAAATAAAGTCCCCATACTACAACTGATTGATGACTTTTAAACCTCTTTAAAGTTATAACGGGGTTTCAATATCAACACTATTGATATATTGGGCTGGATAGTTCTTCATTGTGGGGGGCTGTCTCTGCTCCCCTGGCCTCTACCCACTAGATGCCAGTAACATGCCCAAAGTTGTGACAATCTGTGGTGGTGGTAGGATTGCGGCACAAAATCATCTCCACTGGGTTTCTATAAAACAGTTGAGAACCACTGGTTAATCGATACCCTCTCCATTCACTCCCATGCCCACAATTTATTTGTTGAAGAAACAAGGTCATTTGTTCTACAGAGTTTATCAAGTTTAATGCCTTCCATTTTTTTCCCCACTTTACAATTGGGATTTCAAGGAAGAGTGAAATTATATTTGTGTTATTCATCCATCTTTACCCAGAAGTCAGCTCTTCACATTAATGAACTTCATTGTCTCCTATTAAGATAGGCCTACAGTCACCATCCTAAGAGAGGTGCTTTCTGTTGTTCTCCATGTCAGTAATTTGTTTATTTACTTCACAATACTTATTACAATCTGTAATTATTTAACTAATTTATCTACATTTTACTATGTCTGTCTACCTAGCTATAATGTAAGGTTCATGAGCTCAGAGCTCTTGTTTATCTTGTTTCTTCTTATCTTCCCAGTACCTTGTACAAGAAACACATAGCAAGCATTCAGTAGATATTTTTTGAATAAATAGAACAAAATTGTAAAATAAATTTAAGGGCATAGTAATCTTTTTTATTTTTATAGAAAATTCAATTATTTTATGCAGAAAAGAATGTTCTGTTAGCAAGGCTGTGGACAAAAAAGTACTTGCACATATCTCTGATAGGACTGTAAATTGGTATAGCCACTTTGGACAGCAAATTAAAGTATTTATAAAAATTTAAAATGTATATAAATGTTTCTCAAACTTTAATATGCACACTAATTTCTGAGGATCTTGTTAAAATGCAGATTCTGATTCAGTAAGTCTGAGGCCTAAGATTCTGCATCTAAGAAGCTCCCAGGAGATGCTGATCCTATCGATCCATGAATTGCATTTTAGGTACTAAAGACATATGTATGCTATACATATATAATTCTATCTTTGGAATCTACTTTAGAGAAAGACTTACTCATGTACACAAGGAGAAATGTACAGAGATCTTCACTGTAACTTGGTTTTTAATTGTCTAAAATTGGAAACAACCTAAATGTCCATTATTACGGGAGATGCTAAATAAATTACAAAATATCCATACTATGGAATACTAAACAGAAGTTAAAATTTGAGATAGATCTACACGAACACAGATGGAAAAACCCCTAAGACATACTGTTGGGTAAACAACCTGCAACCTGATACGTATTTGATAGTAATAGGTAAAACCCATCAAGCAATTAATATTGGCATTTTCTGAAACTGGAACTTGAATTGGGAGTGAGGGTTAATATTCGTTAATATAATCTATAATGCTTTAATATTTTATAGGAGAATATGTTAAGTATTACTTATATAACTAAAAATAAGTGTAAAAAGAAAACCAAAGAATGTTTTTACCTAGATGATTTTGTAGCTCTCGTGTCTGCCCATCTTCAGTTGGAGTAATGAGATCCCATATGAAACCTTTAATCTTCTCATCTCCTCGGTAGTGAACAAGGCAATACGCTAAAAGCGCTCGGCAAATTATTTCTACATCATGCTCATTTAACTGCCTTTTAAAACGGCCATGAGACAGAATCTCTCTCCATCGGCCCCACCTGGTTAAAAAAGGCATATTTACATTACAAATGAGTATTTCTAGAGAAAAACATAACCTATGGATAAAAGGCATAAAAAACAACAAATTTTGTCATTAACAGAATTTGCTAATGAAGTTTCCCCCCATGTCTAAAATGCAGAGGCATGGTATAGTAATTCCTAGTATATTTTATTCAATAATGGATAACATTATCAACTTTGTGTTATTAAATATGCAAATTTTAGAACAAAAAGTTTGACTTTAGTGATACATTTACAATGTAGACACTTAAGGGTATCTCATCATTCTGCTATTAAATATAGTTAGACATTCAGAAGGAAAAGTGGCGGGCTAGCCAGTTAGCTCAGTTGGTAAGAGCATGGTGCTGATACCCCCAAGGTCCAGGATTCCATCCTTGTAGTGACCAGCTGCCAAACTGCCTCCCCTCGTCCCCCCCAAAAAACCCACAGACATTCAGGGTACTTTAAAAATAGCTTTTATTGATTCTAATGAAATTAAAAAAAATATGAGGGTACTTCAAATAGTTCGTGGAAAAAATAGAATTAAAAGATAATACAAATCTTTCCATGAACTTTTTGAAGTACCCTAGTATACTGGAAAACAGTATATATTTTCAGTACCTTTATAAACCAGACTACTTACAGTAAATGTTAAAAATAATATTTTACCCATAAACAAGTAGGTTTTTCTCTACTCTAAAGCATTCAGTTCTTCCATAGCCATTGGAACGGTCACAGGGTCTCCGGAGTTTGGGCTTTTCATCTCCTTCACTTTCAGCTTCAGATAATTCAGCCAATTCATCTTTCGTGGCACTAAAGGGTCTTGTTTGCTTCCTAACTCTTGGAGTGTCAATAACCAAACTATTCTGCAAAATTGAATAGCTATTACTTGAAAGTCCTTTTATGATTTTGCTTATAACAATGTTTTACATTTTCACCTTTCAAATTATACAAATAATAAAAAATTGTAGAAAGCTAGAAAAAAAGAAATTACTAACAATTTCCATCAACCTACCAAATCAACTTAAAAATTTTTATATTCCTTTAAAATTCTTACTATCACACATATAAAATTTTATAACATTACAATCATAGGAAAAAAAGAACTTGGTATTTTGCTTTATTATTATATAATAATTACTGTGCTTTTGCAATAATCATAAAATACATTTTTAAGCTGAATTTATGCCTCATAATTTTCTTTACCTAATTAATTTATATTCTAATTTAGATTTTCAATTTTCAAAATAAATAATGCTAAGTAAATTTTTGTGATCTAAGTTAATCCTAAAGATAAACCCAAAAGGGAAATACCCAGGAATGGAAATATCGGTCAAAGGTTATGAATATTTTATAGATCTAAACATGTTTTAGTGCTTTCCAAAAGAGTTATACTAATTACAAAAAGCAACACATTCATTCATCTGCCTAACTATGTTCAATTCAGTTTAAGTCATTCAAAACAACTTAAGTTGACATACTTTTAACCTTTACTGAGAAACTACTCTAAGTTAGGCACTCTATTATGGGCTGTGGCTAGAAAGATGAATAGAGATTCTGCTCATAGTCTAGAGGGTTAGATAAATATTTAAACAAATGCTATTCAGGATGAGGTATTTTATGGTTCAAGATGGGTACAAAGGAAAGAAGGGAAAATTTCACAACAGTAGTGATACTAGAGAGAATTCTTGAAGAGTTAGAAGTACTCTGCCAGGTAGCCATAGAGGAGATAGCATTACAAGTAGAGAAAAGGGCAAGGAGCCTAAAATGGCATCAGATGTTTAGAAAATGTTCAAGTCCTAGAGCAGAGAGGATAAATGGTAGGAGAGGAAGCAGGGAGCAGAAAACAAAAGTCCTGGTATACCACAGTATGTACACCGAGCATTATATTTAAGAGGATACGTAATGTTGGTATTATAGGTGATGTTAACCTTTGCCAAGTTTCTCCACTGTAAAGTTCCTTGCAATTAATAAATATTTTATATTTAATAAATATTTAGAAGACATACTTTGAGAGTACATAAATTTGCTCTTTCTCAAACTTTCACCCATTAATTTTATAGTTCACTGATAGATTTCATCTGCTATAATTATTGTTACGGTAAATTAATGGTGATTATCATTGTACATGTGTGTTTTTTGCTGTAGGACAGATTCTTAAAAGTTCATTAAATGTTCTACCAATGGAATTTAAAAATTATTTTGTATAGTTATATAAAAAAATTGTTTAACATTTTGATTTGAGTTGCATTATATCTATGAGTTAAAATTCTAAAAGACTCTGAAAATTTTAAAATATGTAGTTTTTCCTTTCCAACTGACAAACCTCCCAACTAAATTTCACTTCACTGAAATCATATACATCTTTCTTTAGGTATATTGCTAAGTGTTCTTTATCTTTTTCCTATTGTAAAGTAGATCTCCTCTTGCATTATATTTTTCTACTTCTGTTAGTATTGATATTTAGGAAAGCTAAATGTTACATTTATCTTCTACCCAGTTAATTCACTAAATTCATTTCTAAATTTTAATAGTTTTGCAGATTTCACTGCCTTTTTAGGCATATTAACATGCCATATGCAAAGAATGATATCATTATAGCTGCTTTTCAAATGTACTTATTTCACAAAATTATAGATATTTCCAAAATACATTAAATAATAGTGATTATGGATGGCAGTGGTGTTATTGCTAATTGCAAAATGTTACATTTTAAAAGGCTACCTATCAAAGAAGATCCCATGTATCAATGCTTAATATTATTAGTTCCACAAATTCTGTTTTAACATCTTGGCCCCTTCTTCCTCAGCTCTAAAGGAAGTCATAAAGGAAACAGCATAAAAATATCCCTTTCTTGACTGCCTTTTTTCTCCTTCCATATTTTACTGAATCATCATTAATGGGTCTGACACCAAGAAAACAAAGTTAAAGAGCAAAGGAGAAGTAACCCATGATTGGAAGACATTAAAAAAATTTTAGGGCCAGCCTGTGGCTCACTTGGGAGAATGTGGTGCTGATAACACCAAGGCCACAGGTTCAGATCCCTATATAGGGATGGCTGGTTAGCTCACTTGGGAGAGTGTGGTGCTAACACCACCAAATCAAGGGTTAAGATCCCTTTACTGGTCATCTTTAAAAAAAAAAAACACAATTTTTAAAAAACACATTATAATTTTAAGAGTGTAAACTACATCCAAAAGTTAAACTTTCCCTGTATTACAACCCATTATGACAGATATCAGAAGTATTAAATTGAAGCAGTGCCTGACTTAGTATGTAATCATTCTATTACTCCATTTCAATTTATACATGCAGAAATGTATTTCTGTAAATGCATAATTGAATATTACAACAATATTCCCAAAGTGTCCCCAAGGAAATTTATTAGAGGGAAAGAAATACTTACTCTGCCACTGATGGTGTCTATATCTATCTCTGCCTTTTTAGCCCATTTTTGCCAGAAGTTGGGATCATCTAAGGAAATATCTGTCCGGTTTCCAGATGCCACAAAACTCGCCTGAAATACATAATAGCAGTTTTTCAAAATGTTTTGAAGCTTAGAGGAAAAATCTATCAAAGTATACTTAAAACATTATCTTCTCACATTTACTGTGGATAGAGTTTGAACTCAGCATACACACATACTTTCACAGGGTATTTCAAATTCAGTGGTCTGAAATGTAGCTGGAGTTTAGGAGCAGAGTTAAATAAGTTATTACTGTTGCTTAAATCTTAAACTTTGGTAAGCAAGGATCAAATCTTTTTGGTGAGAAAACTACCCAGGACAAAGATATGATTTCTAAAAACACTACACGAATATTAAGAAATTTGGTTATAGCACGATTTTTAAAACCTGCCTGCACTATACAGTTCATTTTCTTGTTTACTCCTACTTTATTTCCATCACATTTTCAGACAGTTATGTCTCCTAAAGAAATACAACACAATATATGGGAAACTAAAAAAAAAAAAAAAGAATCACCGACTGTCTTTATTTTAAAAACTTTTTATTACACCATAAATACTGCATAATCATTGTAAAATATTAAGGAAATACAGAGGAACAAAAGGAAAATATATGTGATTTATATTCTTAAATACTGTGAAAATTATAAGGTCTTTCATTTGGAAGAAACTATATATGTGTGTGTATGTATGTTATCTTTATATATTATCTTTATATATATATCTTTATATATATATATCTTTATATATATATCTTTATACAGACACACACACACACACACACACTTCAACCCTATCACTTGTGGACTAATGAGCATTACTTACAACTTAAGTCACTAATAGATATTCCACATTGAAGAAAAAGTCATCAAAGTGCTTTATAAAAATATAAGAAGCAGTGAAAATACACAATGCTTTAAGAAAGAAAAGGGCATGTCAACTCTTACAAAAATAAATGGAAGAATATGGTCACATAAAATGATTTTTCAAAGGAGAATATAATTGGTAGATGGCTTAAAGATAATGCCTAATTATGCAGGATATAATCAAAAGATAAAAATCTAAATTAAAACATCATCTTCATGGAATTTAAAAATGCAGAAAATCACACATTAAAAAGATACTGTTAAAAGCAAACACCATTTATTACATTCAATATAACTGAAAGTTTGAACATCAGATAATTAAAATCAAGTAATTATATTTAATTTTATTTTAAAATGTGATAACATTATTGCAGTTATGTTAAAAAAGTCTTTATCTTTAGTGATATATATGGAAACGTAAAAAGGTGACAACATGATATTTGGGTTTGCTTCAAAATAATATGAATAATGGGTGGGTAGTGATGAAACAAGTTTAGCATAAGTTAATAATTATTGAAGCTGGGTGATAGTACACAAGATTTCATTATACTATACTGTCTGTATTTGTAGTCAGAAACTGTACAAAATGTCTACAAAATGAGTAGGAACAAAATTAAAATACTAAATGCCTCTTGTGGATCTTGAAGATTTCTGTTCATGTCATTGCTTATCAAGTAATAGGTAAATTCATTCCATCTAGCATACTTCTGAGGCTGGGCTTTTAAGATGCCTATATAAAGCAAGTACTAAATACTATAGGTATTTAAAAATATGCATTTTATTGGCATTTTTATGAAACAGAAGTGACATAAATAAATACTTTAATAAAATTAATTTAAATTCCTTTTATTTTTGCTTGCTCTATAGCTTTAATATTATAAAACTGCTGAAAAATAGTAATTTTTAATTTCTTTGAAATGATGAATGTGGCCGGCTGAATAATGGCCCCCAAAGGTATCTGGTCCTGATCCCTGGAACCCTGTGAGTGTTGTCTTATACTGCAAAAGGGTCTTTGCAGATGTGATTAAGTTAAGGATCTTGAAATGGGAAAATTAACTTGTATAATCCAAGTGGGCCCTAAATGTAACAAGTGTCCTTACAAAAGGGAGGCAGAGGGAGATCTGACTACAGAAGAGAAAAAGGCTAAGACACAACCAAAGCAGAGATTGGAGTACTGTGGCCACAAGCCAAGGGATGCAGGCAGTCTTAGGAACTGGGAAGAGATAAGAAACAGATATTCTCCTGGAGCACCCAGAATGAACCATCCCTGCTGACACCTTGGATTTTAGCCCACTAAGACTCTTGTTGGACTTCTGACATTTAGAACTATAAGAGAATAAATTTGTACTGTTTCAAGCCACTAAGTAAGTTCTTTTTTTTGGCTGGCCAGTATGGGGATCCAAAACCTTGACCTTGGTGTTATAACACTGTGCTCTAACCAACTGAGCTAACTGGCCAGCCTCACAAGCCACTAAATTCATGCTAACTTACTACAGTGGCAACAGGAAATAATATGAGACACCTATTAATGATAGACCATGTATTTAAAAACTCATATTCAGCTTGAAAGAACAAAGGCTAACTAGTTTGATAAAACAAAAACAAGATAGTTAATATCATCTGTATAAAATTAAGTATGTGACAAAAATTCATCAAACAGGGATGAATGAGTAGGAGGGACAGATATGTAATGTAACTACACTTGAGTAATACCTTAACTATTAGGGGACTTCATTTTGTTAATTCAGAAATAAATTTCTCACAACTGAGGACAGATACTTTCAAATCCTCACTAATATAAACTTGTTAAAAACTCATTTTTCAGGAACAATAAGAAGATCACTAAATGAAGTTCATAGGATTTTATTTTGTATTATAGTTGCACTGATACTTGCCTCTTGAGATTTAACTAATCTAGTAAATGAGTATCTGCTTTACGTGAAGTGGAGAACATTTAACATGAAGGCCATCACATATAAAAAGTCATTGAAAGGAAACAATCAGATTTTTAAAGCACATTCCTTTTTGGTTGCTTACCTAAAAAACACCCTATGTTACTTTGGATAATCACTCCCATTCTGCTACCAGATAACTGTTGATGATTGAAATAATTTGCCAGGAAGAAACTAAACTTCCTGATTAAACAGTTTTTGGTAGATTCATTATAAGAAAAATAACATTTATTTTTCAAATAAAACTTTAAAAAAAATTTCTAAATAATTCAAGATGCTACTGTTAATAGACATATAACATATTTTCAAGATGATTTACGTGATTCTCAAGGATTGCAAGAATGGATTGATGCCTACAGAAATGAAATGCCTGTTGTGCAAAATGTCATCAAGTACAGGTTTACCAACCTTTTCCAAATTTAAATCCTAATATCTTAGTTCATTCCAAATTATTTTTCTTAAAATGCATTCTTTCAATCATTAAATCCCTTTGTTCTTAGCAAGGGAAGATTTTTTAATGGTGACATCCATCTTCCTACAACAGAAAGTAGCAGAAAGAGAGTAGGTGCCCAAGAAGGGACCTTACAAATGAGCAATCCATCTGAAATATGATTCAGACTGGTTTTTTTTTTTGGGGGGGGGGGTTAAGCAATTATAAATCTTTTGTTCTATAGCAAATTTTAGAAAATCACATTAGAAACTTTTCTATTTCTAGGACCCACCTGACTGTCCTTAAGAAAATCTCTGAAAGCAAGGTTTAGATAATGTAATCACTTATAAATGAAGTTATGAATAGTGATAGATATGCAATAAGTCTAAATATTCTTTTTTTTTTAAATTTTATTTTGTCGATATACATTGTAGCTGATTATTGCTCCCCATCACCAAGACCTCCCTCCCTTCTCCCTCCCCCCCTCCCCCCCAACAATGTCCTTTCTGTTTGCTTGTCGTATCAACTTCAAGGAATTGTGGTTGTTATAGCTTCTTCCCCCCCCCGTTTTTTTTTTGTGTGTGTGTGTGTGTGTGTGTGTGTGTGTGTGTGTGAATTTATATATTAATTTTTAGCTCCCACCAATAAGTGAGAACATGTGGTATTTCTCTTTCTGTGCCTGACTTGTTTCACTTAATATAATTCTCTCAAGGGCCATCCATGTTGTTGCAAATGGCAGTATTTCATTCGTTTTTATAGCTGAGTAGTATTCCATTGTGTAGATGTACCACATTTTCCGTATCCACTCATCTGATGATGGGCATTTGGGCTGGTTCCAACTCTTGGCTATTGTAAAGAGTGCTGCGATAAACATTGGGGAACAGGTATACCTTCGAATTGATGATTTCCATTCCTCTGGGTATATTCCCAGCAGTGGGATAGCTGGGTCGTATGGTAGATCTATCTGCAATTGTTTGAGGAACCTCCATACCATTTTCCATAGAGGCTGCACCATTTTGCAGTCCCACCAACAATGTATGAGAGTTCCTTTTTATCCGCAACCTCGCCAGCATTTATCGTTCAGAGTCTTTTGGATTTTAGCCATCCTAACTGGGGTTAGATGGTATCTCAATGTGGTTTTGATTTGCATTTCCCGGATGCTGAGTGATGTTGAGCATTTTTTCATATGTCTGTTGGCCATTTGTATATCTTCCTTAGAGAAATGCCTACTTAGCTCTTTTGCCCATTTTTTAATTGGGTTGCTTGTTTTCTTCTTGTAAAGTTGTTTGAGTTCCTTATATATTCTGGATATTAATCCTTTGTCAGATGTATATTTTGCAAATATTTTCTCCCACTCTGTTGGTTGTCTTTTAACTCTTTTAATTGTTTCTTTGGCTGTGCAGAAGCTTTTTAGTTTGATATAATCCCATTTGTTTATTTTTCCTTTGGTTGCCCGTGCTTTTGGGGTCGTATTCATGAAGTCTGTGCCCAGTCCTATTTCCTGAAGTGTTTCTCCTATGTTTTCTTTAAGAAGTTTTATTGTTTCAGGGTGTATATTTAAATCCTTAATCCATTTTGAGTTGATTTTAGTATACGGTGAGAGGTATGGATCTAGTTTCATTCTCCTGCATATGGATATCCAATTCTCCCAGCACCATTTGCTGAAGAGGCAGTCCCTTCCTCAGTGAATAGGCTTGGTGCCTTTGTCAAAGATCAGATGGCAGTAAGGGTGTGCGTTGATTTCTGGATTCTCTATTCTATTCCATTGGTCAGTGTGTCTGTTTTTATGCCAGTACCATACTGTTTTGGTTATTATAGCTTTGTAATATAGCTTAAAGTCAGGTAGTGTTATGCCTCCAGCTTTATTTTTTTGCTCAGCATTGCTTTGGCTATGCGTGGTCTTTTATTGTTCCATATAAATGTCTGGATAGTTTTTTCCATTTCTGAGAAAAATGTCTTTGGAATTTTGATGGGGATTGCATTGAATTTGTATATCACTTTGGGTAGTATGGACATTTTCACTATGTTGATTCTTCCAATCCAAGAGCATGGAATATCTTTCCATCTTCTTGTATCCTCTCTAATTTCTCTCAGCAGTGGTTTGTAGTTCTCATGATAGAGATTTTTCACCTCCTTGGTTAACTCAATTCCTAAGTATTTTATTTTTTTGGTGGCTATTGTAAATGGGCAGGCTTTCTTGATTTTTCCTTCTGCATGTTCACTATTGGAGAAAAGAAATGCTACTGATTTTTGTGTGTTGATTTTGTATCCTGCTACTGTGCTGAAATCATTTATCAATTCCAACAGTTTTTTTGTAGAGCTTTTAGGCTCTTCGATATATAGGATCATGTCATCTGCAAACAGGGACAGTTTGACTTCATCTTTTCCGATCTGGATGCCCTTTATTTCCTTCTCTTCTCTGATTGCTCTGGCTAGTACTTCCAACACTATGTTGAATAGGAGTGGTGAGAGTGGGCATCCTTGTCTAGTTCCTGTTCTTAAAGGAAAAGCTTTCAGCTTTTCCCCATTCAGGATGATATTGGCAGTGGGTTTGGCATATATGGCTTTAATTATGTTGAGATATTTTCCCTCTATACCTAACTTATAGAGGGTCTTTGTCATGAATGAGTGCTGAACTTTATCAAATGCTTTTTCAGCATCTATAGAGATGATCATATGGTCCTTGTGTTTGACTTTATTAATATGGTGTATCACATTTATTGATTTGCGTATGTTGAACCAACCTTGCATTCCTGGGATGAATCCCACTTGATCGTGATGAATAATTTTACGTACGTGTTGCTGTATTCTGTTTGCTAGTATTTTAGTGAGGATTTTTGCATCTATATTCATCAAGGATATCGGCCTGTAGTTTTCTTTTTTGGTTATATCTTTACCTGGTTTTAGTATCAGGATGATGTTTGCTTCATAGAATGAGTTTGGGAGATTTGCGTCCGTTTCAATCTTTTGGAATAGTTTGTAAAGAATCGGTGTCAATTCCTCTTTGAATGTTTGTTAAAATTCTGCTGTGAATCCATCTGGTCCTGGGCTTTTCTTTGTTGGGAGCCTTCTGATAACAGCTTCAATCTCCTTTATTGTTATTGGTCTGTTCAAATTTTCTACGTCTTCACGGTTCAGTTTTGGGAGCTTGTGTGTGTCCAGAAATTTATCCATTTCCTCCAGATTTTCAAGTTTGTTGGCATATAGTTGTTTATAGTAGTCTCGAATGATTCCTTGTATTTCAGATGAATCAGTTGTAATATCACCTTTTTCATTTCTAATTTTTGTTATTTGAGTCTTCTCTCTTCTTTTTTTTGTTAGCCATGCTAATGGTTTGTCAATTTTATTTATCTTTTCAAAAAACCAACTTTTTGATTCATTGATCTTTTGAATTGTTTTTTGGTTTTCAATTTCATTCAGTTCTGCTCTGATCTTAATGATTTCTTTCCGTCTGCTAACTTTAGGTTTGGATTGTTCTTGTTTTTCTAGTTCTTTAAGGTGAAGTGTTAGGTTGTTCACTTGCCATCTTTCTATTCTTCTGAAGTGAGCATTTAATGCAATAAATTTTCCCCTCAATACTGCTTTTGCAGTATCCCACAGGTTTTGGTATGATGTATCATTGTTTTCATTAGATTCAATAAATTTTTTGATTTCCTGCTCTAAATATTCTTATGAATACCCTGCTCCATATATGTAGTGCCTTATCAAATATTATTTGAAAATGCAAAGAAACACAGATTGAAATTATTTATACAAAGTACTGAAAACAATTGTGTACAGCTGAAGTATTTGGATATTCCAGGAAAACGTAAAATACTTCCAACTTTACACTTTTTTTGCATATTCCACTATGCCAAACACCTACTACCTAGTGGCTTTCCCATATAAAAATGAACAAATTATTTCGGAAATGAGCAAATTATGAAACAACTACAGCAAACTCTCTGAACTCTCCTCAGTTACTGTGGTACCTCTTCAGTCAGCTCTCTTTTCAAATGTAACCTCTGCTCCCTAGTCCAAAGATTTAAAATAGACATTTACATGCCTAAATTATTTCTCATTTTCACAGCATAGCTGATTATGATTAAAGTATATCTGAGTCTTCTAAGTAAAATAATACTGTATTGGTCTGTTTCTGTTGCTTAGAATACCTGAAATTGGGTAATTTATAAATAAATTTATTTCTTACAGTTTGGAGGCTGGGAAGTCCAAAGTCACACCCGGTGAGGGCCTTCTTGTTGGTGGTGACTCTCCACAGAGACATAGGGTATCACACGGCAGATGGCTGAGCACGAGAGTGCTAAGCTTCTCAGCTGCTCTCCTTTTAAAGCCATTAAAAATGGTGGAACAAAGGAATGGACTATACACAGTTTGGCTAGGTTGGGGGTGGTGTGTGAGAATTATAGATGATTTTTCCCTATATTTTCATCACTTTCTGTAATGTTTTATACTAAAGTTTTATAAATTCCAAAAAAAAATTTAAGAAAATAAATGTGCAACAGATCAAAAATTTAAATATAAAAATAAAACCATAAAAGAAAACAAAAAGCAAAGACAAACAAAGCCATCAGAATCATGCTCATTACTCCACGAATGGATCAGTCCATTCACATGGACAAAGTCCTCACAGTCTAAGCATCTCTTTAAGGCCCCACCTTTTAATTACCGTAATAGGATTTCCCACCCTCTTAACAGTTACAAATTTCTATCTGGTCATCAACTCCTACTGATTCAAGTGGGTCTCCACTACCCTAGTTCACCTATCATTGTTTCTCACACAAGCCTCTTAAATGATCTTCCTACCTCCAGTCTTTCCCCATTCCAACTCATTCCCTACACTGCTGCTAGAGTTAAATTTCTCAACTAGACTGCACTATGTCCATATTCTGCTTGAAGGGCTTTAAAAGCTTTTTAATTGCCTCAGAATCAAGTTTAAATTTCTCAAAATGGCACACAAACCCCTTCACAATTTGGATACAACTTCACTAACTCCTTAAATTCACCTCCATCAAATTCATCCCATGCATCCACACATACCTATGCCATATTCCTGATATCTTCCTTGTAGTTTAGCATTGTATGATTAATTAGGTGGCTTTCTCTCTCTGTAACACAATGAAATCCACACTTCTTTCAAAGCTCAGCTGGAATGTTACTTTCTCTGTAAAGTCTTTCCTTTTCTCTGTTCTCCCATTTTACACAGAATTAATAATTTTCTACTTTAGTGTCTTCAGCAACTATAATCCTCTCATTTTAGTACTTATAGTATTTAGCAAAGTACCTGACCCAAGAATTCATTAGTTTGCTGAATGAATGAAAGAAAAGTTTCCATTTGGAGACTGATATCACTACTTTTTTTTTTTTTTTTTTTTTTACTAACAAATAATGTTTATTGAATATGAAGTTGTATAACATTCTTCCTGTTTTATCAGATATCGGGTAGATTTCTCTTCTAAGAAATTAAATTCCGAACCAAGTTGATTTTTAAGTTCTGTGAAATCAGTAGGCAACGATAACATTCATTCGTTAACCAATTCTTGTCTATCTGATATGGATAAATCAATTTTATTTATTTATTTATTTATTTATTTATTATTTTTTTTTGTTAAGTTTTATTTTGTCGATATACATTGTGGCTGATTATTACTCCCCATCACCAAAACCTCCCTCCCTGATATCACTACTTTTGGTGCAACACCTGCATTACTTATTATAACATAGGGCTCCTCATGGAGATTAAAAAAAGTCTTCTGGATTGAAAGTGGAGAAAGGAATGGAGAAGGAGGAAAATGTTAGAAGTAAAGCGGGAACGAAAGAACCCACATGAATCAGTGCAGGTGAAACAGAGTACTGCAATAAAAAACTCTTCAAATAAATGGGAGACAAGTTTACCACATCTCTGTTGCAAAAAAAAAAAAAAGAAGAAAAGAAAAGAAAAAAGAAAAAGAAAAAAGGAATATAAAGGCAATTAGGATAGGAAATATAGACTGTTACTAACATTTCCTTTTGAGACAAAAATTCCACCCCTCCCAAAAACAGATTTAAGTATTTAAAATGAAATTAGCAATCCTTTCTCTCCTTTAGGTTCTTTAAATTATTAAAGTTAATGTAAGATGGTTTAAACTCTGACATAATTGCTTATATTTTGCTCAGCTTTTAGTATATGTGCTTTTTTTGCTTCTAAATTTCTTGGATTTTAAATGTTCTACTCTGATTAACATTTATAACTATTTCTAGTTATTATACTTAATCCGTTAACATTTAGAACTATTTCTAATTATTATACTTAATCCATTTCATTAGGATCAGAAGAGTACATGAGAAACTTGATATGAGATCAGAAAAAAATGAAGGAAAAGAATATATTACCTAATGCTTTAGAGCTAATACAGTATGTTTAAACATCGAGAGTAACAGACAGTTAAATTATTTCAGTAGTGAAGATGTGAACATCACTGTAATATTTATAAAATAGCACTCACTGTTACCTTGGCAAATGTTGACCCACGTCCTTCTGATTCAATTGTAATAGTTTTTGTACGACGCAGTAAAATTTGATCGATATCCTCTTCACAGAATTTAGAGCCTTCATCTTCTTCCTCCATAATGGCACCATAAGCACCTCTTCGAAGCAGGTCTTCTATTTCCTTTTTGGAAAGCTGTTGAATCTAAAGTAAGAAAATAATTTTGGCAATACCTGAATAGCTCTGGATCATTCTACCAAGGAGGGATAAGCCAGGTTCCTAATAGGAAAGAATAACAACAGAGAAGTCTCCTTAGGACTAAACCTATTGTTTTTTTGTCCTCCAGCCAAAGATGGGGACATTAACAGCCACTGCAGACTTTATTAGAGAGAGCACCTAGATACTGGCAGAAGTGGACAAAGCTGTCAGACGAAAGCTGAGACTCCAGACTCAGATTCGGAGGTCACCCAACCATTCTCGGCTAAGGGATTCATCCCTAGGAACAGTGATTGATGATCCACAGAGAAAACATTACTTGAACACGACTGTGTTTAAGGGGCCTAAATTAACTGTAAGTAAACTGCATATATTTGGGGGAAGAAACGACGAAATAAAACAAAATTCAGAAAATTTGAAAGTATTCCTAAAGGATGTCAAAGAACATAAGAGGTCATCTTGAAATTGCATTTGAGTTTCAGATGCACAATAAGAGAGAATTCACTGAAATAATGTGATAGTTGTTGGCTTTTTGCTATCTTTAAAGTAAGATTTACCCATCTGCCTAAAATGGCTTCAGTTAAAACAAAGCCTAAGGGGCAGATAACCTCTCAAGGTCTTTTTAGAACTATGATTCTATTATTGATACAAACACAAGATACCAGATAAGAATCTTCAGGAAAAAAATGCCCAAAACTATCATTTATAACAAGACAAAGTCAATGCTAGCAGTATGATACTAAAAAAATAATTTGAAAGACTATAACATATTCTTAGAATTCACAAGCTCTGGAACTGTACAGACAGGATTTAAAAGTATTAATTAAACATAGGTCTATTCTGAAAATGACCAACAGCATAAAACAACGTATTTAGTGTTCGGTATGAACCAAATTAAATGATACACTACCTGTGGTAAAATTAAATGCAAACAAAAATAAGACAAAAACCCCAAGTGAAAAAGAAAATATACATACACCACCAACATTACTCTCTCTTCCACTCATGCTCTGTAGCACAGCCTTATCTAGGCCCAGTTTCAGACTGGCTCGGTCGAACATCTCTCTCTCATATGAGTTACGAGTTACTAGTCTATAGACTTTAACTGCTTTGTTCTGACCAATTCTGTGGCAACGAGCTTGGGCCTATAACAAAATGAAAAGTTATAGATTCAATTTTTTTCACAAAAGGCATTTATTAGTAAACTATATATGTTATATAAATGCATATAAGAATTTTTAGACACTCTTGCTATTGAATTACATATACCCTTTTTCTAGAAACTAAGGAAGAGCTTACCAAAATGAGAAATGATTCCACAACCAGCAATAAATTAAAATTTAAGCTTATATTTCAGAGAATAGCAATCCATGAAGGATTACTATTTCAATGGGGGTGTAATCAATATAATTTCAGACAGGTACACAAAATCTATAAACAGATTTTTTTAGTTGATAGCAATTCAAGCTTTAAAGACAATGTGCAACCCTAAAATTCTAAATTTTGTTCTACTACATTATCAACAATCTTTTCAATATATTTTATTTAAGCTGGGTAATTCTGAGGTTAATAACTCTGGAGATCTAAATTTTATGTAAATGGAGGAAAAACTCATTATCTAATATGTACACATGTCAAAGTGGAAATGAGAGATTATATAGGAATTTCATATTTTATCTTGAGTTCCTATATTCTTAAATTTGTATGATAAATCTTAACTCCAGATTTTTTTAGAATTTACAGTATTTCTCCCAAATTATTAAACATTTTCCCATTATTTTCAGACACATTAAATTCTAAATTGTGGCTTTAAAATTTATAGATGGCATTGATGCTATGCCCTTTGTGGACATTTTTATTCCATCCATATACTCTTTGTGCCATTTAGAGCACAGAACTGTAAACGCAACTTTGCCCTAGATTTAGGGAAAGTTGGGGGATTTGGTACAGTTTTTCTAGTTTCTCCTTAGGTTCTATGTGACTGTTATTTTATTTTAAATTAACTTTTAGAACATCACATGTGCTGTAGGCAGTTTTAAGTATAAATATGCATTCCAAAAGCAAATAATTATAATTTGGGTTTAACCTAAGGATTGGCAAACTACAGCCTGTAAACCAAATCTGGCTTGCCAACTAAGAATGGCAGTTTTACATATTTGAAGGATAGTGAAAAACAAAGAAATGTGTGACAGAGACTTTGTGTGGCCCACAAAAAGCCTAAAGTATATACTAATTGCCCTTTTACAGAAAGAGTTGAGTTGCTGGTTAGATTTATTAATTTTTTGAATAAGCCTTTGATATTTTGAACTAGATTAAATAGTTACAAAAACGAGCAATTTAAAATATTATATTTTAATAAGCCATTTATATTCTCAATAACAATTTATTATATTTGGTTTTATTCCTATTTAAAGTAATAATATAAACTGCATTACAATTAAGGCCATTATGAACAATAAAAGAAATTTCTCATATTTTGTCTACTAATATCCCACCTTGATGCCTACCTTTTCAAATTTTGATCTTCTCTGATCACTTTAATTAATATTCCTAGGTTTCTATGAAGTCTAGTGTATTCATAACTTATATGGAATCATAACTTGATTTTCTACAGCATTTTATAAAAAGGCAAACTATATTATGCCTCAGTTCTATGCATACTATATTATATGATGATTAGAAGATGAAATTAAGATAAACAAGTCCTTATTTTTAAGGAATTAAAATTCTGAGATTTTCATTCCTTTTTTTCCAAATAAGTTATTCTTACAGCTTAGGTCTCTCTCAAATTTACATAATATTCTTTAAACAGTAAAAATACTGTACTCAACTAGTTATATACCTTTTTATAAGTTAGTAAGACATATAAAAAAGTATATTCTATTATATTGTCATTAAATTAAGATTAAAATAATTTCACCTATTTTATTTGGCATGGATATTTCTTAAGAAAACATAAATGTTAGTATGTCCAGATTAAAATAAAAGATACAAATTACCAAAAATAGTTTCATGAATTTTTTTAAAAAATCACACTCCATGTTAGCCGAGAAATTTATTTACCTGAAGGTCATTTTGAGGATTCCAATCAGAATCAAAAATTATACATGTATCAGCTGCAGTCAAGTTGATGCCCAACCCACCAGCTCGGGTACACAAGAGAAAAACAAATCGATCTGAATCAGGTTTACTAAATCGATCTATAGCAGCTTGTCGAAGATTTCCTCTAACTCTTCCATCAATTCGCTCATATAAATATCTATCAAATGAAAAGCAGTATATTTAGACAGATAAATATATGAAAATGAAGACACATTTTATCAAATGTAAAGTCAGTTTTCCTGCAACATTATGTTTACTATAAAATTAAGAAGCAATATCATCCCAATTAGTGTAATATAAACATACAAAACCTCTGCAATTCCTGGATGTATGAATAAAATAGCATTACAATGATTATCATTTTCAGAAGTTGGAATAACAAAAGGCAGCCCATAAAAACTCCTTTGCTGATCTCATAATAAATTACTTTTTACAAGAAAAGACTTTCACAAAACTTTATAAAAGCCTTTGAGTGTTTCTTTTTGTTCCTAATCCATGTTACTCTCTCAACCGATAGACTTGCTTTAAACACTATAACCTACCAAAGGGCAACTAGAATGCTCATAAATTCTTTATAGTCATTACTGTAAAGGAATTATCTTTCAAATTCTTTTATCCTTTCCCATTTAACATACACAAAACTCAGTAAATTAATAAAAACAAAATACATAAAAATTCAGGAGCTAGAAGAGGAATGTAACTGGTACACATGTGACATTTGCCATACTTCCTCTGGTTCTGGACACTGCTTTCCACATATGACTTACCAGAATTTCAGAAGCAGCTCTCCTGTTATCTCTAGTACTTGCAAAATGGGGGTATGACTTCTAACAATATTACTCATGACAATAAAGAACTTGACTTGGGGTTCTATGTTGAATAAGAATGGAGAGTGGGCATCCTTGTATTGTTCCAGTTCTTAGAGGAAGGGCTTTCAGCTTTCCCCCACTGGGATGATATTAGCTGTCAGTTTGTCATTTATGTACTTTATTGTATTGAGGTACATTCCTTATGCCAATTTGTTGAGGGTTTTTATCATAAAGCTATGAATTTTATCAAATGCTTTTTCTGCATCAGTTGAGATGATCATATGGTTTTTGCCCTTTATTCCATTGATGTAATGTATCATGTTTATTGATTTGAGTATGCTGAGCCACCCTTGCATCCCTGGGATAAATTCCACTTGATCGTGGTGAATTACCATTTTAATATACTGCTAGATTCAGTATACTAGGATTTCGTTGAGGATTTTTGCATCAGTGTTCATCAGGGATATTGGCTTGCAGTATTCTTGGTTAGTCTAGCTAATGGACTATCAGTTTTGTTTATCTTTTCCAAACACCAACATTTTGTTTTGTTGATATTTTATATTGTTTTTCTCTGGTCCCAATTTCATTTATTTCTACTCTGATCTTTATTATTTCTTCTCTTCTGCTAGTTTTGGGTTTGGCTTGTTCTTCCTTTTCTAGTTTCTTATGATGCATTGTTAAGTTGTCTGAAATCTTTCCACTTTATCTGATGTAGGTGTTTATTGCTATAAACATCCTTCTTAGTACTGCTTTGGCTGTATTCCATAGGTTTTGGTATGCTGCATTTCTGTTTTCATTTGTTTCAAGAAATTTTTAAACTTCCTTCTTCATTTCTTATTTGACCTATTCAGGGGCATGTTGTTGGGTAGTCTCCATTTATTTGTGCAGTTTCAAGAGTTTCTCCTGCTATTGATTTCTAGTCTTATTCAATTGTGGTCAGAGAGGATACTTCAATTTCAATTTTTCAAAAATTTGTCAAGACTTGTTTTGTGGCCTAACACATGGTCTATTCTAGAGAATGTTGCATGCCCTGATAAGAAGAATGCGTATTCTGCAGTTGTTGGATGGAATATTCTGTAAATGTCTCTAAGGTCCATTTGGTCTATAGTACATTTTAAATTCAATAAATGTGATATATCACATCAACAAAATGAAGGACAACCCATATGATCATCTTAATTGAAACCTAAAAAGCATTTGACTAAATTCCTCATTCCAACTGTGATAAAAACCCTCAGCAAATCAGGAATAGAAGGAATGTAACTTAACACAATAAAGGCCATATATGACAAACTGACAGCTAATATCATACTGAATGAGGAAAAGCTGAAAGCTCTTCTTCTAAGAAATGGAACAAGACAAGGATGCCCACTCTCTCCATTCTTATTTAACATAATACTAGAAGTCCTAGCCAGAGCAATTAGGCAAGATAAAGAAATAAAGGGCATCCAAACTGGAAAAGAGGAAGTCAAATTGTCCATGTTTGCAGACAACATGATATTACATACAGAAAAAACCTAAAAACTTCACCAAAAAACTCTTAGAACTGATAAACAAATTCAGTAAAGTTTCAGGATGTAAAATCATACACAGAAAAATTGTAGCATTTTATACCCCAATGATGAGCAAGATGGAAAAAAAAAATCAAGAAAGCATCCCATTTACAATAGCTACAAAAGAAATAAAATACCTAGGAATTAATTTAACCAAGGAGGTGGATGATCTCTATAAGGAAAACTATAAAGCACTAATGAAAGAAACTGAAGGGAACACAAAGAAATGGAAAGACATGTTGGAAGAATTAATATTGTGAAAATGACCATACTACCAAAAGTGATCTACAGATTCAGTGCAATCACTGTCAGAACACCAATGACATTCTTCACGGAAACTGAAAAAACAATCCTAAAATTAGTATGGAAACACAAAGGCTTCAAATAACCAAAGCAATCCTGAGCAAAAAGAACAAAGCTGGAGGCATTATACTACCTGGCTTCAAAGTATACTACAAAGCTATAGCAACCAAAACAGTATAGTACTGCATAAAAACAAACACAGAGACCAGTGCAACAGAATAGAGATCCCAGAAATAAAGCCATGTACTTTCAGCCAGCTGGTTTTCGATAAACGTCCAGTTTTCATTGGGAAAAGGACAGTCTCAATAAATGGAGCTGGGAAAACGGAATAGCCATATGCAGAAGAATGAAACTAGACCCCTCTTACCATATACAAAAATCAACTCAAAATGGATAAAGATTTAAATGTAAGACCTGAAATCATGAAACAACAAGAAGAAAACTTAAGGGAAATGCTTCAGGACATTGGCCTTGGCAAAGACTTTGAAGAGGACCTCAAAAGCATAGACAACAAAAGCAAAAATAGGCAAATGAGATTATACCAAATGAAAAAGCTTCTGCACAGTAAAGAAAACAATTAATAGAGGGAAGAGACAATCTGCAGAATGGGAGAAAATATTTGCAAACTATGCATCTGACAAAGGATTAATATTCACAATATACAAGGAACTTAACTCAATAGCAAGAAAACAAATAATCCGATCAAAAAATGGGCAAATGAGCTGAATAGAAATTTCTCAAAGACATACAAATGTCCAACAGGAATATAAAAAATGTTACTAATCATCACTAATCATCAGTAAAATGCAAATCAAAACCACAATGAGAGATCATCTCACTCCAGTTAGAATGGCTATTATCAAAAAGACAGAAAAAAACAAATGATGGTGAGGATGTGGAGAAAGGGGAACTCCTACACATTGTTGGTAGAAATGTAAATTAGTACACTCATTACATAAAACACTCTGGAGGTTTCTCAAAAAACTATGGTAGCTCTCAAATAGAACTACCATATGATACAGAAATCCCACTACTAGGTATATATCCAAAGGAAAGGAAATCAGTATATAAAAGATATTTGCACTACTGTGTTTACTACAGCGCTATTCACAATAGCCATGATATAGAATCAACCCAAGTGTCCATCAACAGATGTATGGATTAAGAAAATGTGGTATATATACACAATGAAATATTATTCAGCCATAAAAAAGAATGAAATCTTGTCGTTTTTGGCAACATGGATGAGCTTGGAGGTCATCATGAAAGTGAAGTAAGCCAGAAACAGAAAGAAAAATACCCCATGTTCTCATTCACATGTGGAGGCAAAGAAAGTTGATTACATAGAAGTAGAGAGCAGAATGGCAGTTACCAGAAGCTGGGAAGGGTATAGGGAAGGGTACAGTGACAGGCTGGTTAAGGGATACAAAAGTACAGCTAGACAGCAGGAATAAGATCTAGTGTCCTATAGCACTGAAGGGTGACTATAATTAACAATTTATTGTATAGTTTCAGTTAGCTAGAAGAGAGGATTTTGAATGTTTGCAACACAAAGAAATAACTGAGGTAATGAGAAAAAAAAAAAAAATCAGTGACTGCCAGGATTTCAGGGGATGAGGGAGGGAAGGAAGGAAGGAAAGAAAGATGAATAGATGGAACACAGAGGATTTTTACATTGGCGAAACTATTGTGTATGATACTTTAATGGTGAATACATGACATTATGCATTTGGCAATACCTATAGAACTGTATAATACACAGAAGAAACCCTAATATAAAATTAATAATAATATATCGCTATTGATTCATTATTGTAGCAAATGTACCACACTAATGTAACATGTCAATAATAGGAGAAACTGTATATATGGGTCTGGAGAGGGTATGGGAATTATCTGTACTTTCTGCTCAATTTCTCTGTAAAACTAAAACTACTATAAAAATTTTAAAAACAATAAAAGAATTGGTACTTTCCATGAAATTTACCTTATGGAAATTTATAAACAAACAGCTTTATCTTTGTATAAAATTCTTTGCATAAGGAGATCAAGAAAATGTAACAATGGTTGTTTTAAGGAATATTGCAATTTAATGTTCCTATCACTTATATGGTAAAAAAATAAAAAATATACATTTTGAAATGAGGCTAAAGGAGTGAAATACTGACAAGGAAAATGGAACTAGAAATAAAAATGAAAAGTGCAAATGAACTACATAATCTCTGATAATATAAACTAGAATAGACTTTTAATTATCTCTAAAGGTTAAAATCTATTGAACTAAAATTTCTGATTCCCTTTTATATTAATGTGTTGACAGCAGATTGAATCTTACTGTTCTGATAAAATATCCTGTAATAAATATCCTCTTTATTTAAATACTGGTTAGAAAATATTTAAGAGTATCTCACTGTTATGTTCAAAAACAAAAATCCACATTAAACTATTTGGAAAGATTATTAAAGCATGAACAAATTATATATAATATACGAGAAAAATAAAAGTTCAATAATTTAAGTTTCTAAGTATTATAATGAAATACATCCGAAAAGGATATTGAATCGCTTTTTTCAATTTTGAAGACAGCTGTCTTAAATACAAGTCCATTTAAAGTGTCATTATCATGACATTTACAAATCAAGTAAAATGTATACTAATAAACCCATTCCTAGATCAAATACCTGTTAATTTGCAAAAGTTTCTTAATCAATGTCCTCAGCCCCACCTACTACTGTAACATATGCAGGTTAGAACAACACATAACATAATCCTAAGCAATTTTCACTTACAGATCTAAATGGATTTGTATCTAGTTAAAGTTATAAGTAAAGTTTGGTTACAATACAGTGCTGCACAAACCTTAACATATATTTAGTATAATTCAGTGAATTATAGTATCATTTACCTTTTATGTATGAGATAGTCCTCCAGGATGTCAAGGCAGCGTACCATCTGAGAGAAGATGAGCACTTTATGACCTCCTGCTTTCATTTTGGGAAGCAATTTATCAATAAGGACCAATTTACCAGCAGACTGGATCATTGCTTGCAAGTGAAAATCAGAAGCAGCTGGATTATATGTATCTCTAAATTCTCCAAGTATTTTCTCCTCAGCACCTGTCAAAGAAATGTGACACAATAGCAGCAATGTACAAATGCAAGCAATTCCCAATTGCTGTCTTTTTAACCAAAATTAGTGCTCCTCTGGCCTTCAGTAACATATTATAGTTTTCTAAGGGCAAGTACATTGCTTTTATTAGAATTACTTATGTTTGTGGCTCAATACCCACCAACACCAGACTATAATTCCATTGAGGACACAGACAATGTCTTAAGCATCTTTTTATTTCTTTTTTTTAAAAAGATGACTGGTAAGGGGATTTTAACCCTTGACTTGGTGTTGTCAGCACCCTGCTCTCCCAAGTGAGCTAACTGGCCATCCCTATATGGGATCCGAACCCGTGGCCTTGGTGTTATCAGCACCACACTCTCCCGAGTGAGCCACGGGCCGGCCCAGCATCTTTTTATTTCTACAGACACCTGGCATAATGCCTTGTATAAATTTATGTTTGCTAAATGTTTAATGAATGCTATTAGGGAAAGAATTAATGAAATTGTGGTCCTAACCCAGGTGAGTAACAAATATATTTTTAAACAAACATCTAATATTTAAACATTAATCATAACAGTGGTCATCACTGTAGGGTGATCACAATTGATGTGGATGTGTCTATGGGAATCTTTTTAGCCATCAAAACAGGGAAACAAAAATTAAAAGGCAAGTCATGTTACAGGTCCTTGATGCATACTTCCTTCAGAGAGTCTACATGAGAATTAAAGATACTCTCTGCATTCCTTCCCTCAGTCTGTCTAGCCGTAAGAGTATGGACTGCAAGATAGACTTCTATTGTCTTGAATAAAGTAAGCAGATGAGGAGTATATTCCCAGAAATAAGTGAAAAGACTCAAACATTGTACAGAAAGAATGGTGGCAGAGAACCTGAGAAAACCTTACAAAGTAGCATTATTATACAACAAAAATTGAAACAGTAACTTGGGTATCTAGTGCAGAAAGAAACTAGGAAAATAATGTAAATGCACAGACCAAAGATGGGCTTTGCTAACTTTGTCCTTGAGGAGGATTAAATTGGAAAAGGAATTACAGTACAAGTTAGATTGAACAAACTCTTGCTCCCTGGTGCACTAACATGAGACATCTGACAAAGTAGTTCACATTGCCCTTGATTCTGAAACACTTGTAATCCCTCAGAACACCAAGGTGCAGATCTGTAACAGCCACTAAGGCTATAATGGTGTTTGTTTATTTATTCAGTAATAATTATTGAAAGAAAAAAGTATTTGTTGTAATTCTTTTTAATCACCTTTGATAAGATATGGATGATTACAGCACTTCCTGAGCTCCATCATGGTATTGACCAAGTTAGGAACATTAGTTTGTCCTGCTCCTTTGGCTAAAAATGAAAAGTTCTTCTCCAAAATAGCACGGTAGTATTTCTTTTGAATATTAGTAAGTTCTACTTCAATGATGGTTTCTTCCTTAGGTGCCAACTTCTTTTCCACATCTTCTTTTAATCGTCTCAACATCATTGGTTTTAGGATAGCCTGAAGTTTCTGCACCTGAATAAAAAATGATGAAAAGATATAAACACAAGTGCATATTCAACTACACATACAAAATAATTACAATAATAAGAATTTTGATGTACTTATTTACAAAGAGCAATAGGATACCTGTTCCTCTGTTTTCAGATCCCCAAATTCTTGCATAAATGTTGATTCAGAAGGAAACCTTAAGGGCTCAAGAAAGTGAAGAAGACTGAAAAGTTCTTCAACTGTATTTTGGAGAGGTGTGCCAGTCAAAAGCACCTTATGTTCCTACATAAAGCAAGAATAATTCACATCAAACACCATAGTATTAAAATTACATGAAAGCTGACCAAGGTTATCAAATGTTCAATATTTGAAAAGCAAACATTTTCCGACCATAATTTTCAAGAGTCAACTCAAAATATATCACTACCCATGAAATTTGAGTAATGTGCTTTCTCACTAACTTTTTAAAAACTCTGCATCATTCTTGTACTGCCTTTACTTTGTATGCTATTAATTTTTACCCATTCATGCCTTTAAAAGATTCTTTAAAAAGCATATTTTAGGCCCTCTCAAAGAAACACATTTTCTAAGAACAAAAAGGGTGTTTGTTTCTTTTGTACTCAACCATTCTTGACATGGTAATTTGAATACCAAAGAGTGCTCATTCTTCATAATTTGAATGATCATCATTTAACTTTTCACTGAAGAACAAATTATCAAATCACTGAGTTTAAAATTCAAGAATGTAAAAAAGGGCTGGTTGGAATATGCTTCTAAACTAGAATTTCATTGAAAAGTAAACAATAGTGACATGAGAAAGAAAATAGAATATTTTTAATGACAATAGTATAAATTATCATTTAAAATTTTATTTGACGACACCTCTAAATTCCCAAACTAAATATTTGTGTATGTACTTGTGTAGCTGCATATGTACTTGTATATGCTAGTAAATGGTCTAGAAAGATGGACATTAAACTATAAATAATAGAGTGAGGAGGTGAATGGGTGTGGGGTATAAATGGAGAGGGAATAAAAAGGAGCAATTTAATTTTTTACTGTATGTGATTCTGTATATTTATTTGTTCAAATGCTCATGTAGTAATTATGTGATCTTAATTAAAAATCAAAATGTTAAAAAAACCGTTTCATTTAAAAGAAGTGCTTTCCCACTCACTTTAATAAGAAGATGACTTCAAGAAATCTCATTATTGATTATAACCAACACATGCTAAGCATGCGGACCTGTGTAGGAACTTTGTATCATAAATGATCTGAATGATATTAGAACTCTGGTGAAAGGATTTTTTAATTAAGAAATGTATGGCCTAAAACTTATGGTCCTATTTTCTTTTCAATAGTACACAATCTACAGGGGATTCCTTTTTTAAAAAATTTTTTTGAATTAATTACTAAAGCTTTTTGGAGGAAAGAACTGAAAAATTTTAAAACAGATGAGATTTTTTTCCCCTTACTAATTAAAGAAAAAGAAAAAAGAAAAAAGAAAAAAATCTGTTATCACAGATATATCTATGGTCTAAAATTTTAAAAAAGTTTTTATTGATCAATCACCTTCAAAAAACAAAAAAACGTTTCTAACATTAACTCTGTAACTCCCCATGACCTTTTACTATACAGCTAACAAAATGAATTCACAGTAATGATATTAAGTTACTTACCAGATTCATGAGTTTTAGACCCTCTAGAAGTTTACAATTTTTATTTTTTAACCTATGTGCTTCATCAATAATTACACATCGCCATTCAATTGCATTAAGCTCTCCACAGCCTCCAAGAATCATTTCAAAAGTGGTGATGATGGCTTGGAATCTGTAAGCTCCTCGAATGATACGCCCCTAGAAATTATTATCAAATACAATAATTTGCTAGACTGTCTTAATTACATTTTTTTATTATCTGTGAAATGGCATCTAGTGATGTCTGCCATAAAACATCTTCCACTAAAATTTTTACGTATGCATAGACACTCCCTTAAAATGAGAAATTTTAGCATTAAAGCTGTATTAGATTGCAGTATTTTCAATAATGTCAAAAATTATGCCAACACAATTATTTATAATTATATCCAAATAAGTATTCCTTGGTAAAATGCTTTATGATAATTTTAAAGAGCTGTAGTAACAATTTTAGGCCAAGAAAGAAACAGTTATTATAAAATCTGGCCAATGAGATTTCAGTATTAATGTTTAATACTTATATCCACGAGTCCACACACTTATAACGGCAAGTAAGTAATGAACAGCAAAATTAGCCAATTAAATAATTTATTCAGCAAATATTTACTGAGTATCTATGTGCCAGACCCAGTTCTAGTTGCTGGAGATATAGCAGTAAATAAAACAGACAAAAATAATCATCCTTTTGCAACTTACATTCCAACAATTCTAATGCAGGACACAGCTATTAAGAAAACAAAAACATTAGAAAAAAAGAGAAAGAGATAAAGGTTGTGGAGTAAAAATACAACAAAGATGTGGGATAAGAAGTATAAAATCAGAGGTGGCCACTGCAATTTTATATAGGGTAGGTCACGATTGAGAAGTGACATTTGAGCAAAGATCTGAAGAGGAGGGAGGAAGACATGTTGATATGTAGAGATCTACAGGAGAAAACATTGTTAATAAAAGTACAGGAGAAAGCATTCTTAGTAGCAAGCGTGAAGGCCCTAAAGGGGGTGTGGTGGTATTCAGATAACGGCAAGAAAACCAGAATGGTTGAAATCCAGTGGGTGAGGCAGGGGGTGGAAATGAGACAGGTTGAATAGGGACTTGAAACTATGGTAAGGACTTTGGTTCTTACTCTGAGCAAGAAGCTACTGAAGGGGTTTGAGAGAAGAAGTCCCATGATTTGATTTATATTTTATAAGAATCCCTTTGGCTGTTGTGAAAATAGTCTGAAGAGGCCAAGGACAGTATCATGTAGACCAGTTAAAAAGCTGTCATAGTAATCCAAGCCAGAAATCATCATTGGAGGTCATGAGAAGTGGTCAGTTCTAAATATATTTTTAAGGTAGAGCCAACAGAATTTCTTAAGGGACAGGTATGGAGTGAGATAAAGAGAAGACTCAAATTTGAATCTAAAAATTTTAGCTTGAACAACTGGAAGCTGGTGTTACTATTTACTGAAATGAGGAGGCTGAGGATTTTGGTTTTATACGTGTTAAGTTTCAGATGTCTATTAGATACATTCAAGTGCAGATGTTAAGTAGGCATTTGGATATGACTCTGGAATTTAGAAAAAAATTTAGAGTTAGTGATAGATTTGGGAGTTACCAGCAGTACAGGTGGTATGTAAGTTGTGTGTGTGAATGAAATCTCTGATGGAATGAGTAAAGATATAAAAGAGAAGACTGGGACCTAGTTTACCCCAAAGGTTAGATTTAGGGCAGAGAAGAATGTATCAGTAAAGGGGCTTGAGAAGAAATAAGTAGTGATATAGGACAGCATGAAGTCCTAGAATCTAAGTGAAGAGAGCACTTAAGTGGGATTTGAAAACATAAAAAATTAGGTATTAAAATAAAGAAGGGTTAAGAATGATGATGTGTTCTAATGTAGATTTTAATTAACCTATTTAATTTTAGATTAGTTCATATTGACTGCATACATTGGCCATTTGAATAATAGTTCCAGTAAAATATTATTAAAGTAGTCTAAATCTATGGCATTTATACAGCTCTAAAAATCTGGGATATAATATATTCACTTAAGTTGACATCATAGTGTTTAATAACAAGGGCTCTTGAGCCTAACTGACTAAAGTTTATTAATCCCAGTTTTGCTCTGTGGTTTTAGGGCAATCTATATAACTTCTTTATACCTCAGTTTCCTCATGTGAAAAATGGGGATAATATTTTCTATTTTACAAGGTTGACATTACAAATATTAAGTGAAATAATATATGTAAACTGTTTAGTATAATGCCTGGCACATGGTAAATACTCAATAAATATTTGTGGTTATTAGTGTTATTACTTCTGTTGCTTTTCCCAGGGCAATGTGAAAAATTTTAGCATAATTTTACTACTAGTGTGATTTGAAGCTGTTTGATAACTTGGAAAAAGTGGAAGTTAAATATTCAATTAGTTTATATTTAAATATATTTGAAAAGTTAACTCAGTTATTTCTATATTGAAAGTACGACTCTATTTATCTCACTACATGAGACATTTTTATCTTTTGAAATTTAAAACCTCTTCATATAATATACTTCGAAAATCTATAACATTTACCATAAAAATATAATATTTAATATATATTATTCAGTTTATTACACATCAAGAATCTTTCAGCTTATTGGCTGCTACATTTATGCCAAACTCATATGACACATATATTAAAATTGTAACTTTATTAAAAATCTCTTAAAGTCTCAAGTTTTAGTTGTGCCTTCTGTAAAAAATGAGAGGATTGAACTACACCATTTTTATTGACACCATACAGCTCAATTCTAGAATGTATGATTAAGAATGATCAACACAATGGAAGAGAATCAGACTATAGCCTAAGATGTCATAGACTCCAAAGGTGCAAAGGTGATAGTTTTTGACTGAGAAATAACTGAAGGATTATATACATGCTTAATCTCATATAAATGTAATTGTTTCAACCTTTGAAGTAGGAGGGAAAATGAGGTTGCAGAAACAAAATCAGTTTATTCATCCATTTTCAGCCTCAAATAGGTAGAAAATCAGTTATAAATAGTAGGAAAAAGTAGAAGGTTATGCACTTCTATCGTATCACATGACCTGGCCATGTATTATAATAATCCTTTTAGAGCAGAAGAATATGAGTGAAAGAAAAATAAATATTAAGATGCTATTGAGGTACAGTGCCAGGCAATAAACTTTTTAGAATTAAATAATGTGTGAATTGTGTTTATTGGCTTTATTTCTTTAAAGATTTTTTTGTCTAAAATAATTCACATTAATATTCAAACTACAATTAGGCACTTCATGTTTTTTAGTCTTAGTTTTCTTCTTGAAAATTCTTTCTTATGTTGTTATATCATAAATACATATGATCTATGTATTTAGGAGAAATAGGAAATCCCTTCCTGAAGAGTAAGTAGCCAAAGTAAAATGGAAAATATGCCTCTAGGATACAGGGGAGAGGAAAACCATCAAATTACCAGAGAACTGTAATAACCAACCCTAAGGACAAAAAGATGGAGGTATGCCTATATCAGTACACAAAAGAAACAAACCAAATTTTAATAACATCTAAAATCAAAATCCATTGAACATGAAATAGAACCTATGGTCTCACCTCAATAGCCATTTAAACCCATGGTGTTCACTGACGATTTAAATTTTAAGAAAAGAGAAAAAACTGGAGGACAATCAAAGAGACAGTTACTATTCTAAAAATAAATTTAATGTACAATTAAAATAACTATTCTAGTTGAAAAATTAAATCTGTACATTTGTATAAATCAGCATATTCATGTACAGTGAACTAGAGCATTAAACTGACTTTTGTCTTTGTTCTCTTCACATATTCAAATTTATTGTAAAATAAATATAATGAATAAAAGAGCTTAAAATAAGATCTAAAAAGATCTATCCTAAATTTAAAAGTAATTGGTATATAATGCTTATCTTTTTCAGCCCTGACCATTCAAATAATAAACAAGATCATTAATAACACACCTGTGAGTCCCTGAAGTACATTTCATATTGCTGTATCATTTGTCTGCTAATCAGGCTCCCATGATAAACCACAACATTAATATCAGTCCATGTACGAAATTCTCTCTCCCAGTTTGCAATAGTAGAAAGTGGAGCAATAATCAGGAAAGGTCCTTTTATACCAGTCAGAAGGATTTCATAGAGGAATGTAATGGATTGAATGGTTTTGCCAAGACCCATTTCATCTGCTAAAATGCAGTTTCGTCTGAAACAAACAAATACATTATCCATGCGTACATTGGGTTTTTCTGTATACTACAATGTATAATATTTCAAAGATAAATATATAAAAATAATCAAAGATAAAAATATTTGCATTTATAAAAACAAAAGTTGCTGAAGTGCAGAGTAGGCTCAAGATTACAATTTTATTATAATCCTGCAAAGGGAAAACTAAAGATTTTTGTAGTTCCAAAATAAAGATACCACCCAGTAGATGTTTGGTTTTTCAAAGAGTGAAAAAGGCAAGAGCAAGGCAAACTAAATATATCATTTGTTCAGGAAGCATTTATTAAATACCTTCTATATCTCAGGACAGTATAAGATGGGATACAAAAAAAATAGAACGTGTTCTCTGCCTTCCAGGGGGCTTGTATCTATTAGAGAAGCAGACATGCAAATAAATAAATAGTCATGCAATGCACTATCATACTAGCACACATAAAGCACTGGTTTTCAACCATGGCTGTGCATTAGAAGAGCCTACTACAAAGCTTGAAAAAAAACCACAGATATCCAGGGCCCTCCCCTATATATTCTAATTCAGTGTGTATGGAGTATGATCAAATCAGCTGTAATTTTTAAAACAAGTTCCACAGATGCTTATGACATGCGCCCAGTTAAGAATCATCAGTATAAAGTTTACTATGGAAGCTCACAAGAGTAAGCATCAAACTCTGGCCAGAAGAGATGAGAGAAGACCTCCTTCACAGAGGAGGACAGTAAAGCATAGGATTTTGCCAGAGTGCACAGCAAAGGAGCAGAAGTGTAAAAACATGATCTACTGGAAAACCAAAATGGTTTAGAGGGGAAGGTAAAGGGAAAAGAGATTATTACATAAACAAAAGAAGTTAGACATCATTCTATTATGCAATTGGAGCCCCTAAAAATCTTAAAGATTCAGGGTTAGATCCCTGCACTAGCAAGCTGCCAAAAAAAAAAAAAAAAGCCCTAAAAACAAACCTGATGAGATTAGATTTGTATTTTAAAGCTTACTCTGGTGGTATTGTGTATAGGTGACTAAAAGTTGGGACACTATTTGGGAAAGTATTGTAATAGTGCAGGGAAGAAAGTATGGGTACCTGGACTAAGAGAGGAGAGGTTAAGAGAACAGAACCGATTCCAGAGTTAATTATGAGTTACAGTGAATAGGATCTAGTCACCAAATAGATGTATGGGGTGTAGGATGACAACCAGACTTCAGTTTGGGTGACTAAATTGTGTTATTAACCAAGATGAAAAATATAGAGGAAGAATGAGTTTGATATGCAGGAAAGAGGAAACAAGATTAATTTTCAATCTGCTGTGTTTAAAGAATCACTGAGATAGACATTCGGATAGAAAGATGCAAATAGAAATATGGGCCCAGAGTTCAAGGCCTTAGTTAGAGATAAAAGCATGGGACACTTATAATATTGCTGATAAGGCACAGGAGTACAGAGGTACAGAGTGTGGCTTAGGGAAAACAAACATATAATATGAGAAAAAAGCTAAGGACAGAATCTATGGCAAGAAAATATACCATCTAAAGGGCAGACAGAAGAGGAGCCAGGCTCTTAAAAGAAATAGTCACAGAGGCACTAGAGAGGTGGGAAAAGGTCATACTGTGAAAACTGTTGGGGGTTAAAATGGGGGAAAAGTTTAAAGAAGGAAGGAGTACCATCTGCTATGCAATGCAGCAGAGAAAGCAAATTAGGGCTGAAAAATAGCTCATGGATTGGAAAATTAAGAGTTTTAGAGAAGAGACAGAAACAAAATCCAGACTGCAACAGGTTGAAAAGAGAATTGGAGATGAGGAAATGGGGAGAGCTAGTACAGTCTACTGTACCTAGATATTTGCCTAGGAAGTTACAAAAAAGGCTCAAAGTAGCTAGAAGGAAAAGCAGAGCCAAGAGTAGGTTTATCTTTTTCTTTTTATAGCTAGGTTAAACCTAAATTTGTTCATAGACTGAAGATATGGCAATAGTCCTCAGGGATGGCTTGAAGGTATGCAACAGAAGAATAAAAATGATTGAAGTGAGTCCCTAAGAAGACTGGATGAGATGGCACATCAAGAGTTGAGGTGGCAGTATTAGTCTTGGTCCCAGGCAAGGACCTTTTAACTTCTGATATGTGAGGATAGAGGTAAGTAAGAGTGGCTACAGATGGAGATACATTTCTAGGCTTTGATGTGAGGGTAGGCAAGAATTTCAATGAGTTCACTGGGCTTCTATATGAAGCAGTCACAAACAGAGAGTGAAAAAGGTAGGGTTATGATAAAGGGCTTAAAGAAAGTTGTGTAAGTTTAAAACAGGCAATGTAGGAAATGGGAAAGGTACAGATGATGGAAGGCAAGTTAAAACAAATGTTTTGTTAACTATTTTACCTGGATGGTTCTTTTGGGAAAAATGATGATTAATATTTAGAAAACATAACCCAAGGGAAAAAACACTAAGTGGGATAACAGGTCCCTCTCACTCCATTTGACTGAGTCTTTCTCTTTTATTTTGGTGGCTGGCCGGTACAGGGATCTGAATCCTTTAACACTGCACTCTAACCAGCTAAGCTAACCCTCCAGCCTCTCAGTCTCATAACTATTACTAAGGGTAACAACTCAGAAGAATCATATGAGAAGTAAAAACACAGAAGAATAATTTTGAATGAAAGTATCATCAAATTTTGCTATTAATACTAAAATTAGTGCCTTTATTCGCTCTTTTGCATATACTACTATACTTCTTTCTCAATCATGGTACCATTTTTTACTTCTTTTGCAATTATCTTTTCATATCAATAAAGAATGTGATATATTCTATAAAGCATTTTGAACAACTTGGAAAATAATTAATAAGAATGGGGTAATTCATTACTAGATCCCTATATTTTATATTCTATTCCTTATCAATTGCTGACAAACTACTTCTTTGAAGACTTCCACTAAATAATAGAGATCTATCAAATTTCTAAAGGTGTAACTTGCTCATAAGTCACTAAGTAGAAACAATTGTTGGCAGAGAGTAGTATAAGTTAACAAATTGAAAAACATTCTATAATACGCAAATGTTTTAGGACACTAAGAAAGGTATTTCAAATTTAATTAGTAACCAACATACCAACTTTTTTCTACTCTGATTGGTACACATCTAAACAAAATAATTGTAGTTGAAATCCTAAATTATAATTTATATATTTGCCTCAGTTTAAATAATAGACTTCATTACAATAACAATATAGCAACATCAGTACTTACTTAAAATATTTTGGCACATATTAAAAAAAGAAAAACGCACTAAATTTTTTTCTGTAAAGACATGCTACATACCTATTATACCAATTAAACAAGAGCCAGTTGAGTCCTTCCAGTTGATATTCCCTGAGTTGATTGCCATTTTTATAGTCCCTGGATTGATCTATTTTTTTCCAAATATTAGAAGGAGGACGGTCCTTTGTGGGAAAACAAAGAATGAATAATGTCTGTCAGATGTTTAAATCTTCCATACATCTTATTCGTGGCAAAAAGCACTGCTTTAAAAATAAACCTAGAAGCATAATAGTGTATAGCATGATGATGAAATTTTCATTAACATTTAAAAAGCAAAATTAATTCTACACACATTCTTTCAGAATACTGAAGAGGAAGGTATTCTTCCCAACTCAATCTATGAAGCCCTGATACCTAAACCAAACAAAGCCATTACAAAAAAAAAAAAAAAAGACAAAAAAACCCCTAACAACCACCCCCCCGCAAAACTACAGACCATTATTTCTCCTGAATAGAGATGCAAAAATTCTTAACAAAATTTTACCAAATGAAATCTAACGATACGCAAAAAGGGAACTACATCATGATCAAGTGGGGTTTTTATCAGAGATGGAAGGTGGGTTTAAAATTGAAAATTAATCAATGTTGACCAATAGATTGAAAAACAAAAATATGATCATCTCAATAAATACAGAAAAGGTGTTTGAAAAATTCAATATCCACTCTTAATAAAACTCTTATCAAATTTTGAATAGAAGAGAACTTCCTCAACATATTAAGGCATATTTATAAAAAAGCCAGAGATAACATTATACTTAAAAAGTCAAAGACCAAATACTTTCCCCCTAAGATCAGGACCACTTCTCTTCAACATTGTACTGCAGGTTCTAACAACCATAATCAGGCAAAAAAAAAAAGAGATAAAAGTCATCAAGATTGAAAAGAAAGAATTAAAACTGTCTTTATTCATAGAAAATATGATTCGTCTATGCGGAAAATCCTGTGGAACCTACAAAAATGCTAAACTAAGTAGTGATTTTAGCAATGTTGCATAATATAGAAAAGTCGATTGTATTCAATATTGCAGCAACAATCGTCAATAAATTTTTTTAAAAAACAATAACCATTTTATAATAGCATCTAAAACATGACATATTTAGGAATAAATATTATGAAAGTTGTGTAAGACCTCAATATTTAAAATTACAAAACACTTCTGAGAGAAATTAAAAGAAGAGCTAAATAAATGGAGATATACCATGTTCATGGATTAAAAGACTCAACATTATTAAGTTATTAATTCTTCCCAAATAGAACAATAGATTCAACACAATCCAACCAAAATCCTATTGGTGTTTTGTAGAAATTGACAAGCTGATTCTAAATGTATATGGAAATGCAAAGGACCAGAAATAGACCAAACCACTTTGAAAAAAGAAGAATAAACTTGGAGGATTTACACTGACTGATTTCAAGACCTACAGAAGTTGCAAAATCAAGACTAGTAGAATTGATGTAAAGATTTTTTTAAAAAGTCAATGAAACAGAATACAGTAGATAGCTCAGAAACACACCCAAAGGCATTTAGTCAACTGATTTTTGACAAAGTTGGAAAGGCAATTCAATGGAGAAAAGAGAAGTTTTTCAACAAATGGTGCTATGATTAGATAACCATGAGTAAAAAACAAACTTTGATCTATACAGTGCACTACACACAAAAACTAACTCAAGATGGATCACAGACCTAAATGTTGCCTAAAACTACAAGATTTCCAGAAGAAATTGGGAGAAAAATGTTTGTGAACTTGAGTTATGCAAAAATTTCTTAGATACACCAAAAGTATGATTCATAAGGAAAAGATAGATAAACTGGACTTCATCAAAATTAAGAACTTTTGCTCCAGACTAGAGCTGGAAATGATATTATTGATATTTAAGTGATCTGAGAGAAAGAGTAGTGGAAAACTTTTAAATTAAGAGATGAGGTAGAAGAGTTAACTAGAACAATTTTTCTGAAGGGAAACTTGGAAGGAAATACTTGTCAAAATTTTAAATGTACAGACTCTCTACCCAAGCAATTACACAAATTACACTAATTTATCTTACAGAAACTCATACAAGGGCTTAATGTTCAATGCAGAATTGTTTATAATAGCAAAAAAACCCCCCGAAACTGGAATATCTACTAATGGAAGAATAGCTAAATTAGTGTGCATATGAAATTATGTGGCAATTAAAAAGTACAGTACTAATTGTAATAATATAAATACATAATATTAATTAGAAATTCATTAAGCCTGCTAAATAATGAAGCTGTTAAGATAGGTTCTTACCAAATGTCTTGTGTCAGGCCTTGAAGCTTGCAGTTGTTCAAACTCTTCTATTTTTGCAAGATCTACATCTTCTTTTAGTTCCCAAGTACTATCTTCATATGGCAATGAGCACCACTTTACTAAGTAGTAAATAACAGGCTGTAAAAAAATTTTTTTCATTTTACCATTTGGAAAAAGAGAATAGTAAAAAATAGTTTAAACATACTAACCTACTTCCATAAAACAAATGAAACTTTTAACTTAAAAAATTTTTTTTTTATTTTTTGGTGGTTGGCTGGTATGGGGATCCAAACCTTTTAAAAAGTACAAGGTTTGAATATCTGGAAAATTTCAGGTTTTTCTTACTTAAAAAATATTTCTATCAAATATTTACCTCACCGGTATCCTTATCTTCACAAAAGGAGACTTCTAATACTCTGTCTACTTCAACATAGTCTGGGTTAAATGGTTCTTCTTCCATCTAAAATTAAAAAGTAGCTTAATTAATAATCTAATAAAGAAGTGAAAAGATAAAAGACAAATTTATCTTTCACTTTGTTTCACTGTGGACCAAACACCTAAGTTTAATTTCAATTAACTTTCCAATAAATGGAATTCATCCAGTTTAATTACCCAAAAGATATCTAGGTTATCATAATAGCCATGTTATAAATAATAAAACCAACCAAATAGCACTAAAAAATAAGGTACTCTAGAAGTAAGTTACTCAAGTAAGTTACTCTAGAAGATACTTTCCTTAAATATTTCCTAAAACCAGCCTTTATATCTTCTCTTTGTTACCTTCCTCAGGTTGTAAGAGTTGAACACCAATCACCCCACCTGTAGGCTTATTTCTCAGTTGTATCAAACTTCACAGTTCCTGTGCTCAAGACCCACTTATCTAGCTGAATGCAAACTCTCTGCTTCAGCTTGCTAAAACTCAATTGCACACATTCACTCCTCAACCTATACATCCTCCTGTAACCAGATTAATGGTAACACAGTTCCTGCTCCATACCCTACAACCAGTTACACAAGCCAGAAATGCAGAAATCATCTTAGATCCCTTCTCTCTCTTTTTATCTCCCCCCCACATTTAGTAAGTCACCAATTTGTAAAGATTCTACTTTTAACTAAAACTCAAATTGGTTCCTCCTTCCTCACTCTCACTGCCTCACTGCTTCTAACTTGAACCTTTATAAATAACCTCCTGATTAGTCCCCCAACTACTGTCTTGCCTCACTTTAATCTGTTTCTTACATTGTCACCAGAATTATCTTTCTCAAATACAAACCTCACATATTGCTTCCTTTCTTAAAATCCTTCATTGACTCTCCCATGTTTGAAGATCAGGTCCATATGAGTTTTGGACAGAACCCTACCTTTTCCTCCAGCCCTCACCTCCTACTGCTTGCCACAACTTTAATCCAGAATTCATGCTCCAGAAGTACAAAAACATGTTAATCCATGTTCTGTCACACTTCCATGTTTTTACCCTCATTCTTCTCTCTTCTGACTAGATTGCTGGTCCTTCTCTTGTCTGCTTGGTGATCCTCCTCATCTCTGAAAGTCTTACTTCAACAGCCATCTCAGCTTTCTTTGTTGCTCCTCCTTCTCTGCTTAACCTCTAAACGTTGTAGTACTCCATGGCTCTGTCTTTAGTTCTCTTTACTCTCTTAAATCTCTCCTAAGTAATATTATCATTTCCAAGTCTTTATATAGAACATAACAAACAACATTGCCCAACACCAGAAGGGTAATGAGGTACTTTAAGATAAAAAAAAAAAAAAAAGAAAGAAAGAAAAGGAAAGTGGTAACTATCTGAGGTGATGGATAGGTTAATTATTTCAAAGTAATTATTTCACAAGGTATATGTATACCAAATCATCAACTTATGCACCTTAAATATATATAATCTGTCAAATATACCTCAATAAAAAAACCCCAAAACAAAACAAAAAGAAAATTCACTGGTTAAAAGAAAGAAAATCTGCTTAGCTCCTATTTCAGGTGAGAAAGGTTAGTCTTCATAAAAAATTATAGATTATTAAGTACTTCTTAAAATCTTCAACTCATTAGAAACTTCAATATCAGAGTGAACAGATAAGAGATTTTTGAGGAGCTCAGAGGATTTCCCAGCATCCATAAACTGATACATCATTAGAATCTTCAAATTTTTGAGGTGGATTTAATAATTACAAATGTAACAACAGTAACTTCATGATGGAGAAATCTAGCAGGTAGCACTTAATCAAAGTTAACCATCAGTAGAAATGGGGCAAATAAGAATCATGCACCACCTGATATGATTCACTGAGAAGGCCAAAGCATTATTTCTGTGGTGTTCTTTTAAAATGCATAACCTAAACCATGAGGAAATATCACACACCTGCAAATTGAGGAACATTCTACAAATTAAATGACCTGTACTCCTTAAAAATATCCAAGAAATGAAAAACAAAAACTGATTAAAGAAGACATGACATCTAAATGCAGTATGTGATGCTGGATTGGATTCTGGACCAGATAAACAAACAAAAATGCAAACACACGCACACATTATTTTTGCTATAAAAACACTAGTGGAACAATTAGTGAAATATGAATAAGGTCTATAGATGAGATAATAGAATTACATCAATGTTAATTCTACGTTTATGTAAGAGGCTGTATTTCTTTTTAGGAATACTGAAGCATTTGCAACTTACTTTCAAATGGTTCAGAAAAAAATGTGTGTGCATGGGGGCGAGGGGGAGAGAGCGAGAGAGCGAGATAGAGAGAGAGAGAGAATGAATGAATACAAATAATAAACCAAACACAGCAGAATGTTGACATTTGGGAAATGTAGTTAAAACGTATGTGGGAATTTGTTGTAGTATATTTTTGTAACTATTTTGTTCAAAATAAAAAGTTTAAAAAATTTTCAAATTAAAGAAATTCAGAGGAACCTAAAACTGCTCTAAAAGATAGTCTATTAAAAAAGAAAGCAAGAGAGAAAATTACAGCAGGAACGAACATCAGACCATTTAGTGAGGCCTAGAGATGGTAAATGAATTTTTCCAGTAATGTTCTGTTTCACATACACATGAGGATGGAATAGAAATATGCAATATATTTCATGAACTGAAAAATCTTCTACTTATTTGCTACAATATCCTTTTCTTTATTTGAAAAATTTTGCTCATAAATTCTTTGTGATATTAACACACCCACACTCAACTTGAAGTACTGAAGTACACAGGCTAATTTAAATATATAAGCATTATCCACCATTATGGATTATCAGTGTTCCTGTTTCAGCTAGTTTCCAAGTTAATTCTGGGGAGAGAAAAATACTTTATGTTATGTAGACAGCATTTGTATTCAAATGTCAATGCTGAAAGCCTAAGAATTAAAATAATACTTAAATTTTTGATACAACATGTGTTCAGAGTCCAACACTTAATAGTCTTATTTTTTTCTTACATCTGCAAAAAAATGTGCTCTTTGTGCTTGTCTTAATTTGAATCGTTTGATTTTCTGCTGGATCCTTTTGTCTTTCAAAAGCTGCTGTTCTGTGGCCCACTCACAGTGAAGATAAGAGCTAAAATTTTAATAAAAGCAATATATTAGAATGACATAGAGAACCATATTTTTTAAGATGTATTTTTAATCATTACATCTAATAAAAAACATACAAAATATAACCTTCAACGTCACAAACAGGCAGTTGATCATTTCATTTAATTTCAATAGACTCTGCATAGTTTTTAAAATAAAGCCATTGTGATCATTATATCCTAAGGAGAATGTAGTCTAAAGGTCTACAATTTACTGTGTTGAAACAGATCGGTGAACTGATCAAAAGTGTAACAGTGAGGTGTGATTTATTTTTTATTCTTTTCAACAGTTTTGTCATAATCAGAAAAAGCTAACTTGCTTTGAAACCAATGTAATTTTATTTAAAATGCTTTCACTGAAGTACAGAGAAAAGCTGGAAAATGTACAAAAGAACAGTAAATTATTTTCCCACAATTAGCAACTCCTATGACTTAATTCATCTATGTCCAAGATCAAAATTTAAATTTTTAAAGTCATAGCATCACATTGTGTACATCTAATACAATAACTTAAAGACCAGAAATGTTTTCTTACTCAAAAAGAATAAAATTTGAAAAGTTCAACAATACAAATATAATAATGTCTATAACTTGTAAAAGCATATTTTATAAGGACTCCTGTATTTTGATTTTAATAATTAATATTTTCTGAAAAAAAATCCAATTTTAACACAAAAGGTTTTCAAAGTTTTTTGGCTTTTCAATGATTTTTAAGTTCATGCAATTACAAATAATAAAAATTATATGCAGATAAAATGGAAAATCACAATTTTAATTTTAACTAAATATATAAACATATGTTTAACTCAATATCTTTCTATTATTTTTCTAACTCCAATACTTACTAATTCTTGTATTTTACAAAAAATTCTTCTGTATCAATCATGACTCCAGGTGATATCTAAGAAAACAAAATTGATAATAGTGACTCTTTTATGATTTTTTTTTTTTTTTTGGACCAGTAAGGGGATCACAACCCTCGGCACGGTGTGGTCCGCACCATGCTCAGCCAGTGAGCACACCGCCATCCCTATATAGGATTTGAACCCGCGGCCTCGGCGGCACCGCACTCTCCCAAGTGAGCCACGGGGCCGGCCCAATAGTGACTCTTTTAAACAGGCTACAGAATATAATGTGTAAAAATGTAATGTACCGTTACTTACTTCTGTTTTTATAATTCTAGAAGACAGTATTTTGTCTACAATTGCAGCGTCTTCTTCACTGGGATTCTCCTACAGAAGGGAGGGAAAAAATATGATGGAACATTCTAAAAAATCTTTTTGTTGCCACTTTGTATTTTTTTGAATACACTAAAATTCAACAAACATTTATTTAGCACATGTGCTGGGTACTATGTTAAATGTTAGGAATACAAAAACGGAAAAAATACATGTTGTTACTGTCTTTGTCATCATCTGCATCACCATCATGGTAAACATATTGTGACTTTTAATGTGCAAGGTATTATTCCAAACACTTTACATATATTAACTAATTTAATGTATTTTCATCTCTATTATCTCTACTACTATCATCTCCATTTTACAGAGTAGGAAATTTAGGCATAGAATAAGTATTTGCCCAAGGACTCAGCTCATTCAACTAGCAGATGAGTGGTTGGCTCACAATGCAGTAAGGGGAATTAAAAGAATTATAGAAGAGGAAAATGTGTACACAAGGCATAGAGGTGTCAAAACATGCATTCAAGCAACCATATTCATAAGGCAGAGAGGACTGAGTGCTTACAGAGAAGTGGCATTAGATGAAGCCAGAAAATCTAGACAAAGGGTTTAATACACTAAAAAGGCATCATTATTTTTGTAAGATTTAGAAAGCTTTGAGTAGTTTTCAATAGAAGAGTAATGTGATTAGACTTGTAATTTAGAAATGTTTCTGCAGTATATAGTTAGAAAGAGTTTCAGGAATATATGTTTAGAATGTAGAAAATGTGGTGACAAATTGGATGTAGAAGCAAAGGAAATCAAGGAGAGGATGAATCCCTAGGTTTCTGATTTCAATGACTCTGTTAACTAATAATATGAAACGCAGGAGGATAAACTGGAGCAGGTTTTAGGAGGACAAACAATGAAAGTATTTTAAAGAATTTGTGTCGGTTTAAAACATTTTGTAGTTATAATCCCAAATGTGTCTTACCACAAATAACTGTAAAGGCTGTTCACCAGGTAAAGGAGTTGAATTCTTTTTTATTTTTATAGAGCCTTTAACCTCTTCTTCAGACTGTTTCCCTTCTGTATCTTCTGCATATTTTTTTCTTTTAATTTGTCTATTTGATCTTCTTTTCTGTAATGAACCACAAGGTTTAGATTTATATAATTTCTTGTGAAGGAAAAAGTTTTAAAATAAAAACCCCTCAATCTGGCAATTTTGTATATTAAACTTACAAAATTATATTCAATGCTCATTTTTTATTTTTCCTTTTAATTACAGGAAGATTATAATTTGCCCTTTGCTACAGGCTTATAATCTTCTTAAAGTTACACTTCCTACAATTTCAGATAATGAAGATTAGTAAATACCTTTATTACTTTTCTTTAGAAACTACTGTTAAGAAGGATAAAAAGATATCTAATTTTTTTTAACTATTTCACATCTTGGGCAATACATATTTTAAACTATTAATACTTTCACAGTTTTGCCCAAAACCTAAAAAGTACAACAGACAAATATCGGTTAAGTAATTAATTGGGGGCATAATCCTAGAAGAAGAAATTAAATAATATTTGCCAAAATATGTGAAACTGTGTTAAGAAGAATAAAATAAAATGTTTTAAAAGAAATACACAAAATTAAAGTGTTAAATCTACCAAATAATTAAATTTGAATGAAGAAACAGTGTCTCACTAACTTTACTAGCTTTCCTTAAAAATAAGGAATATCACTATCATTAAACAGAATTATGCCTTTTAAAATATTACCTGTAGTAACAAATAATCTAAGTAACTTTAAATTAGGAATCAAATAAACATGGCTTTACTTACCTCCCTAAATTATCTAATATTGTTTCAAAAGTTTTATATCTCAAGGTGAATTTTTTAAAAAGTCACATATCTTTTGATGTTTCTACCACAAAAACAAAATCTCAGATTGATATGAAAATGCCAAAGGACTTAGGTTTACTATTCTTTACTTTCCTAAAATCTTGTGGGGTTTAGGCATCTCAGCCAACTATTCTACTGCTCAATATTTGTTAAAATTTATTCCTTCTCCCTTTTAAAATTCCATTTTCTTCTATATTTAGTAACTCCCATGACACTCCCCTAAAATGGAACCAGCAAAATAACCCATGTGTTCTCCTTTCGGTTACTGCCAATATCTTCTATTTGGCAGATCTTTCATTTACTTCCACAGCCATGACAGATGGCTGAGTCGGTGTAGCAGTATGGGGATAAAGTATTATTTGTATCCAGTATGGTTGCAGTGACCCTTAACATCATGACTTTGCCCCTTTCTCTTGTGAGTAGTGGAATATTGAGAGAAAGAAAGGCACTAATATCGTCAGCCAAATGTAGTAGACAACTCCATGCCTTATTTAGGATTGGTCACTATCTCTTGGCCATGAAGACATTCACATTTTCAAACCTCAAAGTAATACTTCTGTTAATATAGGGGATAGGCCAGTGGCATATAAAAATTATAATAATGGATTACTAGAAACCCAAATTTCCCACATCCTATCTTGAAAAAGATATGAAATATTTATTGTTCCCTGGCTAGGGGGTAAGGTGGATTCTACAGATCTCTAACACCAGCCTAAAAGAATACTTAGATTTCTATTACGGGCACCATGTAGATCTTAATGTTTAAGAATAGTCTGCACATTCAGAGACAGAATGAGGGCCACTTACTATAAACTGCTCCCTCATCCTACGAAGACTTTATCAATCTAACAGATTAATTTAAAAGTCTATGAATTCTGAGATTATAGTTGATTTCACCATAAATTATATTCCACTAGGGTATATAGTTACATACACATTAGGCAAAGCCAACAGGGTGTCACTCTTACCAATTATCTTTCTCTATCATACAACACCTCTACTAGTTTAAAAATATAAAACTAATTTGATGTCCACATTTTTGACTAATATGCTTTTTTCTGGCTTTCTTTCTCCATAATGTTTTTCAAAGAACAATTTAAAATAGTGATAAACTATCCCTTCCAGTTTCTTATTTCTGACTTTTTTATTTTCATGTCTTAAAAGTTTCAATAGATCAGCCCACAGCACTTTGCATAAAAGGTCAGAAGCATTATGCTCTTAAATGACTAATACTTTATTATGATAACATATCACTTGTTTTCTCTAATGATCCTAGTATAATCTGCAGCAAGGGCTTTTCTTCTTTTATTTAGTTCTCTAAATATAGTCAGACTACTGAAGTTTTCTGTTAAGATTAAAGGTAATAAAATTAAATACCATACTCACATTTCTAGATTTCCAACTTACTCCCAACCTTAATTAGTTTTTACGAGTTCAAATCTTAACAATCCATTTTTGTAGTTAAATGCTACATGAACCCTTCCTTCCATCATTTAAATGACAGAAACATATCAATAATATAGATTAATAATTATTAGAAAATATTGCTTTCCTTCCCCATTTATTTTTTTGTATTAAAGCAACACACCTGTCAAAGCAATCTAATAGTATACTGAAAAGCATGGAAAAAATGTGCATGTTGACCTATTCTACCATTTCATTGTTTGATAATTACATAATGAAAAAATGGCCAGCATTATTCTAGTAAAAATTAAACTGAATTTTCTCATATTGAATAACTTAAATATGTTTGCCTAAGATAAGAATAACATATGAAGAAAAAGCCAGGCCATATAATATTAGGAGCTTCAGTCACTGCCCTTACCTCAACTCTTGCAGCAGCCCAGGAGCCTTGAGCCACTACTCTCCCATTGGATAAGAAAGCTGCATAAGGAAGAAGAAAGGCCATTCAGGGGCTTTCTGGCCCCATAATTCAACAACTGCCACCACCCCTACGGCCTATGGTCATACTTTAATTGTTAGAAAGCAGAGGGTGGCCTGAATTATTATGACCTTCACTATATATATATATATCTTTTTAAGTTCACAGGGTTATTTTTAATATCCATCTATTCAGAAAAAAAAAAGGCAAAATGCACAGCATTTATGTCTACATTAGGGGATTTTTAATATAATCAGTTATCTTTTCTTCAATAGAAGCACACAAAGGTATTATCTCTAGGAATGATTCAATCCATTTGCTTTGTCATTTGTACGTGATTTAAAAAATTAATATCTCTATCGTTAAGTTCATTCAAAAGCACTCTATAAGTACAGGATAATATTACTAGATACCTCTCTATGCTAACAGCCATCAAGGACTTTGCACTGTTACTTAACCTCTCTGGGCTTCAGTTTCATTATCTGAAAAATTAGGGGTTTGGAGACGATATGTAAGTTCCCTCCCACATCTATAATTATATGATAGTACATACTACTAGGAGCATGTTATTATAATGCTGTCCTATAAGTTTTACCATACAATAAAATGTATTTTTCCTGTAAACTACAGTGTTAATATCCATAAGGCAATATTATGCTATCTAAAAAATTCTAACAGTGTTTTTCTCAGAAAAAATTTTAATACTTACTTGAGAGTCTTGTTCTTTGAATGTATGCTGTGGCATCTGCTCTGCATCAGATATTTCATCTGAAGACTCATTCTTTCTTTTTTGTTTCTTACCCAATGTAATAATGAGTTTGCTGTTTCAAGAGGAAAAGAGTAAACAGTAATTTTCCATTTTTGGCCAAATTAAGATGGCAATGATAAATGTTCTTCCATTTCATATCACTTATATGTCCACCAAAGATGATAATTATCCTGAAATCTACAATGACATTTTCAAAACATAAACTGTTCTAATGGAACGAACACAAACCAATACTACAGTTAATATATTTCTAAGCACAGGAAAGCAGTCAAATCCTATCACTTGTTTTCTAGGCTTAAGATTTCTTTCCATGGCAATAACTTCAGATGAAGCAACTATTTTTATCTTACAGATTTGGAATAAGGTATTCTTTTCCTTCTACTTCTTATTAAATTCAAAATCCATTCATCATTCTTGAATACCTCCTATTCTCTAAAAGCCTCTACTTCTTTTTACCCTACAATAATTTCTCCCTTACTTGACAATTTAACAATTAACTGTTCTTTAATTCTTTCATTTATGTTAAGGCTTATCTTGGCTGTACTGTATTTTCCTAAAGAGTAAGAACTATAATTTTTTATATTCCTGCAGTATATATATGTCAGTATATCTTTTCATATGTATATGTTTGTATTTATTAATATTTACACACATACATCAAATAAAAACATCTAAAATGAAAGTGTTTTCTTTTTTTTCATGGTGAAATGTATAAGTACAGTGCTCTCACATTTCCTCATCTGCTTCAGCAGATGCAGGAGCACGATTGTAAAGCACCATAATAATCATAAACCATGCTTAATTACTAATCAGCAAAATTGTTTTAGTTATCTGTATCCCAAGAATTGAAAACTCCCCAAATACTTTCCAGTATGATATAGCAGAAACATATCAGAATTCTTCCAGGACTTATTTATTAATACGGGAGAACTTGGAGGTTAAGAGCATGCACACTTGGAAATCACAGGGTCAAAGATTTAAATGCTGACTCCACCATTTACCTATCTGTGAGACACTGGGAAAATTACTTGATCTTTTTTAGCCTTGGTTTCCTTGCCTGGAAAATAGGGATATTATAACAGCTATCTCCATTGTTGTTGATAATTAAGTAGGATTAATGCATGTTAGCTTTTAGTGCAGTCTTGATGCATAGTAATTTCTCAACTAATGGTAACTTCTTCTAATTATTATAGCTAGTCACTTACCTAGGTCCTAGGATTTGAAGACAAGGTGACACAGTTCCTAACCCTATAATATCATAGTTAGACTATGATCACAGCTAAAACACTAAAGTGAAGGTTAGCACTGAATGCAAAGTGAACACAAAGAAATGCTTATGCTTATTGAAGAGTAAGAAAGCTTTAAAGAAAAGGTAAAGTTTGAGATAGAAATTGAAAGATGAAAAAGAGTTTAATAGGTAATGAAAGAAGAGGTAGGGTATATTCCAGGCAAGGGTATACCACAGAAGAGTAAGGAGGATATGCAGTGGTAATAGTATGACAGGAACATGTAGAATACTGTAGAAGGAAGCAGACAGCTGGATAACTAGATAGGGTGAAGACCATAGAAGGCCATGTATGATATGCAAGGAGTTAACATTTTAAGGCCAGCTTTTAAGCTCCACACAGTGGGAATTTGAAAGGAATATCTGTCTTGCTCATCGCTGGCAAAAAATGTTTAATGAATAGGCACTGAGTTATTTTTGAATGAATACAAAAAATAAAGCTTGGAAGATGTAAGAATTTTAAACAAGGGAGCAATGTGACTAGAAGAAAGTGAAATGCAAGGCAGGGAAACCAGTGATAAGGCAAATGACAATTCAGATGAAGCATGGAACCTAGGGCCAAGGCAGTGTGGATGAAGAGGTGAAAAAAATATAACAATTTATTATTGTGGAAGTACAACCAATAGGACTTTGTTATTAACTGGATGACTATAGGTGAAGTGAGAAAAAGTTGTAGAATGATTTATTTCCACATTATTTTTGCATTAATGTAATTACCATATTCAACAGGATAATGGGAATTCTTATTTGGTATCTCACCTGCACTATTGTGAATATGTGAAAAAATAAGAATAAAAATATAACATGTTGGAACCAGAAAATCAGAAGAAATACAAAAAGATACTCTGAAACAGCATTAAAGAACCAACCACTGTTACACTCCATTCCCTCTCACCACTTTCATTGTTCATTTCTGCCCTCTTCTAGTCTCTTTTCTTTACTATCATTCCCCTCCTAAAATAAATGCTCCCTTGAGGCCATATCTACAGTTACATACCACATGATCTTGGTCTTTCTCTCCTTCTTATCCATAGTTCTCAAAAAAGCGATTTCGGTTTCATTCCTCAACCTACTATAATCTGAACTCTTGAAACTACTTTTTGTACTCATAGCATCTACTTATTCACTGTTTACTACAGCATCTGTGCTGACCCTACATGCACTTTCTCACTTGATGTTCTTACAACTCTGAGAGGCAAGTACTATTATAAGGAGAGAAAGAAGATAAATAACTAGCTTAAAGTTGTACAGATAGTAAGAATAGAGACAAATTAAGTATACCTCACTCCAAAGCCTGAACCCTTGATTTCTAAGGCCACAAATGGCCTTTAAAATGCCAAATCCAATAGAAATTTTTAAAGTCTTATCTACCAACATGTTACTAATCACCATTTCCTTTTTTGCACCCTTGGCTCCATACCACAATAGTCTTTTCATTCTCACTAAACTTTCTCTCACTAAACTTTGGCTCCTCTTCCTCCATCTACTCCTTGAATGCTGGTTTTCAGCAGGATTCAGTCCTTGACAGCTCTCAGCCAGCCCCATATACTTTGGTGTTTCTCAAAGTTCTGTCTTTGGCATTCTTCCCTCTCTATACATACTATCCCTGGGAGATTTAATTTAATCAAATCTTAACTACCACCTAGAAGTTGAACATTCTCAAATCTCTTATCTCTAATTCAGACCTTTTCCCCAAGTTTCAGACTCATATAACTGACTGCTTATTAGACATAGCTATATGGACATCTCACAGGTATCACAATCTCAAAATGCCCCCAAATCCACTCTCTCATTTTTTGTAAACCTAACAGTACGACATTATACTAATATTAAACAATGAAGTTATATTAAATAGAAAATTTTACTTAAAAACAAAAAAGAAACTTTTATTTTACATATATTCTGTATTTTTCTATAAACATTGTTCTATAGGCCTGGAATAGCATCTTATCTCGAAAACTCATTAATCATTTTTAAGAACCCATGCAAAAATCTTTTTCAAATTCTATCTTTGTAAAGAGATGTTTCAGATATGGTAGTTTCTTGATAAACCTTTCTAAGTCCAAAGCATTATACACGCACTTTCCATTTAAAAAGAGTATATTTCCATGACAGGAAAAAAGCCAATTCCAAAATTTTAAGTAATTCTTTACTGACATAATTCAGAGTTAAAAAAAAAAAAAAAAGGCATATACTTAAAGATTTTAAAACAAAGATTATTTACATGGAACACTGAATCTTAGAAACTGTGAAGTCATAACAATTTATTATACATTCTAAAATGGTACGTAGGTAATACTACAAAAGGGAACAATTAGGTTAGTATCAGATTAGTAGTTCTCTAATGTGTAGGGCAGGTTTCACTAGAAAGCTGTCTGTTTAAAATATGAGGGTACTTCAAAAAGTTCAGGGAAAGATTGTATCATCTTTCAGTCCTATTTTTACACAAACTTTTTGAAATACCTTCATACAGATTCATCATGAGGCAACATCAGAGACACTCAGATTGAGAGACAATCACAAAATAACTGGCCAGTATGCTTTGAAAGCAAAAAAGTCACAAATGACAAAGACTAAGGAATTATTATTCCAAATTGGAAGAGATTGAGGAGATATGACAACAAAATGTAACAAAATGAAATGCGGGATCCTGAATTGTATTCTGCCCTCCCCACCCCTCTGAAAAAGAAACAACTGATAAAATTTGTAGGAGGTCTACAGATTAGTTAATAGGATTGCATAAATGTCTATTTCCTGGTTTTGATAATTGTGCTATGGTACATAAGATGTCAGCATTTGAGGAAGCTGGATGAAGAGCCTAAGGGAACTCTGACCTATTTTGCAAGTCTGAAATTATTTCACAATAAAAAGTAAAACAAACAAAGAAAACAAACAACATTTTGTGGGTCCTAACCTCAGGATTCTGACCTAGTAAGTGGGATGCCAATATGACTGTAAAAACACTTCCCAAGAGATTCTGATGCTCCACCACGTTTGGTAACCACTGGCTCGGAGAATGAAAACTAGTGTAGAAAACTCTAGGAACAAATATTCAAGATAGAAAACCATTTTATACTTATAGGACACTTAAAATTCCAAAGTGCCTTTGCCTAAAAGATCACAGTTGATTCTGAGAAAAACTCTGAAATGATCAAGGCAGGTATTGATCCCACTATGGAGGGAAAGTTCAACTCCAAAAAATAAAACAAACTGCCAAAGTCACAAGTCTAGCAAAAGACAATAAAAAAACTCAACTCCCCCCCAACCCCCCCAAAACCCAAAACAAAAACAAACAAGAAAACCCCCAAAGGCTGGCTGGTTAGCTTACTTGGTTAGAGCCTGATGCTGATAACACCAAGGTCAAGAGTTAGGATCCCCTAATGGCAATCCTCCAAAAAGGAAAAAAACCAAAACAAAAAGACAAAGAAGGTCTCTCTATTCCTAGATTACTACTTCCAACATATCTTACTGATTTTAAAATAAAATGACACATATACTTCAACCAGTCAATAGATATTTAATATCAACAAACATTGTTTAATGAATAAAGGGAAATATGAAACTAATTATCTATTAGGTAATATTTATTAGAAAATTATTATTTTGAAAAACCAGAAAGTTCTATTGCCTCTACAGTGACAACAAATAGCCATAAATATTATCTGAAGGAAATCAGATGATTCAAAAGTAGAAAAAATAAAATCAGGTAAGTAAAATACCCAATTGCTACAGAGCATTCCATTCTTCCATCATGGATTACAAAGAGTTTACTAGATTAATTCTGACATGAAATTTCATTGTAAATGAAATAAAATTTGATTATGAATACATTCTGCAAATAAACTGATAGTTTGCTTTTCTAAAGAGAAATATCCCCAAAGTAAACAAGAGTAATACAGAATATATAAAAAATAAAGGCTTTATGCAATTTTTTTTTTTAAAACATTAAAAGGATCTGTTAGCAAAGTTAGCAAATTGCAGCAGCAGATATTCAGGCAAGTAGAAAAACTAAATATCAAAACATAGGTTGTTTCTGACAGCAAAGAGCAATGTCAAACTAAGGTATGAATTTGAAATGTTAATTCATCTGATTAGTATAGGCACTAGAAAACTGCCATATTTATACTTGACATGTCTATATTTGATTTCAATGTAATTTATGCACTCGTCTAAATCCTTCACACACGCCATTAGTAGATGCTGTGTTACAAGCTGCATTCTAAACTGTGTCAATCTGTAATTGCTCCTGTTGATTCTGTCATTGCAGTAAATGGACAATGAACTGTACCCAATTAGTCCATTTGTAATTAGAAAACAGACAAAAATACTACTTCACATTATTTTTCCTTTGCAAGCTAAGTGAAAGGTACTGAGGGTATTTTTAAAATCATCAAATATAGACTTTTTCAAAAAAGAAACACATTTAACTTGGTGAAATGACTCCCATTTAAAGTTCGACTCAAGATCCCAGCTTAAACTCATTTTGGAAAAACAAGCAAGTTTTAAAAGCTTTCTTTATTTTAGTTAAAACTGTAATCCTTACATAACTGAAAGTAACATTGTATTGTAATCTTTTGGGAATTTGGACTATTCATTACTTCCAGTTCAAAGTTGGACATCATTTTCTTCAAAGGATTTATTTTATTGTTTCATAAAAATAGTTACCAAGGATCCAAGCACTAGCTAAGTATTAATCAGTTAATATATTTATCAAAACAGTTTAATTTTAATTCTTCAAAGATACACATTTTTTCCCACATGTTAACATCTCTGCAATTGTGATTTGTTTAATAATCAAAGATATGCCATACTTTTAACCAGCAATCTTTCTTGCTGACACATAAAATAACAGTGTGCCTTATAATCAACGATTCAATGAAACACAGCACATCATTTTGCTCATAGAAAACCTTACAAGTATGTTCCAGGTAAAGGTGTAATTCTTAAAAATGGGACTATAAGTCTTAATTGAAATTCATAATAAAATAAGTAATTCATATATCAACTCTTTCTGCAGATGAGTATGTTTCAGATTTTCACTGAGTTTTATAATTTAGATGTGTGCAGTGAAATCAGTAAAACATTTTATCTACTTTGCTTTAAAGAATTATAGAACTTACCTAGAGACTACTAATGGAATAAAATTAATAATAAAAAATACATAATAAATTTATACCATGCATTTTTACAACTGCTTTTTAATTTATCTTATACCAAGAAACAATTAATACATTTATATTTTATTCAAGCAGATATTATTTCAAAATTCCTATTATTTTTGAAAAACTTGGAATCAGGGGCTCCAATGTCACACATTATTAACATGGGTTTTAACATGACAATTTCTGATGATTCATCTTATTTGTCTCAGATTTTGTTTATCTTATTTTTTCTTTAGCTGTTATTATATAGATGAAAATTTCTCTCTTAGAAGACATACGTGTGGATATACATGCTAGTTTTATTAAAAAAATACACACATACATATATGTGTATATATGATGGTAGGTAATTAATAAATGTTATTTTCCTCCCTTCTTGTAGGTTCAAAGAACCATAGCAAACAAAGGCACGATATAATTTTGGGAGGGCCGAGCCCGTGGCGCACTTGGTAGAGTGCTGCGCTGGGAGCGCGGCGACCCTCCCGCCGCGGGTTCGGATCCTATATAGGACTGACCGGTGCACTCACTGGCTGAGTGCCGGTCACGAAAAAACAACAACAATATAATTTTGGGATCTAATTTAATGTTTTATTGTTTTTCTTTACAACATGACTTCTACTTAATTTCTACTAAAGTGTGATAAATATCTCAAAATTTAGATATTTTCTGCTTTAACTAAAGAGAAAAACTACTTTTAGCACCTGATAACTAGTATTCCTGTAACAAACAGAAAGAATAATTATGAATTATATAAAAAGGAAAAGAGTTTAATCATGAATGACTATTAACTAATTAAACTTATAAGGCTATGAGAACATTTTTAAGTACCCAAAACTTTCTACTTAGATAATCTATAACACGAAGAAGTAAATTTTGACTGACTACATGAAAACATAATTTAAATGTCAAAGTTATAAATCATAGATTTTAAAATGCTTCAGTCAAATCATGTGAAATGCCATTACATAATCTAAAACCAAACAGAGCCATAAAATTCTTTTGGAGGTCTTAGAATTTTACTAATTTCTTTTAGAATCTAACTTTCTAATATTACTAAACCATTAGCTATGTCCCCGTAGTTTTATGAAAGATTAGTTTGCCACTGCTATTTTCAATTTAACAAATCAAATCCAACTGTTATCATTTAACATTTAATCCTTTCCATCCATTCATTCATTCATTCATTCCATAAAATTCATTCCATTCCACTCATGGAGCATCTATTATGTGCCTACTATTACTGAAGGAATATCTGCTATTCCATGTGAAAGGTAGCTTTTTAGAACCTGACTGCAAGATCATGACAAAACGTCAAAATAGAAAAAAACTGTTTTCCAGTTCTACCTCACCCTTCATTTTGCACTTTCCATTTCCACTTCAACTCACACCCTTCCACATAACCATGGGCAACTCTCTCAAACTCCAGGCACATTTCAAACAAAATTTACCTATCTTAAATCCTACTTTAGCTAAACTGATAAGCAGAGGCATATTCACGTGAAAACATCCATTAATAAGTTAATCTATTATCCCCCTTAACAAGTGGCAACTATTTTTTTCTGTTTGATTTTTAAACTGATCTTATTTAGGAACAGAGCCTTGAATGCGTGTAGCCTTGAAGAAAGGGGCATGGCAGTTCCTGGCCATGGCTTTTTCCTTAAATATGTTTTATGTTTTCAGAAAATAATAATGGCTAACATTTACTGAGCTTTAAGCATATTTCAGGTACTATTTTAGTTGCTTTAAATGCTCTTAACTGATTTCATCCTCAAATAACACTGTGAGGCAAATACTTGTCATTGTCCTCATTTCACAAATGAGGAACCTAAAGCTTGGAAAGGTTATGTATTTGTCCAGGGTTATACTGCTCGTAGGAGATAAAACTGGGATTTGAACAAATGCAATTGGTTCCAGAGCCAAAGAATTTAACCACAGTATCATACTGTATGACCAATCTAACTAACACAATTGCTGTAAAAATTAAATGAAGACTATATGAAAATGCTCTGAAAAGAATATTCTATTCCTTGCACTGAAAAAAAATTAATCTATGAAAGCGACAAATAATGAAAAGGTTTCAAGCACAGTAGCAAGCAGAGGCACTATCATCTTTCTTCAGATTAGTCTAGATTATATCAAATCACTTCTAAGGTTTAAATAAATAATAACTTTGACTATATATCAACTATAAGTTATAGTTTACAAATTTAGCTACTTTTAAAATTTATATTTCACCCTGCCAGTGGTCAAGTTGCAGCAATACATACACTCCCTTTCAAATTATCTCATATCAATAATGATAGCAGCACAGCCTAATTCTCCTAAAATTAATAGAAAAATAATACTTGAAAAGGGAATGTTTAATATGTCATAAAATGCTGCTAGTTGAAATGACGCAACTAAACTTTAAGTGATGGCTCCTCACAAAAATTAAAAACTCAGCAAATTCAAAATTACAAAGTTTAGTGGCTTACTGGAAGGCACAGTAATCAAATATTTCAATGGATAATACTGGAATTCTGGATTGTATATGAACTTCATTTATTCCAACTATGCCTTTTCCTCCAAAATATCGATAATTTCTTGTCTTTGACTGATATAGACAATCAAAATATTGTTTTATTTCAACAGCTTAATAATACATAGGCAAGCTTCAATTTTACTTACCTGGTACAACTTATAAATTCCTCTATTTTTAAAAAAGGCCTATACTCTTGACAACTTTTTTTTCCTAGCAAGTACTCAATATCTCACCATGTATTTAGCCAAAACAGAAAAAATATCAGTTCCAGTAAAATTCTCACCTCTTTTCTGTTTTCTAGAGATTGCTACCTTTAAAATAAGTACTAAATTGATCAATGCTGTGCAATATTAAAATAATTCATTGTGAACAATCTACCTACTTCTAACAAAAATACAAATATAACAAAATGAGTCGTTACTCCACTGCTGTATTCCCTAACACATCAATTCACTTCTTTAAAAAATCCATGTTTCTCTGTAATTTAATTATTTCTATTTTTCCCTTATGTACCTTGTTTTTCCTTAAACCAGATTCACTTCTAGTATCTTGTACATTTAGCTATTCCCCCCAAATTTAAAGCAAATAATAGTTACTATAACTTTTGAAGTTTGACTACCAGTTTCCTCCTGCTTTGTGTATTGTTTTTCAAATGCTACCCTTCCAAATCGTTCACTATTCTGCCTATATCTCTGAATGAATTAAAACTAGAAAACCTTAATTATACTAACTTTTAATGTAGTGAAAAATTAAATACAGGGCTTCCTAAATTAAAACTAGACAGAATTTTGAAAAAATAAGATACTTTCATACCAAAACCATTAAAAAAAAAAAAAAAAAGAGTAGAAATCTAACTTTCAAATTTCATTCTAGTTGTCTGCGAAATCAATATTACTTGATAATCTATTATAACAAAAGGGCCCATATTATTTAATGCTTTGGATTGAATGGCAGCAGTACCAAACCAAATAATTCAGTTTGGTGGCTGCATTTAAAATACTAAGAATTCATTTCATTTACAAAATTTAGTTCCATATCTATATAATGTATCAATTTCTTAAGCAAATGAAGACTTTCACAAGGTAATTTTTTCTTTATTGTGTATTTTTTCTGTGAAAAAGAGAAAACTTAGACTAAGTACTTTATGTAAAATTCCACATAAAGCTTTCAAAAATGATTAAACAGTCCTGCAAAAACAATTCTAAACTATGTTGGCCTTATGTTATATTTACTCTTGCATGCAAAACAAACATACATATAAAGCAAATAACATTTACTATATTTTATTTTTTGAAAATGAATTAGATAAGCAGCCAAAAAAAAAAAAGGATTAATGTATCCTCCCAGAGCAATTCTTTGTTCTTATAATTCTCTTGGAGCATTAATCCTCACCTGGCCTCTTTATTACATAAAGTAAATCAGAGACTGCATGGGAGTAAGTCAGTTGTTGGAAGCTGCTTACTGCTGATTTATATGGTATTAGTGTGTTGCCATTCCATTTAGTCCAAAGTTGTGGGTTTTTGAGAAAATGTTGCATTTCATGTTTACAAACTATGAGGTGCCTCATACAACTAACAGGTTAAAAAAAACCTCATGAAGATTTTCAATGCATGTTCTGTAAAGAAAGTGAATTTGGAACGGGTACAGCAATATGGATTTTATTCTGTTTGGGTTTTTTTTCCCTTTTTCTATTTCATATACTGAAGCATTTTCTTATCTTAAATTCCTTTTACTAAAATTAATGTACAAAAAGCTATATTCACAGTAAAATTTGGGAGATCCTAGATCCCAAATCATTCAAAAAGGAAATAAGGTACACATGGTATGTAGTAATTTAAAACTCTAATATGGGAGTGAACATATCACAATCAAATCAAAAATTGAAGGTAAGACAGGCTGCACTTTAACAAAAAATTGAAAGAAAATTTAATTCTTAACCAACTTACCCAATTTTTGTCTTCTCTTTTAACTTAGAACAAGGTTTTGTTTTTTTGTTGTCTTTGTCCTTTGGCTTGGATTTCATCCTTCTACCTTTCTTTTCCTCTTTTCCTTCAACTGAAGCACTAGGAAAGTTTTCAGGGCTCATTACTCGTGGAATATTGCGTTCCCCACGCTCCTTTGCTTTTGCTATCGCCTCTGATATTATACGATTAGCCTTTTCTTGCTTGCTTTCTGATTCCACCTTTTTTCTCTGCTTCTTCTCAGACATGACCCTCACCTGGGTATTCTGCAACTTAGTATATGTCCCAGAACCATCACTCTTCTTGGAAGATGGAGGCTAGAGAAACCAAAATATTTTTTTAATGTTATATGCCAAAGTACATCTAAAACAACATAAATATCTAAAAATTTTATATTAAGCTTAAATCAGGAGGTAAAATTACATGAGCAAATATGTGACTGCTACAAACAAATTTAAAATTAAGACATTTTGCTTATCTAGAAATTAGTATAGGTGTAAAGTAAATAGCTCAACTGCTGCTCTTAAAAATGAAGGATAAAAATATAGATTCATTGATATTTTCATAGCATTCTTGGTTGGTTAGTTGATCCAAATTTTGTCCTGTAAATACAGCTGATTAAAATTTTAACCTGTAAATATTCTGTGCATTTAGAATAAAAGTCTTTTTTCTCTTCTCCATTCCAAAACACTAAAAATTATTAATAGATTTAAAACAGCAATTTTAATTGAAAAGGACTACTCCTTACAGATTATTATGATTTTTTAGAAATATAAAGCCTCTGCTTCAAGACTAGAACTAGAACCTGAAATCATTTAAATCATTTTAATGCAGCAACACAGCTAGTTAGTAAACAGACATTCCCATACTTAAAATTAGAGAAAGTTTTCATTTCTCCATGAAAGAGTTAAATGTGGATTTTTTGTTTATTTTTCTGATTATTTTGCTCAAGCAATTCAAGAAACAAGTTTTATAGTTTCACATTAAAATTATTAATATTTTAGCAATATCACAAGAAGCAGATCAAAGGCATTTAAAAAAGAATTTCCTCTTCAAACACACATTCATCTACATACACTTAGATCACAGTTTTGTTATGTTCTTACCCGTAAACATGCCTCTGACTATAGCAAAGGAAAAAACCATCAGGAATTTCCAAACACATTTTCATGCTGATTCCAGTGGGCTTCACTGGATATCTTTTCTATACCTGCCTCATCAAAGGTTTCATAGCAGTGCTGCAAGCACTGGGAAAGGAAGAAAGGTTTAGAATCGCTCACTAAAATGCCACCTTAAGGCCTACAGGCTATAACAAATAACCAAGACTCGAGAAAACAGCAACAAGCTCAAGATGGCGATGCAGTACGACTCCCACAGCAGCAGCCAGTAATAAGGAAGGTTATTCAATCCCATTAGCCTTTTAGCCCAAAGAACCCCTCCTCCTCCCACTCATTCAGGCTTTCACTTACCCTTCCTCTTGGCCTCTTCACTGAAGACATTTTTGGCGTCAGACAAAGGCTTGCCCTCTGCTTTTTCACCACCCCAGGCAGTGCTCAAGAAAAAAGCATTGAAGAAGATTCCTAAATGGCCTATTTAGCAAGCTGCAACCAAGAGATGCACAACCCTCCACAAATACACATTTTGATTTATCAACACATTTCTGCCTTGGCAAGTTTATATCTACTGTTCATCCTATTTAGGTATGAAAAAGGCTGTAAACTCTTCTAAAAAGCTGAGTTTCCTCAATAGCTGTAAGCAGATAGCCAGATTCCAACAAAGCACAGAAAGAAATGAATGCACAAAGCATCAAAATGCATCAGCATGAATATTAGAGATGTCGTTAAAAATACTGACTCCTTCTGCGGAAGTAGGCCAGCAGATGGTGCTACCAGTTATTATTCCATTAGACTCTGCAATTTAACCCCCAAAGGACTGTTATTCCCTCCATGTAACATATTAACTCTCACAGTGCCGTTTCCTACAGTAAAGTTTTTAAAAATATACATAAAAATCTGACTTAAAACAATCATCTGAAAACTGAAATGGTAGTGAAATGGCTTTATGTGACTACCAATATTAAAAAAACAAAATCCAATGCAATTTTTACTAGAGAAAAATACTTTTCTCCATGATACTCTAAAACATTTAAAATATGAAAACAATTGAGGATGAGCAAAGGGTTAAAGAGGAGGTCATGCAAATGAACACATAAGTTACTTCTCTAAGAAATTAGGTTTTTATGATTCTTCTGATGAAAAGCTAACAGTGTTACTTTAAAAATAGAAAAATGAAGCTATTTTCATTCAAATTCTAAAAAGAGGCTTAAGATTTTGAAATGAACAAATGAGAGCTATTTATAAAGAATTATTAATCACATTAAATTGTTTTCAGTATCTTAACCTAGATGAATACATTAACTTATTTTTCTAACATAAAAAACTCATAAAACCTTCCTGACTTTTATTCCTCACATTCGATTTTAACTGAACTGTTGGAGTTTTTCAGATAAAATTTTAGGTTAGTCCCTTAGTAAAAATAAATAAGCAGCCAAGTCCACTTGACTTTGATTGGTGGTACAACTTTTCTTTCTATAAAAAATTGAGACTTATTTTAGTAAACAATGCCTTTAAGTAGCTAAAGCAAAATTTCATTGCTTCAAAATTCGAGTTTGCTTGTTTTACTAATGCCATTTTTTCCGTTTGTCTTAGCTAGTAACCTGACATTACTATCAAAGTATATTGTTTTTCTGTTCTGTTCTGCTTTTTTCTTTTAGGCACCAACAGTCTCAAAACAGAGAAACAACACTATCCGAACAGTGTCTTAGAAAGACCAATCTGAAGAGCATGAGAGGAGATGAAAGGCAGAGGACCACTAGGGGCAAGGAAAGGATATGACTGACCTGGGAGGTCATCAATGTAAAAATCATAACAATAATAAGAGCTAACACTTAGTACAAAGTGCCAGGCATTATTCTAATCATTTTACATGTAATAACTAATTTAATTCTGAATGATATTGAGGTAATAAGTGATAACAGAAAGAAGGGAGGTGGCCAATGGGAGAGGTACTCTTACAGCAGCATTAGAAAATGATACAAGGGACCTGAGAGAGCAAACAATTACAAAAATCATAATGATAACAATAATAAGAAGAGCTAAAACTTAGTGCTTACTATGTCCATTATTCATAATACTTCACATATAGTGAATCCATCTTCAAAATAAACTGAGAGATATGTACTACATACAAGTCGAGTATCCCTTATCTAAAATACTTGGGACCAGAAGTATTTTGGATTTCAAATTTTGGGATATTTGCAGAATACAAACTGGTTGAGCATCCCTAACCCGAAAATCTGAAATCTAAAATGCTTCAGTAAGCATTTCCTTTGAGCATCATATCAGCACCCAAAAAGTTTTGGATTTCGGAGCATTTCGGATTTCAGGTTTTCAGATTAGGAATGCTTAACCTGTACTGTTATTTTTATTTTATAGATGAGGATACTGAGGCACAGAGAAGTGACTTACCCAAGATCATACAGCTACTCAACAGTGGAGCAGGGATTAAAAGAAAAGAGGGCCTCATTATGAAGATCATGCTCTTAACAACTATATTATATCACATTTGGTTCAAATACCAAAATTTACAGATTAATTTGAAGACAAAAGAAAGTAAGTGACTTTCTCAAAACTGCAGAGATACTACTAATAAATCCAGGATGAAATTTGTTTTTTTTCCAATGGCCTTTCAAAGATGTAGAAATCAACTAGATATGGATGGAGCATGGTTGAGAAGCAGGAAGAGCCAGTACTTAGTTTCTAGACTAAGTACATGCACAAGAGAAGTTAAAGAAATAGAAAACCTAGCTGAGAAAGGGTGTGTACTTGTGTATGACAAATTTAATTCTTTTCATACTGAGTTTGAAATGGAGAGCTCTAGCAATTGGAAATTTGGGACTGGATCCTCATATAGAGAGGTCAGGCTGGAATATAAGATGTGGATTCTTCTGTTGTTCTCTTTCATTACCCTTAACTCACTGACACTTTCTATTCATAGAACCAAGGAGGATTTCTAAAATATCTCACTTCTCCTATAAAGCTTTTCAATAGATTCTATTACCTGACTCAAAATCCCAATTGTTGAACAACAAATCTGAATAGTAGACAATAGAGAATCTGTGTAATCAAATATTTCTTCTGCTATAGTTTTAAATTATTTTCCCACAGAACATCAACACTGAGGTGGTAAGTAACTAAATATTTTTAATGTCAGTAATTCCCTATTCACATATACATACAAACATAAAATGTTATGGTTTTTCTGCCCCTTTTTCTACCTAAGCAATTATCAAATTCTATCAAAATTGTGTTTTGTTTTGTTTTTCTTTTCTTAGTCTCCACAGCTCCTGCTGTTTTAATTTCTTATAGGAAAATGTCCCTTGCTGTAGGAAGCATATACTAAAGACTTTCCGGGTGATGGAGAATCAAGTCTGCAACTGATCCTCAAATGGAGTAGGGTAAAAGAATTTCTTTATATTACACCTGCAATTTTTCTGTAAGTTTATGATAGTTTCAAAATACAAGTTATTTAAAAATTTAAAATAAAGTCCAGGCCTTGCTCCCCAAGAACCTGTATGCTAGAGGATACAAAATATATGTATATAAAAGGCACATATACTAATATCACATCCACATATTCATAAAATAAGAAAAAGAAATCATAGCAAAACATATGATAGCATATGTGATACATTATTTTGATAGCAACTGGGAGGAATATTCAGAAGATCCTGGATATCATATTTCAGTATTGGGGAAACTCAAGGAGTGGTATGAGTGTTTTTCAAATCACAGGTCATGACCTAATAGCAGCAACTCATAATATAAATTTAGTGGATCAAGACTAGAAATAGAATAGAGCAGAAAAGGATGGGTCTAACCCTTATGGATGGACTTCACACAAGTAGGAAATTAGAAAAACTTCATACCACCTGTTACTCCCCTTTTCCATCATGAGGAAAAGCAGCAAAGATACTTTGGCATGAAATTAGAGGTTCTAAAATCTGAATGGGAACTTAGGTCTCTTCCTTCTTGATGAAATAATTTTCTCACCTACCCACCCACTCACATTGGGGAATTCATCCATTTCAAATATTTTAGTTGTAAACAAATAAATAAAATTATTGAACCACTAGTGTGTAGGCATGGTGGAAAATTATAAATTTCCAAAAAGAGAAGGGGAGAATGATCACATAACTACTATACATCTAACTATAGAGAACAGGTTCTTCTATGGGGGGAAAAATGTTTATATATATAAAATAAAAGTTCTACTTGACCTATTATTAAACAATATTAAGGAATACAATGTCTGAAATTATAAAACAGATATAATTCCTTAGTAAAAAAAAAACCACACAAAACAAGGAAGTTTCAATGACACAGACATAATTGCACTGTAGTTAAAAATCTTCCAACCTTTCTCAAGAAGAGAGGAGGACTCTCAGCTTCAGGCCTGTGTGACTAGGTAGATAGAGGTTTCAATGGAAGACAATATGAAATAGAATACAGATAGCAAGCCATAGCAGGAATGAGTTTGACTGCTTAGAGAGACAATGTAGAATAAAAGAAGAGAACTTGTAATGAAACCCCAACACATCAAGTTTAAGGGGCCAACAGATGAAGAAGAGCTAATGAAGGAAAACAAAACAAAACAAAACAAAACAAACCCCAAGAATAGTAAGATGAGTATTAGGAGAGAGTGGTGTCATGGAAGCCAAGAGAGGAAAGCATTAAAAGCTCTGCAGTCAAAAGGAAAGTAAATATCTGAAGTATCTCAGAGTTATTTGGTATTATAAAGATAATTTATAAGGCATTTTAGTTCTCTTAAATTGTTTATAGTAAACTGGAATGTTATTTTTTAATCTCTTTGTTTTAAAAATAGAAGCACAATAATTATTTACTTAAATACTCATATTAAATCAACCTAAAAACAATAGATTCAAAGTTAATTTTAGTAATATGTATCAAACAGTGCGGTGACCTCTTTTGATTTTTATTTAATGCATCCATTTTTCTTCAAGCTACCAATATTTTTCTTCAAGCTACCAATAAAGACTTGCTTTTAAAGAGAACAGTGGAAAAAACTGATCCATGAGCAAATTATAATACGTCAAAATCTTTTTCCGAGTTTTACCCTTTTATTTGTTTTCAGTTTTTGACAAAAGTGAAACAATTATTTCACTTCACTTTCTTCATATCTGTGAACTGCCATGTTCAAAAATTAAAAGGCTTATTTTCATCTTGTGACTTGTAGTAGTACCCAGGTTTCCACTTTTAGCTAACGATGACATTCCTTTTTCTAAAGTGCCATAATCTTGAATTTGACATGGTACTCACTTTTGATACAGTAATACTTTTAAAATATTCTTTAATTTAATCATCATCATAGCATGCCAGGCAAATAGTAGATGTTCATAAAAGTTGTGTTATTTTACATGTAAAAATTTATTATCTAACTTACAGGAAACACAGGGCAGAAAGGAACATGATAGATACAATCAGCAAAATCCAGAAGCAATTAGCAAAATGGGAATATAATCAGCAAAACCCAGAATATGGGAAACTCTACAGAAGAAATGACTACATTTTTTCAACAAAGAAATTGTAAGAAGCAAAACAAAGAAGGCGAACCATAGATTAAAAGAGACTTGAGACTACGTGGAATGATAAAATTTAAAAAAAAAAAAAAAAGGAGAAAAAAAAATTAGAGAAACACATTGCATTTGGTTGATATGTCCTTTTAAGTTTAGATATTGACCTGAACAAACCAACTGTAAAAATACATTTATTAAATAAATGTGGAAATTTAAACTCCGACTGGATACCTAATAGTAAAAGAATTATGGTTATTTTTTGGTGTGAAACTGATTTTGCAGTTGTGTTTTAAAGTCTAAACTATCTGTCGTTAAGATATGTAAATTGAAATATTTACAGTTAAAATTATAAGACTGAGATGTGCTTCAAAACATCCATGGAGAGGGTGGGTATGATAGTTAGAGGGTGGCATAGAGAAACAGTGGCCATAAATTCACTATGCTAAGTGGAAGAAACCAAACTAATAAGGCAACATACACATGATTCCAATATAACATTCTCAAAATTGCAAAATTACAAAGAAAGAAAATTAATCATTGGTTACCAGGGTCCGGGCTTAGAGGAAAGGTTGACTAGAAAGGAGCATAATGGAATTTCTTAGGGTGATGGTAATAATATATACCTGGATTATGGTATAGTTACACAACTGTGCACATTTTTCAAAACTCATAGAACTATACAATTAAAAAAGGTGATTTTTACTGAATATAAATGATATCTCAATAAAGTTGCCTAGAATTATACAATAAAAAGGTGAATTTTATTGAATAAAAATGATATCTCAATAAATCTGCCTTAAAACTAATGTTATTTAGGCCTCAATTCCCAAACTAGGAAGCTAATCCCACTAGACCTCTAGGTTGTCTTAATATTTCTTTCCTCTAATCCTAGTAGCTGTCCTTGAAATCCTGTCCTATATCTATTATCTATGTCTCTAAATAGTGCCTATTCCTAGATTTCTGGATGCTATTTTCTTTCAGGAGTCTGTTATATGTGGCTGGACCTCCTTATTCCCACCAATCGCTTTATTAGACTTCTTTCTATAAACTATTGCTGGGTCTTCCAACTCCCGCTCCAATCCTCTATCCCTGTTGTAAACACAGCACCATATAAACACACACATACATGCAGGCACATCCAACTCTTTTATAACCATGTTACAGACACTGACTTTTTCTATGTCTGACTGTGCAGAAGACTTCAATAGACTCTTTACAAAAGAAGACATATTTATGGCCAATGAAAAGATGCTCAACATCATGATCCATCAGGAAAATGCAAATTTAAACCATAATCAGATACCAATACACACCCAATCAAATAGCTAAAATTCAAAAGACTGAATGATACCAAGGACTGAAGAGGAAGGAGCACCTGGAACTCTCATACACTGCTGATGGGAATGTAAATACCACCACTTTTATAATCAGTTTGGCCAATTTTTTATCAAGTTAAACATATACTTCACAAGTGACCTAGTAACCTCACTCCTACATTTTTACCCAAAAGAAATGAAAACATGTGCACACAAAAAGACTGAACTTGAATGTTCATAGAGGCTTTACTCATAGTAACCAAAAAGTAGGAATCCAAAACTTTTCATCACTCAATAAGGTAAAATTCACGATGTCTGGCATCCATTCAAATATTATTAGGTATGCTAAGAAGCAAGAAAATACAAACTACATCGAGGAGAAAAATCAATAAATAGAAGCAGACTCAGAAATGACACAAATGATAGATTTAGTAGACAAAGATAGTGACATAGCTATTATACCTACAAGCATGCATCACATAATGACTATTTGGAAAACAATGGACCACCTATTCAATGGTGGTTGGCTGTGCAGTAGGCTATACTATCTAGGATTGTGCAAGGATGCTCTGTGATGTTCAAACAATGATGAAATCACCTAAGGACACATTTCTCAGAATGCAAAATCTCTGTTGTTAAGTGACGCATGACTACGTATTTTACATGTTCAATAAATTAGAGGAAAGACTGTACATGTTAAGTAGAGACGTGGCATACATAAAATGAATGAAAATGACTAAATTGGATTAAAAACAGATTAGACACATGGAAGAAAAGAGTAGTGAATACATAGAAATAAAAACTATCCATTATTAAAGACAGAGAAAAAGTGTAAAACAAAACAAAACAAAAGAACAGAAAAAGGCAATAGATTCAAGATGGCTGACTAGAGATGCCTGATCTCAATTCTGACACAAAGGAAGTAGAAAACAACAAATAATCACATGCTGAACAGAGTGTCTAGGAGAAAACACCAGAATTCAGCAAAATAATAAAGAAGACTCCCTGAAGCTCAGAACTTGTCATGGCAACATAGAAAAATAAGTGAAGCACCTGACCAGTATTGACTTGGAGCCAGAAGAGACATGTTACTGTGGAAAGAAGGTAAGTAAAAAAATTCCCAATAGTCTACACTCTCACCACAGACACCTGCAATCTTACTTACAAGACAGCCACATACCACTTCCAGGCTGTCAGCCCAGTGTGGGGAGCTGCTTGAAGCCCACACAATGCATTATTCCAGAGAGAATATTTATGCTGCACCCCCATCCCCTGAGACCCAGGCTGCCACAGGACATTGCCATTTGGGATTAGAGCCAAAACCAGAGTATATTCTGCCCTGGGCCCCAATAGCTCTGGCGTTTCCACATCCCTAAGGCCTTCTCAACATTCCATCACATGGTGAATCTGCTGTCTGAACCCATATAGCTCCCTGCACCCCTAGGAATGGCAGTTCACCGTAGTAGGGAGGCCACCCCCAAAACAAAGGGAGCCAATTCTCATACTATCGAGAGCCTAAGAGCCCAGAGGAGCTCAGAGTGTCCTGACACCTCTTGTCAGGGCCTGAGATCTAACCCATGATCCCATTGAACCAGCCCACGGTTGGCCACTTCACCTGAGAAACTGCAGAGTGTGCCAGTGCTTTTCCTAGAGGTCCACAATCCCACTCATTTCCCCAGCAACCACATCCACTTTAGCAGAGGAACAGTAAATTGACACAGCACGTCTCCTGGAACCCTGAAGTCCCAAATGTGACCCTAGTGACCCTATCCAGGTTCATTTACATAAGCTGAAGAATCACTGAGTACACCAATGCATCTTTCAGGGGCTTGAAGTCCTGCCTGCAGCCACAGTAACCCCGCCCAGTGTCACCCACTCCAGCAAGGAGATGCCAAGCACCCAAGCACCTAGGCCACAGATGCTCTTGCTGACAGATGATTCCGATATTGAATATAGGTGACGAAATCACACCAAGACTACACTACTGCACTCAGACAGAACCAAATCTAAAAGATTCCTCCCAACTGACACTATAGACCACATCTATGGGAAAGAGTCTCTCCCTTCTAAAGCAACTCCCCAAAATAAGAAGTGACTGCCCCACCAGATGTCTAAACACCAATATAGGAATTCAAGAAACATGAAAAAAATAAAGAAGGAAACATGACACACCTAAAGGTATAAAATAATGCTCCAGTACCAGACCCTGTAAAGTTAATCTATAAAACTCCTGAAAAGGATTTCAAAATAATAACTGTAAGTAAACACATTGAGATGCAAGAGAATACATATTGACAATTCAACAAAATTAGAAAAACAACTCATGATCTAAATAAGAAATTCAACAAAGAGATAGATATCATAAAAAACCCCAAGCAGATTTAACTCAATAAGGTTCTTTTTGAAGCACACTGTGGTCAACCTGTCAAAAGTCACAGACAAAGACAGAATTCTAAAAACGGCAAGAGAAAAGCATCAAGTCAACTAAAAGAGAATCCCCATCAGACTAACAGCAGACTATTCAACAAAAACTTTACAGGCCAGGAGAGAACGGGATGGTATATTCAAAGTGCTGAAAGAAAAAACTGCCAGCCAAAGCTAGCCTCCAGAAAAGATGGAGAAATAGTGTCTTTCACAGACAAACAAAAACTGTGGTAATTTACTACCACAAGACCAGCCCTACAAGAAATCCTTAAGAGAGTCCTACATCTAGAAGCAAAAGGACGATAACTATCATGAGAACAGAAGAAAAAATAAAAGTGATTGGTAGAACAGATACACAAACAAAAAAGAAAAATAAATTAAATCTTGTCACTACAAAAAATCACCAAACAGCAAAGACAAACAATAAAAAAGGAAAAAAGGAACAAAGGATGTACAAAACCACCATAAAACAATTTTAAAAATTTTAGGAGTAATGCTACAACCAGTAGACCCAACTATATGTTGCTCATAAGAAACTCATCCCACCTGGAAAGACATACACAGATTAAAAGTGAAGGGACAGAAAAAGATATTCCACACAAATGAAAAACCAAAACTGAGCAGGAATAGCTATACTTATATCAGATGAAATAGACTTTAAATCAAAAACTATAAAGAGACAAAGAAGGGCATTATATAATGTTTAGGGATCAATTCAGGAAGAGGATATAACAATTGTAAATATATATGCACCCAACTATGGAGCACCCAGATACATATAAAGGTACATATTTTTAAAAAATAATAATATTGGATCTAAAGAGCTAGACCCCCAATACAATGAAAGTAAGGGACACCCCACTCCCAGCATTGGATAGATCATCAAGATAGAAAATCAACCCAGGAACATTGGATTTAAACTCCACTATAGACCAAATGGACCTAACAATCATTTACAGAACACTCCATCCAACAGCTGCAGAATACACACTTTTTTCATTAGCACATGGACCATTCTCCAGGACAGACCACATGTTAGACCACAAATCAAGTCTCAACAAATCTTAAAAAACTGAAACCATATCAAGTATCTTTTCAGACCACAAAAGAATAAAACTAGAAATCAAAAACAAGAGAAACCTTGAAAATTACACAAATACATGAAAATTGAACAACATGCTCCTGAATGACCAATGGGTCAAAGAAAAAAATGTAAAAGGAAATAAAAAAATTCTTTGAAACAAATGAAGACAGAAACACAATATAAAAAAACCTATGGGAAACTGCAAAAGTAGTACTAATAGGAAAGTTTATAGCAGTAAGTGCTATATATCAAAAAAATAGAAAGATTTCAAATAAACTGCCTAACATTCTACCTCAAAGAACTAGAAAAACAAGTACAATCTGATCCCAAAATTAGTAAATGGGAAGAAACAATAAGAAGCAGAGCAGAATTAAATGAAATTATAGACCCCAAAAATAAACAAAAGATCTACAAAATGAAAAGTTTTTTTTTTGAAAAGATAAACAAAATTCACAAATCATTAGCTAGATTAAGGAAAAAAGAGAGAAGACACAATTAAATATAATTAGGAATGAAAAAGGAGACATTACAACTGATTCCACAGAAATACAAAGAATCATTAGAGATTATAATTAACAACTATATGTGAACAAATTGAAAATCTAGAGGAAATGGATAAAGTTTCTGAATACATATAACCTACCAAGACTGAACCAAGAAGAAAGAGAAAAACTAAACAGATCAATAATGAATAACAAGATGGAATCAGTAATCTCCAAACAAAGAAAAGCCCAGGACCAGATGACTTCACTACTAAATTCTACAAAACTTTTAAAGAGGAATTAATACCAATTCTTTTGAACCTCTTCCAAAAATTCAGAGGGAATTCTTCCAAATGCATTCTATGAGGCCAGCATCATACTGATGCCCAAATCAGACAAGGACACATCAAATAAAACTATAGACCAGTATCTGTGACAAACATAGATGCAAAAATTCTCAAAAAATTACTAGCAAACCAAATTCAACATCACATCAAAAAGATTTTACACCACAATCAAGTAGCATTTATCCTAGAGATGCTAGCATGGTTCAACATACACAAATCAATAAATGTGAAACATTAACTAAATGAAGGACAAAAACCATATGATCATCTCAACAGATGCACAAAAATCATTTGATAAAATTCAACTACTGATACTGGCTGGTTAGCTCAACTGGTTAGAGCATGGTGATGATAACACCAAGGATGAGAGTTTGATCCCTGTACCAGCAAACCATTAAAAAAAAAAAAAAAAATCCCTTCATCATAAAAACTCTCAACAAATTAGATATAGAAGGAAAGTATCTCAACACAACAAAGGCCACACGACAAACCCACAGCTAACATCACACTGAGTGGGGAGAAAGTTGAAAGTTTTTCTTCTAAGAACAGGAATAGGACAAGGATGCCCACTTTCACCATTCTTATTCAACATATTACTGGAAGTCCTTGCAGTTAGGCAAGCAAAAGTAATAAAGGACATCCAAATTGGAAAAGAAGAAGTCAAATTGTCCTTGCTTGCAGACGACATGGTCTTATACATAGAAAAAACTGAAGGCTCCACAAAAAAACTCTTAGAACAAATTCTGTAAAGTAGCAAGATACAAAACTCAACATAAAAAGACTAGTAGCATGTCTATACATCAACAAAAAAACTAGCTGAAAAAGAAATCAAGAAAGCAATCCCATCGTAGTGGATTAAATGTCCCCCCCAAACTCACTGAAGCTTGAATTATGTCCCCCAAGTTATATGTATTGGAAGCCTGGCCACAACTGCAACTGGTAAGAGGGTGGGAAATCCTATTATGGTGACTGAAAGGTGGGCCTTGAAGAAGTGATTACATTGTAGGACCATGCCTTAGTGAATGGATTAAAGATGGTGTTCGTGTGTGTGGTTCAAAGGGCTTTAAAAGGAGAGCAAATGAGAGGTTAGTCTCAGTTCTCTCTGCTCCACTATTTTTGCAATGTGATACTCTGCTGTCACTATCACCACCACCAAGACCCTTACCAGGTGTGTTCCCTAAGCTGTGGACCTCCCAGCCTTCAAAATTGCAAGCAATAAATTTCCTTTTCTTTGTTAATAACCCAGTTTTAGGTATTATGTTATAAGCAACAGAAATGTACTAATACACCCATTTACAACAGCTACCCCACAAAAATACCTTTTAATAAATGTAACCAAGTGAAAGATCTCTGAAAACTACAAAACACCGATGAAAGAAATTAAAAAGGACACACACAAAAAAGAAAGCTATCACATGTTTATGGATTGGAAGAATTAATGACCACACCACCTAAAGCAACCTACAGATTAAATGCAATCCCTATCAAAATACCAATAACATTCTTCACAGAAATAGAAAAAACAAACTAAAAATTCCTATGGAACCACAAAAGGCCCCAAAAAGCCAAAGCAATCTTAAGCAAAAAGAGCAAAGTTGGAGGCATTACACTACCTGAATTCAAAATATACTATAAAGCTATAGTAATGAAAACAAGACGGTACTGACATAAAAACAGACACATAGACCAATGGAACAGATTAGAGAACCCAGAAATAAACCCACATATCTACAGCCAAGTGATTTTTGACAAAGGCAACAAGAACATACACTGGGGAAAGGACAGCCTTTTCAAGAAATAACGCTGGGAAAACTAGATATCCATATGTAGAAGAAAGAAACTAGACCCCTATCACTCACCATATATCAAAATCAACTCAAAAATGGATTAAAAACTTAAATTTAAGTTTTTTATGACCTGAAGTTATAAAACTACTGGAAGAAAACACTGACGAAACACTCCAGATATTGGTCTGGGCAAAAATTTTACAGTGAAGACTTCTAAGGTACAAGCAACAAAAGCAAAAATAGACAAATGAGATTACATCAAACTACAAAGCTTCTGCACAGAAAAGGAAAAAATCAACAAAGCAAAGGGGCAATCAGCAGAATGGGGAAAAATGTATGCAAACTATGCATAGACAACAAAGTAATATCCAGAATATACAAGGAACTTAAACAACTCAACAGTAAAAAACACAAATAATCCAATAAACAAATGAGCAGACTAGCCAGTTAGCTCAGTTGGTTACAGTGCAGTGACCAAGGTCAAGGATCTGGAACCCTGTACCATTCAGCCACCAAAAAGGAAAAAAAAAAAAAAAAAAAAAAAAAGAAAGGGCAATGACCTGAATAGACATTTCTCAAAAGAAGACAGAGAAGTGGCCAACAGGTATATGAATAAATGCTCAGCATCACTAATCATCAGGTAAATACGAATCAAAACCACAATGAGATATCATCTCACCCCAATTAAAATACCTATTATCAAAAATTTTTTAACAAATGCTTGTGACAAATTGGAGAAAAGGGAAGTCTTATATGCTTGTTGGTGGGAATATACAACCATTATGGAAAACAGTAAACTAAAAACAGAACTACAATATGATCCAGCAATCCCACTGCTGAGTATTTATCCAAAGGAAATTAGTATATGAAAGAAGTATCTGCCACCCCATGTTTATTGCAGCAATACTCACACTGACCAAGATATGAAATCAACCTAGGGGTCCACTGACAGATGAACGGATAAAGAAAACGTGGTCTATGTATGCAATGGAATACTATACAGACATAAAAAAAGAGAATGAAATCTTGTCATTTATAGCAACATGGTCGAGCCTGTAAGACACTATACTACGTGAAATAAGTCAGGCACAGAAAGATAAATACTGCATGTTCTCATTCACATGTGGGAGCTAAAAAAAAAAATGAACTTACAGAATTAGAGAGTAGAACTGTGGTTTCTAGAGACTGGGAAGGAAGGGAGGATATGGAGAGGTTAGTTTACAGATACAAAATTACAGGCAGATAGGATAAGTTCTAATGGTCTGCAATAGTGCTAGTTATGTACAGTTAACAATAATTTATTGCACATTTTAAAGTGACTAGAAGAGAGGAGCTCAAATTCTCTCATTAAAAAGAAATGATAAATTTTTGTGATGATGAATATGCTAATTACACTGATTTGATCATCACACATTGTATACTTGTACTGAGATATAACTCTGTACCCAATGAATATATGTAATCAATACATGTCAATTAAAAAAAAAAACCAAAATATTGTCAAATTTACCCTATGCAGAGTTTTCACAAGTCTCAATATCAAATGAATTTACAATATAAATGAAGTCCTAACACTTTTCAAATCTCAAATTTACTAAAAAAATTTAGAAAAGAAATCTAACTCTTACCCCAGGAACAATGTTCTGCAAAACCCAAGTCGGCCCCAAATTCCTTCTTCTGGTAAAAGAAATAGTCAACATAAAATTAAATAGGGTCCACAGAAAACATAAGTCAAACAGAACTTCATATAATTACAACCAAAAAGAAAATATCCAATCAAATAAAATCACAAGTTTTATAACAAGCTAACAGAGACTTTTAAATAATGCTGAATTAAAACAGCCTAGCCACTCAAAATCTCTAAAATAGGTAGACGAAAGAGAATTAAACAGGAAAATAGCCACATCATGAATCTGGCCAACTAAATTCTGATAAAAATTCTGCACAATGAAGGAACCACCAAATCAAAACTTAGAGAAGCACAACAGCTGACAGAAAATCCATACCTCATGCAGTTCAAACAGCCAAAACATGCACAAAAAACATCTAATCCTCACTCTAGAACCAATGTTCAGCAAAACTAAAAACAACCCAGATCACCTTCAGCTTTGACTGATAAAAGAAATAGCTTACATCAAACTATGACACAAAATGTCCAGAAAATATGTGGATGATAAAAACTTCATAAAAATATGATCAAGAAACAACAAACCAGTCAAATAAAAATTTCTGCTGAAAAGCAAACCAGAGAAAAATACTACTTTAATACAACTGAATCAAAACAAGCTAGGTTCTCAAATGCAACGACAAAAACAAATGTACAGAAGAAATCTAAACAGACAAAACAGCCACTGGATGTGTAAAGAACTGCCCTAAATAGAAAGAGGGCATCATTGACCTGGCCAAACAATTCTTGGTAAAAAAAAAAAAAAATCTCTGGAATAGCCAAGGAATTGGCAACACCCAAATCCTAACTCAGTAACACACCAGAGATCCAGTACTAACAAATCCCACCCAAGCAAAACTGTTAAAAAGTTATCAAGAAAATCTAGAACTACTTCTAGACTGTTCCAAAAAACTGCAAATAATCCAAATCATATTCAACCTCAACTAGTAAAAGAAATGGACCAACCCAAATCAAGCTACAAACATTAGATCCACAGACAACTTCTGGCCAAATAAAATTTTATTAAAATGCAATCATACAATAAAAATATAGTCAAACAAAAACTGTCAAAATGCAAACTAGTCAAAGGAAATACCAGGTCAGTTTGATTAAATACAAATAATCAAGATGCTCAAAGCTTCAGCTGAAGGACCTGTTCAACACAAAAGCAAACAGGGAAAACATCATCAGAGACCTCTCCCCCTACACTCTCAACGTCTTATCCTGGCTAACCGAAACCTCAACCAAAGGTGCCTTCATATTGGCATCCTGCTGTACATTACGTTATTCCATAGCACTTTACCTTTGCTCATGTAAACCAATTCAATGACCTGGCACACAAAAACATCATTTAAATTTACCCAGTAAAAAACCCAATATATCCCCAAGAACCATCAACTAAACACAGGCTTTGCTTACATCATCATCATTCTCCAGCAGTGGCCCATCAACTTCAATACGGGAAGTTACCACCAAGTCCAACAACTTCTAAACCTGTATCCTCCACCTCTTACCAAACCTGTGGCTGCAGGCAACAAATCCTCTACTACTACTCAAGATAGTGACAATTACTACCTAATATCCCACCACCACTATCCCCATGGCCATCACCCCTGAAATGTCCACTACTACACTCCTATTGGTTCCCACTAACAATGAGTGCCACGATCAGTTTTGCTATCATCGTCAAACCTGTGGCTGATAGCATGAAATCCACCACTTTATCCACAAACCCCACTATGACCATAAAATTTGTTGTCAGCACCAAAACTCTGGCTACCAATACAAAAGTATCTGTATCTACCAGGACACCCTTCACCAATACTTCAATATCCTCTGTTTATACTACCTTGTCAGTTGCCCCTAAGACAATTGCCAACTCATCATCAGATGCCACCAACATAAATTCATTTCCCACTGTTACTTCCCAACTCATGACAACTGCCTCCACCCCCATTGCTACTGTCACATCCACTCCCACATCTGCCACCAATCAGCTTGGAAGTACCTTCAAAGCTGTTGAGACTATCAGCACTCTTGCTTCTACAACTGTCACCACAGCTGCCAATCTGAAATCTACAAGCACCACATCTAATGCCACAACCTTATTTGAGACTCCTATCACAGACAGGATTGCAGTCAGCACACCTGTTGCATTTATCTTGAAAGGCGACACATTCAGAGTTTCAACTTTTAATGCTTTATCCACATATGAACCTACTGACCATACAGTGGATACTTTTCCATAAGCTCTCTTCACAACACTTGGTATCATCACTGACACTAGCATATCTGAAACCTCGGCTGTACCTACCACATCTGCCATACAATTTCTTCTCCTTCCACCACTACCACTATCTGATGTTGGGAATCCCCCTCAACATCCAGTGCCATATCAATTGTCAATACCTCTCCTTATACTTCATTCACTAATACTAGCCCACAAGCTGTCTCTACCACAGTTGCTCTCTCTACCTCATCTGGAGTACCACCAGCAATCCCACTGCCACAATCACCTTCTGTTCCCTCTACCACCACCAAGACCTACACTACCCTTTCTCCTACAAGCACAGCTACCCCTACCCATGCCAACCCTATAACCATTCCTACTGAGGCTGCTCAGATACTCTTCTGCAACATGAGCCATCACTACTGTTCTGGTGAAAGAGCTTCTTCTACCACATTTGGATCATCTCCCCTAATAAGAATTGCATCTGCCATCACTACTCTAGCTATCATTACCACACTGACTCCTACCAGTTTCACCTACCACTCCTGCACTTACACATACTACTTTTCTTTCTATGACCACATGATCAGCCACCAATACAGATGCTGTTACCAACACTTACCCTGCTGTCTCCACCACTGCCACAACTAATATTTTATCTAATTTCACCACATCTATCAGCATTCCATCAGCTTCCATTACAACAGCTGCTGCCTCCAGCTCACCAGTATAAACTGTGACCACCCCTGACCTTATGGACTCTATTAGTTCCTCTACCACAACTGCTTCTTCCACACTCTTTGACTCTCCCATGCTTAAAACTACAGTTTCACACAATTCTTCTACAGCAAATCTCCTACTCACCACAGAGGATGTGATAACATTTTATCTCAGCATATCTGACAACAGTATACTTGATTATAGACCTGACACCAGTGATCTCAGCACAGGCACAACTAATTACATCGATCCTTCTAATGCTTCTACAAGCTCTTATATTATACAAGCCACTGAACATTCCCATGCACACAGAAGATAACTCCTGATTCCAAACTCTCTGTACCTGCTGGTATTGTATTCATCACTTTATTGTAATAATTACTACCTTAAGTCAATCATGAAGTTGACAGGCAGATATAATTATTGAAAGACCTAACCTAACACCAAAAGTTTTATAATATTTGTTTTCTCCCAAAAGAGTTATATTTTATATAAATTTAATACTTATTTCATTTGCATATTTGACGTCAAAAATAAAGTGTTGTCACTGTGCTGATGCTATGGAATGGTCTGAAGAAAATTTAGGGAAAAAACCAAAATGATCGACAATCTATAAAACTGCTGTCTCTTGGAAAAATTATAGAGGTAAACTGATTTTAACAGCTAATATATGAAATAAAGTTTTACGGACTACAAATAAACACAGCATCAGTGAGCTGTGTAACAAATTCAAGCAGTCTAATATACTTGTAGGGGATAACAGAAAAAAATTTCAAGGATAACAGAAAAAAATTTCAAGGTTTATAAATTTTGATTAAAATCTATAAACCAGAGATCCAAAAAAGCTCAACAAAACTCACGCACAAGGAATATAAAGAAAACTACACCAAGAAGTATCAGAATCAAATTGCTTAAAACCAATAAAAAAAGAGAAAAATCTCAAAAGCTGTCAGAGAAAAAATATATACTGCGTACAGAGAAATAAAGATAAGAATTACGACATAACCAAAAAAAAAAAAAAAAAAGAATTACAACAGTTTTCACATCAGAAACAAGGCAAACTAGAAGACAGCAAAGCAACATATTTAAAGTACAAAAGCAAAAAACCAAAAACAAGAAAGCCCACTGTCAATGTAGAATTCTAATATCCATCAAAAAAATCTTTCGAAAATAAAGTCAAAGTAGAGTTTTCAGACATATAAAAGTTGAAAGAACTTACGATCATTAGACGTGCACTACAAAAAATGTTAAAGGAAGTCCTTCAAGCAGAGAAAATGATATGAGATAGAAATTTACAAATACATAAAGAAAAGAAGAACACTGGAAATGGTAAACAGGTGTGAAAATATAAAACACTTTTTTTCTTATTTTAAAAATCTTATTAAAAGATAATTAACTGTTTAAAGGAAAACTAACAGAAATATAGTATGTAGTTTAACACAGAAGTAAAATGTACAACTACAGCACAAAGGCCAGAAGAGGAGAAATGGAAGTGGGCAAAAAGCTGGAACAGAAACTTCACCAAAGGAGATATACTGATAGCAATAAGCACATCAAAAAATGTTCAACTTCATGAACCATTAAGAAAATGCAAATTAAAACTTGAAAGAGATACCACTATCCATCTAAAAGAATGGCTAAAATTAAAAGGACTGACTATACTAAATGCTAACAAGGACATGGAACACATGGGACTCTCACACAGTTAGAGGAAATACAATGTTACAACCACTTCAGAAAATATTTTCCTAGTTTCTTAAAAAGTTAAGCATATATCTAACAAACAACCCACACATTCTCAGGTATTTTCCCAAAGGAAATGAAAACACATAAGTCTCCAAAAAGTTCATGGAAAGATTTGTATTACCTTTTATTTTTCCACAAACTTTGTGAAGTACCGTCATATGTGTCCTGTCCTCACAAAACAATACACTAATGCTCATAGTATCTTTATTCATAATAACTCAAAACTGCAAATAATAGCCATCATCAGGTGAATAGATAAAAAAAATTATAGTATATACACATAATAGAATACTATTTAGCAATAAAAGGGAATGAACTATTTTACCTGCGATGTCGGGAGAATCTGAAAATAATTACGTTGAACAAAAGAAGCCAGACATACTGTACATGTTGTATGAATCCATTTATATAAAATTCTAGAAAACGCAAACTAATCTATAGTGACAGAAATAGGATCAGTGATTGCCTGGTAGAGGACAGGGGGAAGAGATGGAAGGAAGGATTATAAAGAGGCAATGAGAACTTTTTGGGGTAATGAATATGTTCATTATCTTGATTAGAATGATGATTTCACTGGTATATACATATGAGGAGACTTCAAAAAGTTCACTGAAAAGTGGAATTAAAAGACAAAAATAAGGTTTCTGGTCAAGATGGTGGAATAGACAGTCCCCAGTGTTACTCTCTCCCACAAATCAACCAATTTACAACTATAAAAAAGCAACAACAGCCAAGTTAGGGCCCCTTAGAGCTCAGGGGACGAGGAGGGACCTACGGAGTGCATGAAGGTGGGAGAAGCCATGATGAGAGAAAGAAAAAAAATGCTCCATTTTGTGCCATGTCCACTTTAAGGCTGCAGCTACTGAGCACACAGAGCAGGAGATGGCAAAAGCCACAGCTGTGCCCTTCAGATGAAGTCGCTTGGAGGCAGCAGGGCAGAAGAGGGCCTTGGTGGCCTCCAGGCCGGCAAGACCACTAACAGAGTTCCCGTGGACCCACACGGGTGAGGAGCCACAACAACTGAAAAAAAGGAGCCACTCAGGGGCCGGTGAGTCATCACAAGGGACCGGTGCACGGCCAGTCCCATGGGAAGTGTCTGCAGCACAGGCGGTGGGGGAGATGGGCCCACCAGGAGAATACTGGGGCACAGCAAGGACAACTGACCAGCACCCCAATTACCATAGGACCACTCAGAGGAGACTGGTCAGAAATATAGAATTGCATGGGCTGCAGTTTGATGAAAAGACTCAGGCCCAGATCAGAGTTTCTACACAACCCAGGTGCATTGGGTCTCTGGAGAGCTAGAAGTACCTATAAAGTCAACCATTAAAACCTGAGCTGCACAAAAAACCTTTCCTAGGGAATCAGCAGCAAAGCAGCAATTTAGCTCAACCACAGAGCTCAAGTATTGGTCCCCACAGGAAGTTCCCCCATTTTAGAAGTAAGCAAAGGACAAAAAATTAGTTCTGGCCCAGGGACACTGCCAGAGCCTCCGGGCCTGCCTGGGGACCTGGGGCATGGAGCTGGAGAACAGACCTCCCTCCCACAACCAGGCACACTACCAGCACCTCAGGGTTTGCCCGGGGTCCTGAGGTATGGAGCTGAGGACTGGAACCCTGCCCCAAAACCAGCACATCGCCAGCACCAAGGAACATGGTCCGCCAGCCACTGGAGTACATTGACACAAGAAGAGTCACTAGCAGAGACTAAAGAAAAGAAGATGTCTCTCTCCACAAAGCCCATTCCAGAGTGACAGAAGAACCACCTGCTTTATGACAACATTGGGGGACCTGAACACACCTCTCAATATTGGACAGATCACCTAGGCAACAAATCAACAGAGTAACCATTACTCTTTCAGAAGGAGAGAAGAAATCTAGGGTAATTAGAGGTGGGAAGGGGGAGGAAGAGGGAGATGGGGAGAGATTGGACAAGGGGCATAAAGAATAAGTACAATTTGTAACAATATATATGCTAGTAATATTGATTTGATCAACATATATCAATATTGAACCCCCAAAATAAGTATAATCAAATATGATTCAATAAAAATTTTTTAAAAAGACGAAAATAAAAATATAAACTTTCTCAACATAAGCATCATCAAGTTTGATATACTTTTTTAAGTGACGATACCAGCCACTTAGTCCATCCCTGAAAAACTGAGGTTCCTGGGAATTTAACCATGTCAATGCAGTCTTTTTCACATTATTAACTGAAGAAAAATGGTTGCCCTTTAAAGATTTTTTAAGATTAGGAAACAAAAAGAAGTCAGAAGGAGGCAAATCAGGACGGTAAAGGTGGATGCCTAATGATTTCCCATTGAAACTCTCACAAAATTGCCCTTGTTTGATGAGAGGAATGAGGAGGAACACTGTCACAGTAGAGAAAGATTCTCTGGTGAAGCTTTTTCAGGTGTTTTTTGGCTAAAGCTTTGGCTAGCTTTCTCAAAACACTCTCATAATAAATAAACAGATGCTATCATTCCAGAAAGTCAACAAGCAAAATGCCTTCAGCATTACAAAAAACTGCTGCCATGACTTTTGCTCTTGACTAGTCAGCTTTTGCTCTGACTGGACTACTACCACCTCTTGGCAGCTATGGCTTTGATTGTGTTTTGTCTTCAGGATCATACTGCTAAAGCTATCCTTCATCTCCTGTTACAATTCTTCAAAGAAATGCTTTGGGATCTTGATCCTACTTGCTTAAAATTTCCATTGAAAGCTCTGCTCTTGTCTACAGCTGATCTGGGTGCAACAGTTTTGGCATTCATTGAGTAGAAAGTTTGCTCAAGTATAATTTTTTAGTCAGAATTGTGCAAGGTCAACCAATTGGTGTTAAGTCTATGGTGTTGGCTATTGTTTCTGCTGTTAATTGTCGGTCCTCTTTAATAAGAGCATGAATAAAATTAATTTTTACTTGCAAACTGATGTGAATGGTCTGCTATTCATCTTCAACATCCTTTCATCCCTTCTTAAAACCAGGTATCTGTTTGAAAACTGCTGATTTCTTTGGGGCATTGTCCTCATAAACTTTTTGTAAAGCATTAGTGATTTTACCATTCTTCCACCAAAGCTTCACCATAAATTTGAAGCTCATGCTTCAATTTTAGCAGAATTCATTTTGTTCTGATATGAACACTTCTCAGACTGATGTCTTATCCTTCTTAGATCCTGTTCAGACATGTTATAACAAGTTAGTACAAGTTTATTTTGGTGCAAAAATTTTTTGAAACCCATGCATAGTTTTTTCATAATATGCATTTTCCTTGAACTTTTTGAACACCTTTCATATCAAAATTTACCAAAATTCTACACTTTAAATATGTTCAGTTTTTTATAAGTCAATTATACCATAATAAAGCTAAAAATTCGATAAAGAAAACAAATAGATAAATGTCTATAGAGGATAAGACTAAAAACATATCCCCCAAAACATATATACCCAAAATATTTCTAGTTGATGAGATGAGGGGTAACTTTTCTTGTTTATGCTTTCTAAAGTTTTTTCTAAATACTTTCAGTGAAAATGTATTACCTTTATAGTTGTCTAATGTTTACTTCTCTTCACATACTAGGCAGTCAGTAGATGCTTAACTAAATTGTTTTCATCAGTTGATTTGAAATATTATCAATTCTAAAAGGAGAAACACAAAACATCTTACAAAGCTAAGTATAACTGATATTTTATATCCACCATTTTAGATTACTATATACATTGTCTATATATTTATTGCTGACGTACTATAACATTTTTTTGCAGGTTCATGCAATGGGACTCCAATTTTATTATGTGTATTTGTTATATGGATCTTATTTCCCTCATGAGTTGCAAAAAAGGAGAATGCCAAACATAGTGTCTTATATAGATGTTAAAAAAATATTTATTAAATTATCAAGGAATTAATGTCTTATAGATAAAGCTGTCTTAGAATATCACTGCTTAGCATATAGAATGTTTTTAAAAATTTGTACCCAACTTTTTAAAAATCTTGTATCTCCATGTTCAACATATATTTAATTTTAATCAAATACCAAGCAAGGGCCACATCTTATTTCATACACAGTAAAGCACTATGCAAAATCACAGATGTTCACAAAGTACTTGTAAAATTCAATCCAGAATTTCTGGAATTTGTTCATGTAATCACCAGCTTCCAACACAAAAACCCAACTAAGAAATTATACCATAGTATTCTGAGATTCTGTGGCATTATACAGGATCAATCAAAAAGCAAATGAGCTCCTTAAAGAAATGGCTAATTCCAGGTCTGGAACGTCTTCTTGCACCAGAAAGTAGAGAAGTACTTAGAGACTAATGACATAAAAAGGTAGAGTTGGCTTGAGAGGGCTCCCTCTGGCTAAATATTTAAAAAAAACAAAAACAGGGGTGACAATGGATTACAACATATTCAATTTTTTAAAAGCCCATGAGTCCAGCTCTCCTTCATAGAAAAATTCTAGCTATTAAATACAAAGGGAAAAAGGTGTTTTTACTAAGTGGTAAAACTTAGCATCACCAATAATGGCAGAAACTAACACTATGTCTCCTAATGTGATCCAGTAGCAGTAAATGACATTTATGTAACATTCTGACCAAAAAATGTTTAACCTGAATTATAAAGAAACAATCAGATGAATACAGGCAACTGGCGTGGACTTTTAAAAAATGTCAGTGTCAGGAGAAAACAACAAAAAGGCAGGGAAAACCTGCATTATGTTAAAGGACATTAAAGAGATAACTAAATGCAATAATTGACCCTTGATTTAATCCTGAATTTTAAGACAAACATCTCTAAATAGTATTATTGGGGCAATTTAAGAAATGTAAATTTGGGTTGCTAGGCTTTTCGCCTTCTCCCTCCCCCTCTCCTCCACCTCCTCTCATCCCTCCCTCTCCTGGGAAAGAGAGGAGCCACCGCTGCTGCGGGTGGATAGAGAAGCACTCGGCATCTCTGGGAGGGGACCGCGCCCGCCCCATTTGAGTCTCCCAGCAGGGCCGAACCAGAGGGGAGGGGTCAAGATGGCGGAGTAGTCGGTTCCTGGTGTCTGCTCTCTCCCACAGAGTGAAAAATTTGCAGCTTTTGAGGAGCAGCGACGGAGGACCCGAGGTCCGTGCTGGGACGAACAGAAGCCACCTGCTGCAGGACCCCAGTTCAGGTTGCTCCTCATTTCCTAAAGAGACTTTGGAGCTTTTGGGCCCACACGCCCAGCCAGAGAAGGCAGGTGGGGCCAGGGCGAGACTTCCGCACAGGCCATCCATCTCTGTGAGCAACCTGGGAGGCACGGGTTCCCAAGCCAGAGGAGCTGATGAAGGCTGAAGGGGCGGGACTTTCGGCCCAAGCTGTCCACTCTCCGTGAGCGACCTGAGAGGCTCCGAGTTCCCAAGCCCCGAGCCAAACAAGCTGGTGAACACAGGCAGGGCGGGACTTCCGGCACAGGCCGTCCATCTCCATGAGTGACCTGATAGGCATGGGCTTCCAAGCCCCGAGCCTGACAAGCCCCTGAAGGCAGGTGGGGCGGGACTTCTGGTCCAGGGTAGTTTCTGCTGTCCAGAAACAGCAGACCTTTCAGGATCCAAGCCCTACATCAGGGTGAAGCACGTGAACTGTGATACCCCCGGCCACAATGACAAAACACCAAAGGAAAGAAACCAGAAATATGAAAAATCAAGAAAGTACATTGCCACCAAAGGAAGTTAGTATAACTTACAAATGCTAGATCCTATAGAACAGGAAGTCTTTGAAACGACAGACAAGGAATTCAGAGTAACTATTCTAAGGAAACTAAATGAGATACAAGAAAACTCAGTGAAACAACACAATGAAATGAGAAAAAACATACAAGTCTGAAAGAAGAAATGTATAAAGAAATCAATAACTTGAAAAAGAATGTAGCTGAGCTTGTGGAGCTGAAGGATTCATCCAATGAAATAAAAAATACAACAGAGTTTATCCAGCAGACTTGAACAAGCAGATGAGAGAATTTCTGACCTCAAAGACAGGCTGTTTGGATTATCACAGGCAGACCAGAAAAAAGAAAAAAGAATTTTTAAAAACTGAAGAAAATTTAAGAGAGACAACTGACAACCTTAAGTGCTCAAATACCCAAATCATGGGTATTACAGAAGGGGAGGAAAAAGGAAATGACATTGAAAACATACTCAATGAGATAATAGCAGAAAACTTCCCAGGTATAGGGAATGTCACAGATCCCCAGACTCAGGAAGCCCAAAGATCACCAAACACATTCAACCCAAAAAGGCCCTCTCCAAGACATGTGATAATCAAACTGACAAAAATCAAAGACAGAGAGGGAATCTTTAAAGCTGCAAGAGAGAAGCAGCAAGTCACTTATAAGGGAGCCTCAATCAGAATAACATCACACTTTTCATCAGAAACTCTAAAAGCCAGAAAAGAATGGGATGATATATTCAAAACACTAAAGGACAAAAGTTGCCAGGCAAGAATACTTTACCCAGCAAGGCTATCCTTCTGAAATGAAGGACAAATAGTATATTCCTCAGACAAACAAAAACTGTGGGAGTTCACTACCACATGACCAGCCCTACAAGAAATTCTCAATGAAGTACTAGGTTTGATACCACAAAAACAACCATCACTACCATGAATACACAAGAAAGAACAATGCCTACCAGCAAAACAATAATGCTAACAAAAGAGAGAAAACATAGTTTATCTATCACCCCAAGAAACCAACAAATACAGAAGACAAACAGAAAATCTGAAAGAAGGAACAAAAGATACTTAAGACATCTAAACAAATATCAGTATAATGCTAGGAGTAAACCAACATATTTCAATAATAACTCTGAATGTAAAGAGACTAAATTCCCCATTCAAAAGACACAGACTGACTGACTGGATTAAAAAGATGGACCCAACAATATGCTGTCTACAAGAGACTCACTTGACCTGTAAAGACGCACATAGATTAAGAGTGAAAAGATAGAAAAAGATATATCATGCATGTAGAAATGAAAAATGAGCTGGAGTAGCTATTCTTATAGTAGATACAATAGACTCTAAAGCAAAAACCATTAAAAGAGATAAAGATGGCCAATATATAATGATAAAAGGATCTATCCATCAAGAAAACATAACAATCATAAATATATATGTACCTAACATCAGAGCAGCCAGATTTACAAAGCAAACACTATTAGATCTAAAGAAGGAAATAGATACTAACACCATAATACTGGGGAAACTGAACACCCCACTCTCATCATCGGACAGATCATCTAGGCAAAAAAATGAACAGAGAAACACAAGATCTAAACAATACTTTAGACCAATTGGATTTGACAGATATCTACAGAACATTCCACCCAACAACCTCAGAATATTCATTCTTCTCATCAGCACATGGAACATTCTCCAGGATAAACCACATTTTAGGTCACAAAGCAAGTCTTAACAAATTCAAAAAAACTAGAATAATTCCACGTATTTTTTTCTGATCAAAATGGATTAAAATTAGAAATCAATAATAAATGAAACTCTGAAAACTATACAAACTCATGGAAATTAAACAACATTCTACTTAATGACATGTAAGTCCAAGAAGAAATTAAACAGGAAATCAAAAAATTTCTTGAAACTAATGAAAACAATGACACATCATACCAAAACCTGTGGGATACTGCAAAAGCAGTTTTAAGGGGGAAATTTATTGCATTAAATGCTTACTTCAGAAGAATGGAAAGATGGCAAATAAATAACCTAACACTTCACCTTAAAGATCTAGAAAAACAACAACAACCCAAACCTAAAGTTAGGAGACAGAAAGAAATAATTAAGATCAGAGCAGAACTAAATGAAATAGAAACACACAAAAAATACAAAAGATCAATGAAACAAAAAGTTGGTTCTTTGAAAAGATTAATAAAATTGACAAACCTTTAGCAAGACTAAGAAAAGAAGAGAGAAGACCCAAATAACAAAAATTAGAAATAAAAAGGTGAAATTACAACTGACACCTCAGAAATACAAGAAATCATTAGAGACTACTACACACAACTATATGCCAACAAATTTGAAAATCTGGAGGAAATGGATAAATTTCTGGATGCATACAAGCTACCAAAACTGAGGCTAGAAGATATAGAAAATTTGAACAGACCAATGACAATAAAGGAGATTGAAGCTGTTATCAGAAGGCCCCAACAAAGAAAGTCCAGGACCAGATGGGTTCACTGCAGAGTTCTACCAAATCTTCAAAGAGGAACTGATACCAATTCTCTACAAACTGTTTCAAAAGACTGAAACAGAGGCCATTCTCCCAAACTCATTCTATGAGGCAAATATCACCCTGATTCCAAAACCAGAAAAAGATGCATCCAAAATAGAAAACTACAGGCCAATATCCTTGATGAATATAGATGCAAAAATCCTCAATAAAATACTAGCTAACAGAATACAGCAACACATACAGAAAATTATACACCATGATCAAGTGGGATTCATCCCAGGGATGCAAGGTTGGTTCAACATACACAAATCAATAAATGTGATACACCACATTAATAGAAGCAAAGAAAAACCACACGATCATCTCTATTGATGCTGAAAAAGCATTTGACAAAATTCAACATCCTTTCTTGATAAAGACTCTACAAGTTAGGCATAGATGGAAAGTATCTCAACATAATTAAAGCCTTATATGAGAAGCCCACTGCCAATATCATCCTTAACGGGAAAAAGCTGAAAGCTTTTCCCTTAAAAATAGGAACTAGACAAGGATGCCCACTCTCACCTCTCATATTCATCATAGTGTTGGAAGTACTAGCCAGAACAATCAGAGAAGAGAAGGAAATAAAGGGCATCCAGATTGGAAAGGATGAAGTCAAGCTGTCCCTTTTTGCAGATGATATGATTCTATATATTGAACAGCCTAAAGCTTCTATAAAAAAAACTCCTAGAACTGATAAACGATTTCAGCAAAGTTGCAGCATACAAAATCAACACACAAAAATCAGTACCATTTCTATACTCCACCAGTGAACATGCAGAAAAAGAAATCAAGAAAGCTAGCCTATTTACAGTAGCCACCAAAAAAACAAAATATTTAGGAATAAAGATGACCAAGGATGTGAAAAATCTCTAGGAAGAGAACTACAAACCACTGTTGAGAGAAATTAAATAGGACAGAAGAAGATGGAAAGATATCCCATGCTCTTGGATTGGAAGAATTAACATTGTGATAATGTCCATATTACCCAAAGTGACCTACAAATTCAATGCAATCCCCATCAAAATTCCAATGACATTTTTCTCTGAGATGGAAAAAGCTATCCAGACATTAATATGGAACAACAAAAGATCCTGCATAGCAAAAGCAATCCTGAGCAAAAAAAATAAAGCTGGTGGCATAACACTACCTGACTTTAAATTATATCACAAAGCCATAATAAGCAAAACAGCATGGTACTGGCATAAAAACAGACACACAGAAAAATGGAACAGAATAGAGAATCCAGAAATTAACATATGCCTACAGCCATCTGATCTTTGACAAAGGCAGCAAGTCTACATACTGGGGAAGAGACTGCCTTTTCAACAAATGGTGCTGGGAAAACTGGATAATCATATGTAGGAGAATGAAACTAGATCTGTATCCGTCACCATATTCCAAAATCAACTCAAAATGGATTAAAGAATTATATATACATCCTGAAACAATAAAACTCCTTAAAGAAAACATAGGGGAAATACTCCAGGAAGTGGGACTGGGCACAGACTTCATGAATACGACCCCAAAAGCATGGGCAACCAAAGGAAAAATAAACAAATGGGATTATATCAAACTAAAAAGCTTCTGCACAGCAAAAGAAACAATCAACAGAGTAAAAAAACAACCAACAGAGTGGGAGAAAATATTTGCAAAGCATACATCTGACAAAGGATTAATATCCAGAATATACAAAGAACTCAAACAACTTTACAACAAAAAAATAAATAACCCAATTAAAAAATGGGCAAAGGAGCTGAACAGACATTTCTCAAAGGAAGATATACAAATGGCCAACAGATACATGAAAAAGTGCTCAATATCACTCAACATCCAGGAAATGCAAATCAAAACAACACTGAGATACCATCTCACTCCAGTTAGGATAGCTAACATCCAAAAGACTCAGAACGATAAGTGCTGGAGAGGTTGCGGAGAAAAAGGAACTCTTATTCACTGTTGGTGGGGCTGTAAAATGGTGCAGCCTTTATGGAAAATGATATGGGGGCTCCTCAAACAATTACAGATAGATCTACCTTATGACCCAGTGATCCCACTGCTGGGAATATACCCAGAGGAATGGAAATCATCAAGTTGAAGGTATACCTGTTCCCCAATGTTCATTGCAGCACTCTTTACAATAGCCAAGAGTTGGAACCAGCCCAAATGTCCATCATCGGATGAGTGGATAAGGAAACTGTGGTACATCTACACAATGGAATACTACTCTGCTATAAAAAAGAACAAAAAACTAACATTTGCAACAACATGCATGGACTTAGGGAAAATTATATTAAGTGAAACTAGTCAAGCACAGAAAGAAATACCTCATGTTCTACTTATTTGCGGGAGCTAAAAATTAATAAATAAATAAACACACAAACAAACAAAGGGTAGAGGGAAGAAGACAGAATAACCACAAAAATTCCTTGAACTATATAAGCCAAGTGCACAGATATGATGTGGGGGGGAGGGGAGGGGCTGGAGAGGAACAGGTAAAGGGACATGAAAATCAAGTACAATGTATTTTGAGAAGTAAAATAAAATAAAATTTAAAAAAATAAAAATAAAATAAAAAATTTAAAAAAATATAAATTTGGACTGTGTAGCATATAATGTTATTGTATGTTAAATTTCTTTATTGTGATAAAGGTATTGTATTCATGTAGGAGAATGTTCTTGTTCTAAGGAGAGTCATGTTAAACTATTTAGGGGTCTCATTTTAGTGGGGGATGAAAAAAATTTTAGGAGTAATGCATCTATGATGTCTGCAATTTACTTTCAAATGGTTCAACAAAAGAAAAATAAGAAATAAAAATAGAGAAAGAAAGCAATTATGGCAACAACAAAAAAATAACAATTAGTGAATGTATGAGAAGGATATATGGATGTTTTTGTTCTATTATTTCAACTTTTCCATAAGTTTAAGTGTTTGCAAAATAAAAAGTTAGGACAAATGAGACTTTCAATACAGATAGTGTGAAGAAATTCATAATACTGACATTTCTAATATTGCTTAAGCTGACTTGGAGCTATCTTTTTTCTTGTAAAATAAGAAAAATACATATTTGCAGGCCTAGCCTTAAAAGCCTCTTTATATTTCCAGCTTTAGTACTTAGCACAGTACCTAATATATAAATAGCAGGTGTTCTATGAATGTTTGGTGCTGTAGACTGGATGCCCCCAACTTCACTGAGGCTTAATCACCATTGTAACTGTTGAGGGTGGGAAATCCTATTGTGTAATTGAAAGGTGGGACCTTGAAGAGGTGATTAGATTCTAGGACCGTGCCATAATGAATGGCTTAAAAATGGTGGTCATTGGTGTGGTTCTGAGGGCTTTAAAAAGATAGTGAATGAGGAAGTTCCTCTCTGCTCCACCATTTTTGCAATGTGATGCCCTACTGTCACCGACATCACTACCAAGGCCTTCACCAAATGTGAAGTCCCTGGACTTTGGACTTCCCAGCCTCTGAAAATGTAAGTAATAAATTTTGTTTTCTTATAAATTACCCAGTCCCAGGTATTTTGTTATATGCAGCAGAAAAGGACTAATACATTTGGTTTCTGCTGCTATGAGTGAAAGGCAGTTTGGTGTAGTAGAATGCATAATTAATTTACAGCCAAGTTTCTGTTAAACCATTAGTAGCTGCATGATTTTAGACAGGTCACTTTCCCTCTCAACTCCTCAAATACCTGCATCTATAAATTCTAAGAAATAATACCAACTCGTATATGTACATGCATCCCAAGCTATTATTTAAAAACTCAAATAATGTAAGTAAAACTACTTTTTAAAATACCTATGCAAATGTTATTACTATTTCCATCTTTATTTATACTCTCAACATTTTTTAAATTACTTATAAAATCTTTCTTTTATATGATGTATTTAGGGGAAAAAGCCCTGAGGAATTCATCTAGCAATACAATCTTAAAATAAAATATATCTCCCATCCAAGTACTAACCAGGCCTGCTTAACTTCCAAGATCAGAGGAGGTTGCGAGCATTCAGGTTGGTATGACTGTGGACTATAACATATCTTTAAGTAACTAGTAATTCCTTTTTGAAGAAAAAATTCTCAAAGTTGAATCCTACAGCACAGTTTTGTAAGAATTATGCAATAATTTGTAATAAAGTAGACTAGAAGCTCAAAAGAAAAGGCTTACTTTCTTTGCTCAGAAGCAACTTACAAAAGCAACTGGACCTTAAGCAGGTGTACAGTACGTGTATACATAATATATATTATATTAAATACATAATATGTATAAGAAGAATCAAATAATTACAGATTGCCAAAAAGCCATGAAACAAAGAGCTAAGCTAGAAACTTAGAGGAACACCTTCTTTAATTAGGATGGTAAATTGTTAATTACTCATTATCAATCATTTAGCTGGAGGGCTAAAAGAAAGTGCTAGAAACCACTGTAAACTGAAAACAAATCAGAAATGAAGAGAATATCTCTGAAATCATAATATAGGTCAATAGGAAAGTATGACAATTTTTAATTTGAGTTCTTCCAAAGCAAAGGACCCTATCTTATTCATCTCTGCAACCTCAGTGTCCAGCATAGTTTCTTACACATGATAGCTAATTAGTAAATACTGAATAAGTAAAAGAAGTAAAAACACAACATTTGTGAAACGCAGCTGTTACATAAAATTCAGTCATTCATATATGTGTGTGTGTGTATATATATATACACACACACAGTTTATACCTACATTTGACAAGATACAATAAGTGTACATTCTTAAAACACTAAAGATGTAGTTAAAAAAAACTTAAGACACATTAAAAGCTATACACACAATAATTGGAGCGAACCAGTTAAAATTGTATTTGATAACACAACACATTAAATGTGTCTTATCGTAGTGTGGTATTACTCTCATTTCTGATCACTCTTAAATGCTACAGAGTTTAACTTATAAAAGGAACCTACTGACTAGTTATGTGACAGCAAGAAAATCATGATTTTTCTAATGCTTGGTTAGATCACCAAACCAGCCAACCACATAAACCAAAAAAACAAAAAAATTAAAAATCAAATCAAATCAAATCATTTCATCCCACTAGAGAAACCTGGTCACGCAAATGTAAAGTATTCCAAGACAGCTTTGTATTCATGTTATAATAGTCGGAATAAAGTTTGTTGACTGTGTAGGTCCTAACACGTTATTTTCAATTCCATCAGTAAAACTATATACAACAAAATTTTGTTAGAACTACTTTGAAGTTTGGCTTGAATCTAATATTTTTCCCATACTGCCTAATCCACAAATTTCTCACTAAGTGCTGGGTTTTCCCCCACCCCTGGAATTTACTTCCTGTTTGTCTCTTACCCTTAAGAATGCATGTTAGAGGTCAATAGCTTTAAAGCTGCTGTTAACAACTGGAGTTTGTTACTCTGATTCCTAGCAAGCAGTATCAACCTTAACTCTTCTACAATATAGTACACAGTTTAATAATTAAGATCATATTTCAGAATTAGCTAATATTCCACAATTTCCCAGTTAAAATAGAACATTTTAATACAGAAGATTTGACAGATATGAGGGGGTCTTGAAAAAGTTCCTGGAAAAATTCATATTTTCTTTTAATTCTACTTTTCCACAAATTTTATGAAGTACCCTTGTATGTCAAAACCAAAAACTAGTCCACATCAACTGAAAAAGCAACTAAAAGAGAAATTCCTAGACAGAATTTCTATTTGTACTTTGGTTTAGTCATACAACTAAGAATTCTGAGATTTCTTATAAGCAATACTATGCCAAATGCATAAAGATTTAAACAAGTTCTGAAAAATAGAGGATGGTACCTCATAAAAATTTTAATTATACAAGGGGACAATCTAAATATTAGTTACACAGTTTTTCCTCTCCTTTTCCACAGGGGAGTGACAAGTTTTTAAACTGTATATACATCTGTTGCTTTTTTGATATGGGAAAAGTTACTAATGAAAAAAAAAAAGAGAGCAAAAAGCTTGGGATCCTCTGAGCTCAATGGATAAGCAAAGTACAGAAATCCTTTGCTTTTTTTTGTTGTTGTTTTTATACAGGTTTTCCTCTCTTTTTATAATAACTTATGCACAAAATTAGATATGTTTCTGTTTAAGATGATTTTCAAATATCTCATATGTTCCAACAGAGTCATACTTAAGTGAGTCAAATTACTGGAGGTGTAAAAATAACCATTAAAAATATGAACATACAGACCTCCCAATAAAAATCTAAGATTTTTTCTTCATCATTTCCTAACAAGAACACTCTACCACCATCACCATCACCATCACCCTCAGAGAGCGATATGCTTAATAGAACACATTCAAACTAACTAGAAAATATTTACTCTTCTACAACAAATAATTCCCTGACATTGTTGGATAGTGGAGGACTTATATTTCTTTACCTTTCTTCATCATTTGTAATCATCACTTGGGAGATAGACAATATGAATAAAATGTCCTATAATGAAACCTAAAATTACAATTATAGAATCTTAAGAGTTGAAATAACCTACCAATTTAGTCTATTTTCCACCCACTACAGAAATTCCTTCTAAGACACAGCTGAGCTATTCAGTGAAGGAATTTTATTTTGAACTTCTTCCTTATACTAAATAATAATCTGCTTCTCTGTGACTTCCACTTACTACACCTAATTCTGACCTCTAAAATTTCTTCAAACATAAATATTAGATTTACATTCAGGGCATTTATTGTTACCATCTTATACATAATCTTACAAAAAATGTCAGAACAGTTTTGAAAGCAATAGCAATTTTAGTGTAGCTTTTCATTTGCTTTATTTGGGGGTTGTTTCTTCCTCTGATGATGGATAAAATATTGTAAACACAGGCAAAAAACACGAGACACATGGTATTCACTTAAAGATAATAAAGTAAGTTTTTGCCTCATCAGTAAGGTAGATTTTTGAATGCAGGGACAGGAAAGAAATCATTTAGTACATTATTATTATATATTACAATGCATTAACATAATTTGAAGTAAAGTGAAAGTGGTTAAGACCACAGATAACACAGTCAAATTGAGTTTGAGTCTAATAAAAGGATTGTTGTGATGGATCAATGTGTCAACATATGTTAAGTATTTAGAACAATGCAAGTAAGTGCTATATGTATTAGCTATTATAATAATTTTTTTACTATGCAGTACTTTAAATTCAATTATTATGGTAATATATGTAAGAAAAATGAGAATATTTTAATATCTTGATTCAGATTTTTCCAAATGTCAATAATAACCTTACTTTTTATACAGTACTTAAGCAACCTTACAATGGCAAATTATTTAGCCATTTGAAATCATTTTCAAAAAATATTTAATGACATGAGAAATGTATGCAACATATCAACTGGAAGGTTAAAAAGCAATTTGCCAAAAAGTGTGAACTACATGATCCCAACTTTGTTTTTTAAAAATGCAAAAATATATATAGTTGGAGATGGAGGAGAGACAGACAACCCATCTCACTAGAAAATTACATAACAAAATGTCAACAGTGATTATCTTTTGGTAGTCATATTACAAGTAACTTATTTTGCATCTGTTTGTTTTCTATATGGTCTGCGGTAGATTGGATGTCCCCCTCCCCCACCTCATTGAGGCTTAATCCCCACTGTAACTGTTGAGGGTGGGAAATCCTATTATAGTAATTGAAAGGTAGAGCCTTGAAAAGGTGATTAGATTGTAGGACCATGCCATAGTGAATGGATTAATAATGATGGTCAGGGCATGGTTTGGAGGGCTTTAAAAGAAGATTGAATGAGGAGGTTAATCTAGCTCTCTGCTTGGCCATTTCCTGCCATGTGAGACCCCTGGGTCACTGTCCCACCACCAGGACCCTCACCAGATGTGTTCCCTGGACTTTGGACTTCCTAGCCTCCAAAACTTCAAGCAATAAATTTCGTTGTCTTATAAATCACTCAGTTCCAAGTATTTTGTTATAAGCAACAGAAACGGACTAATATATGGTCCAATTTTTCATAACAATCAGATACTAAATTTATCAGAAAAAAATCAATATATTAAAATATGCCTTACATGAGCTGCTCAAAACTGTCTTTAAGGTTTTTGTTTTGTTTTGTTTTTGTTTTAAGTTCACAAGTAATGTAAGTTTCTCTACCTTCAGGGAAAAAAAAATGAAATAAAAATTCAAGGTAGTAAACAAAGCAAGAAATTCTTCAGAATATTAACACCAACAAAGAATTATATATAAGCACATCCTAAAATTGTATTTCCTGTTTCGATTGCTAGTTCAATGATTGCTGCTATAGAACTTTTATGCTAAATTTAATTTACAAACACCGAGAGATCAAATAGTGCTCCATGTTATTTCCACTTCACAAATAAGAAAAAAACTAAAGATTTTGTGTTACAAAACAGCAGAAAATATTTGTCATAAAAGAGCAATGAAAAATTTAGAGTATTATTCTCTCAAAATTCCTTTGCTCCAAAAATTAGAGATGAAGATAAGCTAATATTTTCTCTATCTGTGTTACATTTAGTACCTACCCTACATTTAGAAACACTTACTATAACTTCTCAATTTTTCCTTTTCTCTCCTCCCTATCCCCCAACCACCAATCCTCAATCTTTTTCTGACATCTGCTCCTCTCTCTTTTCTAAGTGATACAACTCTAGAGTCTAATGAGCAATATTCACTGTTTTTAACAATTGAAACAGACTACAGGGTACTCTAAGATATTTGAAATTGTGTTACAACCACCCCATTTCAGGAGGGAAATAAGAAAAAGCAAGGCTTTGAAATATTCTTTAAATACCCAATATTTTCACTGAAGTTTATAGAATTCTAAATAGAATTCATGATTTTTCAAACAGTAGATTAAAGAATATCTTGTTTTGGCTATAACAAAATGTATTTCAGAATTATTTTTGATAAACTAAAAAATTATACTACTTCATTATGTTTTAAATATCTTAACCTCTATACATATGCAATAATGCTAATTTAATCTGCAATGAAATGACTGCAATTAACAGAGAGACTTAAAGAAACCCAATAAAAAACCTCAAAAAAATTTTTGTTTCATAGAATCTAGGGAAGCATCACAATAACATATGAACTCCACATTAATATAACATTTCAGCTATGTAATATAGTTACCACACAGGTTAACATGGAAACCATAACCATTCGAACATGCCAAAAACTATAATTTAGTACATATAAAATTGATATGCAATCCATAACAATAATAATAATAATCCCCCTACCTTCTCTACCAATCCTTCTTACCTCTTCATCCCCAGACAATCCAACAAATCCAAAATATCATTTTTAACACTAAGAAGTAATAGAAAACTTGAGAACAGACTTTTAATAAGTCACAAAAGTATTCCAAACAGACTGTTCTCTTTTACTTTTTGGACATGTAAAAAAAGAACAAGAAGTTAGCAAAACAAAATAAACTCTGAAACAAAAAGGTGAATAGATTTAAAACCTTATTAACTTATCAGGGTAGATTTATGAAAGACTGCTTACAATGGGTCTAAAAAGAATTTCTCTCAGAGTGCTATGTATCTGTATGGCAGCAAGAGAGACTACTTTGGTTATTTATAATTACCCTCCATTCATTCCAAATTTATAAAAGGGAGTCTTTACTATTTTTTAAAGCCAGGGAAACATGTTTAGAAAAAAATGAAGTAAAAAACAAAAAAACAAGAACAAACGTGAATTAAAATGATGACAGGCCTTAGAAAAGTAAAATTTTTTTAAAAAGTTAGCAAACTTTATGCTTCATAACTTCAGTTATACACTGGACAAAGTGATTAGTCAAACTAGTCAGAAATCTACATACAAAGTGGATAGAGGAATCTAGGCAAGATCACTGGAGATTTTCCCCAGGGTCCTTCTGACTAACATGCTTGATCCTCCTCCAGTAGAGGGAGCAAAATCACCAATACTCAACATGTCACAAAAAGAAGGGGAAGTGAAGGGTTTATAAGTGCCTTTTCAGTATCTCTACATCTATCCAGATATTTTTCCAAATATGCAGAAATACATAAACTATTTGAAATATAACTAAAATCAACCCAATGGATAAAAGGATTTTATCTTTTTCAAATACTTCACAACTTTGAAATGAAAAACTGGTCCCTAAATATTTAGTTTCAGAATGGCATATTTATTGTCTGCAAAATCTCACAGGTAACCAGTGTATTGAAGCATTTTATGAATCCTTAATCTAACAACAGGATTAAAAAAAAATAGAAAATATTACATAAAATGTATTTTTTATTATAAAAAGTAATATATTCACATGACAAAAATTGTAGAAAAGGGAATGAAAAGTGTAATTGCACTACCCTTAAACAACCTGTTGTTTTAGGTGTTTTTTAAATGCATATCTTCATTCTGCTATAAAAAAGGTATAATCATAAGAATATTTATTAAGTACTTACTATCCACTAGGCACAGTCCTAAGCTCTTTTACTTGTTATGACTCTTAATCCTATTCAAAAACCCTATTAGATAGATACTACCATTTCTCATTTTAAAGATAAGAAAAAAAGAGACACAAGACATTATAACAAGCTCAGTCACACAACTAGTAACAGGAGTCAAAATTCTAACCAAGGTAGGCTGGTACCAGAGCCTGCTCTCCTAACATTTTACTGTGATCTTCATCTTGAACTATGCTTTTCTCCACATTATTAACATTCTCATTGTTAGTCTTCAAAGTCTTTTTAATGACTATAATAGTCCATCCAGTATGAATATGATAATAAGCTATGCTGTTTCCAGTTGTCCCTTATAAGTTTAAGATAAACATCTTTGGATATATTACTTTTACTATGTTTGGATTACTGTAATAAAGTACTTTTATGCTCTTTAATATACCACAAAATGGCTTTCCAAAATATTTGTATCAATTACCAATGTCATGTAAGCACCAATTTCACCATAAATTTGCCAGAATTAACATTAAAATTTTTTTTTCCTAATAATGAAACCATGCTCCAAATTGAATTTTTATTATTAAAGTTGCATATTGTTCTGCTTTTGTTTACTAATTAAATTTCCTCTTTTGTGAATTTCCCCTTATCTGTTTTTTCTAGTTATCAACTGAGATCTTAAAAGTTTGCTTATCAATTGATATGAGCTTTTTACAGGAATTAACTCTATATCCATCATATTTGCAATTAAATTTTTCCAGTCTGTTTTTCCCTACTAATTATGGTTATTAAGTTTTTGATAAAATAAACTTCTGTTAAAGGTAATCATAATTGAGAGTTACAAAAGAGGTTTTAAAACCTTACAGTCTTCTAAATATGAAGTTAGTCTATTGCTCTGAGCACATCAATGAATCACTTTCAAGAGTTTGAGAAATATTTCTCATACAAGAGGTCTTCAAAGTATTCATGGAAAGATTCACATTATCTTTTAATTCCATTTTTCAACAAACTTTTTTGAGGTACCCTTATAAAGAAGTAACTAAATGAGTAAAAGACCACCCTACCCCAAATAAGCAAAATAAAAGCAAAGAGATACATACCTGTCGCTGTAAACATAGGCGATTTCTGTCATGTAAATGCTGATGATTAGAAAACGAGGAATGCCAACTCCGAGCCTGACTTTGCAACTGAGTCTGAGCCATATCAGAAGGCCTTGTTAGGAGATGTGAAGTAAAATGCCGATCAAGGTCATGATCTAAAACATGAGTTGAATTATCTTGTCCAAATGTTGACTCATCAAATTGGGGAAGGAGGCCCTCCTGAAGGAGGTCTTCTGGGTCAAGTCCTGTGAATGGCTCACTTTGAGATTCCACTTGATGAAGTAAATTCTCTTCTAAAGGTGAAAAGCCATTAGTTTCTACATGATCATTAAAATGGCCCATTTGAGTTCCTGACTCAACAGTATCTGGGAAGTTCATTTGCACAGGAGATAATTTTGAATTGCTATAATTACCCTGAGGATGTGACGAATGCAACATTTGGAAATTATTTGAATTCAATGATGCATTGGGGTTTAGGATATGCTGAGTGTGTTCTTGCTTGATTCCTCTATGAGGTGAAAAGGAATTACTTCCAGTAAAATCAGATAAAGTCTGATTTGTATGATTAGGTGCAAGAACTGCAGAAGACTGAAGGAGACTGTTTGGTGATATATGATTACTGGAAAAGGAATAATGTGAAGAAAACTGCTGTGAATTACTGACAGAACAAGAAGTCATATTTGGAGAAGGTCCATTAAAATTTCCTTCTTGATGACTGCTACACTTAAGGAAATGTGCTGAAGGATTTGACGTCTGAGAAAACTGCTGCATCGAAAGAGATTGTTGTGAAGTAGATGCGTTAGTAATTTGTGGTGGTTGGTTAACACTGACTCTGTGAGGACCAGAAACATTAATATCCATAAAATTTTTAGACTGGCTAAGAGAATTTTGCCCTGGGTTGAGATTATTTCTGTTCTGTTGTGAGCGTAGTGAAGAGCACTGTGTTTGCTGTTCATTGGCCTGAAATAAGGCAAAGTCATGATGTGCCACAAAGCTTTTATTTTGATGAATAGAATGTGAATGTCCTTGCTGATGAAAAGGAGATCCATTTTGATTTGAAATGCTAGTAGCTGTCTGATGGCCCCACATTGGACTGCCATCTGCTACATCTGGAAACAAACCATTTGGTTGGTTTTGGGGGTGGATCGGAGAACAATTAAATTGAGAGTGTGGAGATAAGACATGTTCAGGTGGGCTACCAAAAGACTGATTAACCTGGTGAAATTTCATTGAATCAAATTGATTTAACTGTTCAAAATCAGTCATCTTCTGATGTGTTGGAGTACCCTGAACATGGTTCAGTGAATCTATGTGCAAAGGTTCAAATTCTGCACCCAAGTTCAATTCATCAACTAGTGAAACAGGTCCTGGTTGTACAAATGCATCATCTGACAAACCTTCTAAGGTCTCACCAAAAAGATTGGCATCATCAAAAAAGTCCATCATTGGATCTGTCATCTTGAAAATTGTGTTAACACTCTGGGCTGTTCACTCCAAATGGAGTATATTCAGCTTCTCCGTAGTGGATGTTATTTGATCATTTCCAAAGGTCATCAACCAATCCAAAACAGGCCAATATTCATTATTGCTCTAGATAATGACATCATGAAGTGTCAGAATCCTAGGAAAATAAGAAAATGATTTTAATTTAATAATGAGGATTCATTAAACTTCGTAAACAAAGTTTATATGATTTAAAAACTTAAAATCTCAATCTACAGTATTTTTTACAGAATAATTCATTGCAAATAGTTCAGTAATATTCCCTACAAGGAAAAAAAGGCTCCTGCCGGAGACATGATTATGTTCATTTAGAAGTAATAACACACATTACTTCATTTTAAGTTCAAACATTTTGATGAAAGAATGTAAAGTAAACCTGGAAATAGTATGCCACACTCTCTCCCATGCCATGAAATGGCCCTCACTCCTCAGCACCTCTAGCCAATGTATAAAATATATATGTATTACACTTCAAAGTTAATTCTTGTTAAGACAGCTGACATCAGACCTTCTCAGATTAGTAGGCACATTGTGATCTTTTGCTCTAGACCTCTTGAGCAGATAAATCTGTTACGTCATAGGGTATATGTGAAAATGCATCAAAAACAATTGCATGAGGTCATAATAAGCTGGCCTAGAATGAGATAAAAGTTAAGCCATCTGGTCAGCTGACAGCACAAACATGTGCTGGAGGATATTCTGGGGGAGTCCCACACATTGCTACCATGGTTCTCTTGCTCGTCTATCATAGAAGATTGGCCTTCCTGACAACCAACTGATTTTAGACATCTGTGAAGCAAAAGCAAGTACCTTCCTGTTAGTAGTTATATTCATTACTCTGCCCCTAGTACCATCCTGTTAAATCATTTGGAATAAATCATTTGGAATATACATGTTACTTATTACATTTACTAAACTGTTCGGCTTCAGAATCAAGCTGAGGAGAAAATAAGCAATAGCTTGAGTTAAGCAATAAATCTTATGATGGTTTCAAGAGAAAAATGATTATACTTGTATTTATGTAGATATGTATACATACACATACATACGTACTATTTATGTGTAGAAAGGCCCTAAAAGGTTATTTGCTAATATGAAATGGCTGGCCATTATTGTTCCAGGCTTGTATCATTCCAAACACTTCTTTTTTTTTTTTTTTTTGGACTGGTAAGGGGATCGTAACCCTTGGCTCGGTGTTGTCTGCACTACGCTCAGCCAGTGAGCGCACCCGCCATCCCTATATAGGATCCGAACCCGCGGCCTTGACGCTACCAGCGCCACACTCTCCGGAGTGAGCCACGGGGCCGGCCCCCAAACACTTCTAACAAAGGTAATTTATGGTTCTGCCCCCACTGTCTTGCATAGAAGCACAAATGGAGGTTCTGGCTCCTCCACATATTAGTTTATTTGAAAATTAACAAAGGCCTAAGACACTTTTTCAGAACTTCTATTTTTTGAGGTTCATATTAGGAAATATATATTTCTTAAACAAATTCTCTGCTCAGTATTTAAATGAATAATAGTGTAATCTTTCCAAAGACATTTTGAACAGCAATTAAACATGTATAGTACTAACAATACATATAGCTCAACTGAAGTGATGACAATATAAATAGCTATGACTAAGTTTACGTATGCACAGGCAATGACAACTACTCCATGACAGCTACCTGACAATGACTGAGACACATTCCAATTTCAGATATATCAAAAGTGAAAAAATATGCATCTTAGAACTGATTGAAGTGCTTTCTTGAATATTAGAATGTATTACTTCAAGAATTCAGAACTCAGAACTACAAAAATCTAATGCCCAAATGAATGCTAAAAAATTACCTAAATGATAAAACTAACATTAGTTCTTATATTCCTACTTATTCTTATTGTGATAACAGTGAACTAAAAATATAAATGTAAAACATTCTGAATTTATACTGATTTACTATAGGCTTGTATATAGGAGGGTTCTTCAAAAAGTTCATGGAAAGATTTGTGTTATCTTTTAATTCTATTTTTCCACGAACTTTTAAAAGTACCCTGGCATTTGTTTTATTCATTAAAAATAAAGAATTTTTAGAAGATTATTCTGGAAACAAATTTGTGATCTACTAGAGTAGTAATATTTTATACAGGAAAGAACTGATGTAGTCTTTGAAATTTTGAACAATATAGTAAATTAGATAAAACAGAAAGTGTTTTCTAAATTTATATAACTTGAGGCTTACCTAAAATATGAGAAGTGGTCATTTTCATTGAGAACAATTTTGTTATTTATTCATACAGTAAACATTTGTTGTTGATAGACAACTTCTAGGTGCCAGGATGATGAATAATAACTGTCCTCTGAAGGGGGACATGGATAAGTAAAAAGACCATTACAAATACATGTTATCTATGCTTTGATAAAGGCAAGCACAGAGGAGGATCATCTAATGGCAAAGAAATGAATACAGACACCCAGTACTAGACTAAGATACACATTTCATATGTGACAACAGGATAATCAACTTTAGTTATAAAAATAGAGACTAAAAGTGAATTATGAAAAAATGCCCATAAAATCCAATAAGCCATGCTTTCTGATTTGAACAGTTTATTCTACAATTGACACAAAGCTCATTTAAATTCCTCTTTAAGACCTTTTGTCTTCATTCATTCTAGTAAATGTCTGTACCATTTTCTGGCTAAAAACATCACATCAGCCTAATTTTAACTTATTTAATTAAGCAAATGTTTAGGGACAGTCCATTACATCCAAAGCATCTTTGCATAAACTAGAAAAGTTCCTGCCCTCAGGAAGCTGAGACTCTAAGTGGGGAGGACAGAAGAAAAGCAGAAGAAAAGCACATTGTGCATTGAATAATATATGGTAAATGTGACATAAGAGAGGTGGAGGTTCTTTTACAAAGTGATTTTAAAAGTGGAGAGAGCATACGTGCAAGTTATTTAGGAAAAGCTTCTCAGAACAGTTAGCATTTGAGGGGGTCCTTATAAAAGGGCTGCAAGAGAAGCCCAGGCAAAGAATTCAGAAAGAAAGAAATGACAGCAAGGAAGTAAGTACATGTTTAGGGAACAGTATCACCATTGCAGAGGGTATACAAAGGGAGAAAAGTGGAAAATAAAGGCAGAAATATAAGTTGGAACATTGCTTTAGGGGACCTTATCAATCATGCACATTAAAATAGTGAATTCTACTAAGGTTGAGACAAGTATTTAGAATCAAAACAAATTATCTATCTTAATTTCTATACTTATTGAATGCCAATTTTATGGTGATCACACAAACTGGATTCAAATATCAGTAGAACAGAATTCTTGCCTTCAAAAAATTCATAATCTAAAGGGGAAGAAAACTGATGAACAAATATAAATATAGCTGTTCCTCAACTTACGATTGGGTTATGTCTCAATAAACCCATTGTAAGTTGAAAATACTGTAAGTCAAAAATGCATTTAACACACTTAACATACCAAACATCATAGCTTAGCCTAGCCTATCTTAAACATGCTCAGAACATTTACATTTAACTATAGTTGGGCAAAATCATCTAACATAAAGCCTATTTTGTAATAAAATGTTAAATATCTCATGTGATTTATTGAATACGATACTGAAAGTAAAAAACCAGAAGGACTGGTACAGGTACTCAAAGTACAGTTTCTACTGAACGTATATCATTTTCATAAAGTTGAAAAATCATGACAAACCATCGTTAAGTTGGAGATCATCTGTAGTGTGATGTATGCTTTAGTAAAGATGTATAAAAAGCACGATATTATGGGAGCACAGATTAGATAGCAATTAATTATGTCTGGAAAGGCATAGAGATGAGGTAAAATGTGAGCTGGGCCTAAAGAGTAAAAATAAGATAATTTGTATATACAAACTTACTTCAGTGGCCAACTGACTTTCCTCAATGTATAACAGTTGCTTTTGCTCCAAGACATTTCTATACTCTCCAAATAAGTCCCTCAATATTTTCCTACTAAATTAGTCTCCCCAATAAGTTCTGCACATTAATAGTTTCATTTCATCTAATACGATAACCTTTGTTTCCTACCAAATTACTTACTCTAAGTCAACCCTTCAGCATTTCTATACAATACTAAATCTGTGCTACATTAACTTTTACTTCGGTTATGATCTACCCACAGTTGTTTCAAATCTATACTTGGGGAAAATTCAGCTTAGACTTTACCTCCTATGAAAGGTCTCTCCTAACCCAAGTCTCAGTATGGTACTCTATGCATACCACAAATCACACTGCATTATAATAATATATCATCTTTTCTCTCCACTAGACTATATACCGCCCCCCCCCCACAAAAGGAACACCCTTATCATCTTTGTATCCTTAGCATGTTGCCTAGCATACTAGGCATGCAATAAATTCATTTGCTAAATAAATAAATGACTACATAAAAATTAGAAAGAAGATTAGACAAATTAAAAAACAACAACAACAAAAAAACCTACACCTGAGCCCGGACTCTACCACTTTCTAGCTGTATGACCTTGAGAAGATTACATAATTTTTGTCTTGTCTTTAAGGAAAAAGCAAAAACAAAAACAAGAATAACAACTATCACCACAACTATTAACTACAGTCCTTAGAAGTGAATTACAAAGTGCTAAATAAAGGTAACCTACTGTCTACTAGCAAGCTGTAACACCTATAAGGATCGGAAACAGGGCTTTTGAAATCTGCTCACTCCCTTGCATAGCACCCAAAACTGTTAAGAGCACAGAAGGAACACTATAGAAATGCCCAGAGGTAAGGCAGGACTTGGCATTTTGGGAATTACTAAATAGTGTAGTGTGGTTAGAGCATATTATTACCCAAATAGAGAGGGATGTTGAGAGGTAAGCAGAGGTCAGGTGTCCAGGGCTTTTATTAGGCATGTTAAGAAATCTGGATTTTTATCCTAGAGGAAATAAGAAGCTATTTCACTGATTAAAATTTCTTCTTTAACTTTACATTTATCTAACATTTTTACTTTGGTGAAATTATTCTCACTGGACTTCTGATCAAGATGGCAGAATAGACGGTACAGAGCATCATACTCTCCCACAATCAACCAATTTACAACTATAAAAAAGCAACGATTGCCAAGCTGGGGCCACTAGAGCTCAGGGGAAGAGGAGGAAAGACCTATGGAGTTCATGAAGGTGGGAGAATCTGCGATGAGAGAAAGAAATGACCACTCTGACCGTTTTGAGCTCCAGCCACTTCAAGGATGGCCCTGGTGAGCACATGGAGCAAGAAGTGGCAAAAGCCACAGCAGTGCCCTTTCTATGAAATTGCTTGGAGTCTGCAGGGGAATAGAGGGCCTTGGTGGCCCCCCAGGCCAGCCAGACCACTGAACGCATTCCTGTGGACCCACATAGGAGCAAGGGGCCACAGACAACTGAAAAAAGGACCACTCAGAGGCCAGTGAGTCATTGCAAGGGACCAGAACATGGCCTGTCCCATGAGAAGTGTCTGGAGTGCAAGGTGGGGGAGGAGATGGGCCCACAGGGGGAACACTGGGGCACAGCATGGACAGCTGATCTGCTCTGATCAACATAGGATCACTCAGTGGAGACTGGTCAGGAATATAGAACTGCAGGGGTGCAGTTTGCTGAAAAAAGTCAGGCCTAGACCAGAGTATCCACAAAACCAAGATGTACCAGACCTCACAAGACCTGGAAGTGCTTACAAGGTCAACAATTAAAATCTGAGCTGCACAAAAAGATTCCAGAGAATCAGCAGCAAAACAGCAATTCAGCTAAGCCACAGTACTCAAGTGTTGGTCCACACAGGAAGTTCCCCTATTTTAGAAGTAAGCAAAGGACTACAAACTAGTTCCAGTGCAAAGTTTAAGTGGTGGGAATCGCAAATAATCCAACACAAAACTGAAAGAAAAACAAAAAACCCACAGATCAGAGATAAAATTCCGATTTTAACCAGAAAATGTCTACCACCACCAAAGAACACCTATAAAACCTAGAAGGACTGGAAGCCCCCTGGGTTGCCAAGCCAGAGTGGGGAGAGGGCTGAGGGCCTCAGCCACTACCCACCTCTCCCCGATATCCATATTCAGCCAAACAATGACCAAGCCCCTGCCAGAAGCCCCCCTGGCTCCTGAACTGGGGTGGGGGGAATGAGGGCCTCAGTCACATGCCCCCAAATTCTGCATGCAGCCCAGCGACAACCACCAGGATGCCACTGGAGGTGCCCTGGGCTCTTGAGCCAGAGTGGGGGATGGGCCTCGGGCCTTGGCCAGGTCCCCCCAATATCCACAGTCAGCCCAGCGACAACCACCAAGCCACTGCTGGAAGCGCCCCAGGCTTCCCAGCTGGGGCGGTGGGGTTCGAGGGTCTCAGACATGCCCCCTGATATCTGCATCCAGCCCAGCAACAACCAGCAGGCTACCACTCGAAGTGCCTCAGCCACACCCCCCGACATCCATATCCAGCTTAGCAATAACCCAGCTGCTGCTGGAAGTGTCTCGGACTCCCCAGGGGATGCTGAGTGCCTCAGCCATGCCCTGCTCCATGTCCACATCCAGCCCAGTGATGACAACTGAGCTGCTGCCAGAAGTGCCCTGGGCTCCCGAGACAGGTCAATGGGGTGCCGAGGGCCTCAGCCATGCTCCCAATGTCCGCATCCAGCCCAGCCACAACTGAGCCGCCACAGAAGCCCCTTGGGCTCCTCTGACAGAATGAAGGGGATGCCATGGGCCTTGACCACACCCCCCTTCCATCTTCCTTGTCCTCCCACCCTATTGCCTTCTCCTCTCCCCCTCCACCCAAACTGCTCCACAACATCTTAGTATAAAAAAAATACAGTAACAAATAAATTTTAAAAAATTATTCTCACTGGTGGATATTAACATCTGAAGTTATTTTTAGAGATCAAATAGCAACTCTTTCAATGTTTCAAGTTGCATCCAGAAACACTTTTTAAAAATAAAATGATAATGATAGGATATTAGTCATTTTAAAAAATATCCCTACTTGGCAATATAAAAAGTTCACAAATTTAAGCAAGTTCAACATTTCCTTTAAAAAAAAATTTTTAAAGTTCCATAAACCTGTAGAAATAACTCATGTTAAGTCATTCAATCTATACTTGAATACTTATTAAAAAGTTATTTACATCCAGTCTATTTTCCCCGTCTTCTTAGGCATCCCCTTTGAGGTTGTTTAAAATAAACCCCTTTTTCTTAAAACATACCTTCAAATTCTTGAAGATGTATGTCTCCCCTAAAGCTTCTCTTTTTGAAGCTGTAGGCTAAATATTCCCAGTTTATTCAGATATGAAAAATTCTATCTAAAATGGCCAAAATAAAAAGGTTAATGTTTAAAGGGATAAATCTTTAAATACTGTCCCCAAATTACTCATTTCCTTAGGTTTCCCTTAGGGCTTCTAAGCATATGACTGGCAGATAGTACAGAACTGGACAAAGTTTACTAACTTAATGGTAGAATTATGTGACAAATGCTAGTAATAACCACACTCAAATAGCACTAATTAAATTAATTTTCTAGAAGTATACTACAGAATTTCTATCTCAGCCTGTCCAGTTCAGTATTTATTATCAGATTTAAATGAAGGTATAGAAAGTTTGCTTAACAAGATGATTTTAAGTTAGAAGAATTAACAGAATAATTAACAAAACCAAGATACAAACAAATCTCAAGAGGATGGAGCCATGGATCAAATCTAACAACTTGTAACTATCAGGTTCTATTTTCAGCACAGATAACCAACTTCCAACAAGTACATTCAGGTTGCAAATTCTACAGAGGCAAGGCAAGTAACATAAATGAGTGAGGCTGGCCAGAACAGAACTCACTAAAAAGTACAAAGGGGCAGCTAGCAGTTAGCTTCAGTTAAGTGTTGCTTCTAATTTTAGGAGAGAAACTGAAAATCCAGACTTCTGTGGGAAATTTCCTGATTTTTCAAAGTTGGCAACTATTCTAATTCTTAATATACCATGCTCTTGGATAGAAAACTCAGTATTGCAAATATATAAATTCTTCCTATGCTAATTTATGAAATGAAATGTGGTCTTGATAAAAATTCTAATTTTTTTTCCTGAGGTAAATAAGATGTTTCTAAAATTAGAAAAATAGACAAAAAGCAAAGCCATGAAAAGATCTGAAAGAGAAGACAATGAGGAAGAACTAATCCTACCAAATATTAAAGCATTATAAAATCTTATATCCAAACACAGTGTTATTGAAAAGGCAGACAGATAAATAACAATAGAAAGTAATTTAGTATCTCAAATTGCAGGTGAAATGAACTATAAAATAAATAGAAAAATAGTGTGACTATTGGAAAGAAATATAGTTAGATCCATACTGTGTTCCTCAAACCAAAATTAATTCCAAACAGATCAAAAATATGTCAATGTCAAAAATGAAAAACCACGGAAGTACTAGAAGAAAATATGCAAAGGGATACTTTGGTTTCTATCCATGGCACGAAATCCAGATGTCATTAAAGTTTCATAAACTAAATTACGTAAATTAACAACTTTATGAAAAGATTCATAAAACAGATTACAAAAGAAAAATAGTAAACTGAGAAATAATATTGCAACTCACTCACTGATGAAGTGCTCATTTCTTAATACATCAAGATTTCCCATAAATCAATAAGAAAAACACCAACAGCTAATACGAAAATGAGCAAAGGATACAGTGAGTTGATATACTCATTTAAAATAAGAGAAATACAAATTAGAACCATATTGATGTATTACTTTTCACCTATCAGACTGACAGATTCCAAAGTTTGATAACACATGTTGTTAAAGCTGTAGGAAAAAAACCAAAAACACTCTCATACACTCCTGAGAGTCTAAAATGGTAAAACCTCTGAGAGAAATTTGCCAATATCCATAAATTTTTCAAATGCACATATCCTTTGACTGAGCAAATGCCCCTCAATAATTTATTCTACAAATAATGCTCATGTACCAGTGAAATAATAGACACAAGGGTATTTACTGAAACATTACTTACTCAGGCAAATGACTGAATATTACCTAGATGTCCATCAATAGGATACCAATTAAACAAAATGTCATATTCATATATGTTAGCCACACCAAATCTGGGTATTATATTCAGTCTTGATCACATCACTTAAAGAAGAACGTAGACAAAATGGGACATATTCAGCAGACGAAAACCAGATTGGTGAAGTTACTTGAAATCACGCTTCTCAAACTCTCTCTCTCCTCAGTCGTCTTCTTATTCTAGATATTCTCTCTAGGTAATCTCATCCTCTATCATCTATATACTGACAACTTTTAAATCTTTTTTCTTTCTTTTTTATTGCAGTGAAAATATCACACAGAATAAATCTTTATGTTCAGTACCATCTTCCAGCTGCCTCCTGGACTTCATACTTACAAACTCAGTAGGTCCAAAACCAATTACCTTTTTTCTAAAATCTGCCCTTCTCCTACATGCTTTATTTGGCTAATGGCTTTAAAACTGACCTTTCTGCCTAACCAACATCCCTACTTTGATCTATCATGCACATTGTGACCAGATTTAAGTTTTAAAAGACACAGATTTAGTTATATCACTTGCCACTGGATGCCCTTTAACAGGTCCCTAAAGCCAACCATATAAAGATCCAACTTAAAATATAATCCCTTCAAAATGTTCCCATCTTCATATACCAGCCCACCCTCTCTACACATATTCTACAATCCAATCACACCAATCTACTTATCTTTCTAATGTGTCCTATTTATTCTTCCATGCCATTACTTGTGCTATCTGTAAGACCCCAAATGGAAGATCTAGAATAATAGGGACCAGAATATTACAGGGAAAATTATATAAGGCTCAATATAAGAAAGAACTTAAAATACAGCTATCCAAAGACAGGTAATGAAAGCTCCTTATCACTAAAATTGCATATTCATGTTTAAGACAGGCTAACCAAGTCCTCAATAGAGATACTAAAAGGAAAAGTCCAGAAGCATACTGGTGACTCACCAGATAACCTCTAAACGCCATTCTGACCTATTTTATGAATCCTAGCATTTGAGAATTCTTAGCTTTAGTGTAGTACCCCAAAGTTACTAATTAGTAGGTTTCAACAAGGATTATAGGCTTTTAGATCAATTTATACTATATCCTTAGTTAACCTAACAATTCCAAAGTGTGTTCCTCAAATCTTAAAATGATATTAAATTATATAAAATTACAAAAACATTTGGAATTCAAATATACTTCAAAATAATCCTAAGTAACTGGGGGAAAAATCTTTATATAAAAAATAGAATGAAATGCTAGGAAGGTTACGTTTAAAGTAATAAAATCTAGATACTAAAATTGCCACTTGAACTACAAAATGGAAAATTACTTACGAAGCACAAATTGAGGAAAAAAAAAAAAAAAAGACTTGGAAATAACAGCTAGCCACAATCTAAATATGCATTCTCAACATGTTTTTAGGACAAGCACATATAGTAAAGCTATTAGAAAGAATATACTAGCTTCTAACTAAAGGATTGCACTAGACTATACAACATGTGCCAGAAAATACTTCTTCTAAACTAGCTGGATGGTTACTATAGTTTTTATTTAAGCAAGAATCTAAAGGTTTTAAAATACAAAGTTTATGGGCAACTTCAACAAAATTTAAAACTTTTGTGCTTCAAAGGACAGAAAGTGAAAAGACAAGCATTGGAAGAAATGAGAGAATGAGAGAAATGGAAAAAAATTTCTGCAAATCCTATAGTCGTGTGCCACATGATGATATTTCAGTCAATGATGGACCACATATAAGATAGTGGTCCCTTAATATTATAATAGAGATGAAAATTCCTATTGTTAGTTATGTCATAGCCTTATAATGCTGTAGCACAATGCATTTCATTACTCACATAGGAGCAATAGGCTATACTGTACAGCTTAGGTATGTAGTAAGCTATTCCACTTATCTTTGTGTGTTCCTACAAAGGAACTCTGATGTTCCTACAATGATGAAATAGCCTAGTGACATATTTCTCAGAATTTATCCCTATCTTTAGGCAACATGTGACTGGATCTGAAATGGACTCAAATGTAGAATATACAAAAAATTCCTACAACACAATAGTAAGAAAACAACCCCCACCCCCTGAAAAATGGGCGAAACATCTGAGTAGATATTTTTCCGAAGAAGATCTATAAACAGCCAATAAGCACATGAAAAGATGCTCAACATCATTAGCTATCAGGGAAATGCAGCTCAAAACCATACCCACTAAGATGGAAAATGAAAAATTCAAAAAATAATTGTTAGCAAGGATGTAGTGAAGTTGGAAATCACACATTACTGGTGGGAATACAGCCATCAGTAAAAACAATCTGGTAGTTCCTCAAAAGGTTAAAAATAGACTTACCATATGATCTAGCAATTCCACTCCTAGGTATATACCCAAAGAAACTGTGGCAGGGACTCAAACAGATATGCCAATGTTCGCTGTAGCATTATTCACAATAGTCAAAAAGAGGTAAACAACCTAAATCCACCAACTGATGAATGAATAAATAAAATGTGTTATATTGATACAATGGAATATTATTCAATAAAAAGAAATGAAGTAATGGTACATGCTACAACATAGAAACTTTGAAAACATTATGCTAAGTGAAAGAAGCCAGTCACAAAGGACCACATACAGTATTATATGATTCCATTTACATCAAATGTCAAGAGCAGGCAAATACGAGGGGTCTTCAAAAAGTTCACGGGAAGATTCATATTATCTTTTTTTCTATTTTTTTTTTAGCAACTTTTTAAAGTATCCCCCTATATAAAGAGACAAAAAATAGATACGGTGGTGATCTAAGGCTGGGGACAGATGGGTAGGTTGGAGGAGAGGGAACTGGTAATTGGTGAATATTGACTACAGATTATTGGGCTTTTTTCTCGGGTAATAAAAATGTTCTAAAATTGGGTATGGAGAGGAATAAACAACTCTGAATATACTAAAAACCACTGAATTACATACTTTAAATAGATAGATTGTATGGCATCTAATTATGTCTCAAAATACTGTTTTAATAAAAAATTATACAGGCAATATTATTTTGAAGCTTCTAATTTTCTGTTAATGATGAAGGTTACAATGGTCACTTAAAAAGTGATTTTCTTCAACTAATTTACTTGGCAAGTGTTTGCAAGGCAGATTTTGCTGAGAAAAAACAGGTGAAGTTACTTCAGAAGATTTGGTCAAGTTACAGTGGAAGTCTGTTAGTCTTATCAAACAAAATAGTCTACCTAATACAACTTTGAAACTATGACAATTATAAAATAAGTAGAAATTACATTCATAAAATTTTAAAATAAATAACTCTAAAGTATTTTTAAGTGACTCAAGAAAAAAATTCTTTTGAAAGTAAGCTATTGTGGTCATTTTAATCAACCAAAATTTAAAACTTCAAAAATTAACTAAAGTGATCCCTATTGATTTTTTCACAAATTATAAACTCTAGCAGTTGCACACTCTCGTCCACAAAGTTCCTTATTATTAGGGACCTGAAGAAAAATAAAAACCAAAGAATCAACAAGAAACCCTCTGCCTATACTACGTACTTGATATGATGATTTAGTGATGTAATACACATTAAAATGTTTCCCAAGGCTTGCTGGTTAGCTCAGTTGGTTAGAGCATGGTGCTGGTAACACCAAGGTCCAGGATTTGATCCCTGTACCAGTCAGCGGCAAAAAAATAAATAAATAAAATAAAAATAATAAAATATAATGCTCTCTATACATGAGCAATATGCTATTTTTATTATCGTTAATAATAATAAGTGATTTTAAAATTGAGGAAGAGTTTGCTTTAGAATAATCACATAATTCTGGAAGTATTAGTGGAACATTAGTGAAAAATGGAATTTGAAATTTAAGGTATCTGGAATTCTCATTAAAAAAAAAAAAAGTTGGAAGCCCAGAGTCTTTTAAGCAATAAATATTATTTGAAAGAGTATAAATATTAAATTAATATGAATTCAATATTGTCCCTTAATTATTTAGGGCTGACCCTTTAAAAAGTTATAAGGACTGCTTAAGTTCTGTATCCAGTAAGGATTCAAGCAGGAAAGGACTTGTACTTCTCCCATTCAGGTTTTTATGTTCATTTCTTGATTTGATCTTCTCTCCTTTCCTGAAGATCTTACCTGTAGGATACAGATAATCACATACCAGAATAACTGAGTCTCCTACCTCTAAACTGAAATATTTCTGATCAACCTCCCTAAACCATATCACAAATAAATCTGGAAATTATTAGAGGACATTCCTTTTAAAATTTTTCCTTCACTGTTTTAGATTTAAGTTGAAAAATGTTTGGTTCTTTTAACAAGATAAGCAATAAAAAGTTAATATTCTCCATGCTCTGCCTTCCTTCCTTACTCCAACCTCCTCAAGGACATTACCCCTGTAATTCTTCTCTCTCCTGAGCCATCAACATTTCTCATTCTACTAGATCATCCCCATCAGCATACAAACAAGCTGTTTTTTCTCCCATCTTCAAAAATCCCCTCTTGACCCCATTTAACCCTCCATTTTCCTCCCCTAGCTTTCTTCTCCTTTAGAGCAAAACGTTAGAAGTGTCTTTATTTGCTGTCTTCAATTTATTTCCTGCCATTCTCTCTTGAGATCAGGTTTTATTCTCATCACATCACCAAACTGATCTGATCAAGGGTACGGTGACCTCTATATCGTTAAATCCAAAGGTCATTTTTAAGTCCTCATCTAACATCACCTATTAGCAGCGTTTGGTACAGTTATCATTGAGTCGTCCCTGAAACACTTAACTTCACTTAATTGATAGACATGATATTCACGTTTTTTCCTACTTTTTGGACATCTTTTTTTATAGATTCCAATCTATAAATGCTGTAGTACCCAACTTCTCTTTTCTATCTATACATGTACTCACTTCCCAGGTGGTTTCATCTAGTCTCATGGTTTTAAATATCATCTACATGTTGGTAATTCCCAAATTTACATCTATTAAATATATATCTCTACCTTAACTCCAGACCAACATACCTAACTACTTGACTTCTCTTGAATACCTGATAGGCAACTAACAGCCTGCTATTCACCTTGCCCTGTTTCAAAACAGCACATAATCTTATTAAAATGCAAGTCATTTCAGGTCATTCCTCTGCTCACAACACTTGACTCTTATCGCACACATTAAAAGCTGAAATGACTCCTTATTGCACACATTAAAAGCTGAAATCCTTACTATGACTTGTAAATCCCTATATTACAGCCCTCCACCCCTACCTGAACAGCTCTCTGCCCTCATCTCCTAATACTCTTCCCTCTTTTGCTCTCCCCTTGCTTCAGCCACGAACGCTTCCTCAGGTCACTAAAAAAGCCAGGCATGAGAGAGTGATGTCGGCAAAATGGTACAATACACAGCTCCAACCACCTATCACTCTGTGGAAAAACTAAAAAATAAGCAGGAACTGTCAGAACCAGCTTTATCAGAATTCTGGAAAACAGTCTAAGGTTTATAGCAACTAAGAAAATTCAGAAAAAAATTAAAAAGGCAATGTAAAAAAAAAAAAAAAGAATACTCCTAACATTCAAGGAGTTGAATGTTAAGACACTGGCTGAACACAAGCTAAAGTAACAGAGACTATAGTGACCACACACAACAAGGAATATAGTTGTTGCAGAAAATAGTTTGAAAATCACAAAATAAACATATGACTCCAGCCTTCAACAATCAAGAACAGCAAATGTTGAAGGAGAGGAAAAATCTGATTTATAGAGTAACCACATCATTATATCAAATGTCTGGTTTTCAAACACAAAAAACCTCAAAGCATACAAAGAAACAAAAAAGTGCAACACACTCACAGGTGAAAGAAAAATGAGAGAAGCTGTTCCTAAGAAAGCCCAGACATTGGACTTAATGGACAAAGGCCTAAATCAACTGATATAGTTTGTCCTCCCAAAGCTCATACTGAAATTTTATCCCCATTGTGATAGTGTTAAGAGGGTAGGAAAACCTAATATGGTAATTGAAAGGTGGGGCCTTTAAGATGCGATTAGATTATGAGGACCATGCCCTAGTGGATGCACTGATTCATTCATGGAGTAGTAAGCTGTTGGATGGGTGGTATTGAGTGTGGTTCTCATGACTTAAAAAGGAGAGCACATGAGAAGCTCTCTTTTGCTTCTTACATTTTGTCATGTGATACCCTGCGGCACTGTAGAGTCATCCCCAAGAACAAGGCCTTCACCAGATGTGTTCCCTGGACTTTGGACTTCCCAGCCTCCAAAACTGTAAGCAATAAATATTGTTTCTGAGGCTAGCCGGTTAGCTCAGTTGGTTAGAGTGCAGCCTTATTATACCAAGGTCATGGGTTCAGATCCCCAAATTGGCCAGCCGCAAAAAAAAAAAAAAAAAAAAAGTAAGTAAATAAATAAATATTGTTTCTTACAAATTACTCCAATCAGGGTCAAGGGTTCAGATCCCCATACTGGCCAGCATCCAAAACAAAAAAACAAACAAAAACCCCCACAAATTACTTAGTTTCAGGTATTCTGTTATAATCAAAAGATAATGGATTAATTCATAAACTGCCTTAAATCTTAAATATATTCAAAGAGCTAACAAAAACCATGGCCCAAGAATGAAAGCAAGCTAGAAAAATTACATGCGAACAAAATATCAATACAGAGATAGAATATATAAAAAGCTCCAAATAGAAATTCTGGAGTTGAAAAGCACAATATTAAAATTTAAAAATCACTACAAAGGCTCAACAGAAGATTTGAGTAAACAAAGGAAAGAATCTGCAAACTTGAAGACAAGACAATTGAAATTATCCAGTCTCAGGATCAGAAAGACAAAAGAATAAAGAAAAGTGAACACAGCCTGCAGAACCTGTGAGATACCATCCAGTAGACTAACATACACATTGTGGACATCCCAGAACAGAAGACAAAAAAGAGGACAGAAAGTATATTTGAAGGAATGATGAACAAAAGCTCCCCAAATTTGATGAAAAATATGAAAAACACATCCAAGAAGCTCAACAAACTCCTAGCAGGATAAACTCAAAGAGTTCCATACTGAGTCAAATTTTCAAAAGCTGAAGACAGAACATCTTGAAAGCATCAAGAGAAATGACTTGTCAAGTATAAGAGATCCTCAGTAGGATTAACAGTGGATTTCTCATCAGAAACCATAGAGGCCAGAAGGCAGTGGGATGACATATTTTCAGTGCTGAAATAAAAAAAAACCAAACTGTTGACCAAGAATTCTATATCCATAAAATGATTCTTCAAGAATGAAGGAGAATATAAGACATTCCCAGATAAACGAAAGCTAAGAAAGTTAGTTATTAGTACAGCTACTCTAAAAGAAATGCTTAAGGGAGTCCTTTACTATACAGTACTGAAATTAAGTTGGTATTTAAAATATGTTGTTATAAGTCTTGTTAATTGTAATCCCCAATATAACCATTAAGGAAATAACAAAAAATATATTTTAAAAAAAGGAAAAAGGGAAATCAAAATGATATAATACAAAATAATCAAGTAAATATAAAAAAATAAGAAGTAATATATGAAGTAAGGAACAAAGAGCCTACAAGACATAAAAAGGCACATACAAAATAACAAAAGTAGGTTTTTCATATCAGTAATGACTTTAAATGTAAATGAATTAAATTCTCTACTTAAAGAGTGGTAAAAAAAATAAAACCAAAATCATGATCCATCCTACATACTGCCTAGAAGAAGCTGACTTTAAATAACAAGCCACAAAGAAGATGAAAGTGAAAGAATGGAAAAATATATTCCATACAAATAGTAACCAAAAGAGAGTTGGGGTGAATGTATTATTATGAAACAAAATAGACTTTAAGTCAAAAAATGTTACAAGAGATAAAGAAGGACGTTATATATTGATAAAAGTTTCAATCCATCAAGACTACATAACAATTATAAACAACAAGCACCAAAAGAGACCCACAAAATTTAGTAAGCAAAAACACACAGAATTAAAGGTAGAAATAGAGAGTTCTACAATACAGTTGGACAATCAGATAGACTGACAGATCAGATAGTATAACAATAGTCAGAGACTTAAATATCCCACTTTCAATAATGGATAGAACAACCAAACAGAAAACTAATGATGAAATAGAGGACTTTTACTATATAAATGAATTAGACCTAACATGTATATGAGGGTACTTCAAAAAGTCTATGGAAAAATAGAATTGAAAGACACTATGTTGGTTAGAGCACGATGTTATAACACAAAGGTCAAGGGTTTGGATTCCTGTACTGGCCAGCTACCAAAAAGTTTACATATATATATATGTAATAAACAAACAAACAAACAAATAAACAAACAAACAAACAAATAAATAAATGATAATATGAATCTTCCATAAGCTTTTGAAGTATGCTCATACACAGAACACTTTGCCCCCAAATAGTAAAATATATATTATTCTAAAGTGCAGATAAAATATTCTTCAGGATTGGCCATATGATATACCGTAAAACAATTCTTAACAAAATTTAAAATATTACAAGTATATAAACTATCTTTTCTAATCCTAAAGGAATAAATCTAGAAATCAATAGCAAAAGCAAAACTGGAAAACTCAAAATATGTGGAAATTAAACTACATACTCATAAACAAGTAATGGATCAAAAAAGAAGTAACAAGGGAAATTTTTTAAAAAAATCTTAAGACAAGAGAAAATGAAAGCACAACATGGCAAGACTTATGGGATGCAGTGAAAACAGTACTCAGAGAAACTTATACCTGTAAATACCTACATTAAAAAAGAAAGATCTCAAATTAATAACCTAACTGTACACCTAAAGAAATAGAAAAAGAAGAACAAACTACACCCAAAGGTAGCAGAAGGAAAGAAATCATAAAGATTAGAATGGAAATAAAAGAAAGAAAAAAGAAAAGGAGAAAAATCAGTGAAATGTAACATTAGTTCTCTGAAAAGATCAACAAAATTGATAAATATTTAACTACAGTACAAAAAATAGATAAGGCTCAAATTACTAAAAACAGGAAAAGAGAGGGTACTAATACAAACTTTACAGAAATAAGAAGTATTATAAGATAATACTATGAACAATTGTATACCAACAAATTGGATAACCTAGATGAAATGAACAAATTCCTAGAAACACCAAACTACCAAAACTGACTCAAGAAGAAATAAAAAAATCTAAATAGACCTATAACAAGTAAGGAGTTGAATATGTAATCAAAAATCTCTGAACAAAGAAAACTCAGAACTAAATGGCTTTATTGGTGAATTCTATCAAATATTTAAAGAAGAACTAACACCAATCCTTCTCAAACTTTTACACAAAAATGTGGAGGTGGGAATACTTCTTAACTCATTCTATGAGGCTAACATTTCCCTGATACCAAAGCTAAATAAAACCATTACAAGAGGGAGAGAAAAACCACAAAAGATAAATATTCCTTACAAATACAATAAATACAGATGAAAAAAACCCTCAACAAAATACTAGCAAACCAAATCCAGCAGCATATAAAAAGGACTATGTGTAACGCCAAGTGGGATTTATTCCAGGCACACAAAGGTGGTTCAACACACAAAAATCAACCAATGAAATACACATTAATAGAATAAAAGAAAAAAACACAAAATTATCTGAAATGATGAAAAAAAAGTATTTGACAAAATCTAACACTTCCAACATCCTTTCATCACAAGAATATTCAATAAAATAGAACTAGAAGGGAACTTCCTTAACATGATAAAGGCCATATATGAACAACCTACAGCTAACATCACACTCAGTGGTGAAAAGAAAGCTTTCGTCCCAATATCGGGAACAAGACAAGGATGCCTGCTTTTGCCACTTCTATTCAACATAGTATTTATTAGAAGATCTGGCCAGTGAAATAAGCCAGGCACAGAAACAGAAATACCCCATGTCCTCACTTATAAGTTGGATCTAAAAAAAAGACAGACAGACAGACAGAAAGAAGGAAATACAGAATGAAAGACAGAAAGAAAGAAACAATCACAATAATATGTTGAACTTTCTAAAGAAGAGAACAGATTTGATGTTACCAGAGGTGGGAAAGGGGGAGGGGGAGAGAGGTTAAGGGAGGAATTGGTAAAGGGCTACTAAAATCGATTACACTGTATAATGTTGAATACACTAATTATCCTAATCTGAACATCACATAATACACACGGGTATTGATATTCAATGCTGTACGCCACAGATATGTACAATCAACTATGTTCCAATAAAAAAAAAGAAAGAAAGAAGAAGATCTAGCCAGAGAAACTAGACCAGAAAATAAAAGAAATCCAAGTTGGAAAGACAGAAGTACAATTATCTCTATTCACAGATAACATGATCTCATATGTAGAAAACCCTAAACAATCCACACACACAAAAAAACTGTTAGAGCTAATAAATGAATTCAGCAAAATTGCAGGACACAAAATCTATGCAGAAAAGGAAATTAAGAAAACAATTCCATTTATAATAGCATTAAAAAGAATAAAATACTAGGAATAAATTTGATGATAAATATGAAGTCTTGTTCACTGAAGATTATAATACATTGCTGAAAGGAATTAAGACCTAAATAAGTATAAAGACATCCTACGTATATGGAAGACTTAATATTGTTAAAAACAACATACTATTAGGGCTGGCCTGTGGCTCATTTGGGAGAGTGTGGTGCTGATAGCACCAAGGCCACAGGTTCGCATCCCTATATAGGGATGGCCAGTTAGCTCACTTCGGAGAGCATGGTGCTGACAACACCAAGTCAAGGGTTAAGATCCCCTTACCGGTCATCTTTTTAATAAAAAAAAGAAGAAAATAATAACATACTATCCAAAGCAATATACAAATTCAGTATCACTAACAAAATGCCAAAGGCATTTTTAGTATAAATGGAAAAACCCATCTTACATTCATATGGAATTTGAAGGGACCCAGAACAGCCAAAACAATCTTGAAAAAGAACAAAGTTGGTGGACTACCACTTCCTGATTTCAAAACTTACAACAAAGCTATAGTAATCAAAATCATGTGGTACTGGAATAAGGATAAACATATATACCAATGGAATAGAACTGAAAGCTCCCAAATAAACCCTCACATCTATGGTCTTTTGACCGGTAAGGGGATCACAACCCTTGGCTTGGCATTGTCCGCACCACGCTCAACCAGTGAGCACACCGGCCATCCCTATAGAGGATCTGAACCTGTGGCGTTGGTGATATCAGCACCACGCTCTCCCAAGTGAGACATGGGGCCAGCCCCAATTGTCAATTAATTTTTGACAAGAATGCCAAGACCTTCGGGAAAATACAGTCTCCTCCTCAATTGGTGCTGGGAGAAGTGGATAGCCACGTACAGAAGAATGAAGTTGGACTCACTTTATAACATATACAAGAATTAACTCAAATGGATCAAAGATCTAAATTTAAAAGCTAAAACTCTTATACAAGCCAGCTGCAAAAAAAAAAACAAAAAACAAAAAACAAAAACAAAGCTAAAACTCTTAGAAGAAAACAGGGACAAATCTTCATGACCTTGGATTTGGCAATAGTTTCTTAAATATAACACCAAAAGCACAGACGACAAAAGGGAAAAAAAAAACCAGATAAATTGGAGTTCATTAAAATTAAAAATGCATGCATCAGCCCAGGGACCTGAGGTATGGAGAAGGGACTAGACCACCTACCCACAACCAGGCACACTGCACCAGTACCTCGGGGCCTGCCCGGGGACCATAGGCATGGAGAAGGGGACCAGACACACCCCACAACCAGGCACCCCACCAGCACCAAGGAGCATGCCAAAAACATCACCTCCATGTGGGTGGCCCACCATGGCCACCACAATAACCGTGGCTGCCGCGAAAGAGGCTAGATACTACAACCACCATGCAGATGGTCCCCTAGCCACTGGAGTGCATTGACACAAGGAGAGTCATCAGCAAAGGTAAAGAAGAGGTCTGTCTCCACAAAGCCCATTTCAGAGTGACAGAAGAAGCATCTGCTCTATGATAATTTTGGGGGACCTGATCACACATCTCAGCATTGGACAGATCATCTAGGCAACAAATCAACAGAGTAACCATTATTCTTTCAGAAGGAGAGAAGAAATCTAGCGTAATTAGATGGGGGAGGGGAGAGGGAGTGGAGGATGGAGAGAGATTGGAAAAGGGGCATAAAGAATAATTATGATTTGTAACAATATATATGTTAGTAATATTGATTTGATCAACATATCTCAATGTTGAATCCCCAAAATATGTATAATCAATTTTGATTCAATAAATAAAATAAATTAAAAATTTAAAAATGTGTGCATCAAAGGACACTATCAAGATAATGAAAAGACAACCACAGAATGGGAGAAAGTATCTGTAAATCATATATCTGATAATTGTTTAATATTCAGAATTTATAAAGAACTTCAACAACTCAGTATCAGAAAGACAACCAATTCAATTTAAAAATGGACAAAGAATAGACATTTATCCAAAGAAGATACTGGAATAGCCAAGAAGGACACGAAAAAATACTCAATATCAGTCATTAGGGGAATAAAAATTAAAATCACAAAGATATATCACTTCATACCTACTAGGAATAGTATTTTAAAAATGGAAAACAACAAGTGTTGGAGAAGATGTGAAGAAACTGGAACCTTTAGGCATTGCTGGTGGGAACGTAAAATGGAAAACAGTGTGGTGGTTCCTCAAAAAGTTAAACACAGAATTGCCATATAACCCAGCAATTTCACTCCTATGTATATACTGTGTATATACCCAAAAGAATTGAAAACAGGGACTCAAACAGATTCTTGTACATGAATATTCATAGCAGCATTTACAATAGCCAAAAGTTGGAAACAATCCAAAGGTTCATCAACAGATGAATAGATAAATAAAATGTGGTATATACATAAAATATTCTTCAGCTATAAAAAGGGATGAAGTTCTGATACATATTATAACATTGATGAGCCTGCTAAGTGAAATTAACCTGCAGACACAAAGCAAATATTGTATCATTCCACTTATATGAAATATCCAGAGCAGTCAAATTCATAGAGACAAAAGGTAAATAGAGATTAGATTAGAAGTTACCAGGGGCTGGAGGAACAGGAGAGCAGGAAGTTATTTCCTAATGGGTATAGAATATCTGTTTGATGTGATGAAAAAAATTAGAAATAGATAGTGGTGATGGTTGCACAACATTGTGAATGAAATTAATGCCACTGAATTGTATGTTTAATAATTAAAGTGGGGGCTGGCCAGTTAGCTCAGTTGGTTAGAGTATGATGTTATATCACCACAGTCAAAGGTTCAGATCCCCTTACCAGCCAGCTGCCTCCTACCCCCACAAAAAGTTAAAGTGTCAAATTTTAGGGTTGACTGGTTAGCTCAGTTGGTTACAGCAGGTGTTGATAACACCAATGTCAAGGGTTCAGATACCTGTACCCAGCAAGCCACCAAAAAAATATTAAAATGATAAAGTGGCAAATTTTGTTATAGTATATATTTTATCATAATTTAAAAAAATATTTAAAGAAAACAAAACAACAACAAAATCCAGGCATGTACCTTCCTCAAGGTCTACTGCACTTGCTGTTCCCTCCACTGGATGCACCGTTCTCTCATTTCTTTTCTCAAAAGTAACTTTCCCCTCCAATGCCTTCCCTGCTTTTCTTTTATGCCTTAGGACTATCTAACATTCTACATAGTTTACATATTTATCTTGTTTAAAGCCTACGTTCCTGTAAAATGTAAGTTTACATTATTACAGAAATTTTTAATTGATGTATCCCTAGTACCTACTAAATAGTATCAGTTAGTAAGTCTTTATTCATGGAATGGACAAACAAAAATTCTATTTTTGGTGGGGGAGAGGGAATTCTATGTAAGGCAGAAACTTTTTGCACTTTTTAAAAATCTTTTATGAAACTTTTAAAATGAATGGCAACAGTGGTTATCTCGGCATTACGTTTATGGCCCATTAAGAATAATTTTTTTTAAATTGTTAATTGTGGTAAATACACATAATATAAAATTTACTGTCTTAACCATTTTTAAGTGTACAGTTCAATAACATTAAGCATATTTACACTGTTGAGTAACCAATCTCCAGAACTTTTTCATATAGTAAAACTGAAATTCTATCCCATTAAACAACTCCCCATTTTCCCTCACCTCCAATCCCTGGCAACTATCATTCCCCTGTCTGTTTCAATGAATTTAACTACTCAAGACACCTCATATAAGTACAATCATACAGTATGTCTTTTTGTGACAGACTTATTTCACTTAAGATAATATCCTTAAGTTTTCTCCATGTTACAGCATATGTCAGAATTTCTTTCCTTTTTAAAGCTGAATAATACTCCATTGTACGTATATTATGGCCCATTTCTTATTGTTTTTTTCCCTGTATTTTTCAAGTTCTTTTTGAAGAAAAAGCATGACTTGCTATAGAATCCAGCCTTTGGTATACTTATTTTATAGGAAATAGAGTAAAAGATGTCTGGATATCGAATCCCAAACTGTGACCCAATTTTCAGCCCTAAACTGCTCAGAAAACTTCCAATCAAAGTATTCTGAAAATAATTCTTTAATGTGTTAAAATTAAAGAAAACAATTACTTAATTCTCTAATTTGTCTCTGTTTAATTTACTTAAAAGTTACTTATAAGCATAAAGAGACATTTTCAAAGTAGGCTAAAATGTTCCAAAGAAAATTTTCCTTACCCTAAAATGCAGACTAAAATCTGTTAGTATTATTTGTTTTTTCCCTATCAATGTTCAAAACTCTAATCTCTGGTATTAACTGAATGTGTGACAATATATTTAATTCTCTGGCCCTCAGTTTTCTCATCAATGACAAGTTTGAACTGTATGCTTCTGAAGGTGTTTCATTTTATATATTTTGGTTTATTTTCTATTTACATATTCAAAAACATTTAAAACCTCTATGGATTTCCAAGAAATGAATTTAAAAAAGAAAACCCCCTATCCCAATCAAACTAGAGACATAAGCAAAAAAACCCTTAATTCTCATTAAGGAATAAATGCAAGGAAGCTATAAAGTACTGAGCTCTATATTTTAAAATAAAAACTGAGAATTGACTTCTTAAAATACTTTATTTAAAAAGATATGAGTTTTTCCTGGTTAGAAGATCAACCATAACATTCTATACCTAAAATACCTCAAAAAAACTGTTACAGAAGGTCATTAATTGTGGGAGTATTACTGTTCTCATTCTTTTATTTTTCAGGCTGATATGACCTTAACGTACAACAGCATGAGTCTTAGCAAAATTAGAAACCAAGAGAAAACTAATCTGATCCAGAAGTATATCCTTCTAAGTTATTTCCAGTAGTTAATTAACAAATTCTTAGGTTGTTCTATTAATTTACAATATACAAAATCATCATGGAAGCCCACATGATAAGAAGCTTTAATGCCATGTATTCCAACATATTTCATTTTCATACTACACTATACCTCATCCATCACTCTGCTCTACATATGTATCCTTGACACGTTTCTGATACTGTAACTGAATTATCTATATGTTCAACTGTTTAATTAGAAAATAGATTCACCAATCAATTAGTAAAATATCTGGTTAATATGAGTCAGTTATGACATAGTTGAAGGAGCTCAGGCGTGGGTTCAAATTCTAACGGCCATAACTAAGCCGTGTAACCTTGAGTAGTTCTTAGAATCTCTCAGTATGTTTCCTCATATGGCCATTTACATTGTAGGGTTTAAAAAAGACTGCAGAACTTGGAAAGAATATATTCAAAGTCCTAAAACACAGTAAGTGCTCTATAATAACATATTTCCATCTCACTGACCTCTAGTACTAGGAACACATATTGCTGACTTGCTGAAATAGTACCAAGACCAGAGCATGTTATATCTGATTGTATTATACTTATTTTCATTCTTTAAATATTTAAAAATATTTATACTAATGAACCATATCATAAAATGCCTAAATTTATCCTCCCAATATGTATACTTACTATTTTAGTCCCTTCCTAAAGATATCAATGCCAGTCCACTCTTATTTGATTTCCCTGTAGTAATCTGTTTCAACCACATTGAGATGTTGCCTGAATTCATCAAACTTTCTCACACCTCCATTAGTACCTACAGGAAGTTCTCTACATATACAATGTTGCCCCTACCACCAGTCTTTCTCCATCTTATAAAGTAACACCTTAAAGATTAAACTAAGGTACCATCTCTATGAAGTCTTTAAACACACACACATACACAAGCACGCACTTCAAGATATTATGCACTCATTGTTTTGTATTACACATCTTACACCCTATATTATAATTCTTGGTCTGCTGGTCTGTTTTCCCTCCTAAACAAGATGAGTGCAGAGATTCCTTCTTATGTTTGTATCCCTAACACCTACTAGTATAATTCCTAGAACACAGTAAATACATGCTGTCAGGATTTCAATAATGTCATAACATAAAACAAACTCCCTCGATCCTTAATAGTTATTTTACAAATGCTGAGATTCAGAATCATTCTTTTAAGCAATGATATATGATTTTTATGACTTTAAGAATGCCCCCACTGATCTGTACACTTAAAAATGGTTAAGATGGGGTGGGGGGGGCTGGCCAGTTAGCTCAGTTAGTTAGAGCATGATGTAACACCAAGGCCAAGGGTTTGGATCCCCTTACAGGCTGGCTGACAAAGTTAAAATGGTAAACTTTGTTATGGATATTTTACCATAATTTTTTTTTTAAAAGCCCCAGTAATCCAATTTAAGGTTTAATTCCCAGCTATCCTTCAGTGAAAGAACCTGACTTCTGTTGATAAGTTATTCTACAAGGAACCCTATAGCATGGTAGTTTTATAGGCTCTGGAAACAGACTGGCATGGTTGGACATCTCTGGCTTTATTACTTACTAGCTATGTAATCCTAGGCAAGTCACTTAATCACTTTGAAGCTCAGTTTCTTCATCTGCAAAATGAGGATTGTAACAGTACTGATCTCATAAAACTATTATAAAATAATCCACATAAAGCAATGGGTAAACACTTAGTGTTTTCAAACTATGCTTCTTGGAGTGCTGGGTAATCTTTAGCCACTGAAAGGAAGACAAGGCTTTAGGCCTTCCCTTCCCCCATTTCCTCCCAATAAGATTTCATCCTGAATTCTACTTTTATTTTACAGATTGAGCTTTCAAGTAGCATTTTTAAAAAACAAAGGATTCCTTGGCTTAAAAAAATTGAAAAACACAATTCTAAAAGCACTCATCAACGCTTATCTTATTAACATCTCCCTCTGCAGATAGCCATTTACCAAATTCAATTATTTATTTTGCTGGCATTCACACTTAATTTAGTCTTACTTTACACATCACAGAAAGGGAAAATCTTTAAACACAATCTCTTCTCTACTCATGGTAAAAGCTGACTGTGAATAGCTAACTTGGGGGCTAATACTGAAAATAGATTACAAATTTCCTAGTTGTTACTGAGCCAGGTCAAGTTGGTTAATAGAAGTAAGTAGTCCTGAACATCTACCATGCTCACATAAAATTAAGTGTAAATATATATATATTAAAGCCAAATAAATTTCAATTAATATTAAAAATAGAAACATAAATGCAGAATTCTCAAAGGTATGATATATGAAAACTAAAAACCGAGGCCCAGGCTGCTTATCACCACCCACCCCATAACTGTAGCTTTCTCTTGTACCTGTCATCTTCATCACCTCTTTTCTGCCTTTCCAAGAGCATAGTTATTTAAACCCTCCCACAACCATTAATTAATTAATTAGGATTTCAGATTCCTTTGCCAATAATCCCCAATGCTGTCCTCACATCACCTTCAATAGCCTTGTGACTTTTTTCATGCATTCAACCTACTCTATTAGCATCATCACTGTAATTTTATCTCCAAGCCTCAGTCCAATTCAATTAAAATTTTCTGAAAATTTATTATATTTACACTATTTATTATATGTCTGACATCTTATTGATACAATGTTAATACTAATTTATACACTTTATCTTCAATGTGGCCTTTGCCTCTGATTAGAAATTTTTTAAATTCATTTCTCTACATTCCTAGGCTATATCTCTTTGCAGTTATTTTATGTTATCTCTCCCTAAGCTTTTAATCCTTACTTCCCCATTTTCACCCAAGGACAATCTTAACTCTTAGTCTTCTGAGGTTATCCAGTTGAAATTCACCAATCATCTTCTCAGGAGTAAATCTCTATCTTTGTCTCTATCCCTTTTTTCTTGTAACTATTCTCAGAAAAGTTACGGCTCTTCTCCAAAGATAAATCTTTCACCTCTTAATACCATTTCATCTAGCCTTTCAAAGAGATTTTGCTCACACATATCCCACCTCTCTCTCTAGGACCTTTAATCACCCCCTTGCAATTGCCTGCTTCCCTTCTAACTTTGAGCCATCAGCAGATCTTCCCTACCTTAACAAAAAAGTAGAAACCAAATTGTACTATTTCAATCTTTCCATTCAATGCCAAATATTGAAAATAAGTGATGCACCAGCTCTATTTTCTAAATACCCATTCACCCATTCACCTCTTATTCTTTTGTAGTTTCTGCCCCCATAAAATTACTTTATACTTTCAAAGATGACTAACAACCTCCTAGACAAATCCAAATGCTCTCTCAATCTGTCTTTGACCAAGAAAACACTTGCCATCACTAACCAAAGTGACAACAGAGGCTAACCACAAACATTATCTTCTATATGAAGACTCTAATAGTCTGAGTCCCGATTTATGATATACCACTTAGGCTTTGAAGAACAAGGACTACGACTTATTCATCTCAGATACTAGCTATTCATCATCTAATATCATCTTTGGAGATAAAAAAAGAACATAAAATTTTTTAAATATAGCAGAATTTTGATCAAACCACATAACTGAAATGTGGAGTAACTGGCATTCTCATACACCACTGAAAGAAACGTAAATTGGAAAAACAAATTTGTTAGATTATAAGGCATTATTGCTAAAATTGAATATATGTATATCTATGACCATATTTTCCACTCCTAGAAATATATACTAAACAGAAATGAGTATACATATACACCAAAAGATATATACAGGAATGCTCATATCAATATTACTTGTAATAGTCCAAAACTGAAAAACAAGTCCACGTATATTAGAATCAACAACGATGAGAATGAATGAACTACTCCTGAATGGAAAAACACAGATCAGTCTCACAGAAACAATGTTATGCAAAAGAACACATACCACATGATTCCACTCAATAAAGTTCAGGGCTGGCCAGTTAGCTCTGTTGGTTACAGCATGGTGTTACAACACCAAGGTCAAGGGTTCAGATCCCCTTATGGGCCAGCCACACACACACACAAACAAAAGTTCAAAAACAGGCAAAACTAATCTATGGTTTTACAAGTCCAGATAACGGTTACCTCTGGGAAGAAAGAAAGGGAATGATAATTAGAAAACAGTATAACATTGTAGTATTTGATCTGGGTGGGAGTTTCAGAGATGTGTTTACTTTGTAATTAATCATAGACTTACGCGAGGGTACTTCAAAAAGTTCATGGAAGTATTAGTATTATCTTTCAAGATTCATATTATCTTGTGTATGTATAGTTTACATATTTTTCTGCATGTCTCATAAATTAACAAAAAAGTTTTAAAAAACTTAACTGGAATAAGATGAAGTATATGTAAGTAAATATTTATACATCAACATTTAAAGTACATGTTACCCCAAAACAAAACAAAACAAACCTGGGAAAACGAATTTATGGTGGTCCCTGAAAGGACTACAGTAAACTATGTATACTGCTGATTTCAACACACATTCACCAAAGCAGAATAAGTGTATTCTTATATTTAGATATGCAGTGAATTCACTAAACGATGGACCCTCTGAAATAAAACATTCCCTAATACTAGAAATCTCAGGCAACTTAGTTTCTGTGTACCTCAGTTGCTTCAACTGTAAAACAGACTAAATAAATAAAAATCTATAATCTTAAATTCCTAGATTTGTTTTAGGTAAGGGTGTACAGTTCCTTAAATAGAAGAAAAATAAATAAATAAATATTTAATTGCCTTTTTAAATATAAACACTGCAAAGACAGAAACATAACTGAAAAAAAAAGAATAATTTATTCATCCTGATACAGCACAAAATTTTAAGATAAAGCTTATGCAAAAGATATGAAACCTAACTATTATCCATTTTTACTCCCTCTTACAAAAGAACTAACAAGATATATTTGCAGTTATCTTTGAGAGCCATAGTCATCGATTTCCAATAGAATAAAATTTAATATACTTTATACTGCTGCTGCTTCGTCAGGTGAATTAACCTGAAATGACCACTGGACAAGAAAGATAATCTTTTTTCTGGTTTCAAAACCATGTCCCTTTGTAATGATAACAATGTTTAATATTACTAGTTTAAAATTATAGTTTAAAAAAAAGAAACCCCAAAACTTAGTATTTCCTTGGTTAACTTCACTTAATATGCCAAATTATAACAGAAACATCAGTATCTGACAGCTATTTGATAAATAGCCAATAACGACCTGAGCTATACTTTTTACTCATAGCAACAAGAGATGCCTCATTAAAAATTATGAATTTAATATCAGCCTGCCTGCAAGCTAATAACTGAAAAGACTGCTACTGTCCTGAGAATATCAAAACTACAAAACTTTTGTATTCTGCACCATCACCCAACTGCTATATACACCCATCTAATACTATTTTTCTCAAACTTTCATATCTAATATAATCTGTTCTATGAAAATATTCACAAATAAACTTCCAGAACTTGAAGTAAAAAAATAAGATCATCTCAGTTACCAGTTTCTCTAACATAAATATGAAGGAAGCTTGTTTCTTCCTCTCAAAACACACACTATAAATATGTCATAGTGTGACATATCCTAAGGAAACTATCATTCAGATAAAGGCAGACCTCATCTTCTGAAGCACTTGTTGGGGATGGTAATCAAAACTTGATTTCTTGCCAAACCTTTTCTTCCCCTTATCTTCTTCATCTCAGTAAATCACACTCCACCACCTATCTAGTTCCTCAAGCCAGAAACAGGAAACCTTTTTCAACACCTTTCCCCTAAATATCCAATCCATCCTGAAGCTGTCAATTGCCCCCTCTCCCTCCACCTCACCATCCTCTCTATGTCTATCCTTATTTATATCCATGTACGTATATATCCATATACATATATATATCTTCTTTTACTTTCCTTCATCTCTACAGGTGCCATCCTAGTTCCAGCTACCATCATGTCTTACCTGGATAATCATAGTATTACAATATCTTTGCTTTTACTCTTGTCCTCCAACCCATTCTCAATCAAAGTGATATTTTTAAAGTTTAAATAAAACATATTACTCCTCTGCTTCAAAATCTTCAATGACTGCAATGTCCTCAGTAAAACCCACAAGTCTTTAACATACCCTAAAAGGCCTTGAATAATCTTCTCTCTTCCTACCTCTCCCATTTCATCTCCCAAGGTTTTCCTCCTTATTATTATAATCCTGCCACCCTGAACTTCATTCATTTCTTCCAACATTTTAAGTTCTTTCTTGCTTCATAGGCTTCAAACATATTTTTCTCTCTTCCAGGAAACTCTTTTCCCTTTTTACCTGTCTAGCTTCTTATTCTTTGCCTCCACCACCTGAGAGGCCTTCTCTGACCACACAATCTAAAATCCTCCCCATTTTTCTCCCTCATAGCACTCTGTTCTTTCCTTTCATTTGTTGACCTAAAAAGAAACTGAGGACAAATACATATACCAAGGATTTATTGAGCCAATATGACCGCAACCAGGGAGACACATAGTCAGATGGCTCTGAGAAATGCATTTGAAGAGGGCCAGCAGAGCTTAGCATTTTATAATCACAAAAAGGGGGGGAAATCAAAGGGGAGGTGAGGGGGGGAGAGAGAAGGAAAAAGAGGGAGAGGGGGGAGGCGGAGAGGGGGAGAGAGAGAGGGAGAGAGCAAGTCCCACCTAATTACTGCATCGGCTTTTCTATTGGTTGCATATGACATACAGATTTGGGATTACTAAATTACATCCTAAATACAGGGATTTAGGCTAAGGGTTATAAGAAGCATGTATTTTATGGCTTTCTGGTGCCATCAAGTCTGCTTCTAAGTGAAAGCAATTTTATAATGTTTTCCAGGACAGGTGGACATGACTACTGACTTTTTACAAGCACTTATAATTTAGCTGGCCTGGTCAGAGCAGATTCTTTTGCTTATCACATTGAATTCATCTTAAATTGTAATTCTACATTTGTTTGTTTATTTGTTCTTTATCTGTCTCCACTATTAGACTGTAGGCTCCATGAAGGCAGGGGTCACTTATTATGAACTTAAATAAACATAGTATGTATAATATATAATAAATTAATAAATTAAGAAAGCACTTAATATGAACTTTAAAAATCTGCTTAATGAATGAACGGGCATGAATGACCTGCAGTCCTGAGAATAAATTACACCTCAATCTGGGTCTCCCATTGTCATGTGATAAGCTTTCCAACTGTTTCTGAAAGGGAAGAATAAAAAGGAAAACTTAAAGGCAATACAATAAAGGGAATGTCAGGAAGTTGTAATGTCAAGTGAATGAGAAAAATAATAATAAAGCTAAGATCTCATGGGAAGGAGAAATCCCTAAGGGCTGTAATGACAAAAGATGATTTTATTCACAAGGCAGAATGTGACCTGAGTATTCATAGACTTGTAAAATTCCTAGAGGTTGAAAGTAAGGGAGTGAAGCCCCAATAGGGAAGTAAACAGAGGCACAAAGTGCTAGGTGATAGTTATAAAACTGGAATGCAGCAACTTATATTCACAAAGTAAATAAGTGTAAAAAAGCCAAATCTTATATCATGTAAGAACTCTATATCCATGTTTAGACTACAACTACATTGAAAACGTTAAAATGAAATCATTCTAGCTCATTAGTGTCCCTAAGTCTCTTTTGACTCCAATTTTTGGCTTTTACACCCACTTATAACAACATGCTTTCATTAGTTTTCACTTTGACCAACTGCCTCAAGTTTCCAGTCTTACCTTTGCTCTTTATTCACTATACTAAATGATTACCTGATGAAATTTCCCCAATAGATCTATATAATTTCAGTCATACATTTTCTCCTTTATAGACACTAACCTCTCTAGGATTTCATTTTTCTTTTCTGTTAAAGAGCTTAATTGGCTTTTTCTTCTACTACACTTACATCAACGATAATCACATCTAACCCTTTAGAAAATCTAAATTTTTCAAATGTACTAAAATATTTTACTATTGACAGTCGATTCAATAGATTTTACTTCTGAATCTGTAATGTTACATGTTGTTCGCCTCTTAAATTCATACATTAAACCCCTCCCTCAGTTCTGTCTTGTTTCCATAGGTAAAACCACAAATGTCTAATGTAATGCCTGTAGAAGGCATTCAGTTGCCTTAGACAAGGGGCTTGGAGTTTCTAAAGATACTTTGAAGTTGAAAATTCTATTATTTCATTAATCTTATCTTATAATGGGCTTTTTTCCATTGATGATACCGCTTTCTTATCTTTATTCATACCTGCCCACTTGGCATAAGGCCAACTATACTATTTGTTTCAAAACCTCTGCCTTTTCTCACACTTAAAATTCAAATATAATTTTTGTATTTCAGAAGATGGACCTTGGAGATACTCAGAACCCTAAAATTGTAAAACTGGAGAAAACTGAATTTTACACAGAAGAGAACTAAGGCTCACACAGATCAAGAAACTTGACGATAGCTACGTAGCTAAGTTTCAAAGTTCTGATTCTCTCCAACCAGCACTTTGTCCAAGTCAAGAATTGAGTTTTACTGGTTACACCAGCACAACGTTTTTTTCTAATGCTATTTCATATGCATTTAGGACATCATCTTCTCCAAGTCAATCAATCACAAGGTTTTTGTTTTCATTTTTAACTACAATACCCACTTCCCTGAAACTGTTCCGGGATGACAAAGTTACCTAAACCTGGGAGGCAACTACTTTTTTCAGTGCATTTCATGTCTATATTATACGGTCTGTAGTTTATAGGAAACTACTCAAGGACTGAGACCCACCAATACTTTGTAGTACACTGTAACTACTTAACGTGAATTGTTAAAGCAATAAAGAAACAAAAAGTCTTCGAAGATATATAATAAAGGTTTAACTAGCTTCCAGCAATACTCATAGGTATTTTTCATTTAACAAATACTTATCAAATACCATATGTAAAGCTGTGTGCTGCCTGCTGTTAGCAAAAAATTGCATCTAAATAAAAGTTCTGTAAATCCAAAAGAAGAAACACTATGATCATCCTTTTGTACTGCCAAAACAAAAAACAAAAACAAAACAAAATCCTCCCTCTGCAATGTGGAATTCTAAGTTTACCTTCTGTACATTCAAGCGTTTGAAGACCTAGTGGTTCTTCTAAAACTATTTGTACAGTTATGTACAGAATTTAGGTAGAGAGTAACATCACACAAGATAAGCCCTCTTTTCTGTTCAAGATCTCAGTTGATTAAGCAGAACTGGAGAGTTTGAAATCAGAGAAAAGGAAAAGATGAAAAGTAGCATGCAAAACTGAGAAACTAAATTGTGATAGTGATTTTATTAATGAAGGTAAACTTTATTCAATAAGGGGTAATTCTGAGGTAGGTATGAATATTTCACATTAATAGATAAAAGTCATAATAGTGTCAAATTCCAGGCTTCCAGGAAAGTAACTGCGTAACACTGTTAATATCACAACCTAAAAAAATTAGTCTACTTTGTTCTGGAAAGTTTTATTTTTCTTAAAAAAAAAAAAAAGCAAAACAAAACCAAAAAAGGAACAAACAGAAACCACTGTCTCAGCTGGCGGCTGCGACAGGCCAGTTAGACACCAGGGCTTTCCGGGTCTTGCTTGGCTTTGGGATGGATGTCCGCGAAGAGAGCCCTGGAACCACCCATCACGTCCCACACCCAGACACCAAGAACGCGGTAGCAGAGACCGCGGCCGGACACGAACAGGGCCTGGAGGGGTCCGGGCCACGCTGCAGACGTGGAGAGGCCCTCGGGGCTGCCTCTCGGGGCGAAGTATCACAGGGAAGGCAGTGCGGTCGGAACCGCGAGGCAAGGCCTGGGAAAGCGCCGGGGGCGTCCCGAGCTCCAGGGCACCCAGCACTCGCGCAGGACGCCCTGTCATGAGTCACGGAGGCGAGACAGCAGGCGGGCGGCGGAAGAGGCTGCAGGATGGAGGGAAGCCCGACCCTTGGGAGGAAACCCAGGCGAGGGTCGAGGAAGGAGGCCCACCTCACCCACGCCCTGCCCACCCTACTCCCTCCTCTATCCGACGCAACAGGCGCTGCGGCCGGGTCCCGACCCCAGTATCTGCGGGCTGGGGGGCGGCGGCAGCAGCCCGCAGCCATGACAGGAGCGGGGCGGGCCGCAGGCTGGCTGGGCCGCACGTGCGGGCAGCGCCCCCTCCCCGGCCTCCCGGCGCGCCCGCCAGTCCCCGGGAGCGGGCCCCTCACCTCAGGAGGCAGCGGCGACAGCGGCGCGGCCCGTCCTGCCCCGACACCCTCCCCCCCCACACCCCGGCCGAGCGGCGGCGGCGGCGGCACGTACTCACCGTCGCTCGCTGGCTCGCGCTCTTCGCCATGACTGAGGCGCCCCCGCCGCCCCCCGCCTCGACCGAGACTGACACGCGCGGCTGGCCGGGCGGGGGCGGCCTCAGGAGACCACCCGGCTGACAGAACCCGCCCCCGCATCTCCCCACCAGTTGAGCAGCGACCGCTGCCCCGCGGTGCCCCTGGGCTTCCTCCCTACGCCTGAGGCGGCGGGTGGCAGCGGCGGGTGGCAGCGGCGGGCAGCGGCGGCACTTACCGGCGGCGCGGCCAGGCCCCCCTGTCAGCACTGGGCCGGGAGGGAGAGGAGGGAGGAGTGAAGGGGCACCGCCTTCCCCGCGCCGCCACGCACCGCCTGATTGGCCCAGTTCACTCCCCCAGCGCGACCCCGCCAGCCCCTGCGAGCGGCACTCCGGCATCACCGGCGCTCATTTGCATATTTGTGCCCGCGCCGCTGATTGGCCTGGGCGCGGAGAGGCGGCCGTGACCGCCGCAGCTCTCGCCGCCACTGCAGCCGCGCCGGGCAACCAGGGAGGGAGGATCCTCCTAGCCTCTCCTCTTCCCTCAGGGCCCGGCCCGACCTAGGGCGTAGGGCGGCGGGAGGCGGGGTGACCGCCCTGCTCCAACATGGCCTCGCCGCGCCACCGACCCAATCGCCGGCGCGGTTACTCCCGCAGCCCGGGCGGCCTTGGGAAGGGGAAGGGTTGGGGCCGGGCGCCCTCTGGCCGGAGCGCGGGGCAGTGCAGCGGCCCGGTCTCCTCTCGCCGCCCCGCCGCCACGTCAGGCCGCGCCCTAGCGGTGGCCTCTCCCCTCCCGCAGACCGCCCCGCGGCCCCGCCGCCACGTCAGGCCCAGGCAGGCACGCCCCGGCCGCGAGCTGACCAATGGCGGGGTCGGCGCAGAGGTCACTCACACGCAGGGCATCAGTCGGCCAGCCCGGGTCCGCAGCGGAACGAGGGTTTCTAGAGCTTCCCTTTTTAAACGGCCGGGGATTCGGACCCACGTTTTCCTTTGGCGCTGAGACCCCGGTGGCACGCGCCTTTGCTGTAAAATCAGGAGCACAGCCGCGCTGATGCAGAGATTCAGACCAGGTGCTAAGCACCTGCCGTGGAAAAGGCGCCGGGTTAAAGAGCGATCCAGCCCCAAGTCCTGATCTAGTGCGAGAACGCTGGGACTGAAATCTAGGTTTCCCCAGGTTCAGGCTCACGTTCTAAATTGCACAGTTAGGAGAGGAAAGAAAAAACACGAAAGAAGTAGGAAAAAAAGGGGGGGGGGGAGTAGGACGACACTGGTTTAAAAGTAGGGGGTGTACTGGGAAACCACTGGCCTATGAAGGCATCGGGACACCTGGGTTCCCACTCGCTCTGTCACTAATTAAGTGAGTGACCCACATTAAATCGCTCTGTCCAGGGCCTCTGTTTTACCTTCTGTAAAACGAAGAGGCTGGGCAAGTTCACTAAAGCCTTCCAGCTCTAAAATTCTATGGCTCTTTACTTTCAAGCCCTAAGCTGGCTTTATACCTAATTAAAATTTTTAATCCTTATCAAAATGTGAGGTAGACAAAATACTGGAAAGTTTGAATTTCAGTCAATCTTCCTTATGCGTATTCAAAACTGTTTACCGTTTCAAATCCAGTGTGGGTGGTATTTAACATTCATCTTATAGTTAACAAATCGCTTGAATTTCAGTTTCCACAAAGGAGCATCACTGTGCTTGTTTATGCCTGACCAGAATGGAATGGCTGTGATATACACAGTGCTAGCTGCCAAATAATTTCATTCTTTATATTCCCCGAGAAGGCCCTCCGGAGTAGGTCAACACAACTCTAGTTGAGATACTGAAGCGGCTGGCTGCCAGGAAACTTTGCTGAAAGAGAGGTTACAATTACAGCTTTGATTCCCCTCAAGGATACTTAATAACAACCACATACTAGAATAAGAATCCACACACGGTTAATTGCTGAGCTCTGATACTGTTTCTTATTTGAATACTGCTTTAGTTTGCAAATTCAACTGTTGAGTCAAACTTAAGGCCAGTAAGTTTAAGTCTCGTTTACCTGGCATCATAGCAGAATAAGACATCCCATAGAAATGAAAAACTTTAGCTACTTTAAAGAACTTTCCTGCCCATCATCAGATGGAAAACTTTCATGTTTTCTTGAGTACAGCCCTCTGAAAATTACTTGCACTTGGTGATTAAGGAGCATCATTATAATTATCAACATTATTGTACTCTATTATGATCAATGAATGCCCTCAAAAGTATGTAGAATTTGTACCTTTAATAAATGGCTTCTAGAATGCTGGTTGTTTTTTGTTTGTTTGTTTGTCTGTTTTTTAACTTATCTCTGTGTTTTGTATGTCTCATTTCTCACTATTGGCTGAAACTTCTCAATTCTTCAAACTAACAACATTCTTTCCTATTTTTTGATGCTTCTGTGGTACTACAAACTTAGACACAGATACACTTTTATTAGTTTAGACTCTCGGGTTTTGAGTAAAGATTTTCTGTGGGGTTCTCCTGTGGGTTAATCACATGAGTTCTTATGATATCTATTTTGACTGCCCACTGATTGATTTTTCACTTATTTCTTAAATCTTAAGTGGTAGTCTTGATAACTGAGGTTTCTGGAAAAGTTGTAGCAGAGGATGGTTCTGAATTTCAAAATTTAGGTGTCAACCCAGTAAATATTACCATCTACAATTGAAGTTAGCAAGAATCAATATCATGAAAAACATCAAAATCTAGCAACACTGGCTTACCATTCCCAAAAGGAAATGGAACGTCCAAAGCCAAGTGGTGACCAGGCTCTCCAGGTCCTCCCACCCCACTCCAGAGTAAGAACTGCCCCATTCCTACCCAATGTCTTTCAAAGTAAAAAGGCCCCATGTCTGCAGACACAATGATTTGGGTCACCAGAAAGTCTGTGCTGTGACAGAGCAGTTCTCCATACCCTGAATGAAAAATCCTACAGTAGATGCCACTGGAAATTTAACTAGTCCCAGGCACTGTTAAGGATTTATATTTGCTATTTCATTTTATCTTCACACCTTATCTATAAGACAAGGATTATTTTGCTCATTTTACAGAGGAAGAGTGTCCAAAATGTTGCCCTAGGTACACAGTCACTGAGTGACAGAAATAATATTCAAATTTAGAATAGTCTGGCCTCAAAGCCTATAACTCTTAATTAACCATTATGTTGTATCCCCCTATTAACCCTGAGTTTCCAATTCCATGTCTGTCAAGCATGTGTTTGTTTTAGTAACTAATTTGGCACCTTAGAAAGGAGAACTCCCTGAATAGGTATCTTGATTCAGGTCATCAAAATAATATCCCACAATGCAAATTTGTGGAATTTTCCCGAAAGGTTGAAGAATATAAATCAATGCTTTAGTATCTGTTCACTTTTAAGAGAAAACTCATATAATCAAGATCCTGAAACCACAAAACTAAGGATTAGACTCTACTTCAGTGAGACCTGCAAAAGTGATACCCACAGAATAGTCAAAACAACCTTGAAAAAGAAGAGAGTTGGAGGACTCACACATACTAATTCCAAAACTTACTACAAAGCTACAGTAATCAAAACAGTGTGGTACTGGCATAAGGCTAAAAATATAGATCAATGGAATGGAATAGAGAGCCCAGATATAAACCCTTACATTTATGGTCAATTGATTTTTGACAAGGGTGCCAAGACACTTAAATTGGGAAAGAATCATTCTTTAAACAACTGATGCTGGGAAAACTGAATATACATATGCTAGACAATGAAGTTGGACCACTACTTCACACCACAAAATAAATCAAAAGGGATCACATACCTAAATGTAAGAGGTAAAACTATAAAATTCTAAGAAGAAAACATGAGCAAATCTTCAGGATGTGGGGTTAGGCACTGGTTTCTTATTTATAACTCCAAAAGCATAGATGACAAAAGGAAGCATAAATAAGTTGGACTTCATTAAAATTAAAAATCTTTACACAAGAAACTAAAGAAAAAATGGCCAAATGGATCTTTTTTTTTTTTTTTTTTTTGTCTTTTTGTGACCAGCCGTACCACACTCAGCCAGTGAGTGCACCGGCCGTCCTTATATAGGATCTGAACCCGCGGCAGGAGCACTGCTGTGCTCCCAGCGCTGCACTCTCCCGAGTGCGCCACAGGGTCGGCCCTGGCCAAATTGATCTTAATCAAAATAGGAAACTTTGTGTGTTTCAAAGGACACCATTAAAAAGGGCAAAAAAGAGGGCCGGTCCGTGGCTCACTCAGGAGAGTGCGGTGCTGATAACACCAAGGCCCCGGATTCGGATCCCATATAGGGATGGCCGGTTAGCTCATTGGGTGAGCATGGTGCTGACAACACCAAGTCAAGGGTTAAGATCCCCTTACCAGTCATCTTTAAAAAAAAAAAAAAAAAAAAAAAGAGGGCAAAAAAGATAAAACACAGAATGAGAGAAAATATTTGCTAATCATCTATAGATGCTCCTCAACAACATCCTGATAAAAAGTTGAAAATACCATCAAAGATGCATTTAATATACCTAACCTACTGAATATTATAGCTTAGCCTCGCCTACCTTAAATGTGTTCAGATCACTTACAATAGCCAGTTGGGCAAAATCATCTGGCAACGCAGTACATTGTAGAGTATCAGTTGTTTACCCTAGTGACAGCATGGCCAACTGGGAGCCAAAGCTCCCTGATGCTATCCAGCATCAATAATATCTACTGCATGTCACTAGCCCAGGAAAAGATCAAAATTCAAAATTCTGCTCTTTCTGCCATTTTTCCATGCCCCGAAATAATGTGAAAGAGAGGCAAACACCAGGTTCTTATTAGGCTATGCTGCAAAGTCATCATCTGATTTCTAAGTATGATGATGAAGCATGGTTACATCGGCCAATTTGAAATCACTGATGATCACAGAGCTGGCAAAATTGTTGTGAACCTCACAGGCACGTTAAACCAGTGTGAAGTGATCGGCCCCAGATTTGATGTACAACTCAAAAATCTAGAAAAGTCACAGAATAATCTGCTTCCATCCCATCAGTTTGGTGTCATTGTATTGACAACCTCAGCTTGACATCATGGACCACAAAGAAGCAAGATGATAACAAAAAGGAGGGAAAATCCTGGGATTCTTTTTCTAGGAATGTAATACATACATACAAATAAAATGCCTCAATGGACAAAAAATAAAACAAAACAAAAAATTCAAAGTACAGTTTTTATTGAATGCTTATTGCATTCACACCATCACAGAGTCAAAAAATTAGAAGCCGAGCCATTGTAACTTGGGGATGTCTGTATCTGATAGGTTTTAGTATCTAGAATATGTAAAGAGTTCTCATAACTCAACAATAAAAAGACAGCCCAATTTATTATGATTTTTAATTTTTATTGAATCATAATTGATTATACATATTTTGGGGGTTCAATGTTGACATGTTGATCAAATCAATTTTACTAGCATATATAGTTACAAATTTCACTTATTCTTCATGTCTCTTGTCCAGTCCCTCCCTACTCCCACTTTCTCCCCCATTCCACCTTTGATAACCCTAGATTTCTTCTCTCCTTCTGAAAGAGTAATGGTTACTCTGTTGATTTGTTGCTTAGATGATCTGTCCAATGCTGAGAAGCATGTTCAGGTCCCCCAATATTATCACAGAGCAGATACTTCTTCTGTCACTCTGGAATGGGCTTTGTAGAGAGAGACAGCCTCTTCTTTCCTTTGGTCTCTGCTGGTGAATCTCCTTATGTCAATGCACACAGTGGCTGGCGGATCATCTGTATGGTGGTTGTGGTGTCTAGCTGCTTTCGTGGCAGCCGTGGTTATTGTGGTGGCTGTGGTGGGGCACCCACATGGAGGTGATGTTTTTGGCATGCTCCTTGGCACTGGCAGTGTGCCTGGTTGTGGTAGGGGGATCTGGTCCCTGGCTCCATGCCTCAGATCCCTGAGCAGGCATGAGGCAATGGAAGTGTACCTCAGCTGGAACTAATTTTTTGTACTTTACTTACTTCTAAAATGGGGGAACTTCCTGTGGGGACCAGTACTTGAGCTACGTGGTTTAGCTAAACTGCTGCTTTGCTGCTGATTCCCTAGGGGAGGCTTTTTGTACAGCTCAGGTTTTAATGGTTGACCTTTTAGGTACTTCTGACTCTCCAGAGACCTGGTACACCTGGGTTGTGTAGGAACTCTGATCTGGACCTGAGTCTTCTCATCAAACTGCACCCCATGCAATTCTATATTCCTGACCAGTCTCCTCTGAGTGACCCTTCACTGACTGGGGTGCCAGTCAGCTGTCCTTGCTATGCCCCAGTGTTCTCCCAGTGGGCCCATCTCCCCCACCACCCATGCTTCAAACACTTCCCATGGGACAGGGCATGAACACAATAACTCATTGGCCTCTGAGTGGCTCCTTTTTTTCAGTTGTTGTGGTTCCTTGCTTCTATGTGGGTCCATGGGAACCCTATTAGTTGTCTTGCTGGCCTGGGGGGCACCAAGGCCCTCTTCTCCCCTGCCACCTCCAAGCAACTTCATCCGAAGGGCACAGCTGAGGCTTTTGCCAGCTCCTGCTCTGTGTGCTCAGCAGCTCCAGCCTTGAAGTGGCCTTGGCACAAAATAGTTAGAGTGGTTTTTTCTTTCTCTCATCATGGCTTCTCCCACCTTCATGCACTCTGTAGGTCTCTACTCCTCTTCCCCTGAGCTCTAGCATTTTTGCTTTTTTATAGTTGTAAACTGGTTGATTTGTGGGAGAGAGTAACACTGGGGACTGTCTATTCCACCATCTTGACTGGAAGCCCAAATAGCCCAATTAAAAAATGGCCAAAGTATTTGAATAGACATTTCTCCAGAGAAGATATACAAATAGTCAATATGTAAATGAATAGATGCACAACACATTAGTTGGTAGAGAAATGCAAATCAAAAGCACGATGAGATACTACTTGACACCCATTAGCATGACTATAATAAAAAAGACAGACAATAACAAGCATTGCCAAAAATGTGGCATACAGGCCAGCCACCAAAGATTTAAACATAGTTACCATACAACCTAGCAACCCAAGAGAAATGAAACTATATGTCTACACAAAAACTTGCACACAGATGTTCATAGCACCATTAAATAGCCCCCAAAGGGAAACAACCCAAATGTCCATCAGCTAATGAATGGATAATAAAAGTGGTATAATCATGCAATGGAATATTATTCAGCCATAAAAAAGATTTCAGTACTGATCAATGCTACATCATGTATGAACTTTAAGAACATAATGCTGAGTGATAAAAGCCAGATTCAAAAAGCTTGACTGCATGATTTTATTTATATGAAATGACCAGAATAGGTAAATCTATAGAGACAGAAGGTAGATTACTGGTTGCATAGGACTGGAGTAGAGGGAAGAGGATGAAGAATGGAGAGTGACTGCTAATAGGTACATGGTTTCTTTTGGGGGTAATGAAATTTAAAATTAGTTTTTAAATTAGCTTGTGGTAATGACTGCACAACTCTGAATACACTAAAATCCACTGAAGTGTGAATTTTGTGGTAAGTAAATATATACTATCTCAATAAAGCTGTTTTAAAAAAATAGTGATGCCCACGCAACTTTCAACTTTATTATAGTATTGTATACATTAAATCTATATATGAGTATCTCTAGATGAACATGTTTAGACAAAAAGATATATTTTAGTTATATTTATAAAATTAGTTAAGCAGCAAATAATTCTTTTAAATCTGAAGACTTATAGTGGCTCTATTATTCCTCATACTGGGCTCATTGCTTTTGTGACTTTGTTATATTTTACTTAATTTACATGTATTTAAATACCTACACCATGTACATGAACTAGGCTAGGTGCTGTGTTGGCTACTGAAGAAGGAATTATTATTCACATATAAATAGTAAATTGTCAATAATAAGTATAGCATATAATAAATATTGAACAAACGTGTGTACATATCTTCTCACTCGTCTTTATTGTCATTCATTCACAGGTGGAGGCATCAAGAAAATGTTCTTGCATAGACCAACAATAAGTACTTATAAACGTTAAAGTATGCTTTTTGTCATCTTTTACACATTTTATGTAGATTCATAACTTGAATGATTTTCATCTCTCAGCAGTAATGAATAGTAGCTTGAAGACCTCAGATACTTTTCCACTCTAGCAAAAGAATCTGAAAGGAACTTTAGTTGATTCAGCAGTGAGTAAAAACTAACTTCACATTAGCCCCTGGAGTTGTGAAATTTCCTTAACGTAGTGAAGAACACAGATTCTTTTTAGAAAAAGAGTGAAGGATATCACTAGAAAGTTCTCTAGAGTTCCTTTTCAGGATCTTGTTCAAGCAAATATAAATGAGGGCTAAGTAGGCTTTCAGTTGTAGCTTAAAGCACCTCAGAGAACATTTAAAAGAAGTCTTGGCACTGTTCTCAAATCTAGAGGCTGCTGAGAACAACATCCAAAGGATATGTTCAGCCAGCAAGCCGTTCTTCACACTCTTACTACTAGGCCTATTTAATCAGGGACTGATCTTAGAGTTTCCCAATTTTATCTAGTTTATACCCTGCTTTTAGCCAGGATTGTACTTCAAAGCATGATCCTACTCAACAATTCAAATCTTATACTGTTCTGCTCTTATAAACAGCTCTTGTCCTCATCTTAAAAGTTCTTCTGGAAAAGGAAGTTGTGCTGTTTTCCTTGAGAAAACATCCCTGAGCATCTCTCATTCCCTCTCTTTGTGCATCTGCTTCTCTTTGGGTAATATAAGCACTCCTGGAGAAGGTGCTTCTAAATCAAGTTTGGAGGGATCAAATGAATGAAATGTGACTGCTATTTTAAAAATGAATTCATTCAACAAGTATTCAAAGAATATCTGTGATGTGTCATGCACAATGCTAGGTGCTGGGAATACAACAATGAACAGGATAGACATGGTCCTCTGGCTTCATGGCAAATTATTTTGCAAAGTAAATAAATACCTACTAATTAATTATTTTTTATTAGTTTTGGTAACACTTAACCTTCATTTACAGGTACTTTAATTGCTGTGCTTAAAAAGGCATGTATGATCTATACCACTTACCCTAAGGACTAATGGAAACTGTAAACAGTATTTTTCCGACAAGCTGGTTTGTTAGAAACCTACAGGCATTATACGTATCTTATTTCCAGAAGAAACCCATCCTGGTGCAATTTAAATCTATCTTGTCTTGTTTAAGCTTCTAAAAAAGAGCAAATAGCACCAGGATTCCCTGAATATTTTTTAACTTGTTTTTTGTCACTTATTACAGCCATGATTGTAATTAGGTCACCATTTTTCTATTATTCCATTGGCTAGGTTTCATATCCCTAGTTGGGTCTTGGGAAGAGCTTACAAAACTCATATACTATTACTGTTAGGAATAAAACGAATCCTTTACTTTAACAATTACCACAGTCTTGTTTTTTTTTTTTTTTTTTTTATTCTTGCCTCATATAGCTCTCTTTTTCTTTTTCTTACTATATTTACATATTTAATGTGCAAAAACATGTGATTTTAAATAATTTAAAAATTATATTTCTCCCTCCCCTAGCTTTCTTGAGGTATAATTCATATGCAGAAAACTGCACATAACTAACGTATACAATTTGGTGAGTTTGTACATATGTATACATTCACGTTACCATCACCACAATCCAGGTAATAAACATATTCATCACCTGTAAAAGTTTCCTTGTGTCCCTTTGGAGTTTTGGGTTTTTTTGGTGGGGAGGGGGTTTTAAGAAGGGCAATCTTTTTTATTAAGATCATGTTTTGAAGCACTCCTGTTTTATCAGGACATTATTATTATCTCTTATATAAAAGCATTCGGGGGCTGGCTGGTTAGCTCACTTGGTTAGAGCCTGGTGCTGATAACACCAAGGTCAAGCAAAAAAAAAAAAAAAAAAAAAAAGTTAACAACAACAACAAAAAGCATTTGGGGATTATTGGAATTCTTGGACATTTTGGTTGAAGATACCTTTTTTCTTTCTTTTTTTGGCAACGGGTCAGTACAGGGATCCGAACCCTTGACCTTGATGTTACAGCACCAGGCTCTAATAGATTGAACTAACCGGCCAGCACTACAGTTGCTTTCTTTGCACTGAACTCCATGGTTTTATAGAGGATGAGTAAAAACATGCCAACCATGAAAATCAATTCTAGGAGATATGATTGATAAAAGGTTTTTTATTTATTTATTTTTTAAAGATGACTAGTAAAGGGATCTTAACCCTTGACTTGGTGTTGTCACCACCATACTCACCCAGTGAGCTAACCAGCCATCCCTATATGGGATCCGAGCCCGTGGCCTTGATGTTATCAGCACCACACTCTCCCAAGTGAGCCACGGGCTGGCCCTGAAAAAAGTTTTAATTTAAGAGCAATGGGATCTTAGAAAAGTTTTGCTGAAAATGAATCAGTATAGCCTTTTTCTCTGGTTACCATTAGATGTTAAGCAGTTAGTGGACCTGTACAATTTAAGCAGAAGTCTTGTGTGGAAACAAGGAAGGGAGCTTTTCCTAAACATGAAATCCATAGAAATATTTAGGTCTCATTCAGGCACTTATTTGATTTCTCCAACATTATAGATATTTGAGAAACATTCCACCTTCCAGAAAGTTTGGTGGGAGAAGAGCTAAAAAATAGTGTGTCAGAGAACTGAATGTCTGGGGCCAGTTCTGCCACAATAATAGCCTGTATTTAAGTGACAATTAGCAACAGGTAAAAAGACTAAGTAATTAGGCCAAATCCTCTGAGTATCAAATATACAACTGAATTATTTTCCTTTTCATTGTTTATCTCAGTGTCATGTGGTACTGCCTAACTTTTTTCTCATAGTCAGCAATTTTTGGCTAGTTAAATGGAGCCCTTTTTGTCCAGCACACATTACCCTGGCTCCTGGAGAATGCTTCTCTCTGTGTTTCCTTTGCAGATTGTGTACTATTTGGTAAGACTGTACTGAATGATTTGTGCAAACTACAAGAAATATCAGGCTGGCACTTGCTCATTACCCACTACTTCTCTTTCTAGGTAACTAAAAGCAGCTGGAATGTTTTCTGTTCCTCAAATGCACCACCCTCCTTGTCTCAGGACCTTTTCATGCTCTATTCCCTTTGCCTTATCACTGGCTCTAGGTACAGCTAGCCGCTCCTTCTCTTTCAGGTCTTGCAGAAACGGTTCTTCAGATTAGGGGCCTCTCTTGACCCCTAATTACCTAATTTATTTCCTTATCACAGTCCTGTTGATATATTTATTCTTTGTCTCCATCCACTGGAAAGAAAGCATCCTGAGGCATAAAGAAGCTCACTCTTGTTCTTCACAGTAATCCCAGCACCTAGAACACGGGTGCTCAATAAATGTGTGTTTTACATTGAATGAACCATTCATCCATTATATGTGTAATGTTCTGGCAGAAAGAACTGCTGTCCTTTGGGGTTATCCCACATAGTTTTGAACAAGACACTGGAAGCCTCTATTAGAGATTCTCAAATCTTACTGCATGTTAGAAGCAACCGGGAAACTTAAAAACTAGAGCTTGTCCAGACCTAGCGGTGACGGTCTTAGCATCAGTGTTTTAAAAGCTTTTCATGTAAACACTTGAGCAGCCAAGGTAGAAAAGTACTGCTCTATCTGACACAGGACGGAATAATTACCTGATGTCAAATTCTTATCATCTGGGTGAGTCCTTCTGTGTCACCTGTGTCACCGAGGGCACCCCGAAGTGTTATTCAGAGCTTCTAAATTCTTGTTATCACAGAGGGGTAGAATTAGGCACAAACCAGGTGAAAAATTAACCTTTCAGGAAAGAGAAAAGGCACTCAAGTAACCTAAGTTCATCTGTTAGTACCTGTCCTGAAAAGCTCAAACCAAAGGGGGAAAGAAAGTTCCCGCACATTTTTCTCTTCCTTCTTGAAAGTCATCAACAAATCCCTTCATTTTGCTGTACAAGTGTAGAAGTCAGAGGTAATCATTCAATCAAGTACTTGAGGTCAAGGGTTTGAATTCTCTTACCAACTAGCACCAACAAACAAACAAACAAACAAACAAAAACCCCCCCAAAACCCAGAAAAGTATTTGAGTTGCAAAGCAAACAAAAAAACAATGCTTATAGAAGAGGGAAGTGTCCAAATTCCATCCTCTTCCCTGGAGAAATAGAGAACAAGTAGTGGTGGGCTCAGAAATGTGTGTTCATATTTTCTGTTATGGCAAACTCTAAACTTTAAAGCCTTACTCATAATTGAGACCTCTACCTTTTTTTTTTTTAAATGAAAAACAATGGTTATTGACATTTTCCCCAAGCAATGCAATTAATAAACTTGTTTTTTCCCAAAATCAACATCAGAAATGTTAACAACAAACTAGACTCATGCTGGAAATCAATTAGAAACTACTTTCCTCCTCCAGTTAGAAAAGCCAACGACTTAGTAAAAAACAAGATGACACAGGATTAAAAGTGGAAATAGCTGAGTTGGAGTTCAGGCTCTACCACTGACCAACTGAACGAATGATCAGCAATTTTTCTTGCCTGTGAAATGAAAATCATAATACCTATGCTGCCTGCTTCACATTGGATTTTTGTTGTTGTTTTGTTGGCTGGTCAGTTTGGGGATTCAAACCCATGAGCTTGGTGTTGAAGGCTGCACTCTAACCAATTGAGCTAACCAGCCAGCCTACATTGTTGTTTCTTACAGATAATGTTCACAAGCATTCTCTGAAAATACCACAGTGTGCAAATGAAAATTACAGGTCTTCTATATTGTGGGTGAACTTTAAGAAAAAAAAAAAATTCAGTGGTTTCAGTAATTAGAAATATTGACCTAGGACATACTATGTGTCCAGCAAAGTACTAAACAATAAAACAGTCCACAATCAATACTTGCTTTGTGACATACTCTCAGCACATACCCACCGTTAGAGAAACTGAATGCATTAGACTAGCAGGTAGATCAACCAATAGGAAAAGCAATTTCCTTTGCAGCAGGAGAAACTCAGCCAAGTGCAGGAAAAACATTTAAAAATTCACTTATTCATTCCCCAAAGTCGATTTCACCCTCAGATCTAAAGTTGTTTCATTTCTTCTGAAGAAATCCAGGCCATGGAGGGGACTATTTAAATTCAGGGACCCTCTTATCAGTTAAGATTAGGGCAACAGACTTGAACAGCAGTGAGTTAACAAACTTTCATTCAAGTAATTTTCAGCAGATAAGAGGATCTAGAAAGTTGAAAGTTGTTTTGCAGTTGATGCTAGGACAGCTTAAAACAGGAGACCTCCTGCCACCTGACTTCTCAAAAGTAGAAGCAACCTAAGAAGTAGTCTGGTTGAGATTCTGCTGGGACAGGTACAAGGTGGAATTCTGTGTGGTCAAGGCAAGTCTTTAACCTCACCTAGCCTTAGCTTCCTTATTTATTAGTAAGACGGAGACAAAAATATTTTCCTTCTTTGCAGGGTTAATAATCTGAATCTTAGAGATGATATATATAAAATCATCACATACTAAGTTATCAGTAAATTATAGCTAATTTTTCAAAGCCAGTTGAATAATTTTCAGACTTGTTCAAGTGGCAGAGCACCTTGAAGTTGCAGATCATTGTGATAGATTTTGTCAAATCATATAAGCCAGGAAAGTTTTTTTAGTAGCAAATACAGTAGTCTCTGCCTACCTGTGGTTTCTCTATCTGCGGTTTTAGTTACCCACAGTCAACCATGGTCTGAAAATATTAAATGCAAAATTCAAGAAATAAACAATTTATAAATTTTAAGTTGTGCTATCCTGAACAGCGTGATAAAATCTCATACTACCCTGCCCGAGACATGAATCATCCCTTTGTCCAGCATATCCACTCTATACACTACCAGCCATTAGTCATGGACATCGTCTGCTCCTGACACCCAACCATGGACATCGTCATGACTTGATAATCCAGGATCACCCAAAAGCAGATGATTCTCCTTCTGACTTATTGTCAGAACGTCAGTAGTAGCCTAATGCTATGTCACAGCACCTACGTCATTCACCTCACTTCATCTCATCACTTAGGCATTTTATCATCTCACATCATCACAAGAAGGGTGAGTACAGAATGATAAGATATTTGAAAGAGGAAGAGACCACATCCACATAACTTTTATTACAGTATATTGTTTAATTGTTCTACCTTATTGCTACTTGTTAATGTCTTATTGTGCCTAATTTATAAATTAAACTGTATCATAGGCATGTATGTATAGGAAAAGGTACTATCTGAGGTTTCAGGCATCCATTGAGGGTCTGGGAACCTATCCCCTGCAGATAAGAGGGAACTACTGTATGATTACATTGTCTATGAGCAACTTAATATCAGAAGTAAGAACACATCTGTTCACCAAAACAAAGAAAGAAAATTCTCCCAAACAAGCTATTGAACTGATAATGTGTCAGAATCTTCCCATAATATTTGTTGGTTACTGATTTATGCCTGAAGTTAGAGCTACTAAGAATTGTAGGCAGACAAGCAACATTAGCCAAATAGAGAAAAGACATATATAGATCAGCTGCAGGCCTCATAGAGTTTGCAAACCTCTGTTAATAACTAACACCTTACACTAGAGCTGACCAAGTAATCCAAAGATTTTCAAACTTTTTTGAAAGTAAGGAAACTCGTTCTTCAAAAGATTTTTTTAAAAAGATTTTTTGGCAGAAGCCCAAGATGTAACACACAGGAAAGCAGAAGCCCCAAAGAGAAAATAGAATAAAGGCTGAGCTGCCCTTCTGCAAGCCCTGGGATCCCCCACACTTTCCCACCCCTTGCAGGCATCTCTGAAGATTTCCTGGGCTTGGAGGGGAACATTTTGAAAACTCTTAAGTCCAGCCCCCACATTCTGCAGATAAGGAAATTAAAGCTCAAAGGGCTGAAGGATTTACCCAAGGTTGCACAGTAAGTTTGTCGGAGAACTGACTCTAGGTCCGAGGCCTATGACTTCTCAGTTCAGCATTTTCTCCTCCACCAGGACTGCTCAGACAATACTAGTTTCTCCAAAATAACCTATTGGTTAAATAGGTGAGGCAGAACCTTGGCAAAGAGGTCAACTTCATAAAAAATTTATCTTCTCAAACTGTCAGAATGATCAGATGTCCCTCCTTTACCTACCTTTCTTATCATGTTCTGTGCTATACCAAAATTATCTGTTTATGTCAGAGATCATATATTGCCTTGCACAGTATATTTAATTATCTTGAATTAGTTGCCAACATTAAAAAATCAGAATACTTTGCCTAAAAATTTAGATTTCCAGCTTCTGCTGAAAAATGAGAAATTTTAGCAACATTGAACTCTCATACTCAATAGATAACAACCCCAGGAGTTGAGTAGAGGTGTGCATAGTCCAGTTTGTCACACTCCCCACCAGTCCCTATTGCATTATACCTGCTTGTGTCCATTACTGTCTGGTCTCTGCAGGAATCTGAGTTTGTTGACCCATGATCTAAAACTATGTCTATATAAGCATTTTTGAGAACTGAATTTATAGGAACAAAGGTAAACCTAGGATACAGATAGAGGGGACAATTCTGAAATCTAATTTCAGAAGATGAGGCAAATGCCATCATAAATAATATTGCTTTCCCGTATTGATTAAGAAGCAAACTTTCAGCATTTCCTGATGCATTTATTTTTCTGAGGGCTATTAAATCAACCACAGACTAGTAGGACTACGAGTCTCAGAACTGCTTTCCTGTGAGTCCCCATTTATACCACAACCTGCAGTACAACTCCAAACACTCCTAGGCCACTCCCCCACCCCAGAAATATATCATCAAACCACACAGTAGCTTGTTTCCTGCACCCCCGTACACCTCACTCAGCACTAGGGTTAAGAGGTACTGGCTGAGAACCCCAGGATCACTACCAGGCCTGGGCAACATGCGCATGCTATGAGAAATAGGAGCAATTCTTAAGAAGTAGCTAAGTCCTGCTTTCCAGCAGTGGCAGTCCAGGTTCTCATCTCATATTTTTCCTGCCTGCACTTCCCAAGATCTGTTATGGCCACATATATCCCCTCTTGTTCAATCACCTTAATCTCCTCCCATATTAAAACTTACAAAAGTATCAGATACACCAATTCACACAGAGGTTTTAATAGTTCATATCTGTATATTTTTATCTTAGCATTTTAACCTAAAAGCGTGTATTGCTAATAATAGAATTTTAGAGATCATGATTAGTTGATAAAATACATTTTGGAGATAAAAAAGCCTCACCCTCAAATTATACTACAAAGGAGATTTATTACTTTACATGATGGACCACTATTAAATCACCTTCACTCTTGCAGGATTTAGTTCAAATGCTACTCTCTCAATGAGGCCTTCCCTAAGCACCAGAAATTAAAATTGTGGCCCCCCTATCTCCACCCCACACTCTATAGTATTCCCTACTTTATTTTTCTCACTATCACTTAGCACCATATAGTATACTATGTTTTACTTATTTCTTTGTTTACTGTCTCTCTCCCTTCACTAGAACATAAGCTCCACAGGATAAGTTCACTGCTACATCCTCTGTGCTGTGATGGTACTTGGCCTACAGTAGGTACTCAATAAAGGTTTGTTAAATAAATGAACTTGTCATGCCCAAGCCCGGGTAACAAGATGATATTTATTTCAATATGTAACAGTCAGATGCAAAGTAGAACTTCTGGATTGTGTGATTGACTACATAATTTAAAGAAGTAGCTGAGAAGTTTTGATGTTGTTTTTCCTTTGTGTATATATCTTTAGCACTGAACATACACATTCCTTTCCCAAATATTTTCAAGGATAAGACACATCCTTCCTCTTCTTCTTCCTCCTTTTTTAAAATGTAGAATAGATGTAGGGTAGGCCATTTGGGAAGCAGGATGCTGAATGGAATGACCTTTTTTTTCCTTCAAAATGCTGCACTATAACCACACCATATGTATGATGGTGTGTGTGTGTGTGTGTCTGTGTGTCTGTGGCAGATGCATCTTTAAATAGATTATGAACCTTTCTTCTTTTCCTCTGAGCTAAAGAAGCTCAATGATAGGGTTCAATTTTTTTTTATCTGAAATGTGTCATAGTAAATACATATAATAAGTCCTAATTTGAGAAAGAAGAGGAAGACATTCCTGGCTACTTAACTCTACAGCACTGCCTTCCAGCTATCCTTTGGGAAATAGCTGTTTATCATTTTTTCATTGGTGTTTATGCCTTTTTACTAAGTTTCTTTGAATTCTCCAAACAATTCACTTAGGAAACTTTTATTTCCCAAATACAAACATGAAGCTTGAACTTCTGGTTCAAGTATTCTAACCTGGCATCAAGGTCAGAACACAAACTGACTGATGGATTCCAGACCAGTCTACATTCATGATGGCAACACATGTGCCATTTGTATTGGACTGACCAACATGCTGAGCAGAGTTGAAGCACGGGAGAACCATGAGAAATAGATCACTTCAACATAGGAAAATTATCTATTCAGAAAAGTTCTTATCACTGTTGTGACCAGAGAGAGATATCACCAGTGAAAATTTAAGACCCTGAGCATAGAAGATTAGGTCATCAACCCCCATATCAAAGAAGTGTAGAGTTAAGACAAGGCATGACCCTCCTTGTAAGTACCTGAACTTAATGAAACTTCGTGGACATAGCCTCATAGCAGAACCTCAATTCCAGTCCCTATTAAAAGTTGCAAACTATCCTATAGTATAACACACATACAAGGTTATTCTTTGCAGTAATGTTAGTATTGCTAAAAGTTTGGCAATAACCTAAGCAACCATCTTAGGGAACTGGTTAACCAAATTGTGGAACACACATACAATGGAATACAATAAAATCACTTTTAAAAATGAGAACATCCTTTATGAAATGAATAAGAATGATTTCAAATGAGAAAATCAAGGCTGGCCAATTAGCTCAGTTGGATTTGGTTAGAGTGCCACCTTGTAACATCAAGGTCAAGGGTTCAGTTCCCCTTGCTGATTATCCTCCAAAGAGGGGGAAAAAAAAAGTTAAGCTGTGGACTAAGAGTATACCATCATGAAAAAAAGATAAAACAAGAATATACACACACCACCATGTTTTCTTGTATATATATAAAATATCTCTGGAAGGATACATAAGAAAGTGAAATTATTGGCTGCTTCTAAAAAGAGCACTGAATAACAGGGGACAGGGTTTGGGGTAGACTCCTCACTGTATATCCCTTTGAATTTTGAACTAAACAAATGTAATTCCTACTCAAAATAAATAAAATTAATATTTTAAAGAAAAATAAAATTATATTAAACAAGATTTTAAAAATTAATTAGCCTTTCTTAATCTAGGAGGTATAGAGAAGGGAGTCAATTGTAACTTTCCTGCACCATTTCTATAGGATTGAATTTTTTTCAAAATAAAAATGTTAACTTAAAAAAAAAAAAAAAAAAAAGAACCCCTGCTCTAAGGTAATGAGTTGGGTGCCTCCAGCTAGAGGCTGTTGAGAAAGGAAAAGCACCCAAGATAATTTCCTTGCTTCAGAAGTATACTTATGTTGGCCTGACAGCCAAGTGCAGAGTGGAAATCTTGTCTTTGCTGCCATTAAGAAATGGATTTCCAACATTGGCAGTGCTGTTTCTGGCCATGCCATCAGAACCAGATACAACCTTCTCTAACTGAAATACAACTCCTGTGTTGGTTAAATACATGGGGTAAAAAGAAAATGTCAGAGTTCACCCTTTTCCTCCAAACATTTCGGAGAGAAATTAAAAGCAATCAAAGCTTAGATTTTAGAAAAATTTAAAAAGACAAAAAAAAAAAAAAAAAGGGGCTGACCCCGTGGCGCACTCGGGAGAGTGCGGCGCTGGGAGCGCGGCAGTGCTCCTGCTGGGGGTTCGGATCCTAGGATCCTATATAGGGATGGCCGGTTCGCTCGCTGGCTGAGCGCGGTGCAGCCGGTTACAAAAAGACAAAAAAAAAAAAAAAAAAAAAAAAGAAAAATTCCCTTGGCTGACCCCTGGGAAGAGGAGCAGCCTCTTGAGGACTCATAGCAAACGAGGTGTTTCCTCTGTGCAGGCTCAGCAAGAATCTTGTGCAATGAAGCAGTTTATACCAGAGGGGAACTTTGGTGAGAAGGGAGGGACCTGGAGCAAGAAGTCGACATATTTGTGTTTCAGTCCTGACTCTACGTCAACCCTTGTCATATGATCTTAGTTTTTTAAGCCTGAGTAGCCCCCTCCATAAAATGGAATCGTAATAGCTGCCTCACCTACCTTCCTGGGCTGTTGTGATGGAAGCATTTTTAAAACTATAAGGCACTAGAGACCAGTGTTAAGCTACTATATACAAGATAAAATATCCTTAGATGATAATTATGAAGTTTTCAATCAGAAGAGCAAATGTGATCTTTAGGATCAGGCAGATCAGAACTTTCTATCCCTATCTGCCCATCTGTTGTGGGTGACCCAGGGTAAGTCCCCTAGCCTATGCCTTAGTTTCCTCACTGCGAAATGGGGTTAATGCTGTCTATTTAACAAGATGGCTATGACAATTAAGTAAAGCATCCCACATAAAGTGCTGGGCACATAGAGAACTCATAAGGATGAGCTCCCTTCCCCTGAAACTTGGGTAATGAATTGGTCTCAATCAAGGGACACTTCATTCATTGATTTGCTCATTCATCAAATTCTCTGTACTATCTGCACAATTTTTCTGTAAATCTAAAATTGTTGTAAACATAAAGTCTGTTAATTTAAAAGACATGTATTGAGGGTAGAGAGTGTCATGGTTAGGAAGAGGGACTCTGGAGCTAGACTGCTTGGGTTTGAATCGTGGTTCTACCATTTCCTAGCTGGGTGACCTAAAGAATTTATGTGACGGATCTGTACTTCAGTTTTCTCATCTATATGCATTACATGAAATTTTTGCTGATAATATAATAATAATAATTACTATTAGGCATTGTACTGAACAATGGGAATACTGTAGTGAACAAGGAAGTTTTGATCCCTGCTCTCCTGAAGCTTAAGCAAGGGGCTCTGAAATCACTTACAACATATCCCAAATGTGGAAAAATTTAGGCCCAGAGAGACTCCATCAAGGCTACACAACTAGTTAGTGAGTAAGCACTAGTGAAGACCAACCAGAACTAGTGAGAGAGTTCCAGATTGTCAACTGCTTTCTCCACTGCCTCATGGAGTACAACCAGTATCACCCAGATGCAAACCTTCTGGAAAGAGCGCTGAAAGAACCAGAGTGGATTCCGGAAGTCAGTTGGAATTGGTCCAATAATTCTGTGCATTCCTGACCTCCACCCTCTTTCCATATTCCATTCCTTATGATATTGTCCTTGTCTGGCCTACCAGTGGATCTTTCTGCAAATTTCAGATTTGGAGTTCATGGTGGAGACCGCATGGAAATGCTCCCCTCAATCTTGCATTTTCATTTGTGCTTAGGAATCTTAAATAAGAACTGAGGTTGGGTCTCTCAGAGACCTCCTGGGCAGGGGGCACACCCAGGTGTGGTGGGACCTAAACTGTGTACAATACTGGAGACTCTCTTTAGGAAAGGAATACATAATTATGAATTAAAAATTAGATACAAGGCTTTGGAAGGGAGGAATGTGAGTGAAGGGCCCTAAAGTTTAAGGATAGTAAGTTTCCTGGTAAATCCAGCTCTGTTCCTATAGGTGCCTAATTTTTGTCCTTTCTCCCTTCTTTCCTTCTATTCGTTTAACTTGCATCTACCCTACCATTTAGTAGTCACTGTGCACCAGGCAGTAACTTCATAAGTTTACATCCTGATTTAAAAATTGTGCTTTACTCCAATCTGAAGATTTTTATTCAAATTATGATAAATACACAGCTTTTCTTGATTTAAAGGAATAAAATGATGTATGACTAACAAGTGGGTGGTGTGTAAACAAGCTATATGGAGCTGTTTGTTAGATGTGGTAGATCATAATGTAGCCAGAGGCTACAGTTTTCTATTTACACTTGTAAACATCCAGAGGCAGGCTCTCCGATGATGGGCACATTGAGCACATACATACAATAATCCTCTCAGAAGGGAAGGGGGCATGTTTTAACCATCTAGAGAAAATGTTATATAGTTTTGAATAATTATATTATATAATTTTATTATATAATATTTTATGTACATCATCTGATTTAATGCTCATACCATCTGATGTAATACCAGCACGGTCTCATTAAAATTCGCATATTACAGATCAAAGACTGAGGCCTACAGACTTGCCAAGGTCACAGAACTACTAACTGGTAAAGCTGGGCTTTAAAGAATGACTCTAAATTTAGAGCCCTTTCTAATTCAAAAGGAACTGAGAACTTCAGTTAATAATTGCTTTTTAAATGCTTGACGCCCAAGGATGGGGCTTAAAATTTGACTCTGAACACTTCTTTTTTAATCCCCTTTCCCATCACACTTCCATTATCCTCACATTCAGAGAACACAAATTCTGCACAGGCAGCAACTGCACAATGAACCCTCAGACAAATAAATAGAGGCCATTTTGTGGATAATTTGGGGATGGGAACTTGTTCCTTGTCAGGGGGAGAGTTTTCTTCGGCTCACATTCTCCAGATGAATCACCTAGGTTTATGCCATATTTGCATAGCTTCTCACCTCTCCCCTTCCCGTGGACAGCAGTATCAGCCAGCCACAATGGCATATATCCTTCACCACTTCATCCCCAGCAGCCTGCTCAGGCAGGGCCTGGCACGGAGCTGCCTGCGCCAGAGAGGGAGGGGAGGACGCAAGCGGCTCCCAGTGGCTGTCAGCTTTCCCAGCTGACTCAACTCGCCACCCCCCACTGCCCCCGCCCCTCACACAGCCTCCAGCCTGCTAACTTTCCATTTCCAGGCCTCTCGAACGTTCTGAAGTGGGAGCACCCCCTCCCGGTGCCAGGAGCGCCTCGTCTGCAGCCCAGGGCGGCCAGGGCACCATGCCCGCTGGCCTGGCGGGCCCTCTCCCAGGACAATTACTATCTGCTGTAATGGAGAGTTCGGAATATAGGTCAAGGTGCTCTCGGAAGGGCCCAGGGGAGGATCACCTGACCGGGAGGGGTGTGACTCAGCGGGAAGAGAAGGGGAGGGGCGGAGCCAGGATCTCGCTGCATGCGGGACCTGGAGGAGGAGGTCAAGTTGCCTCTGTCGGGCTCGTTGTCAGAGGTGGACAAAGAAGCTTCTGGAGACAGAAGGAAGGATAAAATGACCTCTGGTGACCTATCTAAGGTGGAATCCAAATCCACTCCCAAGCAGGCTGTCACTGTCAGTGTGGCTGAAACCACTCCCGGCTCAGACTGTCTTTGCGGCTGTGAAGACCTAATTAGCTGCCTCCCTCTCAAAGTGAGAAACCAAATGAACAGACTGCTCTTTGCTGCAGACTTCATCCACCCAGGCACCCTAAAAGAAACCAAAGCCACTGGTATATCACGCAAAGGCAACCATCCCTATCAGAGGCAATTCCATTGTTTCCCCAAATTAATTTTGAATATGAAAATTACTAACCCATTTTTTTTTTACGGGTCCACACGGCAAGAGCCTCCTTTCAAGGGTTCGGCAGTTGCTGCTGTTGCTGGAACAGCAGCTGCTCTGTCTGAGCCTCACTTCCTCTGGCTCCAGCTGCAGGTTCCTCCCGGTCAAGCAGGGAGTTTCCTCCTTCTTGGGGCTCTCAGCCCAGGCCTTGCTAGCTGGCCACCCTCACCTCCCACCCCCAGCTGCTCACCACCCTCTGCGGGTAGTTCTTCTGGGACTCCCTAGTTCCATGAGTCAGAGCCAGGCTGGAGACAGACAGCAGGCTTCCTTTATTAAATCAGCCTCCTGGCCTGCACACCACAGAGGGAAGCTATAATTACTCATTTGGCCCAGCTCTGAGAACTGAGCCACAGACGCTTGACTAGGAGGGATGGTTCCTGATTTCTGTGTTTATCTAGTGTACCCCAGTTTGGAAATCAGAATAACAGCCAGGGGTTAAGGACCTGTTGCACAAATGTCAGATATTTTGCATATGTAACAGGGTGCATTGGGCCTGGAAACCAATGTAGATTCCTAGGAAAATTGCTATCTTAAAGCTGCCATGAGTTTTTTGTTTTGTTTTGTTTTGTTGTTTTTAATGTGGTCTGCCTTATTGTCAGAGTCATACTTGAGGCAGGCTGTTCATTGTTGATGTTGTTAGTTTATAGATAAAGAAAAAGGCAACAAAACGTTTCGGGTCTTAAGGTCAGGATGGTTTTATCCTTTAGGCATTATAGACACAAAATCTCTGGCTTCCCAGATTTTCTACAGGCCTACAGAAAAGTCTGAAACCTGAAAAAAACAGTTGGCTCCAAAATAAAACCACAAAATCAATATAACATAGTCAATCTTCATTAACTGTTCAATTTAGTATTCATTGATTTAGTCACTGATTCACTCCATTCATTCATTCATTCTTGCAAGCATACGTTTATTCCATTCATTCAACAAATATTCGTGGAGCTGCTTCTCTGTGGTAGGCATGGTTATAGAAAACAGGGATACATAAGGATAAACCAAATTAATATTTAGACAGAATTAAGCAGACAAATATTCCTGCCCTTGTGGATCAATAATAGACACAATAATAAGTAAATTATATGGTATGTTAGAGATAATAAGTATGAATAATAAGATAAAATAATAGAGCAGGGCTGGGGGAATTGTTGGTACAGGAGGAATTCATAAACATCTCATGATATTTGAGAACAATTTGTAGGTTAGATCTCTTTCTCAGTGAGGGTTCTCAAGTCTGCAGATGGTTGCTGGGAAATTATAACCAATTATAAATAAATGAGTTACATTTGACTAGAGTAAAATTGAAAATCCTTTAAGCTTTGTTTTTAATCAAAATACGGGTGCATTTTAAACATATTTTATAGGAGATAAAAAGTAAAAGTGCCATGGCATTGGACCCTGCCTGTGGTTATGCGTAGGTGAAGGTACTTCATTCAAGAATTTATTAGGCACTTATATAATGGTTAAAGACTTAGGTGTCAGATGCCAAAGTTCAGATCCCGGCTCCATCATCTACTGCTTGTGTGATTCTGGGACAGATACTTAGTTTCAGTTCCCCATCTACAAAATGGGGATAATACGGAACCAACCTTATAGGGTTTCTGGAATGATTACATGAGATAATAAAAGTAAAGGTGTTATTTAACCTAGCACTTGGCACTTAATAAGCACTCAATAAATGTTATCTATAATTATTGTGGTATTGTTGTTGTTATGATGAGGACAGTGATGATAATGATGAGGTGCCAGGCATGATGTTGGATACTGGGGACCTAGAGTTAAATAAGACAGTGATATGTTCCAACTGGGAGAGGTTTTACAAGCATACTGTGCTGCCTTAAATCCTCACAGCCCCCTTGCAGGGTGATCACCACTGTACCACTGACCATTGGAAATCATATTTGGAAAGTCAATAAACAAAGAGACGACAATGAGATAGCATTTAATACCCTTACATTTGGAAAAAATTAAGAAATATGATAATACCAGCTATTGGAGAGGGTATGGATCAATAGGATCTTTATATGTTCATTGTTGGTGGGATTGTAAATTGGTAAATTCACATTACTTTCCAGGAGACATATATAAGAATGTTCAGCCCAGCATGTTTAAAGTAGTGGAAATCTGGTAACAACCTAAATGTCCATTGACAGGAGAATAAATAAATATACAAGAATCATAACAGAGCAGACTATAATATAGCAGTGAAAACAAATGGGCCATAGCTATATGCTACAGTACAGATGAATCTTAGTAAGATAATATAAGAAAAAAGTACATCCCTGAAGGGTATATACAGCAGGATATTCTTTTAAGCAAGGAAAAAACAACAAATCTAAACAACATTCCACTTGGGAAAATATATGAAATAAAATTTTTTTTAGAAAAAAGAAAGGAATGGTAAACTTAAGATTCAGGATGGGGTGGGGAAGGCAAAGTGATAGAAGGGAGGAATACAAGGGAAGAATTTGCAGTGAGTTCACTATATTGTAAGCAAATAAACAAACAGATAAATAACAAATAACCAGATGCAGGTTGTGCAAGGTCCTACTGAAGACAAAAGAATATCATGAATCAAAGATTATGAATAGGCTGGCCAGTTAGCTCAGTTGGTTAGAGCACAGCCTTGTAACACCAAGGTCAAGGGTTCAGATCCCTGGCAGCTGCCAAAAAAAAAAAAAGATTATGAATAATCCTGTGTACTTGAATTCAATAAAAAAGAAAACAAAAACCTACTCTTGGGACTGGCACGAGGTATACTTAGGAAGGGCATTAATAGAGAGGGTGGATAAAGGACACAGAAGAAGGGAAGGGGCTATGTGTGTGTTTCCATGAGAATTGGGCAAAGTTGACCCAATGGGGATAACTTTGGAGATGGGGACCTTTGGCTCTTCATTAGTCATGTGCTGCTTTGCAGGTTCAGAATTATCACCTGGGGTCAGTGGGTAGGGGCGAGTTGTCACTGTGATGGGGTCAGGGAACACCCTTCGCCCAGCAAATTAAGGTCATTGGTCTCTCTGTGCAGTGGCTAACCCTCAGTTCCCTCTCCTCCTGGTCGTTGCCAGGCCTGTCCCTGCCATCTCCCCTGGGACAGACATCCAGTTCCTGTGTGTGGTGTTTTCAGACAAGACTAGCCCTGCCCCACCCAGCCCTGACTAGAAGGATGCTGGGTGTGTGTAGTGAACCTCTCTCCAGCTGAGAGTTCCAGGCACCACCCAGAGACCATGCAGTTTGGTCACTGAGCTTACAGTCTTAGCCATCCTCTCTGTGGGGAGTCCAGGGGGAAGTGCTCTCAGACAGCTTAAGCTGCCTGCTGTCATGGCTGGGCCCCTCAGGCCACAGGCTAGAACAAGCACTTTTTCCTTAAGATAAAGTCTCCTCCAGTCTCCCAAGGCTAACACCAGGCACAGGAACATGTTGTTAGGCCCAGTTGATTGATGGACATCAGGGAGAGAACTAACTTCCCTGTTTCTCTTTTGTGCTCCTGCTGGTGGGTCAGGGCTCTCAAGGCTCTGGGAGCTGCTTATATGCCCCCCACCCCTGCACCCCCAAATCATCAGTGCCTATCATGAGAGAGCACTGCAACTGCTCTCAGAGAGACCCCAGATAAAGTTGTACCTCATCTGTTCATAGCTGTTTTCATCAGCTTAATTCTGTAAACTCTCCCTCTAAACCTGTATGACGGGGGCAATCATAGTGCCTTTGCCTGACTAAAAGACATGAGAGAGGACCACATGACACCATGGAGAACAAAGTCTTATCAAACAGAATGGTGCAGTACATTTATACCAGAATATAAGCCCCCTGAAGTCAGGAAACTTGTCTGACTCCTTCACCGTTCTACTCCCAAGATCATGGACAGTGCCCAGCACATAGTAGGTGCTCAATAAATTCTTCTTGAATGAGTGAACTGGATTACAGATTAGAGTAAAAGTATTGATGATAATGATCACTACTAACATTACTTGCATCTTAACTATGTGTTGGGCATAGTGCTTAGTGCTAATGGATAAGCCCATTAAACTTCACAACAACCCAATGGAGGTACTATCGTTATTCCCATTCTGCAGATGAGTTAACGCAATTCAGAGAAGTTAATGATTTTAACCCAAAGACACACAGCTAGTTGAATAGGTTGTTACACAAGTGATGTGAATTAGCAGGCTCACAGAGACTTACCACCTGAAAGTAGAACACAGGTGGCCCTATTGCTTGACAGGCAACTGTGAGAGTCACTGAATTTTGATAGCTTTCTCACTCTGCATGGTTCCAATATTAAAGTGCAGATGCCTCTGGAAAACAGTTAAACCTAAATTTCTAACCAGGGAATCATCTAGTTAATCTGTTTGCTTTCTAAGTGTGAACAGTCGAGCTCTTTTGCAGGGATGGGATGCATGAGGGTGCCTGGATGGATGGGTGGGGTTACACATCGCAGACATGGGGGTTGCTAGGAAGGGAGGTGAAAAGGCAGCCAAGATGAATGTTGACTGCTTTTTTGAGAACTGGCCTAAGACTTCAGGAGGGCAAAAGGGTGTTTGGGCTCCCAAATCATCTTCATGGTGTGACTGTCACTGAGCAGCCCAAGGTCCCTGGAAGGTAAGGAGCTGTATGACAACAGTTGTTTGTCTTCCAAGAGGGGTGACAGTATCAAGAAATTATCAAAGGGAGCTTTCTTTTATGTTTGAATTTTTTATTATAAGAATGTATTTGTATATTACTTATATAGTAAAAATATATTTAAATAAATGAAGTGGGGGTAGAGGAAGGTTGAGAAAAGGTCATGGTTTGGAATCTCCAAAGCAACACAGCTTCCAAGACTGCACAGCCTGCGCCAGGCTGTAGCTCTCCAGGGCTTGGCTGATTTACTGGAGATGAACGGCAGCCCCCAGCCTTCCCAGGGCATGAGAGCCAATGAGCCTGATCCACAGCTGGGGAGAAGTATTTGCCTTTGCAGTTGGCAGTATCTCCCTGCCTCCAAGCCTTCCTCATGAGAGAATCATTATGCAGTTTGGTCACATGCCCTATGCATTTTAATGAATGAGTCAGGGGACAGACTCAATTTGAGAGAGGAATTGCTGCTCTTGGCTGGGTGAAGGGCTCTCAAGGGATGCTCTTGCAGCTTGGATATTACAAGAAAAGGATGGGAGGAAGTTCTTTCCCTTTAGGAAAAAGAAAGGAAGGTCTGAAGAAGGAAGGAAGAGAGGAAAGGGGGAAGAAAGGAAGGAGGGACGGAGGGAGGGAAGGAAACTGGAGGGGGCAGAAATAACTGCTCAGAGTTCAGGAAACAGTCCTTTAACAGATGCTGCCCGCCAGGCACTCCTTTGCTTCTTTATCCTTCACTTACTTACTCCAAACATTTAGCGCTTTTTAAGTGCCAGCACCACACACGCATGGGAGTTATCAGACAAATGGGACAAAGTCCTTGCCCAAAGTCCTTGACCAAATCAGTTTGCTCATGTCAGAGTAACTATGATAGGGTTCTAACTTGGAAAGTGGCATGGGCAAAGGGAGATTGTGTTCACCCCCTCCCTGTGAGCACACCCACGGGAAGGTGGGAGATCACAGCTGACAGTCAAGAACTGAGGGTCAAGAGCTACCATTTTTCAAGTGCTTCCCACTTGCCAGATGTAGGGGTGAATGCACCACAGTTAGACTCATTGAATCCTCATAATCATCCCAGGAGGCAGATCCTGTTGCTGTCACATTTTTTACAGATGAGGAAGCTGAAGCAGAGAGCAGCTTGCCCAAGGTCACCCAGGGATTTGAACTCAGGTCTGTCTGACTCTAGAGTTCTTGGCAACTCATTCCGTGCTGTCAGCCAGCCACTGGATGGGGAATACTGGGAAGGCCTTTCCCTTCCCAGGCTTCCTTCCAAGAACACTCTGAACCCCCAGGAGGAAGAGGTTGTTGTGAATCCAGATGTAGTCAGCGCCAACCAGCCTGGGAGCAGATCTGAAAGCTTGCTGAGTGGGGCTATGTGTGGGACTGAGAGCCTAAGGGCAGCCCCTAGGGGAAGGAAGCTCAGCCTCACCGTGGTCATTTGGGGCAGCGTGCCTGTTCCCAGCCTCCACACCACAAAACACAGTGTAACAGATGCTCAGGCTGTGTGGGAGGGAGAATTACCCTTACATGGCGGGCGAGCAGGCAGTGTCACCAAATGATTCAACAAAGCCACCCTGGCTTTGAACTTTGAGCCAGGCTCTGCTGGAACAGGGCATGGGGGGGTGGGGGTGGTACTCACCACTGTGAAAAGGATGTCTGCCATTCCCCGGCCCCCCAAGTGGGAGAACACAGCCTGGGAAGAAGCCAAGAAAGTGGAAAGCCACTACACACCCACAATCTCATGAATTTTTACAGTTGGAGAGAAAGAGCAATACACAAGCACATCAGGACTCTGGGGTCCTGGGCTTTGTGCCGGGGAGAAAAGCAAGGCCACCTGCCATGAACCGGGACTGTATACAGGAGCAGCCAGCCTCTACTGGGTGATGACTGGATGCCAGGACCATTATACACATGATCCCACAGAATCCTCGCAGCCTCCTGGTCACTATCCCCATTTTACCAAAGAAGAAACTGATGTGCAAAGAGATTAATAACTTGCCACAGTCACATGTTTTCCCTACTTCTGGTATCCACAAAGAGGGATTTTCCCTAAACACACTTTTAGTCTTTACTCTCACTGACCATGACTTATCTGGTTGGAAAATTTGGGATGTCTCTCCAGAATGATCTGCTCAGCTCCATCCTTCTTCCAGGCTCAGCCAGGAAGCTAATTTCATTTTCACACTAAGCTACCTCCTCCATGCTAGATTTCATAATAATTAAGGTGGTATTTCGGGTCTCTGCCATTCCCTTGTCTTCTTCTTCAATGTGTTCAGAACCTGGATGCAGAAGAGAGGTGCTTTTTTGGAAGACTCTTTGGAGATCTCAGCAATATTTAGGAGGTTGCTGAGAGCTCTGGCCAAACCACTCCATTTGACCAGGGGATTCTGTTCTCCCTCTACATCCTGGCAAAAGATGCTCTTTTGGCTCCAGGACCAAGTTCCCTTGGGAGAAGTCAGCCCTGCAACTAGCGCTGCCTCCCCTCATTTTTTTTTTTTTTTTTTTTTGATTGGCATTTTTGTCTGGGACAAGGAAAACCAAGTCTTGTACCCTGCTGCTCAGTGTAAAGGGAATCAGTTACGAGAGAGTGTTCCCGGGGTGCCGGCATCTTGCCTATGGACCAGTTCTTTCTTCCGCCACCTGCCAGGGCATCAACAATGGGTCTTTGATACACCTGACTGCTACCAGTCCAGATTGTTTACTCAGGAACAAACCTGGGCAGCGGATCCAAACCCCATGTCAGGCCTTGATTAACCCATACCCCATATATCCCTGTTTTCAGTCCCAGTGGATCTGCCAGGGAATTCAGAGCCAGTTATGTCTCTGTGTGATTGTAGGCAAAGTCCATACTACCTTGCTATGTGACTGTGGACAAAGTCTTCACCCGCTCTGTGCTTTAATTTCCTCATCTACAAAATGGTAAGATAATACCTGTACTTCTGTCTATTTCATAGGACTGTTTTGAGGCTCAGTAAGATCAAATATGTGGAACTTATCTGAAAAGGAATAAAAAATGCTCCATGAGATAAGATCATTATTTTATGAGCTTTGATAATGTACCTGAAGACTTACTAAGAATTTTGCCACCAGTACCCACTCACCTTCACTTTGGTAACCATGCCCAACACCCTCTGCAATTCTCTTTAAGGAATCACCCCTTCCCTAACCCTCTCAGTCCACATGGGTCCAGTGACACCAGCCTAAATGAATAAATGCATCTCATTTTCTTTGGACATGATTGTTTCAGGGATGGTCATGCAATACAATTAGGATCAGTGAGAACTTGTATTAGGACTCTTGGGAAAGAGAATCTCTTTGGACCTGAAACCTAAAAGGATATAGGGGCTAGAACAGATACTGTTGTCTTGTTACCACATTAACCCAAGATTAAAGTTAAAACACAAAAGATAGAGCCAAGATGTAAAGAGAAACCAAGTCCTAATTTTAACATTTGAACGCTGAATCTAGCCAGGTCCACCCATTGACTTTTCATCTTAAGGTAAGAGTCCAAATTCCCTTTTTGCTCAAAGGCATCTTGGGTTGGGTTTTCTGTCGCTTGCTACCAAAAGAATCCTAATGCATGCAGCATTATCTCATGTAGTCCTTTCAACAACTATAAATATTGTAACCCCCACTTTACAGATGAGGAAGAGAAACTGAGGCACAGAGAAGCTATGTGATATAAATAGTAGAGGCAGGACTTTAATCAGGTCTGCTGGCCTCTAGATCTTGCATTCTATCCACTGCACAAGGACTTGGGAACAAACCTGAATCTCGTATTCATAGCTCAGTCACATATGTCAATCTACAATAGAGCATCTGCTGGGAGAGGAGAGCCCTGGTTCCCTTGCAACCAGCAGCTGAGAGGGGACATAATTCACTGGTGTATTCTGCCCTTTCCCTGGAAGAAAAACACCAATAGGAGGAGGACCTCAGTCAATTCCTGTAGGCCTTATATTTGATGTCAAGGGCTTGGAGGGCTCTAAATTGCCCAACACTTCCTGCTCCTTCCAGGGATTGATGCTTCAGTGTCTGCTTGTTTCAGTGTCACTCTTTTCTCTGAAGATGCTGGGGCCTGATAAAATGCAAATACATCTTAGGCCTCCCAGGGATTACAACTTGAGCTACTGTCAATCATGACAGTTTTGTGCTCACTTCGGCAGCACATACACTAAAATTGGGACGATATAAAGAAGATTAGCATGGCCCCTGTGCAAGGATGACACACAAATTCAAGAAGCATTCCATTTTTTTTTTCTATATTCAACTCTGTCCCCTGTGGATATGTACAATTAACTATGTGTTAATAAAAAAATTAAAAATTAAAAAAAGTCATGACAGTTTTGTAGGAATAATGGATTTGAGAGGGTTTAAGGCACCTGGTGCTTGGTGGGGATAGGAGGTGTGGCACCCTAGAAAGGGAAACGGATACAGAAAGGGACACCTGAGGATTGGGTAAGTATCGGTGGGTTCAGAGAGCAAGTCAGTCATACAAGTTTTTGGCTTTTGTTTTTTGGCAGTTGGCTCGTACAGGGATTGAACCCTGAACCTTTGTGTTATCAGCACCATGCTCTAGCCAACTGAATTTTTTTTTTTTTTTGGCAGCTGGCCAGTAAGGGGATCCGAACCTGTGACCTTGGTGTTATAAGGTTGTGCCCTAATCAACTGGGCTAACCAGCCAGCCCAGCCATATAAGTTTAAGAATGGGATGAAACAATACAATATCTGGGATTTGCTTCAAAACAGCCTGGGGATGGGGAAAGTGGGTAGAGATAAAGATAAAATACGATTAGCCATGAGTTGATAATTGCTGAAGCTGGGTTAGGGGTGCACGAGGGTTTATTCTGCCTACTTGAGCATATGTTTGAAATTTTCCATAGTAATTTTTAAAAGAATAATGAATAATAAAAAACATGTTTTATGCTTTATTCTTTGCAGAGGCCTTTCACACATATTTTGTATGCCGCTCACAAATAATTTTTTTTTCCCATTTAAAGACAGTAATACTGAGATTCAGAGAGGCTAAGTCACTCATGCAAGGTGGAATTGAGAGATGAATCTGGGCCTTCCAGCACTAGATTACTAACCTTGGTATACTAACCTCGTATCCCAAGGTTAGTCTGGGGCAGGAGGCAACAGAGGCAGGATCGGCAGCCTCTGCTTGGCAGAGGCTGACACGCAAGGACGGGTGACCCAGGGAGCCAGTCCTGTCCACTTCCAGGTCCTGCCTCGAGGCAGCCCAGCTTGTGTATAATTGGTGTGGCACAACCCCAGCAGGGCCTTAGGGAGTCATTGAGCTCACAGTGGAAAGCTTCCAGCCACTGATTTCACATACTTCTTGGTAGTTAAGAAAACACCGAGTCTAGCCCAGCAGGCTCTGGACCCTTTCATGGGCATCTTGAGGACTGTTGCCTGAACATCTGGGTCTGATAAAGGGAGACCCATGTGGGCTTCCCTGCCCCCTTTCCCATAACTATTTCCGCACGTACCCTTGAAGCTCTGTGCGTGTGGCTGTTCTTTTCTTTTCTTTCCTCCCAAACATATGGATTCCCAGCTCCTATTTCAAACTCAAATGCTCCTCTGCTATAAACTCCCCAAAGCTCTCAATTTCCTTTTTCCATTGCTCATTCTTTCCTAAAGTGCACGAAAAAGCTTCTCTTAGCTCTGTTCCAATTTCCTTGTTTATGAAAGAAGGGCAAGGAGAACAGTGATTTCAATTATCAAGGTTAAGCAAAGCCTGCTTCCTTCCTTAGGACACTCCTCAATAACCTGGGAGATCAAAGCTTACCAGGTACAAGGGACAAATCACAGAAAAGTTCTGACTCCTCCAAAATATTTATCCTGCAGGAGGCCCGATACAGCACCATCTGCTCCCTTTATCTGGCTGAAACTTCCTCTTTTAAAATCACTAATGGAATAGAAAAAAGAAAAGTCATGGGCATGATTCCCAGAAGGTTAATGCTGAAGTGGGAGTGTGTTATCTGGGAAGCCAGGAACAGGTCCTTACCTGCTCCTCAGCCTGTGCCCTTATACGTCTTTATGTAAAGGCAACTTATCCCCTTGAAGGCACAAAGAACCCCAATAGGGGCAGAGAGGAAAGGATGTTTAATGTATCAAGGGCCTAGGGGATAGAGGTCCTCACCCAGGCAGAGGTCAGGAACCGCAGGGGCCTTCGGAGGCCCCTGCAGGCAACATAAATGTCCTGGGGGATAAGATGATAAAAGGCAGCTGAGGGAAGAGTGGGGACAGGAGACAGCAAGTCCTCTCTGAAAGGGGCAGCAGCTGCTCGCTTCTGGCTGATTGTGGTTGTGGAAGAATGTGAGCCCTGTGTTGTCAGATCTTCCATTTTTCCAAAAGAAGTGAAAATCTGGATTTCATATGAAGCCATCCAATTTGGGAACTGATTTCTGTGGGGTTTTGTTGTTTGTTTTTTGTGGGTTGTTTTGGCAGCTGGCCACAATGGGGATCTGAACCCTTGACCTTGGTGTTACAAGGCTGCACTCTAACCAACTGAGCTAACCAGCCAGCCCTGGGAACTGATTTAGATAAAAAACATTGCAAAGGCCCAAATGAGCCAAATAGGATCCATCTAGCAGTCCCAGTTCACCCAAGCACCCCCAGTTTGCAACCTAACCTAGGAAGTGGGTGCTGCACACCTGCAATGTGGTACAGAGTACGGGCAAAGAGGCCAGGAAGAGGTCAGATGAAGCCATACTGAGAAAGGCCTTGACCAGCATACTAAGGAGATAGGACTGCTTGCTGTTTCCGGGGTTCCTGAAACACTTTCAGGCTTCTGTGATTTTATCATGCTATATCTGCTGCAGGTTGGGTCCTTACCAACAACCCTCCCACTGTCTTGTGAAATTCTGCAAGGCCAGTCCAGAGCTCTCTTTGGGTGGGTCAAGTTGTCACTTCAGCCTCTGACCACAATCAACTCAACCTTAAAGCCAACTTAAAATTCCCTGCCCACAGAAGAAATCAAGTAACGCCTTCCTTTCTTTCACACTGGACAAAGTCACAACCAGTAACTCTGCATATTTAAGGATGGCCTGTAGGGGGATCTGAATCCTTGACCTTGGTGTTATTATGTAAGGCTGCACTCTAGCCAACTCAGCTAACCGGCCAGCTGCTTAAGGAGCTCTTCTCCCCACCCACCTCCAAAAAAAAATGTTGCATTTCAAAGACAACTTCTGTTCCTCATCTCTGTAAGGGAGAAAAGAGGGAAATCAACGCACAGAGTTGAGGGCTATTCGCAAAAAGACACGTCTGGCAAGACTCCAAAGAGTTGGCAGAACCTCATACTAAGCTAAAAGTTCAGGTATTTTCCTGAACAGTACATAATAAAGATAAGCAGAATTTCCTTACAATGGAATGGTAAATAAATCTAAAGTGCAGAGAAAGATGAGAAAAAAATCTGTGGCAAAAGTGTGAAAATCTAATCTCTTTCCCTGGCATTACCTTTTTTGCTGCCAGTTAGATTCTCTTAGTCTTGCAATTCTCTACGTACAGGAAATTAGAAGGATGAGTGGGAGAAGGTGACAAGAGGAGAAATTTCAGAGCAAGGGAAAATGTGTTGCATAAGGGATTGCCTACAGCAGGGAGTGTGCAGGAATGTCTGGGTGTGTATTTGCATACTTCATTTGTATGCAGGCTGTTTTGGTAGAAGGAGAAGGGTTTCTCATTCTTGAGTAAATACAAAACCCTCCTGAGAGGACCTTCATGACTCCAGTCTCCATCTCTCTCACCTCTCCAACACACTGTTGCTATTCACTTATCAATATGTATTTATGGAACCAAAGTCTAGGGTTCAATCCCTGTACCGGCCAGCCACCAAAAAGAAAAGAGAAGAAAAAAAAAAAAAAATTATGGAGCACCTTCTGGGTATCAGGCACCGTGATATGCACTGGGGTACATCAATGAACAAGAGAGACACAGTGATAATCCTCATGGGGCCCACAGTTTAAAAGGGAGGCAGGCAAGTGATGGGAAACTACAATTTAGGGGGTCAGCACTCTGATAAGGGAAGTAGAGAGGGCATGGGGAAGGAAGCTTAAACAGAGGGGAGGGTGGCAGGTTGGTTCAGTTGGTTACAGCACAGCCTTATAACACCAAGGTCAAGGGTTAGGATCCCCATTCTGATCAGTTGCCAAAAAAGGGGGGGAGGGAGCAGCTGGAGAATGGATCCTGGAGGAAATGAGTCTACCCTCAGATCTGAAGGATTAGCTGGAATTGGACAGGTAAAAGGGAAGGAGAATGTTTCAGGCAATGGAAACAGCATGGGCAAAGATCTGGAGGCTGGATTTCCCCTAGCACTTCATGAAGATCTGCTGTTGGCACCAAGGCAAGTTCCATCCTGGGAAGAGTTTCAGCAGAGTTCTGGAGCCAAGTATGGGCCAACGTGGCAATGGCCATAAGCCAAGCCTGAGAACCTCAAAAATCTTTGTTCTCAGATTTTAAACTGCTCAGTTAAAAGCATTTAAAGTGCTCTCCTATCCTTAGAGTACAAAAAATATAGAACGGAGAACTAAAGGTTTAGGGGACACTCTGGAATACAGGCCCTTCTCTGGATAAGGAGTGCAAACACTAAGGGTAAAGCATAGCACCTGAGACAAACTGACTTTTAAATTCCCATTTACAGAGGACAAAGAACATTCATACATTTTGTCCTCTCCCTCTTTCTCTCCCCCCCACCCCCACACATTAATCTGGTGAGCTAGGCAGAGTAGGTGTTAGATTTTTTACATATATTTTTTGTAACATCAAGGTGAAGGATTTAGATCTCTGTACTGGCCAGCCATTCCCGCCACCCCCCGCCCCTCCCCCCTCCAAAAAAGTTTTTTTTTTATTTAATATTTTTATAGAGGAGAAAACTGAGGCCCAAAGGAAAAGAGAATCCAAGGTTATTAGTTCATTCATTCATTTACTGACTCAACAAACATTAACAGAGCACCTGCTGTTGGCAGGCTTATGCTAGGTGTTACAGATAGAGTGGTGAATGAAATCAGACACTTCAGAGTTCGAACCCATTGGAATTCTGATTCCAATTCCAGTGCCCTTTCCAATATATTGAAATGCACATTGGATCTGTTGTCTCCAATATCCCAGTGGCTTGGTTGGGTGCTTTACTGCCTCACAGTCTTTGTCAGCACTACCACCCCCCAAAACATACCCCCAAAGAAGAAACACCATAGTTGTTGTACAAATATATCTTCATATTTTCCCTGTAAGTCCCTCTCACATAGAAATTCCGTACCCAACAAAGATTGTCCTGACCTGGTTGCCTCTGAGAGTTGCTACGAGGTTTCCCATCTCACCTCTACCCCATACTAGCCTAGAGCAAATGCTTTTACAATCTTACCTTTTGCAAGTCTTCCCTCTAAATATTGCCTTATGGAAATAGGAATGGGATAAATGTTCTCTCAGAGCAAAAGGGGGAATACTAAAGAGGGAAGAGAAAGCATGGAAGGAGCAAGGGAAAAGACACCAGACCTACTTTGCCTCCTGCACAACTCTGCTGCAAGCCAACTCTGGCCAAGGTCAGAGATGACTGGCAAAACCCAACTAGACAGACATCCCTCAGAGATGCTTGAGAGAGGCTGGTGTACTTCCCCAGAGCCTGGGCAATGTTATTTCCTGGGGCAATGCAAGTCACAGAGCATGAAAGCTGATGACTGAATGTCTGGGGCAGGGTGGGAGGCCTTGCCAGGAGGTGGGGGTGGAGAGGTAGAAAAGGGAGGAGGGGTGCAGACTTGGCTGGTTTTGCACAGACAAATCTCTTCATTTTTCCAGACTGGAAAAAGCTGTTTGGGCTGTGCACATTTGCAGAGAGTCACGGTATTTACTACGCTTCCTGGCTCAACAGATTTCTTTTTGTCATTCAGTCAAACGCAGCTTGTATTTTTCATAGCAAGAGCTGAACAGACTGCGGGAGCTCTTACCCCACGTTGTGTTCAAAAACACATCACGAGTGACTCAAAAAGCCCAGCTCACTTGGGCAGCAGGGGCGTGTGGGGTAGTATGTTGCAGAGACAAAGACCTGTGTTTAGACAAACACTCTCTCCCCCTTGGAGGTATATTATAGTGACACTCCTTATTTTCCCAGCACACATTTTTTTTGAGCAACTGTAATAACAAACTGCTATCCTAGAAACTCATTCCTGCACTTTGCATGTGCTTCTTGGTTATCCATGTTAACAAACATGGTGGGGTGCAGAGGAGGGATAATAAAAAAAGAAGTGGTTAATTAAAAAAAAAAAAATTCCTTCTTGCCACAATATGCTTCCTAAGATCTGTGTCTATGTACAGAACACTTCTGATACCAAATGTGTGGGGTTTTCCCCCATGCCAACCAATTCTCCAACACCTACAATTTAATTCAATTCTGACACTAAATACCTGGAGTTAGCAGCAGATCCCACAGGTTAAGGGCTCAGTCCCACAGACTGCCCCCACTTCAGATGCTAATCACAAATCCTGTACCACCAAGATATCTGTCAACCCCACTATAAATTCAGGGAGTTCCTACAACTTCCTCCACACGTTTTGTAATGTGCTATAGCTTACCATACCTAAGGAGGAGGTTGTAGGAACACAGAACTCATGGAAATACCTTGCATACGTTTACTAGTTTATTATGAAGGATACAAGTCAGGAACAGCTAGATGAATGAGATACTTAAGGCAAGGTATTGGGGGGTGGCGCTTCCATGCCCCCTCTGGGCCCTCCAACTTCCCAGCACCTCAATGTGTTCACCAACCCTCAAATCTCATTGTTCAAGAGTTTTTATAGAGCTTAACTTCCAGCATTCTTCCCCTTCTCAGAGGGAGGTCCATAGGTGGGGCTGAAAATTCCAATCCTCTAATCACTTGGTCTTTTCGGTGACCACCTCCATCCTGAGGCTATCTAGGGGCTCCACCTTAAGTCACCTCATTAGCCTAAACTGAGATGTGTTTGAAAGGGGCTCATTATGAATAAGAAAAGACACTTCTATCACTCAGGAAATCCCAAGGGTTTTAGGAGCTCTGTGCCAGGAAGAGAGGCAGGGTGCAAAGACCAAATATATTTTTGTATTATACCACAGAGCCTAACTAGAGTTTAGCTCCAGAAGCATTTCTTGCCAGATGTCAGATTAGAAAGTCATCTGCTGAACTATTTTATGCTAAGACATCAATTCGATCCAACGAAAATTGATCAAGCATTTACTATGTGCAAAAAGTATGGTAGCACTGGGGGTGGAGGCGTCCAAGCTGACCACAGCTTAACATGCACTCGGCATTTTTAAGAGAAAACGGTATGTGAGCCCAATGGCATGCTCAGCCAGTGGTGGAATTTTAAGTACCACGGATGGGCCAGCTCAGTAAGGAAACTTTTGTGGGAGGTAGGAGAGGGGAGAGCTTTTCCAGGACCCTTCATATCATACTCTAAGGCTCCTGTACCTAAAATGTGAGCCAAACCACCATACTGGGAGTGCAGTCATCAAATGTTGCTCAAACAACCTAGGAGTCATGCTACCCAAGAGTTGCGGAGTGGGAGCCTCATTTTCAGAAGTGACATGATGACATATTCAGACAGCCTCTGACCTCTCCAGGCAGGTTAGCATCACCTGATACAATGTAGTAAATAGAGCCTCTAATCTCCTTCTCCTCTCTAGGTTGGCAAAGCACAAAATCATCTTGTATTGATTTAAAGAGAGAAAGGACCCACACAGACTTCTCAAACCTGCTTCTGAGCCAAGAGCCATGGGGAGTTTGGAGAGTGAAGATGGGGAGGTAAACAGGTAAGGGTCTTTAGGGGACCAGGGGAATTAGGGGAGCTAGAAATTCTGTACAATTCGAGTTAACTACACCAGAAGTGGTTCATTTTTCTTTTCCCCCTTAAAAGACTATTATGGGCACAGGCAACAGAAGTAGCATGACTGAAAGATACAAAGTTTTGGTTAGAAAGGAGGAATAACTTTAGTGACTTATTACACAAAATGGTGCCTATAATAAATAATAGTGTATTGTACATTTCAAAATTGGTAAAAGAATAGATTTTAAATATTTTTACCACAAAAAAATGATAAGTATGTGAGGTGATGAGATTTATCAAACAGCCCGATTTAATCATTCCACATTGTAAACATATATTAAAACATTACACTGAACACCATAAATATGTAAGTTATTTGTTGATTAAAGATAAAAATTTAAAAAATAGAATAAAAAGTAGACAAATTGGACATCGTGAAAATTTTTTAAATTTCTGCATCAAAAGACAGTATCCACAGAGTAAAAAAGCAACCCACTGATCAGAGAAAATATATGCAAAGCATATATCTGATAGGGAATTCATATCCAAAAGATATACAGAACTCCTATAACTCAACACAACAAAAACAAACAACCCGATTCAAGGACTTGAATAGATACTTCTCCAAAAAAGACATACAAATGGCCAATAAGCACATGAAAAGATGCTGAACATCACTAATCTTTGCATTTATATATATATATATATGTATTGTGTGTGTGTGTGTGTGTGTGTGTGTGTGTGTGTGTGTGTGTGTGTGTGTGTGTGGCTGGCCAGTACAAGGACCTTGGTGTTATCAGCACCATGCTCTAATCAACTAAGCTAACTGGCCAGCCCCTCAACATCACTAATCATTAGGGAAATGCAACTCAAAACAACAATGACATACCACCTCATACCCATTAGCATGGCTACTATCAAAAAAACAAAATAAGTGTTGGTGATGATGTGGAGAAATGGAAACCCTTGTGCACAGTTGGTGGGAATGTAAAAAGTTAATAGCTGCTGGCCAAAACAGTATGTTGGTTCTTCATAAAAGTTAAAAATAGAATTACCATAAGATCTAGCAATTCCACTTCTGTGTATATACCCAAAAGAATAGAAAACAGAGTCTTGAAGATAAATTTGCATAATACCCACGTTCATGGTATTATTCACAATAATAAAGAGGTGAAAGGAACCCCAGTGTCCATGGATGAATGAATGGATAAGCAAAGTATGATATACACACACAGTGGAATATTATTCAGTCTAAAAAAAAGGAAATTCTGACACATGCTACGTGGATGAACCTTGATGACATTATGCTAAGTGAAATAAGCCAGTCACAAAAGGACAAATATTGTATGATTCCACTTATATGAGGTATTTAGAGTAGTCAAATTCATACAGACAGACAACAGAAGGGTGGTTGCCAGGAGCTAGGAGAAGGGATAAATGGGGAGTTGGTGTTTCGTGGGTATAGTGTTTCAGTTTTACAAGATGAAAAGAGTTCTGGAGATGGATAGTGGTGATGGTTGCACAATATTATGAACGTATTTAATACCACTGAATCGTACACTTAAAAATAGCTATGACAGCAAATTTTATGTTATATGTATTTTAACACAATACAAAAAATTGGGAAAAAAAATAAAGCAGGAGTCCCAATTTAAAAAAAAAAAAAAAGACTGTTATGGTTTCCTTTCCAAAGTAGAAGTGGAAGAATGGAAAAGTGAGTTTCAGTTGCTATGGAAACAGGAGTTGGCTGGGGCCTGCAGCAGTGGCAGCTGGAGGGGAACAAGTGGCTGGGAAAGCTGGCCCTGTGACAGAGGCGGCTTCCGCTGGGGATAAGACCAAAACAGGCTTCAGCAGGGTGGAGGATGAGGTAGAAAGAAGAGAGAAAAGGAGACAGAGGCTGTCTCCAGATACTGGGGCCGATGAATTCTGCAGACATTTGGACGGATGCAGAATGGGAAGCATGTGTGTGTCTGTGCTGCATATGCCAAATGCACAAGCAGCAAAATAAACCCAGTGCCTGAAAAAGAATGGGGTTTCTTTTTTCACCAGCTATCCTGAGGGTCAGAAAGCCTCTGAAGCTTTGAATGACAGAAGAGGAGAAACCTACCACTTAAAAGCCCTCATTGAGTGGGGAGAAATGGACAGGGACTGGCTGTCACACTCTGTGTTCCCTCACCTTTTGCAGAGGGGGTGCAGCTGGCCAGCATGGGGAACTGAACCCTTGACCATGCTCTAACCAACTGAGCTAACCAGTCCTCCTTCACCTTTTGTCCTCAGCACAACTTTTCATATTGAAATTGATGTGGGCCAGAAACACAGCTGACCAAATGCCCCCTTTCCCCACAGGGTTAGCAGGACTGTGGGGGTGGGCAAGCTGGTTGCTCTCTTTCATCTGTGCCTCTGGGTAGCTGTTTCTGCTTCAAGTGGAAAGTTTCCATGATGCTGGGCCTTTGGGGCTCTAGCCTGAGGCTTCAAAGGCTTCAGAATGTTCTTAGCATCACCTTCCAGATGTCGTGATTAGGCCTATGGTGATGACAGGCCTTTGCTGGGTCCTTCAGCAGGGCCCACCTGAGGTAATATTATACTATTCCTATTCCTACCCTAGTAAGAGGAAACTCTAGACCCTTTCCTCCAATCATAGTGGGGTGAGTGGCCATGATGACCTCACATTTGAGAAGGGACTGAATGTTTGTCCCCTCCAAGGCTGATATGGAAGCTTGATTCCCAGTGTGGTAGTGCTGAAAAATAGGGACTTTAGGAGGTGATTGGATTGTGAGAGCCCTGCCCTCATGAATGGATTAACCCATTAATGGGTTAATGAATTAATGGGTTATCATGGGTGTGGACTGGTGGCTTTATAAAAAAAGCAAGTGAGCACCTTAACATGTACTCTTGCTCAGCCCTCACCAAGTAACACCCTGCATTGCCATGTAACTCTGTAGAGAGTACCCACCAAGAAGATGTGCCCCCTGGACCTCAGGCTTCCCAGTCTCCAAAACTGTAAGAAATAAATTTTATTTCATTTCATTTATTTATTTATTTTTTGACAGCTGGTGATATTGGGATCCGAACCTGTGTATTTTTTTTTATAAATTACCCAGTTTCATGTAATGTGTTCTAATTAACAGACAATAAATAGACTAATACAGACTCAAACCTAGGCTTTTAACACTGTTTGACCCTATCATTGTCTATATGCACTCTTCCTGAGATACACTTAGATGATCAAAGAGTTTAAATCAACTTCCACATTGGTATCTTGTTTTGCTTTTCTTCATTTTTCAATAATCAGGAGACTCAAAAAGTGAAAGTGAGCATCGAAAAGAACAAAATACTTCAGAAAAAGCTTAACCAAGAAGGCAAAAGTCTCATACATTAAAAAACTGCAAAACATTGCTGAAAGAAGTTAAAGAAGACATAAATAAATAAAAAGACATCCATGTTCATGGCTTGGAAGACTTAGTATTAAGATGTTACTTCTACCCAAAGTAATCTACAGATTCAATGCAATCTCTAGCAAAATCCCAATGACTTTTTTGCAGAAATAGAAAAATCAATTCTAAAATTCGTATGGGATCTCAAGGGACCCTAAATAGCCAAAATAATTATGAAAAAGAACAAAGTTGAAGGATTCACACATCCTGATTTCAAACCTTACTGCAAAGCTACAGCAATCAAAACAATGTGAAACAGGTTGAGTATCCCTAATCTGAAAATCCAAAATCTGAAATGCTGCAAAATCTAAAATGTTTCGAGCACTGATGTGACACCCAAAGGAAATGCTCATTGAGCATTTTGGATTTTGAATTTTTGGATTAGAGATGCTCAATCAGTAGGTATTCTACAAATATTCCCATATCCAGAAAAATCCAAAATCTGAAACATTTTTGGTCCCAAGCATTTTGAATAAGGAATATACAACCTGTACTGGCATAAAGAAAGATGTACAGGCCAGTGGAATAGAATACAGGCCCCAGAAATACACCATTGCATGTATGATAAAATGATCAAAAGAATGAAGTTGTACCCTTACCTTATACTATATACAAACATTAACTCAAAATGACTCAAGGACCTAAACATAAGAGCTAAAACAATAAAACTCTTAGAAGAAAACATAGGGGAAATGTTTTATGACATTGATTTAGCAATGATTTCTTGGATATGACACCAAAAGCACAGGCAGCAAAATAAAAATTGATAGTTTGATAAATTGATAAATTGAACTTCATCAAAATTAAAAACTTCTGTGCATAAAAGAACATAATCAACAGAGTAAAAAGGCAACCCACAAATGGGAGAAAATATTTGCAATCATGTATCTGATAAGGGACTGCTATCCCAGAATGTATAAAGAACCCTACAACTCAACAACAACAACAAAAAAAACCCCAAACAACCCAGCCTGATTAAAAAATGGGCAAAGTTCTGTAAAAATGTGGTTGCTAGAGGTGGGAGAAAGGGGAGGAGGAGAGAGGATAGTGAAAGGTTTGTTAATGGATATATAACAGCTGGACATAAAAAATAAGTTCTCCAGGTGTATTGTCCAGCTAGTCATCTATAATTAAAAATAATTTACTTCATGTTATCAAATAGCTAGAAGAGAGGAGATCAAATGTCCTCATCATGAAGAAATGACTAAGTATTGTAATGATGAAAATGCCAATTACTGTGATTTGATCATCACAAATTGTATACATATATTGATATTCAGCTCTGTCCCCCACAAATATGTATAATCAATACATTTCAATTAAAAAAAATGGGCAAAGGATTTGAACAGACATTTTTCCAAAGAAGATATACAAATAGCCAATAAGCACATGAAAAGATGCTCAATACCACCCATCTCTTGGAAAATGCAAATCAAAACCACTATAAGATGCCACTTCACACTAGGATAGGATAGCTATTATCAAAACATAACACAAACAATCAAACAAAACAGAAAATAACAAGTGTTGGCAAGGTTGTGAAGAAATGGGCACCTTTGTGCATTGATGGTGGGACTATAAAATGGTGCTACGATGGACAATGGTATGGAGATTCCTCAAAAATTAAACATAGAATTACCCAAAAGAATTGAAAGCAGGGACTTGAACAGATATTTATACAGCTATGTTCTAGCAGCATTATTCACAATAGCCAAAATATGGAAGCAGTCTAAGTGTCTGATGGTGTATTAGTCCACTTCTTGTTGCTATAACAGAATACCTAAGACTGGGTAATTTATAAAGAACAGAGGTTTATTTGCTTACATTTCTGGGACAACTGCATCTGGCACAGGCCTCAGCCTGCTTCTACTCATGGCAGAAAGTGGCAGGCAGCCAGCAGGAACAAGCAGATCACATGGTAAGAGGAAGCAAGAGAAGGAGAGAAGAGGTGCCAGGGTCTTTTAAACAACCAGCTCTTGTGGGAACTAATAGCGCAAGGACTCACTCACTACCCCCCAGGGAGAGCATTAATCCATTCATGAGGGATCCACCCCTCGTGACTCTAACTGCCACACTGGTGATCAGATATCCACATGAGTTCTGGGAGGACAGTACATCCATATCCATCCGATGGATAAATAAAATGTGGTATATACATACAATGGAATATTATTCAGCCTTAAAAAGGAATGAAATTCTGACACGTGCTGTGAAATTGAACCTCAAAGACATTATGCTAAGCAAAATAAGCCATCACAAAGGACAAACACTGCATGATTCTACTTATATAAGGTACCCAGAGTAGTCAAATTCATAGAAACAGAAAGTAGAATGGTGGTTGCCAGGGGCCAGGGGGCGGAAGAATGGGAAGCTGTTTAATGGGGACAGAGTTTCAGTTTGGGAAGATGAAAAAGTTCTGGAGGTAGATGGTAATGATGGTTGTACAATAATACGAAAGTACTTAATGCCACTGAGCTGTACACTTAAACATGGTTAAAAGAGCAAATTTTATGTCATGTATATTTTACCACAATAAAATACATATATTTTAAATATATATGTATATATAATAGTGGAAGTGACCTAGGGTCAGCTCTAGAACTCTGAGAAGTTCTGCCCTCACAGGCTGCCCAGTCAGGCCCAGTCAGCACCCAGGATATGGCCTTTCTGCTACTTCCTTTGTCTTGTAAAAACTTACCACAGGTGCAAACAAGACCACACGCTGGTGTGGGAGCCCCATGTGTGCAGGTGGGAGGGAAACATGAACAAAGATGAAGATTGTTCAGGGGGAGGGCAGAGCACCTTGCTTTGACACAGGGTCTACAGTAATGAGGGCTGTGGGGAAGGAGTGGCCATAGTGCTTGCTCTGGCAGTTCCAAGGTGAAGTGGGGGCTTCTCTCTTGGCTCTTGGGCAGTGTCATAGAGGAAGTGGTGCTTAAAGTAGGTTTGAGGGAATGAGGTTGTGCACATGTGTGAATTGTTGGAGGGCACATCAGGCAGGGCGTTTGGCTAGAGTGTAGTGTATAACTGAGAGACAGAAGGTTAGAGAGAATACTAGGTTGGCAGAAAAGAGGAGGTGACCAGGGAGACGGTCACTTGGTGCAGGAACTTGTGTCACACAAGCCTGTCATGTTGTTACTTTGGAAGATAAGTCTGGATCTGGAGCCAGATCTAAAAGGAATTTGAATGTCTGACTAACAGTAGTAACAACCTCTATTCATCGGCGACTTACTATGTGCATCTTATTCAATAACCTTAAGTGGTAGGTAGCAATCAATATTAGCTCTATATTTCAGCTGAGAAAACTGAGGCTCAGGTTAAGCAACTTACCCAAGAGCACACACAGCCAGTAAGAGGGGAGCAGGGGTATGAACTCAGGCCTACCTGGGTCTCAAACTTTAACACATTACAAGAGAGGCCCTGGGGGGCTGACCTGTTAGCTAAGCTGGTTAGAGGACCACCTTGTAACAACAAGGACATGGGTTCAGATCCCCAAACTGGCCAGCCACCAAAAAAAAAAAAAAAAAAAAAAACCATATTGCATTGTAACCCAGATTATAAAATAAATATCTATGAGCCCATACTAATACAAATAAAAAGAAAAATTAATAGAAGAGCCAAATCTCTCAAGCAGAAGAATTCCAAATAAATTATGTAGATACTCTCTAGGAGAGGAGTATAACTCCTCGTTCTCTTGAGCATAGACTACACACAGTGACTTTCTTCCAATAGTACAGTATGGAAAGGGGGGTGGTGGGAAAGAGTAACTTCACAGTGGAGAAACCTCACAAACACTACCTCAGCCAGGTGATCAAGGTCACTATCAACAATAAGTCACATTGATATTACGGATGCTTGACATGATGCAATGGAAATGGCACTTTACCTCTGTGGTCTTGCTCTGCAAAATCCATAAGCCCAATCTAATCATAAGGAAAATATGAGCCAAATTCCAATAGAGGGGTATTCTACGGTAGATCTGACCAATATTCCTCAAAACTGTCAAAAGTCATCAAAAACAAGGAAATTCTGAGAAAATGTCACAGCCAATAGGAGCCTAAGGAGACACAACAACAAAATGTAATGTGATATTCTACATGGGATACTGGAACAGAAAAAGGACATTAGATAGACATGAAGGAAATCTGAATAAACTATTAACTTTAGTTAATAATAATGTATCAATAGTGGTTTGTAACAAATGTACCATATCGAATAGCAATATTGTTTCATTGTAAGAGATGTACCATAGTCATAAGATGTTAATACTAGGAGAAACTGGCTGTGGGGTACATGGGAACTCTTTGTACTATTGTGTCAATTTTTCTGTAGATATAAACTGTTCTAAAAATACACAAAATCTGTTAAAAACAACAAACAAACAAATTCCTGGATTGCACCCTCAGAAACTGGCCTTCGAATATGCATTTGCACAGGTGGGATGGAGTTGTGAATGAAGGTGGGCCCCATTCCCTGCCTGCTGGTTGACAAAAGAGGAGGAGCAGATACAGGAATACCTGCAGAGAGGAAAACAGTTCACACCAAGGAAATTGTGCACCTCTCCTTCGTCAGACTACCTGAGGTTGGAGATGATGGCTCTCTCAGACTTGCAGTCTTCATAGGGGGAGATCTGGGTCTCCTCTGTCAGACTGGGTTGCCCCTAAGGGAAGGGCCACTTTTCCTCTTGAGGAGCTCGAGGAGGCCTTCCTTGACAGGGGCCTAGGATTCTCCGTATGCATTTTTTATATGGATAGAAAGAGAGGCCATGCACACAGTGTACATTTTTTAAGGGTGGCCAAAGATCTGCTTGCTTCAAAATAATAAGACTCCTAACTCTTTAGTTAAGCTTAACTGATGTCCAAATGCAGCAAACTCAATGCTTTGTTGGGTTTAAAGCCTAAGTTTTCTCGCTGCTGTAGCTCTCCAGCATCCCTTGTATACCAGGCCCTGTCACAGCCCCATGATAACAGTGGTAAGAGTTTAAAATTGTGATGCTAATTCTATAACAGAACAAAACCCAACATCCCAGCAAACTGCTTTTCTCCAGCATCCCTTGTATACCAGGCCCTGTCACAGCCCCATGATAACAGTGGTAAGAGTTTAAAATTGTGATGCTAATTCTATAACAGAACAAAACCCAACCCTTTTGGATTGCAAGAAGCTATTACTGGGAGGTACACAATAGGTCCACCCCAAAATATGAGGAGGGTATCTATCAGCGGAATGCACACAATGTGTGTAATTACTAATCTGCAAAAGTTCTTAAGCACAGGACAGGATGTGTCTCTGGACAAAGCCGGAAGAGCAAGGCCTGGAAATCAAATCAAGAGTTGACAATAAAAGAAAAAAAAAAAAAAAAAAAAGCAGGCCAATTGTATTAACATCAGCTGAAGGAATAACGGGTCAAGAGAAATAATGTGTGAGGAGCTCAGAAGAAAAGCTGTGCCAAAGAGCAAGTCTCTGAGAGTCTGTCTTGTCTCCTACATTGTCTAGAGTAATGGGGGCTCTGAAAACATCTTTGAGCATTACAGGCAGCTCAGGGGTCTGGCTAGAGCTTCCTGGAATACTCTCTTGATGAGGAAGTTTTGTTTTTTGGTTTTGGTGGCTGGCCAGTACAGGGACCCAAACCCTTGACCCTGGTGTTACAAGGCCTCCCTCTAACCAACTGAGCTAACTGGCCAGCCCATCTTGATAATGATCTTACGGCTGGTCCAGGGAGCAGTTGGAAGGAAAAGGTGCAGCAGTCGATTGGTCATGTCTACCACCAGCACAGGATGGGGAAGGAGACCAGCAGTGCTGACATTGTGGACTCACGTATCCCTCAGAGGATACAAGTATCTCAGGCTATCCTGGCTATTAAAACCACTTGTCTTGTTCACCTTGCTTTGATTCCATGAATACTAACCTTCTAACTAGAATCTGTTCTCTCTATATGGGCTTCCCCACAGGGCAGGAATGTGCTGACAAGCTGACATAAAGGTTTCAGGCTGCTCTGCACTTCCTTCTCCCATTGTGATTTAATATATTTGTGGTCTGGCTTCCTCACAAGGCTCCTGTGAATTTGGCTAGTCTGTCCCTTTCAGACCGATTAGCTCCAAGTGCTCTAAAGAACTTCCATCTCCGGCCTGCAAAGAACCAGGATCCCAGCCCCCAACCCCCTGTGATGCTGGCACTGAGGGGTTTTTCTTGATTGATCAGCTTGCCTCCCTCTTTGACATCACTAACAAAAAACTAAACCAACAGAAAGCTGCCTTTTGTCACATCAATCACCCCAACCGCAGCCATCTACCCTGAGCCCAGAATGAGCTGAGCTGTGGGAGACCTGCAAAAAAAAGTGCTAAACTAACTTCGTAAGTTTTGTTGAACACAGAATGAGGAAGAAAGCGGTTCTGTGCCTGGGGGAAGATACCAAGCACATGCGATAGAGAATAAGCAGAAAGAATTGGCAATGTTTAATGTAGAGCAGGGAAGACCCGGGAGGGCCAACCAGTTCCCTGTCATCCAGCATCTGTAGGATTGTAGTGATGAAAAGGGGATAGATTTATTCTCTGAGGCTCCAGAAGAAAGTATAACAACCCAGGGGTGGTAGATACAGGGAGACAGATAAAAAAGAGGAACCTTTTAAGGTAGTGTTCTTCTAACTTTGGTTATTCAAATATCACCTTCACATATTTTTTTCTTTTGTCAAATTTATGAGAAGCAGTGTAATCTTGCGATTAAAAGCACAAACTCTGGAGCAGGACCACCTGGGTCCATTTTTCCAGCTCTGTCACTTACTAGCTATATAACTTTGGACAAATTACTTAACTTCCCTATGCCTGTTTTCTCAGCAGTAAAATAGGGTTAATAATAGTATCTATTCTAGGCTGGCTGGTTAGCTCAGTTGGTTAGAGTGCATCCTTGTAACACAAAGGTCAAGGGTTCAATCCCCTCTATTCACCACCTGCCAAATAAATAAATAAATAAATATTACAATAAAACCTACCTCAAATAGTACTTAATGTATATGGTTGTGGTATTGATTAATTGAATTACACATGTAAAGTGCTTTGCAGGGCATCCAGCACATAGTAAGTGTTCAATAAGTGGTGGCTATTATTATATTTTATTATATTCTCATACTACCATCTTATTACTTACTTAATATTTTTCTTTAAATGGACACATGATTTATATACATTTATTTTAAAGGAAACTGTATATTCCTATTGTACATGCAAAGCCAGTAACACTTGCCATGTATAGATGGAAACTGTACTGATAAACACAAAGCAAAACAATGTTATTAAGTTGTGACTGTGTTAACAATGTTATTAAATGGTTACACTTACTGTTGCTGGTTAAATGCCCTCAACTAAAGGACTGCTGTCTTTTCAATTAAAAGGGAGGCAGGCAAGTGTTACAAAAACATTCTAGCACTTTACTGAGACTTCTGTAGACCGCAGTCAGATGGAAGAGTCTGGCAAGTTGGAGGAAGTGAAAGGTCAGTGGGGTTGGAGCCTCAGCTCTGGGGAGACAGGGTGCCTGAGGGTGCTGGAGAGGCAGGCAGGGCAGGATCAAAGAGACAGCTGAAAAGGGAATACCTTTCCTATTGAGATTTCATGCTCTTTAGCTAGCGCCATGTCTCTCTCTGTGTCTGCCACACTAAATCATCTCACAAGGCCCCCCGTGGTATGAATAGCACATCTGAGAAAGCAAAGATGCTGTGCATGCCCCACCCCAACTCCTCAGCACAGTCAGAGGTTACCTGCAGACAGTTTCCAGATCCACTGGCTGCCTCTCACTTCCTTCTGCCTTAAGTCATTTTCTGGCCACAGGGTGTGCATAGCAGTGAGTGGTACAATCCAGATGTGTCAGGGAGGGAAGGGCTTATGAACAACCCTCAACCGATGAAGGACGGGAGCAGAGGAAACACCCCAGCTGCCTTGCCTCTTTGTGGTACACTTCTGAAATGTGTCCCACAGATTCTCCAAGTGGCCCCAAGGGATTGAGCCCCTACTGCCCGGTGGTAACTCACTCATCATCACACCCTTGATTGGCTTCTCTCCCTTCTTTGGTTTACTTTACTTTCACTGGGATTTCTGGGATCATTTTGCAAATAAATTTCTGGCACCTGGATCTTTGGTCTCATAATATGCTTTGGGGGAAACCCCAAATACAGCACCGTTTTAAACTTTTTTTTTGATGCTGTCCTGTTCAGGGATCGGAACCCCTGATCTTGGTGTTCCAAGACTGCACTCTAACCAGCTGAGCTAACTGGCCAGCCCTAAACTTCTGACAGTGCTATGAGTGGCCCAGGGAGACAGTAAGTTCCATTTTCTTGGGGAACTCAAGAAATAGCTGAGAATGCTCAATGGAGACTCCTAGGTCAGGCCTTCAATTAGATGAACATTTAGTATCTTTCTGACCCTTAAGGTCCCATGATTCTGGATCAAGAGTCAGCAAACTATATACATGGGTCACATCCCACCCACTGCCTGTTTTTATACAGCCTGTGAGCTAAGAATGGTTTTTACATGTTTATTTATTTTTATTCTTTTAGCTGTTTGGTTTTTACATTTTTTAATGGTTGGGAAAAAACTTTAAAAAGAATGATATTTTGTGCACATAAAAATTATATAAAATCCAAACTTCCCTGTTCATGAAGTTTATTGGAACACAGCTCTACACATTTGTTTACATACCATCTGCAACAGCAGAGAGGGGTAGTTGCAACTGAAACCACATGGTTTTCAAAAAATACAAGGCTGAAAATATTTACTATCTGGACCATTACAGAAAAAGTTTGCTGATCCCTGTTCAAGGTCATTGTCCTGCGGGAACAAGAGGTAGATTGAGGCCTGGCTGTCCTATGAATGCGTAGGCTGAGCATCAGACCTAGAATTCAGGGGGCAATTTGGATGAGAACTTCACACTTGCTCTGCCTATATCTTTGTGACCCCCCTCACTACTACTTCTGCTCTCTGTGGGTATCTAGGACTTTCACTAAGGCATTAATGTCTCTATACCAGGAATGTTTTTATTTTTTAAAGGACATGAGAAATTTTCTTCTTCATACTCTGCCATTGTCCCTGTCCCAGGTGGTTTCATCCATGCTTGATGGCTTTTGCTACCTCTTAGTTACTGATCCTTCCCTCAAACAAATCAAACTTCCAGCCCAGGTCCATGTCCTGAGATTTCTGATCAATACCCAAATGTCTACCTAACATTAGATTAAGTTGAAGATGGATTATTTTTCTGCTTACCAGCACTGTAACTTTATGAAAGTCATTAGCTATGGCTTAAATGTAAGCCCCCAAAATTCACACGTTGGAAACTTCGTCCCTCATGCAGCAGTGTTGAGAGGTGGGAACTTTGGGAGGCGATTGGGTTGTGAAGGTTCTGCTCTTATGAATGGATTAATCCATTCATGAATTAATGAGATATCCTGCATCACCTTGGGACTTTGCAGAGTCCCCCATCAGCAAGAAGGCCCTCAACAGATGCAGCCCCGCTACCTTGGACTTCCCATCCTCCAGAACTGTAAGAAATAAATTCCTTTTCTGTATAAATCATCCAGTCTCAGGTATTCAGTTATAGCAACAGAAAATAGACTAAACCATCATTTAACAGTGTGAGACATCAGTTTCATCACCTATCAAAGGCAGAAACAATCCTGTCCAGCCTGCCAGGATTACTGTGCTAATCGGATGAAATGAGAGCTGCCCACAAAACACAGTGCCACCTGGCCCCTGCCTCCCTCTCCAGCATGTTATGGCATTATTGCACCTCTGCTCCCTTTATCCACCACACTCCCTGCCCACTGGCTCTCCTTGGGTTCCCCAACCTTGTCAAGCTCTTGGCCACCTTCAGGCCTTTGCACATACTTCTGTTTCTTCCTGAAACACCTTTTTCCTCTCCTACCCCCTGCCTGGCAGATCAACCATAACCTTGTTTTATAACATGTTTCTGTTTAAAGCACAACTCATGCCTTATCTAGCAAAGCTTATCTAACACATATTTTCTCTGTAAGGCACATTACAGCCTTTTTGTGCTCAGGAACACTAGACAGCACTTTAGCACGATGCTGCGGGGCCATTTTAAACAGCCAAATCACTAAAAAAAAGCACAAGAATGCAAAAAATGTGGCACTAACTAGACCACAAAAAGGACACTTGTTTATAGCACAAGAGCTGAAACTAGAAGGCAGAGCACCCCTTGTCTGACCTCAGCTGCGAACGTGCACGCTGGGTGACTTAACTCTTTCAGTGTTCTGCGCATGTCCATATATAAGACTGTGAAATGGCCATGGGTATTGATTTGGGGATTACAAACACATTTGAGCAGATAAACACATTCACAAATACAGAACTTGCAAATAGTGAGGATCCACTGTACTTCTTGTTTCTCTTATTCTTAGAGTGTGAGTTCACTGAGGGCTGGTTTACCTCTGTCTTACCATTTTGTCTCCAGCCTCTGGAAAACTGCTTGGCACATAGTAGGCTGTCAATATATTTTGAATGAGCGAATGAGTCAATTCAGTGTGGAAGTATTTTCTTCACAGCCATGATAGCCGGTGTTCATGGGGACACATCACACGCTTGTCTCTGTGCTAAGTGCTTTCTCCATGTTCTCTCAGTCAACAAGGGAAACAGTGGAGTATTATTCTTTTGCACATGGGCTCTGTAGTCAGACTGCCTAAGTTCAGGTACAGGATCTGCCTCTTATTAATTGTAACCCTGGGCATGTTCCTTGGCCTCTCTGAGCCTCAGCTTTCTCAGCTATCAAATGGGGGCTCTTATATGTAATACCACTTAGTGGATTATGGTTAGGAGTCAGTGTAGAAATGCACAGAAAGCATTTAGTGCAGTGCCTGGCACAGGGTGAGCCCTTAGTAAACACGAGCTTTTGTTGTTAATATGAAGGTATTTTTAAAAGTTTGTGAAAAAATAGAATTAAAAGATAACATGAATCTTTCCATGAACATTTTGAAGTACCCTCATAATTCCCGTGGCATCCCTAAGAGTTTTATACTATCAGACCTATTCTGCAGATGCGGAAACTGAAGCTGAGGGTAGTTCAGTGAGTTGTCAAGGGTCACACATAAGGAATGGCTGGCTCTGGGGACTCCAAGCCCATGCTGGTAACACTTCGCTGTTATATAAATATAAGAGGTCATTTTTACTAGTTATAAGGGCTCTTCCTCTGCCTGCTCAGCTACATTTACTAAAATGATGAAAGAAGCTCCCACCACCCTCCTCCACCCCCTTGAGTTTTCTCTGACATTCCACGTTAGTGTCCTTCTGTTCCCTGCCCACTTTCAAGCTCAACCCTTTCAGTACCAGCCCTATTGGGGGAGGGGAGTGTTGGTTTGTTATCTTGGGTTTGACAGTTCAAAGGCAGAGGTATTTCCTGGTTAAAAAGCACATGAAGAAAAAAGCAGAAGGAAAGAATCACCAGCATTCTGGGTGTAACAAACAAACATCCTCGGCTTTTCTCTAACTCTTTAGATCAAGGGCCCTCAAATTTGGCTGCAAGCTGGAATCTCCTGGGAAGCTTTTAATAACCAGATACGCAGGCCCCAACCCAGACCAATTACATCTGAATCTTGGCGGGGTGGGGTGGGGGGGGGAGGGTTTGGGTCGGGGTGTGGGTGGGGGGACTGGGGCATCAATGCTCCCTAAGCAATGCTAACGTGCAGCCAAGTTTAAGAAGTGGTGCTTTGGATCTTATCAGCACTCAGCTCCAATACTCGAGTAGCTTTGGGCCACACTAACTCCTTTCGGCTTTTAGGACTTGCTGTTTGGGGATTTGCGCATGCTTTGCAGAAGCACGGGCTAGTGGAGGATGTTTGTATGCGAGTGACCTAGGCCCAGCTTGGAGACTGCAGGTCTCCCGGTCCCCTTAGGCAACAACACGTGTGGCCGCTCCGGACTTCTCTGGTTATCTTTGCAGACGGCAAGCAGTGCTCGGCGCCCGCCACGCTGCCCACCCAACCTTAGACGTTCTAGGGAAACGCCCGGGGCTCAGGAATCCTACCTTGGCTGCCGGCGCTGCCCTCCAGTCCCTGGAATCCTAGGACTCAGGTTCGATCTGTCGCTTTCTCCTGCGCCTGTGAGGGACCCACTGGAGCGCCGGCGCCACCTAGTGGGCGCGGGGTGGCCGCGCTGGCACCAGGGCTGGGAGGTGGGAGCGCAGTCCAGGGCGGAAATGCAGCTAGGGCTTCCCACGTGGGCGGTTTTCCAACAAGCTGCGAGCCCCGGGCGCAAATCCGGCCTGGGCGGGGCCACTTTCTCCTCCCAGAGGGCACTAGGACCTGTACTTGGTAAACTTTCTCTTGGGGGCCCAGAGAGAAGGAAGGTTCCTAATCCCCTGGCCTAGGATTCATCCTGGGATTTTCCGGGCTGGGTTCAGGGATCTTTCCTTTTATCCGGCAGCTTTCAGTACACCCCAATCTGGCATCACTTCTCTTTTAAATATGCCGGGAGCATCACAATATGCAAAGGACTGGGTTTCTCTCAAGCCCAGGGAGGCCTTTCCCCTACCAGCAGCTCTTTCTTCTTGGCACTGCAACCCCCTGGCCCTTGTACTCCATTCTCCTTGGTTGAACTTTATTAAACATCCAGTCTGTGTCAGACCCCGCGTAGAGTTAGGGATATACAGTCATGTCCCTTAGGAGTTGGCAACCCAGGTAGTGTTTTTCACTGGGTAGACATTGGCATTTCTTTGGATGGGGCTGTCCTGGTTCTGCAAGACATTTCACATCCCTGACTCCAGGCACTAAATGACAATAGCCACCCTTAGTCACTGTGACACCATAAGCACCCTCTTCGTGTTTTCAATTATCGTCCAGGATGGAGGGAGAGCTGCTTTTGGCTAAGAACTTATTAGCTGATCACTAAGATCAGATGACACTTAATGAAGTGTAATGTCCAGGGGAGTCCCACTTTTCAGAGCTGTGAGGACCCTTAACCACCTCCCTTTCCTGAAGCTTCCAATATTTTTTTTAAAAATGAAGACATGACAAGATAGGGTCCTAAAAATGGTGGACTATCTAACTCGTTTACATTTCATTTATTTCTTCATTCAAAAAACATTAACTGGGGGCTGGTCGATTAGCTCAGTTGGTTAGATCACAGCCTTATAACACCAAGGTCACGGTTCCAGATCCTGGTACCAGCCAGCTACCAAAAAACATGAAAAACATTAACTGAGCACCTAGTATGTGCCACTCTTCTACAAACAAGGGATACAACGGAGAACAAAATACAAAAATCTCTGCCCTTCTTGAATTCACATTTAATGTAACACATTAACACTTTTAACACACACAAACATGCAATACAATGTAATCGAGCTCTCTCTAGGATAAGTACAGGATTAATTAAAAAGAAAATCTATTTATAGGACATGGAAGGCATAGATGTCTGGTGGTGGATACGAGTGTGGCAGAGTTATACAGGGAACATCTTCTTTTAATCCTGGCAGTTTATCTCTGTGACAACATTTGGGAATAACAACACCCAATTTGAGGTGATTTATGAAAGTGAGGCCTGGGCCAACTCCCACCCCACCCCACGCCACCCCCTCCATCACTCTGTGATCACCCTAGCTCACCCAGTGTGTGTGCCTACTTAATGTCTGGATGCTCTGTCCTGGTATAATCTGGTGAAAGTCAACATCAAGGTCAGAGGAGGAGGAAGAGAAGGAGGGGGAGGTATCACGTGTGGGAAGTGTCTGGAAGGGTGGTGGGTGGTGGGTGTCACTGATAGGGGCCAGCCCCAGCTAACTCACTGCAGGCTGGTGCCCTGGAGAAGTTGAATAGGTCAGAGAAATGCTGACAGCCCATGGCAGGTACCAGTTGGCAGGTAATTTCCTATTCTTTCACTTTAACGTGTCTCTGAGTCACTTCCAGGACACTCTTGCAGCAGTCCTTGGAAAAGCTCCCTCCCATCGCTAACATGCTCAGGCAGAGATCCCAGATTACAACCTTCAGATTCAGACATCTGGCATCACCTGATGAGGCTAAATCTTCTTAATGACTTTCTCCTCTGAGTTCTCCTAGCATTTTCTAATTCTACTAATCAGTGTTTTGGAATCTGCAGAGTTGTCACCAGGCCTGTTTTCCCCATGGGTTTTGGTATCCTTGAGCATAGTGATAGGCAGAAGAAGTATCAATAATGATACTGAAATATTTTAATGAATTAAGCACTAAGAATTTCAGATTATTTAGTTTAGTCCTCACAATCATCCTATGAAGTAGACACTATTATTTTTCCCATTTTATCAATGAAGAAACTGAGATTAAGTTTCTTAAATGTTTAATTTTAAACTTCAATGTTAAATTTAAGTTACTTAAGTATTTAGCTAACTTGCCTTAGGTGGAAGAATTAGTAAAAGAAATACCCAGCACTTGAATCTGGATTACCTGATTCCAGAGCACATGCTCTGGAGCACTTCGCTACTGTTTCCTGAGCACCTACTATGTGCTGGACACCGTGCTTTACATATGGGACGTGAAGGACAAGGTACTCTCATTTTTACCCCTTTTGCTCTCTTATTCTGCCGGTCCTTTTCTTCAAAGTGAGACTTCTGGTTCATTTTGTTTTAAAAATAAATTCATAAAGTTACGTTATGAGACGTGACCTATATTTTAGCAGAAAAAGGTGTATTTATCGTCTAGAGTAAAGCTCCGTTAAAGAGGGTGAGGATCCTCTCTTGTCCAAAGTGGTAGAAATGGGAGCATCAGGGACATGGGCAGAATGGTGTCAGGACTCTGGTAGAAGGAAGCATAGAGAAGGAAGAAGTCGGGGTTCTCAAAGAGACCAACAGGAGAGGGCTTGGGTGCCCATCCCAGGAAGGACACTTGATCTTGTGAGGCTGGTCCTGTGGACTGAATGGCAACTTGACTTTTGAGGTCACAGTGTATCTATGATTGACGGAAACAAGACTGGTCACTTTCTAGTCCTGGATTGTTTCTGCAAACACTCCCAGATGTTAGGGGTGTGATAGCAGGATGACACTGATGCTGTCTCATTGACTCTTTCCAAAAGTCCCAGGAAGGAGTTATTATTAGCTGCATTTTACAGATGAGGAAAGGAAGTCAGAGATGTTAAGCAACATGCTGAAGTCTGCATAGCATGTCCACTATAAAGCCAGTATTCAACCTCAGCTTCCGCTCACACTGAAACTAGTGCTCCTAACTATGACCATGAGCTGCCTTTCCATGAATGATGGGTGAATTAAATTAAACTCCTAGGGAGGGATTTATATTTCTTCATTTGGGCCACAATGTCCTTCCCTCCTCTACCAGCTAATATTTGATGGGTTGTGGATGTCACTGGCACCATCTTGGATGTGACTGGCACCATTTTACACACCCTGAGCACAAAATGGCCACCAGCCTTCCCCTTACAAGAAACTTCGTGGTTTCTGAGAAATAGAAATTCCTCTACTTCTGCATGTGTGCAACCTTCCACCTGATTGCATCCCCCAGCCTTATCTTCCACTCCAGCACCAAACCCCCTCTCTGATTACGTCAGTCTTCCTTACAGTCTATATAAGCTCTCCCACCCCCACGCCTGGTGTTGCCCTCAATTTTGAGTGCAGCCCAGCAGACTTTCTTCCTTTAATAAAGCTTGATCGGCACCCAGCATTTCGACTCACTTTCTTTCAATATTCTGCTCATCCTTCTAGGTCTGGCTCAAATGTGGCCTGGTGTAGGAGGCCCTCTCCTGTCCCTTATTTCCAGTGTGACTTATCCCCGTATTAAAGCATTTACTGCATTCTGCCACTGCAGTGGATTGAATGGCCTCCAAAGTTATTGAAGCTTAATCCCCACTGTAACTGTTGAATATGAGATATCCTATTATGACAATTAAAGGGTGGGGACTTTAAGAGGTGATGAGATTCTGAGGACCATTAATCCTAATAGATTAATAATGGTGGTCATGGGCTTGGTTCTGAGGGTTTTAAAAGGAGAGCATGTGAAATTCTCTCTCTCTGCTCCTCCATTTTCTGCCGTGTGAGACCCCTGCATTGCTGTAGAGTCACCACCAAAGAAGACCCTCACCACATTTGCTCCCTAGACTTTGGACTTCCCAGTCTCTGAAACTGTTAAGGAATAAGTTTTCTTTTCTTATAAATTACCCAATTCCAGGTATTTTGTTATAAGCAACAGAAACAGACTAGTACAGAAAATTGGTACCAGAGAAGTTGAGTGTTACTTATAACAAATAACTTGAAAATGTGGAAGTGGCTTTGGAACCGGGTGTTGAGGAGAGGCTAGAAGAATTTGGAGATACAGGCTAGAAAAAGCCTAGATGCTGGTGAAGAAAGTTTGGAATGTCTTAGAGACCGGTTAAGTGGTGGCAACCAGAATGCTGATAGAAATATGGAGAGTAAAGACCATTCTAAGGAGGTCACAGATGTAAATGAGAAGGGACTTATTGGAAATTGGGGCAAAGATCACCCTTGCTACGAACTGGAAAGGAACTTGGCTGCATTCTATTCATGCCCAAAATGGAATGTGAAACTTCAAGGTGCTGACCCAGAGTATTTGGCAGAAGAATTTTCTAAGTAGCAAAACATTCAGGAAGCTGCATGACTACTTGCAACAGTCTGCTGTCATGGTAGGAAAGGCATGACATAAATCCAGAATTATAATTAAAAGGGAAGCAGAGTGCAAACATTTTGAAAATTTGCAGACTGGTCATTTGGTAGAGAAGCAGAGAGCATTTTCAGGAAAAAAATACAATGGTGCAGCCCAGCGACTGTTTGCTAAGGAGATTAGTAAAGAAAAAAGGGGTTACCCAGAGAGGGGTAAAAAAAAGAGCTTGAAGGCATTTCAGAGATCTTGGAGACTGCATCTTTCATCACAGGCTCAGAGGCTGATGGAGGCAGAATGGTCTTGGGGAACAGGCCTGAGGCTCCCTCCACAGGCTCATGGCCCAGGGCCACCTCAGGATGCTGGTCCCCACACCAGCACCACAGCTGATTTGGCTGCTCCAGCTGTGACTAAATTGGCCCCAGGTGTAGCTGGACAATCAGCTTTGGAAAATACAAGTCAGAAGCCTTGATGGTGTCCACATGGTGTTAGGTCTGCAGGCTCCCAGAGTGCCAGAGCTGTGGAAGCTTGGGAGCCTCCACCCTGATTTCAATGGATATGTGGAAAAGTGTGGGGGCCCAGGAAGAGATCTGTCACAGGAGTGGATACACCACATAGAGTCTTTGCTAGAGCAATGCCAAGAGGAAATGGGGGGTTGGAGTTGCAGCAGAAAAACCCCACCAAGGCTGTGCCTAGTGGAGCCACGGGAGCAGGACCGCCATGAAAACCCCAGACTTGTGGAGCTACCAGCGTGGATGGGATGCCAGCCTGGAAGAGCTGAAGCATGGCCTCAGACTGGGAAAGTCATAGAAGTGGAGCTGCCTGAGGACTTCGGGACCCAACCCCATACTAGTATGCAGGAACATCGAACATGGAGTCAAGGTACATGATTTGCCAGCTTTAAGATTCAATGCCTGCTCTGCTGAGATTCAGACTTGCTTAGGACCTGTTATCCCCTTCTTTTGGACTACTTCTCCCTTTCGGAATGGGAATATATACCCTATGCTTGTCCCACCATTGTATATTTGAAGTAGATAACTTGTTTTGATTTCACAGACGGGTCTTTGAACTTTGGACTGTTGAGTTGAAACAAGTTAAGACTATGGGGATGAAATTAATGTATTTGTATGTGATATGGACATGAGTTTTGGGGTTCAGGGCACAATGCAGTAAATTGAATGGCCCCCCAAAGTTATTGAAGCTTAATCCCCACTGTAACTGTTGAGGGTGAAAAATCCTGTTATGATAATTGAAAGGTGGGGTCTTGAAGAGGTGATTAGATTCTGAGAACCACGGCTTAATAAATGGATTAGTGATGGTGGTCATGGGTGTGGTTCTGAGGGCTTTAAAAGGAGAGCACATGAGAGTCTCTCTCTCTCGCTCTCTCTGATCAGCCTTTTCTGCCATGTGAGATCCCTGCATTTCTGTAAAGCCACCACCAAAGAAGACTCACCAGATGTATTTCCTGGACTTTGGACTTCCCAGCCTCCAAAACCGTAAGAAACAAATTTCATTTTCTTATAAATTACCCAGTTCCAGGTATTTTGTTATGAACTACAGAAACAAACTAATACCACCAAATAGTGTAATTTGCTACAAGAACATTGCCTCCCCCCACAGATTCTATGTCCTTGAGAGCAAGATTCATGTTGGAGGTGCTACATGTCTTCTGTTTGCCTCTCTGCATCTACTCTCCATTCTGCTCTGTGCCCTGGAAGGCTGACCTAAAAGGGCAATACCAAAGGCTTCTATGCCTACTGGCTTCTAGTTGGTTTGGCCAATGGGAGCCCGGAGAGATCAGAGGGATGGAGGAGATTGAGGTTGGGTGCTTAAGCCTCCAGTCCCCCTTCTGCAGGGTGTTTTGGGTTGGCCACTCCTCTGACCTACAGTCATTGTTGTAAGATAACCCTCTGCACACAAGCCCTCTCTGCCTCCAGGTCCAGGCCTACTTAATTCCAATACATTAAGGTTCGGTAAACTGCACAATACCCCAAATAAAACCTTGTACTATGTAGATCAATAAAGAGCAGTTGAGCTAAATTAGAGGCAGGTGTTTTTGTTTGCTTGTTTGTTTGTTTAAGAAGCGAGAGAGAAAGGATTTTAAATGATTTTGAGAACAGAGACCAAATGGCAAATAAGCCCTTAGGCTCCTGGCAAATGATTTTTATTTATTTCTTTGTTTGATCTGTAAACTTTAAAATATTTTCTTAGTATACAGTAAATTTGAATTGTTTTGGAGTATAGTTCTATGAATTTTAATACACATATAGATTTGTGTAACTCTCACTATAATTGGGACACAGAGCAGTTCCGTCACTCCAGAAACTCCTCAAGCTATCACTTTGTCGTGATACCACTGGAGAACACATGTTCTCCATTTGTATACTTGTGTCTTTTTGAGAATATCATATAAATGGAATCAAACAGTAGGTAACTTTTTGAGACTGACTTCTTTCACTCAACATAATGCCTTTGAAATTCATCTAACTTGTTGCATGTATCAATAGTTAATTCCTTTTTATTGCTGAGTCGTATTCCATTGTGTGGATGTACCACAGCTTATCCATTTATATTTGTGTTGTTTCCAATTTTTGATTATCAATAAAGTTGCTCTAATTATTTGTGTACAGGTTTTTCTGTGAATGTAGATTTTCATTTCCCTTGGGTAACATTATACCCAATTGGGTGCCTCACCACCCCCACTCATATGTTGTAGCTCCAAACCTCAATGTAACTGTATTTGCAGGTAGGGTTTTTATGGAGGTCATTAAGGTTAAACGAGGTCCTAAGTGTGGGGCCTTAATCCCATAGAACTGGTGTTCTTATAAGAAGAGGAAGGGATGTATCAGAGCTCTCTCTTTTTGAGAGCACCAAGGATAGGTCATGTGAGGACACAGTGAGAAGGTGGCTGTGTAAAAGCCAAGAAGAGAGCACTCAGCAGAAATTGAATTTGCGGGCACCTTGATCATGGACTTCTAGCTTCCAGAACTGTGGGAAAATAAATATCTGTTGTGTAAGCCACTCAGTCTGTGGTATTTTGTTATGGCACCCTGAGCCAACTAATACAGGTAAATATCCTATGGTAAGTGTATGTTTAATCTTTAAGAAACTCCCAAATGGTTTTCCCAAGTGGCTGCACCATTTTGCATTCCCACCAGCAACATATGAAGAGTTCCAGTTCCTCCACAACCTTGCCAACATTGGGTATTGTCAACATTTTTTCCAAGCAGTTTTTGTGTTTTAGGTTGATTTGTGCATGTGTGTTATGTTTTGTAGGTAGTAATATTCAAGGAAACAATTTAAACCTTAAAATATTTTGAATGTGTCCTACTGAGGTTCCATCCATCTTTGGGTTATCCATACAACATTTCTCTTTTCTTGTCTCTCTTCTGGCCTCATTCTATTCCTAGGACAGTGTCCCCTGAGCTGAGTCAGCTAATGGATTTGGCAAATAACAGTCCTCATCAGAGATGAATCCATTTGTGTGAGTGTCAAGGAAGAGGTTGGGTGTGGGCAGAGCTGGCTTCATGGGCCCAATGATTCGAAGTTTTGCTGTCACTGTCTGGAAATTTCTTAATAATTTTTGAATGAGGGGCCCACGTTTTCATTTTTCAAGGGCCCCATGGATTATATAACAGGTCTTCGATGTGTGGGGTGTCCCAGACAAGCCAAGGTTTTTTTTTTTACCCTGTTCACTTAGCAAAGGACCCTCCCTCTGTTCCCACTGATCATGCCTCTGAACTGATTCAAGCCCAATCTGAGAGTTTCTCACCTGGCACCGGGGTGATTAACTTGAAGGCTTCACAAGAGGATGACTGGCCTAGGATCTCAATATCCAAATGAGGATTTGCCTTAATTAGAGCCTCTCAATTGGAAGGTATATGGAAACTCCCCCTTCCACTCTGATACCCCCAAGTGTGCTTTGGCATTTCTATGGGGGACGTAAACAGACAGCATCATAATGTCTTCCTAATTGTCACTCTGCCAGGCTCATTTGGCAAGAAGTTTGTTCAAAGGTGACTTATAGGAGAGTTTTACCACATTCTTGCAGATCACTGGATTCCCAGGTCCAGGGAGGAGGAATGGTATTAACTATAGGTAGAGGTGGAAGAGGGCTTGGAGTGGGGAGATCTTGGGCTTTGGAGACAGCAGGGCCTGCTTGAGGTAAGTCTCCTAGGGGCTGGGTCACAATTATCAGGGCCCTACTAGAGTTAGGAAAAAGAGAGCTAGGTGATATAGTTTTGATTATGTTTGTCCCCCCAAAGCTCATGTTGAAACATAACCCCCACTATGACAGTGTTAAGAAGTCAGGAAATCGTATTATGGTAATTGAAAGATGGGACATTGAAGAGGTGATTAGATTGTGAAAACCATGCCCTAGTGAATCGATTAATCCATTGATGGTTTAATGGTGGTCATGGGTGTGGGTGTGATGGCTTTATAAGGAGGGAGAGTGAACAGATTAGTCTCTCTCCATTCCTGCCATTCTTGCCATGTGCTACCCTGCGATGCTCTAGAGTCACCACCAGGAAACGGCCCTCACCAGATGTGTTCCCTGGACTTTGGACTTCCCAGCCTCTGAAACGTAAGCAATAAATATTGTTTCTTTACAAATCACCCAGGTTCAGGTATTTCTGTTATAATCAACAGAAACAGACTAATACACTAAGTGATCACAAAATAAAATAGGGGTCAAGTATGGAGCACAAGAGTTCCTAACTTCAGTTCCATAGCACACAAGGCTTCACTCAAAAAGAGTTCACATCAGAGATCATCCACAGCTGGAAAACCTTTACCCATGTATCCCCGATTAAGAGTGCAATGACAGCCTACGCAGCTGATAACATCTGTGATGGTGTGTGTAGATGGATTAAAATAGTGTAACAGTTAAGATTAGCATTGTGATAAACAGAATGGAAGCCTGAAGACTTGGGTTTGAATCCCAGCTCTGCTATTTCCTGGCTGTTAGTAACTACCTCACATAAATTACTCAATCTTTCTGTGCCTCAGCGTCTCCATCTGTCGAATGAGAATTAAATAATACAACCTACCTCTTAGAGTTGCAAACAAGATAATGAATGTGAACTGTGCTTGGCACAGAGCAGCACCCAATAACTGTTAGTTCTTTTAATTACTCATGTGTTTGGGTAACCCTGGTAGTCTATGGCCTTAGGACTCCCTGTTCTTCAACACTGGGTGGAGTTGGCATTCTAGGGCAGGGGATGTCCTCCACGTGGGGGGTCTGTGAGTCCCGGAACTAAATGTGACCCTGGGACATGGAAGGAGGCCACAGTTAGTTGCATAGTAACGGGGCTTTCTTTATATGTGAACATGGGCTGGTGTTTACAGGTAACTAGGTGGGGGTTGTGGGGAGTGATCTGTAAAGAATTTAAAGGTTAAGCAAGAGGGAATTCTTCCAGTGGAATGAATGAATGGGGCACAGTGCCTGGAACTAGCCAGGTTAGCAGGAAGGGCAGCCCTCTGGGCCCTACCCACTCCACAGGGAGCTCCTTATGCACAGGGGGCATCTCCCTGTGGTCATAGAAACCAACCCAAGCTCCTTTTCAACAATGCTCTGAAGAAGGGTTATTTAACTTTGGCACCTGCGGATCAGCTGCACAGACCTTCCTCCTCTCAGAACGTCCAAGGGCACTTGGCTCTCTGCATCCCACTGAGATGGGGTGCCACGCCAGCAAGGGCACCGAGGTGGTATATGAGTCCCAGAAGCTGGGAGAACAGCCCAAGGGAGAAGAGCCACATCTGGAGACTGTCACGGAGGCAGCAGATGGCAAAGACATCTCATTGGAGGATGGAACCCCGGAGCCCAAGAGCCGAGATGATTTTCTCTAGTGTCAGACCCTCACCTTATTCCTGGAACTGCCTTTGGCCTGTGAAACCTGAGACAACCCCCCATCCTGAAAAGCCACAAACAGAGGGAGGAGAGAGAAATCCCCCTTTTGGGATGCAGGCTCCAGAAGTTACCTTCAGCAGGCTTTGCTCATTGGAGTTGTGGGGAGGAGGAGGCCGTGTGCGAGGAATCCTATTTCCCCAGCTCTCCGGCAGAGAGGACCAAAGTCTTCCCACATCATGGGACTTTTCCACAGCTTCTGGAAACAGACCAGCCCAACACCAGACTGTTCTGGCTCCAGAGACTGTCTGCCGCTGAACTGTGAATGCCCAGAGACCCCACCTGCCTCCCTTTCCTGAACTCCCGGAGGCTTGTGTCATAACCTTGATTGGGGTGTGTGGCTCTCAGTTTGCTCTTTCTTTCTCTCTCTTCTTTTTTGCAACAGCTGGATATAGTCAATGTCCCTGACAGGAAGGTTGTGCATTTGGCTCACTCCACACTGTTTATAGGAATAATTTAATATTTTAACTTGGTGTATTATTAATGAATTATGGGAATGATCAGGATCAGACTGGGATTGCATAAATGGAAGGCAACAAGGCTTTGGTTCTCCAGTAAGTGGAGTGTTGAGTGAGTGCTGGTGGGAAGGAAGGGGGAGGGATTCACATTCCTTAATCCCCAGAAAAATGTCCTTCTGCTAATGTGTTTCCTCATATCAAAAGTCTGTCAATTTCAACCCTCTAGCATCTGAGCTATCTGCCTTGAAAAATATTTCGCTGTTTACTAACATGTCTGTCAGCCTTTCTTTTCTCCCCTTGCATCTATTTTGTTTTCATTTTGCCTCAAAAGCATTTTCATCTGAAATCAAATAGACATGTTTGCAAATAAATGATGACATAACACGTTTGAGAGGCAGGATTGGGGATCTGAGATTAGAGGACCAGCCGGGAAGGGGTGGGTGTAATGCTGTAGAACGGGAGTGAGACAGGAGGCCAGGGAGCCTTTGCTCTGTGCCAGGCGTCATGCTGAGAACCTTACACGGAACCCCATTTTATAGACGGGGAAATTAAGTGATTTGCCTGAGTATGGCCAGCCTGGATGGAGCAGAACCCAGATTTGAACGGTGTGGCTTCTGAACTCATGCGGAATCCTACTTAAAGTGGAGGGGCTTTCCCATGAATAAGCTAAAATGCAAGTCCCTTTGCTGTCTGTGCATAGTGGGGACCATTTCTCTTTATTCATTTGGACCTGTCCTCCTAGGAGAAGTAAGTAACTGATCAGCTTGGACTTACCTTACTGCACGTTGGGTGATGCACCGAGAATCTTTCATTTTCACTCTGGTGATGGGGGAGGGGGAGGGAAGAGAGGAGAGAAAAGGGAAGGAAGGAGGGAGAAGGAGATGGAAGAGGGAGAGAGAGAGAGAGTGGAAGGTGGAAGAAAGAGGGGGAGAGAGGGAAGGGAGAGGGAGGTGGAGGGTGGAGGGAGAAGCAGGAAGCTACTGGAATGGATCCGTTTTTTTGGCCATAAAAACTTGAGAAACTGAATAGGATTCTTTTAAGACAATGATAAGGTGACCATGGTAGAGAAGGAAATAAGGAAGACAGAACAAGAAGTAAAGCAACTTAACCTGAACATTGACTACAAAAGGTTCCTTTTGCTTCAGCAGGGCCTGCTGTCTTCCAAAAAAGGAGCAGGAGGGATGGGGCCTCACCAGCTGGCCCAAAGCCCTGTTCTGTCCCTACGGGTGCTAAAGCATTCAGTGGGCCAGGAAACAGGCCTGGGCTTGCAGCTGGGGATCAGGAAGTTTGAGGCCTCTTTCTACAGCTTCCTGGGGATAGGCCAAGCTCTGGGAACAGCTTTCAATTTTCTTTAGACAACTCTGTTTTTCTCCCTCCTCCTTTCTAATGGAAATTCACCCTGCAAAGCAGGACTGTGTCTGGTAAGAGCTGCTCACGTCCACACTCAGAACCCTGTGGAAAGAATTCTCAGCTGGCGGTCAGGCTTGAGGCTGGGAAGTGCTGATTGCACCAGCTCCTGAGGGGCAGAACTCAGCCAGCTTCTTACCAAATCAGACAGAAGGAGGGTCCAGGTCCTTGGAAGTTCAGAAGCAGGGTGGTTTGTTTTGCTTCCTTGTGGGATGGAGCAAAATGCTCATTTAATTAAATTCAAGGTCTCTAAGGACTTTTAAAAACAGAATTCTTCTTCCACCTCCAGCTGTGGCAGGCATGCTGCAATTTGCCAGGAAGTTAATCTGTAACAGGGAAAAGGACCCAGTTTCTTTCTAAGGACATTCCAGTTGTTCCACTGGGGCTCGGTATCACTCAACCATCTCCCTCTGAGACTCAGGAATGCAAGTGCCTGGTGAGAATGGTCAGGATTAAGTCTAATGAAATACTACTTCAGCTTCTGGAGAGACAGCCCTGCACATGTCTTGGAAGTTATTACTCTAGTCCACTTCCCAAACTGCTGGAAGAGGAGAGGTTTGTTTATTAGTTATCTATCCTTCTTTCCTTCCTTCTTTCCTTCCTTCTTCCTTCCTTCCTTCTTCCTTCCTTCCTTCCTTCCTTCCTTCCTTCCTTCCTTCCTTCCTTCCTTCCTTCCTTCCTTCCTTCCTTCCTTCCTTCTTTCCTTCCTTCCATCTATTCATCCATCTCTTTATCCATCCATTCATCATCCATTTATTTAGTTTGTTGTTTGTTTTTGGTGGCTGGACAGGGCAGGGATTGAACCCTGGATCTTGGTGTTATCAGCACCATATTCTAACCAACTGAGCTAACTGGCCAGCCCCCATCCATCCATTTATCCATCCATCCTTCCAGCTCTTATCCCGGATTTTTCAGTTATGCGAGGAAATAAATTTCCTCTTTTAAACCAGTTCATTCATTCATAGTTAACATTAAATATTTGTTGAGTTTCTACTCTTTGTCACTCACTCATTCATTCATTCATTCAATTATTCATTATTAACTCAGTAGTTACTGAATGACTACTCTATGCCAAACTTCTTAGTGTTAATAAAATGTTGAAGTGCTGTCTTTGTAGGAGCACAGCCTGGAATAAGTTGGTCCAGAGAGATCTTTCCATTCTTGGGGAGACCCAAGTTGAGCCTTCAAGAGTAAGCTGGTATGAGGCTGGCCGGTTAGCTCAATTGGTTAGATGTGGTGTTATAACACCAACGTCAAGTGTTTGGATCCCTATACCAGCCAGGCCAGCTGCCAAAAAAAAAAAAAAAAAAAAAAAGTAAGTTGGAATTAACCAGAGAAAGAAGGTATTTCAGAAGGGAAATGTATGACCCAAAGTTGGATGAAAGAAGCTGCTTGAGGCATGATGGGCAGTGTCATAGGAGCCTGAAGTGTACATCACATAGTGACCGGGAGGTAAAGCTGAACCAGCGTATTAGTCTGTTTCTGTTGCTTATAACAAAATACCTGGAACTGGGTGATTTATAAGAAAACAAAATTTATTGCTTACAGTTTTGGAGGCTGGGAAATCCAAAGTCCAGGGAACACATCTGCCAAGGATCTTCTTGGCAGTGGCTTTACTGCAATGCAGGAGTCTCACATGGCAGAAAACGGTGGAGCAGAGAGAGAGAGAGACTAACTTCCTCATTCGCTCTCTTTTTAAAGCCCTCTGAACCATGCCCCTGACAACCATTATTAATCCGTTCACCACAGCATGGTCCTTCAATCTAATCACCTCTTCAAGGCCCCACCTTTCAATGACCTTAATAGGATTTTCCACCCTCTTAACAGTCACAGGGGGGATCAAGCTACTAATACATAAAATGTGGGGGACACAATCCATATCAACCAGTGACGAGGATCAGATCGCGGAGAGTCTTGTATTTCATTCTGAGAGGCTGAGAGTCCATCCTGAGGGTGATGGGGAGTCCACTGAGGGGTTTTAGGGAGAAGAATGATGCTACGACTTCAACCGCTTTTTACTGCTTGGTATCCTGTCTTCTGCTAACAAATCCCATCTTTCCCCCTCAGGGAACCCTTTTCTCACCCACTCTCAGTTTACACGATTGGGTGGGGATAATCCCGTTCTCAGACTCCAGGGTGAGCACTGCATGTCCCTGCTCAAAGTGACTGGTTCCAGAGACGCCATATAGTCCAAACTAGTCCACTGAGAGTCTTACTTGGCTTTCTATTGAAGCAGTTTGGGAAGAAGCATTTGTGTTTTTTTAGAATTAACAAAATTGTAGGATTTATGCCTGGAGCCTCTTAGTGGTAATTTTACTACTGCTGGGGAGGTCCTGCTTGAGAAGGAAGCCACAGTGGTGAATAGAGTCGAGAGAGGCGAGACATGTTCCTGATGAACTTATCTGGGCAACTAGACCCAACCATGCCAGAAGCTAATACTACATCTAGGTGATTTACATGAGCCAGTAAGTTGTCACTTTTTTGCTTAGAGTGGTTTGAATTTGGTTTCTGTCATTTTCAGAGAGTTCTGAGTAAATCAGATCAACTTAGGTTCGTACATGAGGTAGAACACCCTGGTAGCTCTTTGAACAGAGGATGAAGGAGGGAGTGATAAAGCCAGAAGCATAATACCGATTAGGAGGCAATTGTCTGACCTAGGGAAGAAGGGTGTATGATCAGGGCTGTTACTATGGTAGGGGAAGGAAAATGTTCTTTTTCCTCTACCCATCTTAGGTTCATTATGTTACAGGGCACACTCAGCTCCTGGCTGAGGCTTCCCAAAATTGAAACTGAACTCACAGGTCCAGCTGCCTGCCCCCAGACAAAAGCAAACCAATGAAAAGTCACATGTTGGTGAAAATGGAAGTCAGCTTTTATTCGGGAATACTGGTGAGCTGAGGAGAGATGTTAGGCTAACCCATCTCCCCATGGTAAACCTGAAGAATGGCCAGGCCAAAGCCACCTCCAAGACTTTTGTGTACTGAAGGGTTTTTAAAGAGGGGGATGAGGGAATGGAATGTGGGAAATGAAAAGTAGGAGGGAGGGATGTGTGAGCTATGAGGGGTCTGTGTTTATGAGTCAGGTACAAGGTCTCGCCAAGGCCTGGTCTGGTTTCTGCTCCTGTCCTTATCTCAGGGTCTGGGTAGTGCGTGCAAGTCTGCAGCTTCAGGCTGGCTGGAAAACAACTTTATATTCATATAAATAATGTCATCTTGCCTCATAACCAAAGTTCAAAATATCAAAGGAAAGAGGGAACTCAGAAATGCATGCCAAAAGAAAAAAAACCCCAAACAACAACAACAACAAAAACAGTGTTTTTAAAAATCTTTTAGATTCCCATGTTGTTTTAGGTCCCAATATGGCTTCAGTCCTGCTCACTCTATCAATTGGCTGGGGCCCTGCAAATTAGGCCAACACAAGACAGAGTAACAAGAGAGCAGTTTATTATCATGTGCAGCACAGATCATGCAGGAAAAACCTTAGTGATGAGTAACTCAAGTGGTTGTTTAGAACTCGGGGTTATACAGCATCTTAAAAAAATGACAGTACATTTGTAGAGAAATGACATGACAAAAGAAAGTGATTTTGAGCTTTTAGGAGGTGGCAAATTGTGAGAAGGTGAATATATGGCAGAAACTAATGGAAGATAAGGGTTGTCTTAGCAAGGTTTGTTGTGTATATTCCTCTAGTGCCATCTCTGGGCTGATAAGAGTCAAGAGTTGTCTCCCATGATTAAGAATCCTCCTGCCCTTCCTAGTAGAGAGGGAGGAGGCAGAGTTTTTGTTATGTCTGCTTTTTCCCAATTGCCTTCAGCTCAAAATAATCCCTATGTCAGAGTGGCATATTTTGCAGTGGCATTCCCTTCACTACTTACAGTTATTCTGTGACCAGCCACAGAATCTCAGTGTCACACAAGCAAAATCTTTTTCTTCTTGTTCATGTGTCTGTGGGTCACTATGATTAAGGTGATCTAGGCTACCTAAGATGTGTTCACATGGCAAAGGGCAGGAGTGCAGGAGACCACATCCAGCTGCACAACGACAGTCATATTCTTTATCATCCCACTGCCCACAGCAAGTCACGTGGTCAAACCCAACTACAGGATGGGGAACTGCCCTCTTCTCATGGTGGTGTGAGGTGGGGGAATACATATGTACTGAACAACAATCCACTTTACCACAAAAGGTATAAAATAAAGAGGATAAATTCAAGAAATATTTAGGGGGTAAAATCAATAGGTTTTGGTGATTGATTTTACATAGGGGTGGAGGGAAAGTCAAGGTTTTGAATTGGGTGATGGGACTAATAATGGTGCTGCCACATGAGAAAGGGCCTCTGGCAGGAGGGGCAAGGTTAGAGGAAAGATGAAGAGTTGAGCTTCAGAGGGGTTGAGTTTGTGGTGCTCTTGGGAGAAAACAAACACAATGATAGCAAACTCTTATATCACTGTAACTGTTACCAGACTACGGGGGTCCGTCCCTCGGGCCAAGTCCAGGGTAGGAGGAAAAGGCTTTATTACTTGCAAGTAAGGAGAACACTGGGAATCGCTCCCAAAGCAGTGTCTCCCCAAGCAAGGGAAAGGGCTCATCTTGTATAACCAAAGTTCCCGCCTAACTCTGTGCCCAAGTTCTCATTGAGAGACTCTAATGTAAATGAAAGATACAAGCTTGTTCTATTTGGATTGGTTGACTATGGGATATAGTTCACTGGTCAGTTCTGAAGCCAAATTTGCATTTGGACCCAGGAAGGAATGTGGCCTTTGGGCAACAGTGGGACCTCAGGAAGTTGTCACCTGGGCTAAACGAGCCCTCGGCTAGTACAGGTTACAGTACATGTTGAGACTTCTTGTCGTGGCTAACCCATGACATAAAACAGGGGCAGGTAGGTGTGGAGATCTCAGCTCCTCCTTGGGCAGAGATTCACCAAAGTCCATATCTGCGGCCCGTGTTTAAGCTTCAGCCAATGTATTTTGAGGATAGTCTAGTGTTTCGTGGTTCATGACTTCCTGCTACCTCGTGCAAGAACAGAAATTCAGAACAAAGGGTTGACTGGTTTACTTCCGGTTTCAGACCTTTCAGCAGCTGCAAGTCCCTCGGCATTTAGGAGACCCTGGACCCTAGGTTACATTACTATGTCCAGCACTGTTCCAAATGCATTATATATAGGACTCATTTAATCCTCACAACCACCCTATACTCATTTTATAGATTAAAGCACAGGAGGTGTGATGGTTAATTTTATGTGTCAATTTTTTTTTTTTTTTTTGGCAGCTGGCTGGTAAGCAGATCTGAATCCTTGACCTTGGTGTTATCAGTACCACACTCTGATCAAGTGAGCTAACCAGCGAGCCCTATGTGTCAATTTGACTGGGCTAAGAAATCTCCCAATAGCTTGGTAAAACTTTATTTCTGGGTTTGTCTGTGAGGGTGTGTCTGAAAGAGATTAGCATTTGCATCAGTAGACTAGGTAAAGAAGATCTACCCTCACCAACATGGGTGAGTATTATTGAATCCACTGAAGGGCCAAATAGAACAGTAAGAGCATGGGAGAATTTCCTCTCTCTCTTCTAGAGCTGGGACATCCGTCTTTTGCCCTCAAACATTGGAGCTCCTGGTTCTCAGGCCTTTGGACTCTGGGACTTAAGCAGTGGTCTCCATGGTTCTCAGGCCTTCAGAGTCAGACTGAATTACACCACTGGCTTTCCTGGCTCTCCAGCTTGTAGATGGCATATCATGGAACTGCCAGATCTCCATAATCGTTTAAGTCAATCCCTGTAAAAAATCACCTCTTATATATCTCTATATATCTTATTGGTTCTGTTTCTCTGGAGGACCCTGACTAATATGAGGTTAAATAACTTACACCAGCTCTTTTGGCTCTTAAGGACAGAGCTGGGGCATGAACAAGGCAATTTGGCTCTAGAGGCTGAGATTCAGGGTATTCGTTTGGGAGTGGGGACCCTCTTGGACCCCCCAAAGTTACTATAATGGTTATTTTGAAGTGAAAACATTTGAGCTGCAGAAGATGCAGAAAGAAATCTTATCTGAACTTTCCTTATGTGACTAAAGCACAGCCTCCCCCAAATACAGCTGCCATTAAACCCTCCAAGGGAGTTTCCTGTGAATTCAATCTGCCAAGGAAACAGATTGCCCATTTCAATTAGCATCAAAAAGCCCAGTAGAACTTTTCCTACTCTCCCATTAAAGCCCTAACCACCACCCCCTTCTGTTAAGTTGATAATATAAAACTTCGCTGTAGGCTATTCCATGAGTTTCCCATTACTGGAAACTCCTATGTGCAAGTGTGAAAAAAACCCTTGTTAATCTGTCTTTTCTCAGTTAAACTTACAGGCCCCCAACCATTGGATCCAAGTTGGAAGAGGAAAAGTTTTCCTTCCAACAGAGTTATCAGCACACTCTGGAAGTTAAAGCCCTGGAGGAGATTAGTCTCCTGCATCCTCTCCTCACACTCACATACCCTGAGGGGAGGGACTGCCTGCAGCAGAAGAGCACGTTTCAAGGACAAAACTCTGGAAAAACCAATATTTAAAGGACAAGTGGGGCAAAAAAGCCACAAAGGGGCCAGAGAAGAACTAGGGGTCAGATTGATGAGAGATGATGACCAATGGCTGTCACTTGTCAAGCACTTAACAAGTGCCAGGCATTGTGCTCAAAGATGCTTTACAGGCATTATCTAATTCGCTCCTCATGATGGCTCCGCAAGGCAGATAAAATTCACACATTATGGGTGAGACAACACATTTATGAAGGTTGCATGAATGAACTGCCCAAGTTAAGTATTAATGGCAGAACAATAATTCGAACTCTAGAGGCCAAGGTTTTAACTATGGTAGTAGGTAGAACAGTGTCCCTCCCCATATTCATGTCCACCTGGGACCTCAGAATGTGACCTTAGTTAGAAATAGGGTTTGAAGATGTAATCAAGTTAAGATGAGGTCATATTGGATTACAGCCCTAAATCTAATAACTGATATCTTCATGAGGGAAAGGAGAGGGGGATTTGGATGCAGAGACATAGAAGAAGAAAACCATGTGAAGATGGGGTTAGAGACTGGAGTTATGCTGCCACAAGCCAAGGAACACCTATGACAAAGATTCCTTTGCATGACCTCGGGCTCTGTCTTTGGCCTGTTTAGTTTAGTTTAGCTGGGTGAGTTTAGCAAAAATCCTTCAGCCTTGATACCTGACCAATTCCTCATTCCCTGCTCTTGATATCTGTTTTAGTCCATTTTCTCCTGCTGTAACAGAATAGCTCAGACTGGCTAATTTATAAAGAAAAGAAATTTATTCCTTACAGTTCTGGATGCTGGGAAGTCCAAGGTTGAGGGGCCTGCATCTGTTGAGGGCCTTCTTGCTGCACCATCCCACAGTGGAGGGCAGAACAAGAGAGCATGTGTGCGAGAGCAAAAGAGCAGGAGGGGGTCAGACTTGCTTTTATAAGAAGCCCACTCTTAAAATAATTAAGCCCATTCCCATGATAATAACATTAATCCATTCACAAGGGAAGAACCCTCATGGCCTAATCACCTCTTAATTGTTCCACCTCTTCATACCATCGTAATGGCAGTTAAATTTCAACATGAGTTTTGGAAGAGACATTCAAACCATAGCAATATCTTATCACCCTGGCCTGCCTTCAACAAGAATTATGTTGATTTGGTCTAGCAAGAATGTCCCCTTATCCCTTGCTGTGGGTTGAATGTTTGGCCCCTCCAAAGCTCATGTTGGAACTTCATTTCTAATAAGATATATGAAAGGAGGGGCCTTCGAGAGGTGATTGGGTTGTGAGGACTATGGATTAATGGGCTAATGGTTTAATGGATTATCATGGGTGTGGATTGGTTGCTTTATAAGGAGAGCAAGTGAGCACATTAACAAGAGCTCTTCCTCAGTCCTCGTTATGTGACTGCCTGTGTTGCCACAGGACTCTGTAGTGTGTTCCCACCAAGAAAAGGCCTTACCAGATGTGCCCCCTGGACTTGGACTTCTCAGCCTCCAGAACTGTAAGAAATGAACCTCTTTTCTTTATACATTACCCAGTTTCAAGTATTCTGTTATAAGCAACAGAAAAAGGTCTAATACACCTCTGATGTTTCCTCTTAGTAATTTTTCATTCATTGATCCCCAACCTGCCCCTTGGCTATAAATTCCCATTTTTCCTTGTTGTAGTCCAAGTTGACCTCAATCTCTTTACCCTGCTACAAAATCACATTATAATAGTTCCCCTGGATATAATCTGTCTTACTGTCTTTAACAAGTATCATGAAAAATTTTTTCTTTAATACCTGGGGACACTGGAAGCTGGAAGAGTCAAGGAAGGATTCTTTCCAAAGGGAGCATGGCCCTGCTGTCACCTTGATATCAGACTTGTGGCCTTCAAAACCATAAGAGAATAAATTCCTGTTGTTCTAAGTCTCCCGTTTTGTGGTCATATTAGTCTGTTTCTGGTGCTTATCACAGAACACCTGAAACTGGGTAATTTGTAAGAAAATTAAATTTATTCTTTATGGTTTTTAGAGGCTGGGAAGTCCAAAGTCCAGGGAACGTATCTTGTGAGGGCCTTGTTGGTGGTGGCTCTACACAGCAATGCAGGGTTATCATATGGTGAGAATGGCTGAGCAAGAGAGAACTAACTCCTCACATACTCTCCTTTTAAATCCAGCAGAACCATGCCCATTACTCCATGAATGGATCATTACATTCACTAGGGCACTGTCCTCACACTCTAATCACTTCTTAAAGGTACCATCTTTCAATCACCATAATAGGATTTCCTACCATCTTAAAACTGTTACAGTGGGGATTAAGTTTCAGTGAGCTTTGGGGGAACATTCAATCCACAGCATTGGTACTTTTTTACAGCCACTCTAGGAAATTGAAAGTCACTATGTGTATTAGTCTGTTTCTGTTGCTTATAATAATAAATACCTGAAACTGGATAATTAATTCATAAAGAAACAATATTTATTGCTTATAATTTGGAGGCTGGGAATTCCAAAGTCCAGGGAACACTTATGGTGAGGGCCTTCTTTGGTGGTGAATTCAGTAACACGGGGTGTCACATGACATATATGGCAGGAGCAGAGAGAGAGACTAATTCGTCACTTCTTGTCCTTTTAAAGCCCTCAGAACCATGCCCATGACCACCATTAAAACCATCATTTGGATTAATCCATTCACTACAGCATGGTCTTCACAATCTAATCAGATCTTCAAGGCCCCACCTTTCAATTACCATAATAGGATTTTCTACTGTATTAATGCTGTCACAGTGGGGATTAAGTTTTGGGGGGACATTCAATCCATAGCACTATTCTATCACTTTTTCTTAGGGGAGAAGAATCGAAAGAGTGATGTCAGAGAATTTCAAAAAGAGATCTATTTTTAGGGTTAGGGCATGGTAGAGACTGCCCATTTAAAGGTGTGTTTCTGAGTCACACTTAAGGCCTCTTCAAAAGTACACAAGCCTCATACCCACGCCTTCCACATTATGGCTATCATGGGTCATTGATTATGATGAGAATGTGTCACATTCTTGTGCTCAGCTCACCTTGAGAACATTATCCTTGAAGGAGAGACAGAGGCCAGAATGTACTTTGCCTGGTGCATGTAAGGGTGTGGGGGTTGTCCTTTGGCTGGAGGGGGGGAAGGAGAATAGTTAGGATGGTCTTCTCCTACAGAAGGGTAATTCCACTGGATCCCCTCTGGGCTCCTGTCATCCCACCCCTGACACCCTTTGATAGCATGTGGGAGGAAAAAAATATTTTTTTTCACTCTATCCATCTTAGGTTCATTAGCTGGGGCCTGGAAAATTCAATAGACAAAAGATAGATTAACAAGAGAAAACAAGTAGAAGTTTGACTCATGCATCACACAAACACATGGGAACACTCAGTAATAAGTAACTCCAAGGGGTGGTTAGAACCTGGGTTTATATATCTAGCATCTTCAATAAATTTTAGAAAGAATAGAAGATTATTTTAGAAGAATAAATTTTAGAGAAATGACGAGACAAAGGAAAAGGACTTTGAGTTTTTCGGGTGTCAAATTGTGGGAAGGTAAATATATGGGGGACATTAATGAAAGATAAGGGTCAATCAGCAAGGTTTGCTATGTAGATTCCTCTGGTGACCTCTCTGGGCTGATGAGAGTCTAGAGTTATCTCCAGTGATAACTTCTGTCCTTCCTAGTAGAGAGGGGAGGGAGATACCATTGCAAATTTACATCCTGCTTTTAGACAAATAGGGGGAGCACAGAGAGTTTTTCTTATATCTGTTTCTTCTCAATTGTCTAAAGCTCAAAATAATAAATATGCCAAAATGGCATATTTTGGGGTGGCATATTCTGTTATGCTTTAATTGATTGCAGAGGTCATATCATTATGCCTAGGGACTGATTAACATCCTGAATATAACATCAGCAAAGAAATTAAACATCAAAAATGAAACTTAAAAAAAAATATGGCCTAAAAATCTCATAAATATTCTGGGCATATGTTTTTTCTTCCATATCTTTTGGAAAGTTTCCCTGTCCCCACTCCCTCCCAACCTTCCCAACAGCACCTGAAGGAAACATGGCAAATCCCCTCATCATGCGGATGAAAGTGTTGAAATTCTCTATTATCAGATGAATTAAGTTTTTTCTCATTAAAAGCAATACATGTTTATTACAGAGAATTCAGAAGCATAGATAAGCAAAAAAGGGGAAAATAAAATTGTCCCAAATCACATCATTTAATAATAGCCATTAAAATATTTTGGTGAACACCAAAATATTTAGCATGCAGTTTTTTGTTTTAAATGCCCTGGACTAATATCCATCTGTAGTACTTAAAGGACATGACAACAGAGGAATGTCAAAAGCAATTGTAATTCTTCTAAATTCTATGGCCTCAGAATCACAATCTACCAAACAAAATTAATTAAAAAGGAATCTCAATCATTTTTGCCTCTCTTAAAGAACGTTAAACAGAATCCATTTAAAAACGCACAACAATACTTATCAAAATTGCTTTCCTTCTTCCCAATTCTCTCACACCCACGGATTCCCTTGAGCTTCTTATAAAATCCCCACAAACTCTTCCCCAACTTCCAGCCCCTATTCTCCTTGCTTCTCCTATCCTCCTCTTTGTTTTTTATTATGCAGATCAATTTTGACTTGCCGTTAAAAAAAAGTCTTTTCTGCCTGGCTCATTACCTAGTTCTTCATAACAAAAAAGAGCCCATGGATTAACAAGTAAGACTCTGTTTCTTATTCCCTCCTCTTCTGCAGAATCATTTTCATGACCCTATTTAAAAAAAAAAAAACAGTCTGGCAAAGAATTCTCCAGTGGAAGAATGTTGGGAGTGCTCATACTTTGATAAACTTGTTCCTGTTACACAATTATATAATTCCTCTTTGTTCCAAGCCTCCTTTCTTTCTTTTTAAAAATTGCTAGGCATCAGCTGCATTTGTATACAATTAGTCCAAAAGTACATCTGAACACATACATCACATACACACTCTCTCAATTTCTCTCTTTCCCTTCTCTCCGGTCCCCCAATGATAAAAAAAAATAAAAAATAAAAAAATAAAAAAATAAAAAAATTCTCTGTTTTGCCACATGGAAATTAGGAAATCTTCCAAGACAATGTGAATGAGACAAAATATCTACAAGACCTAGTTTAAGTCCCAGTCTACACACTGACTACAGTCCATTTCTAAAAATGTGATTATAATTTTGTTCTCTTTTTGAAGGCAGACAAAATAGCTGTCTTCAAATATTTGAACTGTGTCTCTATGGGAGTACATTAGACTTAGTCTATATTATCCCTGAGGTGGAAACCAGAAATAATGAGTGGAGGGGGTATGTAAAGGCAGATTTCAACCCAATATAAAGAACTTTTAAATATTTAAAGATATTCAATAATGAAATACGGTTTTTTGAGAAATAGTGTGTTTCCTGTCTTGGGGATGTTTAAATATCCCAAGACTGGACAATTTTTGCTGTGGTAGTGTGGACCTGCTCAAGCATGGGATAGGATTTGGATTAGACTGGAAGCATATAGAGCAATGGCTGAGAGCCTGCATTCAAAGCATGGCTTGACCACTGAAGTGGGGGTGGAGGAGGGGGGAAGTAATTTTCTCTCTTCCCTTTGTGGTTCTCAGTTGGGACTCCCTGTAACAAAAGACAGATTAATAAGAGAAAAACAAACAAGTTTAATATCATGCATACCTCCTGTATCTATGAGAGATACACAGGGAAATACTGAAGAGGAAAATCTCCAAGAGTGACTCTCAAAGGGGTAGTTTAAACTTCAGGCTTATAAGTTTGCTGAAACAAAGAAAGAAGGGTGTGAGGACAGACTGGTTATGGGGAGATGCTCATGAAAAGTAGGGTATGAAAAGTAGGGTAAACAAGAACAAGGTTTGTTCTGCAGGTTTCAGTGAATGCTTTCTCCACTGATGAGAGTCTCTAGTGATTTAGTCATCCTCTTCCTGGTACAGAGAGGGAGACACCCTTATGAATGGAGATTTCCTCCACAGAAGTAAATTTCTCAGATAAAAGTACAACTTCTGCTTTTGTTTTCAGAACTTCTCCTGTGTCAGCTGCTTCCCCAAATAATCAGCTCAAAACTATATGTATGCCCAAGAGGCATGTTTGGGGTGGCATATGTTGGTCTCCTAGTCATATTTTGGGGTGGTATGTTCTGAACCCTATCACCACTTACCAGCTGTGTGGTTTTGGAGAAATTATTTATCTGTTCTGAGACTCAGTTATCTTACCTGTTAAATAATATAATAGGTGTATGTAACATATGCATATATACAACATATGCTATGTAATAATAATGTGGGGTTGTTCTGAAGATTTAATGAGATGGTAAGTATATAGCATAGAGCAGATAATAGTGCTTGAGACATACTAAGGACTCAGTAACTATTTGTTGAATAAATTAATGGACTGATATATCCATTTGGATGTCCTAAAGGCACATTACCCTTAATTTGTCCAAAACCAAATTCATGCTCTTCTTACCCCCTACCCTCCGAAATCTGTTTCTTTGCCAGTGTTTGCTATCACAGGAAACGACACCACTATTTGTCCTGTTACTCAAACCAGAATCCTAAACCATCCTGAACACATCCCTGTCCTTCTCCATTCTGCCACATCCAATCCACCACCAAGCCCAGTGACCCTCTATATGTCCCTTGACTCTGTCTCCTTGTTTATACTCTGCCGCTACCATCGAGGGCAAGTCACTATCATCTCTTACTGGGACTACATTAATAATGGCCTTTGATACTAGTGTCCTATGATGCTATCGTCCAACTTCAATCCATCTTCTACCTACAACTACACAAATCTGATCACCTACCTCCTTCTCCAAACAACACAACACAATACAATGAATAAACTCTCTTCATTTTCTTTTCTTTTTCTTTAAAAATAGCTTTTTTTTTTTTTTTAAAAAGGAATGAGGTCTTGCTATGTTGCCCAGCCTGTTCATAGGTGCTATTCCACTACTGATCAGCATGAAAGTTTTGACCTGCTCCATTTCTGACCTGAGCTGGTTCACTCCTCCTTAGGCAACCTGGTAGTCCCCCCCACCCCTGGCCCCTAGGAGGTCACCACATTGATGCCGAACTTAGCGCGGACACCCGATTGGCGTAGTGCACTACAGCTCAGAACTTCTGGGCTCAAGCGATCCTCTAGCCTCAGCCTCCTGAGTGGCTGGGACTGCAGGTGCTCGCCGTCATACCTAGTGTCTTCCTTTTAATAAAGACCAAAAATCTTATGTAGTTATCAAGGCCACATAAAGACGATCCCTTAGTTATCCCTCTACCCTGTTCTCCCACCATGCCCCAGACTCCTGCTTTTTACATTCCAGCTGCACAGGCCTGCCTTCCCTTCTTCAAACACACCCCCCTCCCACTGCTCCTCCTGGCCTTTTAGCCATCATAGCTCCGATCCTTCCTTCATATTTAAGTCCCTTCTACTTCCCTAGGAAAGCCTTCCCCGACCTCCCTGACCAGTGGGTTCCCCACGTGCCTCTCCTTTGCAGCATCATCACGACTGTCATTTCACATTCATTCATGAGATCTATTGTCAGTCTCCCAGCCGGGTTTCCATGAGCACAAGAACTACATTTTCTATCACCTAAGAGAGAGTCTATCCTGTGGTAGGCACTCAGTAGATATTTGATAGATGAATGCTTGGACAGACTTTTAAAATGTTTTTAATTGAAGTTTAATATACACACAGAAAAGTGAACATATATGTACAGCTAGATGAATTTCCATGAAGTGATGGATAAACTTGAGAGAAGTTTCTTTCTGGGTTTTGGATTCTCAACTCAGTAGCAAAAAGGAAATAGTGTCTTATGATAACTACAGTAAGTCAGCACTAGAGGGCAACAGAGGCAAAGAAATGAAGAGCCGCCCCACCAGCAGTGGTCCAGGAGATCAGTGGATGCTCTGAGGTTTCTCTGAGGTGCAGAGGATTCTGGGAAGCTCCAAAGCCATTCAGAGGCCAGAGCCAAACAAACCTTCTTATTGCCATTCCTTAAATGTGCTTTTCAGGTGCAAGCAGGACAGCTGCATGGGTAATCTTAGGAATGCCTAGGGTTGTGAAGGAGACAGAAAGCTGTCTGAGAACTAACACAAACTGGGTTTCAGAGAACTGGAATGAGTTCAAGATTCCAAGCAGCAACAGTGGCCTGGCAATCCTGTCGCCCCTTAAAGTGGGCATCTGCTACCCCAATCTTGTGATGCTGTTGTACTTACAACCCTTGCCATCTGCTTCTCTTTTCAGTGGCTCTCCCTCCATTTTTGACTTCTAGCTACTGCCTCTTCCCTTCTGCTGCCCTTCCCCAGCCCTCCACTCCCTGATACCTTACCAAAGCTCTGTTTTGAGCTGCTGATTGATAGCGATCAGGTAGTGAGCAAGTTATCATCCACCATCCATCTGGTAGTAAGTGGTCTCCTGAGAGGACATTGGGCTGCCTTATGTCCTGTCTATTACAATCAGCAGTGTGGACAGGGGACCAAATCCACACAACACTAACCACAACAACTTTATGGAAGGAGCCACCTCGGAAGGATGACAAACACTGAATTATTCTCCAAAATACTTGAAAATAAATTAAAAGCGCTATGAAGCCATTACTAGCCCAGCTAAGCAGTATCAGGCTAAATTGCCTTTAATTATCATTCTTATTGGTTACTGAGTATACTCATACACCACCCTCCATCCATTCTGGACTAAAGGACTTTGAGGCCAACACCATTGTCTGAGTCTAGATTAGTTCACTTGCAAACTGTGTATCCTTGGGCACATCACTTAGCCTCTCTGAGTCTCAGTATACATATCTGTACAATGGGGTAATTGTTACTTTTCTTGCTAATCCCTTTAGAATTAGGGTGAAAGCTCTTTGCAAGTTTTAGAGTGCTGCTGCATCAGTGGCTCTCAGCCTTACCTATGCATCAGAACCACTGTGGTGCTTTAAAACATGTAGATGCCCAGTCCTTGTCCCTGGAAATGCTGACTCACTAGGTCTGGTTTGGGGCTTGATGGTATATTTAAAAATGCTTTATAAGTGATTTTATTGCACATGCTGAGTGAAGAACCACTGCAGTTCACCAAATTAAGGCAGTATTTTAATTTATCTAGGATGGCCAAAGAGAATCTATTTTGCAGGGCTGAGGCTATGACTTCTATCCACTCAGCTATCCCCTGGTAATTGTTCTTAGCAAAAACTAGCCTGTATTAAAGTACAGTTGTGTCAGTGCCTATACTCTGGAACCTACACAAAAAAATACTTCCTGAGGCCAATGACCCAGGGCAGGACATAAGTCATGGGTAGGGGGCATATAAATGATGGAGGGAATGTACACACATGAGACCAGACACTGGTGGGTTGAGGTCCAAGTTCAGGGCATACCTGTGGAGGGAACAATAGCTCTAGGGGAAGTGAAGCAGGATGAAGGTGAATTCTGGCCTTTCTTCTATAGGAAAGGAGGAGTTCCAACATCCCCTGAGCCCTGCCCACTTGTCCTTTCTAATGAGCTGGCTCAGAAAAACCTGATTTCTGCCCATGACAACACAGATTAAACAAAAATCAATTCCAATTTAAATGCATTTCACCCTTCTCATATTATAGTTGTAGCACTAATTGCTCCTTGTTGTCATAAGCTATAGGGCAGAAAGGCATCATTAAAGTCCTAAAAATTCTTCCCATGAAATGGATTTGTACCAGAGAGAAGGCCACTGATGATTTCTTCTTCAGAGGGTTGTTTTGGAGATGGATTTTTTTAAAAAAGGTATCTTTGAAGAAACTCTCAAATTTGCAAAAGAAGACGCTTTTGTGGAGCTTGTGTAAATTCTTTTTTTTTAAAAATTTTATTTTATCTTGTCAATATACAAAGTAGTTGATTATTGTGGCCCATTACCGAAGCTTGTGTAAATTCTTAAACAGTGATTGCAGGGATCAGTGGCTTTGGAGGTTTCATTAATCCATCCCTTCATTTATTCCTCTTTCATTAATTCCTCTTTTAATTTGATGAATGTTCTGTGCCTACCATACACCAGGATTGTGGTGGAGGGGGTCCTGGGGGAACCAGTGGTCAGCAAAAGGAGGCATAGTCTCATTCTTCATGGAGCTAATAGCCTAGTTGAAACACCAATAAAATAATCAAACAAGTAAATATGAAATTCCAACTGTTAAAAATGCTCCAATAACAGTGAGTTTGACTCTGGGACATTAGGGAAGCTTGTTCTGAGGAAAGCTACACAAAGTTCACATGAACTGAGATCTCAAGATTTCAAGGATGAATAGGTATTTACCAGGCTGGGGAGTCAGCATGTGCAAAGGTCCTGTGGTGGAAGGACCTTTAACTACTGGAAGAAGAAAGTCAGTGTTCCTGGAACTCAGACAGAAACAGGCATGGGTTTGAGATGAGGCTGGAGAGATAGTCAGAGGTCACACCAAGCTGGACCTTTTAGGCCAGTTATTCTGTTGGTCTCTATCTTGAGGGCAATAAGGACCTATGAAGGTCTTTAATTAGCATGGGGTACAATGGCAGGGGATGTGAGCACTATGGCCACAATGAGGCAAGACCGGTTAGGAAGTTATTGTTGTCCCTGGGCAGAACGTGGGAACTTGAATGTAGGCTGGACCAGACAGAGGCTGACTCCCTCCTCAGAGCAGGCAGGGCACTGTTCTCAAGGCCAGGCACTTGTGCAGCTCCTCCAGCGACTGAAGTCACATACACTCAACGATGCCTCCGCAGCTTTCTTCACAGAGTTATAGGCACTGCACAGCCCGTCTCCACCAGCTCTTCCCTTCTCGAAGAAAAATGAGAAGAGAAAGTGCTTTTCACTTCTTCATTTGCTTTTGTGAGTTTAAAACTTGTTATTTGAAGTTCCTGAAGATATCCTGGTGAATGTGTGCCAAAGCATTTGAATAATAGTCCAGAATTCATGAGATAGGCCCGAATAGGAGAGAGTGGGTTTCTTTTTCTTTTTCTTCCAAGTACGTGTGTGTTCACTTATTAAAAATTGTCTACTAAGAGGTATTACATGAAAAATTAGGGAAAGGATGTGATTGGCTATACTTTAATCTACCTTGGTATCTTTTGTTTATATTATTAAAAAAACTTTACTGAGATATAATTCATATGCCATAAGGGTCACTCTTTTAAAGTGTGCACTTCAGTGGTTTTTAGGATATACACAGCCTTGTGCCCTATCCACTGCTTTTAAAACAGTGCCACTTTTCCTTTCTCTTCTTTCTTTCTTTTTTTTTTTTTATGTACTTTCTATTTTAGAAACTTTCAAGGTTAGATAAAAGTTCAGATATTAGTAAATGAACCTCCAGGTAGTCAACACCTAGCTTCAGCAATTATGAACACAAACTAATTTTGTTCTATTTATTCATCTTCTCCCCACTGAGTTCTTTTGAAGCCAATGGCAGATATCATGTTATTTTAACTGCAAATACTTTAGTTATGACTCTTCTGTTTGAGGAAATAAGCAGAATATTCCTATTAACCAAGAAATATTAACAATTATTACTTACTATCATCAAATACTCAGTGAAATTTCCTTGACTGAGTCCTCTTTCTATCTTTTTCTTTCCTTGTCTCTTTTCCTTTCTTTTTTAAAAATTGGAGACTTCTGGTCAAGATGGCAGAATAATAGAAGGTCCCCAGTGTCACTCTCTTCCACAAATCATCCAACTTACAACTATAAAAAAGCGAGACTGGGGCTGATAGGGCTCAGGGGAAGAGGAAGAGAGACCTACGGAGTGCATGAAAGTGGGAGAGGCCATGAGGAGAGAAAGAAAAAAACCACTCCATTTCCAATCTCGGCCACTGCTTCCAGGCTGGAGCTGCTGAGGGCATGGAGCAGGAGCTGACAAAAGCTGCAGCTGTGCCTTTCAGATGAAGTTTCTTGGAGGTGGCAGGGGAGAAGTGGGCATTGGTGGCCCCCAGGCCAGCAAGACCACTAATAGGGTTCCTGTGGACCCATATAGGACTTAGGAGCCACAACAACTGAAAAAAAAGGAGCCGCTCAGAAGCCAGTGAGTCATCGCAAGGGACTGGAGCATGTCCCGTCCCATGGGAAGTGTTTGGAGCATGGACAGCAGGGGAGATGGGCCCACTAGGGGAATACCGGGGCACAGCAGGGACAGCTGATCTTCCTCCCAATCAGTATAGGACCACTCAGAGGAGACTGGTCAGGAATATAGAATCACATGGGGTACAGTTTGGTGAAAAGACTCAGGCCCAGGCCAGTGCTTCTATACAACCCAGGTGCACTGGATTTCACTAGAACCGGAAGTACCTATAAAGTCAACCATTAAAACTTGAGCTGCACAAAAAGCCTTCCCTAGGGAATCGGCAGCAAAGCAGCAATTTAGCTCAACCACAGAGCTCACGTACTGCTCCCCACACTTAGTTCCCCCATTTTAGAAGTAAGCAAAGGACAACAAATTAGTTCCAGCACAGAGTTTAAATGGTGGGAACAACAAATAATCCAACACAGAACTGAAAGAAAAAACAAAGTATCCCCAACCAGAGACAAAGTTTGATATTAACTAGTAAAGGTCTCATTTCACCAAAGAACACCTATAACACCTAGAAGGACCAGAAGTCCCCTGGGCTAACAAGCCAGAAAGCGGGGGAGGGCTGGTGACCTCAGTCATACTCCCCAACACCCACAACTAGTCCTAAAGGTGGGGGCCTTGGGCCTTGGCCACACCCCCCTGACAAGCACAACCACCCCAGCGACAACCACTGAGCCACCACAGGAAGCACCCCCTGCTCTCCTGAGCTGGAGCAGTGGGGAGCTGAGGGCCTCGGCCATACCCCCCCAACACCCGCAGCCAGCTGAGCAATGACCACTGAGCTGCTGCAGGAAGCGCCCTGGTCTCTCCCTGCTGGGGTGGTGGGGGCCTCAGGCCTTGATCATGGCCCCCAACATGAGCAACTAGCCCAGTGATGACCACAAAGCTGCAGCAAGAAGGGCCCCAGATTCCCGAGCTGCGGTGGTGGGAGGCGAGGGCTTTTGCCACACACCCCTGACATCTGCACCCAGCCCAGCAATGACCAAGCCACCACTGGAAGCCCCTCTGGTCTCCTCTGTGGGAATGTGGGGGGTGCCACAGGCCTCCATCCTGCCCCTCCTCCTTCCTTCTCCTTCCATCACATTTCCTTCTCCTTTCTCCCTCCCCCACCCTCCCAACTGCTCTGCAACAACATCCTAGAATGTAAAAAAAAAAATATTAATAAAAAACAAACAAAAAAACCCTGAGAGCCTTTCCTACATTAAAAAAATCAGAATCTGGGCAAAGTCAATATATTGTATGTGTTTGATAACATGCAGTAAGTCTTAGGTCTATTTAATTTACAAGTTCCTCATCCCTCTTTTTTTTCCTTGCAATTTATTTCTTAAAGAAATTGAGTTATTTGCCCTGTAGAATTTCTTAAAAGTGTTTATTTTTAATAGCTTCCCAAAGTAGGAGGGAGAGTGGAGTTTGGAGTGTGGACTTTGGAGAGTTGTGTATATCTGTGCTCAAATCCTGGCTCTTTCTCTTGCTTTGTGGCCCCGAGAAAACCACTCATTTCCTCCAAGCCTCAGTGTCCTCCACTGTAAAATGAGCATAGACGTGGGATTATATTGAAGACTAAGTTAGATAATGCATGGAAAATGCATGACACACAGAAGGTGCTCAATAACCCTCTTCCTTTTAATTTTTATACTTATTTTATAACCTTTATTTTAATCATTAATATTTAATCACGAATCATTATTTTTTATTTTTAAGCTGAGAGAGAAATCATCAACCCTGGATGGTACTGACAATTATTCTCTGAAAGTTTAAAGGAGGGAAAAGGGGCTGGGCTAGAGACCTGGGAAGTATTGTACCTGAATGTGTGACTAGAAATAGGGTCCTCTGCATAGCGGAGAGGCTTTTTTTCATCACTACCCACCCCCTGCACCACTTTTTCTAACCTTTTTCCATGTTCCTGGCTCTGCTGTCAAGTCCATTGTCATGCTGTTCACAGTTTCCTCATACGTGGGAAGGCAGGTGATGAACTAGTCCATGCTGCAGTATTATCCATCCAAGTCTTGCCCCTTCGAGGTACATTTAAAAACTAAATTAGAAGAGGTTAATATTCAATCTAGATAAAAACACCTGGGACTACTAGGGAATATTCTGGCACTGAGAGACTTGGAAGGAGGGAAATATTTTTGTTTAGGGAGCACTTACATCATATCACAAAGGAGATCTTTCCATGAGAGCTGCAAATTTCCTTTCCATAAATTCATCCATCCATTCATTCATTATCCATCCATCCATCCATCCACCCATCCATCCACCCATCCATCCATCCATCCATCCATCCATCCGGTTATTTATTCATCAGCCAACAATTATCTCCTATGTGGCTAAACAAAGCCCCTAGTATCTGTTTTAAATCAGATCTAATGCCCCCATGCTCTCTTGAGTCTGCTAACACCTGTTTGGAGCCTGAGTGTGAATCCAGGTGCCTGTTGGTGACAAAGAAGTGAGATGGCCCTGATCCCTCAACATGAGCCCTGGACTCTGCAATTTTCCATTACATGTTCAGAATATAGCTTCCTTTTATGGCTGCTTAATTATTATGGCTTGGAAGACCATAATACTAAATTAAAGTGAAATGTAATTGCTCTGCCAGTTTTCACACTGCCAGAATCCAGCTGATTAACAACAGGGTTCTGTGAGCATCTCCAAGTAAGAATTTGCTGTTGGTGACAGGGGGAAGAAAGAAAAAAACTCTTCTTTCCACATTTGCCCTGCAGCCAGGCTGACACAACAGAAATGAAAAACAGTTGGCACAGGCATAAAATTCTATGACAAAAGGAAACTTGTGAAATAGAAAAATAGGTTTCTTGGGGGAAAAACTTAACTTCTTCTGACAACACTGTATTAAGAAAAAGAATTCCATAGTCTGAGGATATTAAGGTCATTAAAAGTAGCAAGTTTTTTTGGTGGGGGGATGGAGGCTCTTAATACTGTACTTCCCCCCACCAAAAATTCCCCTTCAAATCCATATTAAAGTTAACGATCAATTGGAAGGCAGAAATGATATTGGAAAATCATTCTTTTACAAACGGAAACTATTATAATTTAAAAAGGTGCAAATGAAACCATACATTTTCAGAAGAGATCAATGAAAACCACTTTATTAGAAAATATAAATCACTTTTTAATTTCAGATGCAACAAGAAAAGAGCTCATTTTTTCTGTTTCATTGAAATTGATTGGTACACCTGCAGAGAAAAGCAGCTTTATCATCTCGTTATCAGCCAATTAATATGCAGGTCTAAATGTGAATACTATTTCAGTTAACTAGAAACGGATGATTTTATTGAAGTCTTAATAGACTAGGAAAAGCTGCCTTCCACCCTGCTAAATGAGGTCAGTTGTGGAAAAGAGAGAGAGAGAGGGAGGGAGGGAGGGGGGGGAGAGAGAGAGAGAGAGAGAGGTGCATAACTTCGGATGGGTATACTCTAAAACAATTTCTCTAACTCATTGGACCACAGAGAGATGAAAGCAAAGTGACATGTCTGAAAGCAGAAGGGTCTGTTACATGGAACAAAAAATTAGAATACTGAGTTTTCTTTTAATTTATAAAAAGAATTATTTGCATTTGATTCTGAAGTCTGTCACTCTCACTATTCAAATCTTGACAGTCCTTAGCCTCATCTCCATTTTAATCACAGGTTAAGCAGAATTGCAAAACCGGTAAAGTCTATCTACGCACTCTTCTGTTTTGTCCTTTCTGTGCTCATTTTCTGCCCTGAGTTGTTTTCCTTGACACATCAAAAACCTAGCATCTTCAAGTTCTCTTTACCTTTTACTTACCAAAACAGCTAAGTGCCCTTAGGACAAACTGATTCACACTGAGGTATAATTGACTGCTAGGCTCAAAGTGTTACCATTTCCAAGGATAAAGCAGGGGTTGACAGAGTAATTTGGGTGGAGTACAAGATACCAGCCTTCATCTCTGCCCCCCCCAACACTTAGACAGTTATTCATGAATGAAAACAGCCTTGGGGCTCAAGAGTCCAATTTAGAACCTATAGCAACATAGTAGAGCAAAAAATGGAGAATATTGCATAGAGAGGATCACTGAGGAGACTGGCATGGCTGAAATGTCTGGGGATGGCTAGGAACAAAGAAGGGTAAGACCTATCAGTATCAGCTACATGGCAAGTCCCACTGTGGTTCCCAGTGACCTGCTCTGAAGAGGACCCTGTCAGCCTTTGGCACCAAGAACCTCAACAGCCCCCACAGCAGCTGCAGACTCCTTGTGGCTTTCACAGCAGAGGTCCCCTTAGTGTTTGTGAGTGCATACCCCAACATCCTGCTCAACAGAGGACTCTGGCAGCTTTTGCTACTGAGATAACCAATAGCCATTGTTACTGCGGACCACCTAGGGAGAGAGATGCTGCTGGATTTGTCCTCCTACCCCCAAGAACGAACCACTGTTGTGCTACACTGGTACTGGGGCCACCAACCCCTCAACCCTGTGAATGCACTTGACCCAGAGCCACAGCCACTCCACATATGCCCATCCCAAAGACACTGGAGTCACTGCCACTGTGGGCTGGCCTGCACCCTGGACCCTGGAGCCATGGTTTCTCTACATGAGCTTGTGCTTCAGACCCTGGCTCTATGGCTGCTCTATGGGTGATGCACATCAGGCACTTGTGCCATCTCCACTGTGATCACACCTGTGAGCGGGAGCTGGTATTCTTGGCCACAACTTCCTCCATGGGAGAAAAAGAGATCAGGAGATCTCTTCAGAAGCTTTCACACCAAAAATCCCAGCAGCCCTCATCACTGCTCTGGACACAACAGTTTTGGCTGCTGAGGACTCTTGCAATCTTCACCAACACTGACCTCGACTGATAGAGCTGCAGAGAGACTATGCTGCTGTGTCTTCACCAGAGCTGAAACTACTGCACCCCAACCAGCTGAAGCCCTTGTACATACCCATAGGTAAAGGTTTTCTCCCACTGTAGCCAGTCAGTAAAGTCTGGAAGAGGTGACTGCTCAATCAAATATGCAGACATCAATGCAAGGCAACAAAACACACACAAAAATCAAGGACACATGACACCACCAAATGAACACAATAATTTTTTAGTAACCAACCCCAAAGAAATGTCTACCTACAAATTGCCCAACAAAGGATTTAAAATAATTATTTTAAGGAAGCTCAGTGAGCTACAAGAGAACACAGACAGCTCAATGCAATCAGAAAAACAATGCATAAACAAAATAAGAAGTTGAGAAGTTCAATAAACAGAAATAATAAAAAGCAACAACCAAACAGAAATTTTGGAGCCAAAGAATACAATGAATGAAATGAAAAATGAAATAGAGTGCAACAGCAGACTTGATCAAGCAGAAGAAAGAATCTTTGAACTCAACAGACAGGTCACTTGAAAACATCTAGTTAGGGAAGTAAAAAGAAAAAAGAATAAGAAGGAATGAATATCATCTACCAGACTTATGGGATACCACCAAGAGAGCTAACATTTACATTACAGAATTCCAGAAGGAATAGAGATTGAGAAAAGGGAGAGGCTATTTAAAAAAATAATGACTGAAAACTTCCCAAATCTGGGGGAGAGATATGTAAAGCCAGGTACTTGTTTCAGGAAGGCTTCCAAAAGGCTCAACCCAAAGAAGATTTTACCAAGACACATTATAATCAAACTGTCAAAAATCAAAGACAGAATTTTGAAAGCAGCAAGAGAAAAGAGGTCTCTCATGTAAGGAAACCCCCTAAGGCTGTTAGTGGATTTCTCAGCAGAAGCTTTGCAGGCCAGGAGAAAGTGGGATAATATTTTCAAAGCGCTGAAAGAAAAAAACTGACAAGTATAATACTTTACCCAGCAAAGCCATCTTTCAGAAATGAAGGAGAGATAAAGACATTCCCAGGCAAACAAAAGTTGAAGGAGTTTATCCCACTAGATCTGCCTATCAGAAATTCTAAAGGGAGTTTTCTGAGCTGAAATGAAAGGATGCTAATTAGTACCATGAAAACATATGAAAGTAAAAAATTCACTGGTTAAAGTAAGTGTACAGTCAAATTCAGAATACTTAATGCTGTAATGGTTGTGTGTAAATCACTTATAATTCTAGCAGAAAGGTTAAAAATCAAAAATATTAAAAATAATTATAGCTACAATAATTTGTTAATAGATACATAGTATAAAAGTGTAAATTGTGATATCAAAAACATAAAATGTGTGTGTGAGGTAAAAGTGTAGAATTTTAGAATGTGATCAAAGTTATTAGCTTAAAATAGACTGCTATAACTATGCATTTTTTTAAATGTAGGCTTTATGGTAACCACAAAAGCAAAAACCTATATTAGATACACAAAAGATAAAGAGAAAGGAATCAAAGCATACCACTACGAAAGATCATCAAATCACACAGGAAGACAGCAGAGAAGGGGAAAAACAAAACAAAACAAAACAAAACAAAACAAAAAACTCAAAGGATCAACAAAACTGCTAGAAAACAAGGAACAAAATGACAATAGTAAGTCCTTACCTCTCAATAATTACCTTGAATGTAAATAGATTATAAATCTCCAACAAAAAGATGTTGAGTGGCTAAATGGGTTAAAAAACAAGACCCAACCTATATGCTGCCTACAAGAGACCCACTTCAGCTTTGAGGACACACATAGACTGAAAGTGAAGAGATGGAGAAAGATATTACATGCAAATGGAAATCAAAAGAGATCAGGGATAGCTACACTTATATCAGACAAAATAGACTTTAAGTCAAAAACTGTAAAAAGAGGTAAAGAAACTTATTATATAATGATAAAGGGGCCAATTCACCCAGAGGATATAACAATTGTAAATATATAGGCACCTAATATTGAAACACCTAAATATATAAAGCAAACCTTAATTGATCTGAAGGGAGAAATAGACAGCAATAAAATAATAGTGGGTGACTTCAATACCCCAATTTCAACAATGAATAGATCTACCAGACAAAAAATCAATAAGAAAGCATTGAACTTGAACTACACTTTAGACCAAATGGACCTATCAGACACGTACAGAACATTTCATCTAACAGTAGCAGAATACACATTAAGTGCACATGGAACATTCTCTAGAATACATCATATATTAGGCTACAAATTTAAGGAGATTGTAATCACATCAAGTATCTTTTCTGACCACATGGTATGAAACTAGAAATCAATAAAAAGAGGAAAACTAAAAAATTCACAAATTATGGAAATTAAGCAGCACACTCCTGTCTTAAGATGTTTTGTTTCATTTCCCCTTAAAAAAGAAGGCAACCCTGCCATTTGTGAAAATATGGATGAATCTGGAGGACATTATACTAAGTGAAATGAACCAGACACAGAAAGACAGATACAGCATGATATTACCTATATGTGGAATCTAAAAAAGTCAAACTCAGGGACACAGAGGGTAGAAGGGTGGTTACCAGGGGTTGAGGGTGTGGCAAATGGTGAGATGTTGTTCAAAGGGTACAAATTTGTAGTTATAAGATGATATTCTGGAGACATAGTGTACAGCACGGTGAATATAGATAATA